>NC_067402.1:182539719-183894719 GCF_016432865.1 Antechinus flavipes | reverse complement strand
AATTAAGATGATTCAGATTCAATACTGTGAATGCTGAAAATATACAAGATAATGGAAGGCAGAATACTTAATGTAGTGTCATTATGTTTTCTCTTTTATGATTTTTCTAGCTAAGAATTCCAAGTCATAGAAGGAACAACAACAAAAAGAAATTCATTACCCTTTGAAGAAAAAAACCCCACAAAAAAGCCAATACAGTATTAGAAAGAAAAATAACTATATTACCAAGCTATATTTTCCATTATTTGCATTTTTGGTGCTTATGGTTATTGCTCAATATGATCAAAGGCATGATATATGAAACTAAAATGATTATCTTTGCAATAAAACATATCTTTATGTATTCACATAAAAGAGAAACAGCATGACATAGTGGATAGAGACATTCTTGAAGCCAAGAAGATTTGAATCAAATCTTTCTAGAACTCAGACACATAACTACTGTGTGACCCTGGGAAACTCATCTATTTTCTCAGTGCTCTAAACAGTTCTCTGAGACCTAAGTAGGGAAAAAAAAAAAAGGGACCTGCATTTGTAGAAAGATATCTTTTATATCGGTGAAATCATAGGTCCATTCACTAGCCCTATTTTAAGTTGACATAATCCTTTTAGTCAAAGGATATGGATATAATTTTCAAAGAAAAAAAAAACCCAAGTTTTAATTGCCATATGAAAAAAAAGAGTCCAAATTACTATTAGGTGAATGCAGATCAAAGCAACTATGAGGCTCTACATCATATTCATCAGAATAATAAAACTGACAAAAAACAACAATATGAGCTGTAGGAAACTAGAAAATATATGGTTGATTGAGATGCAAATTGCTACCATCATTCTCATAAGCAATTTGGAACTAGGTTCAAAATCTCATCAAACTGTGCATATTCTTTGACCCAGAAATAACACTACTAAGCCAATGAGTTTAAAGAAAGAAAGACCTATATGTACAAAAATACTTTAGTATATATTTTTGTAATGGCAAATAACTAAAAACTAAGAGAATGTCTTTGATAATAAGGTGGCCCTTGTGTTTACTAAAACCAACCTTCTATATATACACTTGATCCCATCTTTTCTTTTCTTTTCCAGCAACTTGCCACCACGATCATCTCTACTTTTGAGTCGTCAATCTCTATTTTTTTGGTTCCTTCTCCATTGACTACTAATATATTCTTTTATCTGACTTCCCTAATACTATTAGTAGATCTTACCATGCCATCCATTTTTTATCTTATTTCTCTTCTCTCTGTTTCAGTTGAACTCCTTGAAAACTAATTTATATTTGGTGCCTTAACCATCTCTCCTTCATTCTCTTTTAAAGACTCTGCAATATAACTGAACATATCATTCAATTAAAATTGTTCTCTCCAAAGTTACCATTGATCATTTAATGGCCAAATCTAATGGGGCTCTTTCAACCTCATTCTTCTTGAATCTCTACAGTATTTGACATTAATGGCCATATTCTCCACCAGGATACAGTCTCTGTTGATTTTCTGACTCTGCTTTCTCTTCATTCTCTTCCACTAGTACCTGCCTGACTTTTCCTTCTCAGTCTCTTTTGCTAATTCTTTATTAATACTATATCCATTAACATAGTGGATTTGTCCTAGGCCCTCTTCTCTCTCTCTCTTTTTTAATATGCTCTCTCATTTGGTGAATCCATCAACTCTCATAAATTCAATTATTATCATTCTACAGATGATTCCCAGATTTGTTTATTCAGTCCTTGTCTCTCTCCTGAGTTCCAATCCCATATCGCTAACTGCCTTTTTGATTTTTCAAACTGAATGTCCAGGAGGCTTCCCGAATTCAACATGTACAAAATTGAACTCATTTCCCTCCAAAAACATCTTTCTTCTACACTTCTATACCTATAATAATTAAGGGCACTACCATTCTTCCAGTCACTTTTGTCCAAGATCTTACTGACAACCTCAACTCCTCCTCTTGCTCACTTCACATATCCAAACAGTTGCCAAATCTTAGAATCTCTTTTTCAGCAAACTTCTCATATATAACTACTTTTTTTCTACATAACCACCACCCCAGTTTAGATCTTCATTCATTTTTCACTTAGACTAGCTTTCTAATTGGTCTACCTGTCTCAAGTCTCCCCCCTCACAATCTGTCCATCACACAATTAAAAATTAGTTTCCTAAAGCACAGATCTGATTATATTCCAGAGTGTCTGCATTTCTATTAGGATCAAATATAATTTTCTTTGTTGCCATTTAAAGCTCTTTATAACATGGCTCCTTCCTAACTTTTAACACCACAATTCCTTTCCCATAACGTATGACCCAAGCATATTTAGCTATTTGCTATTTCTCACACATATTTTTCCTCTTCTGTTTTTAAACATTTGTATTGTCTGTCCTCCATGCCTGGAAGATTTTCCTGCATTATCTCCCACTTTTAGAATCCCTGGCTTCCATTAAGAGTTAACTCAAGGGCCATTTCTTTTAGGAAGTTTTACCTGTTCCCTATCCATTGCTGTTATTATTGCCTTCTCCTCTGTAGCCACTTTCTGTCTTGTGCTGTGCTGACCTATATGTTGTCTCTCCTTTTAGCATATAAGCTCCCTGAAGGTAGCAATTGTTTTCACTTTTCTGTATCCATAAAACACACAATGCCTAAATACAAGGCTTAATAAATATTTTCTGTTAGATTTAGTGATTGATTGATTAATGGTGTCTTATTGGCTTGAATTTTATTTTGAGTCTATTGATTTATAGATTCTTTTGCAATGTTTTTAGGTGGCTATGAATAAATCATTTAAGTTGCTTTTCTTTTCTATATCAAATAAAAATGAATATTCTTTCACATCACATAGGTTTAAAGAACTGTAGAAAAAACATACCTCCTTTTTCTGGGAGGTTATAAACTTTTTTTCTAAGAAATGAACCACACATGTACTCTTGTGATTTTTTTTTCCTAAAGAACTTCCTACATTTTGAAAAATACTTTTTGGTAGCTAAATTCAGAGAAAATTCATTTGAATGAAATATAATGAGCCTGTAACTGACACAGACCTGTCATTGCAAATTTCTACTTGGATTATGTGCTATAATTTATCTTCAATAATTTAAACCTTATCTCCCTAGACCAGGCTTCTGGTTTATCTAGAATAAAAGACTAAATGCCAAAATAAGAGTGAGAGAAATAACTCAAGTGAAACATAATAGCCAAATTCATGTTAGATGAACTTGGTCCTTCAGGATTTCATAGCACTTACCAAATCAGGGGGAAAATATTGAAGTAAATATAATCAAATATACAAAGGAATTTTCATACATTGTACCCTTCAATGCAATAAAACCTCATTAATATTGCCTCAGTTGATTCAGAACAGTGCCCAACTGCATTGCCATTTCTCAGTTGACTGGATAAACTATATTTTTTTAGATCATCCCAAATCAATTAGCTACAAGGTTGGCAGAGAGAAAGGAAAGATTTGGTCCCTTGTACTTCATATTACTGAAGTTTCATAGTATCTTAAATGAGGAAAAAGCCACATGGTAGATGAAAAGGCACTGGTCTTATATTAGAAGATTCAGCCTTTTCTGAGACATCTGTGAGATCTGGAACAAGTCATTTTGAAGCCTGGAGCCACAATTTATACATTTATAAAGTAGTTATGACAATACTTGCACTAGGTTATTGTGAGAAAAACCACTTGAAGGCTTATAAAATACTATATATCCTTGAGGTGTTAGTATTACTTGCTCATACTTTAGAGCCTAAGCTTGGGAGTCAGAGAAGGAAAAGAAGCTGAACAAAGGACGTGTGAAGGAAGATGCTATCTGCATCCAGACAAAGAATTGATAAAATGTGTATAGGATGACTTAATATATATGCACATATTTTTGTCTAATTGTACACATCTCTAAGAGGCAGGGGGTAAAGAGAAAAAAAAGAGGCAAAAAGAAAGTTATGTCATAATTTTATTATATTGTACACAATAGTTTTGCAGTTTCATGTGTAATCATCTGTATTTTATGGAAATGCTTGTTTTATTCCATAAATTAAAAATTAAATAAGAAAAGAATCAAAGCTGGGGAAAGAGGGGCAGAAAGTATTGTCTTAGATTAATTCTAATGTATTTCTATGCTTCTTTCACTCTTCACAAAACAGACAAGGGCAGCACTTATATTAGCTTCAAAGAAATGATGTTTGGATTGTGAATCATAGGGCTGCTTTCACCCTTTAAGTCTTCAGCACAGTAGGAGCTAGCTACTTCTTTTTAAAATATTGCTGAATTTAACAGTTACCACTACTCTGCAATCATAGGATCACAGCTTTAGGGGAAGAATGAACCTTAAAAGCCATCTAATATATAACCTCCTCATTTGCAGAAGAGTAAAACTGAAGCCCAGGAACAGATGAATTGAGGCAGTTAAGCGATGCTGTGGATAGAGTTCTGGGCCCAAGGTCAGGAAAACTGAGTTGTGATCCAACTTCAGTCATTTATTGCTTAAGAGTAACTTAAACTCTTTCTGCCTCAGTTTTCTCAACTATAACCTGGAGATAATAATAGCACCTACCTCTCAGGCTTGTTGTGAGGTATAAGATAATAGGTATAAATCACTTTGCAAACTTAAAACACAATATAAATGTTAATGATTATTGCTATTAGATTGTGCAGTGGATAGAGCATTGTTCCTGGAGTCAACAAGTGCTGAATTCAAATGTGACCTCAGACATTTAATAGTTGGATGATGTTGGGCAAAGTGCTTAACCCTGCTTGCCTTCTCTGTAAAATACATAGGAGAAGGAAATGGCAAACAATTCCAATATCTTTGCAAAAAAAAAAACAAAAAACAAAAAAACCTAAGCTCAAGTGGGGTCACAAAGAGTCAGACATGATTGAAATAACTGAATAACAAATAAATGTTATTGTTATTAAGTGAGTGATCTAACATCACACAGGTAGGGGGAAAAAGCTAGAATTTTAATCTGGTCCTCTGAGTCTCCAGAATTTTTTTCATTTTGCATCATTTTAAAATTGTCATAGGGTATTTGACTATGTCACTATGGTGTAATGGAAAACACTCTGGGCTTGAAGTCAACTGTGATTGAGAATCATCTTCATCATGCAGTTTTCAGACTATGGGAAATTCACTGAATGACTCTGTGCCTAGGTTTCCTAAAAATGTAATATAGAGTAATAATACTTTAACTAAAAATGCAGACTGAAATGAAGTCATATTAATAAAGAGCTTTCCTCCTAGCACCGTCTGATATAGTGAGTGAAAGTACCCATTTTGCTGCTGAGGATACAAGTGCAGAGAATTAAATTGACTTGCCTGAAGTCACACAGCTGGAAAGCATCAGATCTGAGTTGTGAATCTAGGTCTTCTGTTTCTAAAGCTAGTATGTTGTCTGTTCTACTTTGCCATGCACACTGTAGTGTAAAGAGAGGTACTGATTTTTATGTTAGAAAACATGGATTTAAAGTCCAGCTCTACATTTATCTTTGTGACTGATTATAAATTAATAAACCTTTCTGAATCTCATCGTTCTTATAAGCAAACCATTATTATTGTTATTGTCAGAGATAATAATAATAAATCATTTATTCTCAATAAAATAGCAAATTAGGGCTTTGACTATCGGATGTTAAAATTTGAGAGCACAAAAGTGTGAGGAATATAATCCCTTGACAGCAAAGAAACAACTAATTTTAGCAGTTTGTTGGCAAGAATAATTAATGTAAATAGGCTAGTAGGTATTGTTATAAGAAAGTGTAATAAGCAATTGTAACAATAGATATTTTTAATAAAACCCCACTATGAGCCTTTTTCAACTACCCACACAAAGCTTACATGGATTTCTGATGTCATCGATTTGAACATTCCCTTCAGCGATGCTAACTTCAATTAATTCATGTCTCTCTCTCCTGTACTTATATTGGCCATTTCCTTGCTTATTGCAGGAAGTCCACCCAATGTCCTGGTCGCCTTCTTTGCTTTCTCTTGATATTATGGGGGTTCCAGGGTATACAGGAGTTGTTTGTTTTCTCTCTCTTTCTTACCTCATGCTCAGCCCACCTTTTTTTTTTCTTTTTTAAAATTTATTTTATTTTCCCCAGTTACATGTAAAATTTTTTTTAACATTTATTTTTAAAACTTGAGTTTCAAATCCTTTCCCTTTCTCCCTTCCCATCCCTCCTCACTGAGAAGGCAAGGAGGTCAATGTACCACCTTCTTTTTCGACCAGAGAATTCTATACTGAAAAAATTTACTTCCTTTCTCCTTCATAGTTCACTGTTTGTGATATGCCACAGCCTGCTCACACTCATCCTGCATCTCTCCATTGCTCTCTGAATGAAGCTCATTTTTCATTCTTTGGAGAACATAATATTCCATTAACAACAGCCATACACAACACTGATAGATTATTGATTTAGATAGATGGACATTTGTTTTAGAGAGAAGCTTTGGATCATTAAAAGAACTTTGCAGTTTCCCAAAGGCAATCCAGTCAATTCTTCCTCTGTTAAATTCTTGATTTGAATTATTTTTTCATTTGCAGTATCTGAACAATATACTTACACATATCCACATATATGTAACAACATTTGCCTAGAGGGATGGGGCACCTGCTAACACTAAGATATCCCAGATTTGGGATCCTGACATAAGCTGGGTTAAGTAGTGGGGAACCTTGCCCTTTAAAAAAAAGGAGTTAGAATTTTTTTTGCACTGGCACATTACATGCTAGAACGCCAGGGAAAATTGCTTAAAAGATTGAGTTGTGTCTACAGTATTTCCCGGAATTGAATATAAAAGTTCTCAATATAAAATGTAGATCAAGAATAGCTGTTTCTCTGTCTCTCTCTGTCTTTATCTGTCTGTCTGTCTGTCTGTCTGTCTCTCTCTCTCTCTCTCTCTCTCTCTCTCATACACACACACACAAATACTCAAAATACATAAGTATGCCTTGACAAAAACTTAAAACATGAAGCATAGTGATAAACAGGTTGGAGAATTAGATTTTTTTTTAATTTGCTGATTTTTACAACCTATCCCTCTCCAAAATAGAAATTCTGCTTAAGAAACAAAGTAATTTAAACTGTCTCCAAGGGCTAAACACTAAAAACTGTAATAAGATAACAATCTTTTGGAGATAACAGAGAAGGCTGATCCTCAACCTTAATTCACTGATTGAGTATCCCCTCCCCAATTTCTTACCACATTCTTTCAGGGCTACACAAGCTGACCCATGGGCTTGCAAAATAATTTGACTCTAGCTCTGATGCCTCCTCCCTGTACCAAGAAAAATAAAAAAATTCAGATGTTTGGTCTGAATGGAACTTCAGTGTACAGTATGTTGTGCTACAACAAAGTTCAGCTAGAGCTGAGGAGTAGAGGGAATTGGGGCATAATGCCAGTATATGTGGCTGTGTGACAATATACTAAATCTGGCCCTTATCTGGGGCCAGTTCTGTCCTCTCTGAACTCATCATTCTTATAGCACAGTATTCCTTCACGATCACATAGCACAACTTGTTCAGCCATTCCCTAGTTGACAGGAAGTTCCATAATTTCCAGTTCTTTGCCACCACAAAGAGAGGTGATATAAATACTTTATGACATATAGGTTCTTTTTTTCTTTTTCCTTAATCATTTTTGGAAACAGACGTAGTAGTGGGTATTTCTGAGCCCAGGGGTATAAGTATTTTAATAACTCTTTGGGTATAATTTCAGACTTTTTAAATGAACAACTATTGAAAGACAAAAAAAAAATGAGTCAATATCTGATGATGCAGAGGGCCCTGTGAATTTGTAAGAGAGCATGAAACCACAAAAGGATCTTCCAGAATGATTTAAAAATGAAATGAGAATTATGAAAGCAGAATTGTTGACCCACATAGCAGAAATAATTGATATAATAGAAAAACTTGAATCCACTATGGAAAGCCTTACCAAAGGAAAAATAGAACAATTGATTGGGAATGCAAATATACAAAGGTAAAGGACAATCTGGGAGAAGAGAAGCAAAAAGCAAGAATGTTTTTTGTTTGTTTTGTTTTTAAAAAGCATGCTTGCTGTACAATCTACCACATAGAATAAGAAGTATTGGTCTTCTGGAAAACAAGTCAAAAGATCAGAAAACCATAATACAAGGATAACAAATAACAAAATTTACCAGAATTTCTGAACACAGAAAACTAATTGTCAATCAAAAGAATCTATAGATTGCTTCAAGGGAAAAAAAAAACAAATAAAAACAAAATGTAATTATGCTGCAAACTTTATGGACTCCAAATTTTTTTTCATCAGAAATCATTATTCTATTACCTGAAGAAATTTAGTAGTTAAATTTAATAATTCCACAGAAAAATAATAAATTCCTCAAATGACTAGGAGAAAGATCTTCAAATATAAAGGAAAAGTAAGTTGTATAAGACAATTGTATACTCACTAGGAAATATGAGAGGACATAGACTAATGTTTTCAAAAATAGTGAAGCTCAAAATTCAACCCACGGTGACCTACTTTGCAAATGTCAGTCTAATTATTAATGAAAAAAAGTTGATATTCAATAAAAAAGAGACATTCAAAGCAATCCTAGGAAAAATCAGACGTGAACAAATTATTTGCTTTTCAAAAACTCCATAAACTGAAATATTAGAAAAGTAAACAAATACAGATACCAAAGATAACAATAAAATAAGAGATTATAAGAGATTTTTTTTTCCCTAAAAGTACACCGGGAAACAAGAATAAAAACAGAGGTCAAATGAAAATGATGATGGAAAAACTGGCCTGAAATTTAATGTACAAAACCTCATAATGCTCATAACAGGCTAACTAGCATTAATATAAGACTAAGTTACAGAAAAGAAAGATGCATAACCATCAATTGGAGAAGGGCTAAATAAATTGTGGTATATGAATGTTATGGAATATTATTGTTCTATAAGAAATGACCAACAGGATGATTTCAAAAAGGCCTGGAGAGACTTACATGAACTGATGCTGAGTGAAATGAGCAGGACCAGGAGATCAATACTTCAACAACAATACTATATGATGATCAATTCTGATGAACCTGGCTCTCTTCAACAATGAGATGAACCAAATCAGTTCCATTTGTTCAATAATGAATAGAACCAGCTACACCCAGAGAAAGAACTCTGGGAAATGAGTGTGAACCACTACAAAACATTCCCAATCCCTCTGTTTTTATCCACTTGCATTTTTGATTTCCTTCTCAGGTTAATTTTACCTTATTTCTAAGTCTGATTCTTCTTGTGCAAAATAACTATATGAACATGTATACATACATTGAATTTAACATATACTTTAACATATTTAACATGTATTGGTCTACCAGCCATCTTGGGGAGGCGGTGGTGGGAAGGAGGGGAAAAGTTGGAACAAAAGGTTTTGCAAGGGTCAATGCTGAAAAATTAGCCATGCATATGTCTTGTAAATAAAAAGCTATAATTAAAAAAAATGAACTGGGAAAAAAAAAAAGAAAGATGCATAAAAGGGAGAGGGTATAAGAAGATATAGGGAGATGTTATGTTCCCTAATTAAGTCAAAAGCTGACAATAAAAATAACTTCTTTGTAATCTTGGGAAGAAGAAAATAAAAGATGTGCTTGAAATAGGGAGAAAGGAAGGGAGAAATCTTGTTTTTGTAGGTTTGATTCTATGATGTGTGTTGTGTTGTGTTCCCATAGTGGAAAAGAGATATTTTACAGAGGTGATAGAGACCTTTCAATATTCTAAGGCAATATTCAAAAGAACAAAAATATATGAAGCCACTTCTTGACAAATAGGAAAAAAAAATGTCCCTAGGGAGAGCAATGGTTAAAAATGTACTGCACAATCATGGATATAGGAAAATTTCTGCCAGAGGGAATTACTCAACAAGAGGACAGGAATTGGCATTTTTAAAAATGAGGCACATCATAAAAATGGAGTGGGGATGGGACAACATCTATCAGGCAATTGCAAAGAAACTGATTAGAAAAGGGAAATTAAAAAGATACTTTAGAAGCTTTAATTCATGAAGAATACAAGAACGAAAGAAGGACCAAATAAGTGTAATAGTCATGAATTAAAAATAAATGTCTAGAATAAACACAAAAGAAAAAAATGCAAAAAGATGGTAACATTCTTATTTTAAAAAGGTATAAAAATTAAATAAAAGGCAAGCAGTGAATAAATTGAAGGGAAGAAGGATTTTCATTGATTACTTAATTGAAAGGAAAAAAGAGGGAAGGAATTAAATCACAAAATTCACTTGTAAAAAAAAAATCTAGGGATAAAGAGGGAATAGTACTTTCAAACCTCAAACCATATTATAAAACAAGGCACCCAAATCATCTATTTTTGGTTTAAAATATATTTTTTTAAATTCATGTGTGACTGTGATCCCATTTGGGGATTTTGTGGCAGAGATACTGGAATAGTTTGCCATTTTCTTCTCTGGCCCACTTTACAAGTGAGAAAACTGAGGCAGGAAAAAAAAAAGAGTTAAGTGCCTTATCCAGGATCTGACAACTAATAAGTCAGATTTGAACTAAGGAATTCTCATCAATATGAGTCTTCTTAACTTCAGGCCCATCTATTGTTTGGCCTAGCTATTCCAGTTTTAAAAAAGAGAGAAATTTCAACTCCCCTTTTGCAAAAGGTCTTTTCTATGTCCTCCCTTTATTTTCCTAACCTCAACTTCTAGTACTTTTCTTGAAATTACTTTCCATTTACACTTTATATATCATGTATGTCCAAAATTTATTTTCCTTATCTCCTATATCAAAATATGAGCTTCTTGAAGATAGGGACTATGTTTTTACTATTCTTTGTGCCTTTAGTATATAACATAGTATTTGACAAAAAGTGAATATTTAATCAACCCTGGTTGACTGACTGACCCATCAATTAGCCTCTCAGACTAACACTTATGTTATTTTTTCCCAGAAAATTCCTTTTAATTCCTATTATTCTCCTCACCAGTACAAGTCATTCTCTGGTTCTTCACTTAACATAAGGGAAAGTGAAACAATGGTAAGGGGACTCATAAATATTCTTCTCAAGAGCATGGGTTGAAAAGACCAAAATGCATTCATTATATTCAGTGTTTGTATAGTACCTGAGAACCCTTCTACCCATATTTGTAGAAATCTAGACAGGAGATACACACAAATTATATTTGGAAACAGATATAGCTAACTGTTGTCTCACTTCTCCCTCACTTGACAAAATCACTTGGCTTCCTAAATCAGCATGCTTTGAAGCACTCTCAATCTTAAAATTATTGCATAGGTATAAGGTCAGCCTAGCTCATAGTGAAATAGAAAAAGTACCAGAAGTAAGACTTATGTGCAGCTGCTAATGTAGACACTTAGTAGTTGTCTGATCCTCATTTAACCACTCTAAGATTTACTTTCTTGATATGATAATGCCCTCTTTGCAATATCACATAATTGTGAAGGTTCAGTAAAATAATGTGTGAAAACATTTTGAGTCCCTAAAATCTATCTAAGTATATATTTATTTGTTTCTACTTAATCAACATTTTATCAACACAAAACAACTTCTTCCAGCTCTGGGCTCACTCAAGTCAGGTTCAAATTTGGGAGGTGACTGAAAAGGTCATTCTTTTTACTCATTATTGTATTCACATATAAATCTGTTTCTAAATATGAATTGTGTGTATCCCCTGTCTAGATTTCTACAATTATGGGTAAATGGATTCTCAGGTACTATATAAACATTAAATATAATGCATTTGTTGAGTATAGAACAGGCTTCATTTTATAAAAAGAAAATGCTGAAAATAAAAGGAAACATATGATCCCATAAAGAAATGTAGAAAATAGTGAAAGAAAAAGAGAAAGGAAAAATATTTTTAGGGTGTCTATGTACCAAGTACTGTGCCAAGTGCTTCATAAATACAATAATGATAATAGTAATAGCTAATATTTATAGAACTCTTACTATGTGACAAACACTGTGTTAAGTTGCTTTATAAATATAATAATGAAAATAATAATAATAGCTAACATTTATAGAACATTTACTATGTGCCAGGCATAGAGCTAAGTGCTTTATAATTTTCATTTCATTTGAGTCTCATAACCCTGGCAGGAAGGTATTATCATTATCCTCATGTCACAGTGAAGGACACTGAGGCAAATAGAAGTTTAAAAAAAAAAAAAAGAGGACTTGTTTAAAGTCACACAGTGGAATAAGTGTCTGATGGTGGATTTGAATTAAACTATTTCTTACTCCATGCCTTGTACTCTATCCTATGTAAATTTACCTTTAGTGAAAGGATGAACAATATCTGACAACAATAAACATTACTGACAAAAAGTAACCAATACAATTCTCCTTCCTAGAGTGTGTAGTCTACTTTTCCTTGTGTGACATCTTCTTTTTAGCATTTAATAGTCTTACCTATAAAAGGAAGGATATGTTTTAGATTAGGGATTCTTAATTCTTTTTTAATTTCACAGAACCTTTGTCAGTCTGATAAAGCCTGTGGAACCCTTCTTAGAATACTGTTTTTAAACACAAAAAGTAAAAAAGAATTACAAAGGAAATAAATTATAATGAAATAAAATTATTTAAATATTTTGAAAGCAAATTTCTTGATGCCAGAATAAGGACCTCTGGTCTAGATAGATTAAATTGCTTTATTCTACAGAAATTCCTAACATTTTCCTGTATTCCATCACCCTGCAGAAGGCAATCCAAATCTGAGGGTGTCTCTTTAGCTAGCATAGTACCAGGGCCCTGGAAGGAATGTGGGATTCACTTGAAAGGAAAGGGGAATTATATGAACTGTTTGTGGCTTCTTTAAGTCCTTTATGTATTTCCAAAATTTTCTGTCAGATATGATATAGTTTTATAACCCAAATATATTGTTATATTGAGTGCTTACATTGAAACAAGGGACCCTTTTACCCACATATATGGAGACCTGTAGGGATTTCCCAAAGGCAATTCCTTGGGGGGGCTGAAGAAATAGGATTTTTGGAGCCACTCTTAAGTTTGAACCCATTCTATATAAACTTTGTGTAATGCTTTAAAACAAAACAAAATAAAACAAAACTTTTGTATATGTGGTTTCACTTTTAAAAAAAAAGTGTATCTGATTTATTTTCTTCCTTTTTCTTTCTATTCCAACTATTCTTAAATGAGCTAAGTTCTTTTACTGATTTTAAGTCCTACTTTTTTGAATTGCATTAAAGCTTATTAAATGGAGGCATTTGGACTAAAACATAAAGCATGAGTGATTTCAAAATTGTGTGTGTCAATTTTCAGGATAGCTTGCCGTTAATTACAAAGGTTTTAAACTAATGACCAGAAGTAGAAAGAAGAGATTTAATCCTTTCTATAATGAATTTTATTTTTTAACATTTTCACCTTTATCATTGGAATTTATTTTGCAAAAATCTAAGTGATATTCTCCCTCTTAAAGTTACAAATACATTTCTATTTATTTTGGAAATGAGGCCTTTATCAGAACCTTTAATTGTAAAGATGTTTTCCCAGTTTGTTACTTCCCTACTAATCTTGTTTGCATTCGTTCTGTTTGTACAAAGGCTTTTTAATTTGATATAATCAAAATTTTCTATTTTGTGATTGGTAATGGTCTCTAGTTCATCTTTGGTCACAATTTCTTTCTCCTCCACAAGTCTGAGAGATAAACTATCCTATGTTCCTCTAATTTATTTATAATCTCGTTCTTTATGCCTAGGTCATGGACCCATTTTGATCTTATCTTGGTATGTGGTGTTAAGTGTGGGTCCTTGCCTAATTTCTGCCATACTAATTTCCAGTTATCCCAGCAGTTTTTATCAAATAATGAAATCTTATCCCAAAATTTAGAATCTTTGGGTTTGTCAAACACTAGATTGCTATAGTTGACTATTCTGTCTTGTGAACCTAACCTTTTCCACTGATCAACTAATCTATTTCTAAGCCAATACCAGATGGTTTTGGTGACTGCTGCTTTATAATATAATTTTAGATCAGGTACAGCTAGACCACCTTCATTTGATTTTTTTTTCATTAATTCCCTTGAGATTCTCGACTTTTTATTGTTCCATATGAATTTTGTTGTTATTTTTTCTAAATCATTAAAATATTTTCTTGGAAGTCTGATTGGTATAGCACTAAATAAATAGATTAGTTTAGGGAGTATTGTCATCTTTATTATATTTGCTCGGCCTATCCAAGAGCACTTAATATTTTTCCAATTATTTAAGTCTGACTTTATTTGTGTGAAAACTTTTTTGTAATTTTGCTCATATAATTCCTGACTTTCCTTTGGTAGGTAGATTCCCAAATATTTTATGCTATCAACAGTTATTTTGAATGGAATTTCTCTTTGTATCTCTTGCTCTTGGATTTTGTTGGTGGTGTATAAGAATGCTGAGGATTTATGGGGATTTATTTTGTATCCTGCTACTTTGCTAAAATTATGAATTATTTCTAATAGCTTTTTAGTAGAATCTCTGGGGTTTTCTAGGTATACCATCATATCATCTGCAAAGAGTGATAGTTTGGTTTCCTCATTGCCTACTCTAATTCCTTTAATCTCTTTCTCGACTCTTATTGCAGAGGCCAGTGTTTCTAATACAATATTGAATAATAATGGTGATAGTGGGCAACCTTGCTTCACTCCAGATCTTACCGGGAAAGGTTCCAATTTTTCCCCATTGCATATGATGCTTACTGAAGGTTTAAAATATATGCTCCTAACTATTTTAAGGAAAAGTCCTTTTATTCCTATGCTCTCAAGTGTTTTTATTAGGAATGGCTGTTGGATTTTATCAAATGCTTTTTCTGCATCTATTGAAATGATCATATGGTTTTTGTTTGGTTGGTTGTTGATATAGTCAATTATGTTAATAGTTTTCCTAATATTGAACCAACCCTGCATTCCTGGTATAAATCCTATCTTAATTCTTTTTTAATTTCACAGAACCTTTGTCAGTCTGATAAAGCCTGTGGAACCCTTCTTAGAATACTGTTTTTAAACACAAAAAGTAAAAAAGAATTACAAAGGAAATAAATTATAATGAAATAAAATTATTTAAATATTTTGAAAGCAAATTTCTTGATGCCAGAATAAGGACCTCTGGTCTAGATAGATTAAATTGCTTTATTCTACAGAAATTCCTAACATTTTCCTGTATTCCATCACCCTGCAGAAGGCAATCCAAATCTGAGGGTGTCTCTTTAGCTAGCATAGTACCAGGGCCCTGGGAAGGAATGTGGGATTCACTTGAAAGGAAAGGGGAATTATATGAACTGTTTGTGGCTTCTTTAAGTCCTTTATGTATTTCCAAAATTTTCTGTCAGATATGATATAGTTTTATAACCCAAATATATTGTTATATTGAGTGCTTACATTGAAACAAGGGACCCTTTTACCCACATATATGGAGACCTGTAGGGATTTCCCAAAGGCAATTCCTTGGGGGGGCTGAAGAAATAGGATTTTTGGAGCCACTCTTAAGTTTGAACCCATTCTATATAAACTTTGTGTAATGCTTTAAAACAAAACAAAATAAAACAAAACTTTTGTATATGTGGTTTCACTTTAAAAAAAAAAAAGTGTATCTGATTTATTTTCTTCCTTTTTCTTTCTATTCCAACTATTCTTAAATGAGCTAAGTTCTTTTACTGATTTTAAGTCCTACTTTTTTGAATTGCATTAAAGCTTATTAAATGGAGGCATTTGGACTAAAACATAAAGCATGAGTGATTTCAAAATTGTGTGTGTCAATTTTCAGGATAGCTTGCCGTTAATTACAAAGGTTTTAAACTAATGACCAGAAGTAGAAAGAAGAGATTTAATCCTTTCTATAATGAATTTTATTTTTTAACATTTTCACCTTTATCATTGGAATTTATTTTGCAAAAATCTAAGTGATATTCTCCCTCTTAAAGTTACAAATACATTTCTATTTATTTAATATTTTAATAATCATTGGAAATATTACATAAAAATATTGTAATGGGAAAGTACCAGTTAAGTTAATACAAACTGCTATGTTCTGTCAAAGAAAATTAATATTTCCTTAACGCCATACACCAATTTCAGGACTTAAACAAATGTTCATCCTTCAGAAAGAATGGAATCTTTTCACTTGATGAAGCAAAATACATAATGTCTATTTACAGCTGTTCTGGAAGACAACGACGTTTTTGAGTTTCAATTATAAAACATAAATATCATATTGTTATTCCTGCCATCTTTTATACCAAAACAGCATGAGGACAGTGAGCTTTTTTGTACTATGAGATGATGGAAATTATAAATTAAGCCAAACTATAGCATGGGGAAATATTTATTAGAACTATTTAATATAGTACTTCTTTGCCTTCTTTTAGGGGGAAAGGTTAGAACATTCTTTTTAGAGTATTAAGAAGACAGTATGTCTGTGTCACAGAAAGGATTCAAGTCTTAGACTAATACAACCAGGTTTCTAGTTTTGTCTCTGTTAAGTCTTTAGATATTGAAAAATATATTTCCTTATTAAAAATTACCTTTTTGTGAGGCTAAGAGAATAGTAAAGAGGAAAAGACTTTGGTTAGGAAGAGCAGAGGAAAAGAAGAGAGACTGGCAGTTATATTACCATCTGACCAAGCATAGGGAAAATACCCTATGATTTTTTTAATCCCTTATTGTGTTTTGAGGGCTTTTGAAAAGTAAGAATAATTGAATTGAACCCATAAAGGGGAATAGGAATTAAGTTTTACTCATAAAGAGAAAACAGTCCATGATTTTTGTGATGCATTTTCCTTGAAGTTGGGGTAATGTGACTTGTTCCTTTTGAAAAGTGGACAACAGGAAAATTTCTCTGAACAGGCGTCCTGTTTGCTAATTTTAGAGGAAGGAATATTTGAGTGTTTTGGAATCCATGTCAAAGGATAGGGAAACAGGGACAGAAGTTCAAAGGGAGGATATATTATCTTCAAGACAGACAACTGGTAAGGAAAAAAGTTAAGGAACTAGACTCTGTGAGTCAGAATAAAGAATCTATCCCACAATGTTCCATCGCTTCCTTCTGAAATGAATATTTCTGGGTCCTGACAAAATCTTTCAAAAAAGAAAGAAGGAAGGGAAGCCTGGGAAAGATCTACAATCATGCTAATACATAGGCTATTTAGAAGATTGACTACACATTTTGTCTTCCAGTCATCCCCCTCCTCCATTCTTCCTTTTGTCCTTCTGCCTTATTCTTCTTAGATATATTCTTTTTCTTCATCTTGATCTGTAATAGTTTCATTCCTTCCTACATTCCTAGTCTATCACTTTTCTGTCAGTTTTTCTTTTCTTCACAATATCTTCATCTTAAATTAAGCAGTACAGTTTTACATTGTTCTTTTCTTTCAAATCCATTGCCTCCTACTCCTATGGTTGATCTATATTTGCTAATCTTGCCATCACTATCTACTTTCTCTCCTGTTGATGAGAAATGATCCTGAAAGCAACCACAGAATTGTAATGACAATACAAAATAACAAATGCACACAATCTAGCATCCATTGGGTCCTCTCTGCTGCACACCAATCCTTTTATTCTTCCTTTTGTTCATGCGACCCTCTTTCTTGGAGTTCCTGTCTTTTTCTATTGGCTCAACAATATCACTATGCAGAAGATTTCTCTATGATTGTTTCAAACCTTTTCTTATCTCTTTAAGCCACCTATATCATTCTTGCCTTCCTCCCACTCAGCAGAATATTTCTAACTCTCCTGTGAAAGCAGGGCATCCCTTTTAGTTCCCACTTTTCTCCAATTTTCCAGCTCAAGTTCCTTCACCAGTTCCTTACTCACTCCTTTTTTATTCCAGTGTCTGAAGATGTGTCTTTTCTCCCTACTCCTCTATCTGTATCCTTTGTCCACTTTGTCCAAATATACAACTCAAGTTCCTTTACCAGCTTCTTTGTTCACTCCTCTTTTGTTCCAATATCTGAAGAAGATGTGTCCTTTCTCTCTACTCTTCTCTCTGCAACTTTGGTCCCATCCTTTCTCATGTCCTAAAGTTTGATCTTTCCATTATTCTTTCTCACTCTAATCAACAATATCTATTTATCCAATAATTCATTTGTTTGCAAATACATCTAGATAGATTTCTCCCATTCTTAAAAAAACTATTACTAGATATAGCAAAATTCTTGTTATTGCCTAAAACCATTTATACTACTCTCCAATTTCTGATTTCCCATTCACTTCTCAAGCTCCCCCACGCCCAAACAAAATTACTTTCTCCTAGATTACCAAGATTTCTTCATTGCTTATTCCAGTGGTTTCTTCTAAGTCTTTAATTTTCTGGAACTCTGAAAGGGTATACTTGAGTCTAAGACAGCAGGGTGCTTGTAGTTAAGTACCTACTCCATGTGAGATGATGGTTCTCTAAGCACATACTTGATGTAATGTAATAATGTGGTCAATCTAGTTGGTGTATACTTATGGTAATGTGGTGATGTGATGTTCTACAGTTATGCATGCCCAGTGTGGTGTGGTGAGGTAGTTGTGCTGGGGTATTTTAAGGGATTACCAGAGATAGAGGGCTCTCATGGCCACAGCGATCTTAGCCACAGAGATTTCAGGCTCCAGTCTCCATCTTTGATCAGTCACATGGCTCTCCTTCCTCCTTCACTTCACTCCTCCACTAAGCCCACCAGAAAACTAGCCCAGACATTGAACTCTTCCAATCTCATAGTTTTCTAAATTAAGAATTTATTGAATCTACCCTTCATCACCACTCCTCTTATTATTTGCTTATCAATTATTTTCTAACTGAATTAATTTTCTATTTTTTAGCCACTTCAAATAGTTTTTATGATTATTATTTAAAATTTAATGTCTGAAAGTACATTTTCCCTTCATTTTTACTTTGTTTTCATTGTGTTTCTTCAGATTTCAATTTTTTCTTCTTCAAAATGAATTTCATTACTATTTTGCCTAATTCTATGAATACTCCATGGAAGTTTAATTGGTACAAGATTCAATCTATAAATTAATTTAAATGGAATCCTCATTTTGATTATATTTGGGAGAGATTAATCAACAGCAATGAATATCCTTCCAATTATTATTTTATTTCTTTAAAGAATCTTTTATAATTGTATTAGAATGACTACTAGGGACTTTATGCATTTTGTGATTATTCTGAATTAAATTTCTGTTTTGTATTTTATTATCAAAATGTAGAAATGCTGGCAATTTTGTGAATTTCTTTTTTATTCCACTATTTTACAAATAGTAGGATAAAAGTAAATCTCTCAAAGTTGTCAACATTTCCTCATAGCCATAACTAAACCCATAAAGAAAATAGAGAAATCCTATTTAGAAAAGTTATAAATATATAAAATATTTCTATTTTAAAAAACTATTTATATGGCATAAGAACTCTGTTCTGTTCATGTTTGATAGAATTCAGTACCAAGTCTATCTATTTCTACAGCTTTCTTTATGTGAATTAAATTTGTGGACTAGTAAAATCCTCTTTCTGAGATTGACTTATTTAAACTATTTCCCATTTGTCTAATTTTGGAATTTTATATTTTCACAAAACTGCATCCATTTAAGCTTTTAGTATTGTTGGCATTCAATCTGATATGCTTATTTATGATTATTAAGAAAAAATCCCTCTTAATTTGTTTTGCATTTTTCCTTCTCATTTTTTACTTTTGCAATATATTTTTCTCTTTTTTAGTGTCTTCTTCTGAGATTATCTCCAATTTATCCTATATGTCTATATATCCGCTTTGTACATGATTTTTTAGAAGTTGTTTCATCCCTTAATCTGTGAGCTTCTTGAGAGCAGGGACTGCTTTGTTTTTTAAGAGTTCTTTTGTTGTTTCTTTTTGACTTTCTTTGTTATCTCAGGCACTGAGCTCAGACTTTGGTAGCCTGAAATATAACAGGAGGTTAATTGTTTGTTTGTTTTGATTGCAGGAAAGATTTATTTTATATTTTTGCAAAAATGGGTGCCTGAGTTAGCCATTATACCTTTGAAATTCCAAGGACAGCCTTTTATTCCCCATCTTGAAGCACAAGTCCCTCCCCTGATTCCCCATTAATAGGATGTTACAGAAGTTATACAAAATGAATCTCTACCCCTCATTACATTGTCGGTCTCTAACCCAAAGGAATTTACCTCTGTTACCTCTCCCCTTTTTAAAAGGAGGGAGGTAACGGAAGAGGGATAAGGGTAGAGAACAAAAGTCTTTTCAAATCTCTGGCCGCCACTTGGATTACAAAACCAAGTCCCTGTCCCTAAGGAGTTTACATTCTTTTAATCTCCCTCCCCCTCTCCATTTACCACCCCGCCCCCACCATTGCCTTAATTATTCTTTGATGTCCCTGTGAGTTTCAATTTTCTAATTTAAATTTCATTTCTCCAATTTAATTTTCATAACTGTGGAAACCAAATAAATCTCTCATTGTGGTAAAGTAGAAAATATCCTGAATTTGGAAACAAAGTACCTTGCCATTAATCCCAACCCTTTTGCTTTCTAGCTATGTGACATTGGGCATAGATTTAAAATCTTTAGCTTCAGGTTCTTTTTCTTTAAAATGATGCAATTAAATTAGTTTACTTTCTTCTTACTCTAACTTCTGATTCTTTCATGTTTTCTTTACTTTTTTGGTATTATTAATTTTCTGCTTGTGTAATTTTTAATATGTAATAATTCACAATTCAGTAATCTTTACTTTCTCTTTTGCTAATATACATCTTAAATTGTAATTTTTCTCTTAGGACTGTTTTAGCTGCATACTATAGAGTATGGTATGCTATATCACCAGCATTATTGTCTTTAATAATGTAATACAGTTTTTATGTTTTTGTCTTTGACCTAAACATATATATGCATATATGTTTGTGAATATGTGTGTATGTATATCTCCTTTTAAGATTTTTTCCTTTTATCATATTTTCTCAATTAAGTATAACTTTAGTTATATTATTAAATTAAAAATTATGTCATTAAGATTTCTATATTTATGAATTTTTATATCCTAGTAAGAAAAATCAGTGCATATAAAAATCTTATGAAAATCTAAAAAATAGACTAATATTCTCATTCATTGTTCTCCATAGGCCTTAAACCCAATTTTCCTGATGCAATGCCGGAGAAACTGAGGCAAGATAGAGATTCGAGAGTTTTAATATTTTATTTGAAAGGGAGAGATTTACTGGGACCAAATGGATCCATGGTTTAGTCCTAGGGCTGAATGAGACTATCGTCTCCAAGAATCCAGCAAACGATCTGAGTTCTCAATGACATATATACACATGGCTCGCATACAACGGGGAGACAGAGGTAGGGGTGGAGTCAGAATGCTAAGAGCAGGAATAGGACTCTCACAGGGTGAGGAGAGACACCAGACATTCTGGGATTGGGAGAAGCATTCAAGTAAGTATGGAAGGGCTGGGGTCATGATGTCTAAGATCTTTTATCCTTTTATTCTTATCCTTATATCCTTAAGGATAAGGTCTTTTATCCTTATCTGGATCATCATGATTAGGAGGGAGAGGTGGTTGAACAAAACAATTAGAAACCAAGGCAGAACAATTCAGGGAAACCAAGGCATGACAATTAGGGAAACTGAGTCAGGACAATAAAAGAGAACTGTGGCACAACACTGACATTCTGCTCAAACCTACAATGTTCTCATTACTTATCTTTCTGTTAGTTTTCTCAAGCTCTAATGGAGGAATGCTAAAATCATCTACAGTTAGTATGATATATCACACAAATCTTTTTTTGCATTTCAATTAGCTTTTTCTTTAAACATTTGACTGCTATGCTATTCAAGGATTATATGATTAATAGTGACATTATTTAACATTCTAAAGTACACTTATTCTTAAATTATCAAGTTTTTTTTATTAGTGACTTCCTTATCTGAAATTGTAAGTGTAATTAAGGCTTTTTGCATCCAAAGTAAAGCATATTTTTCCCTTCCCATTCTCTTACTTTGAAATTGCATTATTTTTTGTAATATGATATTTAGGCTTTTTGTTTCTTCATTTTTTTGAGGAAACAAATAATTCCCAAATTGGTTCAGCAACATTCTCTAGCACTATTGTTGAGGTTCAGAAAGGAGACCCAAAAGGTTGGGGTTGCAGACTATTGTCAGGAGGTATTTCAAAAGAATTTGCAAACTTGAACCCATCTCCAAGTCAAGGCAGGCTAAGTTCCAAAAAAATTTAGCAAAGAACCAGAAACAAGGAGGCAAATTTATCCAGTTCTTCATGTCACTGATATGCTAATTTTATGGTCTAGAGGTAGAACTGAGGAGTGGTCTCAGGAATTTGGTTATCACTGACCAGCAGATTAAGTATCTGACAGTCAGCAAGGTTTGTAAGACTATTCTAAGGCCAGAAGACTTTAGAATCAGAGGGACAGATTTTAAAACAACTTTGAAGTCAGAGGACCTTAGAATTATTGCTATATTTTCCCTAGAAGCTCTACCCTATCATTATTGTCTTGTTTTGTCAAGATCTGAAGCTTCTTGTATTGGGGTTTTTTGTTTTGTTTTTTTACTATTCTTTGTTCTGCCAGTCTAGTATTTTTATTTTGGAGTTTTTCTTGGCCCTTTCAACCCATAGAACAGGGTAAAATGCTTTATTAAGATTTCTGCTTTTTTTAAAAAGTTGTGTGTGAGACAAGTCCTTTGCAAGACCCCCTTCCCAATTCAATTAAGTAATCAGAGATATCATCAAGTATAAAGTGAAAACATTTATTTAATCTGCAGGGAGAGGCCCAGACACACATCTGGGAGCCATCCCAACTCCCGCCATGTGCTCCCAGAACCTGACCTGCTTCCTGCTTGTCCAGGGTTTAAAAGCAAAAGGCTCGAGCTTTCTCATTGGATAGACCAACAGGATGTAACCATCCTTGACCAATGATCACCGATGTTGGCTGCCTCCCACAGCTCATGTCACTTCCTGCAACTTCCTGCATCTCAGGTTCAAAGTTCATTCCTCCAGAGAGTAAATGATCTTCCCAAGGTCTCAGTTCTGGAAACAGGGAACATGTGACTCAATAATGAGAAATACTTTATCCAATCAATCCCAGTCAGTTGCTTTCCTTTCTTTTCCTTCCTTTTCCTTCCTTCCTTTCCCCCTTTTTCTTCCTTTCACTGTTTCCTTTCCTATGACTTCATCCAATATAGGGAATTTCTAAGAAACAAACTTTTTCTAGCAACATAGAGTGCAAACCATTCTGCAACTTATATTCTTAGAGAGTTTTCTAGGCCACTGAGAAGTGAAGCTATTTATCCATGATCATATAGTCAATATACCTCAGAAGCAATACTTGATACTAAGGTTTCCAATATCGCTTTATAGTTTCTATTATATTATGCTGCCTACCTTTTTAAGCAATACATTCTAGAATTTCTCTGGCAGGGAGAAATCATGATTGAGACATTTGTTCTTAACTATTATTTATTCTTCTCTCTCAGTATTTTAAGAGTACTAATATAAAAATAAAATAAAAGCCCCTGGTCTCAAAGAACTTAGTCTAAAGGAGAAAGACAATACACAAAAGGAAGCTGAAAAGGGGAGGGGAAAAACAGGGAATATATTGAGGAGCAATATGAAGTTCAAAGTAGAGGTAGGAAATTAATAGATCACTGGCCTGAGTGACCTCCTTAAAATATGTTCTGTATTTTCCATTAAGATACAGAGGAAGAAAGAAGTCCCCCTTTTCCCCCAAACACATACAGACTTCCTTGGCCTGTTCCTTTTTTCCCCCTGGGCATTTAAAAACACACACACACACACAAGTCAGTTTGGTCCAAGGTTTTGCCCCTTAAAAGTGGGCTTCAGAAATTCTCTTGGACTTTTAGCAGGTTTAGAAATTCCTCTTCTATCTCAGTCACATACAGAGTCCCTCTGCATGTCCTTTTCCCTTCTGGAACCTTAAAAAAAAAAAAAAGAAGAAGAAGAAGAAGAAGCAGGTGTGGGTATTTGGTGCATGGTTTGGGCTCTTTAAAGCAGAATACTGACAATATAAAGCAGAAAATAGGTAGGCAGAAGAACTGCATTTTAGACCTGTTCCTGCTATTTTCTAATTGTATTTCTAAATGTAATATCTATGATCCCCGTGCCTCAGTTTTCTCATTTGTAAAATAGAAATTACAATATATGTCCTGCCTGTGATGATGATCAAATAAAATACTATATTAGAAAGTACTTTATAAGTTACAAACTCCTTTATACATGTAAGGTGTTATTATTGTTAAGTACCTGTCAGCATAGTAACTCATCTGAAGCAATTTTCTGCTTAATGGCTTAATCATTCTTCCATCCAGGTTTCCTGACTATTCTAGGAAGTAGCTCATAAGCAATATTTAGGTGCAATCAGTCATGATTTTACCCTTCAGTATATCATTAAAAGTCATTATCCACATGATTTAACTTACCTTAAATCTTTATCTCAAGAGTTGTGTCAAAATCTTTGGCCTTTTCCTCAATTCCTGTCTCTTCTTCAGCTTTCTAACTTTGAAACATTGGTCTATCCTAATATCCACCTATTATTGTCAATGTACTAATTCTATTTATGGTCTTGGAGCACCCTAATGTCTACTGAATATCTCCCTTTACCAAAATGAAATAACAAACTCTTCCATGATAGTAGTAATTCTCTCATATACCAATTATGATTGTGATGTGTCAGTAGAGAGATAGTTTAAGGTCATGAAGGAACAAAGAAGTATAAAACCTTGAAAAGATCCTGAATCATTGGAATTGAGTTCAGCTACCTCAGTGTTCATATATTTCTTTTTAATTATAAGTATTCAATTAGTTTTTTAAAATCATAATCCAGTTGTGAAAATTAATTTATGCAATTTTTAGCTATTAGATTCATATTCTTTATATGAATATGGATGATAGTGTGAATTTTATCTCTTGTTTCTTTTTCTTTTTTCTTTCTATCTCAACAGAATTCTACACCTTTCCATGTTACTGTCCAAGATGATAACAGTATTGTTGTCTCCCTGGAAGCATCAGATGTCGTGAGTTCATCATCTGTATATGTTGTGAAAATAACTGGTGAATCTAAGAATTATTTCTTCCAGTTTGAGGAATTTAACAGTACACTGCCTGCTCCTGTGGTCTTCAATGCCAGTTATCATGGTCTTTATTATATAATCACTTTGGTGATAGTGAACGCAAATGTTGTGCTCAAACCAGCCAGATCAATCACTGTGTTAACAAGTAAGTACTGTCTTCAGCATGATCTCCAAGTACCTTCTTTGGATACATATTCATATGGCCTCATACCAAAAAATATTTATTTGAATTGGAAAGACAGTAGATCTAGTCAGGATACCTGGATTCTAGTCCTAATTATGCAGCAGAGTTCTTAGATGACAGCAAATGTCAGTTTTTACTTTTTAAAGATGAAGATGTTAGATCAAATGGTCTCCAAGATAATTTCAAGCTCCAATATGATCTATGGTTAAAATATAAGGAGGAAAACCAAGGATTAGGAGCATAGAAAAGAAGGAAGATAGAGACAGTGAAAAGAGAGGAACATGCAATGAGAAACAGTGGGATGACAATACAAATTTCCAAAGACTGGTTAAACTTTAGTTGTAACATATCACAAATATCTCCATCTGATCATGCAATTATTTTATATAAAATGTAATGAGTCCCTACTATCCATGCAATATAACAGGCACCAGACAGTAGCAGTTAAAATGCTCTACCTTTTGATTCATCTAATTTTATGTCATGCATGCATCCTTTCATGTTCACAGAAAATTAGGGATCTTCAGGTAGGGGCCACAATAATGAGACAGTGATGATTTTAGGAACAAGGAATCTAGTCTAAGCTAATCAAGTTGCTAAGGGATATTTTCTGCTGCTGAAAATTATTCTTGATAGACTAATTAGTCTCTTGACAGTGGGTTAGAATATTTGGGTATTGTCAAAGGCCAATGCCCCAAAGAACACAAACTCTTTCATCTATTTTTGTATCTTTAGTAGTTCTGTTAATATGGTCACACTTTCTATTTGTTCAAATGGGAACCAGAAATCCTCTGATATGTAAATATTGCCCATTCTCAACTTGAGCAAAACTTATCCATAGCATTGCACAAATTCTTCGTGAAGTATTTACTCAATATGTTGGAGGCTTTAGATTCTTTTGATATTTCATTTCTATCAGCATGAGACTATTTCTTCTTGTTTCTTTCTTTCTTTCTTTCTTTCTTTCTTTCTTTCTTTCTTTCTTTCTTTCTTTCTTTCTTTCTTTCTTTCTTTCTTTCTTTCTTTCTTTCTTTCTTTCTTTCTTTCTTTTTTTTTCCCCTGAGGCAATTGGGGTTAAGTAACTTGCCTAGGGTCACACAGCTAGGAAGTGTTAAGTGTCTGAGGTTGGATTTGAATTTAGGATCTCCTGACTTCAGGACTAGAGCTCTATGCACTGTGCATCTAGCTGCCCTCACACTGTTGGCCCTTAATCTCATGAAATTTTTAGTTCACTCCGTTTTTCATTATTGCTTGTCCTCAATGACATTTTTATATAAGGAATACTTTTTGTGTACAAATCATAATTAATAGATATGGTTCATCTACGGAAATCTATCACATCTTGCTATTTTTTTCTGGATCATCTGCAAATTTGAGTGGTCTGAAGTTCTTTTGGTCCATGATTCACAGCCGTTTGGTTTTCCTGGAAAACTGACCCTTAAAACTGTACATAGTTTGGTTCCAATAGGAATTACTTAAACACTGATTGCTCCAACCTAACTTAACAACATCTGCAATTTTATTTCCCATGCCTGAAGTGCTCTCCTTCCTAATTTTATCAGAATGCCCAGATCCTTTTAAGGATTAGTGCCAGAGCTTCATGAGTTCCTTCCTGTTTCTTCTGGCCATCAGTTTTCTTTGTCTCACAAAAGGACTATATATTTAATTTTTGATATCTTGTATTTATCTGAGTATTCTTCAGATAGAATGTAATAATAGAATATAATACAATATTCAGTAGAATGTAAGCTTCCAAGAACAAGTCTTATATGTGTTCTATCCCTAGTATACAAAACTAAATAGACTTTAAATCTGTATTCAATTGAATTGAATTATCTGTAATTTATTTATTTTTACATATGTAATTTAATTATAAGTTAATTTTTGCTAATTTCTTGAAAACATGATTACTTTTTAGTCAGAATAATAGATTGAACAAAAGTCTTTAGATCAATATATAGATTTTATAGAAAAAGGACAGTTTGGGGTCATATGACAAATCCACAAGAATGATGGTTGCATGTAACTTGCTGGTACAAAACTTCATAGAATCAACAAGCCTGAACCTAAATAAAGTGCTATCACCCACAGCATGATGAATACCATAAAAAGGTATATCATGAATTGGCAATTATTAATTGGTACTGATTATTAATAAAATAATGCATTAAAATGGAGTGAAAAGTTAACCTCATTTATGAGAGTCATATTAACTTTGTCATTGCTCCTGGAAAGGGTATGTCATTTTAACTCTTCTTGAGGTCTTCTTCACTAACCTTACAATTTTCCAAACCAAAATAGTTCTCCCTAATCACCATTTTAAAAAATATGTGCTATAAAAGCCTTTAAAGAAGGAACTAGCTTCTTTTTAAGATGTAGAACTTGAATATTTAGCCCAATGCTTGACAAATAGTAAGCACTTGTGGCTCAAAGAATCTGGACCTGGAATAAAGATAGACTTCAATTCAAATCCAAATTTGGATTTTTATTCATATAACCTATACTTCCCCCAGTTTGTAAAATAGCCCTTACTTCTCAGGGTTTTGTAGGTCATGTACCACAAATAAGAATCATAAGACTATATTTCTCTACATTAGTCCAAACCCTTGCTGTGTGTCTAAATAATAGTTCTGACCATATTGATCCTCTGCTGAAAAATAGTTAATGGCTTTCTATTGCCAATTAAATAAAATTCAACTTTTCTGCCTGACATTTAAGATTTTCCACAATCAGTCATCGGCCATATCTCATCCTCTTCCTATCTACATATTCTATGTTCCAGCCAGATTGTTGTTTTGATTAGCTAATTTTGACTTTTGTTTATGTACTCAGTTCTGACCTTGCAGCAACTTCACTACCTGAGAAACCAGTAAAAATTGGTTTCAAAATGGGTATGAATGCTCTTATGTAGAGACCCAAGACTGTCCATGACCTGTCATTAGGTGTTTCCAGAAGCAAGTTCACCAAACTTGTATACTCCTAGGGCTGAGCCTTCATAGATTGGTCCCTTACAGATCAGATGGAAATTACAAATTAAGTAGTCCAAACATCTAATTTTATGGTTGGAAAAAATGAAGTCCAAGAGGTTATCATGATCCCAGAAGTAGTGGCAGTGTCAAGCCTATAACATAGATCTTTCAAATCTTAATCCCATGCTCAATACTGGTAGTATAAAGAACAGAATAAGCAAAAGAAAACAGATTTTCCCAGTCTTCAATATAACAATAAATCACTTTTTTTTCCTTCCAATTAGCCTCAGTGGTCCTCTTGGTAAAAGAAGCTGTCAAATGATATCTATCTTACCTCTTATGACCTGGTGAGGAGACAATTGAGGAAAAGTTCTTTGCAAAGTACATGTTGTACAAAAATTTTATGATTAGCAGATTGATTTAGTTTCAGTCATATACATTTTGTTTCCCATCTTGGCACAGATGCATAATGATGATCCAACAATGATGAAGAAAATCTTACTAATTCAGATTAGACAAAAAAATGTCATACATATGACATTTTTTTGGGGGGAGAAAGCTAATTGTTAAGCATTTATCAACATATTGCTAAAAATAACTTTTTATTTTAAGGAAATTATGCTATTCTTAATATAGAGTGTGAATAAGCTTTTTTGTCTGCAACGTCTGTTGACTCAGAAAGAACTTAAAAGTTCATTAAAACTCCCCATGTCTTTTTCTTCCATCTTATATTTGTTTCTTCATCTTTTATTTATGAAGTTCATTTTCTGAAACTTTATGTAAGACTTCACATTTATTTTTATTTAATGTTGTCTTATTAGATTCAATCTAAAATTCTAGCATGTCCATATCTTCTTGTATCCTGACAAGTATCACATCTAGGTTTATATAATTTGCAAGAATACACAATAAGGAAAAACAGAATAGAAAAAGAAAAAAAAAACAGGACAATTAAAAAATTTGTCATGAGTTCACCAAAACATCAGGGAGAATTCAAAATATATAATAAATTTCTATTTCATTAAAGAATATATAATAATAGAAGAAATTATATTCATGAGTGTCCGTCTTTTCTTTGCTTCCTTGTAGGTTATTCTCTTGTCTGCTTGTGCACTTTTTACTTTATTCTTTTTTCCCTCTTTCATCCCCTCCCTCCTCTTCCAAGCAGGCTACAAGTAAGCACACACACACGTATATATATACACATATACATATATATATATATATATATATGCACATATATATACACAAATATACACACACATATATTTTCACACTAATCCACATACCTACACATATACATATATCTATATATACACATACATAGATAACCACATATATTCACACATACATAAGAACTAATATCAAAGATTAGTTTCAGGGATCAAGTTCAAGGAACTCAACATGAATAAATCATTTATATTTTGTGTATGGAATACACACACACACACATTTATCCATATGTAACATGCATCCAAAATTATATTAATATGATTTACTTATAATGTAGATTTCTCTCTTGATTGAATCTTTAAGTTAGGTTTTGTCTAAGAACAATGATTACTAGCCCTAATTTTTTTCCTAATAAATTCTACTTCTGATTCTTGTTGTAGTCTCTGTATATCTCTTATTTCCTATGCCTGCTAACTCTTCTAATTTAATTCTGCTCCTTAACTTGCCTTGCTATTACTTAACTTCCTTCTACCCATGGATCCCTCCCTTATCTTCTCCCCCCGATCCTTTCTTTTCCTCTTTATCCCATTCTCATTAATCTACCTATTTTATCAGGCTCCTGTTAATCTAACATCCTTCTGTACCCCACTTTATTCTATTCTACCTTTATGCCTCCTCTTTATCCCTTTCCCATTAATCTATTCTCTTCGTCCCACTACTATTACTCTATACATCCTTCTATACACCTTGACCCACTGCCATAAATTTACACATCCTTCTGTTCCCACTTTATCCTATTCCCTCCCCCCTTATTTATTAATAGATTTTGGAGGGTGTTCTTCATGTTGTATATATGTGCAAATATAGTGTTCCATATTTAACCCATTTCAGATGTGAGCAGGTTTTCAGAACTAGGAACCCTCCTCCTCCTCTCTAATGCCTATTTCAGTTCTTCCTTTGCACCTCATTTGTATAACATAATGACTATTTTTACCCTTCCCTAGACAGCATTGCTTTTTAGAATCAGATCATACTCAACTCTGCCCCAATCTTACTTTTGAGCTACTCAATTACTAACATCAATCTTAAATATATGGTATAAATTTCCATACACAACATATAAATGATTTATTCATGTTGAGTTCCTTAACTTGATCCTTGAAACTAATCTTTGATATTGGTTCTTATATGTAGAGTTTTCTATTATATTCAGGTTTTAGTTGAGAGAAAGACCTGAAAATCTGCAAATTTGTTGAATCTTCTTTCTCTTTTTCCCATCCAATATTATGGATAATTTTGCTGGATATATTTTTGGCCACAGGCCTAGTTCTTTTGATTGCCAATATAAATGATTCCAGGACCTGCAGTTTTTTATTGTGGTGACTGATAAATCCTGTACAATTCTAATTATAACTCCAGCCAATTTGAATTTTTTTTGTTTGTTTCTTTCAAAGTTTTCTTTTTGATATGGGAGTTTTGAAATTTGACAATAAAATTCTATGTATTTTCCACTAAGGAGCTCTAATTGGTGGATCTTTTTCTATTTCTACTTTCCCCTCCTGTTCTACACTCCAATACAATTTTCTTGAATTATTTTTTGCATTTATTGTGTCAAGGTTCTTTATTTGGTCACAGCTTTCAGATAGTCCAATTATTTTTATATTTTCTCTTTTTGATCTGTTCTCCATATCTTTTATGTTTCTTATGTTTCACATTTTGTTCTATTTTTTCATTCTTCATATTTTATTTTGTTATTTCTTGGTTTCTTATAGCTTCATTGGCTTCCCTTTGTCCAATTATAATTTTCAAAGAATTATTTTCTTTTTTAGGACTCTATATCTCCTTCTCTAGTTGTTTAATGCTTTTCTCATAATCTTGTTTTTCTTGGATGGCTTTCATTTTTAGTCTTAGTTTTTCCTCAGTCTCATTCACTTTATTTTTTGAGTCTTTTCTGAGTTCTTCTATAAATTCTTTCTGCAAAAGTAGCCATTTAATATTATTCTTTGGTATAGAAGAGGTTTTTTTGAACTTCAGTGTCCTCTGAAGATGAATTCTGGTCTTCCCTATTCCCATAGTAAGTTTCTATGGTTCAGTTCCTTTTTCTTTTCCTGCTCATCATTTAAAAAAAAATAATAACTATTTGGGTAAGCAATTCTAATCTTGGGAGGGGGATGAAGGGAGACATAGTGCTTCACTTCAGCTCTCCACTCTGACCTGGAACCCCAAACCAAAAGCCCTTCTCACCCCTCACCTGCAAGTACCTGCAGCCAGCAACAGTGTCCCTGCCCTATTGCTTTTGCACTCACTGTGTATGCTGGCTCCTTCTCTCCCAGGGTCATGGCTCTCCAACACAGGTAGACCTGAGCTTCCTAATCAGACAAGGCTCCCTCAGTCTTCTCTGACTCAGATCCTTGACTCTAAGCACAATCCAGAGGTGAAAGTTTCTCTGGTTCCTATTGAGGCTCCAGCCAAATCCAGCTAGACTCAGGAGTCTCTACTGTTTCTGAGAAGTTAATCTAGAAGTGACTGCACTTCACAAACTTCTTTCTTCAGGTCTTCTCAGCTTATCCCAGGAGAGCCCCTATTTTGCTCCAAGTCTTCTTTGTTTTTCACTAGTTTATGTTTGCCTTAAGAAACAAATTTGTTCTGTTTGTGGGGGAAATCTGAAGAGCATGACATTTTCTGACCTACTCTTCCACTTTCCCAGAATATTTCCGCAGAAATAATCTGCGAATTTAAAGAGACTTATTTATAATTTTAAGTATTGTACTATTGAACTATTAAGTATTGTACTATTTTTATTTGAACTCAGAACAGGTCTGAACATCTGAAACTGAATTATTTCATTCCAAATTGACTGAAATAAAAAAAGCCAGCAAACAAGTGGAGATTTTAAAATTCTTTCAGTTTAAAAGTTTATATAGATTGTGGTAGTATAAACAGTTGAAGAAAATTAAATATATGAACTCTTGTTCTAGTGCTTATGAAGTTTCAGACTTTTGACAAGAGCTTTGATCTAAAAACATTGTGCCCTAAGCTATAAAAAGAGAGATGGCAGCCTTTCTCTTCTAGAGAGAGAACTCTAGTGACAGAAGAGGCAGAAAAAAGAAAGCTTATTCTTTTGTGACATCTCTTTGCTGTTGGCATTCATTTTGGTACTTTTAGATCAAAAGTCAGCAGTCAGACTTTGTTAGAAATCATGTTGGTATCCATAAAAAATAGTAGAAGTTTAAGAGTAGAAGTTATGTGAGTTCAAGTCATATTTGGCATCTGCTGGCTTCAGTTAGGCTAGAAGTGAAATCATATTCATGATAATAAATCTCAATTTGAAACTATTCCTCATGATCTAGATAGACATATTTAAATTACACATATGAATGACTTTATTATTGCAGTGAAGGTGGCAGGAAGGAAGGTGGCAGGAAGGAAGCCCTTAAGAAAATCCTACTAAAAGCAACTGATTTAAAATTTAGTCTATACCTTTAAATGATTTGGAACACAGAGACATTGTGGTTTGTCATATATACAGTAGAGAGAAAAATCTGCACATAGATGCAGGAACACTAGGAGATGGAGTGATCCAACTTTTGGTTCTTCTAGAATTGGGGGAAGGCAAGTATAGAAGTGAGGCACAGGATCCCAGAGGTAATAGCTGTCACAGTGGAATAGACCCAAAGAGAACTTGAGATGAACCATGGCAATGACCACCGAAGGAAAAGAACACCTTCCCACTTTCTTATACCTCTCAACTCCATGTCATATCCCAGATTAAATTTATTAATTTATTAATTAATGGTTTCATTTTATATTTAATTCAGCTTTATCAACATTTATTTAGTAACTGTTTTTTTACTATGCCTTTTTGCAATTCATTTAGTTTTTCCTTTGTGAATTTTGGTTCTATGCTAATAGATACATGCATTAAAATTGTTATATGGACATAATTTCCTTTTTTTGATAAATAATTTCCCAAGGACCATACCTTCTTATAACAGGTAACATGACATGTATAGGGCCGCTTGCCATCTGGGGGAGGGGGTGAAGGGAGGGAGGGGAAAATTCAGAACAGAAGTGAGTGCAAGGGATAATGTTGTAAAAATTACCTGGCATGGGTTCTGTCAATAAAAAGTTATTAAAAAAAAACAGGTAACATGAGTTAGATAGTATAGTGCAGAGGTATCAAACTCATAGTCCATACAGTTAGCAAAATTTCACCTCATTGGAACCATTCTAAAATGTACTTGGGAAATACTTAACATAAAATAAATAAAAATGCAATATAACATAGATTATGCTAATTTGTGGTTTTCTAAGTCAATATGCTATGGCAAGAATCAATTTCTATTTGAGTTTGACACCACAGGTGTCTCACTGTTTCAGATCCTTTCTCAAACTCTTATTAGCTGTCTTTAGACAAGTTAACCTCTGCCTGCCTCAATTTCCTCATATGTAAAAAGGGGATAATAGCATTGACCATGCCAGGTTATTGTGAGAATTAAATGAAATAATAGTTGTAAAGCACTTTGCAAAACTTAAACCACTGTGTAGTGCTAGTTGTTATTATTAACAAGTAAATTCAGTCAAAATAATTTAATGCATTATCCACATCTAAAAATATATATCTCATCCCACACCTATAATATGCCATTTCTCTGCCAAGAGATAGGGATCATACCTTATCATTTAGCCACTTGAAGTCATAATTGGAAAATTATTGAACATATAATTCTAGTCTTTCAGTATTGTTTTATATTACATTATTGTGATCATCATGCAAATTATTTTCCTTCTGTTTGTTGTTGTCATTTTTAGTCATATCTGACTGTGACCCATTTGGGTTTTTTTGGTAGAGATTCTAGAGTGCTTTGTCATTTCTTTCTCCAGTTCATTTTGCAGATAAGGATACTGAGCCAAGAGGTATAAGTGACTTGCCCTGTGTCACATAGCTAGTAAATGTCTGAGGCCAAATTTGAACTCATGATTTCCAATGCCAAGCCCAGTGCTCTAATAACTTAGCTGAATAGATATATAGATATATTTATTTTTACCTTATATCACTTTCGCACATACAAGTCATCTTAAATTTCTCTGAATTTTTCATATTCATAATTTCCATAGCACAATAATATTTGATTATATTTATATGCCACAATTTATTCAGCCATCCTATTTTTCTATGGCTATATACTTTCAAGTTCTTTACTACCATAAAAAGTTCTGTTTTAGATATTTTTGTATATGTTAATACTTTCCCTCTGATTTTGACATTCTTGGGATTTATGAATAATTGGGTCAAAGAATATGTCTTTTAGTGCTTTTTAAAAAGTATAATTAAAATTGTTTCACAAAACAGTAAGGCCAATTTATAACTCTATAATAGTATATTATTATGCCTAGTCTCTGACAGTTTGTAAGGATGATGAGTAATTTCCCAACATTTAATCTTCACTAAAATTATTTGAAATTTTTTGTGTAAATGTTCCACAATAAATATAAGTAAATTCATTCAATTCTCACTTCACAGAGTTTTCTCACTTTTAATTAACATAGAGGAATAAAAACTAGCTTAGAATCAGAGTAAGAGATTGCTTTTGTGATAGAATGTATAAAATCAATCAATTCATCAACAAGCATTTTTATTGAAGGCCACCTTTGTGCTAGGCATTGGAGTTAGAAAGGAAAAGAAAATCCCCTAAACTCAAGGAACTTACATGCTATAGGTGATCACATGTACATAAATAAATATATGTGAAATAAATAAAAGTATCATTTTGGAGGACAAAATAAGCATAGGAGCTGTGAAAATAGTTCTCAGCCTTAGCTTTGAGGGATACTAGTTAATGCAGAGACAGGAAACAAAATGCTTTGGTGAAGTAACTAACATATTAGTGAAAGAAGAGCAGGAGGCATTTAATTCTAGACTTCAGTATGCATGATAAAAAGATTGAGCTGTATGATTCTAAATTATTAGGAAAATGTAATTTTTATATGAGAACAAGATAAATAAATTATTGCTTTATAATGTCCCTGTCTTGCAACGGTTCAAAGTTTATTATAATTGAATTAGAGAAATAATTGCAGAAGGTCAAAATTAAAATGAAGGCTCATTTAACCTTTGACTTTGGAGCCAAAGTTAAGTGCTCATTATTTGTATCTTATTAAAATGATTTTGTGTAGTATGCTGTGAAGATCCTAGCAAGATTCTACATTCTATCGTTTAGCTCTGCTACTAAATTACTTTATCACCTTTTTCAGGTAATTTAAAATTTCTGAACCTTGATTATTCCATCTGTAGACTTGGAATAATACCTATCCATCATGCTTTACAGGGTTGAAACAATAGATGAGTTGGTACTAGCAGTGTATATCTATAATCTCTGCCTTTGGGGTAGTTGAGCCTGGCAGATCTCTTGAGCTCAGAAGTTCTGAGCTACAGTTGATTAAACCAAGAAGTTTGGCATTAATATGGAAAGCACAAAAAAATGGGGTCCACTAGGGTGCCTAAGGAAAAATGAACCAGACATTCAAAAAAAGTATATGTGAAATTTTCCATTTTCATCCTGGATGAGATAAAGAAACTCAGTCTTACAAAAAACCTGCTGTAATAGCACTCTGAAAAGAATAAAATGCAAAAGAAAAAAAAATGAAATACAAAAGATAAAGGAAAAATAAAGTGATACTAATTTAGAATATAATTTGGCTCATGACTATTGAAGTTTTCAGTGTTTATAGAAGGTAATAATATTGATGATGGTTCACATAAGTTTAATTCATCTCATTATAGAAAATTTTTACCATAGTCTCCATTTTTATCTCCCTTCCCATTTTTCTTCTTTTTTTCATTTTCTTTTTGTAGAGCCTCTTCCTGTCACCAGCGTTTCTATATATGATTATAAGCCTTCTCCTGAAACAGGAGTCTTATTTGAAATTCATTATCCAGAAAAATACAATGTTTTTACAAGAGTAAACATAAGTTATTGGGAAGGCAAAGACTTCCGGACAATGTTATACAAAGGTAAGAAGAAATGTGAAGATTGAAAATAGCATGATTTGGTATTAATTACCGTATCATTAAAGTCATGAGAATTCTACAGTACAGAGTTCTTAGGCTTGACTTAAAAAATATGAAAGAGTTGTTTTATTCCTTAGATTTTCAAATGTACTATTTATTAGAGTACTATTTTAGAAATAGGGGGTAGTACTATTGGTGGAAAAACCCAGTTAAATGGAAATATTTTTCATGGCATGTCTTAAAGTAATCAGAGTGAATTTTCCTATGGATATTATGGAACCTATAAAATATGTAAAATATCCAAGTTATTGCTACTATGGAAAAATATTTTTTCTTAGTGGAGAAGATGTCTATTAAACACAAAAATCTTCTCTAAGTAGATTGGCCTCAAGTAGATCCTATTATAATTCTTGCCAGAAAAGATAGCTTCTGATTGTTGATTGCAAGAGTGCTTCCTTTCAATATTTTTCTTAGATACAAAGAAATAAAATTGATATAACTAAATTTCAGCATTATTCTTTAAATGCTTAAGACCACGTATTCATCTATTCATATGGGTCTCTATGTGTGACTAATCATCTGACTATGTCTACTATGAACACTCAGTTTGACTTTTATTTGACTTGACTTTTCTTCTCTGACTTTGAGTTGTCTGGTCAAAATGGTCAAAAAAGAGTCAAATGAATTAAATGTGTCAAGAGATTGTGTGTGTAAACATGTGCCACCAGATCATACAATACTGCTCACAATAACAAAAGACTAGAAATACCAGGTTGGAATTTGTCAACCCAAGTGAAGACCAGAGGGACTTCTGTCTTTCTCAGTGATATAAAGGAGAATTTTCTTAAACTTCTCAAATTTAATAGATCCATACTCACCTTTGGTGATACATCTGGGCACAGAAATCACCCCCTTTAAGAAACCTAAGGAGTGTTCCTAGGAATTATGATTGTCTGGGGAGAGATGAAGCCTTTAGGAGAAAATGAATGAATTTCTTATCTTTGAAAACTATTGAGGAAGATTTAGACTAAGAAGAAGTCTTAGAAATATAAGAATATTTCTTAAACATTGTTTAAAATTTGATTATGACTACTTTAAATTGAAGATAGATGGAGAGAGAGGAAACTGCCTATATATATGTATATATATGTTTGTTAGTCAAATGACCCATTAAACAGTAGATAGAGTCTAAGAAACATATCAGTAGAGATGAGTAGTAATTCGTAGAAGACAATATCTAAGAATAAAAAATGGGGGACTTCTGAGGGTGGAATCAAGATGATGGAGGAAAGTCAGGAAACTTCTAGTGTCATGCAAAAACCACATTAAACAAAGACTCTGAATAGAATTACAGAATGAAACTATTCTGCAGCTCAAGATAGACTGAAAAAATTTAAAGAAAGGTCAAACTCATTGGGGTGAAAAGGATATTCATCCCAGGTCAGATAAACTCTGGGAAAGCCAGTGAGGGGGTCTTAATCACAGCAAATCAGCAGCTAAGACCCTCAATCCTGGTTCAGTAGAGAAACAAATCAGTGGCGCTGTTTCCAGTCCAAGCTCAGAAGGCAAACTCTGGGAAACCAGGATGTTTCCTGAAAAGAGGAGGCAAAGCTACCTGTTGTAAACACAAGGGGCACCTGTGCTCAAAGCCAAGTTTCAGAGCTGCATAGGAAGCTTGAGACAGTGTCCCCTTTACCCCAGGAACTTAGGTCCAAGTATAAAAGTAAAAAAAAAAAAAAAAAAAAAAAAAAAAAAAAAAAAAAAAGGAAATACCAAAAGAAAAGAAAAGAACATGAGTAAGAAACAGAAAAGAACCTTAACCATAGAAAGCTACTATGGTGACAGGACAGACCAAAACACAAACGCAGATGAGGACAGAATGTTCACTTAAGAAGTATCCAAGAGTGAGATAAATTGGTCTCAAGCCAAAGAGACTTCTTGGAATTGCTCATAAAAACTTTAAAAGGCAAATAAGAGAGGTAGAAAAAAATGAGAAGGGAAAAGACAGGTATGCATGAAAGAGTTAATAGCTTGGAAAAGGAAAGATAAAAATTGTCTGAGGAAAACAACTCCTTCAACAGTAGAATTAACCAAATGGAAAAAGAGATAAAAAAAAATCTAACTGAAGAAAATCACACATTAAAAACTAGAACAGAGCAAATGGAAACTAATGACTTTGTGAGACAGCAATAATCAGTCAAACAAACTAAAAAGAATGAAAAAAAAAGGAAGAAAAATGTGAAATACCTCATTGGAAAAACAGCCAAGTTGGAAAACAGATCCAGAAGAGACAATTTAAAAATTATTGCTCTACCTGAAGGCCATAATAAAAAAAAAATCCTGGAAAGCATTATACAACATATCATTCAGGAAAATTATCTCAAAATTCTAGAATCAGAAGGTAAATGCTAATTGCAAGAATCCCTTGATCACCTTCTGAAAGAGATCTCACAAGGAAAACTGCAAGGAACATTGTTTTTAAACTCCAAAATTTCAATATCAGGGAAAAAATACTGCAAGCTGTCAGACAAAATCAATTCCAATATCAAGGAGCAACAGTCAGGATTACCAGGATCTTGCAGTTTCTACAATAAAGGATCAGAGAAACTGGAATACCATATTCCTGAAGGCAAAGGACCTAGGGTTACAACCAAGAATAACTACCTAATGAGATTAAGTATCATCTTGCAGGGGAGGCATTAGAGATTCAATGAAGTAAAAGACTTTCAATCATTTCTATTGAAAAAAAAAAACAGAACTAACCAGAAAATTTAATCAACAAAAACAAAACTAAAAAGAAGCATTAAAAGGTAAATAGGGAAAAAATACATTATTTAAAGATGAAGCTGTTTGCATTCTTAGATGAGAAAATGATATATGTAACTTTTGAGAACTATACCTGTTACTGGGGCAGACAGGGGAGCATCATATGAACTGAGGGTGTGGTTGTTAATGGACTTTGAGGTAATCACTTTAAGGGGTGGAAAAAGATCTGTACTGGAAAAAGAGGAAAGGGGAGGTATAAAGGGAAAATTAGTTCACATGAAAAGGTACAAAAGACCTATTATAATGGAGGGAAAGAAAGGAGGAGGGTGAGCATTGTCTGAAGCTTGATCTCATCAGTTTTGGCTCTAAAAGGGAATAACTTAATTATTCAGTTAGGTATAGAAATTTATCTAACCCTATAAAGAAGTAGGAGAAAGAGGAAAAGAAAAAGGACAGGTTAGAAGGGAGGGTAGAAACACTAGGGAAAAAGGAAAGAGAAGGAGGGTAGGGTTGATAGAAGATAAGGTAGTGGGTAGAGAAGGGGGAGAGATGATAGGAGATAAGGTAGTGAGTGGATAAAAAGAATACACAACTAAGGACAGGGTGGAAAGCGAGTATTAAAGTATGTACAAGGGAGAAAATAGGATGGAAGAAAATACAGAGCTGGTTATCATAATTCTGAATATGAGTGGAATAAATTCTCCCATAAAATAGAAGGGAATAGCAGAGTGGCTTAAAAAAACAGAATCTTACAGTATGTTGTTTGCAAGAAACATATTTGACACAAAGAGACATATATAGAGTACAGATAAAAGGCTGGAACGGAATTTATTATGCTTCAGTTGAAGTAAAAAAAAATAACAACAGAGGTAGCGCTTCTGATCTCAGATAAAACAAAAGTAAAAATAGATCTTATTAAAAAAGATAAGGAAGGAAAATATATCTTGATAAAAGGTACTGGAAATAATGAAATAGTAATTATATTAAATGTGTATGCATCAAGCGGTAGAGCAGGCAATTTCCTGGAGAAGATTTTAAGCCAGTTATAGGCAGCAAAACTCTTCTAGTGGAAGGCCTCAACCTTCTTCTCTCAGAATCAGACAAATCTAACCACAAAATAAAGAAGAAAGAAACTAGGGAGGTTAATAGAATCCTAGAAAACCTACATATGATAGACCTCTGGAGAAAAATGAATAGGGATAAAAAGGGATCCATCTTTTTTCTTGGCAATAATGGCACCTCCACAGAAATTGACCATGTTTTAGGGCATACAAACCTCACAATCAAATGTAAAAAGGCAAAAATAGTAAATACTTCCTTTTGAGGCCGCAATGCAATAAAATAATATTCAATAAAGGACCAGAGAAAGATAGACTAAAAACCAAATGGAAATTAAATAATATAATTGTAACTCCAGGCCTAGTGCTCTATCTACTAGGCCACTTGGCTGCCCTAATAATATAATTCTAAAGAATGAGTAATTCAAACAACAAATCACAGAAACAATACAAAATTTTATCCAAGAAAATGGCAATAATGAGACAACATACCGAAACCTATAGGATGTAGCCAAAGTAGGTCTTAGGGAAATTTTTCTATCTCTAAATAGCTACATGAATAAAATAGAGAAAGAAGAGATCAATGAATTAGGCATGCAACTAAAAAAGCTAGAAAAAGAACAAATTTAAAATCCTGAATTATATACCAAATTAGAAATTCTGAAATTCAAAGGAAAAAAATAATAAAATAGAAACTAAGAAAACTATTGAACTAACAAATAAAACTAAGATTTGGTTTTATGAAAAAAAATCAACAAAATAGATAACCTTTTGGTTAATGTGATCAGAAAAAGGAAAGAAAAAAAATCCCAAATCCCACCATCAAAAATGAAAAGGGTGGACTTGCCACCAATGAAAAAGAAATTAAAGCAATAGTTAGGAGTTATTTTGTCCAACTGTATTGCAGAAAGTCTGACAGTCTAACTAAAATGAATGAATATTTATAAAAATATAAATTGCCTAGGTTAATAGAAGAGGAAATAAATTAAATTGTCCCATTTAAAAAAAAAAAAAAACATTGAACAAGTCACTATGACTCCCCCAAGAACAAAATCTCCAGGACCAGATGGATTCACAAGTGAATTCCAACAAACATTTAAAAAACAATTAATTCCAATACTATGTAAACTATTTAGAAAAATACATAAAGAAGGAGTGCTGCCAAATTCCTTCTATGATACAAATATGACAACAATACCTAAATCAGGAAGAGCCAAAACAGAAAAAGAAAATTGTAGCTCAATCTCCCTAATAAATATTGTTGCAAAAAATTTTAAATAAAATGTTTGCAAAGAGATTACAATAATTTATGAGCAGGATAATATACCATAACCAAGTAGGATTTGCAGGAATTGCAGGTTGCAGGGTTGGTTCACTATCAGGAAAACTATTAGCATAATTGACCATATCAATAACAAAACCAACAGAAATCATATGATAATCTAAATAAATGCAGGAAATGCTTTTGACAAAATACAGCACCCATTCCTATGAAAAATACTAGAGAGTATAGGGATAAAGAGAACTTTCCTTAAAGTAATAAGCAGTACCTATATAAAACCTACAGCAAGCATTATTTGTAATGGGGAAAAGCTGGGCACAGTCTTAGTAAGAATAGGGATGAAACAAGAATGCACATTATCATCACTATGATTCAACATTGTACTAGAAATGTTGGCTTTAGTAATAAGAAAAAGAAATGAAAGAAATTAGAATAGGCAATGAGAAAATAAAACTATCACTCTTTGCAGATGATATGATGGTATACTTAAAGAATCCTAGAAAATCATCCAAAAATCTACTGAAAACAATTCACAGCTTTAACAATGTTGCAGGATAAAAAATGAACCCACACAAATCATCAGTATTTCTATATATTACTGACAAAGTTCATCAACAAGAGAAAGAAAGAGTAATTCTATTTAAAATTACTGTAGACAAAATTAAATACTTGGAGGTCTACCTGTCAAGACAAACACAAAAACTTTATGAACACAATTACATAAAGCAATAGCACTTGAGAGCTATTCATGAGTAGGATCCTCCCAGGAGAGTTCTTTTGGTAACCCACAGTGAAGGAAAGGGAGAAGAGACCCAGTAAGATTTTTTTAGTCAGGGCAATTAAATAAGCCAACACATCAAAGGGCTGAGCCAGGAGACTGAAGAGAGACTCATGAAAAATACTTGTCCTGACTACAATCCTCTTCTCCATTTGAAAGTTTGCCTCCATGACATCTCACAAAATTCAACACCTACTTATAGTGCTGTTTGCATTCCCTATGCGGACTCAGACTTACTGACCATGTTGTGGGGGGAAAATAATCACAGTCTCATAAAGCAAAAAATGGGGAATTGTTAAGGACCATGTCTAAGTGAAGGAGTAAGTCGATTCTCTGAGAGCATCCACAGCTGTGAATCATAACGCTTGAAGAAGTTGTAAAGCAGCCTTTGATACAAATGGTCCTTGTGGATTGGGAATGAAATAAATTGGAGTCAAGAGGGAAGAGGAGAGAGGTCTCTCAGTCTCCTTGTATCATCATCATCTTCTCACATGAAGAGATCCATTCTACAGGTCTGAATTAGACCTCCAGCAGCCGCTGGCTATATCACAACACAATTATAAAACACTTCTCACACAAATAAAGTCAGATCTAAACAATTGGGAAAATATCAATTGTTCATGGCTGGGCCAAGCTAATATAATAAAAATGATAATTTTGCCTAAATTGGTCTACTTTTTCAGTGCCATACCAAACAAACTGCCAGAAAATTATCTTATAGAACTAGAAAAAACAATAACAAAATTCATGTGGAAGAACAAAAAATCAAGAATTTTAAGAAAATTAATGAAAAAAATACAAAGGATGATGGCTTAACAGTATCACATCTAAAACTGTATTATAAAGCAGCAGTCATCAAAATCATTTGGCAATAGCTGATAGAGTGGTGGATCAGTGGAATAGATTAGACACACATGAACAATAATCAAGCAATCTAGTATTTGATAAACCCCCAAACTCCAGCTTCTGGAATAAGAACTCACTATTTGACAAAAATTTCTAGGAAAACTGGAAAACTTGGCATAAACCTACATCTCACACCCCACACAAAAATAAGGCCAAAATGAATACATGCTTTGGGCATTAAGGATAATACCATAAACAAATTAGGAGAACAAGGGATAATTTATCTATTAAATCTTTGGAGAAGGGAGGAATTTATGACCAAAGAGAACACTACAAAAGGCAAAAAGGACAACTTTGATTACATTAAATTTAAAAATGTTTTTGCACAAAGCAACAGAAACAAGATTAAAAGGGGAGTACAAAGTTGGAAAAAATCTTTACTGCTTGTATTTCTGGTAAAGGTCTCATTTCTAAAATATATAAAGAACTGTGTCAAATTTAAAAGAATACAAGTCATTCCCTAATTGAAAAATGGTCAAAGGATATGAACAATTTTCAGATGATGAAATTAAAGCCATCTATAGTTATATGAAAAAAATGCTCTAAATCACTATTGATTAGCAACTCTGAGATACCACCTCACATCTTTCAAATTGACTAAGATGACAGGAAAAGATAATGATAAATGTTGGAAGGAATATGGGAAAACTGGGACACTAATGCATTTGGGGGGGGTTGTAAAATGATGCAACCATTCTGGAGAGCAATCTAAAACTATGTCCAAAGAGCTATAAAACTTTGCCTCTGCTTTGACCCAGAAGTGCCATTACTGGGTCTGTGTCCCACGAAAACCATAAAGGAGAGGAAAAGATCCATATGTTCACAAATGTTTATAGCAACTTTTTGTGGTAGCAAAGAATTGGAAAAGGAGTAGCTGTCCATCAATTGGGGAGTGGCTGAACAAGTTGTGGTACATGAAAACAATGGAATGTTGTTCTATAAAAAATGATGAACAAGCTGATTTTAGAAAGGCCTGGAAAGAATTACATGAACTGATCCTGAGTGAAACAAGCAGAACCAGAAATATATTGTACACAATGACAGCAAGAATGTGCAATGATCAACTATGAAAGATTTGGTTCTTCTCAGTGGTTCAGTGGTACAACATAATACCAATAGACTTTGGACAGAAAATGCCATCTGCATCCAGAAAAAGAACTAAGGAGAATGAATGTAAATCAATACATACTATGTTCACATCCTTTTTTCTATTTTTTTTCATCTCTCCTATGGTTTTTCTCTTTTGCTCTGATTTTTCCCTCCCAACATTATTTATAAATCAATCTGTGTTAAAAATAAAAAAAACATCAAAACAAAAACAAAATTTCTCCCAAAAGAGCATATATGGATTTATACGACTGATTAGAAAAGATGTACTTATTACACAGCAAGCTCAAGTTATAATAGTTCAAATTTGGCTTGATATCCATAGAATGTATAAATAAATAAGGAAATGTCTCTAGCACTTTGGAGGAAATCCAAATGGAGGTTATATTGAATAAAATGGATAAGATTCATTTAGGATCAAAAGTTTAAAAAAAAAAGAAAAAATGCCTTTTGATATTTATCTCTAAAACCATAACACATTGGTGATAGACAAAGTCTATAGGAGATCTTAAGACAAAGAAATAAATTTGAATTATGTATCACTGAGAGTTAGTAGGTTGGTACTTTTGATGGATAATTTATTTGAAAGGATTATTATGCTTAATTCCAAAAAAACAGAATAGATAATGATGATGATAGAGAAGCATTGTATATTGAAAGGATATACTCATAAGGAAATCCACAATGCTTTTGTATTGCTCTCTTTATCTATCCTGGGTCCTTTGAATAAAGTATAATTGAAATCAAATCAATAAGCATTTATTAATCACCTACTATGTGCCAGGCATTGTGCTAAGTGCTGAGTGCTCTTTCATATCTGTATTCTAGTCTCTTGAAATGGATTTCATAGTAATTGTTCATATTGGTAGAGTAATAATGAGAATAAATAATAGCTTGGTTTTCAAAATTTGAATTTTTCCCTCCTTTTCTTGGGTAAACTGCCTACCAGCAAGCTAGTTTTAAAACATGCGCTTCAGTGTGTATAATTCCTACATAATTGCTTGTCATTGAGATATGAAGTAATCAAACTAAAACAAAACCTTGAGTTCTTAACTCAAAAATAATTTTTATAACTGTTTTATTTAGTTCATTCTGCTTGTTAAATTGTTCATTCAAATTCTTATAGTCTCTTTTTTCTGCATTTATAAGAATTCCAGGTAGGGATTTTTGAGTGAAATTTGAAATAATCTACCATCCCTACACAGCTTTCTGGCCATGTTTTTGTATGTATTCCTCTGCTAAATAATCCCATACATGTTCTTTCCTAGCTGGTGTTCATTTGTGTTGAAATTTAGAAAGTATACTTTGAGTGGAAAATTTAGAAATTGATATATTTTTGTCTCTACAGATTTTTTTAAAGGTAAAACAGTTTTTAATCATTGGCTACCTGGGATATGTTATAGTAATATTACCTTTCAGCTAGTATCTGAGGCAACATTCAACAAAAGCACTCTGGTGGAATACAGTGGTATAAGTCATGAACCTAAACAGCATAGAACAGGTGAGTTTACTGAAAAACAAGATTATGTGAGCAAAATGATTAAATTACAAAGAATGCGTAATGTGACCTTTTCTTCATTGTCTTTCTATTTGTTTTATATAAATTTCAGAAAAATACAATGTTTTTACAAGAATAAACATAAGGGGAACTATTGTACTAATATTTACATAATAATTTAATAAATGTTTTCTATTAATTTAAAAGGATCATTATTCCAAGAAAATTTTAAATGGCAAGATACTATATTACAGGCATGAATCTTAAAATGACCATATATCATATGCTAGTATCTAAGAATAAAGAACATAAGGGAATATATAATAAGATCTCATGAGGAAATTTCTAAAAATAAATACATTTTATGAAACATTAATTAGTGTCTACTTTTTGAAGTGTTAGAAGTGGCTTAAAAACAAGCCACTTATTACACTGTATCTCCTAACATAAATAGAAAAGAAAACATTTTAGTATAGGTCTTTTTCAAGGTAGAAAATCAGACTTTGAGTAAAAGTGCATTTAAAGCATTATTAACATAATTTGGTCCTAACTGAACTTCATAAATGCATCTATGTATGTATATATGTGTAATAAGTAAATGAATGAAGTCATGCATTTGTGTATTTAGCCTACTATTGAAATCACTGGTCTTTTTCCTTTACAATTATAACCTAGCGAGAAAACAATTATGATCTAGACCAGGGCCTCTTAAACTTTTGCCACTGATGACTCACTTTTACCCAAAAAATGTTTATGTGACCCTGAGTGTATAAGTATATAAAATAATTACAAGCCATACATTTACTGATAATAAAACATAACTCTGTGACCTCTGCACATTCATTTATGAGACCTATATGAGGTTGAACCACAGTTAAAGAAACTTTGGGCTACATGATACAAAGCCATTTCAACTAAATAATTAACTAATGCTTTACATAAAAAAAAAGGAAGTGGTCTGATATGGGAGAATAAACACTGGACTGGGAGAAATAAGACTACAAAATCATAGCACTTCCAAATTGGAGGAGACCTCAATGTTCATTTATTTCAATCTGTAGCTGAAAAGGAATCCTTTCTATCTCATGTATGACAAATAGTTATTCCATTTTTGCTTAACATTCTCCAAAAGGTACTCTTTTGGATAGCTTTAATTGTTAGGACATTTCCCCTAATATAACAATAAAATTTACCACCCTGCAATTTCCCCTCATTGCTTCTGGTTCTTTTCACTGCTACCAATCAGAATAAATCTTCCAGGTGATAGACCTTCAAATACTGTAATACAACTTTTCTGAATGCACTATCCTTTTCCCACCCCAGGCTGCTCTTCTCCAAATTGAACATTCTTAGTCTTTAAAACTGATCTTTATATGGCTTAAGCATGAGATCCTTTCTCATCCTAGTTATCCTTCTTTTTTTTTTTTTTCTTCAACTTATCCAAATCCTTCCTAATAGGTGGACTCAGAACTGCTCCCAGTACTCTAGGTATGATATTACCAAGCCCAAGTACAACAAGGCTATCATTCCTCTATTTCTGAATGATGTTTTCCTTAATGTAATCAAAGATAGAAATTTTCTTGACTGTCATATAAAACTATTAACTCAATATGAGTTTGCAATTCTATAACAAACAGCTCTCTATGCCCAGTCCCTATCTCATATTTACAAAGTTAATTTTTTTAGAATGTAAACATGATATTTCTTATTTATTTCTATTAATTTAATTATCTCAGATTTTGCCCAATGTTCTGTATATTAAGATATATTTGATTCTTGACTGGTGTTCAAATGTCGTCCATGCTTTCCAGTTTTCTGACACCTGAAAATTTGATAAGCATTCTGTCTTTATCCAATTAATTTGTAAAAAAATTAAATAGCATGAAGCTAAGGAGATATGCTGGGAGAAATTATTGGAGTTGCCTTTCCAAAATGATATTAAAGACTACATTTTGAATCTAGATAGTGACCAGTTTCACATCACTTCATCTTTTCTACAAAATGGCATGAGTGACTTATGAATTTTTTTTTATCATATAGGTAATCTCTTCTTATAGAATTCCCTTGATCCACCAACCCTTTTTTAAAAAAAATAAAGTTAATCTGACTTTGTTATCACTGCTTTCCTTTTCTATCTGTTCCTTAACCAGTACTTTAATGATACATTTTAGAATTTTCCAGGACTTCCTGTCATATTCATCATTCACTTTCATGTAGTTTTCAAACTCTCTCTATATATATGTATTATATTATATCTGGTTCCCATCCAGGAGTATCTCTTGTTTTTTCTGCAACTTTCAAGGGTCAAACACAATGACTATCAGTCACATTTGTCTGTTATCCTAAAGTTGTAGTTCATTTGAGCTAGGTGATTTGAACTTGTCTTAGACATCAAGATAATATGTTATTATCTTCTTGTTTATCTTGGGAACCAACTGCACATATACATCTCTCTATCCTTTCCAATACAAATAGCATTTTGATTGGGAGAGAAAGCAGACACAAAATTAGAATAGTTTTACTGTCTTTCTTTGTCCACTATCATTGACTCAGCTAATTCATGTTCCATCGTCCCTCTTTTTTGCAATGTTGCAATAAAAAAAATCATTTTGTTGTTTATAGACATTTTCCCTTACTTTTATTAGTTTTAATAATTGTTCTTTTCTCTTATCTTATGTGCCTTTGCTTCAACCTGCTAAAGAAATCTCTTTTTAAATATCTAAGTCAATTAGTGAGCTTCCTATACATTCATAATGGGATAATCTATATTGCCATCTATATCAGCAACTCCCCCTTTTGTTCCTTATCAGAATTGTCATTTTCTTTGTTTTCATTATTTCATTCCTTATATTTTCCCATACTTCCTGTCTTTCCCTATAAAATTTTAGTCCTGAGAATATTACTGTGAGCCCTTTGAAATCTGTATTCCCCCAAATCTAAGGTGTAAGCAAGATTATTACATCTTTTCTCTACTTAGAAATTCTAGGATAGAATAACTCTTCCTATCCCAAAATTTCCTAAGAAAGTCTTCCTATAAAGAAAAGAAAGTTTCTCCTTGCTAGTGATAATCCATATCAGAATAGAATTTCTTTTCCTCCATTTTTTAAAGAAATAAAATTATCAGAAAGAGAAATCAATAAATCATTATCTACTCTGAATTTGGCAGAGATAGTGAGTTTTAGAAGATGTCTGTATAATTTCAGTATATGAAAACTACTACATCATACTTCTGTGTTAAAATTGTGATGTGATTGCCAAACTCTTTCTCTAATTCTTTCTTGACGGGTCATATGCATTCTACTCTGATGACAAATACCATTAATGATTCTGCTTCTATATGTCTTTATTCAAATGCCTTCCACATGTTTTCTACTTCAGTTCCTTGCTTTCCTCAAATGAATATAATTTCTTAAATAATGTTATTTGATCCATCATCTCTCACTTTTATCTGTCTTTTTTCTTTTGAACAAAGATACTCTTCTTGCTCCATATTCTATTCATGAGTCTTACGGGTCTCCTCATATATCTATTATACCCGTAAAATGAAACTTGCTTATTATATTATATTATGTTATATTATATATATGAGGAGACCTGCATTATAGTCTTGGCTCTGTGACTAACTGATTGCATGACTTTAGACTAGGAAATTCATCTCTCTTGGCTTCAGTTTCTTCATCAATAAAATGAAAACATTGAACTAGATCAAGATTACTTGAAAACCTTTCATGCTATGATTCTGTAATTATCTGAAGTTCCACTTATATCCTCCTTATACAATATGCCTCCAAAAAAGTAACTTTTTTCATGATTTTCAAATAAGTTTTGTGTTTCAACAATTTGGGAAATCTTTTAAAATTGTCTTTAATTAGATGTATAGCACCAAGTCTCTATTAATACTTGTCACAAAACTGGGATAAGGCATTTGTCCACACTAAATTAGACTGAAAATTTAATCTCTGTTTCTATATTATTAGTCCACCAGGAGTTTTGAATTTGAATATGGGATTTGATTTATTACATAAATATCTATGACCTGGAGATAACAGGATTAGCTGTCATTAAGACATACAGTTATAGCAAGTGATATTAAAAAGTCCCCCCTTGAACCCTTATAGGTGCTATACTCTAGGGATCTACTGACTTTATCTTTGATTTTAACTCTTCAGCAGTTTCTTGCCCCCAAAAGTAAATGTTGTAACCTTTTCTCTAAGAAAGACATAGTACTAGGAAATGTTTCTATATCAAAATTAAAATGCTGCCAAGTTCTTTCTTTTTAAGTTGTCTTTTTTAATATTACTTTGCTAAGGGAAAAGGTCAAATTACCACTTGAACAAAAATGTTATCACAAATTAATTCTTTGAAAAGAAATGAGTATAATGATATGTTAATATGTTTTAGTTATTGTGGTTACCAGATGATAAACTTCTGAATCTTTGAAAAATCTTAAAATTCAATATGCTCAAATGCATCTAGACATTACAATAAGTCTACTCATGTATTAAGATACCACTCCATGTTGCATTTCTCACAAATTCTTGTGCATGTTATTCTTTAATAGGTTAGAATTTCCTTTATTGTAATAAAATACAAGATATTTAAAAAAAAAAGATTTCTCTTTCCAGCTCCTTTCCCACCTCAGAACATCTCTGTTCGAATTGTAAACCTGAACAAGAATAATTGGGAAGAAGAGAGTGGAAGTTTCCCAGAGGAATCCTTCCTGAAACCACAAGATGTTATTGAGAAAGAGAAATTGCTTCATTTTCCAGATGATCCTCCTGAAATTTCCTCAGTCAACACTTCTTCTGGGTGGCCAGACTTTAACAGTAGTGATGAGGAAACAACTCTCCAACCATATTGGTGGGATAATGAATCTGTAACGCCAGAAAGTGAAGATGAATTTGTCAATGTACTTCCCAGGGAAGATAAAAATAATAATACCATTAGTCCAATTGAGAAATCAACGTCAGCACCTCTATCTTTTTTCCCTGTGCAAATGATATTGAACTGGTTGCCCCCAAAGCCACCTACTGCCTTTGATGGGTTCCATATTCGCATAGAAAGAGAAGGTAAAATATTAATTCTTTGTTACTATTCAGATGTATTTCAGAAGGAAACAAGTTGGAAAGGGTAGAATGAAGTTCAGGAAATCATTGCTGAAGAGAAGGAGCATAGGCTAAGAAAAAAAAAAATTGTCAAGGTTCAAATTACTCTACTCAGGTTTTGCTTTGACTCTTTATTGAAACATGGAGGTAACCAAGGACTTTGCCAATAGAATGCAAACTTTAGGCCTTATCAATCTGAAAAAAAAATACAACTTCAATGTTGGTGGTCTAAAACACCATTTATTTACATATATTATTTGTAAGGCAAACTGTGATTTCATTGATATAAGGAATTTTCCAAGGAGAAAACTGCAGATCAGCAGATCTCATGGATTAAATGAGAAATTTACATACACTTAATACATGTCAGAGGCAGAATTTGAATTCAGGTTGTCTAGAATTGGAGGCTAGCTCTCTATTACTATTTGCCTAATAATATTAATAATGAAGAGCAGTTACAGCAACAGCAACAACAATGAGGATAATAATAATAAAGCAATTTTACATGGCTATTTAAAGTCAGTTCTATAACTTATATCTTCTCATTCTGTCAATTATTGTTTCTACTGGGTTATGCTGGCATAGATCCTAGAAACTGTACATTGCTTCACTTCCATCAGACAACTGAGAAAGACCTGGAATTAAAAGTCTGACCTTTATTATTTAGAGAAAGGGGCAACAGAGCCTTGACAGAAGATCTATTTTCTTGCATCCAGATTTAGGATCCCTATTATGTTCTTCCTTAGCACATGATACCTTTGCAAGATGGCAAGTTTCATGATAATTATTAGTTCTGTATCATGTCTACAGAACACAGAATTCCTTACTCTTTTCTTTCTGAAGTGCATTACCCTCCTTGCTACCCATCATTGGCATTTTTCCACAGAGCAGCTGTGAAGTAAAGCAGGGAAGACATAGCAGATGGTACTTTCACTGTAGCTACTAAAATTCTATCTTGTGTCCATTTACTCAGCATCTGGTACCTAGTTTTCCATTTTAGCACACTTGTTTATTACGGCAATGCTGTTACATTTGACTAATTTAAGTAAAGAATTGAATACTATTTTTTAAACATCATACTGACTGATACTACCATTTGTTCTTAGAATTCTTCTTTGAAATTTTAATGCATATATTTATTTGTTATATGTCTTCATACAGGTCATATGAATGACACCTCTGCATTCAGAGCAGGTCCTTGAAGTTAGCTAGTCTTATATGCAAGAAACAACAAAGAAGCAATATCACTGAATCATAGAGGATTTGATGCTGTTTTGTTTAGTAAAAGAATAAGCAATTGACCCCATTTTGTTTAATAAAAAAATAAAGTTAGTCTTGTTTTGTTTAATAAAGAAAAAAAATTAGTGGATTTTCCTGTTCCAGATAATGAATAATATCTAAATATTATGTAAGGTATATATACATACATATATACACACATGTATATGTATATATATTATATATATGTATATATAGTTTCTGTCTAAATATATAGATATAGCTTGGCTCACATGTGGTTTGAAGCCCAGTTTAGTTTCCTCAGAAGGTTACTCAAGAAATCTCTTATGATTAGGAAATCTAACACCCCTCTCTTACTGTACTTGTACATTTCCCCCCCTACTACTACAGTGTATCTCCCTTGTCAATAATTATCACGACCACTAGGTGGAGCCACAATGCCCAGAGTGGGGGACCTAGAGTCAGAAAGACTCATCTTCCCTGAATTCAAATGAAGCTTCAAATACTTTCTAATGTGTGACCCTGAGCAAGTCACTTAGCCTGTTTGACTCAGTTTCCATCATGAGCTGGAGAAATAAATGGCAGATCCCTCTAGTATCTTTGCCAAAAAAACCCAAATGGGGTCACAGTCAGACATGACTAAACAACAGCACCTTTCTTAACAATCTTTTGTATTCTCACAGTGCTATTTTTAAAGGAGACACACAGTAGATAAAAATAAATTTTAGTGTATAGATTTTGATTATATTTTGGCTATTTAGGGACTGGATTGAGTTGGAAGAGTTTGTTGACTATGTTCTTCTTAGGTAAGGTTGCTTGGCAACTAAATTCCAGAAAAAAAAAAAGATATTGTTTTATATCTAATATAGTTCAATAGAGAGTAGACATTTTAGGTAGGTAGATCTCTCAATTTAAATTTTACTGCCATTCTAACTTTATATGATGCCCATATTTCCTGTCACGGCTTTTGTCAATTTTTTTTTTTTTTTTGCTCTTGTCAAATATTATTAAGACTTTTTTGTTGTTGTTCAGTTGTTTTATCCATGTCTGACTTTTTGTGATCCTATTTAGAATTTTCCTGGGAAAGATACCTAGAGCAGATTACTATTTCTTTCTCCAGCTCATTTTACAGATGAGGAAACTGAGGCAAGTAGAGTTAGTGACTTGCCCAGAGTCACACAGTTAGTAAGTCTCTGAGACCATATCTAAACCCAGGAAGATGAGTTTTCTTGACTTCAGATTCTACACTCCATCTGCTGTACCACCTAGCTACTCCTGTTCTTAACATCCATCCACTTTCTTGTGGGATTTGCTCAGTCTTTATTTTCTGAATAGTCCACCCATTCTGGATTTTAAGCCATCCCTTCCCAGACTCATGGTACAGTAGAAAAAAACATTTTGTTTAGAGTTGGAGGATCTGGATTTGAATCTTGATTTTGTCATGTGATCTTGACGAGCCTCTTTTACCTCTCTAGATTTTAGTTTACTCATCTATAAAATGAAAGGGTAGGGCTAAGTAACCCAGAGATTCCTTCCAACTCTATGTCTATGATTCTAAAACTTTGAGTCACCATTTTTGTGATAGAGTGGGGAGAATAAGATGGTGCAATGGATAAAGTGATCTAAAACTAGGAATAGCTTAGATACTTACAAGTTATGTAACTCTGGACAGAAACCTCTGTCTACTTCAATTTTCTCATCTCCAAAAAAGGATTGTTGTGAGAATCAAATGAGGTAATTGTAAAGTACTTAGCACAGTCCTTGGTACATTGTAACTACTATATAAATGTTAACTATTATTATAATTATTATTATAATTGTTATGAAAAAAGCACTGGATTTAGTGTTAGAACATATTATTTTGAACCACTTCTTAATTTTATGACCTTGGATTAACTTCTTTGAGCCTCAGTTTTTTCATCTATAAAATAGAGAAAATATTACTTGTATGCTTACCTCATAAGATAGTTTTAAATAACAAAGGAGGGAATGAATATGAAAGTGATTGGTATCAGTCAAATGCTATATAAGTTGGTCATTACTAGTTTTATTTGTCAAATGAAAAGAACTGAGATTCACTCCTAAATGAAAATATATTGCCGACCATCACTAATGCAAGATTTTCTTTCATCTCTCTTCTGTTTTTTTCTGCTCTTGGCTATATTTGACTGAAAATAGGATCTTTGTAGAAAGCTCAGAATTTTCTTTCTTGCTGCCTATTCCCTTGAAAACCCAATCAGCCTTTTATCCTATTGCTAAGTGGTTTTTTTGAAGGCTAGTTGTGACATGAACTTCAGATCATGACTTCAAATGAGAAAGTAAGCAGCTGGAAATGAACTTTGATGTAATGGAGACTCAGTTTTACTGTAGATGTTCTTGTCACAAATGACAGAAAATATTTTATTTCTAGCTTGAAATATCTAAAGATATTCTCAAAGACATTCCAGGCTATTTAATGAATCCTAAAACAGCAATAAGATCTTCTGTTGTGGTTAATTTTCATTCCTTATTCATTGAGGATTATATTGACAATCTTCCTAAATATTCACTTTTTTCCATCTGGAACAAGTAATTTTGCCAAAAAGATAAAAGGAATATATATATATATATGTGTATATATATATATATATATATACACACACACATATATATACACACATATATATATATACACATATATATGTATATATATATACACACACACACATATATATATCTGTAAATCTAGAAATTGAGGATATATATATGCATATGTACATATATATCCTCATTTTCTAGATTTCCAGATTTGAACATCCACATATTATAAAAATGAAATTTGAATTCTATGCTTTATTATCCCTTTATGTCAACCTTTGCTTAGAATCAAGTCAATAAGTATTTGGCACCTTCTTGTGCCAAATACTGTGCTAAATTCTGCAAATGCAAAGAAAAACAAAGATAATTCATGCTCTCAAAAAATTCACAGTTTAATGGAGAAAACAGCATGAAAACAACTAAGTACAAACAAGATATATACAGGAGTTCGTTAACAGATGGAGGTCACTAGCACTAAGGAAATGACATGTTTTGCAGGTAACTATGGGATACCAATATCACTGTATAATAGAGTATGTGGAGGGGAAAAAACTATAAGACTAGAAAGGTAAAAAGAGATCTGACTGTGAAAGTCTTTAAAAGTTATGTTGAGGATTTTTATTTGTTTTAGAAGGAATAGAGATCCCTTTGTTTCCCTTTTGGGGGAAGGGATAGTAGCATGGTCTGATCTGTGCTTTAGAAAGATCAATTTGGTAGCTAAGTAGATGGACAGAGTTAATATTTGACCTGATAAACTTAATTAGGAGCTCCACAGTTCCCATACCTTAAATACATTTTTTTCCAGGTAATTTTTAATCTCAAATCACAATAAAATCCATATTTTCTTTTTTATGATTTAGAAAACTCTACTGAATTTTTGACAGTGGATGAGGAAGCACATGAATTTGTCACTGAACTGAATGAACCTGGGAAATATAAATTATCTGTGACAACTTTTAGTTCCTCTGGATCTTGTGAAACTCGGGGAAGTCAATCAGCCAAATCAATTAGTTTTTACATCAGTAAGTACCAACAAAAGACAATGTTAGCTATGCAAGGGAAAAGATTGATAATACTTCAGATTATTTATTGAGCTTAGGGGACCCTGTGAAGTCTACAAGATCAGGAGTTACTGAACCCCATCAGATGTTTAGCAGGTAAGAAAATATCTAGCAGAGGCAATTGGGTAACCATAGTGAATGGCTCTCGCTTTGGAGACAGGAAAAATGGAGTTCAAATCCTGCCTCAAACAATTACTTGCTATGTGGTCCTGGGGAAATCTCAGCCTCCATTTCTTCGTCAATAAAATGGGGATAATAATAGCATCCACTTCATGAAGTTGTAGGGAAGGGGAAAGGAAGAAAGATGGATAAGCATTTATATAGTACCTACTAAAAGCCAAACACAATGTTAAGTAATTTTCAGAAATATGATCTCATTTGATCCTCACAAAAACTTTTTTGAAATGGATGCTATTATTATCCCCAATTTACTATCAATAAAACCAATGGTATGTGACTTGTCCAGGGACACACAACGAGTATATGTCTGAGGGTAGATTTGAACTCAGTTCTCCCTGACTTCAGATCCAGGCTCTATCTACTGCACCACCTCACTACCTATAGTGACAATCAAATGAGATAACATATATATTGAGGGTTTTGCAACTTAAAAGAATTATATACATGTTGGCAATTATGATTGAGAAGCAAAAATATTGAGCGATTATTATTAGTTTATTAGATAGAGAACTATCCTCAGTGTAAGAATGACCTAAATTCAATCACCTTTAACATAGTGACTATTTGACTCTAGATCAGTCAATTAGCTTTTTTCAGTGCTATAGGCCAGGTCAAACACATTTCTAAACACATCTGGAAACAAATTAAAATAGTTGGAAAATATTGAACAAAATTTTAAAAATGCAATAAATCATAGATAGTCTTACTTTTTAAAAAAACTAAGTCAATATTCAGCCTGCAGGAATCCTTATGTATGGATAATTGGTACCCCCCTTTTCAATTTAAGTTTAATATTACTATTCTATCAAAGGACTTCAAATTGATGAGCTTCATTAGCAGAAGGAATTTTCTTATCTGTTCGTTTCCAGGACCCATGAAATCGCAAATCTAGTCTCCATCTCTATGCTTTCATTTGAAACCAACTTTTCCTTATGAACTCCTTTGAATTTATGTGAAACTTTTATAATAATAATCAACACTTATCAGGTACTTTATTATGTTCCAGACCCTGTGATAAGTAATGGGGATACAAACAAAAAGAGGAGGAAACACACAAGATAACTACAGAGTAGTTATTGGAAGATACCTTTAAGCAGTATTTAGAATGAATTTCTGATGGAAGAGAAAATATGGAGGACCTAAAACAAAAATGTTCATCTAATCTACTTATCAGTCCAGGGAAGGTTTACTTCCCAAAGGAAGTTAAGAGAACAGTGATCCCTCTAGATCACACCACAAAATGCTTTATTTAAAAAACAATATCTTTGTTAGCCAAACCTCCCAAATTTATAGAATTTTTGAAAGTCTTAAGTCATTTGTTTTGCTTGTTCAGAAAGCCAATCATGGAATTTGGATTTATTTAGCGAAAACCTATAGAGAGGCTCTATATAGAAAAAAGGAGATGGAGAACAATTCAGTCACTTTTTTGAGATGGAAATATCACTCAATTGCTTAAAGAAGTTTGTAGATCTTTTTTATTTATTTTGCAAAAACAAAAACAAATAATGAAATGATACTCTATGAGGTTTTTGCTATGAGGTTTCAATCCTCCAAGTCTTCATTATCAAATTTGATGAAATTGCTATTTTCATTGTATTTAATAAAAATTTCTGCATAATTTTCAGAGGTTTATTTTAAGTGAAGAGCATTAGGATGACTTGCAACCTTTTCCAAATACAGTAATGTTACCCCTTGCAGCTGAGAAATGTAGTATACCCAGCAGCTCAGCTCAAAGGATATCTCTTCCTGGAGCTCTTCTCTGACTTCTACAGTAAAATTACAGTTCCCTTTCTTGGAATTCTTATTTTACCTTGCACTGTGTAACATGTATTGTGTTACTTTCTATTTTATGTCTTGGCTCCTCAATCAAATTATGAACACATCAAAGACAAGGGCCATTCATCTAATTTTTCTTTTCTCTTCCACATAAGTTAGTATAGACTAGTTACATAGTAGGTGCTGAGAGGTTGTAAAAAACAAAAACTAAATATAGCTCTATTTTAGCAGGGAATTTTTCAAAATAATTTCTAATACAAGAGAATGATGCTAATGGTGTAATCTCAGGTCTGGGGCAATTTAAGTAAAGTTAAGAAGAATTTATTAAGTGTCTACTATATGTCAGATAGGGTGAAAAGTGCTGGAATTCAAAGAAAGACCAAACAAAATAAAACAAAAATGAGTATCTGCTCTTAAGTTCACAGTCCAATAGAAAAAATAATAAGTAAACTACTATGAACAAACATTGGGTAAATTAGAGATAATCTTAGAGAGAAGGAACTAAGAATTAGAAACAGGAAAAGCTTCTTTCAGAGCAAAAATTGAGACTTGAAGAAAATCAAGGAAGCTAGCAGACAGAGATGAAGAGAGATGGGGACGATGGGAAATTCTAGTTCCCTTCAAATGATTGTATATCATTCAGGTAGTCCCTACTATAGAGGCTGTCTGTAGAATCAGCCCTTTTGATTACCTCAGATCCAACAGAATCACAGCTGCTTTATTTATCCTCAAATTCCTAAACTGTTCTTAAACTACTGAGATACAAGCTAACTGGAATCTATCTCAAATTAATCAGATTTCTATCTGCAAAAGATCCTGAGGGTAAGAGTGCTCTAAATATTGATAAAATGACTTCTTGAAGTTCCAGTTATCTAGTTAACAGATAAATTAATACAGATGCAAATAATCATTATCTCTTTAGTTAGGGCTTTGTAAGAAAGTTCAAGAACCCAATAAACAATGGAAATGAAGCTCACATTTCTTCTTTAAAGAGAAAATTCCTTGAAGACAGGTGTTGAAGTTACAGTTGAGGAACATGGATGTCAGTCAGTCCAAAAGGCTCTCTATCTCTTTCCTTTCACCTCCCTGAAATAACCTTTGACAGAGAGGAGAAAAAGAAGATAGAAAAAATACAATTGCTGACGTGCTTTCATCTCTCCTGGTGTGAACTACTCAACATAGTTCCTACTCCCTCTTGAATATTGCAGGTCCTTTGGGAGAATGGATTGAAGAATTAACAGAGAAGCCTCAGCATGTCCATGTGAATGTTTTGAGCTCAACCACTGCCTTAATGTCCTGGACATCTTCTCAAGAGAATGACAACAATAACACAATTGTGTCTGTTGTGTCTCTAACCTGCCAGAAACAAAAGGAAAGTCAAAGACTTGAAAAACATTATTGTACTCAGGTAAAAAAAAAAATCCTAATGTGTAAACCTACCTGACTATAACTCCAGGAGGGAAGGGTTAAATAAATTTCAAAAATCCAAGGTGGTATAATAACTTTCTGAGTTTCATTCATTCCCTCCCCATGGGCTCAGAGTAGTGTAGCTAGAAACTAGAAGAATCTTGAAATAGTTTTGTCTGGTACTATTGAAGTTTTAAAATTTTTGTTGAAATGCTTAAAATTTGTTGTTTCCACTGAGGAGACTTGTTTTGAATATTGACTCAATTCCATTTAAGGGCTGTTCTTATTGATAGTGTTTTGTGAAAGATAGGAGGTTATATGCTAGGGAATGCAAGGACAAATATAGGTCAGAACAGTTAGGCTTGGAGTCAGAAAGACCTGAGTTCAAATTTTCTCCCAGACATTTGTTAACTGCATTTCTTTGGGAGACTCACTGCCTTCAGTTTCCCTGATGGCAAAAGGGAGTAATAATCTATCTTTCAGAGTTCTTGTGAGGACAAAATAAAAAAAACATTTGTAAAGGGCTTTACAAATTATAAAACATTGTAAATCTTAGATATTATTATTGTTGTTGTTACTATTAAGGAACCTAATGCCAGAGTTTCTCAGTGGAATTGGGGAGAGTGTATCATTGATCCAATCAGGAGAAAAGGGTGTTGCTAAGAATATAATTTTTATTGATTCAGACATAGCAACCTTTGCTCAAAGCCCCCCTTTGCTATTTTCTTTTTGCCTTGAATCCTAGTAGAGTGAACTAAGGGACTCATCTTCCTGAGTTGAAATCTGACTCAGATTCTTATTAGCTGTGTGAATAGTAAGCCATTTAAACCTGTTTGCCTCAGTTCCTTGTCTCTAAAACGAACCACTTAAACTACTTAACTCAGTAGTTTAAGTAGAAGGAAATGGCCAGCCACTTCAGTAATTTTTCCAAGAAAACCCTACCTAAAAGGGGTCATGAAGACAAAACTGAAAACAGTTCATTAACAATAACAACAGCACAAAATACATTAAAGGGTTACAAAGCACAATGAGTCCTTAGAACTCATTAGGAGGAGTTGTTTTAGAGAACAACGGGAACAAGAAAGACTTATTACAGTGATCTTGAGTAAAGTTTTTCAGAAAGTTTCTTGTCAAATTACTTAATAAATTGACACAACAAATATGCCTTTTCCATTTTCTCCCTGTAATCAAACATCATGAAATCAATCTTAAGTGGAATCATGTTAGAGATGAGGAAACCAAAACCCAAATAACAAAAAGGCCTAATATTGAGAAAAGTCCAACTAACTGACTCTTTTTGGTTTCATGAAGGCTTCCAATAGAACTAGAATCATAGACATTGATATTCATAGCCAGAGAGGCATCCTCAGTTCCTCATTATCATTCACCCTGCATTTCTCATTATAATATCATAGCTCTAGATCTGAAAGTGATGTCAGAGGACATCTAAGTTCAATTCCTTCATTTTACAAATAAAAAAATTGAGACTCAGGGATAGTAAATGATTTGTCCCAGGTCACACAAGCAGTCCTCATCAGAGCTGGGATTTAAATCTGTGTCGTTTGATGTCAGATCAACTGTTATCCACAATACTATATTAATCAGTTGCCTACATTTGTTGATTCTATCTCTACAACATTCATCCCTTTCTTTCTATGAACATGGCCATTCTGCTGGTGTCGACCTTAATCAATCTCTGAATAAGTGTAGTAGCCTTCTAATAAATGTCCCTATCTCAAGTTTTTCCCTTCCCTAATCCTCCTTGAACTTTGCTGCTGAGTGATTCTCCTAATACAAAGTTATTTGCATGCCACTCTCCAGCTTAATAAACTGTAGCACCTTCCTATTATCTTTAAGATAAAATACTAACTTCTCTATTTAGTATTTAAAGCCCTTTACAACACAATTCAGTTTTCAGTCATATATGTATATATTTCTTGTATTTTGTGATCCAACTTATCTGGTTTATAGATGTCATCAACACATAATATCCCATTTCTAGAACTTTGCATCAATTGTCCCTCATTTCTGAAATGCACAATTATTACCTCTTCCTTTTGGAAGCCTTAGTTTCCTTGAAAGCCCACTTCAATCACTACCTTCTATATGAGGTCTTTTCTGATCCCCTCACCTAGCAGTACCAAATGGTTTATATTTTTTCTATACTTAAGTATTGATCTCCCCTGATAGAATGTGAGTTTCTTGAAAGTTGAGACTTTCCCCCCTTCTTATTTTCTAATCCCTACCACAAGCAGTACATTGCCTATCCCTAGTAGGCATCTAATAAAATGACTGTTGATTTCTTAATTGATAGTATACACTGATATAATGAGGGAAGCATGTAGGAATATGGAGGTCCTTACAGAAGGCCACATTGGAGGAGGCAGATGGGAAGGATATGTTTTTTTCATTAAAAGGAGGGGAAGGATATGTTTTTTTCACTAACTTCCCTTACAAACAGGGGCTGCCTCACTGAATCAAATGATAGAATCTCCAGCCAAATCATATTAATCTTTAGAACTAGATGGAAGGAATTATATGATCAAATTACCAGTGTTAGAAGAGGTAGGAAATCAGGGGGAAGATAAGAAAGGACACTCCAGGCAAACAAATCCATGACAAACAAAGGCATGAAGAGGGAAAAGGCAAAACAGGGCATGTCCCCAAACTAGTGAGTAGCTACCATGTTTCCCCGATAATAAGACACTGTCTTATTATTTTTTTGGACAGAAAAACACCAGAGGGCTTATTTTCAGGGGAGGGCTTATTTTAATGAACATTGACAGCAATGCTCCCTGAGTGCTCCTTCTGTCCTCCATCATGCCCCCTCACTCCTGCTTACATACCGGGTTTTTATGTTGTCCTGCCTCAGCTCTCCTCCGCAGCACTGCTCTCAATGGCGTCAGCAAGCAAATCACTGGGGAAGAACAGGATGACGCACTCACTGCTGCAGCTCTGATTGGATGCAGCTCGGAGCGCGGCGTGCGTTTCACAGGGGTGGGGGGAGGGGAACAGTGCATACAGAGGGTACCGTAATGTAGTGTGTAGTGCAGGGGATCACCTTCACTACAGTAGCAATCTCAATAGGGCTTATTTTCGGGGGAGGGCTTATTTTAGAGGAATCTAACACAGTAAGGGGAGGGCTTATTTTCAGGATAGGTCTTATTATTGGGGAAACACGATAGGTGGTGCAGTGAACAGAATGCTGATTCTGAAGTTAGGCAGACCTAAGTTTAAATCTAAGCCCAGATACTTCTTAGCTATGTCACTCTGGCAAGCCATTTGAACTCTATCTCAGTTTCCTCATCTGTAAAATGGGGATATTAGCATTTCTTCCCAAAGGTTTTTGTAAGGATCAAATAAGATAATATTTGCAAATGCCTAGTACATAGAAAACCCTATGTAAATGTTAGCACATTTTGCCTCAAAGGATTTTGCCCTTTGAATCTCTGTTTTCTCATCTACAGAATGAGGTAGTGGACTAAACTCCAAAATCTCTTATAATTCTACAATTCCATATGTCTAAAAGAAGAGAAGCTACAGGAATCCAGAAACTGATTTTGGTTACCGTCATGATCTCTTTATGACACATCAATTTAAGATGTTGAGTTACCCTTGTGGTCTTAATAGATTTAGTTATTATTACAGCTAATGTGTCTCTAGTACATTTAGCTCCAATTGACATTGAAAGTTCTGTTACACAAGTGCTTATATCTTATCATATGATTTAAAAGCTGTGACTTTTTTACAGATTATTCCTTGGACTATAAATCATTTAATTACTGAAAAGTCAGCTACAGGGCACTGAATTCTATAAGTAAAAGTAATTCATCAGAGACTTTCTGCATACTATTGACAATTCTATTTCATATATGATGTACCTACTTTAAAAATCTTCCTAATGTATCTTTTTTTTTTTCAGGTTAATTCAAGCAAAAGCATCATTGAAAATCTGGTTCCTGGTGCCCAGTACCAGGTTGTGATTTACCTAAGAAAAGGTCCTTTGATTGGACCACCTTCAGATCCTGTTACATTTGCCATAGGTAATATTCAGCATACATGATTAAAATCCTTATTGAGCTTTCTCAGATCAAAATTCCAATGGGAGGGGCTCTGATTTGCACAAATATATCATTGTTATAGATAAGATGTCCTAATTCACTGGTTTGCCTATTGGTAGATTATATTATTAATATTATTAGCTCAATTATGACTATAAGAAAAAAGTTAAAATATTTAGCTTTGGTTTTGGAATATATCAGTTGTTGAACTGATAAAATTTTGAAACAAAATTTTGAGGATATTAATACACCTGGGTTTTTTTGTCTTTTCCTTCTCCCCCTTTCTCTTTTTGACATTAGTCCCCACTGGAATCAAGGATTTAATGCTCTACCCTTTGGGTCCGACTGCCGTTGTTCTGAGCTGGACCAGGCCTTACTTAGGGGCATTCAGGAAGTATGTGGTAGAAATGTTTTATTTCAATCCTGCAACAATGATATCAGAGTGGACAACCTACTATGAAATAGCTGCAACTGTCTCCTTAACTGCTTCTGTGGTAATAGCCCCTTTACAAACTCTCACACTGTTTCATATTTTGATTCATTGATTCATTCATTCATTCAATAAAGATTTAGTCTACTTTTACCTTATAACATACATGTATATATAGGTGTGTGTGTACATATGCATGATAATAAGACTTTTAATTGGGACAGTGAATAGAGTACTGAACTTAAAGTCAGGAAAACCTGAGTTCAAATCCAGCCTCAGCTACACATTAACTGTGTGACCATGGGCAAGTCACTTAGCTACTATCTGCTTCTGTTTCCTCATCAGTAAGATGGGATAATAATGGTATCTATCTCCCAGGACTGTCCTGAGAATCAAAAGAGATATTATAAAATACTTTGTACATTTTTATAATTTACTATAAAAGTAAATTCTAGCTATTATATTTGTGTAGATATATATGTATGTGTGTATCTCAATTTGCCCAATATGTTCTTTAAAAATCTGTAAATCAAATTATAAGTTCACTGAAGTAGTTTGTTACTGCAATTTTCTTTTTCTAATCAAAGTTCTTTTTTGTGATACTAACATGTACTCCCTAAATTATCTTGGGTATTAATATACCTGATATTAATATATTAGGTTGTTTATGATAAAACTGTATAATACTTAATTTTTGGAGGAAGATATAAGAGATGCATGTGAGTCATTCAGGGAATAGTTGATGATCTTTATCACTGGATTCTAAAAAGGTAGGCTGGAAAAATTCTCAAAGTACCGTGTCTAGGATTACATACCATTGTCATTTCTTCCTTGATGTTGGAAAGGATGAAAAAATTCAGATTGCCCTTCAAGTTATTAATAAAATATGAGATTGCAGGATGTTAATGCTCTTCTGGATTTTTTTCTCAGTTCAGCAATGAAACTATAATATTTTTCTAACTAATCTAAATTCCTAACACCTAACATAATCTGTTTGAGAAATTGATGGTACTCAGAATTTGTAACTTTTTGACTTGAAAATTTCTTGAAAGTAATTAAATGAATAAAATGAAAGTCCTTTACAAATCTTCAATCAGTATAGGATGTGAATTGTTACCATCAACCATCATCACAGAACCAATTCTTGTGCTATTGATTCTCTCACAAACATAAGTTTTCCTTGGGAAAAGCTTTATAGAAATCACTGATTTTTACGAAGAATGAGGCAGGAAAATAATTAAAAATGTGCCCAAATACCCACTTGTGAATATTTCTACTGTTAAATGCAGACTTTCATATGTCCATCTCTGTTGTCTCCTTCTGTTAGGAAAATGACTCTGGAATCCCAAAGGCTATCTCAATGAAGCCTAAGCTCTGGCAGGTCCTACTAAATTATGTTTGTTCTCCAAGGACTAGTCTAGCTACTTACTATGGAAAGGTTCATTATTAGTATAGCCAGCCATAAATTAATACCTAATAATAGATTAATGGTCATAATAACATTTAAAGTAGATTAGTATAGACTCAACTAAGAAGCAGAGCCTAGGATCTCCACAGGAAGCAATTAGGTGGTTCAGGGGATAGAGTGCTGAGCCTGAAGTCAGGAAAACCTGGGGTCAAATGCAATCTCAGATACTTACTAGTTATAAGATCCAGGGCAATCATTTATCTCATTTATCTCAGTTTCCCCATCTGTAAAATGAGCTGGAGGAAGAAGTGGCAAACCATCTCAGTATTTTTAACAAGAAAACCCATGAACAGTATTTGCCTTCTATAATCCAGGGATTACAAAGAGTTTCAACAAAAAGAAGGAAACCAAAGAAAAATACCAGGAAAATAAATAGTATGATGAATGATAGTAGAAAATGGCAAATTAGCTAGAGGGAGGCAAAAACAAAATTAAATGTAGAAAACACAAATGGAAGTCCAGAGAGCAAAGAAAGACAAATTAGAGGAGAAAACGTTTTTTGTTTCCTTTTTTAAAGAATGAAACAAACAAAGAAAAGGAAAGGAAATAAAGAAGAAACAGAATAGGGAGAGTCATAAATTTGAGGATAACAAATGGGATGATTATGGATCATAGTAGAGGAATAAGAAAATGAAAGTAAAGAAACCTTTTTTTTCCCGAGAATATTCAATAGGCATGGAATATGAGCATATGGTGACTCTTTCCTTATTTATACTATAAATTATTCTGTAAATTCTCTTCATGGCATTTTCTTAATCTGATGCTAAAGCTTCAGATGAATTCTGAAGGCAAAATTAAACCCTAAACAGTTTGATTATTTTTAATCAGCAAAAACCCTCAAAACTACCTCTCCACAAATCCCTGTGTTCTCAAAATATTCATTATTTTTTTCCCTCTTTCTCAGTAGTTTTTTTGTCTTTGTCTCCTGTTTCAGAGAATAGCCAATCTGTTACCAGCATGGTATTACAACTTTCGGGTTACCATGGTGACATGGGGAGAGCCAGAATTGAGCTGTTGTGACAGTTCTACTATAAGCTTCATAACAGGTGTGTTTTGTGTGGGAAGTGGTTACACAAGCATTAATTTGAGATGCGTAGCAAAATCTCTCCCTTAAATCTCTCTCTCTCTCTTTTTTTTTTAAAATAACTTTTTATTGACAGAACCCATGCCAGGGTAATTTTTTACAGCATTATCCCTTGCACTCACTTCTGTTCTGATTTTTCCCCTCCTTCCCTCCATCCCCTCCCCCAGATGGCAAGCAGTCCTTTACATGTTAAATAGGTTATAGTATATCCTAGATACAATATATGTGTGCAGAACCAAACAGTTCTCTTGTTGCACAGGGAGAATTGGATTCAGAAGGTATAAATAACCCGGGAAGAAAAACAAAAATGCAAGCAGTTTATATTCATTTCCCAGTGTTCTTTCTTTGGGTGTAACTGCTTCTGTCCATCCTTGATCAATTGAAACTGAATTAGATCTCTTTATCAAAGAGATCCACTTCCATCAGAATACATCCTCATACAGTATCATTGTTGAGGTATATAATGATCTCCTGATTCTGCTCATTTCACTTAGCATCAGTTCATGTAAGTCTCACCAGTCCTCTCTGCATTCATCCTGCTGGTCATTTCTTACAGAACAATAATATTCCATAACGTTCATATACCACAATTTAATCAACCATTCTCCAATTGATGGGCATCTACTCAGTTTCCAATTTCTGGCCACTACAAACAGGGCTGTCACAAACATTTTGGCACATACAGGTCCCTTTTCCTCCTATAGGATCCAATAGTAACACTGCTGGATCAAAGGGTATGCACAGTTTGATAACTTTTTGAACATAGTTCCAAATCGCTCTCCAGAATGGCCGGATGTGTTCACAATTCCACCAACAATGTATCAGTGTCCCTGTTTTCCCACACCCCCTCCAACATTCTGCATTATCTTTCCCTGTCATTCTAGCCAATCTGACAGGTGTGTAGTGGTATCTCAGAGTTGTCTTAATTTGCATTTCTCTGATTAATAATGATTTGGAGCATATTTTCATATGACTAGAAATAGTTTTAATTTCTTCAGCTGAGAATTGTCTGTTCATATCCTTTGACCATTTATCAATTGGAGAATGGCTTGATTTCTTATAAATTAGAGTCAATTCTCTCTATATTTTGAAAATGAGGTCTTTATCAGAACCTTTGACTGTAAAAATGTTTTCCCAGTTTATTGTTTCCTTTATAATCTTGTCTGCATTTGTTTTGTTTGTACAAAAACTTTTCAATTTGATATAATCAAAATTTTCTATTTTGTGGTCAATAATGATCTCTAGTTCTTCTTTGGTCATAAATTCCTCCCTCTTCCACAAGTCTGAGAGGTAAACTATCCTATGTTCTTCTAATTTATTTATAATCTCATTCTTTATGTCTAGTCATGAACCCATTTTGACCTTATCTTGGTATACAGTATTAAGTGTGGGTCAATGCCTAGTTTCTGCCATACTAATTTCCAATTTTCCCAGCAATTTTTGTCAAATAATGCGTTCTTATCTCAAAAACTGGGGTCTTTGGGTTTGTCAAACACTAGATTATTAAAGTTATTGGCTGTTTTGTCCTTTGAACCTAACCTATTCCATTGATCAACTAGTCTATTTCTTGGCCAATATCAGATGGTTTTAGTAACTGCTGCTTTATAATACAATTTTAGATCTGGTACAGTCTCCCTTAAGACTCAGCGGCACTGAATTATTTCCTGATTGTTAGTTAGATGGCTGGCTTTAAAAATCAAAATGGAAATATACTTGGCTCTTACTCCAAATATGAAGGACTGATTCCTTGCAATAGAGCAGTATAATAAGGTACTTTTTAATAATAGAGGATCTACCATTTAAGTTTTCATTTCATGTCCAATTGGCTTTACTTATTTAATGAGTGAAATTTTCATTTTGTATCTACTTTTAAACAATTTAATTAATCTAGCTAATGATGACAAATCTCTTAGACTTAAATATGTTAAAAAGTTTTAGTCTAGTCCATGGATTGGATCTCATATTGCATAATTATGTCAACTGTAGTGATAAGTGGGCTTTTACATAGGTAGAAAGACAGATAGACACATAAGTATTTGTGGGTATATAAATACTACTTTTCATGCTCTTTAAAAGAGATCTCATTTGGAAGAGATTCAGAACTAATCAAAAGAGTGTATAAGCATCTACCTATCCACACAGGAAAAACTGAATGAATGAATAATACCTATTGTTTAGATTATGATATCTATGAAGTTAGATGAGACTACTTGTAGAATTCAATCATTATGTCTCTATCTTAGATAAATGTACAATAAATTGAGTCCAGAATTTAATAGGAGAGTGGGTTGAATTCCTTTTAATAAATTATAAAGCTCTTTAAATGAGTTCAAAGTTCTGCTGATATTATTTTATGGAGGTGGGTCATGGAACACTATTCTCTCAAAATAATTAAGAATGAGTATCACTTAGAGGACGATGAAGAAGCACATGTAGGTGTTAACAGACTGAAACACACACTAAGTAAGAACTAGAAAGGACAAGAATTAAGTTTGTCATTAAAGTTAAATATGGTTGGGAAAAAAAGTTGGTAAAACCAAGAGGTAATCAGTAGAGTTTTTATCTGATGTCAGAAGAAATACAGAAAATCTTTCTTTCCCTCTTTCTTCTCCCCTCCTCCCACCCCAAAAATGGAGGGAAATTCCTGGGAACTTTTGGTAGAACATAGAGGAGATGAGCAAACATGGATGGACTGCAATATGTATCTTGGAAGGAATGTCCACAGCAATAATATCACAAATCTATTGTAGTGTTTGATTACCCCTTCAAAGAGAACTTAGATTGGGAGTAGAAGTAGAAAGAAATGGGGAAGTAAAGCCTATATAAATTCATATTTTAGAGGTATACAAAATAAATTTCTTTTATAAAAATAATTATAACAAGATAAAATTATTTTGAAGGGATTTAGAGATGGAAATTAATATATAAAAGTCTATTATGGTCCACTTATAAGATATTCTTCCTCAATCTAGTCACATTTTTATTATTCTGGAGAGTTTTTAGGTATCGAATCTAGACATTTGGATACTGTAGATTTAGAAAATGATAAAACGCTGAAGTTAGAAAAAAAGATCTCAAATGATCTAGTCTAACCTCCTTTAAAAAAGTAAAAGTTTTATTCATGCCCTTTAGTTTTCATAAATCATTTCTAGATATACCATACATCTCTCTACGCACTAAGTGATCCTTCTCTAAGTTGATATAGTCAATAACTTGTCTTCAAACAGTTAACTAAAATGAATTAAAACTGAATGCAATTGATAGCAAATGTAACCTAGTTTCCCACGTCTCCAACAAATGAGGGAAGATACATTTTCCCATCTCTATTCTAGGGCTAGTGTTCAATACAAATTTTTTTTGTTCAATTTTGTTTCACATTCATTCTGTTCACATTAAGGTAGTTATAGTGTATATTGTTTTCTTAGCTCTGATTTATTGTACCTTAGTTCATATAAATACTCATACATTTCTCTGAATTGTTTACATTTGGCATTCCTTTTTATTTTTGCTTATTTTCATTCATTTCCTATATATGGAACTTATTCAAGTTTATATGAATAAGAGTTGTTCCTAATTGAAAAATGCTCAAAGGATGTGAACAGGAAATCTCAAAGGAAAATATCCAAATTATCCACAGCCAAATGAAAAAAAAAAGTTCCAAAGATCTAACAAATAGAGAAATGAAAATTAAAGTAATGCTAAAATTTCATTCACCTAGCACCCATCAAATCGGCAAAGATGATAAAAAAGAATGTCTATCATTTTTATAATGCAATGCTATTCTGTTCCCTTCTTATCATTCCCCAGTCAATGTGCATTCATGAAACAGTATGATGCAAAAGTCTTGAATTCAAATACTAACTCTGTCACTCCCTATTGACTTTGAGCAAATCATTTTTAATTTCTCTGGGTCTCAGTTTTCTTCACTGTAAAATGAGAGGATTAAACTAAATCAGGGCCCTTTTACTTTTTGTATTATGGATCCCTTTTGCAAACTGGTAAAGTCCTTAGAATGTTGTCTTTGCCAACTTGTATAATAAAAGGAAATGGCAAATTAGCTAAAATTTTGTGACAGATATGAAACTTTTGTCATCCAAATTCATAGATTCACTGAAATTTATACATAGACCCCCCCCAGTTTAAGAGCCACTAAACTAAATGACTTCTAAAATCCCTTCTATTTCTAAATCTATCTTCCAGTTTTTCTATTTGACTTTTTAAAAATGATATTTTATTGTTGTTACCACAGTAATTGCTATGATTTTTTTAATCTATGAGAATTTTTTTTCCTTTGATGTACTTAAGATATATTCCCATGGATATTTCCGTAATTCTCTCATTTTAAAGATGAAGAAACTAAATTGCATATTAGGAGAAATGACCTGCCCAAAGTCACTCAGTAAATTGGGAGCAGAGCTGAGGCCCTTTCTCTCTTTCTATTATATATATATATATATAATAAATTTTTTCTGAAAATGTGCTTTCTTAAAATGCTTTTTTAGGCTGATCGTACTTCTGATGATTTCTTCCTCTTTTTATTAATTTTTAATACTTGTAAGAAATGTACAAGAATAGAAATTCTCCAATTACAAACAATTTGATGAATATGCATGGATATGATACTATTGTAGATAGGATAGTATCACATTATAACAAAATAAAGATCTTAAATTATGTATAATCTTTCAGGATATCAGATCTGACTTTTGTGTGTATGTGGTTGTAGTGAAGAATAAGAAAAATATCCTGTGTTTCAATGGTAGTGAGAAATCTCTCTCCCTTTTGGAGGAAGTGAAGAGGGTTACTAAAACCTTCACACTGAAACCATCCACAATTATATAATTTTATCTGAAAGCAACTATTTACAGCAACAATAACACAGGTCCTAAATGATGGTTAACAAAACAATGGTGACATCTTGTGGTTTTTCAGAAACATCATAGACTTTTGAAAGGGCTAAAATGGTATAGCAATCTGAAGCCTTCATCTGCAATGAATTAGATATCTAAATTTGATGCTATTTCCACTTTTATTGTAAGCAAAATGTTTTTTCTCCTTACTTGAATTATCAGATGGTGGAGAGGAAACTTGTAGGAAATAAATGTGGTCACATTTGTTTTGAATACTTCCATTGTGAATATAGTTAGCTCAAGGTTTTTGCTTTATATAGTACTTTATATAATACAATTTCATATTTTCAACAAGCATTTTTAAAGTTCTTATTGTATGCAAGGCACATTGTTACCCAGTAAATGTATAATTCATCTTAAATGTTTTTGCTAAGTGCACTGAAAATTGCCATTTCCTCTCTCACTTATATCTGTGCTGTTACCTAGTTTTTAGTATTACAAATCCTTTTCATTAATAATCCCTGATTTTATATTATGCTAAGAACAACATATTAGAAGATGAAGTCTGTGTCATTCACAGATTTGTTATCTGTGAATTATGTTTAAATTATGAAACCAGGCTCAAACTTCTTCATTTGCATAAGACTTTTCATTGGTAGTGATTGATTACTCAATACCCCACCCTTAAGTGAGGGGCAAAATTAATGAGAGCTTGGTAGAAGAAAGAGCCTAGTCTTTCTGCCTTCCAGATTCCAGCAGAAATCCCAGTTCCAGACTTTCTTCATTGAAATTATACTAGATTAAAAAAAAAAAAGAAATTATACTAGACTTTGGAAAAGAACCTATTTGTACTTATATATTATCTGTACAATTGTTCCCTAAAATATGGCCTTCTCATGTGAAGATTACATTCTTTTAATCTTCAATTAAAAACCAACCATAGGATAAATTCAGAGTTTAGCTATGTTTACATGGCTGACAATTGATAAGTTTTCTTTAAAAATTGCAGTGGAATTTTTGTTAGAGTCAGAATGAGGATTGGAATCTTGTCTTTACTCCTTATCTCTTGTGCGATCTTGGGCAAATCATTTAGTCTTTCTAAGTTATTTAGTCACAGTTTCTTCATCTATAAGATGAAGGAATTAGACTGTGTGACCTTTAGACCCATATTACCCTAGGATCCTATGATAACACTTATTCCTTATAATAAAACAACAGAAACCCTAAGCCACAAACATCAACAATGGTCAATAATTGGAATTATCTCTTTCTATTAGTTAATGCCAGATCCAATTTAACCTTATGACATGATAAAAATGTTATTTTTATTTTTAATGTTTTATTTCTATTAAATTACTCATTTAAATCTTATTTTTAAAACTCTGTCTTATTTTGTATACCTACTATTCCTACTTCTAGTTATTTAAATCCAATGTTTGAGAGCTAAGGGAAAACTCACACCTTCACTATGAAATGTGATGAGTATTCTTTGATCTTTTTTTCCCCCTGGACTTTCAAGTAGGATTTAGTTAGCATAATAATTTCATTGATGTATGTATATTAGCGTCAAGTGTTACAATAGGTGTAGCTGCATATACAAGCTTCTTAAGGATTCTATGGCATTTTGGAATGCTATAGAATTATATGGAATGTAATTTATACTTTAATATATTTAACATGTATTGGTCATCCTGCCATCTAGGGGAGGGTCTGGGGGGAAGGAAGAAAAAAATTGGAACAAAAGGTTTGGCAGTCGGTAATGCTGTAAAATTACCCATGCATTTAACTTGTAAATAGAAAGCTTTAATAAAAAAAATGTGAAAGAGGAAAAAAAAAAGGAAAAAAATATGTGAAAGAGAAAAAAAAATAGAGGAAAACTCCCTTTAAAAAAAAGAATTATATGGAATGCTATTCCATAGCATTTAGAATGAATGCTTCAATGTCCTCCATAAACAAGAAGAGATACATCTACTTCTTTTTTTTTTTTCCTTTAGGAGGTGGGGAGGGAAATGCATATAGTTGTAAACTGTTGCATATGCTTCCAGATGGAGTCATGTGTCACTTGTTTCAATCACAGTATATTAGACTTAGAAATGCATCAATTTGATTGATGGGGAGGGAAGTAATTTCCTAGAAACCCAAGGCCTGTGCAATTCTCCTACTCAATTCTTAGGTAGATGACACGTGTTCTTAGGACCACAAAGGGGTAAGGGCCAAGTGATTTTACATTATCTAAATTAAATGTATGTTGGAATGATCATGATGTTAATAACCATCACTGTATCATATTGAAATACGTCTTTTTTTTTTCAGCCCCAGTGGCTCCAGAAATCACTTCTGTTGAATATTACAACAATTTGTTGTATATAAGTTGGATGTATGGGGATGACACAACTAACCTCTCCCATTCCAGAATGCTGCATTGGATGGTGGTCGCTGAAGGAAAGAAAAAGATAAAAAAGAGTGTATGTGTCCATGGAATTCTAAAAGAGAAGTGATAGAACATTTATTTGTGCAAATGCTTAAAAACACACCTACAACACCATCTATTTTAAATTCTGAACTGAAATCTACATTGGATGTTTTAACTTCTACTTTGATTTTTTTATTTCTATTTCATATTTTCTTTTTCATTATATATACTTAATAACTGATTTCTAGAAATAGAGGACAGAAAAAGGGAACTGATATATGAAACTGGGATTCTCTTAATATATGAAGCTTTAAATTTTTTTTCTAAGTATGTCCTTAAGTGTAACACAGCAATACCTACAATATTTTGCTTATCCAGGTTGCATTTTGACCTTCCATTTTCTCTCTATATTTTTAGTGTTTTATTAATATTCTTTTCTTTCTTTTCTCTTTCTTTTCTTTTTTTTTTCTTTTCTATCTTTATGCACTAACTCTATATATTGACATAATGCACATTTTCCTTTTCTTCTGTATCAATTGTTACAGGAGCACAGAGGGGCAGTGAAGTTAGACATTCTCAGCTTGACCTATCTATGTTCTATTTTCATTAATCTGGCATGTGTATCAATGAATGCTGGTTCTGACTTCCTGATATTTTAGGAGCAGGTGGATAAGGGGAAGAAAGAACTCGGTGTTGGGATTGTATCAGAGAAATAGTTGCTTGAGGTTCAACCATCCAATTCCAGTGCATAAATAACCAGACTAAACAATATACTTTCAGTCATTGGATCATAAAGTTAGAGTTCTGAGGGGCCCCAGGAACCATCTAATCCAACTACTCCTTTTCAAAATGAGAAAACAGATCCAGGGGGATTATGTGATTTGCCTGATATACTCATCAGCAGCAATTGAACATGTGTGGGTATGCTCTATGATAATCCTTTCTGGCATAAGCAGGAGTGTGCTGGTGAATGTTTAACAGCTGGTTCTTTGGGGGGAAAATATATTGATGACACTATTTTTAAATTTAGTATCATTCTTAACATTTTCCCCATTACTTTCTTAAGTCTAGACAATCAAGAAAACAATAAATCATGACAACTTATAGTGTCTGCTGATTTCTGAGGTATAAATGTTTACACTGAAAATTTAACAATTACTTCTCTAGGCTTGTTTAAATATGCCCTGATTTGCCATGCACCTACTTTCTTGTATTGCCCTGAACCTACTTGGTGCATGGAATTCATATCATTATCCAAAAAATGTTATACATCCCAGTAGTAGATATTATTGATGTGTTGTGCTCTAAGAAAAAGGAATATTTTTGCTCCAAACTTTATGATCCTTTTGGTTAATCTTAGCTCTCTATTTACTATGTTAAGGTGTGTGATTATGGGTAAATCATTCAATCTCTTGATCTCAGTTGCCTAATCTGTATAATGGGAACAATAATAGATTATTAGTGAAGGTCTTTTTGCCTGGCCATTTTAGTCACTTGACCTATCTACAAAAAACTTTTTTTATGAGGACATATTAAAAACTTTCATATATGAATCAAAACCTACTCCTTTGGATGTCTCAGGGGTAAGATTATAAATGCAATGCTGTTCATCAGCAGCAGCTGATGAAAGTTTTATAGCTAGAAAATTAACTAGAGCAATATATAGTACAAGACAGTTGATGCTGAATTTTAATAAGAAACATACCAATATTTTAAAATTTTAAATAATTTACCTTCCTAATGTTTTATCTAAGTTTATAGCATTTATGATTTCTAAAGTTATTAAAGAGACTTTGGAGAAATGATATATTTTGTGGTTTACTTTGAGGCTTTACACTTGATTTTGATTATTTTTGCAGGTAACACGAAATGTAATGACTGCTGTGCTAAACCTACCTCCAGGTGATATTTACAACCTCTCAGTAACTGCTTGCACTGAGAGAGGAAGCAACACCTCTCTGCCCCATCTCGTAAAGTTGGGTGAGTCTACTGTGTCTGTGAGTGTGTAAGACAACTGAAAACAGTGAAAGTCTATTTCCTCAAGTTGATGATGAGGAGTCATTCTTTGTAAACAAAACTGAATTGACTTAACTTGAAGATGACAAGTGTTACTAGACATCATTTGCTCAGATTAATTGCTTCTGTGTTGTTTTACCCAGCATTCCTAAGTAGCTACTATGAATTTCTGCTGCAGTACAGTTCTTCTAATGCAAGGAAGTGACAACTCCCTGTGCTTGTTTCATATATCAATGCACAATCTATTAATAGAAGATGCCTATAACTAAGCTCAACTTGAAACAGGAAGTTTTCTAAATGGAGAAATATTTGAGATGGAGAAGAAGAGGCAAGACTTATTGCTCCTGACTTTTTAGATACAAATTATTTTTAAAGAAAATGGAAAAAATTTATGGAGGACTGCTTCTTAGACTCCTTTTGTTTACTTGTTCCTCTTGATGGTCCAAAGACAAAATTATAAATTTGGTGTAGGGACAAGGAAATTAAAGGTTTTGCTTTTCTTTGTGTACAGAACCAGCTCCTCCAAAATCACTTTTTGCAGTGAATAAGACTCAGACTTCAGTGACTCTGCTGTGGGTGGAAGATGGAGTAGTTGACTTCTACAAAGTCTTCTGTCAACAAGTTGGTTCTAACCAGGAAATAAAGCTCCAGGTACTGTACATTTCTGTGAGGTTTTTTTCCCTCTAATTTTATTTTCATTACCTAGGTTAATGAATACCTAGGGTAAGTTACTTGAGTAAGAATAATCTCCTCTATGTATTTTCAATCAACAAGAATTCAAGATCTATATATTGTAGGTAGATAGAATATGTGAAAAAACTTTTAAAATGTAAAAACCAAAAGCTAGGTTTGGAGATTGATATGTTTTTTATTCTTAGCCCATGAGCTCTTTTTCATGCTATTGAAGAAGAGGGAAGGGAATTGGAATAGTGAAGGAGCATATTTATATGAAGATATGGTGGGTGAAATGCAAACTAAAATACTTTAAATTACTCATTCTGGAAGGAGGAATCTGAAAATAAGATTGGTCTTTAAAAACAGGAAGAATAGTGGTAAGAAACTATTTGTCAATGATATTTACCTACAAATAGGGGATACTAACTTGGAACAAACAAAAAATAAAACAATTAATAAACCTACAAAGTGATTGAAAATATAAATATCTTTTTTTAAATTTGTAGGCAATAGTTCCAATTGGGATATTTAGTACAGAGTTAATGAAATTTGGAGCTGAAAAAGACCTCAAAGATTCAACATGTTTCAAAATCTGAAATTGCTGTCAAAAATATAATCCCTAAATGATCACTTAGAGCCATTATAAAAGACAGAACCAAGGGATAATAGTATATGGCCTGATATAGCAATTCTCAAAATTTATTATGAAAAATTTTGTTTTTAGGACCTTGTCTTCTAGCCTAATGATAAGGTTGAACTATGACTATCTTTGGTTTTTTCCTTCATTAGTCTTTGGGGCCACCATTTTCAATCCAAACTTAGGGCAAAGACTCTTAAAATAACAACTAACTCTGCAGTCAAGAGAATCTTCCACTCAAAGAAAAATTCAAGAGAGCTTTCAAATAGACAGAGGTGTCAAGCATTCCCCCTAGTGCTCCATAACACCCCTGAGTGTAGTAACAATCAGACTGGTAAATATTTAACAATAAATAAAACATCTTAAAACTAAGTCAGTATGGTCCACAGCGAATCACTGTACAGAAACCCCATTTCTATTTGTTCTAGAGAAGTGAAGGGAGTAAATCAAGCACAGGCAATCTCTGAAAAAATGTCTTTGAGTAGTAAATGTAGGCAATTTTTCTGTGGTGCTGTCAGAACTCTTCCCTCAATCAAAATTCTTTTTTTCTTTTCTTATTTTTCTCCTTCTTCCTAAGCTTCCTTTTCTTCTTCTTTTAACAGTTTTCTCCTAGTCCTATCAATATTAACAGAGGCATTGTTTAATCTCACTGGTGGATTCTAGGGTTAGAATGATACTACCTTTAGTGTAAATAATTTTGCAAAATTCCATTGAAATATTTTATGAGAAAGAAAGTGGAGTATGGACTGGCGTGCAAAAGAGAGGTTTAAGGGATTTTCAGAGTCAAAATTTATTAGTTGAATTAAAAGGCATTACTTGAACTATGGGTACTCTAATCCCAGTAATATTTACATTTTAAAGGCAGTTAAGCCTATGCTTTCATTTTACTACCTGTTTTTCCCTGGGGCAGGTGAAGGAAAAGCAGAATGGTGAAGGACCTACTTTGTTTAGTGCCCGGTACAATTCTATGTTGAAAGAAAAGTAGAATGGTGAGGGCCTTATTATTCTTTATACATACAAATTCAGTGCATTTTGAAGGATGAATCCTTGGGATTGAGTAACAGAAGAGTAACAGAAGGTGTTTCAAAATAGATATAATTTAGCTGATATTTAGAAAGTATATTTTGTTCTTTTTCCCCTTCCTTCAAATATGCTCTTTTTTGCTAATGATTAGTCAAATCTTATTTCTTACCTAACATTTCTTATTTAAGTCTGTTCACCAAATAATAACTGAGTCAACAAGCATTTATTAAGCACTTTCTATATGCCTAGCACTGAATCTAAGCACTGGGGACACAGAAAAACAAAAGGGCTAGATAATATGAAAATAGGTGAGGAAGCAAAAGAAATTAAGAGAAATAGAAATGTTTGGATGGATGGATGATTGGATAGATAGAGAAATATAGATATACCTATACAAATGTATTAATAGAAATAATCAACAAAGGGAAGGCACTAGCATATATGGGAAAGACTTCTTATAAAAGTGAGATTTTTCTTTGTAGATGAAGAAGTTTCAGGTATGAGAGACAGCCAGGGAAAATGCAAAGAATCTGTCCTTCATCCCATTGACCTTGCTTAGTACTGTCCTTTCAGAAAAAGGTGATGAGAAGAGAAAATGCCCCTGAAAGTTTTTCTAATGACTTTGACTTCCCTTGGCTTAGGTGACTGTAACAGCTTTTTTTGATAGTAAAGAATATGACCAATATTTCCAGGAATGTAGTTATTCAGTTCACTTAATAAATAGAGTTATAAAGACATGGATTAATAGAATAGATTCAGGCTGAGATGGATATGAGGTAGTTCTCAGTGTTTCCAGAATCACTGCTTTAGAAAGAACTTCTTAAAAAAGAAAATGCAGTTTGTTTTCTCTTTTCCCTCCCTGCAACTCTAGGAGCCAGTTTCTGTTTCTTCCCACATTGTGACGATCTCCAGCCTCCTGCCTGCTACTGCCTACAACTGTAGCGTAACCAGCTTCAGCCACAACAGTCCCAGTGTTCCTACATTCATAGCCATCTCTACAATGGGTAGATACATTTATGGCATACATTTTCTTTCTAAACTGTTTCCAGCTTTGTCTTTCCCTTTTCTTTTTCATACACTTAGATCCAAAGTGCTTTCCCTGACACAACTCTACAAGTCAAGCTGAATTTAAGTAAAATAATTAAACACTATGACTGTTTCAGGTTTGGAATTACCTCGACATTTATAAAACTACAATAATATGACATTGTTAAAGCAAAACAGAGAAATTTTCTGTAATCATCTGTAGAATTGGATAGATAAGGGAGAGCTAATCTAATATTTTTTCATTGTTATCTTCTTGGCTTATTTTTCATTTCTTATTTCTTAATTTCATAGTTTTATTTTATATTCAGATTTCAAAATGTCTGAATCAACATAATCATTTTTAGCTTTCAAATGAACATTTATATTATCCAATACCCAATGTAAAGACATCTGTCATTAAAACTTTTAAGATTATAATCACTTTTTTGTTCATTTCATTATTACCATTTTCTTTTATATAATAGCATTTCTATTTTATTTTCTGAAAGGTGTCACATTTAGTTCATAATGCTCCGTAGTTCCTTTGAATATGATCAAAAATAATTAACAAACTAAATTTTTAAAAAAACAATAAAACATTTTAAAATTAAATTAATATGCTGTCAGCAGGGATCCTAATTTATGATTTACTGGCCCCTGTTTCTATTTGAGTTTGATAGTACTGATCTACAAAAACATAAAATTCATATAATTTAATCATTATACAATGATATATATTTGAAACACATATGAGACAGCATAGAGTAGATAGAAAAGTGGCCTCAGAGTCAAAAAAGATTTGGGTTGAAGTCATATCTCTGGTACACATTAGCTGGGTGTCCCTAGGCAATTCATTTAATCTCTTGGTATACAACTCTTCACAATTATTATTGTGTTGATTTGTACTGGTAGAGGGAATTACCTCACTGGGAGTTTTCCAGATCAATGAAATCACATGTCTGACCAAAAACTATAATTGGAATATAACCAAAAAATAAGCAATGAATGCTGTATTCTATTGGTATCCATGCAATGATATTAAATCCAGGGAAAGATGCAGGACTTGGACAAGAAAACAATAAGATATGATTGAATAGTGTTCTACATCATTGAAGGGATATTCATGTCAAGGAATTCCCAGATTCATCAAAATATTAAAGTATATATATATATACACATATATTCATATATATATGAATAATACAATACTAATGATGTATATTATTTAATAGATCTTTATTAAATAACATAAATTGGATCTTTTAATTTAATAATTACAATAGATATATCATTTTAATAGATATTTTATCTATTTAATAATATAATTAGAAGAGATTTTTGGTTTTTTTTGAGAGGGGGAATAAGTAATCCTTTTTTTTATCACATCCTTTTTGCTGTGTTTATGTAAGCTTTACATAACTCACAATCTATAATAAATAGAAAATTATAGAATAAGAATTTATTACATATTGTTGTAAATGAAATATTTACTTCTTTTTTCCTCCTAAGACTGTAAGGTAGCTAATGTAAAATATTGTTATTCCCATTCTAGGGATGAGGAAACTCAATTCAAAAAAGGTCATATTCAAAAAGAAATAGGTATTACACTCAAATAGAAATAGATAGCTGTAGCTCTATGTTCATTTAGAAAACCAGCAATTAATATAATCTCTTGGATCATATTTAATTTGATAGATTTTAATTTGATTCTGGCTACACTCAGGAATTTTGTTGTCCATATGTTTGACAATTGTAATCTAGAGCATTGAGAAGTTAAATTTGAAATCATATCAGGGATTACTTAGCCAGTGAATGTCAGTGGTGGGACTGAAACCAAGGATTTCTGGGCCCAACATTTCTCTCTATTCACCATTCTTCTCTGAGACCCAAAGAAATATGTATGATGAGCCTGAACAGAACAATGTAAACAAATCTTTTGCATCTATTAGCTCATTAATATATTTAGATTTTAAAGACAAGCATGCCCTTGTATTGAGTAACTTTAAAGTGATGAAGAAGATACAAGCAAAGGATGGATAACTAAGAATGAATATAAAAATAGAGATGTTTTCTAAAAATAGAATTAGGATCACTAAAGCTTATAATGAGGAAACGATGTATATGATAATGATAATGAAAAGATGGGGTTTTTTGAGTTACATTAGGAAATCAAAGAGAAAGAGATTATATAAAGCAAGGCTAATTGACAACAGAATTAATGATTAGATATAACCACGTCAAAAAATTATATTCCAGGGTATTAAGAGAATTGGCAGAAGCAATTGCTGACCCAGTGATAGTGATGTTGGAAAACTCATGAAGAGTAGGAAAAATATTATAAGACTAGAGATGTGTAAATGTTTTCTCAATCTTCCAAAAAGGGAAGAAAATGTAGTCTATAGAGTATAAAGTATGATCCATCACAAAATCTATATATTATTATTGTTATTATAGAGTTCATGAGAAAATGAAAGAAATTATTAAAAACTCGATATGATTTCAAATTTGGGTTATGCCAAGCTATCCTCATATCTCTTTTGTAAATTTGTAATATGAGACCAAAAGATTAGCATAATGCTATAGTTTAATTTCAGCAAAATATTTGACAAAATTTCTTATGCCATTCTTGTTGATACATGGAAAGATATGAGCTAAACATAAGGGTAATGGCTTAAGACAAGTTAGAAGGAAGTCTCTCCGGTTCCTTTTGTGCTCTTCTACTCTTTCATACACACACACACACACACACACACACACACACACACGTATACATATATACACATATAAGTATGTGTGCATATATGCATATATTTACATGTATTTGAAAAATAAGTAACATAGATAAAGACATTGGAGGAATTTGTACCACTTTTACTCATGACATAAAGCTGGGAGGGATAGCTAATATATTAACAAAACTCATTTTACCAAAACTATCAGAAATGATACTGACAAGATGGAATATGGACAAGTATGTTTAAATAAAATTTAACATTATCAAATATAAATATTTGATATATATTATTATATATACCACGTATAGTATATATACTATATTAGAGATAATTGGATTTTCAATTATTGTTTTGTTTTGTTTTTAAATAATTGCAAAAGTACAAGTTTGAAGAGGTATTTAAATAACAATATATGTGAAAAAGATCTGAACACCTTAATGGACTGCAAATCCAATAAGACTCAACAGTACAATATGACAACCAAAAAAATTCAATGATCTCTTAGCTTAAATTAAGAAAGGTAATGTTTAAGGATATAATAGTTTCTTTGTATTTTGGCATGATCAGATCACATTTGGGACTATATTCAATTTGGGGCATCATATTTTCAGGAGATGATTCATAACCCCAAGTTCTAAAAGTCCCAAGAATGCAGTCAGAAAGATGAAAGACTTTGTTCATACCATATGATGATCACCTGAAGAAACTCAAGATGTTTGTGTTAGAGAAAAAATGCCTTCAACTATTTGAAGGACAAATAGACTTAGTTTCTTGGTCCCAAGAGAATGAACTAGGAGTAGAAGTTGCAGCAAGATCCAAAATGCAAAGGAAAAAAAAATACTAAACAATTAGAGTCATTCAAAAATAGCTCAGGAATTAGAGAATTGTTCCTTTAGGGATCTAAATTAAGACTGGAAAGTCACTTATTATTAAGGGAACATTTAGTCAGATATGGACTGATTTGGTTAGCTTCTGAGGTTCTTTCCAATATTAATATTTTGTGACTTCTTGATATGATAGATATAATGACACGAACACTTTCCAAATCCCATAATGACCTTAGTCACAAAAGAAAAACAAAACAAAACAAAACAGTTTGGGCCCTTTGAAAAGGAGTCATAATTAATTCTTCCAGAACTAATGACATTTACTCTGTGATACCATTACCTAGAAAATGCATCATTTCTTTGGATGAGTTCCTTTGTTCTTGAGGATAGTTAATACAGTTTGATAAAAAAAAAAAACTATTAGTTTCTATGTGTCAAAGCCAGTGATTACTAATATATTCTACTTTTCTTTATAGTTACTGAGATGAACCCCAATGTGGTAGTGATCTCGGTGTTGGCAATCCTGAGCACACTCCTGATTGGTCTGCTCCTTGTTACACTCATCATTCTCAGGAAAAAGCATCTGCAGATGGCCAGGTGACTCCTATTTCCCACTAAGCAACAATAGTAATTTTTTTAGTTTATTAATTAGTTTAGTTCAGCTTTTTAGTTTCAACTTTAAAAAATTTTCCTAGAATGCCCCTTCATAAACCAGTCTGCTTTGAAAGTGAGATATGGGCAAACATTTCAGCTCAAAGAATCTTAGTCATTTAACTTGTACACTTCACAGAAACAGAAATTCTCTTCATTAAATCATTATTCTACTGATATTATTGATAAGACTTAACATTATTGTAATATCTTAGTCTTAATGATCATTGAATAACTGATGCAATTTATGCATTCTTAGTCTAATGAACAGAAGAATAATGGAAGAACAACAATGAATTGTTTATAAAAGAACTGGTCATGATAACTGTGAAAATCAGTGCAAGCTTTACAGGATAAGGAGAATTGTTCTAAAAAGTTTTTGTAAAGTTTTCTAAGTGATGTCATATAATCTTTCCAATTTGAGGATCAACTTTTTAGGTTCAACATTCTAGATAAATGTATAAAGGAAGATAATTTTATTATTTGACATCATTGGCAAATATTTTATAATTTGATATCACATCATCCATCTTGTTAATTAATCCTCCTATATCAGGTAAGAATACTTAACCAACCACTTCACCTCCAACCTTGGAATTTGTTTGCCTGCTGGCCACTGGGGGAAAATTTCTTTGTTTTCTTCATCACAACAATTAGAAATATGATCAAAACAAAGAATGAGGATTTATAGAAATGATCTTTGAACCTATAATTTTGAAAGCAGACATCTGGCATTTTGGAAATCATGATAATAGTCTGCATATTTTGCCACACTATCCAACAGGTTGGCAGCATAACTCCTTTACTCTAAGAGTTATCATCCTGGGGACTTTGAAGAAAGCTGGATTAGAATGTAGGGAAGAAAATTAATGACAGCCAACATTTATATAGTAAAAATTTCTAAGTGTTTTACATTCATTTCAAGAAAACTTAACAATTTGATCTCTTATCAAAATTGTTATTCAGTTAACCAACAAGCAAAACTTTACTATGTATAAGTTCTACTCTTATTCTTGAAACTATGGTTGATTTAAAAAAGAAAAAAATCTTAGCAATTTATTTCATGTTCTGTGAATACTATTGTTAAAGTTTGGAAACAGAACATGAAAAGTAACAGGAAAATTATTTATCCCAAACTATTTATGTGAATAGCAGAAAGAACACATGCCTTTTAAATGCCTTTAAAAATTTTTTAATACTAATATTGCTTTGAATCAAGAGCTGCTCTCTTTACATCTCCCTCCCAATCGAAAACGAATAGTCAGAACTCTGCCTACTGGGTTAGTACAGTGATAATGGCTTTATGTCCAGTCCCTAGTCTTCTTTCCTTCCCCAACCCTTGTCTAACTTCAAAGGGTCAAGGGAAGACTTGTTTCTCTTAGTGAGCGTTATCAACAGTTGTGATTATAACAATAGACTCTCCAGTCAGGGAGAAATGAATTATCTCGATTTCCTTTTTAAACTTTTGCTTTTTAGAGCTTAAAATGTTTTAATAAAAATATTAGATAAATGGTTCATAAGCATGTCCTCAGAGAGATTCTCTTATCCTGGATGTTTTCACTTGAAGCTTTGTTCTTAGTAAATCTCCTAAACTACCAGGAACTCCTCACCACCCACTTGTACCATAAATAAACCCAAAGAAAGATATATCTGAGTTGACCTCAGTTATTTTTGAGAAGTAAAACTAGGTCAATTAAAGGAACATGCTTAAAAATAGGGATTGGATGTACCTGACTAAAGGGAGAAGCAGAAAACTATCTCTTACATTCCTGGAACTTTAGGTGAGCTGCCAAGACTGATCAGAGAAGTCTATATCTATTATTTTCCCTTCTCCTTGTAGGCTTGGGAAGGTAAACACTCTGCAGCACTGCTCTCAGTGTATCCCTATCAAAATACTCCTAGCCTGATACTTCTCAAAGTTCTATGCCTACTCCAGCTTTTTGTAGTTTGTAAACTCATTCCCCAATCCTTAGTCCCAGATGATGTTTTCTCTAACTCCTCCCTATCCCAACATGGGTAGGAAAGGAATCCTGCATATTACATTTCTCAAGATTCTTCGGGAAATTCACAATTGCTTGAAACCAACTTGTTATGGAGTGTTATATAGTTATCATAGTTCTTTGACTAGTAGTCTAAATTATACAATTTCAGAATTATTTTAGAATGATTTTTCTATCTTGTGGTTTATCTTTTATACTACAGCTTGGTGAATAAGACTTTTTATTATAGAATATATTGCTATTGTAATAGCAGAGTAGAGTTATTTGCTAACACAAAACCATCTTTTCTATTTGTCACTTTAGATAACTTCAGTTTGGGTATTGAGTATATTTGGGGGACGAGAGGGGTGAGAAAGATTTTGAAGAATGGTCTCTCCCTGAAAGAAATGAAGAGAATAGACACCACAAAATAATGAGGGAAAAATTTATTGTTTTTTTTTTCCACTATAACTGTGCTATTGTAAAATGTGTGTGCAGTTTAATTTAAGTCATTAGAGTTACTTTCTGTTGGTCTTATAGCTATCATTTGAAGGTATAAGTGATTTAAGTTTTTACTCAAATGGGAAATCCTTTTGATTTTCAATTTTTGTGATTCCATGTTTCCTTTTATCAATGATGCATTGCTCATCAGAGTATATCCTCAAGTGCTTTTTTGTGGTCCAGCTCTACATTACTCAAGTAATCCATCATTTTCCTTTAAAAATCCCTGCAAAATAGAATACTTGTGTTAGTTCAGATCTATCTAGCTACAGTTCAATGGTCCAACAGTCAATTCCTTCCTCCTTCTTTTATTTTAGATTTCCATGTATTTGACAGTACTAGTCTTATTTCATTCAATCAGTTGTTAGTGGGTACAATAAATATTACAAATACAGAACAGGAAACAGGCCAGATAATACCACAGTGAAAAATTATATGGGAGGAGGGAATTTAACAGGTTGCATATTCAACACAAAATGATGATTTACGATAATTGTAAAATCAGTAAAATATGAACTGTAAAAAGAACTATCAGGAGGACCTTACCATTTTCTATTTGGATGTTCATTGCAAAATATACTTTGAAAAGGAATTGCATATGGTGAGGTTGTTCATTTGTTCCTGTGTTCAGATAACATAGTGTTTATTGCTGTAATTCTGGAACACAGATGCCTAATTTGGTCAGACCTTTTACATAGGTTCAGAATTGAGCTGAAAGGAGAATGTGTTAAACTTCCTTGAGGATATTATTGTGTGATTTTAAATGATCCCAAGCTTTCTCTTGAAAAAAAAGCCCCATTTATTAGCAATAATATTCTTATAGTGATGCTTCATAGAATATTATAGTCTCCAAAAACTTAGAGTTCATAATCATTCAGGCATGCATTTTATACTCATTTTTAGATTTCAAAATCTTCATCTTTCTTCTGAGCATACCCCAATTATCTAATTTTTTGTGCCTTTCCTGACCCTTGCAATGGAAAGTGATTTTTTTCTCCTTGATGGAGTTCTATTCTATCTCAAATATTATACAAGAACTTAGATAGGCTCTCTTTTCCTTAACAACAAAAATAACAATAACGTACGTACTTCTTTAAAGCTTGTAAAATACTTTGCTTACATTATTCCTTTCATAATTCAAAACAACTGCGTAAAATCAGTGTTATAAAATATTATTCCAATGTTACAAAAGTAGAAACTGAGGTAAACAGAGGTTGTGTCTTGTTCAGAGTCACAGAGCTATTAAGTATCTGAGGCTGGACTTGAACTTGTGTTTTCTTATCCACTTTATCCAGTGTTTCACCTAGATATTGTTAAGCTGGAGAGCATCTAGAGGAGTGTGAGTAGAATGAAAAAGAGCCTGGAAATCAGGCTATGTGAAGACTGAGTAAGGGAACTCAGGATCTTTGGATAAGAAAAGATAATCATTTTAGGTAAATGAAGGACTATGAAATAAAAGAAAGATTCGATTTGTTTTTCTTGACTCCAAAAGAGTCAAAAGAAAACAAAGGAAGTCATTAAAAATGGGGCACATTTAGGCTTGATAAATGGAGAAACATTCTAACATCTGAACCTACTCCATTACATTGGGTTTCATCTTCACACAAAGACAGGTCGAGTAACTACTTGATAGGACTGCTTTAAAAGGGATACTCACTGGGGTATGGCTTAGACTTAAGTGTCTCTCATGTTCCCTTTCTACTCTGAGCTTTTGTAACTCGATATACTACAAGGTAGAACTCGATCTAGAAGTCCTGTGACCTGTTAGTCAAGAAGCAAAGGACTCAAGTCGCAGCAAAGGAAAATTATTACATTCCTTTGAATCTCTTAACATCTCAAACACTGCAGAATTTATTGGGGGACTTTGACTAACACTTCCCATGGAAATTTTGAAGAATTGTTACTGCAGTTAATTTTAGTGATTTTATTTTTCAGGATCATATGAGAGCCTTGTAGAAGGGACTCAAAACAGATGGCTATGATTCCATCCAATTTGATTTTGTTATTCTGTGAAACAGTTGATGTTTTGCTTTTCCATTACATCCTACATTAGCTGATTTTTGTTGTTCCCAGATCCACACCTCCAATATTGTTAAAATAAAGAATCTGTCTTAGAGCAGTATTGTGCCAAGCATTGGCAAGTGTAACCTTAACTATTTGGTTCTTTTCAAACAGAGAATGTGGGGCTGGAACATTTGTCAATTTTGCATCCTTAGAAAGAGATGGAAAGCTTCCCTACAACTGGTGAGTATTAACTTGGGACCATCCTTCAGGAAAAAGTTCCAAGAGCCCTATTTCACTTTAAAGCACTGTACTTGAGTTTTATTATAAAATTACAGATAATAAAGACCTCTAATTATTGCTAAGACTTCCTAATTGAATTTTTTCAAGTTCAATCAAACAAATATAAGATGGAAGGGTAGGGACTACCTAGTCCAAAGCACTGCTTTTACAGATGAAGAAACTGAGGTCCATGAAGGATAAGAGCCAGGCCCAAGTTCAAATAGGCAGTGAATCATAAGAGGTAGGATTTAAGGAATAGAGAATCAAATCCAGGGCCCTGTGGCTCTTTGTTACTGTATCAGGCTCTCTAATGTGTACTTTGATACATATAAGCCTACATTAGTTAGATCCTTGCCTAAGAGAAACACACTAATAGTTACAGCCTTATGTTGATACATATGTATTTTAATATCATAGCAACTAAATGGATAAAATAATTCTACAAATAACAGATCACCTAGTTGCCACATGAGCCTAAAGCCCCAGATAAATGGTGAGCAGATGAGTGAGAGTTTGAGGTACATTGTTCTCAAAAAAGGCTGAGTGGGAAGAAATATAAACTACAATTCCAGGTAGCTGTGCATGGCAAGACAATAATTCCATTGAAAATCTAGATTGCCCCCTGACTATGGACCACTATTCCTATTACAATATGTAAATATAAGTTCAATACACAGTTTTTGGTAACTTGGCAATATGACAAATAACACATTGGATCTGAAATCAAGAAGACCTGAATTCAAATCCAGCCTCAGACACTTACTTATTTTGTGACCATAAATGAGTTATTTAAACTCTGACTGAATTTCCTCATCTGTAAATGGGGAGCATAATACCATCTACCTCCCAAGGTTTAGATTTTAAAAATGAAAATAAAATGAGGTAATATTTTAGAAGCAGTTATAAGCCTTAAAGTATGACATAAATGCTAGCTATTATTATTATTATTAATTTTATTGTTGTATTCAAAGCAGAAAACCTCTACAATAACTCATGAACTTATTTCTTTTAGTTTTCTAGGTCTCCCAACCTCAAATACAGGTATATCCAAAAGAATAGGAAAAGGCTCAACTATATTTTAAAGGATGTAGCTTTCATGTTCCTTGTTATACAAAACAATAATCTCCACACATTTGTTGTACTCTCAATCCAACACCTTAAGCTCCCTAAACACAGTGTTTCACCAACCATTATAGTACCCCAGAGCCTCAGAACTGCGCTGCTATTCCACAGAGAAAAAGTTCTGGCTTTCTCTTTCTCCCTTTTCTTTCTCTCTCCTTTCTTTTAGGTTTCTAAGTCCTTTTACAAGGCTTTCATATGATCCTGAAAAATAAAATCATTAAAACTAACAAACGTAACTATCCTTCAAAATTTCCATGAGAATTATTATATAGATACCACTTTAGGGAAAACAACTTAGAGGTTTTGATTTTTCTGACTTTTATACATTGTTTACAAGAAGTTTCAGAGTGGGAGAGAATCCAGGATTCTCATCATTTACACCTCTCACCTTGATGTATCCATGAATCAACTGCTTTGTCTTTCTGGTTGTTTTAATTGTATCATCCCTCCCTGAAAGAGGAAAGATGATTTTATCTATTCTAGTCCAGCAAAGGCTTTTCATTGCTTACTATACTAGGTCACCACCTTTTCCTCAGTCGGTCCCTGTATATCAGAAAAGTCCTTTATGTTTCACCCCAGTATAATATAATATGTATAACAATTTTTGTCCTTGATTTTAGTCATTCTTCTTTCCTGGACTTCAGATGAATTGCTAATTAGTCATTCCAGTCATCCCTACTCTTGTCTTTTCACTGAACTTCTCCAGGGTTTTACCATTATACAGTTCCTTCATGATTCTGTCCAAAGGGGTGAGCTATTGGTTCCTGAACTTTCTTTTCTAGGAAGGCTTATCATTCTTTATAGAGTATTGAACCTGAAAGTCATATTCCCCAGAAGCATCTCTTTACATGTCAGAAGAATCTCTTGGCCTGCTATACTCATGGCAAGGAAGCTGCCATTCAATTTTTTCTTCCAAATGATCTTGACTCAAGTAAACCTGCAGCTTCTGTTCTGAGGTCTTAGAAAGGGTGGAAGACTCATTTCCAATCCAAGATAACTGAAAGCTAATCCATTCAGAGATGCTACTATCAGAGAAATTAAAGAGTAAACAACAAAATCCCTAAGGAAGCAAAATTGATTACTTTCCAAAACAACCAAGATTATTTGAGTTTTCCTACTTCAAACCTCACCAACCTTCTCCAAGAATCTGTCAATGTATGCAGTGACATTTTGCTCCTTCCTCCAGAGTCACTACCTAATCATAAAGGGTCAGATAGTTAATAAGTATGGGAAAGCAGATTTGAACTCAAACTTCATATCTCCCCCATCTCTGAAACCACTATATAGGAGTGAATTTAGGAAAACTTGTTCTGAAATTTTAATTCTCCTTCCATTTGCAAACAATCTTAGAAAAAATATATGACCTCCTTAGGGCTTTTGGCAGCCCCTGCTACCTTCCTACTTCTTTTTTGCTACACCCCACCCTTACCCTAATCCCCCATTGCCTTTTTTTTTCTCATTATGTTAAAATGGGCAAGAGAGCCAGATACTTAAGTTATGATAAGTATTTCAATGGATTGAAAGTACATTAGAACAAGTATAGTAAAAGAAAATTTAGAAGACAAGCTAATTGACAAAGTTGGCAGAACTGCCAATTTATTACAAAATAAACCACTTATTTTATATTATTCTGAGCATCTGAGTAATCAGTTATGCAAAGTATATATTTAAAAATTAGCTCCAGATATGATAGAATCCTATACTAAATAACTAGATAAATGGAACATTCATTGTATTAAATAGTTTTTCTTAAAATAAAAGGGATCTCTTTTTAAAAAAAAATTGATCTTCACAGAAATAAATTACTTTCCTTCTAAGTAAGACAATGAGATACATTGAGTTACCGTATGTCATCAAATTTTGTTAGCATCTTTGATTATTTTGCTGTGCTGAAATGGAAGGCTGGCAATTCTTGCAAGTGAGATAATGTAGAATCTTACAACAATTTTTAATTCATTTACCCAGAAAATAACTATAATGAGAATGGAGGGCATACACTTTAGAATTTTGTGATTTCTCCCACCTTCTTTTTCTTTGTCCCCCTTATGATTAGGGATTGATCAAAGTAGATAGCTCTACTATCTACTAATAAAAAGAGCAGTTAAACTGGTCCATTCAGAAACAAAGCCCATAATCTGGGTGTCATTCAAACTTTATCATAATTTCACTAAGCAGTGCTAAGTAGTCACAAATGCAACTATAGCCAAACATTTTATCCTTTTATATGAATCTCATAATAACATAATAAATAGCTCTTTGAGGGGACACTTGGCTTAAAAAAAAATCTACCAGTATTAGGATAGAAACGTTTACATTTACTTCTTTCCCCCCAAAAAAGATCAAAACCAGCAAAGTAAAGTGGTTTTAAATTTATTTTAGTGGAAGGAACTTCCTTCATTTAATACTTTTTTACAAAGATAACATGTCATATAATATCAATTAGTCAGATCCTAGTAAAGTTGTTCTATCTTCTACATGTGGGTGTTTTTTTTTTAATTGTTGTTTTTTCTTGCTCCTTAATCGATACTCATAAATTGGAGTCTCCAGGCCTATGTACAAAACATGATCTACATATATAACAAAATGGACACAAAGGACAACTAAAGCAACATAGAATTTACCCTCCTTACTCCCTATCTTCCAGGACCTTTCAGAAAGAATTTGAAAACAAACTTCTTCCATGTAGTTGGATTTGAAATAGTGTAGTTTATTAGAAAAGTGACCTAAAACATTTTCTTAACTACGAAGGACACACTCACTCAAAGGAAAGGATTTTTATCAAAAGGCATGGCAAAAAAACTGATAAGAAGATACTCTCTAATGCTCATAGGGGTATATGTCTTCATGGTTATCACAGAGATTGGAAGTGGAGGGGGGAATACATAGGTAACTCTTAATATACAGGCATGAAGAAGAATATATATTCACAAACAAAGTGGAATACTCAAAGGAAATACAAATGCAGGCTACGTGCACTTCTGGGGAAATTCATAGTTTTGACCTTGAAGAGACACTGATAACCTCTGATGATGTCATCTTGCACTCCCAGTTGCACATTGTGTAGTCTCTGGCTCAGAGGCATGTTTGCAAATCAGAATCAATAAACATTTATTAAGTATTACTATGTATTAGGTGCTATGCTAAGTGCTGGGAATACAAAAAAAAGGCATGGCAATCTCAGCTCTTAAGAAGTTCACAATCTAATGAGACCACACTCCCACAATGCGCGCGCATGCACACACACACACACACACACACGTGTGTTCACACACGCACACAAAGTTGAAAAGACAATGTATATACCCAGCATGGGACAAGATGAAGAGTTGAGAAATGACTGAAGAAATATGAGTTACAGAATTGATTTCCTCTTGTAGGATGACAAATTTTGGAGAGTGTAAATGTTTTAACAGCTGGCTATCTGAAAAATATGCATATCATATTTTAAGTTCAATCTGCATTATTACCATTTTTCATTATTTTTTAAGTATAGAGTTAATAAGGCAATGGATCATTCTGATTTGTAGTGTTTGGTGATCCACAAGGTATAAATGTTCACTCTGAAAACTTAACAATATGTCAGTTGAAGCTGGAATGCCCTTAGTTTATCTCATCCTCTCTGCTCTTCCTTGCTGGATGTAACAGTGTCTTTGTTGCTCTCTACTGCATGTCACATTTTATCTCTGCTGGACATTTCTATCGTTCCGTAGCTGAGGTGTTCGCTGTGCTGCTCTCTGCTACCATCTGCCGGTCTTTGGCTACACAGTCTCTTCAAAGTCCTTTCTGCTACAATCTTCTGTAGTGCAGTTGGTAGGAAGCCTCTTCCCTTAGAAGGAAGGAGCAAGATCTTTTATAACTCATATAGCCTAAGGCCGTGACAGCTAGACTCATCCAAACATCTGGAAAAAAGGCAACAGACATCCAGGTCAAGATGCTTATCCTTACAACTTAGAAAATTCCCTTTATTTTCTTTCAAATTCCTGTTAAGACATTTTCCTAAAAACATTTCAGAGACTCTACCCAACAAAACCTCCAAGGATCAGTATGGATTCAGGGCATTAAAGTTCCCTTTGATTTTCATCCTTTTGGATGACATGCAAAAAAACCTTAGAATAAGGATAAAGGAGCTAGGTGAAACTGGAAGAACTCTCAGTCTCTCTTTATTGTGTATCCTTCTTAGTAACAAAACCTCCGATCTTTGTTCAGAGTGGTTGCCAGGGAGGTAACCTTGGTAGCTTGCTTATATCTTAAAAAAAAGATGGTGCATTCCATTATTCAATCATTCATTTAATAAAATGTATTAAACAAAGTACACTATATTTTCCCAGGTGAAGGATAAAATTTAGCTAAGACAGTCTCTGACAACATAGAAGTTCATTCTAGTATCAGTCTTTTGAGAAGGCAATTTTCAAGGCCCAAGGAAAATATAAGAGCATTAATTCTCTAAACATAACATGAATCATCATGAAACATGCTAATTATCACAAAATCTACCTAGTGACCACAAGATAATGCATAGTTATCTATCTGTCAGTTAATAAATAAACCTTTATATCTGAAATTTCATAGGATGATCTTTAATTCTAATAATACAATTATCTATCATTTGAATATGTTTATTAGATAACTGATCTCTGTTTTATGTTTACATTACTAACATCTTGCTTTTTCATTTCCACATCTATTATCTATTAATGCTCACAGGCGTAGGAGTATATTTGCTTTCCTAACTCTGCTACCCTCATGTCTTTGGACTGATTATCTTTTGGCATTTTATATTAACCCCTGGTAAGTGATGTTTTTACTGTTTTCCTTGTGCAATGTTTGAATAATGTTATCTTCTTAATAAATAAAAGAGGTTGTAAAATTTATCTAATTTGCTGAAAGTATCTAAAATACTTTTCCATGAACTAAAAAAGGAATTAAGACACTCTATGGGGCTAAAATGCTGTCATTTTATCATTTATATTTCTGTTTTTCAAAGTTTTTTTTATGATTTTTTCTTTTAACCTCTGACCCACTCATTTCATGTCTTACCACATGCCTTTCATCTTTGTAAATGTTTCCCTTTTTTCCTGATTTTTGGTCCATCAGAAGACTGTGGTCCATCACAGAAAAAAATCAATTATACGCTCATGTATTGTAGTAAAATCAGAATACTTTATACATACTCTCCTTAATTCAATTCAACTCACTAAACATCTATTAATTACTTACTGTTTTCAAAATACTATGTCATTCCTGGAGAATTCAAAGTTTTACTCAATATGGGCCTGTTCTCAGAACCTACAAGTGTTTATAATCTTACATCAAGAAAGGACTAATTATTATTAAGGCAACAGCAAAGTGCTACCAACAACTTGAGAAAAGTAAGGTCACTTTTGCTGGCTTGGGATGGAAAGGAAAAAAGAAAGAAATGGAATTTAGAGCCTTTCATTGGAGTGAGGGATATCAAAAATGGCAATCAGGAAGACTGCTCCAGTTATAGTTTGTGCAAATTCCCCATGGGACAAATGAGAAAAGAGAAAGGATTTGGTTGAAATATTCAATTCAACAAGCATTTATTATATGCCTAGTATGTACCACCGTGGATACAACACAAATACACACACACACATACACACACGTGCACACACATACAATAGCCTATTCTTAAAAAAAAACCAAAACAAAACAACAACAACTTATGTGCTACTGGGAGAACACAATACTAATATGGATAAGTAGATAAAAGATATGCAAAAGAAAAAGGAAAAAAATGTCCAAATGGGCCATCAACAACCAGAGGAATTAGGAAGAACATCTAGAATGAGGTAGTTGAGACTTGAAGGAGGTAGGGATTCCAAGAGGGATAGTGAGAGAATATTCCAGGAATGGGGAACAGCCTTTGCAAAGGCAGGGAGAGAAAATATGGAATGCCATTCCTAGAGAACAGTCAACAGAACAATTTGGGTGAATGATGGGGAGAAAGCTATAGTCAGCCTGGAAAGATATTGTAAAGCAATATTGTGAAAGACTTTTAAGGCTAAACAGTGGAATATCAGCCTCCCGGAATCAATGTTTACAATATTTTTGCTCTTGAATAATAATGTATATAGTTTGGGAGCTACAGTGATAAGGCATAGCTATCTAAAGGTCTAAGTAATTTGGAATAATACAAAAAAAAAAGAATAGAAATAATTAAAAGACTAAGAAAGAGATCCAAGTGTAGGGAAGGAGATGAAATGAATTGAGATTATTTAATTTATTGGAGGAAGGACAAAGGGGACTAATTATGCAGAGGATTATGACAAGATATGTCTAGCTCCTCTGAGAACAGTGTGGGTGCAACAAGAAGAATTTTAAAATTGGCTTGCAACATAAGAAATATATAAAGAACTTCCTAGAAATAAGGTTTGCTAATTATTATGGTGAATAAAGAAAGAATAGTGGGGCATCTTATTTCATGAATTAATTTTTAAAACATAGTAACCAATGATCCTCAGGACTGCAAAAAAGAGGGGCTTGAATGCAATGATTAGATGAGAACCTGAATGAGCCTTGAACATAAAATTTAAGTGGTAATTATAGCTACTAAATTATGTGTGTGTATTTAATTTATAATTATTAATGCCAGAGCTACTTTATTAATCTCTTGCTATCTTGAAGTTATCATCAAATAGCTTATTACATTTTTATGAAGTAATCTACTTACTGATTGTTATCCTCTTAAAATACTATTTTGAAAATTCTATGTATATTACCACATTGAAGATATATATTTTTCTTATCATTTCTAGGACTGTTTGGTCATTATAATTACACCCTCTTCAATTTATTTGTTTTGTGTTCTTTACATTAATATGTTATACTCATTATATATTACATACATATATAATTTGTTTATAATATATAAGTATAAATATTTTATATTTATATATCATATATTATATATTTATAAAAACATATATATACATATGTATACATATATATATTCTTCCTAATTCTGCTTATTTCACTGTGTGTTTTCCACATTTCCATGAATTTTTCATATTTTTTGTTTTTATGATATAGTAATATTTCATTACATTTATATACTACAGTTCATTTAATTCTTCCCCTGTGGTCAGGTATATAGTTTGTTTATAGTTGCACAAAATGTGCTACTCTTAATATGTTGCCTATCTTAATATTTATTAATGCTATCATCTAACCATTTTCAATTATTGATCATTAAATAATTCATTTCTTCTTAAAAATCCCAATAAAAAAATTACCAGTACTAAATTTCTTTCCATTTCACTTTCTAATTCACATCAAAGCCTCCTCAATTTATTTTTATACTCCAGATTTGTGAACATGAATTTTCATGGTTTTTATTTTTATTAGATACCTTTGGTCTCTAATTGAATATCTGACAATCACAATCAGGTTAAATCCTAAGATAAAATTTTTTTAACTTTTCAACTAATAAGGTTATTTCAAAGAGCAGAAATACAACTTTCTGACTTTTATACATTTCAGTCAACTATTAAATTTATATTGAACATTTAGTGTCAACCCAGACTTGTAGTAGCTATTATAGGGGATACAAAAGAGTGAGACATAGTCCCTGCCTTAAAGCTCCTGCTTAAGACTGGGAAGCCTTTCAAATGTCCTTTCTTCAGGTCACTTTTTTCCTATCCTTTATAAGGATTCTATTTTTAATTCATGTTATTTCCATTTGTTGAATACTTGTTGTTAAGCCTTTCAGTTTGCCCATCTCCATGCATTATCTAACTTCACTTCCCATCACAATGTTTTAGATTTATCATAGCTTCATTTTTCTAACATCCCCTCCATCCTCCTGTATAAATTATTCACTTCTTGCAAAGGACTTTGTACTCTATAGGTTTTCAAGTAAATCCCTATGCTGCCTTCTGTGTTTTGTATTGAACTCAAGAAAATCTCTCTCCGTGTTGGCTGAGTTTTTTCTTTTTTAGGGGCCAAGGGAGGGGGGTAGGGAGCAACAGCATTGTAGAGTACCATTGCCCAATTATGTTAATCAAAAGAATATGTTCTACCAGAAGTTCTTATATCAGTTATCTCAGATTTTATTTCTTATTTAAAGTACATATTAATTCCAGTAGGGTCTAGACTCTTTTCTAATACCCACAGTGTGGTGAATTATTCATTTGGTCATTTGACATTTTCAGCAAGAAACAACACAGTTTATAATGCTGTCTTTGCTTCAAATGAATTTGTGTTTCATTCTATTTTAGGAATCATAGATTGATTTCATTTGAGATTATTTAAAGTGTTTCATCTCATTATAATCTATGTAACATTTATTTTGGGAATCCATTAAAATATTTCACTGAAACTTCAATGTACTTCATACCTTTATAATTTTTCTTGGAGATAAATTTCCATTTGGCTGGTTGTATGGATTTCCCACTTTCATTGAGATTTATAAATGCATTTTGAGCAATTTAATTCATTCAATTTGATATTTGGAAAAATTTTCCCTAGTATCAAACGAAAAGCAAGATACTGAAAAGAAATTCTTCATTCTGTATATTTTTGCTATTTGATAACTTTTTTTAGATAGGTTGTTTGGAAAATTCACTGTGTCTAGATAATCATTCCAAATTAGCATTTTTATCATCACAGTGTGGAATAATAGGGAAATAGTCTTGGAAGTAGGAATACTTGGATTCAAGTTTAGCCTCAAATCAAGTCAATAAACAGATGCTGTACTGAGCACTGGGGACACACAGAAAGTCGAAAACTATTGCTGACATCAAAGAGCTCACAATCTAATTAGAAAACAACATGCAAAAAGAAAAATGTTCAAGGTAAATTTTAGGCAATAACAAAAGGAAGGCATTAGTATTAAGGGAGGCTAGAAAAACATTGCTGTAGAAAGTAAAGTTTTAGTTGAGGGTTGAAGGAAGCCAGGAGACAGAAGTGAGTGAGGAAGGGCAGAAACCAGGAGTGAGAGAGGGCATGAAAAGGGTCAGAGATGGGAGGTGGTATATCTTGTTCAAGGAGCAGAAGGGAGAGTTAGATTTCTGGATCACATGTGGCAGAAAGTAAAGAGTAAGAAGAGTGGAGAAGTAAAATTAGACAAGAACATGAAGATCTTAAGAAAAATAGAAAACATTATCTTTGATTCTGGAGACATTAGGGAGTCACTGACCCTATTTGTCTCGGTGAAGGAAGGACACAGTCAGACTTGTGCTTTAGGAATATCACTTTGATAGCCATCTGGAGGATGAGCTGAATTAGGGAGAAACTTGAGGTAGGTGGATTAATCAGTAGGCTACTGGTTCAGGATGGAGTGATGAAGGTATGTCCAAACTAGGTGTAGGAGTGTCGATGAGGAAAGGAACATATGAAAGAGATGTTGCAAAAGTAAAATCCACAGGATTCAACAACAGATTGGATATGAAGAAGTGGGACACAGTGAAGTCACAAATGGCACTCATGTGGTGAGTCTAGATGACTAGAAGGATAGTGGTACTCTTATAGTTTGGAAAAGATTGGAGGGCTTTGGGGAAATGAATTTAGGTTGGGGATATTGAATTTTAAATGCCTATGAAACATTCAGTTCAAGATGTCTATTAGGCAATTTAAAAAGTCAAGACTAGAGAGAGGTTAGAGCTAGAAAGTAGAATTGAGAATCATCTAATTAGAGATGATAATTAAATCCATGAGAGCTGCCAAGATCACCATGTGAAATAATATAGAGGAAGAAGACCCAGGACAGAATCCTGTGAGACACCTATCCCCTCATGATCAACAAATGTGACTTGGATAAAGATTTAGCAAAGGAGCAAGGATGACCAAGAGAGAACAGTTTGATAAAACTCAGAAAAGAAAAAAGTATCTTAAAGGAAAAGATGGTGAATAATATAATTGCAAAATGCAAAAGGCTATTAGAAAGTTAGGAAATCTTTAGTAACTTTGGAGAGAATGATGAAGTTCAAAACCAGAATACAGAGAGCTAAGAAAAAAGTAGAACAATTTTAAAGAACTGACTCATTTCTACTTTTATATATATCCAAATTAATTACAAAGGACCTAAGAAGGAGATGCTATCTGCATCCACAGAAAGAACTGAAAAATAGAAGTATGAATATAATGATTGTACACAATTATAATATATACATATTTGTGTCTAATGGCAGTTATCTCAAGGGTAGGAGGAAAGGGAAGAAAAAAAGGAAAAAAGAAATTTACATGATACATTTATTATATATTTAAAAGGAATGAAAAGTTGTACTTAACAAATTTGAAGTTTCATTTGCAATCATCTTTTTTATTTTACTATGTTGTGGAAATGTTTGTTTTGTACCATCAAATTTAAAAGTATATATTTTAAATTAAAGAGAGTAAAAGGAAAGGACACATATTGCCACATACTTTCTATGTGACCTGGGCAAATCATTTAATCATTTCATGCTTTAAATAACTAATACAGTAAGTAATTCCCAACTTTTTTTTTTTGTTCTGCAAATTCCTTTCAACTACAAAAATGTGTTGTGGACCTCCAGGGTAATTTAATATACTATCCATAGAATTCTATGTTTATTTACTGCTTCAGGCACAGTGTTAAAAATTATTAGCACAAACTTCTTGAGGTTCATGTACCCTAAGGAACTACTGGTCTAGATTATAGTTACAGAGAAAATTCTGAATTGGATTGATAGAGGTAGATCCCTATATCAGTGAAGTGAAATCCAATCCCTCTCCCTCCTATCACTTTAATATACATTATATTGTTTTTCTTTTTTTTTTACAAGACAATCAACTTAAAATTACTAGAAATAACTTTCTAATGGATTCAGTTTACAATATCAGTTTTGCATTAGCATTACAATTCATAAAGCCATGAGCAAGTAGGACATTCTCATGATGATGCTTTGTAATCTCCCCATCTTATCTGTCATAACCCAGCATCTAAAAATTGGCTCTTCTATAAATTCAGGATGAATCAAACAAAATATTTCAAATTAGTCCTGAACAAATTATAGAACTACACATGCCACTGATGATGAGATAACTGAAATACAAGTATATAATGTAGATTGAGATGAAAATTGGTTCGGGCCATATCTACAATGCAGAAACAAAACCTGGATCTGCCTCCTCCAAAACTCAAGTATCTAGTTAATTTTTGAATAGTAGTTGCAGATTAAATTTTCATTGTTGAATGCATTCATGTTGTCATCTCAGTTTCAGAAATAGATTTATTTTCTTCTCCATCTTCTATTCTTTTGCCCCAAGAATCAATAAGAGTTCTGATTTAGGTAGGAAATCTTTATAGTTCTTATACCTAGTAATAATCTATGATAGCAGTTTATATAGTTTCCAGAAATGTTATCTACTTTCAGTTTTTAAAACTTTCCCGAGGGAAAAAATGAAAAAGAAATGTTGAAAGGAAATGTTCTAAAAAAGAAACCAAATAAATCACTTCTTAGTCCTTGTTCAACCCAATCCCATCCTAGCCAGTCTTGCCTGAGGCTAATATTTTGCTAAACTCTTAAATGTATTTAAAACAGACCCTTAAAGCCTAAGTTAGAAACTATGTTAGATTCAAGAGAGTCAAAAATGTCTTAATATGTAATATGTAAAAACAGGATACTTCCACTTTAGTGGGAGCATGATGGATGAAGAAAAGGAAGTGATAAAAACAAGAATACCACAGCATGATTGGCATTCCACCTAGAAATAAGGCAGGAAACAAAAATTTCCAAAGACACAAGAGTGCCTGCCCCTACCCTATGTGTCATCCTTCCCTTCTATTTTCTTAATTTTCCTCTCTTCTTACAAATATTTCCCTCCCCTTTGACTTGTTGTTGTATTAAATACATCATTTGATGAAACACCAAAAAGAAAATATTCATTTAGTAAGGGCATCTTAATTTTTTTGTTTTGATCATTCAGCAGTATATCTGCTGATGATTGCAAATGGAATTTAAACTGGTGTTTCTGACCTTAACATAACTGATGATCTAATAAACTTTGGTCTCATATACCAACATCAAATAGTTTATTTTCCTATATTCTCATGGAATCATAAAACTGTCATGATGTAAAAGACTGTAGAAATAATTTAATCTAACTCTTCCATTTCACCCAACAGGAAAGTGATATGTTTTAAGATGCTCACTACTTGCCCATGGTCACATAGTGAAGTAGTGGTAGAGCTGGGACTAGAGATCAAATATTTTCACTCCTATCCAAGGCACTTTACATTCTGAATGTTTTTATTAAAAAGATGGAAAGGCCAATTTGATATTAATATATATTAAATTTTGCTTTAAAGTAGGTTGCTTAATCTTGAAGGGAAGGGCAACTATTCCAACAGCCTCATTTTATAAAAGAAACAGCAGTAATGTAGGTCAAATGAGTTGTCTAGTGTCATTCATTGAGATAGAGGTAGAACTGGGACTTGAACTCAGGTCTCCTGATTCCTATTTCTTTGTTCCCCTTTTCTTACTTTACTTACTTTACAATTGAGCCAAAATTGCCTTCTTGCTTCTCCTTATACACTATTTTCCATCTCTGTACCTTTTCTGTGACTGTCTCCCATGCCTGAAATAACATACTCCCATATTCTTCTCTGCCTCTTAGAATTCCTTGATTCTTTCAAAATTCTGCTTTAGCTCCACATTTTACACAAAAACATTTCCTCATCTATCCAGATTCCAATTCACCACCTCTAAAAATGTTAAAAATTTGTTGTTTATTATGTCTGCATTATTCATATACTTACTATGTGTTATCTCCCATTTTAGAATCTAAGTTCCCTGAGGACAAGAAATATTTTATTCTTGTCTTTGTATTTCCTTGTGCCTAGAATAGTTCTTTCTACTGTTTCACAGCTTCTCAAGTACTTCATACCAATAGATCATGAACCAGTGTTTTTTTAAATTTTAAGGGCATTATTCTGTTCTGTTTTTGAAAATTAAATTAATACAATTTAATTACTGGTTAATATCTGTGTTACTATTTATTTTTAACCCAGGAAAATCAAAAATAGCATTCATAAATAACATATCTTTATGCCTACAAACATGTCAAAAAAGAAAAAGTATATAACTTGAATGTTCAAAATAGTATTCTTCTTATGGGGAAGATCAATATCAAGATGAATACACACACATACTTACACACATACACACATATAACAAATTAAGTATGTCTATGTATATGTGTATTTATATGTATTATATACTATGATATATATTTCACATATCAATAAGTATACATATCTATGTACTTATAGATACATTTATACACATATAGATGCAATTTTAATATGTTATATATATGTATATATATTAGTTTCAGCATGGCAGTGTTCTTCATATCAGACACATACATATACACTCACAATTAAGTTATAAACCCTAGTCAAAATTTTTTATTAAAGGCAAGGTAAATACAGTGTCCCTAAAATATAGTTTTAAAATGCACTAAACCTTTTGGGGCATATTTATCTTTCCATAAGCTCAAATAATTTAAAACTGCACTAAGATATTTCTATTTCTAGCACAGTACAGGATTCCAAGCTTTTGTCCTTTACTGTACCAGGAAGTGCCAGGGTAGTTTTGGAAGCAGATTATACTGTTATATTTACCAAATACATTAATTACCTTCTACTTATTCCTTAGAAATTAGTTATATTATTATAAAATTGGAGTAAATGCAATCTGAAAATATAAGGAAACCTAAAATATAGGCATATTCTCAGTAATCAAAATTTAAAAGATTTTTAACCAAACATTCCAGATTATCACAGTCATTTTCTCACTTTTAAGAAAGAAGTAAAATGAATTAGTTTCAATGAAAATTTAATACTTTTGTGTAATTAAGCAACAAATCTCTGTGATTCAAGTCATTATATTAATCAGCTATTTTCCCCAGATAAATTTGTTTTAATCTTTTTTTGTTGTTGTTATTTTCATTATTATTTACAGGAGTAAAAATGGACTAAAGAAGAGAAAATTGACCAAGTAAGTTTTTTTTTTCTCTTGATGACTTATTTAAATATATCTGTGTGAATGGATTGACTTTCACTTAATTACCAAAAACTCTGCTTGCATAAAACCAGGGTGATATTTGGAAAACAAATATCTCCTATAATAAACAATAAGTCTGTTGATCGAAAATGAATAAAACTAAGCCAAGAAGCTATGTGTCTTACATTATTGTTAATAAGAGTTGGGTTCAAAATCTGCCTCTGAAATAAAAAAAAAATTATGTATTATAAGCAATACTCTGTTTTGTCAGCTTGCATTTTTAATTCAGACCTTTTACTACATTTGGCATATAATAAATGCTTTTGGAAGTACAATCTCAGATAATGTCAATAAATAAATAGCAAAAAATGATTTTTCTAAGTTAAATGTATTTCAGCTATATAGGAACAGTTAGCAGAAGAAAGATTATAATCATTAAAAATTAACACTTACCCATTCCCTTCAGGCTTTTCCTTCATTAAGATTAAAAATTGTTTTAAATAAAAAATGGGGCATTTATGCAAACAATTCATTCTTGATATTTATCTCTGGTAGAATATTGTATCATTACTAATTGTAGGCAAAAAAGATAATAGCAAATATGGGAATTTCCCACTCCCACTGGAGGTAAGTAGGGAATGGATGATATAAAATAGAAATAATTCATTGAATAGATAAAAATTAATAGTATTAGCATTCTTAGAATTAATATTATTTTTATATAATACTTTTCTCATTAATTAAATCTTTCTCAAAGTTAAAATTAAGATTCCAAATCAAACGCTTTTGTAGTCAACAAACAATAAGCACAAGGAAATCTTGTATTCTCTGCATCTTTCAGCCAATTTGTAATGGTTAACTCAATTATTCTCCAATATCTTCATCAAGATTTTCCTAAATATTTTTTACAGACTCTTTTAATAAAAAAAAAATTACTTAGCTAGAAAAGCAGACAGTAGAAATTGATATTTCCATGGTCTCCTTTTATGGGTAGTGATAAAGATAACGATCTCCCCTCATTTCTTTGATATCTTTCTATCTCCCTTAGAAAACTTGAGAATTGATCTCCAAGAACCCTCAAAATTGTGTTATCTCCAGTACAGATCTTTACTCTGAAAACTTGGTCTGGTTTTTATTGTTCCCTTCAAGGCTACCTCTCTCCTTCTCTATAATAAGCATACAAAAGCCTATGATGTGATGGTTTCACTATCCTTGAGAGTAAAAACAGTTCATTATAAAATATTTACATATTTTATGCAATTTAAAAATGGAATGTGAATAACTCAATGAGACATCAAGAATCAGTCAATGTTTGGGGAGGATTTTTCTTCCAATTTTATTTCTAAATGCCTTTGATATGACTTTGTTAACATAGCTATTCAACTTATTTATATTACCAGGTGAATCCCTAGAATGCAGGTGATTATTTTTGTCTTTGGAGTTCTAGGAATAACCTTAAATAGTTAGGATTTTTAATACAATCAGTCACAAGTCTTCCTCCAGTGTGATTCACCCTCCAATATATTAACCAGGTGATATCAGTTAGCTTTTACAAAGCAATATTCACTTAGAAAGTATAGCAAGAAAAGAAGTCACAGAAGCAGTTAGTGGTGCAGTGGATAGAACACTAGCTCTGAAGTTAGGAGAATCTGAGTTCAAAATCCGGTCTCAGACACTTACTACTTCATTGCTGTGTGACCCTGGGCAAATTACTTAACCCCAGTTGCTTCAGCAAAAAAGAAGAGGAAGGAGGAAGAGGAGGAGGAGGAAGAGAAGGAGGAGGAGGAGAATGAGGAGGAGGAGGAGGAGGAGGAGGAGGAGGAGAGGAGGAGGAGGAAGTGAAGAGAAAGTAAAGAGGAAATGAGGAGGAAGAGGAGAGGGAGCAGAGTAGAAAGATGAGAAGAAGGAGGAGGAGGAAGAAGAGAAACATCCCCAAACTAGTCCATATTCTTGCTTCTGCACCTCTTCAGTCTCTGAGAAGAGTGGACTAAAATTTAAAACAGGAAGGTCATGTATACAAGTGGGAAGTACATGGAGTACATCATAACTCCTGACTGTAGAAATCCTTTTCTTTCTTTTGCGAAGTCTCCACCAAGTTTACTTCTGGGGTGTAATGTTATAATCACTTCCTTCATCAACTGGTCTAGCTCCTGGGTCAAGTAGATCTCTACTTAAGGTTGGCTCTTCATTAGAGCCACTACTTCTCTTCCAAGCTTTGGTGACTCTGCTACCAATTTTGGTAGTTGAAGAGTCTCCTGATAACTTCTTTTGAGACTGGATTTCTCCAGTTCATCCATTGACCTAATTCCTTTGCCACATCAAAAGAAATACATGGTTTAATGATTCTTAAGGTATACTTTCCAGAATTTTTGAACAGCTCCCTTATTAGTATTTTATGCCTATCCCCCTTTTACCCTATATTTTCTTTAAGAAATGTCATTTTCTTTTTATTAATCATCTTTGCCAATCTGATGATTTTAGAATATAATTTCAGAGTTGTTCTATTATCTCCTTCAAGAAGTATTTCCTGATTTCCTCAGCTACTGGCAGAGTTCTCCCATCCCAATCACCTCTTTGTATTTAGTCTTTGTATGTCCTGTTATGTCATTTTTTCTTCATAGCATCATTGTAGGTAATTGTTGTTATTATTCCCATTTTACAGTTGAGGAAACTGAGGCAAATAGAGGCTAAATCACTTGACTGGGATCACACAATTGGTAGTATCTGAGGTGTGACTTAAACTCATGTCTTTCTGACTCTGGGCCTCCCAGTGATCTATCTACTGAACCACCCAGATAGTATCAGTAGAGGCACACAATACGTATATTTATGCTTCCACAATATGGTTGCCATGATAATGAAGATGATCCAATGCAAAGTTAAAGTTTAACAAAGACTCACACAAATGACAAATTTCTCCAGATAATCCCATTTATCAATGGTCTTTCAAGAGCAGGCCAAAACATTCCAGGGCCCTAACTGATTGATAGTCTTAATCACTCAAAAGAGCCTAGCTAATTCTCCATTTAGGAAAAATCAAGTGTTGAAACTGTTTAGATATCTTCTATTATTATGTAGACCTGGGATAAACATGGAAAACACTCCATGACAGGGACCTAAGCTTAAACAGAAGAAATAAATTAGGCTGCAAAGACTATTAGAAATTGCAAAGTTCTTTTAATTACCTTAAGCTTCTCCAGGAAAGAAAGGTCCATTTAAAAATTATTTTATTTTGGTTGGATTTAATGACTAAGAGTGATGAAATACTTTAGTCTCCAAAGAACTCTAATTCAAATTCACCCAAAGAGTGATGGAGAGCAACATGATAGACATGAATGTGTCATGACACATTATCAAATATTATGTAAGTGAAGTAATATAGAAATTGCCATCAAAGAAGTACATGAGCAAAAAATGACCCAGTTATAATGGTGAGACTGAGGGAACCAGGAAGAACAGAGATTTAATAGGGTCTGCTAGTCATTTGATCTTAGAAAAGTCACTTTATCTCTGCCTCAAAATGGAGATACTAATAACATCTATTTTCAGCATTCTTGTGAGAATAAAATGAGATAATGTTTATAAAATGCTTTAAAGTGCTATATAAATGCTAGCTATTATTATTACATATGATACATATAAACATATATGTATAAATATGAAATATATACATATATATAATATGAGAGATGTATAATAAATATATGATATTCATTAGAAACCTTCCAATTCTGTAAAGGACTTGCCAGAGCTTACACTTGGTTGCAAATGCCTTTAAGAAAATAAGGATAATTCTGTCCCAAAATGAAGAGTCAATAAAGAAGTGGGAGTACATGCATTTATATAATATTCATATGTTTGTATACATTTTCAAATATATGCAATCACATATATATTTACATATCTCCATACATAATAAGCATAAACAATAAATGCTTAGTTCAATTTTGCCTGAGTTTCTAATACTTCACTTTTAATGAGTTAATGGCATTGCTAGAGTTCTGATGGAATGGTCTCAATAATTAATGAAAAAGGTAGAAGGATACACTATTTTATTTTACCACATCAAAGATGATACAATAAGGGAAATATAAAGATTTCCTTTAATTTCTTAGTTCAGCAAAATAAGTTTCTACCTTTAAAGAGGTTGTCAAAAGACAAATACTATTAACTAAGAAAAATGTTAAGAATTGAATTTTAAGAGTATGAATTGTCATATTAATCATAAAAGTTAAACATTATAAGTTGTATATTTGTTAAATAAAAGACAGAGGTCAGAGAAAGACTTGATCACTGAATGAGATGTCTCATTAATTATTAATATTCATTTAAAACACAATACTATATTTTAACAACATGCTATTCTATTATTTTCTTCCTGCTTAACAAAGTCCTGTTCAGCTGGATGACTTTGACACCTACATCAAAGAGATGGCCAAAGATTCAGATTACAAATTTTCTCTGCAATTTGAAGTAAGTAATAGAATTCAATTCAATAAAACAAATATTTATATATAAAGATGTGGCTTTTATATTATCTGTCAATGTTGGTGGAATATAATGAAGAGAAAGGAAAATCTTCAATTCGCAATTCAATGGCTCCCATTCTTGGAATGTAGTCAGGCTGGACTTTCCCAACCATTCTCTTTTCTCCTCCTATGCAGCCAGACCCAATGCCTAGTCAGTCATCAGCTAAGCATTTCCAGGGAGAAAACAAAAGTGAGGATAATTCAATAGAGTCCATCCCCTTTGACCAGTTGTCACTGATTTCATTTTAGCTTAAAAGCAGAAAAATCTTGGGGCTCATTATTACCCTGTATTGGAACTTTGATTTTAAAAAATAATAATAAATTAAAGCCATGAGATTCTTTTTTCATTTGATGTAAACTCATCGCCAGGGAAAAACTTCACACTTTGAATTAAAATTTGCATCTCTCTTGTTTTCATTTTGGTATTTCACAGGTTTAAGTAGATTTTATCTAGTCAGAAAAAAATCATACTTGAACAGAAAATAGTATATATATTATATATATGCATATATGTATATATGTATGTATGTATAATAGAATAAGCTTTGGAATCATCTTCTGCCTCTTTTGGACAGAAAGGGAGGAGGAAAAGGACACTCAACTTCACAGCCAGATACCTATTTTTTCAGATGGAATTTGAAACACTCATAACTAACTCCAAAAGTATATTCTGGATGCTGAAAGTAGAGGCACTATTCAACTTCAATATTCAATTTTCCACCTTCTGAACTTGAGTTGCAAAATGCCTTTTTTTTTTTTACTTTCATAAAAATCCACACTTAGGGTCTCCCTCTAGAACTCCTTTCTCCCCAATCAGATGGTAATATTTCCAGTATGGATTATTTCAATATATATTTTTGTTTAGTCATTCTATTTGTCCCACATTATCCTATTCAGTTAATGTACTAGTTGCTGAAATTTTAGGATACTAATTTGGATACAACTGATGATGAAAGCAGATTGATACAGGAAAACGGGAAAATTTGTTACATTTTGTCTATTTGTTTTCCTTCTACCAGATTCCTCTGACTTCTTGGGAAGTTGAAGCTTATTTGCATTTCATGCCAAGCTTTTTGTAGATTTTGCTTCCAGTGTTTTTTGTTCTTTTACAAGATGTTACTAAAAAAAAATCATTCATTCTCTTCCATAATTTTTTTTTAATACCTCCCTTGGCTCCCACCTCTCCCCATCTGGCAGGAAAATCAAATGTTTGCTGGTGAAGGGAATTTAGAGACTCTTTTTACCTATTCATTCTGCTGTCAGTTTTATATCAGGTAAACTCTTGCCAGAAATGGGGATAATCAGGGTCAATGTCACTGGGTTGTTTTCTTTTCCATTTTCAATTTTTCAAAGCTTTAATAGTTTTTGTGGATAATTCGGTTTAATGCTATTATAACTTCACAGTGTCCTCTTCTCCTTTGTCCTTTGTTTTTATTAGTTTTATTGCATACACAAGTAATATGATATGACTTCCACATGAGTAAATAGTTATTTCCTATCTATTATGATACAATTTCATTTTTGTGTATGTGTATATGATGACATTCAACATCACTCAGTACATTTTCATTTGATTTAAAGGATCTTGTATAGTTCTTCAGATTATAAAATTTTCTCCTCTGCACTTTCTCCTCTGCAAGGAATATCCAAAAAATAAAGGTGTGAATTAGTACAATTATTTTGAAAAACAATTTTCAATTACGCAAATAAAGTGACTAAAACATCCATGCTTTCTGTGCTAGCAAAGAACTGGAATCTGCAAAATAAATCTGCACCATTTGGTGAATGGCTAGGCAAATAATTCTATATGAATATAATCGAATCTTGCTATACTGCAAGAAATGACAAATATGATGAATACGGAAAAGCATGAACACACTGGAATTAATGCAAAGTGAAATAAGCAGTTAAGAAAATGTATATAGTGTTTAAAACAATATAAATGGAAAGATCAACCATAAATAATAAGAAATGAATGTTGCAAAATTATAAAGATTATGTAAGGCCCTAAAGAAGAGCTATGAAAAGATACCTCCTCTCACTATTTCTCAGACATGCAAAAGTCATTGTTGTAGAACATTCAATCTTTTTATATTGTTGCAGTATATTAAAATGTTTTGCTAATTGTTATTTTTTCTTCTTCCTCTTTTAAAAAATATTCTTTGTTATATGAGATGGCTATCTGAGATGGATAGGAGAGAAACATGGGGAAAATTGTGGTGATGTTAAAATTATATTAATAAAATGATTTCTAAAAACAGATGCTGATGAGTAATTTTAAATTATCTTCATGATGATTTCTTGTTTATATTCAATATAAGCACTGTAAAGCAAGAGGATCAAGACCATATGACACAATGTTTTTTCTTGCTTTTGGTAACATGTTGAACCAACTCTGACAACTTTTTTGTTTGTCTCTATAATAAGAATCTTTAAATCATTCTTTTTTCAGTTGCAATTACTTTTTATTTTCTGGCTTCAAGTTTTATAAGAATATCTATACTGATGGAATTCATTGGTCATTAGACAAAGAACACTTATTTATAGAGGCTCTTAAAACTGAAATAATTAGCATTCTCTATGCTCTTTTTCATCATTCCACAATGATCCCAATGGAAATAGAAAGAAACTATATTTATTAGGACCCATTCTTTGTTTTTCTATGTTTTGTTAGGTTGGTCCTCAGATTACTGTCATTTCCCTTGGAAAATCAGTGGAACTGTGTCCATGCTCCAATTTTCAAAGGACACTAATAATACTTCCCAGATATTTAGTGAAATTTCCTTAATTCTAATTTCATCTCCTGCAATGTAAGGGGTATCTTGACCCTCTATCTTTTTTTAGGTAATGAAAAAACTTCTAGAATATTATCTCAGAATTCTGTTCTCTGTCATTTAATAGGAGTTGAAGCTAATTGGACTGGATATTCCACATTTTGCTGCTGATCTTCCACTGAATAGATGTAAAAACCGTTACACAAATATTCTACCATGTGAGTATATTGAACATTGTCCCAGTCATGCTGATATATATCAAGGGCCAAAGTTTTTGTTTTTAATAGCTTATTAGTTTTTTTTTAATTATGATAAAATTTTGTTGTATCATGTTAAAATTTTGCTGGCTGTTCATTTTGATAAGAAATGGTAATAAATGGGTGCTACTATACTAAAGAAAATTATGGATATTTAACACTCATTGAAAACATTAAGCTTCAATCTGAGATTGAAATAAGGGTTTCCATAACATTGATATTTATTTAACATATTGGGAAGGAAAAAGTGAAGGATAATTTATCTGAAATGCCTACTTATAACTGACAAGCTAGATTCAATCTGAGCATTTTTGTAATAGGAATTGTATTTTAGGAACAGACAACACAGCATAGAGTTAAAGATTCCATTTGTAGCCAGACTCCACTCTTCCTCTGTGCTGAAGTGTACCATGAAGGCCATCCCAGGATCTGTGAAATCAGAAAGAAGATGTCTTGGTCACCAGAGAGGTCTACCCTCAAGTTATCTCTTGCAAAGGGACATTCATAATTCCTATAATATTCTAAGAGTTAGATGACATATATAGTCATGTCTCCTCAGAAAATGTTTCAAGTGATGATATGTTTGTGAAACTTTTAGATGACATGAAACTGTTAAGTTTAAGTGGTGAAATCAGGAATCAAAAAAGGCTAGAATAATGACATTTTATGAATTGAGATTTAATTGTATTAACATATTAATAAGGAAAAATATAAACTTCTATATTTGGGTTCAGAAATCAAATGTATAGGGAATATGTCTAATATAGCTAGATAATTCGTGTGAGGAAAAATCCCCAACAGTATTGGGGGTTATGCTACAACCTAAAAAAAAATCTAAATGAAAACAATTTGAAGTTTAGGAGGCATGTGACCCTTGCCCAGCTGGTACTCATGTTCCTTCATGATTCTAAAGGTTTCTTTGACTTTTGCTGACTTAGCCCACACTTGAGTTGAGGACTTATTCAGCACCCATCTTCCATGAAGAAATGTGAATATAATTCCTTTCCTTCTGGTATCTTTACAGATGACTTTAGCCGTGTCAGACTAGTCTCCATGAATGAAGAGGAAGGTGCAGACTACATCAATGCCAACTATATTCCTGTAAGTAAAAAAGAATCAGCAAATATTAGAATATATATAATATACATATATAATTGAATAATTGAACAGACTTCCATAAATAATACAAATATACCTAAAGGCATAGGTTTCAATAATGGAAGTTAAAGGAAATATAAGACATACATTCAGATAATATAAAATTCAAAAAAAAATGAAATACTGGGAGATAAAATGAAAGAAATGTCAGTTCCAGGGGAAAAAATATTTTTAAAAAGTTTCACAATTCTTTTACCCTCCCTATTATTTAATGGACAATATCCATTTTTCTTTTTCAGAACACAGAGTAAAAATGAATGAATAAAATCATAGTATCTTTATTTCCATTTTCAAATATTACTTAAACATACTTTTAGTGTAAGTTGAAATAGAAATGATGCCAATAACTACCTCTACTTTTTGTGATTGTTCAAAGCCAGGGATCTGAACTAGCTGAAATAGCAACAGCTGAGTCTCTGGGATGCTAATCCAACCAACTGCTCAAAAAGACTAAAGACAGAAATCGTCAGGTTGCCTTGGAAATAACGATGGAAATCCTAAAGTTCTATATAATCATTTAAATTAGCTTGGGTGGTTATAACATTAAATTTTTTTTTCAAAATTTAATCTTAAAAATGTATATAGTCAGAGTCAAATTTTTATTTTAATCAGGCCTGCCATGCTAATGCTGCAGGTGCTTATACTTTGCTCACTCAGGAGTTGTTAATGTTGGCAATAGCCTATGGGTAATGTATCTACCACATTTTTTTTTTTTTTTAAAACAGGGATATAATTCACCACAGGAGTACATTGCCACACAGGGACCCCTCCCAGAAACCAGAAATGACTTTTGGAAGATGGTTCTTCAGCAGAAGTCACAGATTATTGTCATGCTCACTCAGTGTAATGAGAAAAGGCGGGTAAGTACCTAAGTTCTATTTTATGTGGGAAAATCAATAGAAACTTTAGTTTCTATTGAAAACAGGGCTTGTGTGTATTTATATGTCTATAAGTAAAGGTATTTTACTATAATTATTATATATTTATATGCTGTTTATTATATATATGTATAGATATATATAGAGAGAGATAGATATAGATAGAAAATATGGTAAGTATTGGGAAAGAAATTTCAATACGTAATCCTATTGATAAAACTTTAACATCAATTAGGGTGTTTGATTTTGATAGAACTTTTTTATCCAAATGAGTCTTATTGCTTGCAAAGTAATCCACCCTGTGAAGCTATACTCACTTTTTCAAATACGCTACTTCTGATCACAACACAGAGACTCAATTTTCAGAAATACCATCATTTCTCTGAACCTCTGAAGCAGATTACCTTCATAATTTTCTAGTCCTACTTTGTTTCTGACCCAAGAGCAAATTGTTTGACCTGAACCATTTCCACATTCCCCAGAGTCAGCTTCAACTTAGCTAAGCTATTCTTCAGATTCCAGAAATATAGACCTTTCCTTGGCCCTTGATAAAAATCTTTCCAGTATGGTAGAATCTTGCTCTAGCTTGTGGTTTGCTGGTTGAGCTTTCTAGAACAATAATAGTTGCTCTTGGTAGTTCTTTAAGGTTTGCAAAACTGCTTTATATGCATTTTCCCACTTGACTCTTGCAAATATATAAAAAGGAATTACAGGTTTATTATCCTCATTTTACAAATCAAAAAATTGAAACTTAGGCTGGGGACAGTCCCACAGTAATACAGATAGTTAACATTCAGAAAAAAAAGTTTCACTTCCCTTTTTCTATCAAGGCAATCATTATTCTTCTAGTTACCCAGTTTCACAAGTTGTCATGCTTTACTCTTTGCACTCCCTTACCTCCCTCTTACATTCAATCAGTTGCCAACTCTTATTAATCCTACTTGCATAATCCCTCATTCCATAACCTTTTTTTTCCACCTCATGTGCCTATTACTCAACTTCAGGCCCTCATCGACTCTTTTTGTCTGGTTTTATTTCAGTAACCTCCTAATTGACCCTCCCAGGCTCTATTCTCTCCCCGCTCCAAAGAATAGTCTACATAGCATCTAGTGATATTTCTAAAGTACATGGTGAACCAAGTCATTACCCAAATCCAAGAGCTTGAGCGGTTTCCTGTTGCTCTATGATGAAATATAGGCTCCTCTATTTTATTTTTTAAATATTTCCCAATCTGTTTCCTGTAATGGTCTAGGCTCGGGTTGATGCACTGAGGTCCCAAGCACATGAGGCTAAATAGTAATTGGACCATACTCTATTAATATATGTGCTTGGAGAAAGAATGGCCCCCACCCACTCTTTGTGCAAGTCCTCATGTATTATATAGGAAATGACGATTTTGGTGAGTGGAGGCAGGGAAGTGGAGAGGGAAGGGGAAGGAGAGACTGCTGGCTGGTGTCTTGACACAGCTGCTCGCATTGCTATTGCGATCATCTCTGATCCCCCCCTGTCTGCCCATATTGCTATCACAAACCCCCTCACCTCTACTGAGAATAGATTGAAGATTTTTCCCTTAACCTGAATTCCTGACTCCAGCTGATTTTAAATATGCGGTCATCACAGTTTCCACCCTACTACTCTGTTTATTATACATAACTCCTTGCCATACTGTTGGAATCTTTACAAACTGTTAAATCATTAGAGTTGATAGAGACAATAATTATCTAATTTAGCATGGTTCAGTATCATTGATCTGATCTTACAAGGAGATGTTTTGAGCCAGAACCTGAAACAAGATACTAAAGTAGAAATAATTGATGCAATGCTTGTGTTCACACCAGTATTCACTGGAGTTCACAAGTATGGGAGATTAACAAAGTAAACTGTGTAACTTTGTGAATTCACACCTCCCCTAGGTGTGTCTCCAGAAAGAGAAGTCAACCTTTGGGAGATCATGTATAAAGAGGCTCTTAGCTTCGGATGAGTTAGTTACTTCTGGTTAGAGAGAGTTACTTTGGAACATTGACTGGGGTCGGAGAGGAGCACTCTGGGAGGAAGCCCACAAGCCCTCTCTCTGAGGCAAGAGAGATTCATTCCATTTTCCACTTGTGCTGGCTGGAGGCTGAAGAAAGCAGAGGCAGAAGCAAAGGACAATCTGCAAGAGCTCTTGGAACCAAGCAGAGAGATAGGCCTCAACTAACCGGGCTCTTTTGAAGGAGAAAATAAACATTTGCATTTTTACCAGCTGGCTGCCTTTTGGGTGATTATTACTCTTAACCAAAACTAAGGCTGCCTCCAGAAAACCTCCCTGAGAAATCTTCTCCTAGAGAGAACCTTTATATTATTTTAAAAGAAGAAAATTACCACACCATACATTCTATGCTTCAGCTAAATTGATATACTTACTGTTCTTCACATTTGGTACTGTATCTCTGCTTTTGAACAGGCCATTCCACATACCTAGAATGCACTCATCCTTCACTTCTGCCTCTTAGAACTTCTAATCTCCTTCAGAACTCAGTCTAAGATTATTTCCTATGTGACATATTTCTTGATTTTCTTCCCCACTAAATAATTTTATCTCTTGCATTTTTTTTGTACCTCGTTATATTGGTACATGTTTTTCCTTTAATAGAATCTCAGTTCTTTGAGGACAGAAATGATTTAATTTTCATATTTATATGCCTAACACTGAGCAAAATTTCTGGTAACCTAGACTAACTCCTTTCTTCTACAGAGAAACCAAAGCCTAGGGAAGTTAGAGATTTCACAGGAGTCAGAGGTTGGATTTAAGTCTAGATCTTTGTTCCTTAGTAAAATGAAGTTTGAAGACCAAAGAGAGAGAGAATCAAATAAGATTATAAATTTCTAGTCTTTTCTTAAAATAGCCTAATTGATTTATTATCATTCATTTTCATAGTTCTGAAAACATAGGTCCTTTTTTGTTGCAGGTAAAATGTGATCATTACTGGCCCTTTACTGAAGAACCCATTGCTTATGGAGACATTACAGTAGAGATGACTTCTGAAGAAGAACATAGTGATTGGGCCTATAGAAGTTTCCGAATCAGCTATGTAAGTAGCAGGGATCATGGAGGAATTCTCTCTCTCTCTTTTTAAAATAATAGCTTTATATAAAATACATTCAAAGACAGTTTTTCAATATTCACCCTTGTAAAACCTTGTATTCCAAATTTTTCTCCCTCCTCTCCCTGACCCTAGGAGTCTCTAGGGGAGACTTCCTCTCCCCTAGACAGCAAGTAATCCAGTCTAATAATCCAATCCAGTTTATCATGCTGCACAAGAAAAATAAGATCAAAAGGGAAAAAATGAGAAAGAAAGAAAAAAAGCAAGTAAACAACAACCAAAAAAAATGACAATACTATGTTGTGATCCATATTCAGTCCCTGCAGTTCTTTCTGAGTGCAGATGGCTCTCTCCATTACAGCTCTATTGGAACTGGTCTGAATAGCCACATTTGCAAAGAGCCACATCCATCAGAGTTGATCATCACATAATCTTGTTGTCATGTACATTGTTCTCTTGGTTCTACTCACTTTACTTAGCATCAGTCCATGTAAGTCTCTCCAGGTTTTTCTGAAATCATTCTGGGCTATGGCTCACTTCATAGCCATTGGTATGAACATCAAGATTTAGCCACATTGATTGATCATTTCTTCTAGAATGATAATATTCCATAACATCATCTACCATAATTTATTCAGCCATTCTCCAACTGATAAGCATTCACTCAGTTTCTTTACAACTACAAAAAGGGCTTCCACAAACATTTTTGCACATATGGATCTCTTTCCCTCCTTTAAGATCTCTTTGGGATGCAGACCCAGTAAAGACAGTGCTAGATCAAAGGATATGCACAATTTGATAGCCCTTTGGACATAGTTGGGGAATTCTCTTATCAGGTGAAGAGACTAGCAATCAAGCAAGACACTGATGCCTGTGGAGTTTGAAATGTAAAATTTTCCAGGCTATAATCTATAGGCGAACTTTGGTGTCATATTTCCATTCCTTTCAATATTTATTAGAGTAGCATGGATCCATTCATCAATCAACCAATAAGTATTTGCTAGGGGCTGCCTATGTGCCAGAACTGTGCTGTCAACCCACCCAAATTGTCCATTAACCTGTGCACAGCTGGAGTGAACAAAGCAGGCTAGAGACAATAGAGTCAGGAATCAAACAGAAATTTAATTTCAAAGTGAGGGAGATGACTTGCAAGCAAGGAGGGGATGTAGACACATGGACTGGGGTCCATCCCTGGTGAGAGGACCTACTTTAATGTGGCCAAATCTCAACACTCATTCCAATGGTTATGGAGTGAGCCATAGTCCTGACAAGGAGGGGTAATGCAACAATGAGACACTTTGATTCATAGCATAACTAGAATTCATCTGAGCTCAGAGAACACTTGGTGCTGGTCAAACCAGTACAATAATTACATGACTTTGCCAGAAGGTAAGATCATCTAGAGGATTAGTACAAAGGATTATTGTTACACCAATCTCAGGGGACAGCTTGTTGGACTTTAGCTCCAGTATCAGGGCATCTCCTAATATCTTGAAAGTGTTAAACACTAGAACTATGAAACAATCTCTACTTTCAAGAAGCTTACATTCCAATGAAAGGTAAATCAGAACATACAAGATAAATAGTGACATGATGGCACTACCAGATGGAGAGAGGCAAGAAGACTAGGAAAAAACTTTTTTATTAAAGATTTTTATTTTCAAAACATATGCATGGATAATTTTTCAATATTGACCCTTGCATAGCTTTGTGTTCCAAATTTTCTCTTCCTTACTCCACCTCCCCTAGAAGGCAAGCAATCCAATATATGTTAAATCTGATATATGTAAATATATATAATTATCATGTGGCTTGAGAAAAATCAGATCAAAAAGGAGAGAAAATGAATAAGAAAATTAAAAAAAGTTATGTTGTGATGTACACTCAGTTCCCACAATCTTCTCTCTGGGTGTAGATGGCTCTCTTCATCACAAGATCATTGAAACTAGCCTGAATCATTTCATTATTAAAGAAAGCCACGTCCATCAGAATTGCTTGTCATATAATATTGTTATTGCCATGTACGATGATCTCCTGGTTCTGCTCATTTCACTCAGCATCAGTTCATATAAGTCTCTCCAGGCCTCTCTGAAATAATTTGCTGGTCATTTCTTACAGAACAATAATATTCCATAACATTCACATACCGTCACTTATTCAGCCATTCTCTAATTGATGGGTATCCACTCAGTTTAGGAAAAGACTTAAAGGAGATAACATTTGAGCCTAGTGTGAAAGGAAGAAAAAGATTCTAAGAGTTTGAAATCGAGAGGGAGAATAGTCTAGGCTTGGGGAACTACTTATGTAGCAGTAAAGAGGTATAACATAGAGGATCATGTATGAAGAACAGTGTGACTTCACCAAACAATATCTGAAATGTAAGAAGAATGAAAAGAGGAAAGGGCTGGGTGGAAACAAGGTTTAAATGACAAAGAGCTTTTTATTTGATCCTGGAGATGTTGGGGAGCCACTAGAATTTAGTAGGATACGTAGAAGGAATGACATCAATCCTGTGCTTTAAGAAAATCACTTTGTTAGTTGTGATAAGGATGGATTGAAATATGTGGAATCTTGAGGCAGGGAGACAAATTAGAAGCTCATAGATATAGTACAGGCAAGAAGTTATAAGAGGTTCAACTAGGCTGGTGGCTATGTGAAACATGTTCCCCAAAAAATTATGATATTTAGTAAGGGATTGGATATCTGGGATGAACAAAGTTTTGAATCTGTTGTAACTCGAAGATTGGTGGTACCCTCAATGATAATACAAAAATTTGGGAAAAAGTAGTTTTGTGTGTGTGAGGGAAAGATGAGTTTTGTTTTGAAGTAAGACTAGGATTTGGAAATCTATTTGAATTGCCTACAAAACATTCAATTTAAAATATGCAACAACTATTTGTTTATTTGCACCATAGCTTAGGAGAGAAACTAGGGCTAGTTAAAAAAAATTATATGGGCCCATCAGATAAGACCACCAAGAAAAAAGTGTAGGAAAAAAAGAGGAGGGGAAAATCTGCCCCTTAGAGTAGAGTCAAGAAACTAGAGACCAAAAATGAAGAAGAGATACTCCAATGCCAAAGAAGGAAGAGAAAATTATGGATTAGAACAAAATCTCAAAAAACCTATCAAATGGCTTTCTTCTGCACATCTACAAGACAGTGAAAATTGTTGTCCAATAATCAGACAGTAATCATATTTACCATATTTTTTAAAATGCTAAGTATATCTTCCAGTCTTCAGTCCCTTCTAACTCAAAATCTATGATTCTGTGAAATGAGTTCTTTATCCTTAGACCTTTCCCCTTTCCCTTCAGTTCCTACAAAAAGAATCAGATTTATCTTCCTAATGTACAATTTTGATTACATGATCAAATGAGATAATATATTAGGATGATAAGCACAGTGCTTGGAATACAGGCTCTTAATAAATGTTTGTTCCTTATCTCTCTTCTTCTAATGAAAGTTGATAATTCATATGGTTGGATAAGGGACACACTAATAATATGAACCTTTTGTTTCCCAAGAATTCTCAATAAACAAAAAAATGTATATGCTATCATACTCAACTAAATCTATTTTAGAATAATGACATTAACAATAACAACAGGCTAACAAAATAGGTCATATTTACAAAGTATTTCATATCATATAGATCACTTTCAAGTAATCCTGTGAAGTAGAGTACAAATATTATTATGCCCATTTTACAGATGGGTAAATTGAAGCCCAGAAAAATTACATGACATTCTCAAGCTAATACAGTAAGGAGCATAGTCAATACAATGTTCATTCCTTTACAGATCATTTACCAAAAAATCAACCTTCAGCCTTTTAATTATCTGCCTTAACAGCCACTATTATTCTGCCTTGGCTTAATTTCCCAAGGAGAAAGCATACATTCTAATAGATGTAAATGATTAGTTGAATAACTAGGAATATACAGAATATCAGCAGAGTAGATGGAAGATAACTTAATAAGAGATGCATTAACAGGTTGGAGGACTAGAATGGCTTCCCATTGAAGAAAAACTTTGAGTTGAGTCTTGGGAGGAAAAGTGAGACAAACTAAAAAGCAGAGGTTAAGTGCCCAGAGTATAATAGGAATGGAAGACAACCAATTCAGAGATACAGAAATAAGAGATATTTTATTCAAGGAATTGGAAGATAGTTGATATAGTTGTGGTAGTAGATTGTAAGAACACTGAAAAGACAGGAAGGGGTAAAGTAATGAGTAGCATTAAATACCAAACAGATTCTTTGTGTTATCCTGGAGACAATGTAGAGGCACTGTAGCACTTGGAGCAGAGGTGGCAGTCAGATCTATGCTTTGGAGAAATTATCTATCGCTTTGGCAACTTGGAGGATGCATTGGAATAGGGAGAAAGCTGAGTCAGGAAGACCAAGTTGACTGCTATTGCAATATTCTAGGTGAAAAGTGATGAGGGCCATTACTAGGATTGTGGCTGTATGAATAGAAAGACAGATGCATTTATAAGAGGTGTTGTGAAGAACAAAATAATTTTGGCAAAAGATTGAATCTGAAAATAGGAAGTCAAGAATGACATCAGTGATACCCATGAATCTGGATGACTGGGAAGATGATGATACCCCTAAAGAGTAATAACAGTGCATACAATATCAAAGAGGATAGGGATTTTTCAATGGTTGTGGGGGGAGATGAAATATAATAAAATGAGATCTGTTTTAAATATGTTGAGTATGAGATGCCTGTACCATCCAATTTGAGATATCTATGTGATGGTAGGAAATGCATGACTAGAGCTTGGGAGAAAAATAAAAATATCTATTCAGATAGAAAGTGAGCTCTTTAAAAGCAGGGACTGTCACACTTTTTTATTTGTTTCTCCAGCACCTGGCAGATTGCTTTGTTCAGAATAAGCACTTAATCATTCATTCATATATGGTATATATGGTATGTCTGCATATATGGTATATATGGTAATCTGCATAACAATAATTGGAAATTGGATGGATAAGATCACCAAGTGAGAAAGTATAAAATAAAAAGAGATGACATCATCTCTTTTGGAATGTCTTCCCCCTTCTTTCTAATCTGGTTACTGCTATCCTAATTATATTAAAACCTAGAAAATTACTAGCTCACTTTCTCTCTTCTGGAATATTAGATCTCTGTGCTGGAGGCAGGTGTTTGGTTAGTGGTTAGAGTTGTAAACTTGGAGTAAGGAAAATTTGGGTTCAGATTCTACTTTTGATTCTCAATAGTTGTGTGATCCTAGAGAAATTACTTAATCTCACTGTGTCTCGGTTTCCTCATCTGTAAAATAAGACAGTTGGAGTTGTTTTTTTTTTTAAGTTCCTTTCAGTTTTTAAATCTATGATCATATGAATTGAACCCCTTGTGCTTAGGTTCTTCCCAACTCTAGTTCCTCTTTCACTTGATGCCAGAATTATTTTTCCCTAATGTATAGCTCTAATTATACCATTGACCTGTTCAAAAGACTTTAATATCATTATGATGGTGCTCAATACATGTTTGAAGAAATGAATTGAATTGAGTCAATAAAATGGAAAATATAATAGAAAATATTCATTAGGTTGCTCTAATGCCTTTCCTCTTTCTCTAGAAACAGCCCTATTCAACTAATTATATTATAAAAACATTATTCATATAAGGACTTAGTGGATATTTGTTGATTTAATATGGATTGCTGGCTACAGTAGAAAAATCAATAGAACTCTTCTAAAAGGTTGACAGTAATAATTATTTTAATGCATTGGTAATTTAGTAAAATATCAAGATAATAGTATAACAAATTCTATATTTGGTGATATATTTCTTTGCAAAAGTACTTCACTTAATCAATATAGAAACATCTCATCAATGATATAAATTGGTGCTTTTGATCCTAGCTTGAGAATTCATCAGTTCCTTTTCCACTATTTCTAGGGGAAAGATCATCACACACAGAGTAACAGCCTGCCCCTCTGAAATCTATCCTGGGCTCTGGGAAAGAATATTATGAGAAGGATAGGACAGACTCTTTCCCCATGTCACTCAGTCAATGTATTCCCCGGCTTGCAGAGGAACTCCTGTCTTATTTTAATATTGGATAGCAAGGAATTTTTTGAAAAGGGGAATGACATGGCTAGATTTATTTGTTTAAAAAAATCACAAGATTCTTAATATTTTCAAAGATTTAATTTTGGTGATTGGAATCAAATAAGGGCAACAAATTCTAATGACAATTCAAAATTCTGAAAATGGGAATAAATATTTAACTAACACTTTATTTTTCTGCAATCTTTGTGTCCTAATTTTTCAAATTCATTTGATGTAGGAAATGTACTCTGAAGGCCTAGAGTAAATTAAATCTTTCATTTGGTCTGTATGATGGGTACTGATGTGGTAAAGTCCAGAGAAATATCATCACACTCAAATGTCCTACACTGAACAGATGGGAAACTACATTGTAAAAAACTGGGGGACAAAGAGTATGAACAGAGATTTTTATTCCAGTAATTTATGTGCTATTGAAGTGTGCTGATTTCTTTTTGCTGTCTTGTTTGATCAAATGAAGACTTGTGCTTTGTTGGATTTATAATATTACCTATCTCAGTTGAATATGTAAATATATTTATTAAGTGATTTCCATATTCTACATGCTGTCTTATATTTCACTATCATTATTCATATCAATAAGCCTTTGCATAATCCTCTAAAGTTTGCAGGGTGCTTTTATATATTATCTCATTTGATCCTCCCCAAAATCTCTATGAAATGAGTATGGCTGATATTACTATCCCCATATAAGGATAAAGAGATCAAGATAAAAAAGTTAATTAGGTTCTGCAGCTAGAAAGTGCCAGAAATAAATTTTCAACACTCTTTTTTGTTCCAAGTCCGGCATTCTATCCACCTACCCATCATAAACTTCTCTAGGAAAAGTTATTTAGTAGCCTATGGCATCTGAGCTCTCTAAGGGATTCATATGCCTAATTAATGTTGATAAATACCATGTTTCCTTTTTTTCTTCAGTATTATGCAGTGTCACAATTCATTTGACACTTCTGATAGATTCTACCTTCTTATCTTTCATATTTGTAAAGGTTTTTTTTTTTTTTACCTTCATGACTCTCATTAAAACATTTTATTTAAAAATAAGGATCAAGGTCACATTATAATTTTTGACTTTTATTGTCCTGCTGATTATTTTAGATACTGAACTTTTCCTACTGAGCTCTTTTCATCTGCACCTAACCTTCAGTAACCAATTTTTAATGTAATCTATGCTTTCCCATTGTATGGTCACAATTATTCATCTTCTAGGCGTATTCTAGGTTCTAGGTGATTGGGACAATAAAACCCTCAACTATATACGAAGACCATGTACAAATATAAAGGCTTTTAGAAATCATGTAGCCCAAACCCTAGCTTGATATGTGAATTCCCTTTATAAAATCACCCAAAAAGCAGTTATGGAGAACTAATTCCTATGAATGAATTTTGTTAAGATTATAAAGGGAATTAAAGAAAATAATTGTGAAGGAAGCAGATCTAGCAGAAACAAATCTCAAACTATATTACAAAGTGATAGCCATCAAAACAATTTGGTAGTGAATTAAAAGATAGGATGGTTGAACAGTGATTGTATTAGTTCCACAATGTAAGGAGGAATAAGAAGCAAATGAGTATAGTAGCCTAGTACTTGATAAAAGCAAAAATCCAAGCTGTTGAGGCAAGAACTAATTACTCTTTGACAAAAACCACACGGAAAATTAGAAAGTAGTCTGGTAGAAATTAAGTATAGACCAACACCTCATGCAATATACCAAGATAAGTTCAAAATGGATACATGATTTAGACATAAAGGGTAATATTTATGTGAATTAAAAGAACACATAGAAAATTACCTATCAGATCTATGGATAGAAGAAGAGTTCATGACCAAGAAAGCTAGAGGGTTCAGAGCTGAATGAATAATTTAGATTGCATAAAATCAGAACGATTTTTGCATAAATAAAACTAATGCAATTAAAATTAGAAGAAAAGTAGGAAACCAAGGGGAAAACTACTGTTTTTCTAATAAAGATCTCATTTCTCAAGCATATTAAAGATGAATTTATAAAAAATAGTAGCCATTCTCCACGTGTTAAGAAGAAATGAAAGCTATCAATCTATCTATTAAAATGCTCAAAATTCCTAATAATTAGAGAAATGCAAAATAAAACAGTCCTAACAGTCATCAGACTGGCTAAGATGAGGAGAAAAATAAAACATTTCATACTGGAAAGAATATTAAAAAAAATAGTACCCTAATACATTACTGGTGAATTTGTGAACAAGTATAACCATTCTAAAACATTGTGCCCAAAGGGCTATAAAATTATGTGTTCTCTTTGACACAGCAATATTGCTACTCAATGAAAAAAAAGGACATTCATGTACAAAAGTATTTATAACTACTTTTTCCAGTGGCAAGGAATTGGAAACTGAGAGAATGTTCATCAGTTGGGAAATGACTGAACAAGTTGTTGAAATGGAACACTATGGTGTTTTAAGAAATATTGAAGGAGATAGTTTAAAAAAAAAACCTGGGAAGACATATTAATTGATGCAACTAGGGCAATCTGCATAATAACACAATTGTAAAATAATCAACTGTGAAAAATTTAGTAACTCGGATACTACTATACACCTGTCAGATTGGTTAGAATGACAGGGAAAGATAATGCGGAATGTTGGCAGGGATGTGGGAAAACAGGGACATTAATACGTTGTTGGTGAAATTGTGAACACATCCAGCCATTCTGGAGAGCAATTTGGAATTATGCTCAAAAAGTTATCAAACTGTGCATATCTTTTGATCGAGCAGTGCTACTACTGGGCTTATACCCCAAAGAGATACTAAAAAAGGGAAAGGGACCCGTATGTGCCAAAATGTTTGTGGCAACCCTGTTTGTAGTGGCCAGAAACTGGAAACTGAATGGATACCCATCAATTGGAGAATGGCTGGGTAAATTGTGGTATATGAATGTTATAGAATATTATTGTTCTGTAAGAAATGACCAGCAGGATGAATACAGAGAGGACTGGCGAGACTTACATGAACTGATGCTAAGTTAAATGAGCAGAACCAAGAGATCATTATACACTTCGACAACGATACTGTATGAGGATGTATTCTGATGGAAGTGGATTTCTTTGACAAAGAGAAGATCTAACTCAGTTTCAATTGATCAAGGATGGACAGAAGCAGCTACACCCAAAGAAAGAACACTGGGAAATGAATGTAAACTGTTTGCATTTTTGTTTTTCTTCCCATGTTATTTTTACCTTCTGAATCCAATTCTTCCTGTGCAACAAGAGAACTGTTCAGTTCTACACACATATATTGTATCTAGTATATACTGTGACATATTTAACATGTATAGAACTGCTTACCATCTGGGGGAGGGGTTGGAAGGAGGGAGGGGAAAAGTCGGAACAGAAGTAAGTGCAAGGGATAATGTTGTAAAAAATTACCCAGCCATGGGTTCTGTCAATAAAAAGTTATAATTATGAAAAAAAGAAAAATTTAGTAACTCTGATCAATACAGAAATCTACCACAATACCAAAGGATTCCTGATGACTCATTTTTTAAAGAACTGATAGACTCAGGGTACACATTGAAGCATATTTTTTCTCTTTATTTTTCTTGCTTTCCCTCTCTTCAGTAGATATCTATTCAAAAAATATGTTTTGCCTCTTTTCATATATATAATAAATATCGTATGTCTTTCCTTCTCAGTGGATGGGGAAGGACAGAAAGGAAGAAAGAACTTAGAAGTGAGAATAAAAATAATTTTATTTTAAAAAACCAAGTAACATAAAGCAAAATTGGGATACCTTTATCTTTCCACTGAAAATTCTATATTTATGAGCTCAGTATCAGTCATACTTTAGCAAGAGAACCCCCCCATAGGAGGCTTTTTTTTACAACCCTCATCCTATCCTAATCTCATTGGTGCCTCCTCATCAAATAATCTGTATTGATTCGATCTGTAACTATATGTGTTCATGTTGTCTCTAATGGAGTGTAAGCTACTAGAAGAAAGACTAGTTTATTCTTTTCATTGTATCCTTAGCATCCAGCACAGTGCATCTCACACGGTTGGTATTTATTGATAAAGTGCTTGAATCACATAGAAAAGTTACTGAAACACTTTTTTTGGCATATTCCTACAAAAGGCTGATGAGATGCAGGATGTCATGCATTTTAACTACACTGCCTGGCCTGACCATGGTGTGCCCACTACAAATGCTGCAGAAAGCATCATGCAGTTTGTACAGATGGTCCGACAGCACTCCACAAAGAGCAGAGGCCCCATGATCATACACTGCAGGTAATTTATTCATTTCTGTTTTCCTTTGAGCAATGGGTGGGGTGCGCTTTTTTTTTCTCAATGAAAGTAATACCAGATTTCCTTTAAGGGCAATATTTTTCAGAATTATTATGAGTACTATTCGATTTTGAAAATGTTACCTAGCTTCTCTCTCTTAGTCCTATGAAATTGTGTACTGTTTACTATCCACATGCAGTACTCCTACCCAGCTACATGTCACTTGGAAACTATGTGTTCTTCATTTACTTTTTCCTGAATGCATTACTGGACCAATCTCTTCTGAGTTCCCATTAATCAACAACAAGCTTTTATTTTTTAAACCATATTTCCTAGTTACTAAGGTCTGCACCTATGCCAAAAAACTCTCTAGTTTAGGACCAAAAAAACCCCCTCTGTAATTACCTCTTTTATTTTCAAGGCAAAAAAGGAAAATTGTAATATTTTGAGAGGCTTTGGAAGAACAAAGACATACTTTTGTGGATTTTTCTATTATAGAAAGTAACTTGGAAGAGCTCAAAGAAAGAAAGAATCAATTTATACAACTACTTACAGTTATATCTTTTATTATTTATACAAATATTTATAACTATGCTTTTTGATGTATTAAAGAATAGAGAAGAGAGTAGGTAACCATTTATTGGGAAATGGCTAACAAATTAAAATATGTGAATGTAAAGGATTACTATTGAGACCAAAGAAATGATGAAAGGAAAAATTTTTTAAAAACTCAGAGAATATTGTATGAATTGATACAGAATGAAATGTAGAAACCAGTAGAACAATTTGGACATTTTGTAAAGAAAAATGGCTTTGAAATTTTAACTCTGAACTGTGCAAAGATCAATCAATCACTAGTCCAGAAATCCAATGATAAGTATGCTTCTCACCTCTTGGCAGGGAAGAAATGAACTGTACATGTAGAATGAAACACACATTTCAAACACAATCAATATGCAATTTTATTTTGCTTAACTATGTCTCCTTATTATAAGGGAAGGCTTTTTTTTGGAGGGGGAGTTGTAAAGGGAAGAGGGATGGCATGAGAATGAAATAAAAATGAAGGAAATGTTAAAGACATTTAAAATTGCATAAAAGAAAATAAAAGAAAGTTCAGAATAGGACATAGAAAAATAGGACACATAATGCCAGATTAAGTTTATAATATATATGTATAAACATATATATATATAATAATACTATGTAAGAGAGATTCATAATCTCATGAACAACCTCCCCCTTTCTGTTCTTTGTATATGGAAATGTTCATGTTTACAGATTTTTGTCAAGTTTATAATAGGATCATAGATGTTGACATTGAAGAGGAATTCAAGGTTTTCTAATACTTCTCTTTCATCGAGGAAACAAAAACTTGTGCCCAAAGTCACACAAATAAGTAGCAGAGGCAGACTTTGAACTTGGGTCTGATGGCATCAAATGTATCATTCTTTCGGCTACAAAATTCATTTTGAAGGTACTCTCCCAAAAAGCTACAATAGGTTGGACCCACAGAGTTCTGTGGAATTTTTGTAGCAAACTGGAGATGTTTTGAGTCTGCTCTGCAGATAAATTTAAGCAAGCACAAGAGTTAATTAAATCCAGTTGTCAAAAGTCATTATCTATTTTCTGCCTAGTAATATGCTTGTTCTTACATATGGTTTTATGTCAGCCAAGTCTTTTAACTTTTAAGATCACTGTACATGAATAATATGAATCCAGATTTTTCAGACTAGGATTGTTCTTTCTTTGAAAGCTCATATCATTTAGTTCAGCTCATAAGACTTAAAGATCAAACATCAGAATTATTGAACACATTAGCTTTATTATTGTTCTATTAGTACCATTCTTTGCCTAGATGCTTCAGTAAATATGTGAAGCAATTGTTTGATAGCAAAGAAGAGCTAACTCATACAGAACACTAGATATCCCAATAAATTCTCTAATACATGCATCCTTTATTCTCCATCCCACCCCTAACCCCATGATCCTAAGAGTCCTAGGGTTTGGAATCTGGATGATTTGATCCAAATATTCAATTCTATTTAGAAACAGTTGTCCAAGATGTCCTTGAAGAAGGAGTTATTCCATAATCAGTTGAAGATTCTGCCTTCGAGAGAATTCCTTTACCTTCTATCAAGGGGTACTGATCTTTAGGGTTTTACTACTAGCCTGTCACACAGACTTCATACTGAAATATTCCAGGGCTGTAGTTCTAACAATTTAGAATCAGATCTTCCTTTGTGGTATACTACCCATTTACCCAAAGTGACAAAAATGCTAAGATCCCATAAGTACAAAAATGTCAATAACAACCAAATTTGGAAAGTTGAACCTTCCTGTGTGAACTGTGGAAGATATAAACTCACAAGTCCCTTAAAGATACAGACGATGTCAGCAACTTGTCTAGTATTCCAATTGACTTTAGTAGTGCTAAGCCTATAATACAGGCTCAATAAATTATTGATTTGTTTGGAGAACTAAGAGCCCATGTGAATGTGTGATCATCATCTCTTTAGCAAGTTCACCAAAAAAGTATCAACAGCAAAAAACAATCTTCCAAGTGGGGGAAAAACACCAGGAAGAATAACTGCATCTCTTTAAAATATAGCTTTTTTAAAGTATTAAAGTGGAAAATACTGTGGGAGAACATGATTAATATGTTCCCTAGTAGTACTAATTATGTTTAAAGAAAAATAATTGATAATTCTCAACTACAAATAAAATGATCTAAACAACATTGCAGTGCTGGTGTGGGACGGACAGGAACATTCATAGCCCTGGATCGACTGCTACAACATGTTTGTGATCATGAATATGTTGACATATTGGGTCTGGTATCAGACATGAGATCATACAGAATGTCCATGGTGCAGACAGAGGTAAGAGCTTGATTAATGTACATGCTTAAATTTTGCTCTCAGAAGAGAACATATCATCTACATGAAAACAGCATCGCAAATATCCTGGTTTTATCTATAATTGTGTTTTCATGTATTTTGATGTCATCCTACCATAAAAGAAGCAATTAAAACTAAAATTAGCATTAAAAAAGCTTTTATTTTATATTTTTATTTCTACCTCACAAAAATGCTATAGGTACTCTAGGTATTATTATAACCCCCATTTTATGATGAGGAAATAGGTTCATAAACAGTGTTTTGTCCAGTCACATACCTCGTAAAGATTAAAAGTAGAAGTTTAATCCCCTATCTTCCTCCAAATTCAGCACTTTATTAACTATGTCATACTGTTATGAGTCTCTAGAAGTAAATTTGTTCTAAAATGATCATAATTTTATTGGTGTCAAGATTTTTTATTATAACATTTATCACAGAATTGTAGAATTGAAAGTTGAAAATCATCTCAAGATTATTGAGACCATCCTCCTCATTTGCCAAAAGAGAAATTAGCTTTTATGAGTAAACTAAAGTATCTAAACAAGAATATTTCCACAAGTTAAAACATGATAAAATAAAACATGTAAGAGTGATGACCAAATTTCATTTAAATTGTTAATATTGGATTTGACTCAGTGAATTTTTCATTAGTTTTTCTCTATGCAAGTGTCACAACCAATGATAGGTTCTGGGTGGATTACCATCTAATCTACATCTGGTACATGATTTCGGAAGAAAACCTATTTCTCTCTCCTTCCCTTCTCCCCCCTCCCCAACCTACCTTGCCCATTGCTTTTCTACCTCCATTGTTAGGTTTTCTTCTTTCATTTAAATGGATCTTTCATTTTTCACAACGTGGAAAAACCTTTGATAAATGTGCAATGACATTCTTCATCATCTTGTATTGGACATAATACCCTAGCCCACCCCCATCTTTGTGTCTTTGGAATATATAAGCAGGATGTGATAATAATAATCAAAATCTGGTGCCAACCAGCAGCCTGAAAGTGGAGCTGATTTGCAAAAAGTGGAAGTAGGCATGAATTATTGTAAGTACAAACACCCCAGGCACCCTTCCTATAATCCTAGTCAATCAGTTTAGATTCTGAACATCTTAAAATCAGGTAGACAATGACCCCATTTTCTAAGGAGTGTGTGGGAGGAACACTTTAGTTGAATGCTTTCTGGATCTTTTTAAAATTTCAAGTGAACAAAAGTGGTTTTCTTCCGTATGTTTTGCATCACTAGACCACTAGATGTCAGGATAATTTAAAAAAATAGCTACTGCTGTTTTCTGTTAGATTTTTCCAACTCTCCTCTTTTTCCTCTTCCTCCTGTTTTCTATCTGTCTTTTTATGTCTGTCAGCCTGTCTTTCTCTCTCCTTCTCCCTCTACTTCCAACACATATACTCATACATACTGGACACAACAATTTGTTTAATATGTGAGAAATAATAGGATTATATTTAGGTACAATCTAACTCCAGATGCTAGGTAGATATCATTTCTCCCCTTTGAATTCAAATACATTGTCATTAAATTCATAATGTTTGCCTGTCCCTCCTTAGATAGATTCATACCTAAATTTTTTGTTATAATTGGCAGAAAAAGTACTTGAAGTCAAGGATCAGAATCTTAGACTTATAAAGGACTTTAGAGAAAATTCATCCCAATTTCCTCATTTTACAAATGAGGAAACTGAAATCAAAAAAATTCATATCTGCTCAATGTCATAAATTTCTTAATTCCAACTTCCAAGCTCTTTTCATTGAATTGCAGAAAGGTCATTTGTTGCCCTCACCAAAAAAAAAAAAAAAAATCACGGTTAACATGGTGACCTTGAACAAAGTATATTCATCTTAGACAACAATTTCACATGTTCATCTTTCACTTACTTCAAAACTCTTGAGAACATGTCATCTATTTTCTAGTTACTTAGCCTCTCATTTCTGTCCAGTTTATACTTAGAACATGGTATTCACTTAGCATTATTCTACCATTTTTTGTTTTGAAGGAAGCAAGAACCAAATAAAAAGAATTTTTTATTATACTTTTAGTGGCCTTAAAAAATTCCCCTTGAATTGTCTTGCACCTGACCCAGAAATAAAGGACTTACTAAACATTGTTTAACAGGTTTTGCAGCAGGCTATTTGATGTTATAACATCAAAAGACTTGTGGCAGAGCCTTGACTGATAATTCTGGTGCCTAAGATAATAAAATGGAAGGACCACGGGTTGGAAGGGGAGATCTCCAGGAGGAGACTTGATACTTTAGGAAACAAAACCCATGTAGGATATCTTGAGGAAGAAAATATACCTGCAGTATAGCTATGACAGTGGTTAAAAAAAGAGGAGAGATGGGTCCACCATTTGGTAGCTTCTTATTTTAATAATTTTTCTCTTGATGATTATTAAAGTTAGTTTAACTTTGTTTTCTTTCCCTCTCTGCTAAAGGAGTAAATATTTCATCAATACCATATAAATTTTAGTGTATTATTTAGTAATTTTGACTAAGAGCAGAACTGTTGTGAAGATCAAATGAGATAATATAAAGTGACTTTTTATTCTAAGTTGCTATCATAAATGTATGTATATCAAGATTAAATCGAGTTTGGTGTTATAGAGAGCATCCATGCTTTATAGAGGATCACAGAGTTTAGAGGTATAAGATGTCTCAGAAATCATCAGTCCTTTCTAGTTCTAGGACTGTGATGAAAGCCAATTCTCTCATTTTACAAATGGAGAAACTGAGGCACCATTAAGTGAATTGCATGATGTTATAAAAATCATAAGTGAAGCTAAAATTGGAATCTGGGTCATTTGACTTAAAATAAGCTGTCTTTTCTATTGTTACCACACTAATTCATTAAAGTCATAAACTTTTAATTTCCCTTTCAATCACAAGATTCTATGATGCATATTTTTTGATCAATCACTTGAAGGAGTGAACTGAAAAATACATTTTTAACTGAGGTATCAGATTAGCAAATTTGAGATATTAGACTTCCCTCTCTATGCAAAGATCAGCACAAAAACCATCTATCAAAGTTTAGCAGATCCATGACCATAGTTTCCTGGCATATTGTTGATAAAATGTATTTTGATATCATAGTCTTAGGACTGTATAGGAAAACCTGATTCTGAAGATTTCATACTTCTCTTTTACTCTAGGAACAATACATTTTTATCCATCAGTGTGTACAATTGATGTGGATGAAGAAAAAGAGACAGTTCTGCATCAGTGATGTGATATATGAGAATGTTAGCAAATCCTAGTTAAGGATACTGAATAGTAAGTATTGAAGACTAATACTACTAATAATTTATATTATAATTAATAATAATAGGTGTTGTGCTAATGTGCACAATATGTGCATTAAGCACATATGAGTATGTGCTTAATATTTCTGGGTAATGGCGTGAGGAATGGTAATTCTGACTTCCAGACATCCATCATACTAACTTCAGCTGTAAACATGGATAGAAATGTCTGGATCAAGGTAATGGGGCACTACAGAAGAGGAGCTGGATTGTACAGGCAAGGAAGAGAGAGTTAATAAGAATAAATTTGGTTATAAAATAATACAATAGCATTTCTTTATTATTATTCAGTCATGACTAGTGACTCTTCATGACCCCATACCACACTATTGATGAGTTGTTTTTTTTTTTTTTGGGGGGGGGGCAAAGATACTGAAGTAGTTTGCCATTTCCTTCTCCAATGGATTAAGATAAATAGGGCTCAGTAACTTGCTCAGGATCACATACCAATAAACTGGATTTGAACTCACCCCACATTTGACAATCTTCTGTCAAATATTATTATTACTTTCCTAACACATCTCCTATATCTTGTCTCTAACAAAATAACAAAGTAACCAGTCACCATGATTCAGGCTCTGGTTATCTCCCACCTGACAATTCAATGTACTTTTAATTGGTCTGCCTGCCTCAAGATTTTCCCAACTCTAATCCATCCTCTATTCAGCTATTAAAATGATTTTTCTAAATTTCAGGGTTGGCTTTGTCACACAAACACATGTACACACATACATATTCCTACTCAGTATATTATAATATTCCCTATTACTTCTGGGATCAAATATAAAATCTGTTTGGTTTTTAAGTCCTTCCTAATTTGGCTGATTCCTAACTTTTCAGTCTTCTTATGTATCTTCTCTCATGTATTCTTTTGTTCCAACCACCTGGCCTACTTGTTATACCTCATAAATGACTTTATCTCTCTCTTCTGTACTTTTCACTGGCTTTCATGCCTTGAAAATTCTCCCTCTTGAGACCAGAGCACCAGCCCTGAAATCAGGAAGACATGAGTTCAAATCCAGCCTCAGACACTTAACACTTCCTAGCTGTATGACTATAGGCAAGTCATTTAACCCCAATTGCCTCAGCCAAAACAAAAAAGGAAGAAAAAAATCTCCCTCTTTGCCTCTGTCTCCTGGCTTCTCTGGTTTCCTTTAACACAGCTCAAATGTCACCTTCTGTGATAGCTCTTTTTCATCCTCTCCCTTTCTTCTTATTACCTCCAGTAACTTTTCTCTGTGGCCTTGTGGAGAGAAGTGTATAAGAGACGATGAGCAGATATCACAAGACTTAGCAGCTATATAGGGTGAGAGCAAGTAGTTCAATATGACACTGAATATGAAAACTTGTGTTTTGGAAGTTATGTCAGACAGTAAAAGAAAATTTAATTTTTCATTGATCCTTCAAGAGAGGCAAATGCCATATAGCTAATTCTTCAATTAAAAAAAAAAAAAGAAAAACCCAAGAGTATAGATAACAAAGTTTCATTCTATAAATACAACAAATTTTTAAAAATCACTTCAGTTCTAGATTATGTCTGGTTAATAAAAAAGGTCAACTTGGGAAGAAAGGGAAAAAGAAAAAATGGAAAATTTGTCAGAGAAAGAGGAAGGCTAGAAGAAAGAACAAATAACAAGAAAGTGTTAGGTTTCTTGCAAGGTGCTAAGTCTGGAATTGATAGAGACAATAATTACCTAATTTAGCATGGTTCAGTATGATTTATCTGATCCTACAAGCAGATGTTATAGGCCAGAACTTGAAACAAGGCACTAAGTGGAATTGAGGAGACGGGAGTTAAATCTAGTTTAGCATTGATTTAATCCTACAACAAATAATGGTTTCCTAGTGATATAATGATTGGTGTATACTCAGTGTACAGCATATAAGCAAGAAGCTCTCAGGGCCAAAGAAGCCCACTGGAGGATGAGCCCACTAGAAGCCTCAACCAGGATTCAGTCTGGGATATTCATAAGCCAGAGAAGGCAGCTTATGCTGTAGGTACCAAGACTGCAGAAGGCCTCCAGAAAAACTAGCCAAGCCCCAAGTGAAGGAGACAAGATGTGAAGAAGACAATAAAGGATTTGGACTTTAACCCCTGGCTGCATTTGGGGTTATTACACTGAACTGAAACTAAATCTGCCTCCAGAGGCCCCCCAAGAAATCTGCTCCCAGAGAATATCAAATTTTAGAGAAGAACATTACAAGAAAGGAAGAGTCTTTCAGAAATTTAAAGAATATGGAGACTTAGGAATGTTGCTTCTAGCTGAAAAAAATTAAGTAAATTAGTAACAGGGTTAGGAGGAGACTAGAAACTTATAGGTGTATTACTTTGTCATCCAAACCCATTCACTGAGGGGACAGGACCTTTTCCAAGCACAGAATGCTTATTGTATTCTTTTTTCCTTCATTCACAGGAGAGAACATGAAGTATACCCACCTTCCCTTGCTTCAGGATTATTGGGGGCGGGAAGAACCTACTAGCCATTTTGCCAAGGAAGGTCCCTGCTTTGCAGTACGTGGCCATTAAAGAGGATATATTTTATCTTGTAGAAACACTGGGAAGACTTAGCCTTAATGAGCCTACAGTGTCTTTTGGACTGCTTATTTCTGGACAATTAAAATATTGGACCAAATTCAACCAAACATGATAAATGATGAGATACTCTGCAGAGAACAGAGGACAGAAAGTACACCACTCCTGAAGAGTTTGGTTTGTCTTTTGCTGGTTGGACTTAGTTTAAATGCAAGTACAATATATACATATATATACATATATATATATATATATATTTTTTTTTTTTGGTGACTATCTCAGAAAGAAAAATTGCTTTCACTATGTGTCACTAGTCTATTATTAGCATCTAATAACTCTTCATTATTAAAGAAAGAGGCATGAACATACATCAAGTAATTGCAATTCTGCACAAGGAAATAGGAATATTGATGTTATCGTTTACCCTCCCATTAAAGTACTGTACCAAGTTGGGATGGAAAGAATGGAAGAAAGGAAGCAGGGTACTAGATCAATGGATTTTTTTTCCTATTCCAAATATATAAAAGCTGTAATACAGCTCTGATGTAGAATAGAAAAGAAAATATTGTCTTAATTGTTCTAGTTGTTGACAGGGTTCTTTCTTCATAATTAACAGTAGGATGTTTCATCCCTGATCCTTATGGACGAATATCACCACCTCGGTTTCTTTTCAGTGACTCTAATCTGGGTTCAGAACAGTTTACAGTCTGATTATCTTGAGGCTCTGTTGATATAGTGTTGACTTGTTCGAGCAATTTTTGGTGCTTGAAGACCTATCATTCCTTTTTCTATTAAATGGCATACAGTGAAAGCTCTTTTTTTTTGGAGAATGTGTGCCATAAAGACACTACTTCACCCATCTGAAGGGAATTCATGAACCTATGATAAGGAGTTGTACAATCTTAGAATTACCTGGTTATATACAGGTGGACAAGCAGTCAACCTGGTCCCAGTGGAGTTTTTATTTAATCTTGGATTGTCAATTTCACTTATTATTGATGTAATTAGTAACATTTTATGATTTGAGCATTGTGTAATGACATTATGTAACTGTATTGTGACAAGAATGCTATCAAAATGGGCATTGATGGCATTGAAAAGCCTGTTTCTTTGTGTCACTCACTGCAATACTCATTTGTATAAGAGATGATGGTACTAAAAGTGCAAGGAAAAACATTTAGAAGTGAAAGTAAATATTCATCAACTATTTATTGCGACAATATTGCTGTTGTCGTGAAAGTTTCTTCCTTTTTGGTTTTTAGTTTATTGGTTAAGCACATACTCCCTAGATATTTTCTTTAGAGATCTCTCCAGCTTTATAAGAATCAGTGTGCATGGGATGGTTTGATATTTTTTTTTTACCAAACATAGTAATTATGAAGAATGTCAAGCAAATGGTATGGATATCAAGGCCTCATTGCTGAGAGGATTTAGCCAGAAAATATGGCAAAATTTCATATAAGACATAGACTGTTTATTTCAGTTCTTACTTTGATAAGTATATGGCCAGAGATTCATTCTTTTTAAACAGGTTAACATGAATTATGACTCAAGAAAGAATAGTATTTAGGTACCTGCTCACCCCTTTTCCCTACTGCTATTTCTCTCTTGTTGTTTAATATCACTACTTACGATTATAATGATTTCGTCACTTCAAAAAACCAACATGGGGATGGGGGAAAAAACCTATCAGCCATCGTGTGATATTTATAGGCTTTCACAGATGAATCAGGCCATTGATGAAAACTACAGCTGAGGAGTTGTATGGTTAAGAATAGAATTTTTCCCCAAATTCCCCCAAAATCCAGAAGCTAGCTGTCTTTAAAAAAAATGTAATAGCATTTTATTCTGGACAGATTCTGGAAATCAAGAATTTTATAAACATCTCATTAATCTCTTTAAGATCTCTACAAGAAAGGGATTGAGTATAACTTTGTGATTGATGGGCAGGCTAATGAACATAAAAATTTGGCTAGTTCCTCTCTCCCTCCAAAATTAACATAGCAAAGCAAATTGACTGAATTATGAAATCTCAAAGCAGGAAGTAACCAAAAGGCCATCCAGTCCATCATTTATTTAAACAAGAATTAACTCTATAACACATTGGCAAGTGGTCATCCAGCCCCTGCCTGAAAAACAACCTACTCTACCCTGGGACAACTCCAATTATTAGGAAAATTTTCTCACAACTGAAGAACAAAAGCTTCTCTGAACATTAATAATATAATGGCTGACATTTATATAGCACTTTAAAATTTTCTAAGCACTTAGCAAACATTGCCCCATTTGATCCTCTATAAAGAACTGTATGAAGAAGGTATTACGGGTATTATTCTCCCCATTTTAACAGACTAAAGAAAAAAAGACTGAGGCTCAAAGAGATTAAATGCCTTTCCCACAGTCACAAAGCTAATAAATGTCAGAGACAGAGTTTAAATCCATTTCTACCTAATGTCAAGTTTAGTACTCTTCCCATTAAACTCTGAATTTTTTTCTTAGAAGTCTAGCTTCCAAGGACTTGAAATGGACATTTCCTGAGTGCTTTGAATACAAGGCAGCATTTCAAAAACTTGAAGATAGATATATTCTATTTAAATCTTTTCTTCTCCATGCTCAACATCCCCAGATTCTTGTATAGCATGACATCAAAGCCTTTTTAAATCATTTCCCTAAAATGTGGTACTGAGAGCTGAACATATTACTCCAGATATGAATTGATGAAGAGAGAATATAGGAGAGACATCACCTCCCTGGACACCATGCTTCTCTTTATATAACTTAATATCACATTTGATTGCTATAGTATGTTATTGAGCTTGTAGACCACTAAAGCCACCAGATAATATATTCAGAATATTTGCAGTCTAGCTACACCTCCCTTGTTGTGTTTTGAACTATTATATCCAAGTGAAAGAAGGAGGAGGGGAAAAAGAAAAATAATATGAGCTTCAACAGGAGATGGCTTCAAGGAGGAGGAATAGAAGCCAAAATATCGAGAAAAATTGAAATACTTAATTCTCAACTCTTGGAATATGGACATAAAGATAGAAATCATTTGTTTTAATATTCCTTCTAAGAACTAACTACTAGAGAATTCAATATTCAGGAAGAATATTCCTTTCAAGAACCATACTCCCTAGGATAATTTTGAAATCTTGGTAAAGTGTTTAAAAATGATTCAAAGAGCTCCAAATATCCTGCAGTTCATACTGGATCATTTTGTGAAGGGCTCTAGAAATGCTATACCTAATGGTTGTGATTTAGAATTTATTAACTTTTAACAAATGTTAACTTAAATATTAATAAGTATTAACTTTGTTAACTCTTAGATTACCTATTCATCATGGAAAGAACACTGGAGTATTTTCCAGGAAACTTGAATCCTATCTGGCAAAAAAAAAATGGACAAATCACTAAACCTCTCTGAGCCTGTTTCCTTTTTTTAATGAGAATCCTAATGCTTTTTCTACCTACCTCACAGAGTCATTGTGGGGATTAAATAAAACAAATGTAAAAGTGCTTTGAAAGATACTATAAAAAATTTGTAAGGGGAAAAAAGTGACTACACGATTCCTATCCTGTGAACCACATATCTATTTCTGACCATATACTTCAAGGGTTAGAAATTATAGAACCAAATTAAGAGCTGCCAATGTCTGGACACAAGTCCTGTCTCTGACATAATTAGCTGGTGACTCTGGACATGTCACTTAAACTCCATGCTCTAGGCAACTTTCCAAGACCATAAATTGCAGAGAAAATGCCAGTTTGTTGCATTGGCAAAGGGACACTTCCATATCCAGGACTTCCCTATACCAGTAAAATCACAGATCTTGCCCCTATCCCTATATTCCAAGATAGTCAAAGATAAGTAAGGTCCCATATGCACCAAAATATTAGTAGCAGAACTTTTAGAAGAGACCTGGAAATAAAGAACCCATCAATTGAGAATGGCTGAATTATATTTTGACTTTTGAATGCAATGGAATATGATTTTATTATAAAACATGATGAATGTGAAGAATTCGAAGAAACATGCAAAGATTTGTCTGACCTGCTACAGAGTGAAATAAGCAGAACCAGGAAAGCAATGAACACAATGAATACAACAATGTAATAATAATAATAATAAAGAACAATAACATAAAAATGAACACTGTAGAATTATAAAGGCCAGTGCTGGCTCTGGGGGGAAAATGGAAAAAAAAATACTTGCCTCCTTTCCTTGGAAAATATGAATATAGAATGTAACTACACTGTCAAATATGGTCAATGTGTCAGTTGGTTTTGCTTAATGCTTTTTAAAAATTTGTTACAAGGGAAGTTTCACAGGGGAGGGCAGAGGGGAAGGACTTATTTGGAAATTACTATGATGTAAAAAAACAAAGGGCATCAATAAAACAAAAGGAAGAAAAGTGCCATCCAAATGTAAAGTATTATTATCATTATTATTATTTGACTTGGCTTAGAATTATAATTAATAATTTCAGATGCTCATCAATTCTCTTCTGAAAAATGCACAAACTAAAAAGATATTTGGGTTTCTGACTTTTAGGAAATGTTCATTTTCTGGGACTGGATATGGGAATTGGTCTGGGATTTCCTTATTTTGCCAACCGTAGGCTTTGACCATCAACTAAGGACTTTGGAGATGAGAGGGAATACTTACAGAATAAAATCATTTTTCCATTTTATATTTTTCAAGGCCACAAAGATTTATTATGAGTCTAATATATCATGGTCTAAGATCTTATAGATACAGAAGCAAAAAAGACATGGCAGTCAAAGTACATTCAGCTTAGCTTGCTTTATGGGCCATGATGATAATTGCTCCTCAATCAGGTAAAGTTGCTTGTGTCCCTTCACCTTAGACTGGGAACTCCTGTGATCTAGCCTCTAATATTCTATCTCCACTTATAACCTTGCTTTGCTGAACAAGTCACATAGGGAGTCCTTTGGATGCATTGACAAAGCAAGATGAAGGATTTTATTAGTGCTAGTCATACCATGGTATTCACATTCTTCAAATAATTCAAAATCCATATTCCTCACATAACTGACAATGTCATTTAACTTAGACAATCAGACATCTAGAAATCTGAAATTCTTGAATCTGGTATTTAGTATCTCAGATCTTCCAGGATGTCAATTAGATTGTCTCTGGTATCCGCTAGCTATCCAGCCAAATGTCTCAGAAGGGCAGATAGCTGTCCCTAGAAGACAACCAGAATTTTTTTTTTGGTTGGGGAAAGAGGGGAAGAGAAAGAGCCAGATCTCTCAAGTGGTAACCCTGGGGTGGGAGTGGGGGGAGAAAGCAAGTAGATAATTTCAGGAAGAAGAAATGTGGCTCTAAGTCCAACAATTTTCTTATATACATCCATGCAATGAAGTTCTTATTGGTTCAAAGCAGGGATCAATTCACATGGCTGCTGTTCCCTCCTCATCAATGAGGACAGTGTTTGGTCTTGAAGCTCCTATGAGTTATGTTGACATAAGGTGAGCTGTTGTCCCTGAAAAGTGGGGAGCCTGGGGCATCAAGGGCTGCAGGTCTGCTGGGGGTGAGACTGCTGGATGTAGGGCTGCTGGGGGTATAGCTGGTGGGAGGGAAGCTGTTGGGTATGGAGCTGTTGGGAAAGTGGCTGCTGCAACTGATATGGGGACTTCTGTGTTGGTGTGTACACCAAGAAAACAGTGAGTGATCATTTGGGTATAAGTCTAGCTCCTGAATATTCAGTGGTGGCTGTAGTCCTCCATAAAGGGAGCTGTGTGTGTTATCTGGCCAGTTCTTTGGCCCTTGGGTACCTTGCAGGGCCAAAGAAGATGCCCACTGGTTGGAGCTTCCATGGGATATTGGCCTGGAGAGGGCACAAGATTGAAGATCAGTTGATGATCCCATGGTTTGGGAGGAGACAGAAGGATCACTTTGAGAGTTGCCATGTCCATACAAAAAGCAGCCTCAGTGGCTGAATTTTTACTCCTCTCACAGGAGCAGCCTCTCCTTGAATCACCTTCCTGACTAGGATTACCTGCCCAGGATGGGCATGTGTTTTCATTGGGTGTTGAAAATTCTTGCTCAGAGAAATCCTCTTCAAGACTTGGATTTGGAGATATATCTTCCAGGCATTTTGGTCTTAAGCTGGCAGAAGCCTCAGATGCTAGCTCTTTTCCTCCTGTAGATTGTCTAGCTCTCCTATTCTGAAACTGCACATGTAGTCGATCCTCAGAAATGTTGATAAACCTTGAAAGTTGTTCTCTTTCTCCAATTCCGGAATATCCATTCTTTCGAAAATAGAACTTAAGAATATCTACTTGTTCTTTAGTGAACACTGTATGTTTTCTTCTTGTAGACTCAGAACCAGAATTTTAAAAATCCAGCTCCTCCTCTGGTGGTGAGTTGGTGGCCATTTTTCTTAAGAGAGTTTAAAGATCAGATTCAAATAGTAGGAAATAATAATCTCCATTCTGTATTTGACAAAACCCTGCTTCCAAACTGCTCCCATCAAGTCTTAGCATTTTAATATAAACATTCTAATGTTAGAATTAGTAAACGAACAAAACAGCACGGCCTAAGTGTTAGAGGCTTTTCTGCTGTAAGCTCATCTATCCGCGATATCCTGTAATTTCTACTCCCAGAAGAAATGAATCTTCTTAAACTCTAAATTATTTAAGATCAAATACAATCAGACCCAAATTTTCAAATACACCTTATTTGAATACTGAATGTGAAAATCATTCTTTCTCATTTAGAATGATTCTAATGTGGGTGTGTATGTCCTTACTCTAGGTCCTAATGCTGTTCTTTTCATTATCAATTTCTTTGTTTACTTACAAGTTTCCACATTTTCTGTGTGTAAGAGCAATATGAATTGAAATTATAAAAATCTGATAAAAAGTTTAGTTTTTAATCTAAAATTTTACAAATATAGTCTATTCTCTACTGAATATACTAGAAGGGACAATACATCTTCCCATGAACGCTTAAAATTTTCATCCAAAGCAGTTTCCTTTACTAAGAATGGATGGTTTAAAAACTACTTCATTTCTAGAAATCTTTATTTCTTGTTGTCTCTGATGAGTGCTGACTCCAGTTAGTTGATTACTAGAGATCTTGGCCATCGTCCAAAGGTCAGCACTTTCTAGGTTGTCTTTCAGTAACCAAAATGCCTACTGCTGGGTAGTAGGAAGTACTCACCATTCAGACTGAAACAAACCCAACACAACCTGCTATAAAATAACTTGATTGTTCTTCTAATTCATAGAAATATTGCCTGGTGCCTCACACAAGATTATCTATTGACTAACAGGTAATATTGGCAGGCAAAAAGTAACTATCACATGAACCAAAACTCACTATTTAAAAACACAGAAAGAGGTACACAGAAACTGAATCTCACACCCCCATATTTTAAAAGCTATCGTTTGATGCATTTAAAAATGGCTTTGAGCAACAACTGTCTCCTCATAGAAGTTATATTTGGTTTGCCTACTTCATGTGGTTTTCCTTTTTGCTCAGATTTATCACAAGATGTTATCCTGAGGGATTATTTAACCACACTTGGAACAATGAATTCATTTTTTAAGAGGTAATGAAGGAACTATCTAGAAGAGGGTCACCGGCATAATGAAAGGTTTGTAAATGTGAATTAATTAATATTTTAAAAAGTCATTAAATGCTTATTCTGTACAAACACTATGCCAAAGGATAGAGATTTAGATACAAAAGTCAAAGATAATTTCTTCCCTTAAGGGACTTTTATTTTTGGGGAGACTATGCAGATGGGGAGTGAGGAATGCTTGGGTCCTAAAAAGTAAATTTATGGGAGAATGTGTTGATATACCTCTTCCAGGAATAATGGCAGAGTTCATTTGATTATGATTTCAAAGTTGTTTTTTAATAATTTTCAGTCATGTCCAACACTTCATGACTCCTATTTGGGGTTTTCTTGGCAAAGATACTTAAATGGTGTGCCATTTCCTTCTCCAAGTTATTTTACAGAAGAAGGAACTCAGGAAAATAGGGTTAAGTGACTCGCCTAGGGTCAAGCAACTAGTAAGTGTCTGAGTCCAGGTTTAAATTCAGAGAGGTAAATCTTCCTGACTTCATGCCCAGGAAGCTATCTAGCTGATTGCTACAGTTCCAAAACTGCAGTGGAAAAGTTGGGAGTAAGGTAGAGATGGAACTCACAAAGGAATAAGGCCATTGTTGAGAACAGAAAGTAAAATGAATGATAGTTGGGGTTTCCTGAAATAGCTATAAGAGACACTCTTCATCAATTAGGCAACCTTAAAGCAGAAATACCAGAGAAGAAAAGGTTAAAACTTCTAGGGAATGGTCTCTAGTTTAAACAGGCTGCTGCTGAGAAAAGTGAAATGGTTTGAAAGACTGTGGATATTTAGAGATAAGAGGTCTGTGTTCAAAATATTTTATAAATATCACAAGGTTGGAATGGACTTTCCAGGGGCATATCAGCAAACTCTTCCATAGCTTACCTTTCTTGGAAATCTGTAGTGATGATAAATTCACTGTCACATTTGATAGACCTTATATGATGGTTCCCTGTCACAAAAGGTAGACATTTTTAAAGATAGCTCTAAGTTTAGCAAATGGGTTTTTTTTTCCTTCAATAGAGTTTAAAGCAATACAAGAAAATCAATGTAAAGTTATCCTCAGTGACCTTAGCAAGTCTTAATACCTCATGGCACAATGCAAGTCATTTTGACCAAATGTCTATCACCAATGTCCCTGTTTGATGGTCATAAATATTTGACAAACTCATAGTTGAAAATTTCCTTCAATTGAAATAAAACCGAAGATTCTTTCCAGCACTAAGAATCTATGATCTTATGACATTAATGGGTATAAAACTAGTACAAAAAATTTGAGGCATGAATCATATTTCTCTTTGTGCTTTAAAGAAGAGTAATGCAGAAGCCAAGTTCATGAATTTGTCTCAGGAGACTGAGTGGGCTGTGATAATCATAAGATTATGTGCATCATTTCAGAACACTGTGTACCTATGTTGTAAGCCTATAGTGAAATGTATAATGGTTTCTGTTCTCTATAAGGACCCAGAAAATGGGGCTAACTCTTCAGTGAAGTAATACAGGTTCAAAATTTTTGCAATGAGTCCTCCCATTCAATAGAAAACCCATGCTTTGGAAAGACCAGGTGCCCCCAAGAATGGGTTAGTGAGAGTTATATTGGCGATGAGCATGGATTTCAATGTGTAAAAGGTGGGTTGTTTTTAAATGAAGCAAAGTGAAGGAAGCAGAGCCAGGAAAACATCATACACAATGACTATATCAATGTGAATGGAAAGAATGACCATTGCAAAATAATCAAAAATAATCCCAAAGAACCATATGTGCAAAAATGTTTGTGGCAGCCTTTTTGTAGTGGCAAGAAAATGAAAAGTGAGTGGATGTCCATCAGTTGGAGAATGGCTGAATAAATTATAGCATATGAATGTTATAGAATATTATTGTTCTATAAGAAATGATCAGCAGGATGATTTTAGAGAGGCCTAGAGAGTTACATGAACTAATGCTACATGAAATGAGAAGAACCAGGATTTCACTGTACATGGCAACAGCAAGATTATACAATGATCAATTCTGATGCATATGGCCCTTCTCAACAATGAGATGATTCAGGCCAGTTCCAATGATCTTGTGAAGATGAGAACCATCTACACCTAGAGAGACAACTGTGGGAACTGATTGTGGATCACAACATAGTGTTTTCACTCCTTTTGTAGTTGTTTGCTTGCATTTTATTTTATTTCTTCATTTTTTTCCTTTTTGATCTGATTCTTTTTGTGCAGCAAGATAATTGTATAAGTGCTTGTATTGGATTTACATATATTTTTACCATGTTTAACATATATGAGATTACTTGCCATCTAGGAGAGGTGGTGGGGGAAGAGGGAAAATTGGAACATAATAGTTTTGCAAGGGTCAGTGATGAAAAAATTATCCTTGTATATGTATTGAAAATAAAAAACTTCAATAAAAATAACTAAATATATATTTTTCAATCCCAAAAAGGAGACCTGGAAAGATGCTGCTCCCCCTGAACCTTTATAGAGGTTAAAAGTAGTGGTAGCAGTAATCCATGATTGTGGAACATTCCATATAATATCTGACTTTTAAAATGTTTTGATAGTTTTTGCTTGAGAGGGAGATCCCTTTTTTCTTCTCTTTCATAAAAAATAATTTTTTTGTGAAAGGTGATTATCTGGGAAGGGGATAAGATAGGATTCAAGGAGAAATATAGACAATATAAAAAGAAAGACCTCAATAAAATGTATTTTTTACATTTTTGTTTAATGAAATAAGATTTGAGTTTATAGCAAGGAACCCTAGCATTGGATCATAGGATTTTAGCTCTTTTGAGCTGGGACCTCATAAATCATCTAGTTCATCCCTTTCATTTTACTGTGAGAAAGATGAGACATGAAGAAATTATTACTCATACAAGCTCATGAAAAGAGCTGACTTCAGGTATAAAATTTGAATCCAAGTTCTCTTAACTCCAGAGAAGAGCTTTTTTTCTTCTTTTGCATTATACAAATGAATCCAAATAGGTAATTCTCAAAGAAACTAGCTATACTATATTTTAAACCTACAAAGTCCTATAAATGACTATTTTATAATAAGTCTAGAGTAAAGGATGCTCTCTAAATACCTTACATAAGATAATGCCCCAGGTTATGAACTCCTAAAAATTTAAACCCCAATTCTACCTCGTTTGAAGTTATAATTAAGTTATAACTTTAAAGTTATAACTGAGAAAATAGATTCAGAGAGTGTCACATGTATATACTCATTGTTAATTAGCAGCAGAGTGAGATATTGTCATTGGAACTGATTAAGGTTGGTCCTGCCGTAATTTAGGTCTGATATTTGAATGAAATGAGTGATTCAAAGATTATTTAACACTTAACAAAAAGAGGTTTATTTAGCCATAGCATAGAAAGGATACTCAACAAGAATTCAAGAAGCACTTCCCTCAGTTAGACATAGTCTCTCAAGTTTCCAAATGGAATGAGAAAGTATGGTGACCTTTCCCCCAACAAGCATCTTCATGCTTGTTGGATATATCTTTTTATGCCCTCAGAGAGTCACCAGGAAACTGATTAACCCTGAAATAGCTTGGATGGCCTTTATGTCAATTAAGTTTTGGGGACAGCTTCTTTTCTTTCTTTTTGCTTTTTTTTAAATGTTTTTTTCTGGGTATACATGTACATTCTTTTTTTAAAAAATCCTTATGAGTCATGCTGAGAGAGAAAAAATCAGAACAAAAGGGAAAAACCACAAATGAAAAAAAAAGGCAGAAGAAAAGGAAAAAAAAATGAACATAGCATGTGTTGATTTACATTCAGTCTTCATAGTTCTCTCTCTGGATACAGGTGGTATTTTCCATCTAAAGTTTATTAAGATTGCCTTGGATCACTGAACCACTGAAAAGTTCCAAGTCTTTCATAGCTGATCATCACACAATCATACTGTTACTCTGTACAATATATTCCTGGTTCTGCTTATTTCATTAAGCATCCGTTCATGTAAATCTTTCCAGGCCTTTCTAAAATCACCTTGTTCATCATTTTTATAGAACAATAATCCATTATCTTCATATACCATAACTTATTTGGCCATTCCCCAATTGATGGGCATCTACTCATTTTTCAATTCTTTGCCACCACAAAAAAAAGCAGCTGCTACAAACATTTTGTATGTGTGGTTACTTTTCCCTCCTTTATGATTTCCTTGGGATACAGATCCAGTAGTGGCACTGCTAGGTCAAAAGGAATGCATAGTTTTATAATCCTTTGGGCACAGTTCCAAATTGATTTCCAAAATATTTAGAAGCTTCTTTTCTTTTTTAGAGAAAGAATCAATCTAACCTCCATGGAAAGATTTCGAGAAGGGAAAGTTAGTAGGTATTTATCCTATAGTCAGGCCTCTTAGACTAGTGGAATCCATTTCATTTTCTGAGTAAGTACCCCTTTCATTTGTGGATGGATCTTAGATTCAGTTATATCGAAAGAAAATTAGGTAACATGAGGACATTCATTTCAAGATACTGGAGAGTGGAAAAGATACCAAACAAGTGAGAAAAACATGATTATCTCATAAGCAGAAATAGGAAGGAAATCGAAGGCAGCTGTAAACTACCTGACCCAACTTTCTCTTCTCTCTAAATAAAATCTTTTAAAGAACGATTATATACTTTGAAGACCCTTATAGCCTTAAAGAAAATAGAAGATAACAGGTAAGGTTTCACAAATAATTTTCTACAGCAGATCACATGTTCACAGTTTCATAATTGACTGAAAAGTTAAAAAAATCTGTCAGAGCAAAAGGCAATTTGAAAGAATTTCAGAACTGTCTTTCAATATATGTTAAAAATCACAAGATACCTTAATAGATTCATCCATAGCTAGAACTCAGTTCAATCAGTCTCTGATTTTCAATATCAAATGAGACTAGGGGATGTATATTTATCAACAGTATTTGCCTCTAGCATGAAAAATGCCCTAAGATTCCAAATGACTGAAGGATTCTGCATAAAATTTAATTCTCCCAGATGCTCAATTATTTCAACATTGTGCTGCAAAATCCATAAAAAAGCCCAGCTTTCATAAATCAGAGATATAATTCCTAACAACCATGCTATATGATACAGACATGCAAGCATTCGTGTAAATAGGAGGAAATAAGAAAACTGATTTATGGCTGTGTTGTGTGCAGAAGGGCTTCCCATGTGGTTGCTCAAGTAGAGCGTAAGGGGAGAGTGGAAGAGCTCTGCTCTCACCTGCTGCTCCCTTGACTGCCAGGAAGAATAAAGCCAATTCAACTGAGTGGAAGTACTGTGTTTCCTTATGGCCTTCCTGTTCACTTTTGGTCTGTTCAGGTTATATGACACAATCTTTCTTTTTGCTACTCTCTGCTGTCAGCTTCTTAGGGGTGACAAACTTATATTCTTAGAGCTGACAAACTTTGATAAGTCAAACTTATCTTATGCAATCCAAATGCATAAAATCCAAATGTAGATCTAAGGGCCTTGAGGCATGGAAGGAAGATAGGAGGGGGAGAAGAGGGGCTACCTTTTTTTGGAAAAGACTCTGAAGTCTCTGAAGGCTGATACAACCTTCAGAAATTGGCATGAAGTTGATATAAGCCCCATGCCATTTGGCACAGTTAGGAATCTTAAAATAGAGACTCATCGTTCTACCTCTCCAGAGTTGCTAATACCTCCCTTGCATAAAAATAATTGACCTATTGTGAATTTTGTATTAGCCTTTTTGTGTCCTTATTGCTTTCCCCAATAGAATTAAGTTTTTTGATGGGAAGAACTATTTCATTTTTGTCTTTGTGTACTCTCTCCTTACATAGTGCCTGGCACATAGTTGATACTTAATCAACAAATGCTTGTTGATGGATTAATTTTTCTAATCTGGATAACTTGCCATTAAAGATTTTTATGAAGAAAATTCAAAACAAAGCTTTTTCATGTGGTTTCTTTAACCCAATTGACAGTAGCTTTCATAATAGCCTACTTCTGATAAAGCGCATATTAACGGGTTATCACATGACTGACTTGTCTCACAGATCAATAAGAAACCTGTTGATTATTCAAGTGACCCCCATTTCATATTATAAGTGAGGCCTAGGGCCCTCAGTGGAGAGAGTCTGGTAACAGAGGTAGTGATCAAGTTGTTGGCTTCAAAATTGTTCATTTAATTTTCCAAATAATATCCATTAGGAATAAAGATTTTCATGGGGGAGTTTATCAGTCCCACCAAAGCATCCAGAGTTCTCCGGAATTAAGCTTTTTAGGATTTCCAAGGTCTGCCCCTGCCCTGAAATTCTCAGGTTGATTTTTACCAGATTAGACAACTCAATGGGCTGTTTTTAGATTTGGTCTCTGTGATTGTCATTAGATCTCTACTATTCCAGAATGTGAACCTGTAGGGAATAATCCATAACCTAGAGTAAATATGTGATGTATTGTTATGATAAATCATGAGTTTGTGGTCCAGATTGTGGTCTGTTTTTGATTCAGGGTTTTTTTTGTGCAGATACTTATGTTAGTATCAAGTATTTTGTTTCCCTCATTTGAAACAGACATCAGAGCGATGCTATAAAAAGTCATAGGCAGCACCATGTTCTAAGAGAATAAAGTCATAAAAGTGAAGAATTTTCAGGTTTTAAAGTACATCAGAGAACATCTAGTCCAATATTTATCAGAGAAGGCATTTCCTCTACAACATTCCTAATAATTGGCCATCCAGTCTGTTCTTGAAGACCTTAAATAATGAATTCATTTCCTTTGGCAAATCATTTTATTTTTGTACAACTCAAATTTCTAGGGAGTTTTCTCACCCAAAGCCATACTGCAACTTCTGCCTAATTCTTTGGGGTCAGAGAAGAAGTTGAATCCTTCTTCCACGAGACAATTTTGGGGGGCAGCTAGATGGCACAATGGATAGAGCAACAGCCTTTCAGTCAAGAGGACCTGAGTTCAAATCTTAAGTCAGACACTTAACACTTCTTACCTGTGTGACCCTGGACAGGTCACTTAACCCCAATTGCCTCAGCAAAAAACAACAACAACAACAAACAACACAAGACACTTTTTCAAATACAGGAATCAACCAATCAAGCAATAAACATTAATTACTTACTTGCTATGTACCAGGCACTATTGTAGATGCTTAGTATCTAAAGACAAATAAAAAAAAAAACAGTCCCTGATTTCAAGTTTATATTTCTGTTAGGAATTGCAGTGAAGAAAAATTGAAAATTATGTACATACATACACACTTGCAACTACAGACAAACTAAATGCAAGATGATTTTTGTGTAATGGGAATGCTCATAGCTGGGAAGATCAGGAAAGAACATGGCATTGAGTTTTGGAGGATGATAGGAATTCTAAAAGAAGGGAGAAGGGAATACATTCGAAGCAGGGAGGACAGTTTGTACCAAGAAATGGCAATAAGAGATACTTTGCTGTGTATGAAGAATAGCAGAGAAGTTAGTTTGGTTGAACTTTAGAGTACATGATGTAGAGTATTATGTAAATGTGTAAATAGAGGCTACATTCAGACAAGAAAGAATTTAAATATCAAACAAAGGAGTCTGTATTTGGTAGGGAAAGGGGACAGATAGCAAATGAACTTGCAATTTGTTTGGCATAGGAAATTCTAAATAAGGAAATTCCCTGTACCTATATAGGTCAACATCTTCTCTGCAATAGATAGCCTTAGATGGTTGCATAGAGTACTGAGAAATGATTTGTCTATAGTTATTAACCAATATTTGTATAGACAATAGGGAAAGAATGAAAGTTTTTCATTGAGGAAATGATATGATCAGATAAGTGCTTTAGAAGGACCTATGTGGCTAATGGATTGGAAAAGGAAAATGCATCACTTGAGGAAACAAATTAATAACAAATAGAAGTTATGAAGGCTTGAACTAATCTGGCAAATATTAGAGTAGAGAAGGAAGATAGTAGGAGATGTATTGAGGATCATAAGACTTTAAATCAATAAGACTTTAAAACTGGTTAAATATGGGGAAAGGAAAGCAAAAATGAAAAGTTTAGGATGATTCTAAAGTGCCAAACTTGAGTGATTGGAAAGATAGTGTGGTCATTGATATAAATAGAGATGTTTAAAAAAGAAGGAAAAGAGACATAAGGATGTTGGGAAGGGAGGAGAACTTGGAGAAGATATAATGAGTGAATATTAAGTTTGGGGTGCCTATAAATCATCTTTTAACTGGAAATGTCCAGTTGGTAGTTGATGGTTTGAGAAGGAGCTCAAGAGAGGGATGATGTCTGGATATCCAGATCTAGGAATTATTTTCTTAGAGATGATATTTAACTTAATGGGAGCTAATGAAGGAAATGATATCAAGAGATAAACAAGAAACCAAGATAGAGCCTTAGGATTCAGTATTAATAACAGGAAACAAACAGGTAATAAAAATGATAGCAAACATTTAAATAGCACTACATAATTTGTAAAGCATTTATCTCTCTTTTAAAAAAAGCCCTTGCAAGACAGTTGTTGTTATTATTCCCATCTTACAGATGATAAAACTTGAGATGTAGGGTAATCAAAGCTAGTAAGTAACTGTATTAGAACTTGAACTCTAGTCTACCTTACTCCACTCTCTTTCTCTAATATGTCATCTAGTTGCTCTAGAGTAGGTAGGAGGAAAACTAAGCAACAATCGTGTCCTGAAATCCCTGGCAAGAGAGTTTATAATTAGTAGCTTAAAATGATTCAGAAAGATCACAAAGGATGGGGTCTGAGGAAAGGTCATTGTTATGTTATAACCCCCCCACACACATCTTCTTTAGGAAAAATTTCCACAATTGCTACAAGTAATTCTTTAACAGCATAATCAATTGTCCATTATAATCAGTCATCTTTCTCTAGACATTTTTCAACTTGTCAAAGTCATTTCTCAAATGTTCTGTCTAGAATAAAAGACTCAACTGTGACTTAATAGGAGTAACATACAAAAAGATTATTACAGCTTTTGTATGCTATAAAGAATACAATCAAACATCTTATTAGCTTTTCTGACACTATCATACAGTTGATATGTGGCCTGCTGTATACTAAGCTTTGATTTTTTTTCCCCAAAGGAACATGTTGGACATCCGGAAGTTCTATAGATAATATTTTTATGTGAATGTACAAATTTACATTTTCCCATTTTAAACGTCATTGAATTAATGTTGGTTCCTTGTTTTAAAGTACTGAAGTCTTTGGTCATTCTGATTCTATATAAATCTACCTGATATAGTGCAAAAGAACTCTGGATTTGAAGTTTAGGTTCCTGAAATCAAATCTTAGCTTTTTGTTTTTCTTCCTTCCTTCCTTCCTTCCTTCCTTCCTTCCTTCCTTCCTTCCTTCCTTCCTTCCTTCCTTCCTTCCTTCCTTCCTTCCTTCCTTCCTTCCTTCCTTCCTTCCTTCCTTTCTCTCTCTCTCTCTCTCCCTCCCTCCCTCCCTTTCTATACAGAGTTGGTCATTCAGATAATTACAAATCCACCAGTGTACTGTCATCTAGTTTATTTTACTCCATTTTTTCCTGGAAGAATTTCTAAGAAAATTTTGTCAAATGCCTTACTAAAATAAAGAAATACTATATATGTGGTATTCCCCTAAATTATTGGTTTAGTAATGCTATCAAAGAAAGAAATGATCCTGGTCTTTCTTGAACTATTTATGGCTCTTTGCTAGCTTATTCTAATCATAGCTTCCCTTTCTTGGGACTCACAACTCAAATATATACAAATCTTTGTATACTATTTTTTTTGGTAACAGAAAGTATTGTCTTGCTGGATGATGGGGTCATAGATTTAGAACTTAAAGGAAATTTAGGAGACACTCTAACCCCTTTATTTTACAAATAAAGAAACTTGAGTTTCAAAAAGGTTATGTCATTTACCCAGGATCAGACCACTAGTAAGTGTCAGAAGCATTATTTGAATCCAAGTCTTGGATTCTTTGAATCCAAGAATATTTTCTATATGTGCTACACAATGCTTTCTCTGTAATGTTTGGGCTAGCTTTCTGAAGGTACTCCCGAAGGGCTTTGGTCTCAGCAGGATAGATACCAGGAGAATGGACAAGAATGGAGTCCAAAGTCTTTATTGTCTCTTACACACTCTGGGTCTGTTATAGTCTGACCAGTCTCCTCCAGCAGTCTGCCAGTCTGCCAGTCTTAACCAGTCACTGTTTGAGACTTTGTCCCGAGTTTAAATACCCTATTATAATTACATCATTACAGTATAATGAATATATGTGAACTAGAGAACCATTACATCATCATACTAAGTACTAATGATCCTCACCAGTTACCATTCTACAGTAAAATAGAAATTAGAAAGTCAAAAGTTCAGGCAAAGACAGAGAAATAGAGAGGCAGAGAAAGAGAAACAGAGAGACAGAGACAGAGACAGACAGACAAACAGTGACAGAGACAGAGGCAGACAGACAGAGACAGAGAGAGACACAGACAGAGACAAACAGAGACAGACACAGAGAAAGAAGAGAAGGAAAAGAGGGGGGGAGAGAGAAAGAAAGAGAGGAAGGGAAGGAGGGAGAGGAGAGAGGGGGAGAAGGAGATTCGCAGAGACAGAGACAGAGAGACACAAAAAGACAGAAAGAGGAGGAGGAAAGGAGGGAGAGAGAGACAGACAGAGGGAGGGAGGAACCAGAAGAGAGAGATGCAAAGAGAGACAGAGAGAGATAGAGACACAGAGAGACAGAGAGAGACAGACACAGAGAGAAAGAGACACAGAGAGAAACACACACACACACACACACACACACATATACAGAGAGAATCTAGCTTTCTCTTATAGGTTAAAAATGCAGAGAATCTTCTTTTGACTCTGGGGCTTTTAACTTTAGTACCCTGCTGCTACATTCAGGTCCTGTTTAGAGATATCATCTATTCACCCACTGCTTATAAACCTCAGTCATTTCATCTGACTCTTTTCTCAACCAGCCAGAATTAGTCACATGAAATCATATCAATGTAAAAGAACATTTACTTAAAATAGAATGCAATATATGTAACATGAGATAAGAATCAAACAGTGAATAAGCATCCATTTTTCAAATTACAGTCTCCCAAACTTCAAACTTTACTTTCTCGCTGGCTTTTTATCAGGCTGCATTATAAACTATTAGAACAGAAAAAGAAAAGAAAAAATAGATCTGTGAGTTTATTCTTCTGGTATTCCTTGAGCTGCTATATCAGCAAAATAAGGAAAAGTAAAGGAGTTATAGCAATTTGCTCAGCAATTGAATTCAGAGTCTTGGAAAAATGAAAGGCATTGATTCTCAGCAGCAGATTTGTGAAGCACTGACATCTCGTTGCTGTAGCTTCTCAGGACAGAAAATGCAACTGGGAGGATGCCTACAAATGTTGCTTCTAGCACAGAAGGAAAACATCCTTGGAGGTAGCAGCTGCTGAACAGCTTTTTGGCTCCAAGTCTTTTTTTTCTCTTTCTTCCATTGTCATACTCTGATCTTTCTGCATCTCATCTCTCTTGCAACAATTCATGGCCCTCCTCCTGTCAGGCATATTGAAAATGCTTTCCTCGACCACATTTCATTCCAGGCAACCATCATTATCCACTATATGTGTATAAATTGTGGGCTATATATTTCCAAAGATTGTCCTTTCCAAAATATTTATAATCTCCAGAAATTATACTAGTTGCATATATTATATGTTGATCAACAGAGAGCATTAATTACTTTGTATTATAGCAGCATCACAGGCAATCATTCTGAATATAATTATGTACCCATCATTGCAAAGATTACAACAAACATTGAATTCATGCAGAAATATAATATGTGCCATATAAAATAATAACACGTTCCCCTGACCTACCCTTTTAGTAAACTGCCTAAAAAACCTATTCTTGATTAACCAAATCAGGCTTTTAGTGATCTTTACTCTCCTTTACTCCCCATTACTCACAATGATTTCTTGAATAATACTTTATAGACATTAGTGGAGATTAGCAATTTTCCCAACAATTATATCCAATAGACTCCAGTTTTGAAAGAGGGTATACACTGTAGTCTAAATAAATATATCTAATTTATGGGGTTCCTAAGTTGGGATCCATCGATAGATTTCACCGTGACTTCAAGACATCAAAATAGGATCAGCATTAGTCTTTGTTGCCCATTAATACATATTTATATTATAGTTGATTACTACTTGTACATACTCCAGGCAGAATCCAACTGAAAAGTATTTCCTGGACCTATCTTTGGACATCTTAATGGGAAAAACAAATTTTTGTAATGATCCCTCTTTATTAAACCTTTCATCCCGGGTTAATCAGCCCTGGTCCAGGATCCTGGGTTCCGATAAGTGGCCAGGCCACAATTTCACTTCTGGGCCATTTCCAAACTATATGGCTTTCATTCTGATCATCATCCTTTTTTCACCATGACTAAGATTTTGTCTGGGACACTGGACCATCTTTAGAGAAGTTTTGACCTTATGTTGTTCTGAACCAGATCATGCTGTCAATTCCTGGACTAGGAAGTATAGTAACTTTAAATGATTTGTTCAGAGTCATAGAGATGATTAATGTCTGTGACCAGATTTTAATTCAGATTGCCTGACATCAGACCTGGTGCCCTATTTACCACACCACCTAGTTGCTCTAAGGAATGAAGTCTTGTTTAGATAGATGGCTAGATAGATGCATGAATGGATGGGTGGTTAGATAAATAGATAGATAGAGACAGACAGATAGAGGAGAGAGAAAGAGAGAGAGAGAGAGAGAGAGAGAGAGAGAGAGAGAGAGAGAGAGAGAGAGAGAGAGAGAGAGAGAGAGAGAGAGAGGGAGGGGAAGAGATCTGATGCAGATAGATATGTTGTTGGTGTTATTGTTATTATTTACTCATTTTTAGTCCTGATTTTTTGTGTCCCCATTTGAAGTTTTCTTGGCAGAGATACTGGATTGGGAAATCCATTTCCTGGACTTTTATATCATGCCCTGCTTTCTAACCCTAGTTCCCCTTTTGTATTATTTTCCTTTATTAGATTTTAAGCTCTTTAAAGAAAGAAACCATTTTCTTTGCTTAAATTTGTATCCCCTATACTTAACATAATATCTAGGACATAGCATGTGCTTAAAGAAGTGCTTTTTTTCATTCACTTATTCTATTGGATTGCTATTTCTAGTGACTATTTTCACTGAGGCAAAGTATTAAGAGAATTTTATTTTATCTTATCTAGAAAGGGAAACATTTGTCTGAGTTTTTGAGTACTGGAGAAAGTAGTGAGGAAAAAAAGAATTTTTCTCTTGGTTAGTAAATTGAGTCATTGGGAGCAAATAATTCCATGTCTATCCTATAGTTTGCCCATTCATTAATGGGAGCAGCAGTATTTGCTAAGTGGTTTATCCTACTGGAAGTATTATAGTGATTCTGCTAGCACGCCCCCCCCCCCCCCCAAGAATTGTGGGATTCAAAAAGCCTACAGCTGCACAAAACATTAATGTAACACAAATTATTATATTATTAATTAGGGAAGATAAGGGAAGTGATTGTCGTTCAGTCATGGCTGACTCTTTGTGACCCCATTTGGGTTTGTTCTTGGCAGATACTGAAGTTAGGTGTTTCCTTCTCCAACTGAAGAAATTGAACACATAGGAATATCTGAAGCCATATTTGAAGCCAGGTCTTCCAATCTACTCTACTACCTTGTGGTCCATAATTCATATATGGAAACAATAATTGTGGCTTATCTACTTTTGGTTCATATACCCAATTGGGCTTTTTTCTCTTGGTGAGGCATTTGGGATTAAATGACTTGTTCAGAATCACACAGCTATTAAGTGTTTGAGGTCAAATTTGAATTCAGGTTCAATTGAATCTAGCTGCTCCTCAATTAGATTTTCAAAAGAAAATAAAGAGTAACATATTCATGGCAAAGGCTAAAACATGGTTAATCAGAAGGGGATCCTCACAAAATATATTTACACAATACAAAAGAAGTCTAATTTTTAAAAAAATCTAGATCTTCAAATTTAATATTAATAATTTTTGACTGTACATAGAATTGCAGCAAATCCTTAACAGTCTTCAGTTGTTGATTATAGCTTTTCCTTAGGTCCTCTGATTTTAATAACCAAGAACACTTCAGAGAATAGTTACTATGACGTTCATGTATTTTTTAGGAAGTCTTCTTGCAAGATGAAGGGATGCTGTCATGGAAGCAGAATTAATGTTGAGTAGGAAAAAAAATCCTCATTGTTCAGTCTTCCATTTAGCTGAAAATAACACATTTTTTGGTTTGTTCCCTGTCAAAATGTTGAACTTCAGAAAGGGAATAAGAAGATAGTGAATAACATAAAGTATAAAAATGATAAAGATAGAGAATGGAAAGAATGGGGAAATGTCCAGTAAAGATAATGATGTGATAGTTTCCAATCTAAACTTAGCTCCTCTTAAAAGAATTTTAAAATTCAATGGAATAAGAAATATTAGAGCAAAGTCAAAAAATGAAAAATACTGGAAGAAATGAGCTAATTGTAATAAAAACTCACTGATCTGAAAAACAGAAGAATACAAAATAATTTATGCATTATTGAGTTTATGAAAGTGTAATAAACAACAACCACAACAAAAACATGAGTGCTATATTTAAGGAAGTCTTAGGATAAAACTACTAAAGAACTATTGGTAAATTGAAAATGTACAAAAAAGAAACTTCAAATTTAACATTTCCAGAAATAAGATTATCATACTCCAGATCTTCCAGGTAAATAAAAAGAAAAATATTGTGAGCATCCAGGAAGTGCCTAATAAAGTACTAAGGAACCATAGTCTAAATCACACCTTATTACAAAGCAAATATGAGAAAGGAAAGTTAAGAATACAATGTACCAGTGGGTAAAAAACAAATGCCTATATCCATGAAGAGCTTTTCCTATAAATCTGAACTTTGTTATTAAGAAATGGATCTTTAGACTTCCAGGGGTGGAGCCAAGATGGCGGAAACAATACACGTTTCTTGCTGACCTTCTCTACAACCCTCAGACTAATTAGCAAATCCAGCCTCTAAATTAGCTCTGGACTGGCAGTACCCACAAATATTGGAAGTGTAAAAAATTATCAGCAGAAGATAATTTCAAAGATCACCAGAAAAGGTCTGTTTCAATTGGAAATGGGAAGGAAGCAGCCAAGCACAAGGCTGAGCACAAATGCCAGTGCAGCCTATGCAGAGTCCCAGAGTGATGCAGTCTCCATGTGACAGAGAATCTATGAGGAGGAAACAGACCAGAAAAGATCTGTTTCAATCAGAAATGGGAGGAAGGCAGCAAAGCACAAGCTTCTGAGAACAAACACCAACACAGATAATGCAGAGTCCCAGCCGTGTGGACTCCACAGGTGGTGTTGACTCTGCAAGGCTGTGCAGACTCCACATGGCCGAGAATCTACAGGAAGGAATCTACAGGAATCTACGGGAACCTACAGCAATGTTGGCCACTCTGCCCTAGTTGCAAGCCAGTAGATCAGCAGAGAAATTATAAAACATCTAACACAAACACAAAAGACTAATAGTGAACCCTGAAATGCCAAGACCTCCCGAGACCTGGCCACACCCACTCAGCACTGGGAAATTGGGAGTGAATCGTCACGATCCAGTGCAGCCGTGGCCGCTTAAAAAAACCTCCTCCACTCTAATAGCAGATCTTAACTTTTTTAATGAGTAAAAAAGTAAAGAGGACTCTGACGATAGACAGCTTCTATGGTTAAAGAGTAGAGCACATTTCAAACCCGGAGGAGACTAAAGGGAGCCCTAAAAGGTGATATAATCTGGTCCCCATCACACAAGGCTCTCTTAGAAGAAATTAAAAAGGAGCTTAAAAGAGAGCTAGAAGAAAAATGGGGAAAAGAAATGAAAAATTTGCAAGAGAGTTTGGAAAAGGCATTAAAAAATTAAATTAAAAAAAGCATTAAAATATAGATTTGATAAAATGGAAAAAGAAAGCAACTCCCAGAAAAACAGAATTTGTGAAATGGAAAAAAAAAATCCATAGAACAAAATAACTCAGTTAAAAATTCAATTGGACAAATACAAAAAGAAGCAAAAAAAAAAAGTAAATGAAGAAAACAATTCACTAAAATTTAGAACTGAACAAATAGAAATGAATGACTCATTGAGACAACAAGAATCAGTCAAACAAAACCAAAAAAGAAAAAATAGAAAAAAATGTAAAATATCTAAATGAGAAAACATTTGACCAGGAAAATAGATATAGGAGAGACAATCTAAGGATTATTGTACTCCTGAAATACATGATGAAAAAAAGAACCTAGACACTATCTTACAGCAAATCATCAAAGAGAACTTCCTGGAGATCATAGAATCAGAAGTTAAAATGACCATTGAAAGAATTCATTGAGCACCTCCTGAAAGAGATCCCAAAATTAAACCCCGAAGAATATTGTGACAATTTCAGAACTATCAGACCAAGGGAAAAATATTACAAGCAGCCAGAAAGAAACAATTCAAATATTGAGGAACCATAATAAGGATCACTCAGGACCTAGCACCTTCCATATTAAAGGATTGAAAAGCCTGAAATCAAATATTCTGAAAGGTGAAGGAACTTAGAATGCAGCTAAGAATAAATTACCCTGCTAAACTGAGCATTTTCTTTCAGGGAAGAAGATGGACATTCCATTTATTTTTTATGAAAAAACCAGAGCTAAACAAAAATTTTAACTTCCAAATACAGAACTCAAGAGAAGCATAAAAAGGTAAAAAGAAAAAAAAAACCTCTTGAGAAATGTATTTCAGTTATGGGTATAGATAGAGAGTACATGTATAATCTGATTTTACTGTTATAAAAAAGAAACTAGAGGTAGAAAGGGGATTGTAACAAAAAAGGGGGGGAAAGTGGAAGTAAAATGAGGGAAATTATATCTCAGGAAGAGGCAAAAAAAAAACATAGTATAACTGAGGAAAAGAAGGAGTGTGATGAATATTGTATGAATCTTACTCTCATCAGATTTCGCCCAAAGAAAGAATATTAGATATATTTGGTTTCACCAAGAAACATCTCTCATCTTATAGAAAAGTGGGAGGGGAAGGGGGAAAAGGGAAGGGGTTGGTTAAGTAGAAAGGAAAAGAGAAATAGTAGGGGGAAGGTATAAGAAAGGGGGAAAGTCTCTAAAGAGGGAGGATTGCTTGAGGCAAATAGTGCTCATAAGTAAAATACTGGGAAGAAGGGAAAGGGGAAAAAGAAAGAGAAAAGTATAATATGGGGTTAATAAGATGACAGGAAATACAGAATTAGTAATTTTAACTATAGATGTGAATGGGGTGAACTTTTCCATAAAATGTAAGCAGATAGCAGACTGAATTAAAAGCTAGGATCCTACAATATGTTGTTTACAAGAAACATAGTTAAAGCAGAATGATACATACAGAGTAAAAGTAAAAGGCTGGAGTAGAATCTATTATGCTTCAGGTGAAGTAAAAAAAGCAGGGGTAGCCATCCTGATCTCAGATCAAACAAAAGCAAAAATTGATCTAATTAAAAGGGATAAGGAAGGAAATTATATCTTGCTAAAGGGTATCATAGGTATTGAAGCAATATTAATATTAAACATATATGCACCAAGTGGTGTAGCATCTAAATTTCTAAAGGAAAAGTTAAGAGAATTGCAAGAAGAAATAGACAACAAAACTATAACAGTAGGAGAGCTCAATCTTGCTTTCTCAGAACTAGCTAAATCAAACCACAAAATAAATAAGAAAGAAGTTAAAGAGATGAATGGAATACTAGAAAAAGTAGATATAATAGATCTTTGGTGAAAATTGAATGGAGACAGAAAGGAGTACACTTTCTTCTTAGCAGTTCATGGAACCTATACAAAAATTGACCATATATTAGGACATAAAGATCTCAACATCAAATACAGAAAGGCAGAAATAGTAAATGTATTTTTTTTCAGATCTCAAGTGACCTGTAATGTAAATGTAATGTAATGTAAATGAATGTAAAAATTACATTCAATAAAAGGCCAGGGGAAAATAGACCAAAAAGAAATTAGAAAGTAAATAATCTCATCCTAAAGAATGAGTGGATGAAACAGCAAATCATAAACACAATCAATAATTTCATCCAAGAGAATGATAATAATGAGACAACATACCAAAATGTGTGAGATGCAGCCAAAGCAATAATAAGGGGAAATTTTATATCTCTTGATGCTTACTTGCATAAAATAGAGAAAGAGAGAATCAACAAATTGGGCTTCCACAACTAAAAAAACTAGAAAAAGAACAAATTAAAAACCCCCAATCAAATACCAAACTTGAAATTCTAAAAATAAAAGGAGAGATCAATAAAATTGAAAGTAAAAAACTATTGAATTAATAAATAAAATTAAGAATTGGTTTTATGAAAAAACCAACACAATAGATAAACCTTTACTTAATTTGATAGAAAAAAGGAAAGAGGAAAATCAAATGTTAGTCTCAAAAATGAAAAGGGAGAACTATCCACCAAATAAAGAGGAAACTAGAGCAATTATTACAAGTTACTTTGCCCAACTTTATGCCAATAAATATGACAACCTAAGTGAAATGGATGACTACCTCCAAAAATATAGATTGCCCAGATTAACAGAAGAGGAAATAAATTACTTAAATAATTTAGTCCCATTTTAGAAAAAGAAATAGAACAAACTATTAATCAGCTCCCTAAGAAAAAATCTCCAGGACCAGATGGATTTACATGTGAATTCTACCAAACATTTAAAGAACAATTAACTCCAATACTATATAAACTATTTGAAAAAATAGGGAATGAAGGACTCCTACCAAATTCCTTTTATGATACAGGCATGGTACTGATACCTAGAACAGGTAAGATGAAAACAGAGAAAGAAAATTATAGACAAATCTCCCTAATGAATATTGATGCAAAAATCTTAAATAAAATATTAGCAAAGAAATTACAGAAAATCAGCCCCAGGATAATATACCATGACCAAGTAGAATTAATACCAGGAATGCAGGGCTGGTTCAATATTAGGAAAAGTATTTGTACAATTGACTATATCAATAACCAAATTAACAAACGCCATATGATTATCTCGAGATACAGAAAAAGCATTTGATAAAATCCAACATCCATTCCTAATAAAAACACTAGAGAATATAGGAATAAATGGACTTTTCCTTAAAACAGTCAGTAGCATCTATTTAAAAACATCAGCAAGCATTATATGTAATGGGGATAAACTATACATTCCTAATAAGATCAGGAGTGAAACAAGATTGCCCACTATCACCATTACTGTTCAATAGCGCATTACAAATGCTAGCTTTGCCAATAAGAGACGAAAAAAAGATTAAAGGAATTAGAATAGGTAATGAGGAAATCAAATTATCACTCTTTGCAGATAATATGATGGTATAGTTAGAGAACCCCAGAGAATCAATTAAAAAGCTATTAGAAATAATCCACAACTTTAGCAAAGTTGTAGAATACAAAATAAATCCACATAAATCATCAGCATTCTTACAAATCACTAACAAAATCCAGCAGCAAGAGATACAGAGAAATTCCAAAGAAAGTCAGATCTAAGCAATTGGAAAAATGTCAAATGCTTGTGGATAGGTAGAGTGAATATAATAAAAGATGACTATATTCCTTAAACTAATCTATTTATTTAGTGCTATACCAATCAAACTCCCAAGAAACTATTTTACTGACCTAGGAAAAAATAACAACAAAATTAATCTGGAAGAACAAAAGGTCAAGAATTTCAAAGGAATTAATGAAGAGAAAAGCATGAACGTGGTCTAGCTGTACCAGAACTGAAACTATATTATAAAGCTGCAGTCATCAAAACAATTTGATACTGGCTAAGAAATAGAGCAATTGATCAGTGGAATAGGTTAGGTTCACAGAACAAAATAGCCAATGCTATTGGCTCCAAACCCAAACCCAAAGGCTCCAGCTTTTGGGATAACAATTCACTATTTGACAAAAAACTTCTGGGAAAATTGGAAACTAATATGGAACAAAGTAGCCATAGACCCACACCTAACACTGTTTACCAAGATAAATTTGAAATGAGTTTTGAAATGGGTTCATGATTTAGACATAAAAATGATATTATAAACAAATTAGAAGAATATAGCATAGTTTATCTCTCAGAAAGGAATTTGTGACCAAAGAAGAACTAGAGATCAATATTGATCATAAAATAAATAATTTTGGTTATATTAAGTTAAAAAGTTTTTGTACAAACAAATCTAATGCAGACAAGATTAGAAGGGAAATAACAAATTGGGAAAACATTTTTACATCCAAAGGATCTGATAAAGACCTCATTTCTAAAATATATAGAGAATTGACTCAAATTTATGAGTTCAAGCCATTCTCCAATTGATAAATGGTCAAAGGATATGCACAGACAATTTTCAGATGAAGAAATTGAAACTATTTGTAGCCACATGAAAAGGTACTCCAAATCACTATTGATCAGAGAAATGCAAATTAAGACAACTGTGAGATACCACTATACACCTGTCAGATTGGCTAAGATGACAGGAAAAGATAATGACGAGTGTTGCAGGGGATGTGGGAAAACTAGGACACTGAAACATTGTTGGTAGAACTGTGAACAGATCCAGCCATTCTGGAGAGCAATTTGGAATTATGCTCAAAAAGTTATCAAACTGTGCATATCCTTTGATCCAGCAGCATTTCTACTGGGATTATATCCCAAAGAGATCTTAAAGGAGGAAAAGGGATCCACATATGCAAAAATGTTTGTGGCAGTCAGTAGTGGCAAGAAACTGAGTGGATGGATGTCCATCAATTGGAGAATGGCTGAATAAATTGTGGTATATGAATGCTATAGAATACTATTGCTCTGTAAGAAATGACCAGTAGGATGATTTCAGAGAGTCCTGAAGAGACTTATATGAACTGATGCTAAGTGAAATGAGCAGAACCAGGAGATCATTATACACGGCAACAAGACTATACGATGATCAATTCTGATGGACATGGCTCTCTTCAACAATGGGATGATTCCAACCAGTTCTACTTGTTGAGTGACAAAGAGAGCCATTTACCCAGAGAGAGAACCGTGGGAACACAACATAGCATTCTCACTCTTTCTGTTATTTGCTTGCATTTTGTTTTCTTAGTTTTTGGTTTTTTCCCTTCTTGATCTGATTTTTCTTGTGCCACAAGATAACTGTATAAATATGTATACATATATTGAATCTACCATGTATTTCAATATATTTAACATGTATTGGACTACCTGCCAACTAAGGGAGGGGGTGGGGTGGAGGAGGGGAAAATTTGGAACAAAAGATATTGCAAAGGACAATGTTGGAAAAATTATGTAAATAATCTTTGTAAATAAAAAGCTTTAATAAAAAAAGAAATCCAATGATAAATTTATATATATATATGGCTTTAATTTCATCATCAGAAATTTGTTCATATCCTTTGACCATTTATCAAATAGGGAATTACTTGTATTCTTATAAATTTGACATCATTTTTATATATTTTAGAAATTAGACCTTTATCAGAAACATTGGTTGTAAATATTTTTTCCCAGCTTTGTACTTTCCTTGCTTCTATTGGTTTTGTATGTGCAAAAATAAAATTAATGTAAAAAAAAGAAATGGATCTTTAATAAAACTGATTCATTCCATGCATTCTTGTTAATAGACAGAAAGGTGAGTAAAATATTCAAAATGCAAAGTCAGAAGGTAAGTGAAACCTAGAAAGGTAACAAGCAACTTGAAAAGGCTAAATAATAATCAATGCTTAAATCCATACAATTAGCAAATAGACACCATTTCTAAGGATCAATCAGGGAGGAAAGAGAAAAACACAAAGTCTTTGTTTTTAGAAAAGAGAAAGTATATTTCTTCTTTAAGGTACTAATCTATAAAATTGGAAAGAACCTATTTCCATCAGTTTCCTCTTCTGCAAATGTGGGCCAATATAACATCTATCTTCCAATGTTGGTAAGATCAATTGAGACAATAATGTAGAGTGCTGAGCATTGTGCCTGGCACATAGTGAATACTATATAAAAATGTTATCTGAATATTATCATTTTATTTATATATGTCCGAGACCATGAACTTTGCTATTAGAATTGGGCGCATGAAAATTTCTGGGTATCTCTACTTCTGTACTTATATGGAGACAATTATTTCTCTCTTTCGTTTGACAAAATTTCTGAGACCATAAATAAATTTCTTGCCAGCATGTTATCCCTGGCCAGGAACCAGTGTTATTATATTTTAAGCCATAGTATAGAAATCTAAATCCTATTCTTACAGAACACATTATATGATTGTTTTCTTCCTTTAATTCTGCATTACATATGCTGCTAAACACATAGGATATTTTGGACCTTACTGACAATCTTTTGTTTTGTATCCAAATTTTCAATGATTCCCAAACAAGAACTCAGTCAACACTGAGAAAAAGAGGAATTAATATGGCTCATTTTGATTCCTTCAAACATTAAACTACTATGTTACTCTAACCTTTCCCACCACTTTCTGCCCTGTCAAAGGAAGGAGAGAAGAGGAAAAAAACAATTCTGAGAGGTTAGAATAATATTGTTGCTGATGATGAAAGATATTTTGGAGTTAGGGCAAACTTTTCTTTGTGATTTTGGATGTCATGTAGGAGATTCTTGGATTGCTTGGGTTGATGCAGTCAGCATAATTTAATTTACAAACAATAGAATTGAGAACACCTTAAAATCTGTAGAGTTCTTCTTCCATTTGATCTCTGTAATAGAAATCCCCCATGATAGTGCCACACAAGCGTCTTTTATGCTTTTCTTGGCATTCTTCAAAGGTAATCAAGTAAACAAGAAAAACACTGTGGATGGAACACAGTAGGTGCTTGAATTCAGAGAAATGCTTGAATGAACACTATCTCTTGTTTTACTATCATATCCAGTTAGGTGAACAGCTTATATAGAAAGAATTCTTAACACTGGATCTGTAACCTTGCTTTTTTGAGTATATCTTGATAATGATATCTTAATATAAATACTTTCCTTTGTAAGGTTATTTATTTTATGCATTTAGATACAGTATTCTGGAAAAATTCGATAGATTTTAGCAGACAGCCAAAGTTTCTATGATACAAAAAGGTCAAGATCTTCTGCTATCAAGTTTATCCAACAATACATATATTTTAGACAGATATGATATTGAAAATTGAATAGGAGGAAGAGAGCTGATTGAATTATATTTATAAAAATGTATAGTGCTTTCAATGATGAGCCCCAAATAATTTCTGAAATAAAACTCATTTTACATTAATATTATATATATATAATTTTAATACATTGATATTTTATGGTTACAAAAAGTATAATATTGTAGTCCCTTAGAAATTAAAACTGTGGACAAAGAACAATGAAGGTACAGAAAGTGGACATAACTAGGTGGAAGCAAAATAGAAATGATCGATTTTTCACATAAAGTGATATTACATAGATGATGATCAGGAAAAAAGGTAGATCTAATAGGATAATAGGTGCTGAGTTGGGTGCAGCAACTTATATTAGTGGAATGTCTCAAATTGAGAGGAAGGCCCCTAGAATGTTAGTGGAATTCCTTGTAAATTATGGCAGGACATGGACAAGGATTGCACAGGAGAATGGTGAATGGATTGCCATTGGCATCACTGGAAGAAATACTTGATTCAGGGTGCCATGGTAGTGGAGGATTTTGGAGACATATTTATTTAACAAAATTAAAACAAAATGAACTTTGTAAAATAACAAAACACTCTACTCCATGTCATTCTACTCTCATGAATAATATTCATTCCAGGTTATAAATTGTAAGCTGCTTGAGGGAAGGCTTGTATTTTAGTCATTTAGGGTTTTATCCTCAAAGTCCTACATGATAATATCTTGTACACAAAATGTACTTTAAACACACTCAATTATTCAATAAGCATTATTAAGGACTTTTCAGAGCAACACACAGTAGTAAGAACTAGGGATAAAAAGGGAAAAATGAAAGACATTTAACTTGCAGTACTTGGAATCTAATGAAAGGCAAAGATATGTGCACAAATAACTATGCTAGAAAAAAGAGTGAGATAAATACTAAGAGATCCAAAGAGCTCTAGGAAATTTGAGGAAAGATAATACTTTAACCCCTAAGACACAGGAAGAACAGAAAAGAAAGGCTTTAAAGGAAGTGTAGCCTGAATTGAACCACAAATGGAATAAAAGATTATCACCACTACCCCACTCTTCAATAAAAAAATAAAAAATAAAAACAAACCCACAAATAATCAACATACAACAAATATTGTTTATTGCAGACTTTCAGTTGACATGTGAAGAAGGCACTATGAAAATTAATGAAACTAGATAATCTCTCTAAATGGATTTATGTTAAAATATACAACAATTCTTACATAGCCTCTGTTTATATATGTGAAACAATAGAACATTTAGTGACAAAAATCATTGTTTCCAAAAATAACGTTTACTGGAGATGGGTTTTTTCTCCTTCTTCTCTCTTTATCTAAAATTAAAACATATATAAATTAAATACTTTCTTTCAGAAAGAAAAATTGACACAGATCAATACCTAAAATGGCCCAAACTTCTTGCTTACTATCTTCCCGCAAATAAAGATGGAGGCTTTTCAGTTTAGGAAAAATACTGTGATACACATCAAAACATTTTTTCTGGTTATTTTTTTTAATAATATAGTGTTTTTGCAAGTGTGTATTTGTGTACTTGTGTGTATATGTATGTATGTGTGTACATTTTCCCCTTGTGCTTTTTCATATAGAATGATTTGTAGTCAGTAAAACAGGAACTAAATAAAAAAACAGGCTACAGTTTGCATTCTCAATAGCTCCAGGAAAAACAGAACACCTCACAAAACATTTCTATTTATCAGAGGCCTTGTTGCACTTTTCAGTTAGTTCAAATGTTTCCTCTTTTCAGAGATTGGCATTAAGAACTTTAAATAAATCTGCACGTCCTGTCACTGAACATGTGAGATTAGAGACCTGAGTGAGCTGAGGTCCAAACCAAAGCAAGCAAATACTCCGAATCACAGATACCATTGTGACAGACCAAAGTTAAATGATTTGAATTAAGAGCCATATATATTTTACTATCTCCCTACTTTGTTGTTGCAAATCCAAAGCTACAAAATATGGCTGCTTCATTATTGAGAGAGAATTAAATAATCAATTGAACAACATAGCTCTTATGTTGCTGGATGAAGTATTTTTACAGTTTAAAAAAAATCATTTCAAGCTCTTCAGTTTTCTACAAGTATATGTAAAACACAGGCCCAATGGCACATTCAGCTGTTGACTCAGGTTTTCATTATTTCTCTATGGCAAAAAATGATGTGTACCAAAAAACCATCAACATGACATTCTCTTCATGGCTTCCTAAAAACAAAGTATTTTGGAATAATGCCAAGAACACTGGAGTTAAAAATGATTAGTGACTGTTTCCTTCATCAAAAGATTCTACTCCTGAATCACTGGCAGCTGCACTAATTTTTTCTTGCCGTCTTCTCATAATTTCTTGTAGCTCAGAGCTCCCACTGTTGTCCTATAATACAAAACAAATTCACAAACAATTGTTACTGGATTATGTGGGATGAAAGTCTGTAATGAAAATAACTCCAATAAGCATTCCCATGTGCTTTTCAGCTAATAATAAGTTATGGATTTTGAGTTTGAAGACCTAGATCTGAGTTTTTCTCTGATTATTACTCATAAGTTGACCCTTCTCCGCACTCTGTTTCTTCCTCTCTCAACTGAGAGTGGGTTACATTAGATGGTTTCTATGTTGCCTTTTAACTTTTAAAATTTTGTCATCTCCTATGAATATTACCTTTTGGGGTAAACTGAAGGCTCATTTACCCATTAGCTCTATTCCTTGGGTATAACTAGAGGAGCTTTTAAACAGGTATCTGATTATTATGACAGACATATTTTTATTTAGGTGATTCTTCTGCCAGAGGCATGGACTCCTGCCAGAAAATAATTAATTTCCAATCCCTTTATTTCTGTTCACTTTCCCCCACTGTGATCTTTTATTCCTCTCTTGAAGGTAGGTTGAACCAAGGAACATTGTTTCACTGCTTTAATTGTTTGTGAATGGGACAGAAATAAGGGTTGCCTCAGTAGGTTAAGTTGTAGGCGTGGAAGAACACAGAGATGATATTTACAGATCTTGACTTGTAAATTTTGAAATTCCTATTTCTCCTTGAACAAGTAACTTACATATCTATAATGAAACAGAATATTGGGCACTATTTTAATATTTACACAGTATTGAAACAAAATTAATTCAGAAAGTTTGTAGTCAGTTTCTGTGATCAGCAAATGGAAATTGGTCTTTATGAAACCAATAAGACAACTGAAGCCCCAAATTAAATAATAAACCCTATACTAATTTTTAATTATATTTTGAAAAATAAAATTTCTCTTGATTAAGAATGGTTATAAAATTGTTTTGGGCTGGCTAACTTCTCAAATGATATTATATTCACTTAGGGAGAATCCAGTTACAATTTCAATTTCAAACCATTCTAAAACCATTGCAAATAATTTATCCTTTTTGATGCATTATACTTAAACAAAGCTACAGCAGGTCTGAAATCTAGCAATAAAAAGTGTACCACTCATACAGCACACTTTCAGGATGCAAGGTGATTAAAGGCCCTTACCCATTAAATTTGACAATCAATTTGGTATAAAAGATAGAAGACAGGTCTCAGAGTTATGAAAACCTCTTAACAAATTAGCTACATGATTCAAAGCTAGTCATTTAATCTCTAAATACAAGTACTGAGAGTCTAAGATGCTATTTTGCAAAGCAGGTTAGATAGGAGTTTCCTTAGCACTTCTCTATATCAAAAAAATCACAGGCATAGTATACACAGTCATGAATGTGCACACACACACGCATACACAGAAAAGAAAGAAAGAGAAAAAAAAGGAAGGAAGGAAGGAAGAAAAGAAGGAAGGAAGAAGGGAAAAAAAGAAAAAGAAACAATTTTTCTTTAAGACATAACTAATGTCCTCAGCAGGATAAGATTTAATGCCTGATTATTAAAATGGTCTAGATCCCAGCTTCTTAAAATGTGGTTTGAGACCTCTCTTGTAACTGAATGTGGGGATTCTGAAATTATGATTTATTATCAGTAAATGTTTGATTTGTATACCCATTTATATAGCTATTTACAGGAATCATGTAAAAATTTCTTAGAAAAGAAGATCACAAATGATAAAGTTTAAGAAATGCTGGTGTAGATGACCTCTTATTAAGGTCCTTCCTAGATCTTTGATATTATATTAAAACAGGTTACAATTAGCTAAGTATCTTAGTTTCCTGATAACAAACAGGAAGACAGAAATATAGGAAAATTTTAAAGCTTTAAGCCAAAGCATGGATCCTTAATCCCTGTCCCTAATGCCCTGGAGATATGGCTTGGGTTGCATATACCACCTCCTGCTTAGGGAAGATTTTTGCTCCCCTGAAGAGTCAGATATGGTTTCATGCTTTTTACAAAGTTCACAGTTGGGAGATCTAGGAGATTAGAGGAAAGTTCACCATGGCTTTGGGGATCCAAACTAAGCACTGAGTCTCTAAAAGACCTGATGCCTTTGCCTCTTTGTCTTTAGATACAACACAGAATCCTTGGTCTGTAAAAACCAGTTGTCCATATTTTTCAAACCTACAATAGGAGCAACAAACTAAAATTTGGAGAGATTGGAAAGAAATTAGGGACAGGTAATTATCATGCCTAAAACCAAATAAACTTATGTGTTCTCCACACAAAACATGCATTTAAGTATTTAAAACTATGAATTATGCAAAAATTATTTCGTTAATTTAGAATAAGCCAAAGTTTATTAAAAGGCCGTCAGGCTCCATGATATATAAGTAGTAAGATGAGAATACTCTACTGAGTGATCAACAATTCTGTAGTGGCTCTTTATTAAATGAAATGGCTATCAAGGATTTGGGGGTTTTAATAAAGGCATTAATTTCACAAAAAGTAGAAACAAATAATTTGTATAGCACAAGGAAATTATTCATGAGTGTAGTGGTGATTTTCTGTCTCTAGAACTATCAATCTGAAGGCAGTATTATTTATTTCTATTGAAACATACCTCTAATGCAGCTTTCTGTACAGTAATTTGGCTAAAGACTCTTGCCCCTTCAGGGCAAACAGTCCTCAGTTCATCTTTATTGAGAGAGAAAAGTTGTGCACCAGTCAGCACTCCAAGGCTATTTACAGTTCTAAAAAAGAAAAAGATAAAATGTTACAATACCCATGATAAGCAGAAATCATCAAACTCAGAAAAAGGGTGGATGTGAGAAATTTATCTCTTCAATACAGGCCTTTTGGGGGAGGGGAGCTGAAATTTTCCCTAACTAGAAATCTCTTCTTGCTATTAATCTTATGCCCATTAACAGATAGTTCAAAATGATGATTGTGAAACATTCTGAAATGTTAATAGTGCCTTAGAAATCATTTACCTCTTTTTTGCCGCCTTCTTTCCCTCTGGCATGATATTATATTCTAAATCTTTAAAAACTGGTCATCAGTGTACTATGTGTAAAGCAATATTCTAGTATCCAGAACTAGATAGCAGGATATTTACATTTTGTCTCAGTGACTCAGGGGATATATCCCCCCCCCAAATCTACTGGGATTCTGCAGTTTGCCAGAAACTGGGAAATAAACTAAAAATAAATCAATGTGTTTATTTTTATTTTATTTTTAAAAAGCCTTTATCTCATAGATAAGATCATGAGAAAAGGGTTACTAAGGCAGATGTGATCTGATATTATGTCAAATAATCTTTGGAGGAAGCTTATTTCTATTTGTCTGAGCAATGATGCCAGTGTAGGATACGTGTATGTATATTCTATGTGCCTAGAGGATCCTCCTGCTAACTCTAGTTGTCCTTATACAAGGGGAGGGAATGAAGTAGGGACCCTAATGCTACTGTCAGTTTATTCTAAGGAACACAAAAATAAACAGATATTCTACAGATAGAAAGATTAGGCCAAGGACCTTGACTATTTCTGCTTCTTTCAAATATTTTCATAGTTACAGAGTACTAAAAACAGTTATTTATTTACTAAGGGGAGAATACAGTCTCCCATATAAAAACCATTATTTTGCATCATGTTGGTGTTTTGGGAAAATAATAAGTTTGCCTTCTAGGACTTTATTTAACATCACTCATCTTAATGTTTTGAGGAAAAAGGAAACTTCTAAAAGGGAAAGTTTACAGAGTCAGACTTACACTGGGTTGAATCCCTTTGATTGTAACCACATTTTCACATCTTCTGGTGTGGAATCATAAGTGATATTGACAATGGGCACATTCTGTCGTGGCACATGAAATTTTTTCTGGGCAGCACTTCGACCAATTGTCAGTCTATGAATAAGCTCATCTTGTACTTCTTCCATCTGAGATTTCCTCCCTACAAATTAAAATTTTGCACCTTTAATCTCTTAGATTACAGAGTTCAGATTTTTAGAAATGAAAGACACCATGGAGATCATGTTATAATAGGATGAGGATCCTATCATTATAGATCAAGACCTGAAAGGAACCTGAAAAGCAACTTCATCTAACCCCTTAATTTGATGGACAAGGAAATTGATGCTCAGAGAGGATGTTGAGGATTTTACAATTTAGCCAGTCATACTTGGCAAGGATCTGAGGTGGAATTTTCATGCCTACTGACTCTTTTCCACTGCACCACCCTGTCTGCTCTTCATTTGTATCTTCAGCTTGTATCTTGGCCAAGATTATAGAGTCAGTAGTGACAAAGTCAGAACTGGTCTCCTGAATTATTATTTTAGTATCCTTTAATACACAGTTTTGGGTAACTTGCATAATTTTTACTACTTTTTGTTTCAAAGAGAATTGGATGAGAGTAGAAAGAGGCTAAGAAAAAAAAAACAGACAAAATGTTCACTAACACAATTGGATTCTTCCCCCTAATTTAGTCTCCCTTCAAAACAAGCTCAAAAGAACTAAAACATTTTCATCTTCAGAGATGATATACCAGTTAGAATTTTTTTATAGTTCCTAAGATAAATCAATTTGCATTGTTATACTTCTCCCAAATGTCTACATTTTGTAAGATCAAATCTTGTTTAAATAACTGAAGTTTGAATTTTATAAGTGATAAGGAAAGTACCATATTCAATTTTTAGGCAGATATAATTATAAAGCAATTTTTCCTTATTTAAACTAATTTCCCATCCTAAATCTATACTCTAGGACCTTGTTCTACACTTTGGGAACATGTTAAATACTCTTTTGATTTTTGGATGCTGATATTTCTTTCCACTAATTTGAAATAAGAAAACATAATGACATTATAGTCAATTGCTCATTATGTCTACACTGATTTTGTTTATATGATAAAACTTATACATGAGTTAGTAGATCTTTCCCTCATTTCTTCCTGTTCTATTTTGATAGAAGCAGAATAGTATATGAGCAGTGGGCAATAATGGGGAGGGTTCTGCCCTTGATGAGCTGTTGCCAAAAATACACAGTCATCTGTGTCCACCTTGACAGCAAAATCTGTTTCTAAAATGTAGATGAAATTCAAAAATTAATTCAAGAAAACTACATAAAAACAATTTAAAAGAGGAAATAATTATAAACAGGCTGGGTTTACAAAAAGAAAATAAAAGGGCATACTTAAAACCCATCTGCTTGTATGACCTCATCAGTGTGATAAATTTAAAATTCTTGAAGTACTACAAAGGAAAACCATTACGTAAATATAAGATGTTGTTATATTATTTGTAAAGGAAACTAAGCATATGGATAATTTTCAACAGGTTTATTTATGTTTTATATGCCAATAAGGAAATATCATCCCTCCATTTAATGAAAAGCAGACAAATAGTGAGTCATAATGTCAGAAGGTTTCTTAGTTCCTCATAAGATTCCAACCATGCTTTTCCCCATTGGATTATTCTCCATTTCTGCACAACTGGACATAGTACATACTGTTCCAACCTATAAACTGTTCTAAATAGAGTTTGGGTTCTGATGAACTTTGATCTAAAGAACAGAACTAGAGGTCTATAATGTCAAGGATTACCATGTTGAAAGGAAATAAACGAAACTCTACAGACTTAATTAGGAAAAAAAAATCATGGGATTGTGATTTTCTAAGAGGAAACTCCTCAGGGCATACTAACAGGAATATTCTTTTAGAATTTCTCATTTAAAAGCATATTGTTTTGTTTGTTTCTTTAAATAATAAAAATTGAAAACACATGTAGTACATAAACACATATACAGAAATCCCCCTAAATCCAACTTTCAAGGCCTCTTTTAATTTCACTGAATGTTATTCCCTGTTCGTATTAAAAAAAAAAAACAAACAAACAAACCCAACAACAACACTCTTTCATGAGCTTCCTACTATACAAAATTGTAATTTACAAGAATTAAGATCTAAGAACTTCAATAGGACATCATCCTTAAGAAAGCAAATAAAAATATAAATCAACTGTTTTATTTCCTTTTTACTCAAAATAAATTAGGACAGACCTAAAGGAGACAGGTTGGCATAGAGAAAAAAGCATAGGATTTAGAGACAGAAAACTTGAATTCAACAGCCAGGTCCACTACTTACTACTATGTGACATCCTTAAGCCTGTTTCCTCCATACCTGTAAGAAGTGTTTTATAAACTTCATACTATTATGTAAATATAAACAACTATTACTATTATTCTCAAAAGGCTCCCTCATCTTACAAGAGATGATATGGAAAGGAGAGGAGAGGAAAGGGGAGGGGAGGGGAGGAGAGGAGAAAAAAGAAGGGAAAGGAGAGGAAGGGAAGGGAAGGCAGGGCAGGGGAAAGGAGAAGATTCACAGGATAAAACTTTGGAGAATATTCACATTTAATAAGAGGGAGATGGCTGCCTGAGGAGTAGTCAGAAAATAATCAGAGAATGTGATAAGAGCAATGTAGAGTCCAAAGGAGAAGAAAGTAGGAAGTGACCAACAGTGTCAAAAGCTATTGGGAGGTTAAAGACATTGAGGACTGAACACACACACACACACACACACACACACACACACACACACACGGATTTATCTGTTAGTAGAAAATGCACTCTATCGATTGTGCTAATTAATCTCCTCTAATGTGGAAAAGAGGAGAAGAAAAAATCTATGTGAATATATTCAATATTTTCAATAAAGGGGGAAGGTGAAGTGAAATCTTAAAAGAGGAATGAATGAATGAACAAGCATTTATTAAGTGTTTATTCTGTGCAAATAATTTTTAAACGATGCAGACACAAATTGAAAAAGCAAGACTCTATTCTCAAAAAGCTCACATTATAAATTAATACAGATGGAAAGTTTCAGATATAAATCAAATGAAAAAGTCCCATGAGCCTTATTGGTAACTCTGGGGAATGAAGATAAAAAGAGATGATGATCAACATGGCAAGTTTTGTAGAAAAATAGAAAGGTACAAAGGATAGATGTAGTTTGGATAATGATGGGGATCAAGATATTTTCTAAGACCCAAGTAAGGAGCAGAGGATGAGTGAAGATGCAGAAGTTTATACATGTGAGGGGCATGAAGAAGGGAATAAACATTTATATAGCACCTACTACATGCCAGGTATTGTGCTTTAGAAGTATCATCTCACTGGATCCTTACAACCACCCTGCAATATAGGTATTATTGTTATGTCATAATTGAAGAAACTGAGGCAAACAGAAGTGTTTTGCCCTCTGTCACATAGCTAGTAAGTATCTGAGGCTGGATTTGAACTCAGATCTTACTAGCTCAATACTAGCCACTGTACCAATTTTGTTGCCTCTTATATGAAAAAAAGAGAGAGATAAAGAAGTTTATAGTTCAACCCTGAAGTCAGGAGGATATGAGTTCAAATCTGACTCCTGACACTTAGTACTTACTGACTGTGTGACTTTGGGCAAGTCACTTAACCTCAATTGCCTCAGCAAAATAAATAAATAAATTTAAAAATAAACAAACAAATAAATGAATGAATGGATAAATAAATAAATAAAAACTTAATGATGAATGTGCTTGTTATTAAAAGAGGAATAAATGAACGAACAAAGAATGTATTAAGTTTTTACTACATGCAAAGCACTTTATTAAGTCATATAAAGTAGAAAAGCAACACTACTCTCAAGGAACTCATATAATTCTAACACTTATCAATGTTTTAGCTGAAAATCAGGTGGAAAAATCCCATGGTCTTTAAGGTAGAGTTGCAAAACAGATAGTAAGGCCATTTCTACTAATAAAATCATTTCTGTGACAGTGCTAAGGACTGTGGTGGCAAAAACTGCTTTCTCGGGCTTCAGTGAATTGTGGCTCTCTATAGCACCCATTAGAACAGTTACAAGATAGCATTTCCACAGAGTTTGCTTTCAGATATTGTTTGAGGGATATTAGACTGAGAATAATACTATCCCCCAAACTTCTTGGGCTGTGTCCATAAGGGTCTGAGGGAAAGTGTTCTCTCTCCCTCAGGGTACCTTGTTGCTACAGTTAGACTGGCTTGCTTCCTCTATGTGTAGTTGTGAGTTGATAATTCATTGGTGGGAATGACTGTTCCTTTTTCTGTAGGATTTGTTTCCTTAGATGATAGCTTGACTGAAAGCAAGACCAATGTGTCTGAAGGTGATACTACATCTAGGATACCTGCTTATTTGTAGCAGCTGATCAGGAGTTGCTGCTGGTAGGGATGGGGAAGGTGGGCTTCCTCTCCACAAAAGTTTCTTTTCTCAATAATAGCTGTGGAGGATAAATTGGAGACAGGTCTAGTGAATTGTGGTGAACTGTTAGTCCTAGACTTGTAGAGGAAAGTTGGTGCAGTTTTTGTGATATATGGCAGTGGCCAGATAAAGATGAATTAAACAATTGCTGTGATGAGGTGAGAACTCATGTGGCATTTAGGCAACTAAATTTGAACTGGATCCAATTTGAATGATTCTATTGACTTTCTCTAATAGTGTCTAGTGGTTTGTGAGTGGAACAGGAAATATAAAGAATGGAGATGACCCAAGATTGAGGACTAGTACACTATGAGCAAGAAGGAGACAAGAGGGCAAGGGATTCAGCAATGGTGCCTTATTGAACTAGTTAACTCTAGGATTAACATATAAAAGGAAGAAAGTAAGAAATGAATAGATGAGAAATACTAGAAAAATGAGGAAGTACTGAGGGATCAGAAGTCATTGTGAGGATATAAAGCAAATAGAATGTGAAAGTGGGAGAACTTGCAGAATACAAGGTGTGGTTCAGAGGGTGATATTTCAGTTAAATTGTGACGGTAAAATGGTTGTGGTGATAGAGGATTTAAGGTGTCATTCATTACTCTTGGAAGTGCATGAGGCAGAAGAAAAACTTAGATCATAAGATATTATGTTGATGAAAGAGGAGGCTAGGGTATTAAAAGATTATGAACACAAATACCATAGTCTTGAAAGTTGGCAACAAGATTTCTTATAAACTCATTATTGAATAATGGAGTGTTAACTAGAGATTGGCAAATGATAGCAACTAGGATCACAAATATAGACAAATGGAATGAACGTCAAAAACAAGAGATGCTACTGAGTGATGGGCTAAAACTGGCAGTGAGGAAGTCTAGAGACAAGGTATAGTACTGGAGAGAGAAAAAAGGGGATAAAAGATATTTTAAAAAGAAACACTTAATTTGTGAACATAAGCTATTTAATCTTGCAGAAATTCAGTTCTCATTTAAAATTTTTAAAATTTAATTTTAAAATACCATCTCTGCCATTTCTGTGTATGCTTGACCTAATATAGCTGGTTTTCCCTTTTTTGTTCGTTTTGTCACTAACACCTCTTTTATAAGTATATTCTAGACCATGATGTTAGAATCCAAATGTTGTAGCTCTACTGTCCTTGATACTGAAGAGACAGTAATGTAAATCTTTACAGGTCTTTTCTATCTTTCATTTGCTTGGTTTCCTTTCAATTTCATACTTAAATGATGCCATAATGTCTTTATTTAGTTGGATTTGTCACCAACCTTTCTTTAAATTGGTTTTTCTCCTCTCCTCATTGACTCTTACTATTTTATGAGGCACTAATGATTTTGCCATCATTTTTCATAAGTTTAAAAAAATGCAATTGATATCCTTTGTTTTTATATCACCTTTATTTCCAAGTTTATGACTCCCCCACCCTAGTCCCAAGCCATCTCTTGTTACAAAGAATAGAAATAACTGCAACAAAATAAGCAGAACTATAGGAACAATGTATTCAGTGAAAATCTCTTGAAGAGGAAATTTATTTTATTTATTTATTTATTTATTTTTTGCTGGGTGATGCTAAAATCTTTTTTTTTAATATATTTTATTTTATTTTATAATAACTTTATATTGACAGAATCCATGCCAGGGTAATTTTTTTTACAACATTATCCCTTGTACTCGTTTCTGTTCCGATTTTTCCCCTCCCTCCCTCCACCCCCTCCCCTAGATGGCAAGCAGTCCTATATATGTTAGATATGTTGCAGTATATCCTAGATACAATATATGTTTGCAGAACCGAACAGTTCTCTTGTTGCACAGGGAGAATTGGATTCAGAAGGTAAAAATAACCCGTGAAGAAAAACAAAAATGCAAATAGTTCACATTCATTTCCCAGTGTTCTTTCTTTGGATGTAGCTGCTTCTGTCCATCATTTATCAATTGAAACTGCGTTAGGTCTCTTTGTCAAAGAAATCCACTTCCATCAGAATACATCCTCATACAGTATCGTTGTTGAAGTGTATAATGATCTCCTGGTTCTGCTCATTTCACTTAGCATCAGTTCATGTAAGTCTCTCCAAGCCTCTCTGTATTCATCCTGCTGGTCATTTCTTACAGAACAATAATATTCCATAACATTCATATACCACAATTTACCCAGCCATTCTCCAATTGATGGGCATCCATTAAATTTCCAGTTTCTAGCCACTACAAACAGGGCTGCCACAAACATTTTGGCACATACAGGTCCCTTTCCCTTCTTTAGTATTTCTTTGGGGTATAAGCCCAGTAGTAGCACTGCTGGATCAAAGGATATGCACAGTTTGATAACTTTTGGGGCATAATTCCAGATTGCTCTCCAGAATGGTTGGATTTGTTCAGAACTCCACCAACAACCGCATCAGTGTCCCAGTTTTCCCGCATCCCCTCCAACATTCATCATTATTTTTTCCTGTCATCTTAGCCAATCTGACAGGTATGCGGTGGTATCTCAGAGTTGTCTTAATTTGCATTTCTCTGATCAATAGTGATTTGGAACACTCTTTTATATGAGTGGTAATAGTTTCAATTTCATCATCTGAAAATTGTCTGTTCATATCCTTTGACCATTTATCAATTGGAGAATGGCTTGATTTCTTATAAATTTGAGTCAGTTCTCTATATATTTTGGAAATGAGGCCTTTATCAGAACCTTTAACTATGAAGATGTTTTCCCAGTTTGTTGCTTCCCTTCTAATCTTATTGGCATTAGTTTTGTTTGTACAAAGGCTTAACAAATATTTGTCTCCTCCCCTTTCCTATTCTGCTAATTTCTATGTAAAATATATGGCAAGTTCTTCAGAAAGAGAGATGAAGATAGCAAGGGAAGAAGATAAAGTTTGGGAGAATCTGGAAAGTAGAATAAGTTCAATTGTGGAAGACTAAAAGGATTATCTTGCTTAACTAAGAACTTAGTTAAAATTAAATAACAAATTAGAAGAGGATCCAACTAATATATTTATAAAAATTTTCCAGGATTATTCAGCAGTATATTAGTAAGAGATATGAGTAAGAGTGGAGAAAGTGGAAGACAGGAGTAATCCAGGGGTTTGGGGAAACATGATTGATGGTAGTTTCAAGATTAGAGTATTATTCACAATCTAATTCTAAGGTCAAGATTTCAAAGGGAGAAAAGTAAAGCCTGAGCAGGGCTGATGGCAGAAAGAACATTGAAGAATAGATGAACAGGAAGCAATGGTGAAAAAAAAAGAACAATTTTAAGGTGAATAAGATCTGGAAAAATATGGAAGAATAGGAACGGGAAATTTCAGATTTCCTGATCACAAATTGAAAAAATACATTAAATTATGGTTGTCAGCACATGCATTTGAAGTGGAACAAATATTTGATTACCCAGGTTGCTGGAATGTTTGTCGGGGATCTAAACATGCATACTAAAGTCCTCAAATATTAGGGCAAAGTTTCCTTTCAACACGAGACACTGTGCTTCTTAAATAGGTTTTTCAAACTATTTGAAAGACAATATATAACAATATACAGAAATATATTTATGTTAAAAATTCATCACTTGTAATAAAATTGGGAATGCATTTAATTCATTGACTAAAGCGTAGATATTTCCCCACCACCTTCAGAAACTTACGATCTGCAGGAAGCTGTTTATGTCTCTGGCTGTCTCGCACAATACTGCCTGCGCTGTCACTGGAGTTGCTGTTCTGGCGAGTTACATTTGTTGGTACTTTTGACACATTAATAGGAGCTGGTACAGATGGTGGAAGAGGGACAGGGGCTGATGTTGGTGCTGGAGGAGGTGGAGAAGGAGCTGAAGGAGTATCGGTGGATCTGGGACCATAGTCCATCCTTTGTTTCTAAATAGAATTCCAAAAGTATTAGTTTACCACCAAAGAGTAAAGTAAAAGCAAGCTTTAAACAACAACAACAACAAAACCTGTGAATCTTTATATAGCTATATATAGTCGACATTTTTACAGAGCTTACTATATGCTAGGCACAGTGCTAAGCTCTTTACAATTACTATGGCATTTGATCCTTACAACAATCTTAGGAGGTAGATACTATTATTAACCCTATTTACAGCTAAGGAAACTGAGGCAGACGTTAAGTGACTTGCCCAGGATCATAAGCTAATGTCTGAAGCCAAATTTGAACTCAGGTTATTCTGACTTCAGGTCCACCACTCTTTCCACTGTACCAACGAGTTGCCCCATAGAAGTACTTCAATAAGAAATCATTGGGTACATTATTTTCAATTTCTTTTCAACCACAGACACTGTTTCCAAAATGCCACAGGTTATATCTTGATAAAGGTGCAATTTTTAAGGACTTTATTTATAGCACAATGTTGAAGTCCAAATTAGTAATACAGTATTAAGTTTCCAATAAATACAAAAACTTCAAAAATATTACAAGTTCCTCACACATCAGTTTACTTATCTCAATCTAATCTAGGGTAATTTTATTAGTTATCCTAATAGTCATTCAAAAGTCAATACCCACTGCAGCAGTAAAATATCATTATACTACACATTCTTCATTTTAAATAAAAATGTGGCATAGAGGAAGATATAAACTCAGATAATTCAATGATTTCACATCTTTCTCCCATTCCATAAGAAGGTGATGTTGCTTTTGGGAGATCAATGAAGCATTGTTTAACAATGAAACATCATAATGCTATTTATGGTAGACTACTATTTTTAAATGATTTCCCTTTCTATTATTACTTTATGCTATTATCCCAAATGAGACATTCTTCTTATTAAAAAAGCAATATTTTGGAAAGTCAAGTTAAATTTATAATATAGTCTTTATCTTCACACTTCTAATTATAGCTTCTAAATAGAAACAAAAATATTAATGTGGAATTTTTTTGTATTAAAACTTAGATAGATTTAGTATAAATGTAATGGTTAGATTATTTTAATTGATCCTAAAATGATTACAATCTATAACTATTACAGTGACTGAAAAAATGTAATCAAAATGCTGTATCTAAAAGAATCATTTCATTTAATTGACAAATGTACTATGATATACTCCAAATTTTTAAAAGCTACCTTTTTCAATATTCTAAGAGATCTTGAATTATTGAAACATCAGGATAAGTATAAGTACTATGAGATATAAAAGGAAATTCCAGTTAATACCTTTTTAAAAAATGGACAATTCTAGAAGAAATACATTTGCTTTCAATACTGTATTGGCACAAATATAAGACAAAATTAAATATTTTAACAGGAGATGAATGACTTGAAAATGCACATAAGCCTGTGTTTCATTTAAATATGATCCAGAAAATTACCACTTTAATTCTTTGTAACTTTTTCTTCACAGTTGCACTTTGGAATGCTGATATAGGAGTGAATTTTTAAATTTTATGGTATTATTCTAAACTGTGCCTTTTATATGCCAAGGGGTAAAGAAACAGGGAGAAAGGATAGAAGAATGAGGAAAAAAAATCAAGAAATACCAAATATGATAAAGGGAAACATGTTAATTCTACTAAAAGCCAACAGATAAAGCAATTACAGAACTATGAATGGCAAACACTATCAACATCAATTGTTTATAAACAAAAAATCCAAGGGATATAAGATATGTCTTTAACATGTTAACTCTAATACATAATTAATTCTGAGTTGTCATGTTCACAAATATTTCTGAAGCAAAAATAATAACAATTAGCATGTATATAGCACACATACTAATAACAGTCATACAGCTAAAGTGTCTGAATTTAACTCTGGTTTTCTGGATTTTAGTTACTCTGCTCCATTCATTGGGCCATTTAATTACTTTAAGAAGTATAAAAGATTAAAACCTTTTTAGAGTTCAAACTCAGAAATGCTCATTGATGTGAATGCTCCAATGCATTGGCATTTACTCTCCTCACAAAAGGAAGAACCACTAGTGTTTGCTATTCTGTAAGTGATTTCATTAAAACAAAAAAACAAAAAATTGAAAATATCGGGTGTCACTGTCACAGCTGAGTATGAAGGCACATATTATTCTAAAATCTTCCTGCCTCAAGTGTCTGACTTTGTTTCATAATAAAACTGCCAGATAGAGATAAAGGAGAACAGGACAATTTAGGGAGTGATAGAGGTTGTATAGTACACAGAAGAAGGAGATATATGTAATCATGCACCTTCTACAACTAAAGAGACCAGTTTTTTTTTTTATTTTATTCAAAAAAATTCCCACATAAAAATTCTTAAATGATTACATTTACCTAAGATTTGTCTTTTTAGGCACGCCATTTTTATTTATCAAAGCAGTAAGAAAAAAAATCACAAAATATTGTCATCCCTTCCTCATTTCCCTCAACTCATCTTCTTTTCTCACTTAGAACAATATCCAAGGTTGCTTATTATGAAAAATAAATAAACGTTGTTTGATATTGGTTTGGGAGTGTGATTTGGGAGAGAAAAATGAACCAGTATTTATTTCTTAACTAATCTTTACTCTTCTCTCTCTCTCTCTTTCTCTCTCTCTCTCTCTCTCTCTCTCTCTCTCTCTCTCTCTCTCTCTCTCTCTCTCTTTTATTCCCCTTTCCTTTTATCTTTATCTCTTACTCTCTTTGTTACAGAAATGAAGAGTTCTTAGCTCCAATGAATTCTAATTCTGTAGAGCAGTGGTGTCAAATGCAAATGAAATGTGGGGCTTAGTAATCTGTACCTGGCCATATAGTGACTTAGTTTTAAAATGTAATATGTTCTATATTTTATTACATTTTTATTTATTTTGCTCAATATTTACCAATTACCATTTAATCTGGTTCAAGATCATTTGGTAGTACTGTGGATTGCATATTTTTATACCTCTTCTGTAAAATGTATCAGGTATCTGGCATTTTTTCTCTCTGGGTTTCTTAAAAAGATGGGAAGAAAATAAAATTCTCTATAAGAACACAGCCTTTCCAACTTTCATGAACTGATACTGAGTGAAATGAGAAGAATTAGTAAAATATTGTACACAGTAACAACAGGATTATTTGATGATCAACTGTGAGGGTCTTGGCTCTTTTTAACAATGAGAAGGCATTTCCAATAGAATTGTGATGGAGAGAGCCACCTGCATCCAGGAAGACTATAGGGACTGAATGTAGATCACAGCATTGTAACTTCACCTTTGTTGTTGTTTGTTTGCTTGGGTTTTTTCTTTCTTTCTCATTTTTCCCCTTTTGATCTGATATTTCTTGTGCGGCATGATATATGAGGAAATATGTTTAGAAGAATTGCACATGTGTGACCTATTTGGACTACTTTGTATTTAGGGGAGGAAGGAGGTGGGAATTTGAGCAAGGTTTTGCAAGGGTAGATGTTTGAAAATTATCTTTGCATGTATTTTGAAAAAAGGACTTTTAAAAAGAATATAACCTTTGCATTATTTCAAACTTTTTTTGTTATTTTTCAGTCATTTCAGGAATATCTGACTCTTTTTAACTCCATTTTTTTTTTGGCAAAGATACTAGAGTGGTTTACCATTTTCTTTTCTAGCTTATTCTACAGATGAGGAAGCTGAAGCAAACAGGGTTAATTAAGTGACTTGCCCAGGATCATATCATCTTTCTATCTGAGTTCAGATTTGAACTAAGGGTCCCCTGCCTCCAAGTCTGTGTTCTATTCCCTGCTCCTTTCTCCAAACATACTACTCATAATAAAAATGGTCTAGGTTGTTCTTTCATTCTAAGGGACAGAATTTTTAGGAAAACAAGTTAAGTCTGATGCAAAAGACAACTCCATTTTTATCTCACCCAATTGCTAACACAATACTCTGTACTTAGTAATGCTTAAAAACTGAATAGAATCTAGTTGAATTTTTTCACTGATTGTTTAATTTTAGGTATTTTATAAGTCAAAATAAAACTCAAATATTAGTGGAGCTTGCTTAGAGGGCAAATCAAAGGCTAGACAGATGTATATGAAGTCATAAAATACTATTTTATAAAGATTACTTTGTAAAATTTAAAGCTGCAATGAATTTATAGGCTCTTGTTCTAAAAATCTAGAAGAGCTGAAGACTTTCACTATAAAATTAAACATAGTTGACACATATCAAATAATGAAAAGCCAAAAGATGAATCCAACCAAGTAGTTTAAAAACAAATTTTCATGAAGGAAACATGCATTACCTCAGACAGCTCTCCAAGTAATTGCTATTAAGAAAATGGAGCAAATCATATACATCAGATGAGAAAATAGAGACAATGAAGAAAACAACATTATGATTACATGTTATATATGAAAACAAAAAAAATATTTTGGTGTTTTTTTTTGTTTTGGAGGTTTTTTTTTTTGTTTGGGTTTTTTTGGCTAATGAAATTCTTTGGAATTAATACTGGAAGCTTTTCTGATTGGTCCTCAATACTACTACCTATTGTAGAAAATTGAAAATCAACACAAAAATAGGCTGTTTTGTTTTGTTCTAAAAGCACTATTAGCTTAAATCTTAGGTTTAAACTATTGAATAATAAAATAAAATGGGCTTCCATCTTATTCTTCTTTTTTTATAACTTAGGATTAAGAAAATCCATACTTTATTAGACAAGTTTTTCTTGATTTATTTTTTTTAGGTTTTTTTAATTTCTTTCTATTTTTAAGGATTAAAGTTAGTTACATTTTCTAGAACCCATAAAACTCACTAACAAAGCTAACATATCATATTTTCTTTGCAGAAAATTCAGGGGCAATGAATTTCAAACAGAAAACTTGACTATATGGGATTGTACACTGGTGACAGAATTTGGAAAATGTCAACCCTCTAAATTACAATCTTCTAATAAAAAATTATATGTATACCATTTCTATGTGAGAAACTGAAGTGTTATAATTTAATATACATTGTAGGAAAATAGTTCAGGAGAGAACAACTAATATTCAAAGATCCTTTGACAGACAGAATAAATTAGAAAAAAAGAATGATGTATACTAACAGAGGAAAAGTAGAAGAAGTAAAGGAGAGGCCTAATGATGTATAAGAGTACTGATATTACTCGGTATCTTAGACAACCAACAATCCATGAATATTGCAATTAATTGTTAGCTTCTTCTCCTTCAAATTATTTTTTATTTATTTATCTGTACAGAATGACATTTCTCAGTAGAACAAAAGCTCCTTTGAGCCAATGGCTGTCTTGATGTTCACCTCTTTATTCATAGGGCTTTCTTTGCACATGGCAGGAATTTAAATCGTTTTAATAAATTCAACATTTATCTAGTGCCATGTGGGCAGAGAATACTCTGTCTATATCCCATAAACACAAGAAAAGCCCATCTCCCTTTCTCTATCCCTACTCCAACCACACCTTCATATGCCTCTGACAATACTCAATTGATTCTTAAAATTGCTAGAGAGAAAAATAATGTAATTAAAAATGTAAAAGACACTGGAAGTGGTATCACAATGGCACATCTATTCATGCTAAAATATAACTGAAATATGACATTATATCATTCTCTGAGAAAAATGTTTTTGAGACACAAAGATGAAAGAGCATGAGAGCAATATTTAATGTGAAGATGTCAGAGATGAGGAAAGAAAAGGAACTAACATGTACTTTTATCCAGAGCAAAACCTCGAGGGGACATAAGCTCCTTCTTCCAGTAAAGTTTGATAAAAATCAAAACCTCTTTTATTTAAAAGTAAAAAGAGTTATAGAGAATTGGTTCATATTTTTTTTCTTAATGCATGGGTTTAGCTCATTTTCAAAGGTGAAAATCACTTTACTTAGCTAACTTCATATTGTGCTTTAATTAAGCCATTTCTATTCTGAAAAACTGAACCCTACATTCAGAGAGTTCTAGGTGTATTCACGCCAACTTATATAATAGAAGTGAAGTTCAAAAGGAGAAATTAGTTTGAAATGATAAATTGAGTTATTGAATAATGAAATGAATTGCCCACAGTTGGAGAACAAACTTATGGCAGAGTCACTTCCATCTCCCATTCGGATACTTTTCTAGTGATATTATTCTGTCAGACAAAGCACTATGCTCATCACCTTTTCCCCAAAACTCTTGCTACCTTTATCTTATTTCTGTGTGAGATTTTTTTTTACCTCTTTTGCCAAGTTTTTAGAGATACCAGGAATGAGCATAATGTCAGCCCTACAACCCTACAGAGTAGGCAGACACATGATGTGATTTCATAGTAACTAAAAATGGAAGAGACTCAGAAGAACCACCTTATCCAATCTATCCATAACTTGCAGCCCATTCAAGATTGCTGTTAAACGGCATTGAGTTTCTGCTTCGAAAACCTCCAGCAAGGGAGTATCTTGTAAACTTACAAAGTAACTCATTCCAAATACAAATAATTCAAATTGTTTCTTGTATCAAGTTCAAATCTACTTCTCTTTTTAACTTCCATTCTTATTTCTGGGTTTGATTTTTGGACCCAAGCTGAATGATATAATCTCTTTCCTATATTATATCCTCTCAAATATTTAAGCATACTAGAATTATTATTTTAATGTATATAAATTAATACTAATCAGTAGACAAGTATAGGTTTTTTTTTTGTTTTTTTTTTTTTTTTTTTTTTTTTTTTTTTTTTTTTTTTTTTTTTTTTAGTAATACATTTTTCAGTGCAGGTTTACCGAGCCTTTCTTTGGAAAGCAATTACTTTTAGTTTCCTTGGAGCTCTGACATAAGGGACTCCCAGAGTTTCAGAGCTGAAAAAGTCCTTAAAATGGTCTAGTTCAATTTCTTGTTTTCTAGAGAAAACTGAGGACCAGAGATTAAGGTGATTTCCCCAAACATATCAATGCTTGCTTGATAGGAAAGTTAGCATCCAAGATATTAGGAACACAGTGGTAGCAACAAACATGGAAGTTTACTGGATCAAAGCTTCCCTTGCTATTGTTGTTAGGTCATTTCAACCATGTCTAACTCCTCATAACTCTTTTTGGAATTTTCTTTGCAAAGATATTGTAGTGGTTTGTCATTTCTTTCTTTCTTTCTATAGCACTTTTTTTTTTTAACAGAAGAGAAAACTGAAGTAAACATGGATGATTTGCCTAATATCACACTAGTTTGAAGCCAGATATGAAGATTTTGAAGATGAGTCTTTCTGATTCCAGGCCCAAAACTTTATAAATTATACCTAGTTGCCCAAGAAGTTTTTCCGTGTGCCAATAAATACAGATCTACTGGTTGAGGAATCTATTGGCATTTTATCAATGATGTGGCCCAAATTTTGTCACAGCTACAGTGAGTTGCAGGTGTTTTGTTTATCAATTGAGACTTTTCTGTGTGTATCAGAGATATTTTTGACTGAGGAAACCTATATCTTCCTTAGATTAATGCTTTTAAAAGCATGAAGTACATAGAGTTATAAAGGAAAGCAATCATATTGAAAATAAATTTGTCAGAAATGTATTTTTGACTGGGACTCTTTCCTGAGGCCCAGTTTTCTCATCTGGAAAATGAGAGACAGTGGGGGTTGGACTTGCATGCTCCTAAGTTTTTTTTTCAGTTGTAGATGTGTGGTCCTATGACCTTATATTATCACTTCTAAGGGAAATCAGAGTGGCAAGATGATTTATGTAATTGCTTATTACCATGCATTGCTGCTTATATTATTGGAATTAAATCAGTTTGTAAAATTCATAAAATAACAATTTTACTGCTTCCTCAATTTTAGGAAAACAATTCCAAAACATAGCCTAAGCAGAATAAAATCATCATGATCACATAAGTTTCTATAACATAAATGGAGACTTTTTGACCTTCAAAATATGACACAAAGATAAAGAGAGAGAAGGAATGAATGAACTTAATCTTAAAAGAAAGCAATTACTTTTTTTAAAGGCCCAATGTTAAAACAAATCAAAACTAAAACTTCTCCCTCCTACACACACACACACACACACACACACACACACACACACACTTACTTAGTCACTCATGCACACAGTTTTAACACACTTTTTTTTTCTATCACTACATGTACAATCACAAACAGAAATGTACATATTTAATTTAAATCCTACTGAAAAGTTTAAAAAAAGCTAGGAATGGGCAACTCTCAGATAAAACAAATTTATCATCAGAGAAGAAAGACAAATTTTAAAATTTTAAAAATCTCTGAGCTAAATCAAAATTGCTTGTGAACATGAGAAGTTATTTACAGAAACTCCAGATAAATGCTGTCATTTAAGATATTGTTTTGCTTAGAAGAAGGAAATGTACTTTTTGTTTAGCAAATGTCTTCCAGCCCTTTGCATGAACATTTCTGGTTTATGACTTAGCTTATGACACTAGCCAGAACATAGAAGTATAGCGTCAAACCCAATTGGAAAGCAAAATAAGATCTGTGGATCTTGAAAAGTAGAAATCTGGATTTAGAAGCCTTGAAAATAGACCATAAAAAGCAATCTTATTTAATATTCATCTTTTAAAAAGAAAGATAGTGGAAAAAAGCAGATTTGGAATATGAACTTATGATCTTAACTCCCAATAAGTCTGTCTTACGTATACTTGGCATATAGATGCTTACATATTTGTTGACATGTTTACAGGAGGGTGTTATTTTGCCAAAGTTTGCCCACCCCTAGCTATCACACACCAAAGAATGAAAAAAAAAATAAAAACCTCTAACAGATAGCCATATCTATCTAGGTACAATCAGATAGATATATATATATTTATCACCACAAATGGAACTCCTTGGCCTGTGCATGCCTATAAACATGCGCGCACACACATGCACAAATGCAAACAAATACAAGGATCCACTGGGAAAGTCTTTTCCGTGCAGTAAAATCACAAGGTTAAACAAATAAAAATTAATCCAGCTAAGTCAAAAGTGCAGACGTAAGTTCAATTGAAGCAGAAATTCTCAGTTGCTGGTTAAGCAATAAGTAAACATGATCTCATGGATAAGTTAAGAAGCTACAGCATCCAGAAGGTGAAATAAGATTTATATTATAGCAATAATATCCTAAAGACAAACAACTGGAAACTTGTTTTGTTAATTGTTGCTGTCTTTCTTTTTTCAAAGCAAAAATTTCTAAACCTAAGATAGAAAGTTAAATTCAAAGTCCTATAAGAAATGAAATATTTTTTAGGTAAGGTAAGCAATCCCATACCTTAAATAATTCAAACTCCTTCTTTGGCATTAACAGCTAATAACAAATGATGAACATAAAATTAAATATTTAATATATCATACTCACAGTTTGGATAAATAGAAACACATTTCAATATCAGTTTTCCTTTATCAAAAGTATATTTGACTTACCCATCTATATATCTTTCTGTATGTATGTATATATGAGTGTGTATATATATGCTAATTCACTATATTGAATATATGTAATTCATATTATATATGTTAATTATATCTTCTATATTCTATATGGCTATTTTCATGAATTATGGTGAAATTATGGTGAGTCACTTGAAACAAAGGGAAAAGTTCATCACTGTTCTAAACTTACTATCACCAACTGATTAGCCAGAAGTATGAAGATAAAAATTTTATAAGAACTTTACCACAATTTCAGGTTTAAAAAAAAATTTACTTTCAGGCCTGAAATGTTACCATTTCAAAACACTAAGACAAAACAACTTCATGACATATCCAACGTACTTCTTATATATGTTCATGCCATTATCCTTGGACTTAATATAAATCTGTTTATCAAGTTTCAGGCAGTTAAAAAACAGTTCTAAGAATTTGACAAGAGAATTATATTAACATTAAGGGCCATGTGTGGCATTATGTCAGGAACATAACCAAATCAAAAGCACTATAGTTCAAAAGTCCCAGGAGTGAAGAATGTAGGTTGAAGACATAGGGAGGGTGTGAAACCCAAGATCATAAGAGTCTAAACTCATTGCAGAGAGATATCTGGTATGATTCAATAATACATATATATATATAAAACCACACACATACACACAAACATATCTGTATATGTATATATATAATTCTATATATATTAATTTTGTGTATATGTTGTATTTTAACTTTTAACATAGAAAACAAAGAAATTTTACAGCCAGACTAGCCATCTATTTTTGATAGTCAATGCATATTAGAACTAAGCAGAAGTTACAGGAAAGCCAGTTGCAGAGTATTTAAATATTAGAATTCTTAGATTATAGATCTCTCTAGGCCTCAATTTCATTATCTGTAAAAATGATGTTATTAAGTGATCTTGATCAGGTCTCTCAGCTCTGAATAGATATTCCTATCTTCCTATTATATATTCCTCTTAGCCCTACTTCTTAAAGTCAAACAGGAGAGAATATGGTAATGGCAATGATGAAGGAGTGGGAACATTAATTTTCTAAAAAGATAGGAAGATCATGAAAATAACATATGTGGAAAACATCTTGTAGGGAAAGTTATTTATTACCAAAGTTTGGAGCAATGAGTTTTTTTCCTTAACTGAAATATGTATATGGGTGTGTATATATTTATGTGCTAAGCACAAACATGTCATTTCTCCTTTTTGCTATAAGAGATATTCTAGAATTAATTTCAATGATTAAAAGCCAAAATATGATTGTCTTGCCTTTCTTTTTAAGACTGGATTTGTGATTTCATTTATTTATGTTGCTAATGTTAAGGATATTCCTCTTCCAAAACAGAATGGTACCTTCTCTGCCAGTTAAAGTCTTGAAGAGTTATTTGGGAAACTGAGAGAATAAACAACTTTCCCAAAATTACACAGCCAAGAAGTAGCAGAGAAGAGAATTAAATTTAGATTTCCAACTCAATTATCTATTACACCATAAGGATCAATTTGGACCTTGTCCACAAACAAAACAGTAAAAATTATAGTAAGAAATTAATAGTACCTGTATAGTATGAGTATAAGGTGGATCAGCACGTCCTAATCCGGGCTCTTGGGGTCTCATAATATCTAAAATGTTATTTGGCACAAATCCAGAGTCTCCACTTGCATTTCGAACCTTCCACCATTGTTTTCTATCATCGAGAATCTGTCAAGAATATTAAAAAAACACTTTAATAATAACATTAATCTTTGACTATAATTTCATTTTCATTAAAATATCATAGAATATTAATATTAATCAAGGACTTTTCATTTCTTAAACTATGACAAATGCCATTCTTTAATCTGCAATTGGCAAAGACAGCAAAAAATGGCAATAATTAAATGTTGGGAGAGTTATGAAATGATAGGTACACTTGTATATAATTGGCAGAACTATGAAATGGTACAATCATTTTGGAAAGTAATTTGGATTATGCAAAGTAACTAAAGTGTTTATCTCCTTTGAGCAAGAGACTCCATTACTAATCATATACTCCAATGAAGCCATTGATAAGAAAGTTGCCATGTGTACTAAAATATTTTAGTAGCATATTTTGTAATATCAATTTAGAAACTAAGTAGATACCCATCAATTGAAAAATAAGTAAAATTGTGGTGCATGTTTGTAATACTGTAAAAAATGATATGTGTTGTGAATACAGACAAGGATGGAAAGATCTTTATAAATTGATGCTAAGTAAAGTAAATAAAGCCAAGAAAACTGTATACTTACAATGTAAATGGAAAGAATAACCGCATGAAAAAAAAATTAAGTGAATACAATAAAATTATTTAGGTCAAGCTGCTCAAATGAAGAAGTGTGAAAAGATACCCCAGGTCATCGCTTCATGGATAAGAGAGGTCCATAGTATTATATACATCTTTTGTGGTCTTTAAAAATATAATTTATTAAAGAGAATGACTTACAGGGAAGAGAGGAGATGCTATATTGGAGATAGCAGTGATGAGATGAAAAAAAGACATTAATAAAAACTTTTTTAAAAGATGTATTTTTTATTATTTATCTCGCAGTTCCGTCCTTCTATCACTCTCAGAATCATTTCTAGTTCATTACTAATTCAGTAAAGATCAGTGTTAATTCAGTTAATCTATATAACACAAATGCATCTAGACTCAGCAGGACTGCTTTGTCCACCTGTTTTCTGGTATTGTTAGATGATATTCATAATCATGATCATATTTGAGGCTAGGAGGGAAGAAGGTAAAAACTATTTAAATACATCGTGATTCCAATCATGTAAGTCTTGTTCCCCTAAACAAGTCTTCCCTTTGCTTTTACCTTCAAACATAGCTTGACTATGATAGTCTAGCTAGAGCTCCCTAAGTGAACAACATATTTAAAGGTAAAAGCAAAAAAATCCAAGGAACAAACTGCTATATATTACATGCAACTACCTGCATATCTCTATACAAATCTATGTGTTAAGATTAGGCAGATTGTAAATTTTAAAGCGATAAATTAGTTTGAACTTCAAATTCATCTTATTGATTTAGTATATTTACATACACACACGTACTGGCAAATAATGAAAAGCAAAAACATAGTCCTTGATTGCAAGGAATTCTTCTAATGGGAAAGAAAAATGTAAATAATTATGTATGTATAAGACATAAACTTATATTTACAAACACATATAATGGATATGTAATATATATATATATGTGTGTGTGTGTGTGTGTATGTGTGTGTGTGTGTGTGTATATATATCTTTTACATATTTAAAGATGCATATGTTGCTTCATCCATTAGCCTGAGTTCTTTATAATACCTGGCAAATAGTAAGTGCTTAATAAATACTTATTTTGCTCATTACATACCCTAAGCAATATTTCTTTTATCTTCTCATGTGCTTGCCAAAGTAGTCCAGCCAACATCTTGGAGACCTTTCTAGTTTTCTTCTAACATTATGAGAATATCGTTGCTTTAACCAAGTCATCTACCCATCATCTCTCACTACATGAACTGTCCATCTTCTCTTCCAATCATATATCTATATGATCACATTTATCTTACTCATATTTTTTAAAGTTCTTCATTGACCACTGAGGTGCTATTGACTTACATTTATATCATGTTCGAAGATTTACAAAATATTTTAGGTATACTATCTCATTTGAGGGACACATAGGTGGCACAGTGGATAAAGTTCTGGGCTTGGAGTCAGGATTTCATGAGTTCAAATTTGCCCTCAGATATATTTATTATCTATGTGATCCTAAGCAAGTCACTTAACCCAATGTACTTCAGTTTCCTAATCTGTAAAATGAGCTAGTGAAGCAAATAGCAAATTATTCCAGCATCTTTGCTAAGAAAACTCCAAAAGGAGTCACAAAAAATTGAACATGATTGAAAAACAATTAAAAACTATAACAAAAACATAAATATCAAGGAGGACTCAAAATATATAACAAACTACTAGTCCAAGAAAGTATGTATACATATACATACATATATATTTGTGTATATATATATTTATGTACATATATATATATATTAGTGGAAGAAATTATATTCATGGATGTCCATCTTTCCTTCCTTGTAAATTGTTCTCTGCTGTGCAATATTTTTACTTTATTCTTTTCTTCCTCCTCCCCCCAAACCAAGCTATAGTTAAGAAAAAATATATTTATGTATACTTACATGTGTGTGTGTATACACACACACATATACATAGAAACACATATCCCACTCCTCCCTCCTCATACACACCCACACATCTTTCCTATCCCTGCTGTCTCTGCTTTAATTTTGCTCTTTAACTTGCCTTGCTATTACTTAACCTCCCCGCACCCATAGATCCCTCCCTTGTCTTCTTCCCTCACCCTTAGCTTCCCTGTCTGCTCATCCCTCTACCCTTATTTCTTCATAGTTTCTGAAGGTTGCTATACCCTTAATGATTTGTAAGCAGTGTTGCCTATTAAATTCATTCTCGATGTAAGTGGTTTTCAGAACTATGAGCACTCCTCCCCACTCTAATGTCTGAATCTATTCTTCCTCTGCACCTCGGTTATATAACATTATTACCTTTTTTACCTTAACTCTACCCCAAACTTTCTTTTAAGCAACCCTATCATTGATGTTAAACTTAAATATATGGTGTACTTTTCATATATAAACACACACACACACACACACACACACACACACACACACACACACAAACAATTTGTCCCTGTTAAGTTCCTAGAAAGTGATCTTTGATTTTGGCTCTTAAATGATAAAATTTCTATTAAGTTTGAGGTTGGTTGACAGAAAGTCCTAAAAATCCACAAGTTCATTGAATATCCATTTTTTCTTGTTCAATATTACAGATAATTTTGCTGGATATATTTTTGGTTGCAGGTCTAGTTCTTTTGATTATTATTATTATTGTGGCTGCTAAGTACTGTATAATGCTAATTGTAACTCCAACATATTTGATTTTTTTTCTTGTTTCTTGAAACATTTTCCCTTTGATTTGGGGGTTTTGAAATAATATTCCTATGTGTTGTCCAACAAGAACCTCTTTAAGGTAGTAATCAGTGGATTTTTTCTATTTCTACTTTCCCCTCATGTTCTATCACTCCAGGAGGATTTTCTTGGATTATTTCTTGCATTATTGTGTCAAGATCCCCTTTTTTTTTTTTGGTCACAACTATCAGGCTTTACAATTATTCTTATATTTTCTCTTCTTCATCTGTTCTCCAGATCTGTCATTTTTCTTAAAAGATGTTTCTCATTCTGTTCTATTTTTTTTTTCATTCTTTATAATCTGTTTTGTTATTTCTTGGTCTTTCATAGCTTCACCAGTTTTCCCTTGAAGTCCCTTTAAAGACTTATTTTTATCTTTGAGACACTGTATCTCCTTTTCTAATTTTTTTAATAATCTTGTTTTTCTTGAATGGTTTTAATATTTTTTAGTTTTTCCCCAATGTTTCTCATTTGATTTTTAAATTCTTTTTTGAGTTCTGCTATAAATTCTCTCTGGGCAGGGAGCCATTTCACATTACACTTTAGGGCAGAAGTTTTTTTTTTTTTTTTTTTTTACTTCAGTGTCCTCCTCTACCCCAGTCTTCCCTCTTTCCATAGTAGATTTCTATGGAGTTATTTCTTCTTTGCCAGTTCTTTTTTTTTTAAATAAGAGGTATTAGTGTAAGTACCTCCAGTCATGGGGGGAAAGGTGCCTCAAGCTTCCCTTTAGTTCTCCCCTCTGACAAGAAACCCCAAACCAAAAGTTCCCCCCTCCTGCAAGTGCCCGCAGTCAGCAGTCTCCCTACCCCATTGCCTCTGCACTCACTGGGTGGGCTGGTTCCTTCTTGCCCAGGCCATAGTTCTGCAGCACAATTGGCCCTTGTATTCCTAATCAGCTGAAGTTCCCTCAGTTTTACCAGACTCAGATCCCCAACTGAGTTTGGGAGATGAAAGTTTCTAAGGTACTTGCAGAGGCTCCTGCCAAACTCAGCTCGCCCCAGGGCTCGCCAGTAGGTGTTGCTGCAAAACTAGCCCGGAGGTGTTTGTTCTTCAAATGGATTAATCTCCACCCCAGGGACTTTCTTCTGATCTTCTTGCTGTTATACCTGGAGGACTCTTGTTCTGCCCTAAATCTTGATTTTTCACCAGTCAATGTTTGCCCTGAGGTGCAAATTTGTTCTATTTGTGGGGGAAATCTAGGGAGCTCGAAATTTACCAATCTACTCTGCCATCTTCCCAGAATCCTCCAAACATTCACTTTTAAAATATTTCTTATTAAATTGTTCAAGGGCATAAACACATATAAATTATCCTTTTTAGTACTTAATAATTAAATATCAATAGTGATTAACTCTGAAACAACCAAATAAATATAAGTAAGAAACTAGACAATTATGCACAAGTAAAATAATACAAGAAACTTAATATGTTTTTCATATTTGAATTATGGGTTGTCATAAATGAAATAAAAGGCTTATAGAAGAGGAGGCATTTTAAGGAATTAATGAAAAGAAAAGAATGTACTAGATAAGAGGAAGAGTATTCTGTGAAAGAAACAGAGCTTTGTCCAAGAATCTGATTCAGAAAATGGACTACATAGGCCTTTAAAATCCCTTTCAACTCTAAACCCATCTTAAGAATCAGTTCAAGACTGTAAACAAACAAATAAACAAACAAAAGACCCATATTGGTCATATGTTTGAACTCTGAACTGGAAAAATCCATATAGTTTTAATTAAGTCAAAATCTAAATAAATCTCTCTACCACAGAGAGTATTATAATGATTATTGAATGGTCTTTGTAAAGTCATTTTGCTTGTCCTTAACTGATTGTTCTAAGTTAGTTTACCATCATAAAGAAAATAATTTAGTTAAGGGGTGGAAAAAGGAGTAAACTTTTATGTAATACCTACTATTAGCCATATACTGAGCTAAGTTTTGCAAATATCATTTCATCTCATTATCTAAATTAAAATTGTTTTTTTAATTAAGAATTATTATTATCATTTTTTGTCTAAATGATACAAAATGAATATTTTGCTCTATTTCCCAATTGACCTGATCAGTTATTTGGCTTACTTGAACATGTACAGCATAGTTTTGTTATGCCTTAGATCTAGCCTTTGCTACATACCATATTAGACATTTAAATAAATAACATTCATGTTTTACAATAAATAACAGTGAAATAGAATTTCTATATAAATATCTCATCCTCAAAGCCAACATTAGAGAAATGAAGCCACAGTTCTTATTAAAGCAGTATTTGGGAAATTAAAGAGTGATTTGAAACAAAATAAAACCAGGGATAGGATCTTGATCCTATGGTAGGGGAGGGAAGAGGAGAGAAAGAAAGTAGAATCACTTGAATTTTTGTGTTTGAAAAAAAATAATTTATATCCTAGAATTTACAAAGCTTCTTTCTGTCTGCATTAATTAGAAAAAGAAATATGACCAAATGTGAATAGTATAAATAGAAACTTCTTCAGCAGTTGCAAACAAGTCCATCAAGTTTTCAGCTTCACCTCTGCTAAAATATGAATACAATGAAACAGTATTCCATCAGAAATAATAAAGGTTAGGAATACGAGGATCAGTAATAAGTTATATCAATTGATTAATATTTTGCTAAGCACATTTGTTTACTAGAACATTTGTGTGTGTGTGTGTGTGTGTGTGTGTGATGTTCCAGAAGTTTTAAAGCAATTTTAGTCTATTAAAGCTTAAAAAGTTATTAAATCTTAACACTGCACTAAGAATTTTGGGACATTCATATAAAAGTGCAAAGAATTCCACACTAGATATCTGAATAGACATCCAAACAGACCAGTGTTTTTTCTCTGACAATGTTGCTAATTTATAGAGAATTATATTGAGTAGGAAGATTTATATGAAATGAGGCAGAGTAAAGATATCAGAATCATAGAAAATGCCAATTGCAAATATGCAAATACTAGTAGCAGACATGAAATGTTATGTTTTGGAGATCACTTATGCTAAGAAAAAAATATATGAGAAGACACACATATATTAAAAGGGGAATACCTCTTCCTTCTAGATGCTCTCTCCTCCTTTTTTGTAACATAACATTCTTGGTTCTCCACCTGTTTCACAACTCCTAAATGTCCTTTGCTGGATCATCAGCTTTTTCCCATTAACTTCCCCAACTAAATCAGGTCATTAATCAAGGTCCCTTTCCCCCTCTATATGCATGGTCATCTCTTCATTTTTCATGAATACAAATATTAATTTTATGCAGCTGACTTCCAAATCTATATTTATAGGCCTAATAATTGCTGTCTTCTGGAAAGCACTTCTATTTAAATGGGCTATAACCATCTTAAATACAATATATCCAAAATAAAAGCTATTATTTTCTCCCTCAAAAACCATATTCCTCCTAACTTCTTTATGTCTATTCAGGACACCACCAACCTTTCAATCATTGTCATTCGTGAACTTGGAGTCATTTTTGATTCCTTCCTCTTTCTCAACCTCCCATGCTTATTTAATATCCTAGTCTTACAGATTTGACCTCAACAATATCTTTGGTCTCTCTCTCCTTCTTTTAAATCTTTACTTGGCTTTAGTTCAAGTTGTTATTATCCCTCACTCATACTACAGTAAAAGAATCTTGATCGGTTTCTGCTTCCATTATCCACTCTCTCCAATCACTCCTTCACACTGCTTACAAATTGATGTTCCTAAAATAGATCCATGTCATTTCACTGCTCAAACACCAGAGGTTCCTTATAGTCTTCCAAGATAACATACAAAATCCTCAATCTAGCATTCGAAGCCCTCTCACAATATAGCTCTAACCTACTTTTCTAGTTTTATTTCAGAATAGTCTCTTTCACAATTTCTATTATGATCAAAATGGCCTGATAGCTGTTTCCTATACATATTAATTCATTGCTTGTTTCTGTTTATTTGCCACGAGATGATCTTCATGTCTGGAATGATGTCCCTCCTCATCTTGATTTCACTGAACCACTAACTTCTTTTAAAACATAGTTCAGGTGGAACTTTCCAATATGGGAAGACCTTCCCAATTCCCCTAGATAATGGTACAGACTTGGCTGCCTCTTGAAATTACTCTATATTCATGTTTTGCGTATATTTTATATTTACTTATTTTATAATGTTTTTATTTTTCCCAGTAAAATATAAATTCCTTGAGTGCAGAGGCTTTCATTTTTGCCTTTTTAGTTCTAGCACCTAACACAGTGTCTTCTAGACAACAAGCACTTAATAAATGTTTGACAAGTTAGATAGACACAAAAAGTAGATGGAAAAGAGAAAAACCAGTTAACTTTTTATTAAAACTGAATTTCAAATAGTTCATGAGAGATATTTTTGAAGCTTTTCATCCTATGTGTTCACATTCAGCAGCAAAACAAAGATAACTGGCTTCTCAAATAAATAAAGGATCAGAAAAGATACAAAATATATAGATAGTTTTTATCTAATTGAATTTCTACAAATAAGATAAAAACTCTAATTAACTATATGCTTATAATGGTAAGCCAGCTTTGCACTTGCACTTATATCCTCAGCTTAATAATAAAATAATTATAAATATAAGAACAACAAACTTTTTTTTGTTAAGTAGAAGTACTTATCTCCCAAGGTTGTTGCAAGGTTCAGACAAGCATGTAAAAGTGACTTTCAAATTAAATGTGCTATGTAAATGACAATTATCATTGTTACCATCATTATAATTATCATTTACAGTAGGAATTGTAAATACCATTTACCTCTAATATGTCATCTTTCATTACAGAAAGCTCACTGCTGTTCCTGGCCACAAAATCATACTTGGATTTGGCATATTTCTTGGAAGGGGCTTTGAGTAGGTCATAATTCCTGAAACAAATGAAAAAAGTTACTGCTGGATGTTAAAAAAAAAAAAAAAGTCCATCAAAAGGAAAATATCTAGGGAGTCTCCAATTGAAAACAATATTTCTTAGGGCTAAATGATACAACTGTCAAGATTGTAATAATCATTCATTCATATCCTTTCCCTACCTTTTTTAATTCTACTTTCTTGTTCCTTAGCATATAAGTAAAAGTTTATTAGCATTTTTAACAAAATGGATAACACAAAAGAAATCAAAAATCAAATCAAGTAAATTTTCTGCTTAATGCTATCAATTGAAGGATTTTAATTTGTCTATGAGTTCTACTTATTCAAACTATATAATCAAGTTATTCATAAGGCCTGTGAAAAGAGTTATGCACAAAGTAAACAAAAGGCCAATCCAACTAGCTGTGTCATGAATATGATACTGAGTAGGTAAATATCTTGAAGTATGGTAAATATAGATTTTTTTTAATGGGAACTTTAGCACTCAACCTAGTTGAGTGAGATCTTGTAATAAGATTGCCCTTCATCACTTCAAAACAGTAAGAAATTTGTCAAATACTTTCTCCTCTCCACTCTTTCTCTCATAGGAACTAAAAGAAGGGGAAAAAAAATTATATATCATAGATGGGGAAACAGGCTGAGATACTAAGAGAAAATAGAAAACAAATATCTAATACAATGAAGAAAATAGAGGCTAAGATATTGTTAGAAGAAAGCTCCAAAAGAAAAAGAAACTACAGTTAGAATTCAAGAAAAGAAAACAGAAAGGAAAAAAAAATCCCTAGAGTGATTGGAAGGCCTGCCCCTTTCCCCCAATTGAAGATGAGATAAAGAGAAAATATATAGCTCTCAATAAAAAAATTAAAGAAGAGATTTTATGGCAGTATAGAATTTGGACACAATTTTTAGAAAAAAAGCCTACAGGAAATAAAGCTCAAAAATTGTACAATACAGAAAATATTAAAGCAAAATCAAAAGACAATAAAATATGAAAACAGTGAGAGCTCTTTAGATTTGGAATCTGGGATTCAGAGGAATAATCAAAGAATCAGTCTACTCTCAAAATTATAAATTATAGAGGTGGAACTGATCTACATTGGTAGAGGGAATTTCCTGATTGACAAATTCTCTATATTCATGAAATCACAGATCAATTTCCTATCCAATAAATTACCAAAGTGATACATTAAATGAATTTTAAATTTTAAATGATTTTTGAAAAATAACCAAAATTCAATAAAAGATCAAGAATGTAAATAAAAAACATTTTGCCAAATTAGAATTATTATTATTAATGGTAACTGACATTTATCTACATTTAATTTTTAGATTGGTTGATCAGGAGAATGCTATAGACACAGTTTTCTCAGATTTCAGCAAAGCATTTGACAAAGTCTTTCAGACCATTATTATGAAAAGATAGTTAGAAATGGAGTAAATGATAACAGAGTTAGGATAAGTTAAAGTGAGTTGAATAGTTGGATTCAAATTTTAACAATTTTGTGTTAACTTGGAGAAGGGTTTCTGATGGAATGTTCCAGACATATGTTCTGAGTCATTTGATTTTTAATATCATTATGAATGACAGAGATAAATGCAGAGAATGGCAGAGATGGAATGTTAATCAAATTGCAAGTGACACAAAACTAAAATGAGAGATGACAGAGTCAAGATTCAAAAAGTTCTTGACAGTCAAGTACACTGAGCCACACTTTAAAAAAATTAACATAGGGTAAATATATTGTGACTATTTTTAGAAAAATTCCACTTCAAAATTACAAGACAGGATAGACATGGCCAGAGAGCAGTTTATCAGAAAAAGATCTGGAGGTTTTAGTAGTCTACCAATTCCATACAAATTAACAGCAAGGTATCATAATGCATACAACATTGGGCCTGGAGTCTAAATCTGAATTCAAATCAATCTCAGACATTAGTTGTGTGATCCTGGGTAAGTCATTTAATCTCTCTCTGCTTCAGTTTTCTTCTCTCTAAAAATGGAATTAATAATAGCATCTATTTTTAGGATTGTGAGAATCAAATGAGGTAATATTACTAATGCATTTTGCAAATCTTAAAGTGATATGTAAATGCTAGCTATCAGAAACCTCCAAAAGTTAGGTAACTTAAGGTTACACAGTTATAGTTACTACTTTGTTCAAAGTTAGGCAGAGAAGCGGTGTTAAATAAATGGCATTATTATCCATATTTCATTTATACATGCTTCCTTCTCTATTCTCAATGTTGCTCATCTTTCCTCCTTTATATCACTCTTTTATCCTGGAGTAATTAGTTATTTCAGTTAACTGAGTGTGTGCCAAATTGTGAAAAAGGGTGAGATAAATGTTAGACACTCTTTAGGAAGCTTTTTCATTGTGATTGGGCAAACAAAATCTTGTAGCAGCATTCTTTAAGGCCAGTTTAAGCCTTCAATTTGTCTCAGAGACATAATTTAATGTTCTATGGGGCCATATCATTAGATGTAGTCAACCAAAAAATAACAATTAGAAATAAGTTTAGTTCCATCCAGGACTTCATATTAAAATCTATAATGTATCAGAACATGTAATTTCAATTTCTCATTCAGAACAAGATTAATGAGCTTGATATTTATGTTAAATGTGAAAGGCAAGGAAATTGAATTAGCAGTTTAAAAAGAACTCCAAAATTATTCCCCAGATTCTAAATAATCATTCAAATGTCATGGTATAAACCACAACACAGTAAATTCACTGAGGGGTGAGTGGATTTCATATGTTATCTGCACTTCATTCTTGGCACATAATTAAAATCCTGTGGTAATACAGTAATTGTGATCAAGATGCGAAATCTCTCTTTGAACTTTAAACAAGAGAAGATCTTTCAGAGACCTTTGAATTTCTACAATACAGATGCTAGCCGATGGTTATGAAAGCTTCTTGATCAACTTGTAGGGCTTTAGAAAGTGACAATTCTATATTTGGGGTTTTAAGGGAATTTCTCCAATAGAGGATACCTATTGAGAAGATTAAAAACACCTGTAAGGGTATGGGCTTGATCAAGAAGTTTCCTTAGAGTAGTAAGTCTTTGTTTGGAACTTCTGATTCTGTCTTCCTATGGAAGATATAAATATGCTTTTCTAACACTTCCTGGAGGGACAGAACTCAAGGATAATGAATGAAATTATTGGCTTGAATTCTTGTTGAATAGATCTGTGGAATGGGCCAATTCTTCCTTCTGGATTACAAAGGACATTATTCATTACTTGCTTGGGACCTTTTTGTTCTTGGGAGATTTTTTCTTTTCTGGAGGAAAGACTAAAACAGGTAGGAATGGTTTTGGAATTTAGGGGTAGGAAGTCTGTTACTATGAAAGCCCGTTTAGCACAGACACAAATGGTAGCAATATGTGCTCTTGGGCACCTGAACCATAAAAAGAATTTCTAGAATCTTGTCTGGCCTTCTAGCCCCAGAGTGGCAGTAGTAAATTTTCTCTGCCAAGAGATAACAACTATAGGAAAGGGAATCCTCTGATATAAGTAGTTTCTAAAACCTATATTTCTGAAAGTGTCTGGTATTTCTAAAACACCGCCTTCTAGAAAAGGGAGGGTTCCTGGCAATTTAATCCTCAAATTCAGTCTTCTAGTAAAAAAGGCATATTTTCTGGGATTACATCTCTAGCCATATCAAAATTCATTTCCTTTATGATAAAGACCCCTTATACAGTACTATTCTAAAAGCATACAGAATGCCTTCTTGTGTGGGATACCTGAGGAGAAAAGTGGGCATTTTAAAGGTTGCTTGTTTAGAAGTCCACAGTCTGTTTCCCTTCTGAGGGGGTAGTGCCATAAGGCTAGATGCCTATTTGTTTTTGTTTTTGTTTTTAATTTTGTTGTTGTTGTTTGCTCTTTTGTTTTTTGGGGGAAGGGCATTCAAATGGAACTCACCAAAATCTTAAAAGATCCCTCATAACAAGCTTGAGTTTGTTTCCTTTCTCAGCACTTCTGAAGGGTGTTATGTCTATAGAGGACATTTCAGGCAAGGTAGAATTTATCAGAAACAGAGAAGCATAGTAATATTTATGGGCAATTTTGAGTCCTTTATGCATTGTCTACATTTTTCATGGGGTTCAATAAAGGCAGCTCTGCACCTTGTAAATTGTATTGTCACACTGAGTGGTTGTACTGGATGTAGGAACCCATTAAATGATGTCTTTATCTCTGTGATTTTGCAGTGGCAGTCCTTCCTATTTCTAATGTGCTCCTTCTCTACTTCTGTCTCTTAGAAGTATGCTTACTGATGTACGTATTGTCTCTTTTCATGGAATGTAAGCTCCCTGAGGATAATATTTTTGTGTTTGTATTCCCATTGTCTAGAATGGTCCCTGGTACTTAACAGGTAGGCTTAATGAATGTTTTTTGATTGATTGCTTTAAGGAGACCTAGATCTATGAGATTACACCTCCGTTATAAACTGAAACTTTTTAGAGGGAAGTCTGAACAGGAAAAAATTAAAAACAAAAACACAAACAAAAATAAAAGGAGTAAAAACCTGGAACCCAGATTGTATGAGCCCAGAGCCTATTTGATGGACTAAAGGCTGAATTCAGTTTTCTCTGTTTTTATGCAAATATTGTGGAAAATCTTTCTAAAACATCTTCTGTTGAGCTATCAAATATAAATGCTAGGAAGGTAATTAATTGCTAATGTTACATATTTTAAAATTTATGGAAAATTATCATGGAAAAAACAACTCTAAAATGTTATTATGGCTACTAACAGGAATGGAAAGGTTCCAAGGAGTTGAATTATATCACTGATCTCTAGAACTCCCAAAGTATATTTAATCTAAATATAGATCCAGCCTATTTGCTAATACAGAAAAGTGTAGCATAGCAAATGGACTTTTCCCATTGTTTATTAGCTTTGTGACAATGGACAAATAACTTCTTTGGGTATTTCCACATTTATAAAATAGGAATAATAATACAGTACTAAGGCTAAAGTGAGATAATATATGGAAAATGCTTTAGAAAATTAAAAGTGCTACATGAAATGAGTTACTATTGTTACTATTACTGTATTTTGATAATGGTTTAACTTTACTGAAAAAACAATTTCTTAAAAGTTTTCTTAAATTCTTTCTTATACCACAAAAATTTTTATGTCACAAAATTCATGCAATTTAATTCAACTTAATAGTAAAAATCTTAATCATTATATAGATTCTGAAAAAATTTGCAATGTATGACATATTAAATTTGAACAAAAAACTCTTAAGAATAGTTTATTTTAAATTAATCTACAAAGCAGCAAAATAAAAAGATAAGAGAACTGAAAAGGTAGGATAGTAAAATTACCTTTGAGTTGGACTGAAATTCAAGGTTTGGGTAGAAAATTACAAAAGATAAGATTGTACTATGGCTTTGCCAATTATATTTTTTTAACCTCTAAGTGAATACAAATCATTTAAAAATCAGGAATCTTCTTGGCTCTCCCACTATTCTACCTGACTACTTTCCCTTGCTTTTCTTTCCTTTCCAAAATAACAAGTGCATGGGTACTATCAGTTTGAATCAATTGCTTACTTCCTCTCTTCTTATTTTTGGCTCTCTGCTGGAAAATGTTCAAGAAGGGCAATATATGTAAAAACAAATAGAGACTTCTTTGAAAAATAAAACTTTCAAAGAAAAACAAAGAAACAAACATATGTATATAAAACTCTAAGTATAAACATTTTTATCCCAATTCCAATAGTAAAGTTCTGTTTTTTCAAACTGAGAAAACAAAAAAGAACTGGAGAAACTTATATTATGAATTCTAATTAACTCATTGCATCTAATAGAGGTCTATAGTTTAATAAAAGGCAAACTCATCAAAAGATATTTTACACTGAGAATGGAATTAAGGGATTTTTCTTCCTCTCCTCCCCCACTATAATGCCATTTTTTCAAAGGAATGATCAATCCTAAGGGACAACAATTGGTGCTAAATCTATGAATTTATGAACTATGATTTCACTTGTATAGAAAGTTAGTCTTTGTGTAGAAATTCTTTTTCAATGCAGATCAGCATTGTTTTTGAAACTTTAGTAATAATAATTATTAGCAATAATGATTAATAATAATAGAAACTAGCTGTTATATATGTGGTCTGTTAGTATAGCTAGCATTTACAAAGCACTTTAAAGTTTGCAAAGAATATTACAAATATTATCTCATTTGATTCTGATTAATAACTCTGGGAAGCAGGTATTATTATAGTAAAATATGATATATAATACATATAGTATATAATAAATAGTATAATATAGGTATTACATATCTACATATATATGGAAAGACAGTGACTTTCTCAGAGTGACACAACTAGATAGTGTCTGAGGCTGGATTTGAATTCATATCTTCCTGATTCCAGGTCTAAATGAGCTGCTTAGCAAACTGCCCAGAGTGCTAAGAAGTCACGCAATTTGCCCAGTATCTCAAAGCCAGTATATGTCAGAAGGACTTGAACGTAGATCATATCTCCACTAACAGCAACATCAAAGATGTTTTTAAAATATTAATAAACTGAATTTACAGAAGCAGAGAAGATTATATCACCACCAGTTGATAGAAAAAAAAGACAAGCACAAATTCTCAGTGGTCACTGAATGTTACCTCTCCACATGGTGGTTATAAGGCTGCTTAAAAGCAAAGGCAGCTTCCCCTTGGTCTAGTAGAGGTCCTCTTTTATGAGTTGTATTATTGAATGCATACCCATCAGGTGGAAGATGCTCTGGTACATTAGAATGCTGAAAGATTAAAAAAATGAAAAATTATTACAAAATTGTTCTTTCATATAAGTGTAATGTCAATATAATAATGCTAGTTATTTAATAAATATCTATAATCAAGTATGTATTGGTAAATATTTAACAACCAGATCTCCAAGGGGGGAAATGCATGTACAAAATACTTTCAAGTTTAATCTGAATTATTAATTATTAAAAATAATTAAATTTAATTTAATATGCATTATTTTCTCAAGACTAGAGAATAAACAAAATAATAAACCAACCTCTAATATATGTACATTTGCCAATGCTTAAGGTGTAAATGTTCACATTGAACATTTAACAATCAGCTGGAGCTGGTTTGATTTGATTCTAACACATCCCATCCCAGAAAGACATTCATTTAATCAGGGTACCATTTTCACCTACTGATAGTTATTTTAGCTAATTATGACATACTGGGATTATATTTTTATCACAGATGTGGCTTCAAATATGTCATCAATATAAATGCAAAATCTTCACTCTAAACTGGAGATTCTTAACTTTTTTATGTCACAAGACCTCTCTGATAGTCTGATGAAACCTATGTAGTACTATGGTCTGTTATCTACATTCAGGACTGAAGGAAATGCTAAATTTTAGCTAGAGGATTGTGAAAATAAAGAATAATTTTTCTCTCCTTCAAGGTCATAGATCCCTTCTGGGATCCTAGGTTAAAAAAATCCTGCTCTACATGATGAAGAATGAATTTTTCCACCAGGGTTTCAGAACAGTATTATAGTTTAGTATTATGTAGATAATTTTATAGAATATGCCAAATCAGCAAAATCATAAATATTTTCTCTGAATTCCCACTGTTATAAAAAAGAGCAAACCCAGGCAAAGACTAAACTAAGTGAGAAGTAAGACATATAAGCCATCTTTTCTTGATCAAAGTCATTTCTATAAAGGAATTAGTTCTACTATTTCTAGTTAATCTAACCATAACAGGAACAGAAAGGGGAGTTATGGTTAGGATTAGGGCTGGCCTTACTTTATGGGCAGATAAAAGATACTAATTTTTTAGTGAAATCTCAAGAGCTTATAAAAAGACCTCTCCCATAACAGTCAAAGAGTTCTAAAATAATGATCTGGTCTTGATGCTAGAAGTTCTCAAATTACTCATTTCTGTGCACTAAAAATGACAGGCAAGTGGGGGGCATTAGGAGGAAGAAAGAGAATAGAGCGATACAAAGGATAACCTTTAATGATAAAAAAAATTATGCTATCTCTGGCCAAAAGAGTACAAAAGTAGTACCAATAAGGTACAAATATGCCACTCTCCAATGCTCATTATTTACAATGCCGAAATACAATAGGAATGCCTTAAGACCTACATAAAAAAGGTGGTCCTGAATTCGGTTACCATAGCAAAGACTGTCTTGTCATGGAATTAATACATCCATTAAATTTTAGAAATTACTTTTACTTGATCTACTTCTCCTCCAAGCTCAAGACTTGGAATCTTCTAAAAATGTGGTTAGTGGTGTTTTCTTTTTTCATTATTTTTTAAACCAATTATAATTTTGACCAAGCACTTGTTACTATAGTAACACTAATGGATGTTGTTGTCCTTCCTGAGGGGGAAGATGACCAGCTATAGATAATCATCACAGCTCTTTCCTCCCCATTCTCTTGTCTCTGGAGATGCAATAAAACACACCCTGCCACACATAATTAGCTTATTTTTAAAATCTAAGAGCAATTTAATGGTTCCTCAGGTTCATGTCTGCATACTCTGCTACTTTAGGGAGTTTATATTAAAAAATTAGGATCACAACAACAGCAATTATTGGGATACAGTAAATTCTTTTATACATGACATGAAAAATAGTTTAAATGATCAAAAATATTTTAAGATATGTCATTACAGTATGAATTTTATTGGTGAGGAAAAACTTAGACAAAAATTAAATTTTAGAGACATAAAGCAAGAAAGTTTTTGATTACTGAAAGCAATGAACAAGCATATATTAAGGATTTTCTATGTGCCAAACAGTATTAGGTACTGAGATTGAACAACAATAGGGGGAAAAAAAAACCATAGTCCTGCCCTCAAGGAGCTTATGTTCCAAATAGTTAAAAAGAAATATAAATAAAACAAACAAGATGCATGAGGAGTAGATGTATCTTAACTTTAGATGTGAGAGTATTAGCAAATAAGATCTCCCATAGAAAGTAATACTGCAGCTGAATATGGAAGAAAGCCAGGGATCCTAGGAGCAGATGGTAAAAAAGGAAAGCACTTCAGGAATGGGCAATGACAAGTACAAAAGGATAAAGACAGACAATGAAGAGTTGTATGTAACAAATAGCAAGTGGGTCAGCATGGAGAGACCATAAAATAGATGAAAGGGGTGCAGGAAAAGAAACAAGCATTTATTAAGTGCCTCCTGTGTGCCAAGATCGATATTAAGCATTCTACAAATATTTTATCATCTTCTCACAATAATGCTATGAAGTAGATATTAGGGTCCCCATTTTACAGTTGAGGAAATGAAGGCAGTCAGAATACTACTGAGGGTAGTATGTATGAGAAGTTTAGGCAGGAAGGGGCCGTGTTATTAAGGAATTTAATTGCCAAACAATTAAGTTTATATTTGATTCTAAAGATAATAGGAATTTATTGAATAGAAGTGGAAATGTGGTCAAACCTGTGCTTTGCAAGGAAATGAACCCATATCAAAATGCTACTGTATTAGTTGAGGTGAGATGATGAGAAGCCTGAAATAGGGTAGTAGCTGTGTGCAAGGAGAAAAAGGGATGTGTGCAATAGTCTTACAGAGGTAGAAATCCCAAGTATTTGACATCTGAATGAATATGTGGGATGAGAGTATAGATTTAAAGATGACACAGAGATTGCAGATGTAAGTAACTGGGAGGTAGTGATGTCCTCAATGATAATGGGAAGTTTGGAGGAGGGAATGTGAAGTAAAATGAGTTCTGTTCTGGAGATTTTGAGATTGAAATACCTATGGGGTATCTACTTTGAATTGTCCAGTAGACAACTAATGATGAAAGGACTGGAGCTCAGGAGAGAGACTAGAACAGGATTCATTGATTTGAGAACTATCAGCAAGGATATAATTGAATCTATGGGACCTGATAAGATTATAATCAATATTGGTTAGGAAGAAAAGAGGTCCTGAGAAAGAACCTTTGGGGATATCAACAATTAATGTGCACAATATGACTGAAGATTCATGCTTGATCATATTTCTTTCCAGAAAAACTTCTAAGAGAAAGAAATTTCATAGGAATATTTAGTCATAAAGCAATAAGAGAGGATATATTTACATATATACGTTGGAATCTTTACAAACTGCTAACTCATTAGAGTTGATAGAGACAATAATTATCTCATTTACCATGATTCAGTATCCTTGATTTGATCTTACAAGGAGATATTTTGGGGCCAGAACCTGAAACAAGGTACTAAGTAGAACTAATTGATGCAATGCTTGCGTTCACACCTTTACTCCACAGAGTTCATAAGTATGGGAGATTCACAAAGTAAACTTTGTAACTTTGTGAATTCACACCTCCCTTGAAGCTCTTAGGGCCAGAGAGCACTTTGGGAGAAAACCCATAATCCCATTCTCTCAGAAGAGTCATATATAAATCCAGTGAAGAAAGTTCAGCTGAATTAGATTGGAGAGCCCTCTGGAAGATTGAGAGCCAGAAGCCCTCTCTCAGAGGCAAGACAGATTCAACTTGTTGCTGGCTGGGCTGAAGGACAAACCTTTGGATTTGGAGACATTTGGAGGGAGCTCTTGGAACCAAGCAGAGAGGCCTCTAAGCTAATCAAGCTATATTGGAGGCAATAAAAGATCTGAACTTTTAACACCTGGCTGTGTTTTGGGTGGTTATTACTTTCAACTGAAACTAAGGCTGCCTCCAGAAAACCCCCCCAAGAAACCCACTACCCCAGAGAGAACCTTTATATTATTTTAAAGAAGAAAAAGAACACAACATATATATATATATATATATATATATACATATATATATATGTATATATATATATATACATGCTAAAAAAGAACACAACATATATATATATATACATGCTAACTAATCCCCAATTATTGTAATCTTATTATTACTTAATAAAGGGGGAAAAGATTTACCTCTTCACTAGCCATTTATGGCTAGGATTTAAAAAAAAAATTTGTGACCACTAAATGTCAACAGAAATAGACATATTATTGAAAGCCAGATTTTTAATTTGTTTTCTTCTTTAGAAACTATATATTTATTTTTAAAGCCCCTCGAATTTTCTGGTGTTCATTCCATTTTGTTGATAGCTACAGAATTAATCTACAAGACAACAGATGAATAGAACTGTAATTTAGATATATGTTCCTATTTAAAAATAATGCAACCAGATGTGAATTACTATCTACTTCTAACTCATTCATCTGAGTGTTTAAACAATTATATTGGGACATTTATTGAAAGAATTAAGTAGTACTCAAATTGACTACTTGCTAATTATCTACTTTTTGTTCTTTAGATAGGGAAATCAGAGAACAGAATGTGAGAAGTGCTTTCTGTTCCAGTTTGATCTTATTTATCTAACCTAGATCTTCAGGCTTGTCACTCAACAAAATGGAATTAATTTGGTTCAAATTAGTGGTCTCTTTATTATTCTAACAAGTCGGAGAAAGTAATGGAAAAACAATATTTCCAGAAAATATGGCAACAAGGGGAAACACCATACTGCCTGGGCCATCTCTTTGAACTTCCTGAAACAAGAATGATGAGTATTGGAAGGGAACATGTAACAGACATGAGGGAAAGTTAAATGCCTCATGGTAGTACAAGGGGCCTAAAGTCAACAAATTTAAAATATTAATACAAAAAGTATTTTAAATTATGGAACCTTATGTGATTTGCAGAAGAGATCATATAATTTCCTCTTTATCTCCCAAAGTAAATATTTCTGAATAAGGTGACTAATGAATTTACTATTATCATCATTTAAGAGCCACTGAAGCAAATCAAATACTATAGGCATTATATTTGGGAATTTCTGCGTCTCTTATAAGCTTATAATTATTGCTAACCAAAAATTTTCCTCCCTGACTTCAAAGTGCCTCTATGTTTCTTATCCTAATACTACTTTTCTCTTTTTTCTTACATTCCCTGTCATATATCTCAATCTTTTGCTTAGATTTCAAGACTAAGGCTCTTAATCCATGATCCATGTTTGTTTGCTTTTTTAATATTTTTTAAAACAGTTTTTCAAATTTTAATGTTTAATAGATACTCAATATTTTTTCTTTTGGAATTTTTTTTTGTAGTTTTGTAGTTTTCTTTTGGAATCCTATATATTTATTTTACACATTTAAAATCATTATTTGGAGAAGATGTTGATAGGCTTCATCTTTCTACCAGAGAGTCATAATACAAAAAATGTTAAAAATTATGGACATCATAGAATCACCATAGTATTGGGATAAGATATATGTGTGCATGTCGATGTGTGTGTGTGTGTGTGTGTGTGTGTGTGTGCCTGAAAAACTGCCAGATTCATTGTTCTTCTTAATTTTCCCACATTTGTATACTTGCTTCTACATATTTATGTTTTCCTTCTTGCTGCCCAGCCATGCTATCTTTTTTTTTTCTCTATCTGACCAATTTCCATAGCTACCATATTTAATAGGTACAGTAAAAATAGGAAATTAATTGATACATGCTTTTAGGTATGACAACCTGTTTTCCATCTCATTGTATGACTTTTCACAGACAAAAGCTAGAAAAAAAATTATATACATTCATTGCTTGTATTTCTACTCCTCTCTCTTCTTAATCTCTTTGTAATCTGGTCTCTAATCTCATCAATTTATTGATAGTTATCTCCGAGGTTACAAAGGTCCTAACTATAAAATATGATTGTCTTTTCTTAAGATCTCAGATTTCTAGATCTGTTTGCAAAACATGAATTGTTTACTTTTTTCTCCGTGAATAATCTTCCCTTTTTGCATTTTTGTAAAGATTGATCTATCTGCATTTTCCTTCTCCCTGTCAGACTATTTCTTCCCATTCTACTTTACTGAAACATCATTCACATCATGTTTTCTTAATTCTGAGTGTACGTAAAGGCTCTGTCTACAATCCTTCTGTACCTTTCTTCCTTTCTTTCAACTCAATATTGTCTAAAATAACTCAGCTTCTTCCCTCCAAAATATATCCTGTGACTAAGCTATTTCTATTTCTGTGCTACTCCCTCTTTCCATCCTTTCTGTCACCCAAGTTCATAATCTCAGTTTTATCCCTAATTTTTTACTCCTTCTCTCACTACACATATCCAATCAGTTGGCAAATCTTACCATTTCTTTCTCCACCACATGATTCACATGTGCCTCCTCTCTACTCACCCACCCACTACTTTCCTTCAGGGTTTCCTCAGCTTTGTCTTGATTATGAAAACAGTCTCCAAATTGATATGCCTACTTCATGTTTTATCTTCCTTTAATCCATTTTCCACACAGCTGCTCAAATGATTTCTCTAAAGCACAAGTATGACCACGTCATTTCCCTTCTCAACCAACTCCAGTGGGCCCAGATTGCTTCTAGTATCAACAGAAATTCTTCACAACCTGGTCCTAACTCATATAGAGTATTCTCACCTCTGTGGATAGTCTTTTCATTTCTTGTTTACGCTGATGCTCTGCTACATTTGCCACAGATTCAGCCAACTGAAAAAGATCTTGGTCCATTGGTGCTCCCGTGAAGTTCAGCATAGGAGGTTCCCAACCATTGCGGAACCGTGGCACATAAGGTGGAATAAACTGTTCTTTGGGCCACTCCGCTCTAAATGAAAAATATAAGACATGTAAACAATTACATTTAAAATCATTTTTATCATATATGTACAAAATATATCCAAGACACAAATACTGCTTATAATTATTTTTCCCTTTTCTATCCCCCCAAAATTCATGCCATAAAATATGTTCACAATATTTTAAATAACTACATAATGATGTACATAGGAAGAAACACAAATAAATGATATAATATTCTGTAAATTATTTACATTACATTACCTTAAATAATGATTTTCATTTCTCTATTGATTCTACTCTCTGATGACAACTTTAGGGGTTTTTAAAATCAATATGAAGAATTACAATTTAGTGTATTTTTAGAGTATTGTACAAAATTTCAATATCTGATATAGTTTCATGCCAATATAAAAGATAATCATATTCCAACAATTGAATTATCTTTTATGAAAGGACAGATATTCCAAAATACTCATAAGATTTACATCTTTAAAATTATGCAGATTGCTAAAATGAATCAAGATGATTATACATCAACATATAAACCAGACAAATTTTAATCAGGAAAAAGTCACAGAATGCATTTGTAATTATAATCTGTCCCAACTTATTACCAATCAATTCAGAAAAGAATAACTACTTCTTTAGCCATGTAGGAATTTTTCATTTATGAAGCACAGAAATAAACATGACACTAGCATTTCTACTTTTTTACTATCATTTTTTTTTCTTTCTCTATCATGTATGATTTAGTTTTTACCTTGGATTACTATTTTAAAATATATACCATTTACTCTAATATTTTTGTGAGTTTCTCCATGATCCCTAAATATTTGAATAGTTTCCTCATGTTGATCATCCATTGCCTAAGGCAGTTCAGAGAATGTATTCTTTATAGGTCAATGTGATTTGCTTATGACTCTGAAGCCTTTGAAATGTTTGTGTATCCAGTGCTACTTTGCCTTTTCCTATGTTTACACCATCCAGATACTATGGTATTTGATTTTCCTATCCAGCTTGGTTCAACCTTAATATTCACCTAGCTACAGGGTTTTATTCTTCTTGCACAATGTCGTAATGCTATAAACCAATTAATGTATTTATACTGATTAATGTGGCTTATTATCTAAAAGTCCTATATCTAGAATTCATTTATTGTGTCACTTTAGTCAAAGGTTATTGGTCTCAAAAGATATGGAAGTATCTCTGGGTTAGTTAAAGCTCTGACAACATCTATCAGCTGCCTATCTCAGAATCTGAGAATTTTGAGTCTTGGGGTGACTACATGAGAAAGGCAGAACACTCTAGTATTTATCATTTTCCCGATAAAAAGCTCATATTATCCATTGGTCATAAGTTTGGCAATACATTCCTTGGCTCAGGATTGATACCTTAGAGGTATATTTTCTATTTCTCAAAATATTTTATACAATTATGATCTGAAATAACCAACTGCTTTTTAAAGACATAGATAAAACAGAGAAAATTAGTTTTGCTAACTTTAGATTCAATACATTTAATAAAGTTATATAGAAAAAAAGACTTATCAAGCACTACTTCTAGGTCTATTAAATCTATCATAACTCAGTTATTTAATAAACATTTAAATTTGCTGTCCCTTATTTTATTTTTCCAAATACATGCAAAGATAGTTTTCAACATTCACCTTTGCAAAAGGTGAATAACATTCATTTGGGCTCCAAATTTTTCTCCCTCATTCACCTTCCATCTTTGTCATGCTACACAAGAAAAATCAGATGAAAAGGGAAAAAAAACACGAGAAAGAAAAAAAGCAAACAACACAAAAAAGGTAAAATAAAATACTATGCTTTAATGCAAATTCAGTCTCCATAGTTCTCTTTTTGGATGCAGATGGCACTTTCCATCACAAGTCTATTGAAATTGCCTTGAATAACTGCATTGTTAAAAAAAAAAAAAGAATCCATCACAGTTGATCATCACATAATCTTTTTGTTACTGTGTACAATGTTCTCTTGGTTCTACTCACTTCACTCAGGCTCAGTTCATGTAATCTTTTTAGGCTTTTCTGAAATCTACCTACTCATCATTTTTTAATGGAACAATAATATTCCATTACATCCTTATACCATTACTTATTCAGCCTTTCCCCAACTGATGGGCAGCCACTTAATTTCCAGATCCTTTCAACTACAAAAATAAGAGCTACTACAAATATTTTTGCACATTTGAGTCCCTTTTCCTCTTTTATGATCTTTTTGGGATATAGACCCAGTAGAGATGCTGTTGGATCAAAGAGTATGCACCATTTGATAGCCCTTTGGGCATCTAGAACTCTCTTTTCATATTTCAGTCACCTAGATTCCCTGGAATCCTTCAAGTCTCAACTAAAGTCTTGCCTTCTGTAAGAAGCCTTTCTCATTCCTCCTTAATCCTAAGGCAAACCCTCCATTGATTATCTGCATATAATTTAGCTGTATATAGTTGTTAGCACATTCTTTTCCCATGAAACTGTCAGCTTCTCGAGAGTAAGAACTGCCTCTTATTACTTTTTATTTCTAGCACTAAGCCCAGTATCTGACACATAGTAAAGGCTAGTTTGTTGACACAATAATTTTCTTATTTAAAAAAAATGATTTGCATAATGCAATACAAAAAAAAGTTTAGCTCAAAGATTTCTTTAGCATAGGGAACTTAGGAGTGAAAGCTCCTCTATCGATGCAGATTGGCACCTTTTCTATAATTTATAGCCTTGGAGAATTATCTAGAACTCTGAAAGTGATCTTCCCAGGGACACACATCCAGGATACATCAGAGACAGGACCTTAATCCAGATCTTCCTGGCTTTGAGGTTGTTCCTTTAACCATTTTATTACACTGCCTCTCTATCCATAATGTCAGGCTCCAATAAATAACTTCTTTTGCATTGTTAAAGCAATTTGTATGACTTTGTAAGTTTTTATGTTGAGTGTTTCCTTCTGAAATCGAAACTATATTCCATGGTTCTCTAAAATAATTCCTGACTGAATGAAGGGAAAAGGGAAATTGTATGATTTGTATGTTATTTCAATTGTAAAAATAAATTAGTGGCAGCATAGTTATGAAAAGATCAAATAAGCAAATCTACTAAAAGCTATTGAAATGATATTTTATCTCATAGGAGAATACTGATATGGTCACAGGAAGCTGATATAAAGATTTTTGAGATTACTTAGGAGATTAGATGGAAAAGAGAAAAGAAACTAGGAAGCACTAGGAAAAGATTCTAGGAGTTCTAGTATTAATGAATGAAAATGAGAGTTCTAGTACTGGGACCAAGAGAAAGGAAATAGTTTATGAAAGAGACAGGAGAATGAAATTTAAATTTCATTAAATGAGAGAGTTTTTAAAATAAAAATTCCTTTCTTAGAAAAATGAAAAAGATATAGAAACTAAATATAGATTAAATATTTAAATATATAACAGGCCAATATGGACAAGTCATAATCTGATTTCTTTACTTTTTCACATTCACTCTAGAAATCCTCTAACTCATACCATTTATTTTTTAAATTAATTTAAAAATAAGGAAATGATTCCCAGAAAATTGAAGGAACTTGTCTGCAACTAGAGGGATAGTACCACAGCTGGGTAGTGTAATGGATATAGCACAGAACCTGGAAGATGAAGACTCATCTTCTTAGCCCTTAAACTCTGGACTTAATCCACAATTTCTTCATCTCTATAATGAACTGGAAAAGAAAATGGCAAACCATGCCATTATCTTTGCCCTTCCCCCCCAAAAAAATAAAGTCTTGAATAGCCAGATTTGACTAAAAATGAGTGACTACACACAGAGTAAGAAGCAAGACTGAGATTGGAACTAGCTTTGAAATTGCATTTCATGACTTACCTTTGGCTTTTTTTTTCCTACATAAGTTTTATTTTTATGCTCCATCACAGTATAGTGTGATCTTAAGTACTTAGAAGGCATTTCCTATGAACTAGAAACTCTGAACAGATCTACTAATCTAGAAAGTTATGGACTCAGGGATGGGCTCATTATGCTCTTTGAGGACTAGTATGACTAAGAAATAACCTAGTATTGAGAAAAAATGTTGAACTACGAGTATGAACCTGGGTTTACATATCACTGCTAATACTGGCTATGTGATGGCAAGCACTTAAAAGTCTCACTTTCTTTATTTTAAAAAGTGAGTATCTGAGATACCACTACACCCCTGTCAGATTGGCTAAGATGACAGGAAAAAATAATCATGAATGTTGGAGGGGATGCGGGAAAACTGGGACACTAATGCACTGTTGGTGGAGTTGTGAACGAATCCAACCATTCTGGAGAGCAATCTGGAATTATGCCCAAAAAATTATCAAATTGTGCATACCCTTTGATCCAGCAGTGTTTCTATTGGGCTTATATCCCAAAGAAATACTAAAGAAGGGAAAGAGACCTGTATGTGCCAAAATGTTTGTAGCAGCCCTGTTTGTAGTGGCTAGAAACTGGAAAATGAATGGATGCCCATCAATTGGAGACTGGCTGGGTAAATTGTGGTATATGAATGTTATGGAATATTATTGTTCTGTAAGAAATGACCAGCAGGATGAATACAGAGAGGACTGGCGAGACTTACATGAACTGATGCTAAGTGAAATGAGCAGAACCAGGAGATCATTATACACTTTGACAACGATATTGTATGAGGACATATTTTGATGGAAGTGGATTTCTTTGACAAAGAGACCTAACTGAGTCTCAATGATAAATGACGGACAAAAGCAGCTACACCCAAAGAAAGAACACTGGGAAACGAATGTGAACTATCTGCATTTTTGTTTTTCTTCCTGGGTTATTTATACCTTCTGAATCCAATTCTCCCTATGCAACAAGAGAACAGTTCGGTTCTGCAAACATATATTGTATCTAGGATATACTGCAACATATCCAACATATAAAGGACTGCTTGCCATCTAGGGGAGGGGATGGAGGGAGGGAGGGGAAAAAAATTGGAACAGAAACGAGTGCAAAGGATAATGTTGTAAAAAAAAAATTACCCTGGCATGGATTCTGTCAATATAAAGTAATTATTAAATAAAAATTTTAAAAAGTGAGTATAATAATATCATCAGCATTTAACTCAGGGTTTTGTGATCAAATAAGACAAATTTTCAAAAATACATATAAAATTATTAATTTTTCTAATAAAGTTCAGGAACCTTAAAGTATCTTAAAGTGGCATTTTATATAAATGCCAACTATTATAATTAAGTAAAGAGATGCATCCCTAATACTTGGTCAATAAATGATGAATCCTTTGACAATCCTGTAAACAAAGAAATACAAAACAATGAATCCTGTGTGGCCTTTGACTTCAGTATGGTGACAAAGGCAGAAAAAGGAAAATCTGTATTTTCCTTTTTTTATACACAAGAACATCCTAAGATAGTGTCAAATACCTTGTGAAAATTTGGAAAATTAGGTCTTCAATATTCCCTTGATCTATCAAATAACCTTATCCAAACAGGAAATGTGATTAGTATGATATACTCTGGTCTTGATGAAGCCATGCAGTTTTGTTTTGTTTTGTTTTGTTTTTTTGTGTGATCACCAATTCTTTCTAAAGATTCATGAATAACTTCTGCAATTTTGTCAGGAATCAAACTCAAATTTATCAATCTATAGATTGCCAGCCATTTTCATTCACTTTCCTTTTTTTCAAAAAGTTAGAATATTCACCCCTCTCTAGTGCTTTAAGAACTCTCTCATTCTTCTTCAGACCTGAACAACTCTCCATTAATTCTTCAAGACTCCTGACAGGAATCACTTTTGTTCAGTACCCTGGAGAGTAGTTTGTCTGAAGCTGGTGACTTGAACTCATCAAAAACAGCTAAGAGCTCTTGTACTATCTCTCCCTATTTAGTTTAGGTGTCAACTCCCTATTCATCATTTTGAACAGTCTCTTGTCAATCTAATGGTCATTCTTCTTGATAAGAAAATAGAATAGAAAAATGAAATGAACAGCTCTACTTTCTCCCTCCCTTCAATTGTTATTTCATCTACCCCAAGCTATATCCTTATCCCTTTTTTGATCCTTCTTTCTTCCTCCACTTAGTCAACAACAGCTATTAACCAAAAAACTTTTTGTTGTCCTTGGAATATTTGGCAGACTATATTAACTATATTAATTCGTTACTAGTTAATCAATACTAACTAATTAACCATTACTACTCTGCTTTACTTTGATATTTGTCTTCTATTTATTGTCCATGTTTGCTTTACTCTTCCCCATATGACTTTTAAAATCAAGTAAGATTGATGAAAATCTCTGTATACTTCGTCTCTCAAGGAGAGACCCTTTCTTCCTCATCAAAATTGTTTCTCTTAGTAGCATCATATTTTCATTCTTGGGAACATCCCATATCTACTAGGCTGATTTCTAAAAATTTTAATTAGGTCATGTCCTTTGATATCTAATTTCTAGCACATATGTCAGACTCTTCTTGGTTTTTCTCACTTTTTCAGCCATAAATTGTAAGAAGAAATGGTCCTCTTTGCCAAAACTTCTTATGATTTCTACTTCATTAATCAATACATAATTTTTGATGGTAATCAAGTTCAGATGTTAGGTCCACTATCTTTTTTTTTCTTTCCTTTTTTTGGTGCATATATTTGACTGTCAGTTGCTTTTCTTTTTAAAACTTTTTTTAATTAAAGATTTTTATTTTCAAAACATATGCATGGATAATTTTCAACATTCACCCTTGCAAAACCTTGTGTTCCAAATGTTATCCCTCCCTTCCCCCACCTCCTCCCCTAGATGTCAAGTTATTCAATATATGTTAAATTCGTGCAATTCTTCTATACATGTTTCCACAATTATGTTGCACAAGAAAAATCAAATCAAAAAGGAAAAAAAGACGAGAAAGAAAACAAAATGCAAACAAACAACAACTAAAAGAGTGAAAATATTATGTTGTGATCCACACTCAGTTCTTACAGTCCTCTCTCTGGGTGTAGATGGCTCTCTCCATCATAAGACCATTGGAACTGCCCTGAATCATCTCATTGTTGAAAAGATCCATGTCCATCAGAACTGATCATAATATAATCTTGTTGTTGCTATGTACAATGATCTCCTGGTCCTACTCACTTCACTCAGCATCAGTTCATGTAAGTCTCTCTAGGTCTCTCTGAAATCATCCTGCTGATCATTTCTTATAGAACAATAATATTCCATTCATATACCATAACTTATTCAGTCATTCTCCAACTGATAGGCAGCCACTGAGTTTCCAGTTTCTTGCCACTACAAAACAGCTCCTATATCTTTTGAACAATGAAATTGTTACTAAGGTAAATCAAAAAATTTCTGGATACTATTCTCTATGCACAGAGAAAACTCTAACAGATGTCCAAATTGACATCTCCCATGACTATTATATTAAATCAGGGCTACTGATCTGTTTCTTGAAGCACTCATCTCTTTTTATTTTTTCTGCCCAGTATGTATAGTATAATCTGAAGACATTATCATTGATGTTTCTGTCTCCTTTGATTTTCACCTCAAATGCTTTCCTCTATGGTTCCTGGATTTCTACAAAATGAGGTTAGACTAGATGGCCTCTATGGGTCTTTCTATTGTCCCTACTAGATAGTGCTCCTGTCACTTCCTGACCTGTTTTTCCCTCTCCAGGCCTCAGTTTCCTTATTTATAAAATGGAATTGGTCTAGATGGTCTCTGAGGTCTCTACCAGTATAAGACATAGAGGTAATCTAGCCCAATAATAATGTGCTAGAGTGCGCACTAAAAAAGTCCATTGTCTGCCCATCAATTGGAGAATGGCTGGGTAAATTGTGGTATATGAATGTTATGGAATATTATTGTTCTGTAAGAAATGACCAACAGGATGAATACAGAGAGGACTGGCGAGACTTACATGAACTGATGCTAAGTGAAATGAGCAGAACCAGGAGATCATTATACACTTCGACAACGATATTGTATGAGGACATATTTTGATGGAAGTGGACTTCTTTGACAAAGAGACCTAACTAAGTTTCAATTGATAAATGACGGACATAAGCAGCTACACCCAAAGAACGAACACTGGGAAACAAATGTGAACTATCTGCATTTTAGTTTTTCTTCCCGGGTTATTTATACCTTCTGAATCCAATTCTCCCTATGCAACAAGAGAACTGTTCGGTTCTGCAAACATATATTGTATCTAGGATATACTGCAACATATCCAACATATAAAGGACTGCTTGCCATCTAGGGGAGGGGGTGGAGGGAGGGAGGGGGAAAAAATCGGAAAAGAAACGAGTGCAAGGAATAATGTTGTCATTATAAAGTAATCATTAAATTTAAAAAAAAAAAAAAGAAAAATTCAGAGCCATGAAGTGTCAGACACTACTAAAAACAACTGAATAACCATAAATAGCATATCCACCTAATTTAATAAATAAAGACAAAAAAAAAAGTCCATTGTCCACCTCAAGGGCAAGTAGGTGATACAGTAGACAGAATGTTGGCCTTAGTGTTAGGTGCAGTTGAGTTCAAATCCAGCCTAACAGACTTACTAACTGTGTGACCCTGGGTGAATCACTTAACCCTATTTGCCTCAGTTTCCTCCTTTGTAAAATAAGCTGGAGAAAGAAATGGCAAACTACTCTAGTATCTTTGCCAAGAAAGCTTCAAATGGGTTTAGGAAGAGTCAGACATAAAAAAAATCAACTAAATAACAACAACAATTTTCCACCTCAGAAAAATCCTCATCAAATCTCTATTTTATAATCCATATCTAATAAATTTCCAGTCTTATAGATTTTTATCTCTACAACATTTCTCCTGTACATCTATTTGTCTGAACTAAAAGGCAATCACCACAGATTAGGTACCCATTTTGACTGGATTACTATGAAATACAGTGGGGGTAGGATATCAACTTCTTTTTCCTGAAAATAACATCAATTTTAAAAAAGCTGAAGATCATATTAATTTTTGTTGTTGTTTCCAATTGTATATTGCATGTTTCAACTTTTTAGTAAAATCTACAAATCTGCTCAAGGACATGTGATTAGACAATAGTTCATTTGAAGACTTTTTGGCTAAAGTGAACTATAAACATGAAACTATCACAAAAATGAAAATGAGTCTACCTTAAAAGATAGAAACTGATTGTTTACTACCATAACAGTCATTTTTGAAACAGCCGTTATAGAAAAGATCAAAATTATCATTAAACCAGAAAGATGATGACTGAGACAATTATGTAGGCGAATATGCTAGTTCTGCCTTATCTCTTCCAAAAAGGCAATTAATATTAAGAAAGAAGAAATAGGTAAAAACCTTAAGTATGACTGTCTTAATTTCCTACGGAACTTTAGCTAATGTCATAAACAAATTTAGGGAAGCCATAAGAGCCTGGAAACCACGCCAAGCCAAAAATATTTGATTTCTTTACCAGATGAAGAGATACGGCAGCCAAAATCAACATTTGTTTAGAATAAAACTCATCTTTAAAACTTTAGGGAAGAGGATAATGGAAAATAATAAGTAGTATTACTTACAAAACCACAAACAGGAATGGAAGAGAAAGGACAGAAAAAAAGCTCAGTAAAAGATTCCAAGTATACCACTATCTAAGGTAATTAATAGATAAAACTGGAAATTTGATTACAAGATGGATGAAAAATGGAAAGAATATGTCAGTATTTTTATGAAATCTGTTTTAATCCTCTCAGACAATGGAACAATCATATTTGAACTGCAAAAATATCACTTAATAGTGGGATTTGTGAGGAAATAAACATGATACTCAAGTAAATTGAGTTGTTAAGAACAATTGGATAAGACCAAATATATCCAAGAAAAATCTGTGGGTATTCTTAAGATATTTGAAGATGGAGATTGTATTAAATGTTTAGAAAGACAATGAATAGCATTGCCTCTGAAATATTATATTGTCTATCAACAAATACATTTATATATGAGATAATTTTCTGATCTCTGTGAAATCGTTAAGAACATGAACTATATATGGAGTGAATCCTAGAGGAAAAAACAAAAGGGAACAGATAATTTTTGGAATGTAAATTTAATTGTTTTTTTTTTGTTTGTTTTTTACATTTTAAAGTCATTTTTTGGAAACACCTATTCTTCCATGGATCCTCTAGACTAAAACTTTTCACGTAACTAAGAAAAAATAAAGCATAAACACTTACTACAAAAACTATATTCGACAAGATAACCAAGACTCCAAATAGAAAGCAAGTCCCTTATTTTTATGACTTAAGGAAAAAGCTATATTTCAATATCTGTTCTTCAGATCATCATTTTTCCCTCCAACTGCTCAGAGATCAGTTTTGCTTTAGCTCTTTATTTACATTGTTGTAGTCCTTGTATGTATTGTTCTATTGGTCCTGCTAATTCCATTCACCTTGAATTATTTCATATAAATCTTTCTGAATTCTTTATATTAATTATTTCTTTCTGCACAATGATATCTGATTATGTCTATGAGTCATAGTTCATTTGTCTTCACCTATTTTCAAATCAATGGATTTCTGCTTTTATTACTGGTTCTTAGTTATCATAAATTACTGTTATGAATATTTTGGAATATGTTAGATTTTTGTTTCTTTCTGGGTCCAGAATTGATTGATTAGTAAGAAGAGCATCAGCTATATTTTTTATATGTGGTTGTTATAAAATACAGAATTTTCAATAATCCCAACCTGATTCCTAATTAAAAAAATCTATCATTTAAACAACATTATTCTTTTCATGAGCCTATATGGCTGCAATTCTTGAACTTGCAAAGAATATGAATTATACCTGACACAAATGGAAGTGGAGTGATGCATGGTGTACGAGTGGGTTGTAGCATGTTATCAATGATAACTGATGAACAATATATGGCAGAAAAGATTATTAACTAGGAAATATATGATGGGAAATAAAGCTCAGCCAGTTATCTATCAAAAATAGAGGAAAACATTTACAGTCTGAGGGCTACATTTGCACCCATTAAATGTTAAAATGACCTAGAGGGCTACCATAACATTGGAAAGAATCTCTGTGAAGGATTTTTAGGATTACAAAAATTCCATATGGATGATACCATGGATCCAATGAGTTGTGTTATAATTATTTTATTGATATGTCTACACCACAAAGGTATTCCAAAGCCTTAATTACTTAAAATGTTAGATTTGCATAATTCTTTACCTGGGTTTTATCCATGTTTCTCCCAAGGACATCCAGAGTTGCCTTTCTTCAACAGTGACAGTGTGATTTAAGAAATCAATTGCATCCTTGGTCAACAGAGGACTGAGTACTGTACTGGCTAGTTCAGGACCTCCGGTTGCCTGTACCACCTAAAAGAACAAGAATTTCTTCAGTACACAACTTCAGCACACAATTTCTAACAGCACACAAAAATCCATTAAAAAAATCAATGCATTTTTTCATACTCGATAACCTCCAATCTAATCTTGTTTATATATAGCATTAAACCATACCAAGTAAACCAATCTAGTTCATCTTGGCCTAAAAAAATAAAATGAAAGATTAACTTTCTTTAGAAACACTGAAAAATCTATCTATTGATTTTTATATTAATATTTCCTTTGAAAACCTTATCTCTGTTATCTGATGATTTTAAGCTATAAAAATTTTATTGAAGTGATCCCAACTGACAAACTCAATTAATTCATACTTGAAAAATATAGTTTTGAAAGTAATGTTAGAGACAGAAATAAAGGTCATGTTGAGAGTAATTGGATCTTCTCATAATAAAAAATAAACAAGATGGTGCAAAAATCACAGAAGAAAGAGTATTTATGTTTTAACAATCTGAATCTGGAACTATTTTGAACCCTTTCTTCTCCTCCCTTGTCAGCTTTCCCATAAATTTTGACTTAATAAGGATAACAGTTTAAGAAATGTGGGGGGAAGAGGGAAGAATCTCTATAGGTATGTTTCTCTGATAAATATCATGATAACAATTCCTTAAAAATCATGAACTATGTCTTAAGACAGAAACAAGAATACTTTTGGACAATTATTTTTTCAGTCTTCAGGGATTTTTATCTTGTGTTAGACCATGAATTTTTTTTAAAAGATGCATTTTGGAAAGCCTCCAAAGAGGGAATAAATTTTAATGATTATACTAAATCCTACTAATTCTACTGATACTAGGTTGACTCAGGATCTGACCTTGACCAGATAAAACTGAATGATCTGATTTCCTCAACTTTTATTAATTTTCTCAGTTAAAAGTTAAATTTCAAGCCACAGAAATACATTTTATTGCTTTCTTTTGTTGTTGTTTTTTAAAGTTTATGATTTTAAAGAATGGTTATTTCTATTTATAAAATTTTGCTCTTATAAAGCATACTTCAATTACTATTAGAAATATTTTTAGTATCTCTATGGAAAACTCAAGTATTTCAAGCACACAATGAAATAGAATCAGTCACTTGAGAATTCAAAGAGTCAAAAATAAAAAAATGACATCAAGAAATGAGAAACTATTAACACAGAATAGCCTAATTAATCCTCAGAAATCAAGCAAAGATCTTCAAAGGGATCTGAAAGCTGGCAGGATTATTACTGATTTTTCTACAATGCATTTACAAGGCTTCCTGAAATTGAAAGAAAAATGAAAAGTTTTGTCATAAGAAGGTTGAATGAGTCTATCAGATCCAAGCATCTTCACTGGACTCTAAAAATTTATTCCCAAAAATATTCTCTGGATTTTTAACTTGTATTGGGCTTAGAATTCTTGTCCCCATCAAGAGAATGATGAACTCTGTTAAAAAGACCCATATAAAAAGAATCAGAATTGTTCCAGAATTATAGAATTGTCCAAGTAGAAATGGATTACTACAATATGATCTTGCATTATGCCATCTATCATGAAATGTGAAAATATTTAGCCAAGATCTATAGATTAACATGCTGAAGCAGTCTTGAAACTTGCCTGAGTAAAACCCATTCAAAAATCTATAGGCTATGATTAATGCTAGACTTGAAAGAACAGATTAGTCATCAAAGGTATGCCTAAAGTGAATGTGATAATTGTGTTTCAGTAAAGATTTAAAGAAAATGTGTCAAAATCTTGTGAACTCCATGGTAAAACTTGTAAGACTTGTAGCCAATGGAGCAACTATATTACATATTAAAATATTTTTTAAGATGCAAAAAGTTGTTGAGGTTTATTATACCCTTTTTTATTTTACTTTGTTCCAGTTAATTGGCACAGCTTTGTAACTGACTCTATTTTAGCTTTAAATCTCTCCTGCTGACTGAGTAAGGTCTTCCAGGGTTTTAGTAGTGACCAAGACAAGAGAGTATCGAGCATTTATATAAGCATATTAAAATTTGCAAAGTGCTTTATATATTATTTCATATGATTCTCATAATAACCTTGTGATAGATGTTATTATCCATATTTTACAGATTAAAAAACCAGATTGAGAGAGTTGTGACTTGTCCACATAAATTCATGACTAACATAGTTAATAAGTGTATTAAGTCAGTTCTTCCTGAATCCAAGTTCCACACTCTATTCCCTGCATTATCTTGGTGCTTATGAAGTTGGGGAAAAGCTAAAATCTCAGGTTTAACAAAAGGAATTGAAACTGGGAGGAAAAAGGAGAGGACACACCCACATTCTTAGCACATAGGATAGGAAGCACATTTTCTTTCACAGATTCTATTTGTACATACTGAGAGATGAAAATAAATAAGATTAGAAAAATGTTTATGTCTCATATGCCTCTCACCACTTCTAAAACAGTATTCATTACCTTTCTTCCCCAAACCCTTCATCTCTTCCCAACCTCACTACCTCTGGTTTTTTTAAGGCACTACCATTTTCTAATCATGCAAGTTCATATATAATTTCAGTGTCATCCTTGACTCTTCTCTTGCACTCATTTCTCATGGCCAGTATGTTGCCAAATTTTGTCATTTCAACCTTCAACAACATGTCCTTCTCTTCACCCATATAGTCACCATTTTAATTTGGGTACTCATCATTTCCTGTCTGAACCAGGTAGGTTCCTATTAGTTGAAATAATGAACTGTGGTCATATTTTTCCCCCATTTCCCCACAACATATTTCCATTAGACTGGAACCAATTACTGTATTTTATATAATTATAACTTCAAATATTGCAAATTAAAACATATAAGACTACTTTATGAAATTCCTTACTTGCATTAATTAGGCCCTGGTTTTAATTTAATAACCTTCTGGTTTTCCCTTTGTTTCAACTCTTTCCCCAGTCCAATTCATCCTATATTTCCCAACATGGATATGTGCTTTAAGCATAAATTTGATCATATTACCTCTTTGCCCTCCTTCCCCTTATTCAGTAATTCCAGTGGGTCCATACCTCAAAAATAATATTCCTCTCAAAAATTACCTAAAGTATAAATTTTTCTGCTACTTCTTCTGAAAGCCTTTCAGAACACATACTTTTCCTACTTTTTCAATTGTGTTACAATTTTACTCTCTCCAACATACTATGATTTAGCAACTCTGTCCTTGCAAATCCTGTGCAATTGCATACAACACTCCATCTCCTTGCTTGCTCTGCTAGTGAATCTTGGAACTTCATCATCATTCCCTGCATGGCTTATCTTTCCCCCTATCTCCCTTGGGTGTAAGTCATATACCACTTTTCAACTCCCTTCTGCTCACTGTCTGTTTTCCCCTAGAATGTAAGCTCCTTGAAGGCAAAGAGTCTTTTTTTTCTGTATTTGTATCTCTAGCACTTAGCACTCATCCTGGCACTGAGTAAACACTTAAAAATACATGTCTTGCCTCCAGCTATGATTTTACTGGTTGTGTCCAATGCCCCACATTCTGGCTTCCCTGGTTTCCTTCAATATTCAGTACAAATAGTATTTTCTGCAAGAGGTTTTTCTTGATCTCCTTCTATAGCAGCTATACTTTCCTTTAAGATTACAAGAGTATATATCCTGATTATTAGAATGATTCTTTTCCCATTAGAATGTGAGTCCTTGGGAACGGAGATTTTGTTTCTGCCATTTTTTTTGGGGGGGAGGACATTCTCAACACTTAGTATATACGTTTGTGATTGGTTAACAAAAATTCATCTTAGCATTTCTGGTGGCAATGAAAAATTGAAAAAAAAGAGGTGTTCCTGACTCAGAGAATCATTAAAAAAACCATTTTATATGGAATACTCCTATCCTATAAGAAATAATAAATGTTAGGAATTCATAGAAACATGGAATGATGTGCAGAAATTGATGCCGAGTGATATAAGGACAAAAATACCATACACAATGATTATAATTAAAATGAAAACAACTTGAAAAGGCACCTAAACTTATTTGTTAAGTATCATGGCCAGTTTTGATCCACCAGAGGAGATAACAAAATGTATTTCCCTTGAAATATTGAATATATTGTTAAATACAAAAACTTTATCAATTGATTATTTCTAATTGTTTTTCCTTATTACAATGGAGGATTCAATGGAGTAGTAGAGAGTATATTGGGAAATTGTTACCATGCAAAATACAAAACGGATCAACAATTTAAAGAATATAAAATAATAATATATTGTTTATACACTATAAAAAGTTAAGATAGTGTAATCAATAGTTAAACTATTTATAACAGGTTCTTTTCATTAAGGGGTCATTTTCTTGAGAAGAAGCAAAGATGAAAATGTTTTGCATTTGTTTTAATACATGAGCTTTGGCTAGAAATTACATGGTTGAGATTTTTACATGTAGCTTATAAAAGTGTTATCATTCTATATTCATATGAATAAATCCATATTTCAGCTCTTTGTAGAGGGTGTAGAAAAAACATAGAGGAAATACATAATACATGTCTTACAGTACAAATAGTATTCCATGTTACATTTCTTTTTACAAATTCCATGCCATAAAGGCAGAAAAAAAATAATAAAAAGATCAAGATATTTTCAAATGTATAAAAATAATTCTATTTTAAAAATTATTTAAGTAATTACTCTTTTTACTATGTGATAGTACATCTGATTCTTCTCTGACAGGAGTACTTACAGTATTAAGAATTATTTTAACAATAGCAATGATCACTAAAACTTTGATGCTGGAGCCACTTATAAACTAATGTAATATAGGATTTTTCCTCTTCTAATCTGACTTTGCCTAGCTTTTGTCACTGACTGGGTTAATGAGTTTCCTGTGTTTGGAAACTAATAAAGCATATTTTACATTTTACTTAACAGTTTGTCTTGTTCCACTTTGAAAAAAATAGATGATATTTTATTTGTTGATTCTTTTTTTATTATTCAAGTAAAAATGATTACAAGTTGTAAAGACAATAAGATTGAATTTGATTTAATTCTGAGAAATGATGCAGTTGATAGTCCTTTTTCTTTACAGTATCTCTCAAATCTATTCCCCCCCCCCTTTATACTCTCAATATAAGCATGAATTCTTTTAAGATTCTCATTTCCTCTCACTTGCTATTGCTTTTTCTGTCTCTTTCTATCCTCTTTGTACTATGTGTTTTATACAGATGCTCAAATACTTCTCCTTTATCTATCACTCTTTTGTACCCAACAAACTTTGTATATTAAAGTATAAATTACTGATCTTGATTTGCAAAGTATCACTTTCCAATTGTTTTAAAGCCTAATTTCAGATTTAGAGAGGCAACTCCCTGAAAGCATAACTTGCATGATTAAGTGCCAATCTACCTAGGCAGAGGGAGATTCCAATTACAACCGAGGTTTAATTTAAAGGAACAACAAAAAAATCATGCTCAAATTTCTAACCAAAAAGGACAACTTTCTATTCTCCATCCTTGTTCTGCCTCTGGGCTTTTGCTTATACTCTCTATTATATCCCTATTCCAAATCTGTCCTTCTCTTCCTTCTACACAGACCTTGGGTGCTACATTCTCCACAAATCCACAGTCTTTCTTTGATACTCCATGTCTGCTCTCCCCCACCACCATTTTTTCAGTTCCCAATAAAAATAACACAGGAGCAGGATATAGTCTCAATGTCTCTCATATCTAGTAGGCATCTATGAGTGCTTGCTGAATTTATCAAATCATAAGGTTTCAAAAGTTAGAAACATTGCTACCAATCATTAGCACATTTTAATGGGCTGAATAGATTGCTCTCATTTTTACTATCCTTAAATATTCATTAAAATATATTTAATAATAGTTAATAACACTTTTCTCCTCTTAAAAATATAAACTCAATCCTCATTGTGAAGTAGCGTAGCAAATATGTCTCCCCATTTAAATTATTTAATTGTATATTTTAATAGATAAGCTGACACATCAAACTACTCTCAGAAAATTCTGAACCCACTGATCCATATTAATTTGCATAGAAAAATATTATATTTAAATTAGCATATATATACATATATGTGTGTGTATATATATATACACATATATATGTGTGTGTATATATATATATATGTATATATATATACATATATATATACATATCTCCAATATTTTGGAGGAATAGTAAAAGAAGTGAGGTGTGAAACAAAGTAGTAGGAAGTGGACAAAGCATCAAGATTCCTATTTCTACAACTATTTGGGTGATTTGGGCAAATTACTTACCATGTTTAATGGTGTATACAAAAAATGAACCAAATCTGCTGCACTAGGATTCTGGATGTGAGACTTCAATTTCGCCTGAAACAATAAGACAGCAATTTAAAAAAATACAAAACAAATTCCAAGCCATGATGAAGGAAAGAGATACTCAATTAAGAAAGAAAGATCAGCATAACATTACATTGTCAAAATGGCAAGGTAAGCTTAACTCTGAGGAGCAGGTAGATTACCACTTTGGCTAACATCACAGTACCAAAGTTTTGCCTTGTTCTAAGAACAACATAAGCAGATGCTACAGGTGTGGTCCAATTCAGCAATTGGGTCTTCTTCTGATATAAGTCCCATAAGCTGGAATCTATTGCTACTCTGCCTTAACTGTAGTTTTCTATAATCATAAAAATCATAAATATGCCATAAACTGGCATGGAGAAATAACTACCATTGTGAGCCCTTCCCAAGACAAGAGGCTTAGTCACCCGGCTCTGGTGCTCAAGATGAGAGTCTGTATTAGAGTGAAGGAAGTGTCAGAGAACAGAAGGCGGGATATTTGAGGGAAGTTAAACCAGCAAGCCTTTGTAATAGATTGGATATAGGGATGAGGGGCATAAGGAGAGAGAGATGAAGAAGTGAAAAATAGTGAGGAGTCAAGGATGACTCTGGTTGTTTGAGCCTCTGGGTTTGGGGGGATAGTATTGTTCTTTGCAGTAATGGGGAAGGTTAGGACTTGGGGAGGGCTTAGGGAAAAAGACAATGAATTCTGTTTTGGACATATTTAGTTTTACAGAGAAAACACAAGTCATTCTTTGTGAGCTGTTTCTTCTCTCTATTCCATACCTCAAAACCTCTCATCCTCATCTCCCATTCCCATTCTCTTTTTTGCTAGTTTCTGTTGAAGAGTTGGCATTTCTTTTTGTTAAGGCTAACTCCTTTAATATTTATGCCCTTTACCAATGGAAACTAAATCTCTTCAATTTTATTCCTCTTTGCTTCCCTTACTTCTTTCCTTCCTCATTCCCTCCCCTTCACTTCAGTCTATAATCTTATTAATCGTCTCCCTTTCACAAAGTCCTAAAAAAAAAAACCTCATTGTTTTCATTTCCTATCCTATTATTAACTTCTCAACCAAGTCCTCATAATTTGGCTTCTGACCTCATTACTCCAATGAAATGACTTTCTCTAAGGTTATTTTAAAAAACACTTAAATTTCTCATAATACGGTTCCACATGAACTTTTAGGTTTATTTTATATTATTCACCTTCAAATATTTCATGTTGCATCCGAATTGGACTACAAGTTCTCCAAATTGAAAATCCAATCCCCTGCTTCTGTGTCTTTAAAAGGTTGTGCTGATACCAGAATGCATTATTTTCTCACCTCTACCTTCTAGAAGCTGCAATTGCCTTTATTACTCATGTGTCACTCCTTTGAAGATTGTTCTTGCCATCACCAAATAGATATAAATAAGCTTATCTGTTTCTATGTTTTCTTCCTCTAAAGAATATAAACTCCTTAAGGACAGGAATTGTTTTGTATTCTGTCAATGAATCCCAAGTACCTAGTATAGTCCCCTGAATCTAATAAATATTTGCTAGACTGGATCTAATTAAATTGGAATAAATACTTCTTGATGGTTAATCCCATTTCTTAAATTGAATATTAGCTTATATAAGAAGGTCAGCAAAATAAAAAGAATATATTACATTTTTAAACCAAGTTTTATAGATCAGGCTTCACCTTCTCTATGTTTTGATCAAATAGGCAAAATAAGACTAGAAATAACCACAAGTTTCTTAGAACTTATGTAAAAATTTTTTTCTACCAAGTTAATGATTATAGTGTTCCTTCTTTCTCTTACTTGTACTATATACATAACTGTCTTTCTACTTACCAAGAGGTTAAATCCATGCTTAAATTTTTGGAAGCAGTCAAAAAATTCATCAGGAGGTGGTGGTTTTGCTCGGAGTGTTAACACACCCTCTAGTGAAATAAATATAGAGATAATTTTCAGAAATTAATTGGAAATACAATCCAGAAGGGCTTTGTTCTACACATATTTCATCTAAAACCTAGTTGCTATAGCTTCTTTCATGGTGTTATCAAGTGAAAGTTTGTAAAAAAAAAAAATCCATGAAATAGAAATTCCTAGATTTGCAACATAGTATAATAGAAGCAATGTTATTGTTGTGCAAAATATTTTATTTTATGTAAACAGTTTGTTTCTTTTCCATAGTTGCATAAACATGGAATTTTGTTGTCTTTTATCATGGATAATTGTTTTAGCTACATTTAATACTGTAATTTTTAATATAATTTTAATGGTTTTAATAATGTGGCCAATATTTGGCCATTTACTTTTTAGTCTCCAATTGAGTTTATATCTAGATATCATATTTACCCTTATTGAGGACTATTTTCATTTATTTATTCATTCACTTTTTCCAAGAAAAGCCAAATTATATTCAAATCATGCAGTTCACCTAGCAGAATGAAATAAAAATGTTAACTGCATTGTCTCTTCTGTTTGGATGGAAGCTTTTCACTTATGGATTGACAGGAATTTGGCATTCCACATACACCATCATTATACTCTGAATGTGATCTGGTCAAAGCAGATAGAATTCCAAGACCTTGAATAAACAGTCATTTAATAGAAGAGGTGATATGGTATAATAAAAGAGCATTGGCCTTAAAATCAGGAGAGATCCAGGCTGGTATCCTAACCTTGACACTAACTAAGTTCATGACAATAGGAAAAATCAGTTCTTTTTGAACTTCAGTTTTTTCATCTGTAAAATAGAAGTAATACCTGCAATTTTATTTCAAAGGTTTGCTGTGATGAGAGGCTTTGTATATGGTAAATCTTTTTTTTTTTTTGTATTCAAGAGTATCTATGCCCTAACATTTTTTTCTTAGTAATATTTTGTTTTTCCAAATACATGTAAATAATAGTTTTCAACATTCATTTTTGCAAGATTTTATGTTTCAAATTTTTCTCCCTTTCTCTCATCTCCTTCCTCCCCAAGACATCAAAGGCTTTTTAAAGCTTAAAGAGCTAATGAAATAAACTGTCATTGTCATTACTAATAATATAACAATCAATAGTACAGAATTTTGACAATTTCAATGAATAGACAAGGAGAGAATGGATCGTTATGAATCAGAAAAATCTATGGACAATTTTAGCCTTAGGATTAATAAATATGAATATAACAGGATTTTATTTTCTCCCTATCCAAATAATAACAAATGAATGGGGAAGGTAGAAATTGGGAAGGGCTTAGGGAGAAAGTTAATGAATTAGAGAGAATTTAAGAGACAGGAAGATTTGAATTCAAATCCAGCCTCAGGTACTTACTAGCCCTGTGATCCTAAGCAAACTACTTAATTTTTTTTCAGTCTTAGGTTCCTCCGATAAAATGTGAATGATAATAACATCTTTCTTCAGCGTTGTTACGAGGATCAAATCAAATGAAATATTCTACACTACATAAAATGTTCTATAATCCTTAATACCCTATACAAATGTGAGCTATTAGCTATTTTATGTTTCTTGATAATGATAACAAAATGTAAATAAGACCCACCATCCCAGTGATTATATCTCTTTTCTAAAAAGGTGAGAATGGAGAAATAGCAAAGTATTAGATTCCTTTTGTCTTCCCCTTGATCTTGGAATGAAAATTTTAGTTCAGAAGAGTTAGAATTTCCTTTTCTGGTTTTTCATGGGAATAGTGTCTCTTTCTTCATTTTCATATTAAAATATTAGTTAATAAATATTAAGGTATTTTTGATAATGAATGGTTTGCAGCTATATATTTTTGAAGACATCAGGAGTAATATGGATCTGGAACAACTGATTATTCATCAACTAAACAACAGAGAAAGGACAAGTTGGAAAATTAACAGAGCATAAGATGATTTTTACCAAGTTCCTTAATATATATATATTATATATATATGTACATATATATATATGTGTGTATATATATATGAATGTATGTATGTATGTGTTTTTTAAATGATGACAAAGGTTGCTCCCAAAAATTTTGGGAAGTTTTCAAAGAACACATTATGACTCACAACCTCAGCTCTGACATTTCTTTGCTCATGTGCCATAAAAAGTTTCTTTTCTTATAAGATTTCTACATACTTTTTTCCTTTTCTTTTTCTCTACTTCAGCCCCTCTTTTAATTTTCTGATTTTCTCTTTATCTTCCTGCCTTATTTCCTCTTTCAGTTTTTGCAGGTCTTATGTGTAGGGTTTTTTTAATGCTTCAATTTGTTCCTGAATCTTTTTCTCGGCCTATTGATATATATATGGTTTGTATAGCAAGAGCCTCTCTTCTTCTGCACCAATTGCTCAACTAAGGCCAGAAGCTGTTAGCTGAGCTTCCTTCTCACTTTCTTTTGCCCAGCAGATGAACCCATGCTACTTTCTACTAAGCTGGAGTATCAGTCTTTTAAGCTTTCATCCCTAGTTTTACTTAAGTATTGGTTCAAGCCAATATCTTCCAAATGATCCTTTCAGATGAATAAAAGGCTCATGAACTCCATGGCTTTGGAATCACAAAATTTCCAGCATTTTCTTTATTGCATCTTGCTCCTTCTTGGTAAAACAATTAAAAGGGTAACTGAAAGGCTTCAAACTTATTAGTGAGTTAGGAAGATGTCTATCTCAAGCACGTAAAAACGTTCTTCTTAGAATAGGTGAATAAGAACAATTTATTCCAGTGGCCATGAAGCAGCTGAAGCAGGGGCATGGAACAGTTACAACTTGCCAAGGTATTAAAGATGCTAAGGTTATTCACTGTATCCTAGACTATTGCCAATCACTTTGATTTTTGTCTTGCCACTGGACATCAATGACACTGGAGGAAAGAGTGAGGTTGACACCTTTCTTCAACTCCACTTTACAAAGACAATTCATGTGCAAGTGAAAACATAAAACATTCTGTTATGTAGTCCTCTTTGAAAACAAAAGAACAAGTGGGACTATCAGGATAATGGCTTGAGACCCAAGGAAGTAAATGATAAGGCAGGGGCTGATCTCCTTCAAAGTGTCCACATCAGGCACATCAGGATCAATCCAAAGAGCTACAACTACAATTTCTTTCCTATTCCCCACCTTTTCTATGTTCAAATAGGTCTTCATCATCCATTTTGCTACTTAGTACTGACTCAATGCTCATTTTCCAAGGATGCTGATCCCTATTGCATTTTTCCGAGTTCCTGTCTTATCCATCAGAACAAGTCTCAGTTGCTTTTTCCTACAGACTTAATCTCATGACCATGGCTTATCCTTTGCTCATGTTGTTAGAAATCTTTACAACATCCTTTTGCCATTATCTGGTAAAACTTCTGACCAATTCGAACATTGTGGCTTTACCAGAATGAACAGCCTTCTCCCCCTCTTCATAGAGCTGAACTTTGGTATTAATATTAATGTAGGTATTCCTGGAACCTGAGTGTGTATTGTTTTTTAATTACTTTAAAACCTGTAAGAATATTGTTTAAATTTTTTTGCCATTTTAAGCTTACTTTTAATTTCTTTACACCCTATGATATGATTACCATTTGTAAAGTTTCTGTATTTATTTACAGAATAATTTTTCTCAATTTTTTTCAATTTTTCTTAAAGACATTGTCAATTACATGTAATGAATTCAGTTTTTCCTATATTTTATATAAGTCTGAAACCATATTACTTTTGTCATTACTAACTGGTAAAGTGTAGACCTTTCAAGATACTGTTTTTCTGTCAAAGTCCCTTTGCAAATAAATTGGTTTTTCCTTTCAAAATTATTTGCTAATATTCCAACAGATTTGGGGTAAAAAATGTCATCAGCTTCTAGAAGGAGAACTATGGAGACTGAGTGTAGATGAAAACATAGTATTTTCACCTTTTTGTTTGTTTTATCTCTTTCGTGTCTTGATTTTTCTTGCACAACATGACAAATTATGGAAATATATTTAAAAGAATATTTAATCTATATCAGATTATTTGCTGCTTTGGGGAGAAATAAAATAAAAAACAAAGGGGAAAATTTTGAAACATAAAATGTTACAAAAATGAATGTTGAAAACTATCTTTACATGTAATTGGAAAGATAAAATACTATTAAAAATCATAAAAAAAAATAGTTGCTATGCTGTTAGTTATGTCCAACATAAAATCAAAGGCCAAAAATGAGCAAATCTAATATTTTTTCATTTCTGATGGTATCTTTAAGTATGCAAGTATTTTTTCATTACCATATAATTTGAATTTATCCTTGTTGATTATCAGAATCCTAATTCCTAATTTTCTGAAGTAGCTTAAAATATACCAAATTTTATTCAAACTTTTCATTTTAAAACTGTAGCTGTCTTTTTGTCTCACAATGCTTCCTTTAGTCAACATACTATTGGATGATGTTTTAAAATACATCTTTGATTTTTCTTTGTATGCAAGAATCATTCTATTTGTATTCAAGTTATAAAAATTTATAATTATTAAACTAGTTTTTCCTCTGTTATACATCTATTTACCACATATCTATCATATATATAAATACCATATATAACATTTATTTTATTAAAATCCAATTCTAATTTTAACATGCACATAACACATATATACCACAATTCTTACATTTCAAACAAAAAGTCCTAATGCTGATTTGGGCATGGTACCCTAGCTACTCTCCTAATTAGAAACTATGCAAGTGCAAATGTGCACTCTTTGCAGCATCCATCCCAATCCATTCCTATTATATCTGGGATCCCAATGAGACTAACAACCATTTTCTTGAATAGTTTTTCCCTAGGTTATGATGGAACTGCAGAATTTGTTCCAATTTGGAATTCTTACTGAATTTTAAAAACGGAATAAAATCCAACTTACCACCTGGGCCTTTCTTTTTACTTTTCTTAGTCTTTTTCCTTTTAGAAAGCTCAGAAAATGCTTCAGCTGCTTTTTGAAGTTTGGTGATAAAAAATTCAATGTCATCCAAAATATGATTTAAGATTTGCTAAAACATGAGAAGAAAAGAATTTAAATAATATTATGATTGCTATACATATTGAGTCATTAAAGAAAAATTAAGAACTTGACAAAATTTTATTTGCAGAAATTTAAGATTACCATGAGAAGTAGGAAAGAGAACTGAATAAATATTCCAGTGGCTGAAATGTAATATCATATTTTTCCTATTTCCAAATGCTATCATGAAAACGTTTTATAATGACTACTCAAATTATTAAACATTTATCCAATTAACTCTAATGTAATATATAAATGTATTTAGTTACATACATACACATATACACATACAAGATTAAATTACTTGCTTTAATATTGGTGTGTTTTCTTAATAAGTATTACCATAAAAAGTATATATAGTATTATTTTTGGAATGAAGGAGATATACAATTTTATGACAATTTGACTGATATGCCCACAATAATGGAGGCATTGCAGAGTTTCCATGTAAAAAAATTATTTAATGATACATTAATATTTCAAATGTTTGAGAATTATCACAAATTGATTTAGTTGTCAGAAAAAGTCTACAATTTGTTTTTCTTCCATATATATGTAATAGGTTTTAATATTTAATTAGAAAATTACAAACTTTCTATTGCTAAATTTAAAGATATTTTTACACATATGAAACAGAGAATACACTGCACTAATACAAAACACTGTTGCAACTTCACACATTTAGATTGTGGTAAAAGACCTTCTAATACTAAATTATACCATTAGAAATTATATGTTCATATTTCAGGAATTCTACAATTACTTTTCAATAAGGGTTACATTAAAGGTCATACTAAAAGCAAATCCAAACTTGTTTTGGTACTTAGATTATCAAAATTATAATTTACAAAGTAGAGAATAAGAGAAGCCAGATATTAACACTATCAATCTAAATTTCTCACAGATTGCTATCATATGAACTACTTAGTATTTAATGCTCATTTACTGTAGCAAGATACAGTCATAAAAATAAAAGAAAAAAAGTATAGTATAATGGATAGGAAACTGGCTTTGAAGTCAGGAAGACTTGAGTTCAAGAATTGCCACTAAAATGTTTAATTGGTGACCACAAGAACATCTATTAACCTCACAGTGCCCTAAGCACATCTCTAAAACCAACGATTATGCATGAATTATTGATGGATATTGATGGAGGAAGATTCCACAGCAGGAATCATCATATACAATAAAATCAAAGGGCCAAAATAACAAACAGAGATAAACAGAGATAAAGAACAACTTTAACATAGATTACCAGTCTAAAAGAAGAATACTTTCCTATTTATGAAATTATTATTTAAAAATGTTTTCTTTTAAATCATCTTCAAAACCAATATCCCAAAGTTTATAGTTTTTACTTACAACATCCCTGTCAATCCTGGCTGCCATCATCTCAGCTGTTTCTTCAGGTTCATAATGCCTGGGTTTTTCAGGCATTACTACTAGAGAAAATAAATAAATAAACAAAAAGCCTCAGTCAAGAGTCCAGGAAGTACCAATCCATGTAAATAAAAATGAAAACAGACAAGCAGAAGAAGTCATCTGGAAACTGCAGAACTTCTATTAGACATCTATAATTCTCAGTCACTAAATATATTCCAATTCAAGGATTAGCGCTCATTCTTTGCCTCCCTACATACCCATCCCTTTTTTTTTCTTCCTGCTTAATCTGCAGCTAAACAGTTAGGTATGGGGTTGATGAGCCCTAGATTGAGAGTCAGGAAAACCTGAGTTTAAATCCTGCTTCATATCTTATTAGCTATGTGACCCTGGTAAATCACTTAGTCTCTGCCTTAGTTTCCTCATATACAAAATGTAAATAATTAGCCACTTTACAAGGTTGTTGTTTCCACTAAGGAAAAGGCATCAAGATTTATGTAGGACGACCCATATGAGCTGAATCTTGAAAGAAGCTCAGAATGCTAAAAAGGCATTCAGAGAGAGCTGAAAAGGGAGCAAGTTCTAGCCATGGCAAAGATAGCCTATGGAAAGATAGGAAGGATAGAGAGGAAAGTTTGGCCAACACTCACATAACTTTTAGCCATTTTGGCTGAAATCTGGGTATGGGAAGGGGATTTATGTGGAATCAATTTGGAAAGGTAAGCTGAAGCCACTTTACCTAGAAGGAATAGGGTATTCCTAAAGTTCCTGAAAAGAAGAGTGAGCTGGTCAGAATTGTGCTTTAGTAAGATCATTTTGCTATCTAGTTAGAGAATGGATTAGAGAGGAAAGAGACTAGAAACACAGAGCCCAAACAGGAAACAGTACAATGGTCCAGGTGAAAGGTGATGAGGGTGTGAACAAAGTTGGTAAGAATGAATAGAATGAAGGGAATGGATATGTTGTAGGGAGATTTAATAAAATTTAGAAACTGATTTATTGAGGATGATACCAAAATTGTTATTTTATGTGATATGAAAAATTACAGAGTTAAGGAGTAAGGTAATGATGTTTGTCCTTGAAAATTTTAATTTGTATGTTGAAAAATTATCCATGCATATGTTTTGAAAATAAAAGGCTTTAATTTTAAAACAGAAAAAGAAAAGTTTAATTTGAAAAATCAATGGGGTTCCCTCTTGGGAATAGGTAATTGATGATTACAAAAATGGAGCTCAAGAAGTGAGCCAAGGAGTATATATCTAGATCTGGGAGTTATCAACACACAAGTGGTAATTGAATCCATAGAAATGGATGACATTACTGAGAGGATATATATACTTTATGGTGAATTGAAAACTGTAATGGTTGAGCATTGCTGGGATATTAACTTATCTGTCCTTTATTATATGCTTTTACATGAATTTTTCTTACATCTTTACAGGTTTATTTTAAATTCTAAAAATGTAAAAGGGCTATTCTTTCTTTAAGAAAAACAAGAGCACAAAATCCCTCCAGAAAACACATACACACAAACCAGAAAATATTCCGAGCAACTATTTAAACAGATTTTATAAAAAATTGCCAAGTTTAAGGGAACATCAAGTATGCTTGCCAGAAATGTTCATAACTGCTGAAAATAGTAACTGTCAAAAAATTAAGAAGAGTAATTTGTATGTCTTATTTTATTTTTAAAAGCAGTTACACTAAAGAGCTGCTATTTTCATGTGTTTAGTTGTAGAATTTAAATAAGCAACCTCTTAAATATTTAAAAAATCCCCAAAGTGAAACACAATTGAATGTAAACTTTAGTTTTACATATAACATATCAAATCATTCTCCATTCCATTGTTATTCAATATGACATGTCATATTGTTTTATTTTAGAGTTGTAAATTCCACTGAATATAATTGAATAACATAATTAAAAGCGATATGGCACAGTAGAAAAGGAATAAAGTGGGAATCAAAAGAACTCAGCTTAGTCCCAACTCTAACATTTGCTAGCTTTGGCAAGTCCCTCAGTTCTTTTGGATCTTAACTGCCTCATCTGTTAAATGAGGGGGTTGTTTTTTTTTCCTAAAGTCCTTTCCAGCGCTAATGAATTCTAGTGATTCCAAGTACAACAGTAAGTAGTGAATACTATGGCTTACTTCCTTTTAATAATACAAACTAGTGGAACCAAATGGTTAGTTATCTATCCTCAATTCTAGTACCATTCCTGCATCTTTTATCAGATCATAGTATTGTAGATATAGAGCTGGAAAGGACCTAGAAGTAATCTAGTCCAAAACCTTAATTTGCTATCAAAGAAAATTTTCAGTGTAGTCAGAACTATTTATTCTGAAGCTAATACAGGAGTTATGATGATGATAAGTGGAATAGAGAGTGAAGCAATTTCTCTGAATATACTTTTGTACTCTAAAGTTTACCATTTGGATAGTCCTCTAATGGCTATTTGCCAGTGAAATAAAATTTCTTCTTTTCACTGCACCATCAAATTTATCATTTGGGACACTGTAATTGAGGAATATAAAAGGCTACTTGTATTAAAACACAATGGAGAACAATTTGTAGAGAAGGCACTCAATAGATAAGAGTGTCATAAGTGGAGTCAAGGAAGCTCATCCTCTTGAGTTCAAATCTAACCTCACACAATTACAAACTTTGTGACCCTGGGCAAATCACTGAGCCCTGCTTGCCTTAGTTTCCTCATCTGCAAAATGAAAAGAAAATGGCAAATCACTCTAGTATATTTGCCTAGAAGACCCCAAAATGGGGTCAACAAAGAGTCAAGTATGACTGAAAAATGATTAAATGAACTCCAAAACCCTCTAGTCTCCTGGCATCAAATTCCTATTTTATTTCTTTTGTTTTCAAGTATCTATTGTCTTTAAACAATGAATCAATTTCAGCATTTGAAAGCTGAGGACTATTTATTAGCCAGATATTTACAGAGTTCTATTAGCTAAGCAACAACCATTTGCCCAATTAGAGTTAGCATTCAGTAAAAGCAGTTCACACAAATACTTACTTTCTCCTTGATCAGCTGCCCACGCTGACCAGGCTGCCACACGACTTCTAACATCTACCTGTGTAACGGTCCCTGGAGGAACAGGGGCAGGAGCTCTTGGTGGAGGAGGAATACTGCTGTCAGATTTTGCAATCATCCTTTAAAAAAAGCAGAACAAATAAACCCTTTATCATCTGTTTAGAGAACTCAGCAATTCTTTGAAAAGAGTATCATTTCCTCAACTTGAAAATTACTATTGTCAGGCAATTACATTTTTTGCTTAACTATTTTTTTTGTTGTTGTTGTTACAAGGAAGGGTTGACAAGAGGAAGGAGTGACAGATTTTAAGTTCATCAGGAGATGACTGTGGAATAAAAAACAAAATGTATCAATAAAGCTAAAAAGAAGAAAAGAGAAAATTAACTTTATCAAGGTCAAAATAGATCTTGTTTCTGTTCCAACTTAATGAAATCATTCTTAACCTTGGGTCCATGAATTCTGAAAAATATTTTGATGAATATTTCAATATAATTGTTTTCCTTTGTAATCTTCCAAATGTTATTTTTATGCATTTAAGAATATTGTTCTGAGAAGGTATCCACAGATTTTAACAGACTGACCAAAAGGTCCACGATATAAAGGTTAAATACCTTGACATAATTGATATAATTTCCTGCACCACTGAAAAATCTTAATTCAGGCCAGAAACAAATCAATTCTTCACTTAATAATCATATCATATATATGTGTATGTGTACACACATATATGAATGTATGATCCTTGTAATTCTAATATGCTATGACTTGATGATATGCAATATTCCAGATTATATCTAGAATATTATTATTCAATTCTTATGATGCAAGCTTGCTTAGAAAAAACCAACTAGATGGTCAAAATTCTGAAACTAATTTCATAGAAGAAAACTGAATGATCTGAAAGAAGAAAACTTTGTGAAGGGGAGGAGGCAAGGTTATCATTGTCAATATACATTTATTATGTAGCTAGCCTTCTTCAATTATTTGAGGAGCTATCATTTGGGAAAGGAACTAGACTTACTGGGTAGAATTTTCAAGTGACCAACCTTGTGAGGCAATAAATTCTCTGTGATAAATAATATTCAAACAGATGTAGAAAGACCATCTGTCATGAATGCTAAGGATACTGCAAAGGGAATTCCTACAAAGAAAAGGAAATTTTACTCAACAATTTCAAAGGTTTTTTCTAACTTTTAGATTCTATGATACTGAATAACCCAGGCAATAGAATTCAAGACGGCCATAGTAATTCATAATTTAGAAATAATTTATTTGTAACTGGCCTAAATGGTCTACATGGCCAGGATGGATCTCCAGTAGGATTCTGGCATGGTTCCGTGCCAACTGAAGTAGGGACAGCCTTATAAGCATTCTTGTTCACCCTTGCTGGCACCTTTGACATTAAACAGTGACTCGACTTTACCAGAGGAAAGATACAATGGTAGATGTTTAACATAGTTTATAGGTCTGGGTTATCGAACAGATACCCCTCATTGTTGAGCAGGCACTTTGAAGTGCAAAACACCTCCTTTAATCTAGCTGAGCAGACCCTTCTATGCCAGCTCGAGGCCCTAAGACTGAGGGAAGGAAGGAAAGGCCAGTCCTTTGTCCATTTCAATACTATAAACAAAAAATATATTAACAAATTTGTTAAAATGTAACATGTAACATTGAAAACAAATCTTCAAATTTGAAGTTATTTTTTATAACTCAATTTTAAGCTTCAAATTTTCTTCCTCTTCCAACCAATTAATAGGCAAGAAAAATGAAACTCATTACAAATATGTTTAGAAAAGCAAAATAAATTTCCAAATCAGCCATTTTCCAATAAAAAAGGCAAGAAAAAGAAACAGGAGAAAACATGTTTCTATCTTATTCTAAATTCATCAGCTGTCTTTCTATATGTCCCATGTTTTAAGTCTTTTGAAATTGTGTTTGGTCAGTATGCTGATTAATTCCAAAGATAAACTTTACAATTATTTGTGATTCCTGTAAAAATTGTTCTACTTCTGATCACTTCACTTTCCATTTATTCATACAAGTCTTCCCCAAATTTTCTAAAACCACCTATGTCATCATTTCTTACAGAATAACAGTATTCTATCATATTCATATATTATAACTTTTTCAGCTATTTCTCAATTGATGGATATCCCTCCAATTTCCAATTTTTTGTTATCACAAAAAGATGTGCTATAAATATTTTTCGATGCTTTGGTCCTTTTCCTCTTTCTTTGATCTCCTTGGGGTATACAACTACAAGCAGTATTTCTGGATCAAGAATCTGTACAGTTTAATAAGAATGTGGGGGCATAATTCTAAACTTCTTTCTAGGATAATCAGACTAATTCAACAATGTGCATTAGTGTACCTATTTTCTCACAACCACTCCAGCATTTATGATTTTCTTTTTTGTTCTTAGTCTATCTGATAAGCTCAGAGTTGTTTTAATTTGCATTTTTCTAATTATTAGTAACAGAGTATTTTATCTTACTTAGCTATTTATAATTCTGATTTCTTCCTCTGAAACTACCTATTCCTATCCTTTAACCATTTATCATTTGAGGGATGCCTCTTATTCTAACAAATTTGGCCTGGTTCTCTTGCTATAAAGATTTTTTAAAGTTGTATGCTTATCCTCTACTTTTGGTTAAATCTGAAAGTTTTAAGGAGATATGTTTTAACCTCAATTAATACTTGATATTGTTTTATATATTTACCTTAGTGCCTCAGGCCGTCTTTTCTGCTTTCCTCCTTTACTGTCACTGATTGCACTTTCAATATCTTCACCAATGAGATTCGCCTAAAATGATAAAAGCAAAAATTACCTGGAAGATTTTTTTCTATGTTAATTGATTGTTTAAAAGCTTAGCATGAAATAGTTTGGTAGAGTAAATAGAGTGTTGGACCAGTCAAGAAGCCCAGGGTACAAATCCCATACTTAATAGTTATTGCATGAAGTGTCATTACTACTCTACTACTAAGTCACAAAATAATCTCTTTTAAGACAAATGTCCCTTTCAAACATGGACTATATTCTGGTACCACATCCCAACTAGTCTCATTAGACATTTGAATAATTATGGATCTTTCTCCCACATGATGAACTTTCTAAATATATAATGTGTTTTTGTTCCAATGTATTGTTCTTGAACTGAGTCGCTATTAAAATGTTTCTCTCTTACATGTATAATGACATTTTTTTGGCCAGTCTCCATCATCAAGATCCCACTGAAAGATAGACTACATTCTTTTATAATATTTATTTCATATAACTACATTTAAAAATAAATTACAGTGCAATACTAGAATCTTAGAATTTTGGAGCTAGAGGTATTGAAATTCATCTCTGTCTAATGTAATTCTCAGGTAGACATAGCAAATATAATAACTATATCAATAGTATCAGTAATAAAAATTATTATAACTAGCATTTATATAGTTCTCTAAGTTTGCAAAGTAGTTTACAAATAATATGTCATTTTAGCCTTATTTAGGAAATTCCTAACAAAGAAAAGGAAGTTGGACTCAATGATTTTAAAGGTCCTTTCCGTCTCTAAGATTCTATGATCCAATAAATAAAAAAAATATTGACAAATTTGGAGGAAGTGAAAAGTCTGTAATTTCAAAGCAACCTTGATATTATATACATGTTAAAACTTCACTTTCCATATGATTTCCTAGAACTAGAGGAGGAGTGCAATAAGAATTTACTGCTGTGTTATATATACCCAACAGAAGTGCTGCCGATTTTTAGGATTCCATGTGAGATTTAATATTCCTTTTTTTTTTCTTATTATGATTTGTGACATCTTTAAGATTCAGAGAGTTGTTAACAGTATAAACTCACAAATTTGGCACTTGATACAAGCACCATAAAACCATTATCAGAATGACTAGTTGAGTTAAATGGAAGGAGACTTTTTGACTTAGGGTCCTATAGGCAGGAGGCAGAAACCAAGGGAGGCAATAAGCAGAGGCCAGGACAGCCAGAGAAAAGAAAATGTTACCTTTACAATTTAGTTCTTATGTTTAACTAAGTGCTAAGCTCATTTCTTTCTACCTGCTAAAAGAAGCCCAAATTGTATGAGGGTACTTTAAATTTTGGCATCTCCAAGTTCTCCCATGCTCATTATGGTTCAAATTGCTAAATATACAAAGTGGAATGAGGAAGTATCTACAAAATTTATATAATAGCCCAGTCAAATGGCTGTGACAAGTCAGTGTGCTAGCCAGTTTGACTGTTACAAACAACATTATATCCTTTATCATAAGTACTAAAATCTGACAATCCTGCTCAATAACCTTTGGAATCCAGTATATCAGCTGAATATCTTCATAAACATCTGATTTGATCTGACATTTTATCTCCTGTGAAGCAGCTATAGTTCAATATAATCATGGAATATCTGTTGCTTTAACATATCCAATTATTGCATAATTTAAATGTGTACTGCCAGTCTCAAAAAGTACTAACTACCAACCAGTCAATGAATATATGCAAATTAGTTGAATGCCAAGGGTCTCTTCAAAATGACTTTGTAATAAACCCTTCTATAATTTCATTAATTTGAATGTCTAAAGAAAATTATATTCATGTGATCAAATTGAATCTATGGGGTCTCTAACTTTAGAGAATTTCAGTAAGAGAAAAGGCAAATGAATTTCCAGAAAACTATAAAAGTGTCTTGACCAAGAAGCAATCAGTACAAAATGGCCCAATGAAGGTATCAGAAAAACACATCATTCAGGGAATTCCATTCATAAGATAAAGATGCTCAAGGTGAAAGACACCTTCTAACTTTCTAAGAGACATCAATAAATTTTAATCATCATTTGGAAATTCTAGAATATAGAATATGATCCCTCTGACAACAGTCTATTTGAGCAGGTAACTATGCTCATATATAACTTGAGGATTACAAATTCTAAGCAATTTAGTCATGTCATGTAATTAACCAGTCAACTCTTCAATGATATCCTGGGAAATGTTCCAAGTGTTTCACTGCAATAGACTATGCTATTTGATTAGTGCTTAACAGAACTGAACTTCGTGACTAATTTATAAAGCAAGATTGAAAAAATCCTATTTATTACAAATTTAGGATACTTGGAAAATGTTTAACATCTTGTCACCTAATATATTCTAATGGATCTACATCCCATACAATTAATCTCTCCCCTCAAATGGATTTTTTCTTAAAATAAATTTAATTCTTTCCCCATTTATATCTGATATTTCTCTTCATGATCATGCTAGAAAGTTTTGAGAAAGGAAAAGCTAGTTTGTTTTCACAATATGATCAGAAAAAATGTAAAAATATATTTAGAAGAATTGCCCATGTTTAACCTATGTTGGATTACTTGCTGTCTTGGGGAGGGGAGGAAAGGAAGAAAGATTGAAAAAATTGGAACACAAGATTTTGCAAGGATAAATGTTAAAAAATATCTTTGCATGTATTTTGAAAATAAAAAGTTATTATTAAAGAAAAAACAATATGATTAGGAAGATGAGATCCTCCCCTTATAGAATCAGTAGAAATCTGTTCAATTCTAGCCCTCTAGAGAAAATTCTTCAATAATTTTTTACCTTAATCTCATCACACTGGAAAAGATGAAGATCTGGTTTGCTCTGAGCTGGTTCTTTGCATATTAAAGCAAGAATTGAATCATAGTTGCATGCATTCATCATGGCTTGACAGTGCTGGATTGTGTTTAAAGGGAAATTCTCCAGTTCATTCTATAGATTAAAGGAAAACGTAAATTAACTATAATTATATTTCTATAATCATCCTGCATTGTATTTATATAATCAATGTTTTACATATTTACTAAGAACCTGTTAAGTACCAGGCACTATTCTAAGTGTTGGAGATACAAATACAAAAATAACACATTATTTGCCCTCAAGAATCTAGAACTTGAAAGCAACTCAATCACCCAGTGTAATTCCTTCACTTTACAGATAACTAAACAGAGGCCATGAGAATATAAGTGACTGGCCCAAAGTCACACAGAAAGAAAATGACAGAGCCAGGATTCAAACCCAGTCTATGATTTCAAGTGTATCAGTCTTTCTACCCTTTCCATCCATCACTGATTTATTTCTAAACTGCTATAGGTCTCTGGAATTTTCTATTCTAAAAAATGGACAACTTTATTGTTGTTGTTATTCAATCATTTTAGTTTGTCTCCAACTCTTCATGACCATATTGGAGTTTTTTTTTTGGCAAAAATGCTGGAATGATTTGCTCTTTTCTTTTCTAGCTCATTTTTTACAGATTGGAAACTGAGGCAGAGTTAAGTGACTTGTCCAGAGTCACATAGCTGATTAGTGTCTGAAGTCTGATTCATGCTCAAGGAAGATGAGTCTTCCTGACTTTAGTCCCAGCACTCTATCCACTGCTTCACCTATCTGGCAACAACTTACTTAGTCATTTTAAATTGCGTAAATCACTCTTACTATGAACTCTGGCAAATGATTTAATGCTAAAAATTGACTGATACTAAGGAAACAGCCTAAAAAGAAAAAAATGTGGAGTGGGGTAGGAAAATGAAGAGACAGGGAAAGGAATGTACATGAAGAGAAACAGATTATATTTTTAATTAACCGAGAGAAAATGAACTTTGGAATGCTTATTTTCTGAAGATATAGAACTGCTGATAATATAGAAAAAGGCCAGCTACACTAGAATCTTTCCTTCTTTCTCCCTTCTTTTCTACCTTTAGCCCCTTTGCTTTTTATTTTTTTCTCTCTCTCTTCCACTCCCTGCCCCCATCCTATCTCTATCTCCATTTTTTTGTGTGTCTAACATAATCTCTCTTCTGTCTCTATCTCTGTTATCTCTGTCTCTCTCTTTCTCCCTCCCTTGCTCCTTTCCTCCCTCATTCTCTTTTTAATAAACATATAATAAATGTGACATCTTGTTCTCAGAATACTCAATCATTTGTACTATTTTGAGAATAAAGCTGGAACTATGCCAGTTTGGAAAGAACTATAAATACACTCCCACAATGTTAGTCTACTCAATGAAATCAAATAATACTGTCATTAAGACAAATCTATATTTTACAAGAAATACATTGAGGATGAATTGCTCTTCAAAAAGCAAGGTTAAAAAAACTGAGATTATAAGAGTTTTTTATATTATTTCCAAGTAGGAAGTACACAAAAACTTTTAAAAGCTGAATAAATAACCCAGCTATTTCTTAAAGCTTTTCATCATCATTCTGTTAGCAAGTAACCTATTGCATTTATCAAAAAACAAGTGAGATAACTTTATCCTATACACTGGCATCTAGTACATACATGTGCATTTATATATAAAAGAGCTACATGTGAATTTGAGATTTTATTGAAATATATGAAAACTCTTTTTTAAGTATCACTTGAAAATTTAATAATAAGCAATACTGAGAATTATAACAATACATAAAATTAATTTAATTCATAAATGTTTCTTATTCATGCCCTGGTACATAATTTTGCTCATGATAAAATAAAAATTATGACAGTAAGAATATTCTTGTAAAAGAAAAAGAAAAGGAAAAAAAAGAGTACCAATGAACAATTAAAAAAATAAACAAGATAGTAGAATAGACTTCAAAAGGGAAACAGACATGTAGGATAGTGATGAAACTACCATTTTAAATTTGAATTATATATGTGTGTATGTGTTTAGATATATAAAGGACTCAAGATTTATACAGAGGAATGTACATAAAGAGGGTAAGTTTTATATACCATCTTTTTTGTTTTTCATTGTGAATTAAAATGTTTACATTTATTGATACCTCATAAGAAAAAATTCTTAAAGCAAAACAAAAATAAAAACCTAATATTAGGGCATATTGTTTTAGTACACAAGATTTCTTCATCTCTTATTTCAAAGAACAGAAAATAAAAAGTTCTTTGCCTATGTTAGCTAGTTAGTCAATAAACATTTAAATAAACTCATAAAATACTAGTTACTCTACTAAGTGCTAGAGATGAAAAGAAAAGCTAAAAACATTCCTTGCTCTTAAAAGAGCTCACAATTTAATGAGAAATAGAAGATCCAACCAATGACCTACAATCAATAAACAAAATGAATAGGACATTTTTTAAAAGTGAAAGTACTAGAAATAAAAGGGATTAGAAAAGACTTCTAAAAACAGGTGGGATAGTAGGTGAAACTTGGAAGTCAGAGAATTTAAGAGACAGAGATGGGGAGAAAGGGCATGATGCATGAGGGACAAAAAAGAATTTACTCTCAAGAAAAATTTACTTTAAAAACAAAGCAGACATTTAAAATAATTACATTTGACTAAAAAATTCCTTTTTATGAGTTCTCTTCCATTGTTTGAATTACTAAATCTTTCATTTATTGAATTATCTTCAATTCCATAATAAATTTGACCTGAGTTTTCAAAGGATTTAGATAATGACAAGGTTGCAATTTACAAAATTTACCTTTGTCTCCAAATCAATCAGACTCACAGCTCTGTCATCAACTTGGAGAATCATATCCTGCGTCCAAACTTTGCCCTTGGCATCAAGCAATTTCAGTTTTCTTATTCCATCTTCTACTGTTATCATAGCCTCTTTCCGATCCAGTACAAAAGTAGTCAGATGCTGTTGATTGGAACATAAATTTTAAAAACATGAGACACGACATAACATTGTCATTTTTAAAAACAAATTGATAAGTTAATTACACTAGAGAAATATATAAAAATACAGTACAGTTCTGGCTCTATTATTTTAATTCTTACTAATCTGGTATCTTTTGCACCATTGTCTATCAAAAGGCAAACAATAGGATCTATTTCTTGGGAAAACTATGGTTCAATAGTGTTTTAATTAAGGGAAAATGATTCAACCTATTATATTTCTAATGCTAAGCAATAATATACCACACTGTAATAAAGATTTACTATATGGATATCACATTTAAACAAACATGAATTTCAATTTCTTTGTTTTTAAGAATCAGTACCTTGTCTTCTTTCAAACATATCTTTTGGGGAGTTGATTTATGATTTCATTGTTTTGGGCAACTAGCAATTATGGAACTTTCCTACAACAATGCAGATAGCAACTTTTCTTAACTTTTAAGTTTTCATGGGGCAAACAGAAGGAGAATTACTTGTCCATATTCACAATTACAGAAGTAGCTAGGTTGCACAGTGTATAGAACATCAGCCCTGAAGTCATGAGGACCTGAGTTCAAATCTGACCTCAGACACTTAACACTTCCTAGCTATGTGACTCTGGGCAAGTCACTTAACCTCAATTGCCTCAGTAAAAAACAAAACAAAAGAACATATTCACAATGACATTAGATATTAAATATTAGTACTTGTACCTTCATCTTTTTCCATTATACCAGGGCTGTCTCTCTACAATTATTAAATTCCATCACTACAGTTCAATTCAATTCAATGACAACAAGAACTTTATTTTATAGCTTTCACAATATGGATTACTATCAACTGGGATATATGAGAATATCAGCTTCAGTCAGTGTCTGTGATAAAATCTTTTAATTTCTGAACAATCAACAGAAGGTACTTGCAAAAGATTAGTGAAAATTCTTCCAGCATTTAAGTTAAGAATATGAACCTAAAATGTTAACATTTGAGCTTTTGTAGAAAAAATTAAATAAGTCACATTTCCTTTTTAATACTTTAATACTTTTTAAGTATTTTCTACTATAAGTAAAGGGAATCTAAATAGGATTTAATTAATAACTCCTTATCCCCCCCAAAAAAAAAGTTTCAAAGAGCTCAGTTAAATCATCAAATTACAAAATGAAAGCAGTTAACTAAATAGAGCAAGCAGAAATGGCTTGGGAGCACATCTAAAAATAAAACACCTGCACCTGAAGAAACTACTATTGGTTCAATTTCAAAATATATTCTATAATGCAAAAGTATAAAGAAGGTTAGATTGTATAATATACAGAACGAGGCTGGGAGTGATTGTGGATTTATAATTTGTTTTCATTCTTCATTAAAATACATTGGATATCCCAGATATTTTCATATGTCAAGAAAAACGATAATATAGAGTGAAGGAAGAAAAACATCTTACTTCAACACGATACTGAGTTGTATCTGACATGCTACTGACGCTGTCTCTGGCATAATTCTTTCGTTGTTCTGAAAGAAATGAAAAAGACATTATTCACTCTCAGTCTATGATTCACATCACAAGATCATCTCTAAAACAAGTCTGCTTCACACAGAAATACAATAGATGACAAGTCACCATTGTATTTGTGTAGCTGAAGGCACGTGTTATTTACATAAAATCTTGGAGCCACAAAAGAGCAACTAAGTGTACTGTATAAGACTATTATAACAGTTCAGTATTCAACAGGTTAATGATATTTGAAAGGGTACCAAAAAATTTAGTCTAAATAAAGCAAAATTTCTTAAAAGGATACAGGTTGGTTTGACATTTCTTATAATTTTATGATAAAATCACTAATGAACTAGGGAGAACTGAAAATGTCATATATGTTACATGAATTAAACAAAATTATCACTTTCTTTTTTTAAAAAGCACTACAAAACATTGCTTTGTAAAATTCAACATATGGGTTGGGTTAGAAAAGTTTAAAATCTAATTAGATTGCTGCATCTCATTAAATATTCAATTTATACACAAGGATAGTAAAAGTAAGGTCAGCTAAGAAAATTCAGAAAACCAGAAAAGTGGAAAATAATCATTCTAAGCTATTTAAAAAGCAAATAGGCATCTCTCGTTCTCTGTCATATAATGCTGCAAAATCAAAAATGTCATTCAAAAATATAAAAGTACTATGGAGATATTTAGTATCATTTACATATTAATAACAAATGACATAATGATTGGTAACTATATTTAATGGCCATATTTCTCATGTTTAAATTGACTAATTTATAATATTCTTCCTAAATCTTCAAAACATTTTTCCACATATATATTACAATATGATTATAGGCAAGAATATAGGAAGAATATCATATGCTTTTTATTTTTAGTTGATAACTTTGATGACATTGATGGTGGTGGTGGCTAACATTCATATAGTGCCAATTTTGTGTCAAGTACTGTATGTGTGCTTTACAAATTTTGTCTCATTTGATCCTCACAACAACCCTGTGAGGTAGGTACAGTCATCAACCCCATTTTACAGATGAGGAAACTGGGGTAATAAAAGGTTAAGTGACCTGTCCATGACTACACTCCTAAGTGTCTGGTGCTGCATTTGAAACAGGTTTTCCTAACTCCTGGCCCCTGTGCTCTGTGCACTATGGTACCACCTAGTTGCACCAGAGAGAAGAGACAAGAGACCTTTCTATCTTTTCTCTTTTAAAATGAGATATCTGCAAAGTGTCTTTTAGATCTTGAAAGTGTTATATAAATGCTAGCTATGATAATTAATAATAATAAAAGAAATAAAAAATAGTAAAAGAAATCAAAAAGTTGTCTAGTATAAAAATGATAAAAGTGACATAAAATGATAAAAAATAGAAGAAATGTTTACAATGAAAAAATAAAGACAAGGGTTTTTTTGTTTTTTGTTTTTTGTTTTTTTCACTATTAAGAACAGATAAGGTGCAGTGGATAGAGCACCAACCCTGGAGTCAGGAGGACCTGAGTTCAAATCCAACCTGAGACACTTAACACTTATCAGCTGTGTGACCTTGGGCAAATTACATACCCCCAATTAGCTCTCCAAAATAGCACCCCCCCAAAAAAGAGCAGATGAAAGGATCACAGATTTAGAATTATTAAGCACTTCAGAGGTCATATTCAACTCACTTATTCTACAGAGGAACTAAAGCTTATGGCAATTAAAGACCAAATATGCCCAACGCTACAATTATGAAAGTAGTAGGGGGCAAGATTTGAATTTAGATCTTTTGACTCCAACTCTAGCTCCAAATTGGAGTCCAAATTTTGACTCCAACTACTAGCAACTGACTTAGGCTTTGCAATTATTTTTTCAAAAACAAAAAAGAATTCCCTTTTATCTTTGCAAATTATAAGGTACATTTAGGATGAAACTTTTTTATTTAAATTCCACAAATCTGAGATTCTGTGCACAGATATACTCAATGATTGGCTTGAAAAGAATTATTTATTTTATTTTTGCTTTTGCAGCATAGCAAATGCTTGTAAGATCAGACACACCACAAAGTTCAGTGTTTGCTACCTTTCTTTTTTTGTTTGGATGATGATCTGAAGAAGTATAATCCATCTTGCCCTGATGAAACAAGGTAATTAAAAAGAAATGCCTGTTCAAGTTCTGAAATTTATTATTTTCATTCCAAAATGTCACAGTACATTATATAATTAGGTCCCATTTATTGAATAAAAGATAGCTCAGATTTGTTCTGATTTTAATTTAGGTTCCATTATGAGACTTTACTCACTAAAATTTCATTATGAAGGAGAAATGTTAAAATCCTCTGCTTGAAATATTGTCTCGTTATCCAGGAACTCTTGTGATAAATGACCTTGACAACTATCTCAGGATCAACTGGGCAACTATCCTGGTGATGCATTAGACCATTCTTGTTACTCTCAACAATATTCAATCAGGACATTGTCAGGATGTGGCAGCCTCAAGATGTTCAGCTTTTTAAATATGTCTTACACATATATGATTACAGAATACAATAAACAGAAAGTTAGGGATAGGAGTACATTTTGTTTTTACATTTCCCATCATATTGCAACAGTAATTCTGAATTATTTCATTCTATATGTCTCCACATGAAGCTCAAGCTATACTAACATTCAATACAAATTTCATAATTCAGTGAAATATATACTTCACAGAAAAAAAATGAAAGATTCGCTATTTGATAATGATCAAATAACAATATTGATAATCACTACCTAATATTCCAGATGATCATTTAATGTGGACTTTTTCTAAGCTTACTTTCTTAGTCTACATAAAATGCTAGATTTAAGTCAGGAAGTCCTGAGTTTTAATGCTACTTCCAACACTTACTACAGCAACATATATGAATGTTAACAAATCATTTGACCACTGTATTCATCAGGTTCCACATCTGTTAAAAATATCTATAATTCCTACCTCACTTATTTTACTCAAATGAGTAAAGCTATCCAAAGCAATTTGCAAATTTTAAAATGCTATAGAAATGCCAATTATTGTTGTTGTTATTGTCATTATTATTTTTGTGATTTATCCATATACAAAATAGGAAGATCTGGGAAGGCAGGATACAATAACAAGGTTTATAAAAACAGGCAAAAAATAATTTGCTGTTACATTAATAATCTTTAAAAATAGGATCTGTTTTTCCATTTATTGTGATTCTAGAAACAAGTGCAATTTAATCTTAAAATACAAAGCAACATTTAAGGAGGTAATACCTGAACTCCTGACAGGCTCTTGCAAAAATGAAAAAATTTAAAAAGGGGATTTCTCTTTCAGTAGAACTATGAGAATATACCATTAATATAATTTATAAATATCAATGATGCACCTGTTCTGAGAATCCCCACCAAAAGAATTCGAACAATAGTAAAGCTTCAACAAAGCTTCTTGACACAATTAAAACTCCAATCCTAGAAGACCCCTTTTACTTTCTCTGCTATTTGTTAGACTTTATTGACTCACAAAATACTTGTTTCAGCTGATAAGTCTCTTCTAAACTTTAGGAGTGAAGGCATTACAAGGTTAAGGGATTTATTCAAAGACAATTGAATCAATATAATACAAAATTTCCAGATTCCTTAACTTATACTTAGGTTAGCCCTAGGTGAAATAACATGTCTGTAAAACAGTTGAAACATAATTAACAGATATTATAGGTGTCTATAAGGTAAGATTATGGCCTCTTTTTTGATTTTAGTTTACATGGAACAGCATGACTATAGTCAATATATAATGGATATATTTATCCAACATTAGCTTCTGAGACCATGTAAACTATGAAAAATGTAGAGGGATTTAAGAATAAAAAATATGAAATGAATCTAAGAAGGAAAGTACTCAGTTATGAGAAATTACCAATGCATATGTAAAATACTTTTGGAATATAAATAAGCTAATTTACAAGTGGGATAAGAAGATTCTATTATGCAAATTTGAAATACTTTCAAGCACTGTTCAGAAAAAAGGAATTTAAGTTCTTTTTAACCTAATTCACAGTATCAATTGATGTACATTTCCCCCCAAATACTTCAACTATATATCAATTATATTCATCCCCAAATGCTTTAAAGCTGCAATCATATATTTTGTAGACCTGTACTGGTCCAATTATTCTGGCTAATTTTTCAAGAAAAGTGACCAAATTATTTGAACCTTACTTTCAAGCATAAAATAAAACAAGGTCAATAATGGATTGGGGAGAAAACCCCTTACTAGCACTTTTTGTGGTAGAAACAATATATTTAAGGAATTCAGAGAAACTAAGGAAAACATATAAAGTGAAGAAAGCAGAATTAAGAAATATGTTTCAGGAAGGAAATAGCAAAAGAAATAAAAAGTCAGATTAAATAATCTTGATTTCAGAACACTGATGAAGCATGCTAGTTTTTTCTTCTCTCAGTACGAAGTTGAGAGATATTGGGTATGGATGTGCTAATAGAGTGTCACTTTCATTTGCTTAATTTTTTTGTTATGAAAGGGAGGATGTGAAGTCTGGGTTAGCATCCTGGATGTCTTAGAATCAGCTAGAGTCAGGATAAGCAAAAGTCCTTGGTCTTATTCTTGGCTTTTAGGGGGAGAAGTCAAGGGGATGGACACAAGTTCTCCACAACCTCCCTTTTCTTCATCCATCGCCAAAGTGACCTTGGCTTGTCTTACTCCACCCCCTAATCCCTCCTACAATTATCTGTATACACCAAAAGATTGAGCCAGCACAGAATAGTGGGAAGGGCCATTTTCCAAGCATATGCTAATAGTGTATCATCCAATAGATAATTAGCCTTAAGTGCTCTGTTGTCTGATTCCAGTGCACCTATTCAGAGTTTCAGACCTTTACAGGAGGAGGGTAGGATGAAGATATATGTATTGAGTAAATGTTGTAAACGAAAAAATCATCAATAATTTAAAAAATAAAAAGAAACAAATATCAAAAAGATCTCCATATGACTACCCTCCATTAAGTCACTGTCATCCAGAAGTTGGCTGCAGTGTTTGATTGAGTCTACCATCCCTAACTTTAGCTAATAAAGTCTCACTGCCCAAACCTATTTTTTGAATATATATTTTGATTTCATATGTGTGTGTGTGTGTGTGTGTGTGCGTGTGTGTGTATCTTCACAAATTCACTGGTACTATTACGTTCATCTGAATTGAGTACTTTTTAGGGTTCTTTTTCTTTATGTTACTATATTCTCTCTTGCCTTTATTGATTCATGGTATCATTTCATATGCATTTTCCAAGTTTTGGTGAATTCTACATGTTCATTATATCATATAGCATAATAGTATTTTGATACATGAATATTGCATATTTTGCTCAGATATTCCCTAACCAATGGTAACCAAATTTGTTTCCACTTTTTTACTACTACAAAAATTATTGCTATGGATATTTTGGTATATGTGAGATCTTTCCATCTATCTTTGACTCTTTAAGTTATATATTACATATTGTATCAATCTATAGATAGGGGAAAAGAGTATGAACATGTTAATCACTTTTCTATTATAATTCTAAACTATTTCCCAAAATGTATGGACCAGTTCACAACTTAATCAACGCTGTTTTAATGTGTCTATCTTCCTGCAGCCTCTACAGTATTAACTATTTTCATCCTTAATCATATTTCATAATCTTATGGATATAAGTTTAAAAATCTCAAAAGTGTTTAAATATTCATTTATCTATTATTATTTGAATAATATCCCCATATGGTTATCAATACATGTTTTCCTTAAAAATTTATATTCATAGTCTTTGAGTAATATCTACTTTTGAATGGCAGATTTATTGATTGCATATATATATTGAATGAGGTACAGTAGATAGAATATTAGGTTTGGGATCAGGAAGGCTCATCTTCATAAGTTAAAATCTTGCCTCAGACTCTTATGAGCTGTGAGACACTTAATCCTCTTTGCCTCAATTTCCTTCTCTATAAAATAGAGAAATTTTTCTTTATATAAGTTCTACCTACATGTGTTTTAATTTGTGCAAAATCTTTTAAATTTTATGTAGTCAAAATTATTTATATTTTGTTTATATGACTATTTCTATCTCTTGTTTGATCATTAATTCTCAATTTACTAATAGTTGTGAATAGTCTTTCCTTTCATCCTCCTTTAATTTTTCAGTAACAGGTTGATTATTTACATTTAGGATAAGTATCCATTTTGACTGCATTGTGATGTATGCTGTAAGTTGCTGGTCCAAACCTGTTTCCTGCCAAAATACTTTACATTTTTCCCAGCAGAATTTCTCCCATATAAGACTGTTTTCTGCAGCAGAATTGATAAAATAGGGATTATTTTCCCTAATATTTATCTTGTTGGGATAAGTGAACATTTGGCTACACTGAGCAGTTGTTTCTGGATCTTGCTTTTCTAATCTGTTTCACATTCAAAATTTGTTTTTAAAAAATATCAGGATCATAGGTCTCCTACACAGTTGATCTCAGCTATAATCAATCCCTGACTACATGTTTTTCCCATGCATGCCTGTCATTCTAGGCACATATTCAAATTCATTTCCGTAACATTAAAATGGCCACAAAAAGTATTTATGAAGAGGATAGTATAATTGCTAAAATGATAGTTGGGAAATCTATGGATCTCATTTCTATGTTTTCAGTTCCTCTAACAATATAGATTATTCATAATGGTTAAGAATTGACAATAAAAAAAAGAATTATTAAGAATTTCTTATAATTTGGATTTTCTGAATATAGTCACTGACTTCAAAATTCCTAATTATAAATGGTTATGTTGTAAATATTATTAACATGATTTTTCTGAAAGTCACTTCTCTAGCAACTTTAGCTATGACATAGTTGAGAGTCTAAAAAAGGGGAAAAAAATTACAACTTGTAATTAAAATCGATGCCCCAAAGTTCATATGCTTAAATAATAGGATATTTCCTCAATCATAAACTCAGAGATAAATACTTCTGCTTTATATACAATTTTATGCAAAATTGATTATTTGGTTTTCTGCCAACAATAGAACGATTTAAATGCCAGGGAATATGAGAAGTGGTGCTACTAAAAGCATACACAAAAGGGAGTTGATTGAAGGAAGGAGGCACATGACAATAGTAATAAATAGACACAGTAAAAAATATAGCATCTTGGAGATATTGAATTTGAGGTCCAGCATTCCTATACACTTTAGTAACTTTGGGGCCATCACAGTATTTATTATTGGAACTATATTATAGGAAGGTCCATTCAAGTATTTTCAGAGTACTGGCCCTCTACACTTTTGTACTTTCTTATGATGCATCACATCCTGCCTTATATCAATCATATGAGTATGCATCACTTCCTCAATTAAACTATAAATTCTATAAAAGCAAGAACTGTGATTGTCTTATTTATATACTTTGGGACACCTATAACAAAACATATTTCATTCAATATATGCTTAATAAATATTTAGTTAAATTTCTATTCATCAAGATAGCCTTAAATCATCAAAAAGGTTATATTTAATATGTTGTAGAAGTATTTCCACTAGAATTGGTTAATATTTTTAAAGTTTTGTTCTTTCAATCCCCCAATGATGCTAGATAAATGTGGGATTACTACATTGATCCAAGTTATGTTCAATAGATAAATTAGACTTAGACAAGAATATGAAACATGCTGTACTGTAAGATTTCCTATTTCAGAGACTCAGATGCTATTTGACTAAAGAGTACCATTGGGAATTTAAAGGAAATAATGTAACATCTATTGAAATTGTCTATTTCTTTAGAGGATCTACTCTAATGACCAAAAAATAGTAAGAAAAGGAGGCAAACATTTATGGAAATGCATATATTAGAAAGATATAAATTAAATTACAACTCTACTACAGCTATGCTCACAAAGAAAGAAGTATGATAGGTGTGGGCAATTCAATGCTTAACAATATGAAAAAATAGGATTCACACTTTTACTAAGAATTTATTTTGGATTTGAATCTGCTTGTAAATTTGCAGATTAGTACTTTGCAAATTTTAAAGCCCTGTTATTATTTAAAACCTTTTACAACCTACCCCCAATCTATCTTTCTAAATTCATTGCATATTACTCTTTCCTAAAATCTGTGATCCAAACTGGCTTTCTCTCCTTCCTCTCACACAATACTCTCCTGTACCTCCCACATTTATGACTTTGCATTGGCCTTTTTGAGAGCCTAGAATCCATTCTCTCTTCACTTGAGTCTCACCATGTCACTATTTCAAGAATAAGAGTATGTGACATACAGTAGGTGTTATGAGCCAGAACTTGAAACAAGGTGATAACTCAATGGAATTGATAGAAGCAATGCTTGTGTGTTTGGGTTTGTACCTTTGAGAGTTCACACATTAACTCACACACTCATGTTCACAAGTTTGGAAGATTCACAAATGTTCACAAATATGGGAAATACACAAAGTTAGCTTTGTGAATTCACACCTCCCATAATCCTACTCTTGGAGGAGGAGTCAACCTTTGAGAGAGCATAAAAAGAGCTTCAGTCAGTCAGTCAGTTAGTTCAGTTAGGAAGTTAGGAAGAGTGCCAGGGGTCAGAGTTGAACTAGAAGCAGAAGCTGCTAGAGTCAAAAGATTAGCAACGAGAGCTCTCAGAACCAAAGAAAGCTCAAGTGAGTTCAGTTAAGGAGATTGACAAGCTAGAGGCTGCAGTCAAAACTGCAAGAGCTCTTGGAACAAAGGAGGGAGACAGGCCTCTAAAAAAGCTAACTGGCCCAAGGAAAGAGACAAGACTTGGAAGGAGAAAATAAATGTTTGGATTTTATGAGCTGGCTGTATTTGGAGTGATTATTACTTCACTGCCTCCAGAAAACCTCCCCAAGAAACCTGCTCTGAGAGAACCATTATATTTTAAAGAAGAGAACCCCACATTTTGGTGCCCGAATGTGAGACTGACAGGACCTTGATTTCAGATCCTGATTCCAGTGGAAAAGTGTCCTCAACCCAGAAATTAGGGTGAGTACAACAAAGAAATTTTGTTAAAAGAGTTAAAGTAGAATTTCAGCTAAGTTGGGACAGATGTTTAGAAAACAGCCTTCTGTTTCTGTTCAAGGAAAATGTTTAGATAGCATTGTCAAAGTTATGAAAAGCCAAAGTTTGATTATAATTTTGGAGCAGATCACTGAACTTTTAGAAATTGTAAAGCACGTATGCCCTTGGTTCTCTACGAAAAAAGAATTGGATCAAAGTGAGTGAAAATTAGTAGGAGAGTAACTTAGTGAATACTACAATTCTAATCCAAACTCCAAATTAGTAGAAGAGATCTTTGTCAATTCTGCAATAAAGATGGATCTGACTCAATTTTCAAAGACATCCTTAATACATATAATTTAATACAACTGGCTTTAGGAAATTATATAAGTGTTAGAATAAGGAAAAAGAAGAATGAGCAGGAGGGGGAGGTGCCAACTAAACTAGGTGAAAAGGAGGAAGAATCAGAAAAGAATGAAGTTAAGTACAATTTTGAGTGTGATACTTCACAGCAGGAGAAATTAGATCATTCCATATATCATGACCCTCCCCCTTCAATTAACCCTTCATGGGTGGAGGGAGAAGGAGGAGGGGGCAAGGCAGTAATGCAACCAGAACCACTTATTAAGGAGCCTGTGACAAGATTAGAAAAAGCATTAAGGCAAAAAATGAAGGACAAGATGTATCTGATTTTATAAATGCATATCCTGTGATTGAAGAGCTTGACTCTTCTGGTCAAAAAGGGAGAAGATACACTCCTTTTAATTTGGAAAAAAGTAAGGAATTGAAAAAGGGTTGCACTCTTTATGGGGCTATGTAATGGGCTGAGGCCTGAGTTGATGCACTGAGGTCCCAAGCACATGAGGCTAAATAGTAATTGGACCATACTCTATTAATATATCAGCTTGGAGAAAGAATGGCCCCCACCCACTCTTTGTGCAAGTCCTGATGTGTTGTATAGGAAATGACGATTTTGGTGGGTGGAGGCAAGGGAGTGGAAAAGGAAGGGGAAAGAGAGACTTTTTGCATTGCCATTGCAATGGTTTGCTCAGCTCAGATCTCTCTCTGTTAGCTGGCTTCCCGTCGCAGCTGCCCATATTGGTATTGCAATCTTTCTTACCTATATTTGCTATCGCAATCCTTATTCATCTCTTCACTTCAATAAATATTGAAGATTTTTCCCTTAACCTGAATTCCTGACTCCAGATGATTTTAAATACGCGGTCATTACAGGGCTACATCATCTTATGTTAAGATGTTACTAGATAATTTGTCCTATGAAATCCTAACCCCAAATGATGGAAATCCATAGCAAGAACATGTTTAGCACCTGGACAAAATTTGTTGTGGCTTCTGGAGTTTCATGAACTATGTAGGATTCAAGCCCAATGCAGGAGCTAATGTACAGATAGCTTGGTGAAGGTCAGTATGGAGAGAATTCAGAACAGATTTATTATCCCATACCAGTGTATGAGCAAATTTCTAAGGCTGCAATATAAGCTTGGAGTTCTCACCCTGGACAAAAAGATGGATGTAAAGCCTTCACAAAAATAGAGCAAGGTCCCAATGAACCTTTTGCAGATTTTGTAGGACATTTGCAAACAGCTGTAATAAGAACCATTGGCGATAATGCTGCTACAGAAATAATGACCAGACATCTGGCTAAGGACAATGCCAATGAGGTTTGCAAAAGAACTATATGGGAACTAGACAAAGATGTTCCTTTAGAAGAGATCATAAAATGCTGTGCCACAGTAGGCCAAATCCTTATTATATTCAGACTTTGATGAACATGGGAAGACAGGGTCCCTCTTGGCAAGGGACTTCCAGAGAAACTTGTAGATGCTTTCAGTGTGGAAAAATAGGACATCTTAGAGCTCAGTGCAGATATGGAGATAGAGTGAGAAGACAGAGTGAGAGAATAAAACCCAAAACCCCATGTCCAAAATGCAACCGAGGCTTTCACTGGGCCTCTGAATGTAGATTGACCCAGAGAAATGAGAGGCAGAGCCCACCTCTAAGATATCAATCAAAAGACAGGTGGGGTATGATGGCAGCTGAGGTTACACCCAGAGAGTCTTTGGAAGGGCAGGACTCTGATGTGATCAATCAGCCTAAAAATAATGACATGGCACAAAGAGATTACATGATCAACCAGCAGAAAGATTACAGTTGGGGAGAATACAGGCCTTCTAACCCAACAGGGCTAGAAACTGAAAACCTCCCCAAGAAACCTGCTCCCAGAGAACCATTATATTTTAAAGAAGAGCACAACAAGTAGGCATTTAGTGAATATTCTTTGATTGAAAAAATGTCCCCCCGCACTCTAGTTATTAGAACAATAAAGTGTTAATATGGACCCAAACAAAAGCAATATGAAACAAAATTAAGTCATGACGCCTTTGAGAAGAGGCAGTATGAAAATAAAGGGGGGAAGAATTTAAAGAGAGAGAATATCCTGAATAATGAGTGGATAAGAAGTGAAGGAACCTCACTCATAAGAGAAGGAAAATGATTATGGCCTTTAAACAAGAAACAAGAAGGAGGATCTTACAGAAGAGGTCAGTTTCATTCCCCAAGGGTGAACAACTGCCTATGCTCCCAAGGAATGCTGATGTTCATCCAAAGGTGAGAGATCATCTAGCAAGAATGAGAATTAAGTAGGGTTGGTCCGAGTTACCTTTTCATTACCCCAATAACAATAATGGAAGCATCTGCTACTTTACAAGGATATACCTAATACAAGACAGAAAACCTCTCAAGATTTTTTAAAGAGTGTATGACTACTCACTTCTTATGAGTTGTGTGGGAACACCTGATAACTCTGGCAGAAGGAAAAGAATAAAAAGCCTAATGGAAGAAAATGAAGACCTCAGAAAATGTCATTTCATAATCTTTGAAGGAAGTGAAGGATTTCAATAGGGAAAGATATTTGAAAAGGGAATAGTCATTTAATAAGACAGACTCTGAAAATGAGATTTGTATTTTAGGACTACTGTTTAATATTTTGAATTGCAAGCTTCCAACCAGAAAGGAATATACCTAATGAGGGCTGTCAAGAATGCATTTGTTTGAGTCTTACAAATCAAATCAAAGAGCATTAAAATGAAAAAGAGGGAAGGAGAAAACTGTCTAGATGTCTATTCACAATGCCATATTCCAAGAACAGCAGATACATTAGAAAAGGAATCACAGTAGAGAAGCACAAAATTTAAGAAAGTAACCAGCAAACCCATAGTCTCATAAGTCTATAAATATGTGCAAAGTATATTTTAAAAGCAAGATGAACCAGACTTTTTAATAAAAGAGAAATTTGGACTTATCAGTATGGTTAATATTTGGTGGAAGGAGGCCCATGACTAAAAAAATAACCCTGCTAGGATGCATCTTATGTCAAAGAAAGGAAATAGAAGAATATATACACATGAGGAAGTCCAGGAAAAGCACATAGCAAAAAACAGATCAAGATCCATGGAAATAGAGCAAAATAATATTGCCACTTGAATATATTGTAGAATATCTGTGGCTTCCTGACATATTATGGGTATTTTCAGTTCTTCATAGATCTGCTGCTGTTCTTTCAACAGCTAATAATGTTTTTACTTGCCTTTGAAAAACTTTCATACTTCAAAAGGTGAAGGAGCCAAAAAGGTGAAATACTATTCTGGATCTGACATCCACTAACAAGGAGGACGTAGTTGTTGACATAGAAATGATGGGAACCTTAGATGAACTTTTGATCTTAAAGGTTATCATAGAAAAAGAGAAGAAAACCAGAAATAGTTTGACATGTACATAGATTTGAGGATAACACATTCCAAAGAGTTTAGAGAAAGGGCATTGCAGATTATAATTCTACTGGGGAAGTCAGTCCAAGAAGGATTAGAAGCATTTAACAATGAAATTATGAAGATAGAAAACAAACAAACAAAACTGAAGAGGAACAACAGAGAAGGTTTTTTTTTTTTTTTAATTCAGCTATATCCGGGAAAAGAAGAAGATCAACAAAAGAATATGCTCTGGATGGGATAATGACTAGCAATAATAGTGAGAGGAGTCAAATCTTTTCAATTATTTTACTTTGTTTTTACTGCCAAGGAGAAAAATTTTTGCATTGGAAAGGATAGAACCAAAATATTTAAGAGGGAAGTGATATCCACAACAAGGATAAGCAGACTAGAAGAAAGCATGTAGTTTCTTTTGATGAATGAACTAATGAAAATTTAGAAGCCTACATTCTTTTCTAATGATATATTTCTTGGATATATTTTACATTATTTGTTTCATTTTGTTTTTGCATGAAAGTCAGTATTGGTAATATGCTGAGGCCCACTTAAACCTACATTTACAGAGTGAGTGCTTAATGCTTTTTGAAATTCAATTTGAATTAATACTTAGTGAAAGTGAATAGATTGAGGGTATTTTTGCACTAGGATGTAAGCAGAATAAGATGTCACGTTGAAAAGAAAATCTGGCACAGTGAAGAAGGTAGAAGAAATACAAATAGGAAAGTAGGATAGTTATTGCTCTCAAACACCTCACACCCTAAATGAAAGAATAAACACATATGAGTATTCAGTTCCTGGACAAGGAGAAAGCCTGGTGGTCCTTAAGATATAGTCCAAGGGGCTTTAAGGTGCACTGGCAGATCAGATGGCCCAGATGAACAATACCTAAGGTAGTGATGCCAAATTCAAATAGAAAGAGGGGCCAGTTTAATGGGGTTCCTGTGGATATGTGCTGATCTAGAAAACCACATATTAAGATTATCTGTTTATGTGTGTGTGTGTGTGTGTGTGTGTGTGTATTTAAATTGTTACAAACTTCCCAATTACTTTTAATCTGGTTCCAGCCACACTTGAAAACATTATGGGCTGCATGTGGCCTCTAGACATCATATTTGATACTTCTGATATAGGATATTAAAGTAAAAAGCAAATGTGACAGCTGAGTGACAGTCAGAAGTCTTTTGAAAGCTCGTAGAAAATGCTATACCAAAGAATTCAATGAGGATGAATACTCTATTTTCAAAGAAGGGGAACATTTTAATCTATAAACTATAGGCCTATGAGTTTGATTCCTAGAAATATTTTAATACTAAATTATTAAGCAGCTAATGAATATCTAGAAAAACAGCCAACTTTTACTGATTTTTTTTTACATCTTGAGCCTAATAAAGACAGCGTAGTTTAAAATCACTCTTTCTTTCCCAATCCTATCTTTGTATATGCTTGATCTTCACCTGATGCCTCATTAAATTTAATAATAATAATTCACTTATCTGCTCTTTCCCTCTTCTAAATGTTCAACTTCAATTTTTCTCCTTTTTGAGATTCTGCCTCCACTCTATTGCCTTCATTTTCTCAATGATTTTTACAAATACAAATAAAATCCTCCTTATAAAATGGAATTTTCAAAGACAATAACCCTGGGAACTAGGTAGGGCAGTCAGTAAAGTGCTAGGCCTTGAATCAGAAATCTCTGAATTCAAATATGGTCTCAGACACTTATTAGCTGGGCAAGTCACTTAATTCTATTTGTAAAATGAGCTAAAAAATACAATGGTAAATCAGTCTAGTATCTTTGCCAAGCAAAACCTAAAAAGTGTTCACAAAGAGTCAAAAGTGACTAAAAAAATCACTAAATAACAATTCCCTCTAATGGCATATAAATATTAAATCATCCTTGACTTGACTCATTCAGTATCTTAACCTCGATCTTTTTTTTTTTCATATTTTAACATCTGTCTGTTAACTTTGTAAATGATTTACAAGAGGACAATTTGCAAGTCAAAAGCATTACCCAGCTCTCCAACCTCACAGGTCCACTCAGGAAGAATGAAAGTTTGATATTACTTTAGAGCCATCTTTACTTATAAAGAAAAATATTCAATTTTACAGGATAAAAAATGGAGAGGAACAAGTCAATTTGCTTTGATTTCCATTACTTCAGATTCTGACAGTTTTCTTTAATTTCTTATCCTCATTTATTAATATTATATGATTCAAATCAGCATTTTTTAATATTTGAATTTCATTGTGTAAGAGTTTCTCTTTGATTACAGAGTTCTGAAATTTGGAAAACTTTTTCTAATTGAGCAAAATTTATAGTTCCTCTCTGTTGGAGTTATATATTAATCTGCATTTGACCTTCCAGTTCTAATTTTTTACATGAATTTTGGATCAATATTCAAATTTGTTATTTTTTTTTTTTGCATTTTCTCCCAGGACATTAAAAATTTTGTCAGATTGTCTTACTAAAATTCTGTCCTCTGGTTTAGTTGGCTTATAGAAAGTAAGTCTTTTTCTAGGTTAGGTATTTTAAAACTTTATTCTGTTCCTTTACCATTTCAAAACTTATGTATGTATGTCTATTCTATGCCTTTTATCCAGTTTTTGCCAACTATTCCAAACTTATGAGTCTTGGGTTCTTTATCTTCTTTTTCTGTCCTTTCAGTACTTTAAAGTCCATATTCTTATACATCAATATCAAACTTTCTGTCTCATATTATGTTTTTCAACCACCAAGAGGTTTTTATTTTCTATTCTGGACATAGTTAATATTGCTATTTTTGAATTTTATACTTTCAAGATTTTTACTTGTTCTTTTTACTCTTATTGTATTTATTTATTGTTATCAGGATCTCTTTTTTCCTTAATCTTTACTTTAGTTTCTATGCTAGTTTTTCTGGTATATTTCCCCTCTCCTATTTATTATTCTTTTACTCACTATGGCACATCTGTTACTGTTTTGAAGAGATGATGTAGAGATGAGCAAATGAGCTTACTCATAATCACTGAGCCTTCTTGTCAGAATGCCCTATTATATGCTGTTTTAAAGCATGTTTATTTCTTGAGTTATATTCTACTTAAGCTAATGTCAAAATAGTTTATATTCATTCCATGTATAATATATATATATATATATATACACATACATACATATAATGGTGGCACTGGAAACAGTTTTGTGGGTAATATGAGTAGTCAGCATGAAATAAAAAAACTAACCATGGATATACCACATAGACGTGATTAATGTGACTGAATACACACATCAGTGTGTTTTCAATTAAAAAAAAAAAAAACATAGCTTCCTTAGTTCAAATGCAAAAATTAAGTCTCACAGGAATCTATGATTGAGACATAGAATTGTAAAGACATAAAGGAAAAAATAGTTTCCCTATTTTTATCTGATTAAAAGTCTATTCTATTACCAAATAGACAAAAGCTACAAAGCAACCTTTAAATAGAATTATCCAGGAAATAATGCTTGAATGTTCTTTTCTCCTTAAAACAAAATTAATCAATTAAGGGCCATATGAGAATTCCTCATGCAACATCCAACAAATGAACGTTCAGACTCTTCTTAAAGATGGGGGAACTAACAACTTTTCAGCACAATCAGCTCCACTTTTGGAGACCTTTAATTTTAGGACATCCAATCTGAATTTGCCTTTTTACAATTTTAGCCCATTATTACTGGCTCTACTTTCTGGGCCCAAACAGAACTTATTTAATCTTTCTTTTTCACATAATAGCCCTTCAACTTCCTAAACAAGCTATAATGTCCTCTATCTACCCTAATCCTCTTTTTCTTCAGGAAAAAGTACCAATTTTTTGACTGATCCTCACATGGTGTGTTCTGGATGCCATGCAGCATCTTGGTTTCTGTGTTCTGGATACTCTCTATGTTATTAAGACTATCTTTTATACTGTGTGCCACAAACTAAACACGGGTCTCTAAAGATGGTCTGGCTAGGGCAGACTACAGTTTGCTTAGTAGTTTATATTTTGGTAATCGCTCATTAAGATAGTTGGGGCTATATTAGTATACTTAAAAGTTTTTTGAAGTTACTCATTCTATTCCATTGTTGAGGGCACTTAGTTTGAAGATAGATAAATATAAAACTAAAGCCTTCATATCCATCAACATATATGTTTTAAAAGTATAGATATCAAATGCTAAATTAGGAGGACAAGTCAATGTTAAAATTTGTTGATGGGAGCTGTTATGTCCAGTTTATTGAAACATATAATGAATCATAAAGGCTATACAGTAATAACACAAGTAGGAAAAAAGGTCAAGTTTTAATACAATTAATTCTTACTAAAATATTATACTACAAATTTTAAAACTTTGCTTTACTCTAAGACAATAAAATTAAAAAAGGCAAATAAGACCTAAAAATTTTAATCCCTTCGACACACATTATTACACTTTTCAGAGATACCTAGGATTGCTCTGAAAATGATTGTATCATATTTGTCTGAATGCAAGGCTGTACTTTAAAAAACTCAAGTACAAATTACAATGTTATCTTTTAATTTATAATTTTATGTACACTTTTTCAAAATGTTTTCAGAGGCAGAATTTTTGAGTTTTATACTTTCAAAGCAGAGTCTGTATTTGGACCAGTGTGTTATTCTTCAATTCTCAAAAGCAACAACAACAAAAAGACCTGGCAAAATTGAAGCATTGACAGTATCTGATGCCAAGTGGGAAGCATATTTCTAAATACCACAGGAAAGGACCTTGTCATCTGTGGCTGTTGTCCAGAACTATCCATATTAAACATACTCAGGAGTCATGACAAAGGAACCTTGTTAACTGCCAAATTGCAATAAACTTAGTTGGACCTCTGCCTATTAGGCAGTCTTACAGAGGTAAAAGCCAAGAGTAGTGTCACAGGAAGTATCCTCTATACTTCAAAATGCATACTGGTAACAAAGAAGCTCTTGCTTAGCTTTCTTAAAGAAAAGTATTTAACATAGTCTTTAAAAGTACATAGTGCTACTAAAAATTCAGATCAAATAGCATAAGATTGAGTTTAAAAATACATTGAAGAAAATAAAAATTAAAAATTCATTTCTTGAAAATTATCCAAGAATAGAAATACTATATCAAATAAATGAATCATACCATATAGAGCCTTTGCACTTGTTTTGGAGTTATGATCTCTGTCCATCTGAGGAAATGTGGGTGACCCATAACCACTGTAATAAAATAAAGATATCACATTATTATGTTTCAAGTGACTGTCATAGTGGCCCAAAAAAATGCAACTGATCTCTTAGGCTACATTAAGACAAACACAGTATCAGAACAGAGATCCTATATAGTTTTTACCATACTCTATACTGCTGACATTGTATCTAAACTACTATGGAAATTTCTGGTTAATTTATTTCACTAAAACTACTAATATGTATGTCCAGAAGTGATATGGGGACTCTAATCTATGACCTTGGAAGATCACTTGAAAGAAATAGGAATGTTTAGCCTTGAGAAAAGATTTATAGAGTGTAAAACTGCTATCTTCAAGTGTTAAAAGAATCATCACGTGGAAGACATTTCTTGTCTCCAAGAAATGGAGCATTAGTGAAGATATGACAGTCAGATTTTAGCTTATTAGGATGAAAAATTTTCTGAAGAGTTATCTAGAAGAATAATGGACTGAAGTGGGAAATAGTGAGCTCCCTATTTAAATATTAAGCATGTATTAAGTACCTTTTACTTACCAAGCATACTGCTAAATGCTGTGGGTGCAAATAAATAGAATGAAATAATACCTGGTCTCAAAGTGTTTACATTCTAACTGAAAGTCAAGTATATATATATACACACACACACACACACACATATATATATATTAAAGTGTTAACATCAATATTATTTAAAAAGCAACACCTCTTAACTCTAACACCTTCCTTCAATTATATATATTTAAAAGTACATATATATATATAAATACATACATATATATTTAGAATATATAGAATATTTATGTAGAATGTATATAAGCAATATATATGCATTATATAAATAGAAAGATAATATACTTTATAAATTATATACAGAATAAAAAAATGATATATAAAAACCATATAGCATATATGTGTCTGTATAAATATATATGTATATAACATATATGTATATATTTTATTGTTCAATTATTTCAGGTGTATCCAATTCTTCATGACCTCATTTGTGATTTTCTTAGCAAAGATACTGCAGTAGTTTGCAATTTCTTGCTCATTTTGTAGATGAAGAAACTGAGGCAGAATTAAGTGACTTGGCCAGGATCACAGTTAATAAATGCCTATTCTATTAAAATATAAATGCCTTGCAAGCAACAGCTGTATTTGTACCTCCAATGGCTACCACAGAGTAGGAGTTGCTTAATAAATACTTATTTAGGTGCAACTAGATGGTGCAGTACACAGAGCACCAGCCTTGAAGTCTGGGGTTCTGACCTCAGTTCTGGCTTCAGATACTTACTAGCTGCAACTTCCTCACAAAAAAAACAAAAAAACAAACAAACAAAAAACAATAAATACTTACTTATTGATCAATTGTTATTCATTGATTTATTTGAGCCTGACTAGATGCTATAAAGTTTTAAAGATAATATGTGTTAAAAATGAACAGGAATGTATGTATATTGCTGAGATATTTAATAAGGAATATAAATTAACTTTATATTTGCAAATATGAAATGATATACATAACAAAACCACTTTCCCAAAGATTATTTTAATCTTTCAACTTACTTCATTTGAGAAGGATAACTTCCAAAGCCACTGGAATGGCTGGAAATATGTCCATTCATCCTGGCCTTCACAGCTTCACAACTATATTCTGTAAAAAAAGAAAGAAATGGGTTTAACATATTTAACAGAATTGGATAGATAGATATAGACAAAAAGAAAGATCTTCAAATTCAAAGGAAGTTGGCATAATCATGCTAAATTTCAAAAAGAATTGCCTAAAATATCAAAATCTATTAAATTAAAAAGAAACCACCAACTAGTGTTGAATCTCAAAGCATATATGCATGTATTTTATCTGGATATATGTCCAGGACATGGTCTCAAATATTTTAAAAATCAAAATAATTTACACACATATATAATATACATATATGTATGTGTATATAGTTCCAAATTGATTTTCAGAATGGCTGGAACAATTCATACCCATAGCAAGTTTGTCAATGTGATATTTCCTTCAGACCTTCCAAAATTTGTCATTTTCCTTGTCAACTTTGCTAATCTAATGAATGTAAATTACAACCACAATACTACTTTAGGCTCATATAATTTACATATTAGTGATTTAAAACTTTCTTTTTCGAAATATGGCTATAAATAAATTGGATTTCATCCCTTCAGAACAGCTTGTTAATATCTTTTGACCATTTATCAACTGAGAACTAGTTCTTATTATAATAAAACTCCTCCTCATGAAAATACTGCCACAATTATTTATCACACAGTAATTGCTTCATGTCTAGATTACTCCATGGTTCGCCACTTGACCTTCCTTCTTCCACATTCAGCCTATCCTTCAAATTGCTATAAAACTAACTTTTCTTCTACTCAAAAATTTAATTACACTGTCTATGCTGGTGATTCTCACCCACCTTGCCCCAAATAACTCCAATCTCGCACCTCCAACTGACTTTCAGATATCTCAAATTGAATGTCCAGTAGACATCTTAAAATTCAATATATCAAAAAACAAAATTCATTATCTTTCCCTTTGAGTCTTCCCTCCCTTTCTCCTATCTTTTCAATTACTTAGAAGGCAACCCCTATTCTTCCCACTCTCTCAGGTTCACAACGTAGGAATCATTATGAACTCCTCATTATCTTCCACTCTCAGATCCAATCTGTTGTCAAGATTTATCAATTTCACCTTTACCTTCATCTTTAGCACAAGTCCTCTGCCTTCTGACACTGCTACCACCTAACACAGGCCCTCATCACCTCACTCCTGAATCATTGAAATAGCCTCTTGTACCTTGCCTACCTGAAGTCTCTATTCACTCCAATCCATATCCCATTCAGCCATTAAAGAGATTTTCTTAAAGCACCAGTTCAGCCATGTCAGTTCCAACTCAATTAACTTAAGGTTCCCTATTGTTTCTAGGATCAAATACAAAATGCTCTATTTGCTATCCATCTTCTTCATCATCTAGTTCAGTCTGACCATTCTAGTCATTTTACACTTCATTCAATTACTTCCATACAGAGACACTGAACTCCTGACTATTCCATGAAAAAGAAACTTCATCTTTTGATTCTGAGAATTTTCTCTGTCTCCCATTTCTGAAATGCTCTTCCTCCTCTGCTCTAACCACTGACTTCACTGACTTCAAGTTCAAATTAAAAACCTCACCTTCTACAGGAAGAAATGAAGAGACACTTTTAGAGAAACCTAGGAAAACTTAACATGAACTGATAATTAGTGAAATTAGCAGAATAAAGAGAATAATTTACAGTGTTAACACTAACATTATTAAAAAGAGCAACACTTCTTAACTTTAAAGCCTTCCTTCTATTATTTCCTGTTTATCCTGCATACAATTTCTTTTGTATTAATTTGTATATTGTCTCTTCCCATTAGATTACAAACTCCTGGAGAGTAGAAACTGTCTTTTTGCTTTTTTTTTCTTTTTTTTTGCAATCCCAGTACTTAGTCAACTTAACAAATGTTTTTCATGGATTGAAAAATCTTCAATGGCTCCACATTACTAGAGTGCCACATGTACCTCCTATGTCTGAATGAGCATAACATGGTCCTCTTACATCTAACACATACCACAATAACCCCAGTTGTCTGGTAATGTTGGACTATTTAGTTCAGGATTTTTGCCCAGGGGGTTTCCCTTACTTTACATGATTCTTTCCCCACTAAAATAGTTATTCATCCTTTGAGACCAAACTTGAACCCTAACTATCCCATAAAAGATTTTCTAATAGTGGTGTCATGGGAGGATTGGACTTGGAGTAAAAAAAGCTGTTATGAGCCCCTGCTTTATCATATAGTATTTGTCATCATATATGTATCATATAGTAACTGTCAAATTCTCATCTATGCTGGATAATCACAGAGATCTCCTTTCACTTCTGGAATCTTATAATCAATCTCCCTCTTGAACTCCCGAATTTATCTGGATGTAGGAGTATACAACTATCTCTTTCACCTTGCAGATGTTAGAGGCATGGCACCCCTGTGATCTGGAAAAATCCAAGTAAAATTTTTGATCTTCTCTTCATATCAGAAAAGAAGTCTAAATTATTATGGTATTAAAAATAAAATATATCAATATAGTACAATACTATTCATGTATTGTATACATTTCTGTGATTCTAAACTTTTTCTTTGTCATCTGGTCTCATGATATATCTAAAGGATGATGGGGAAAGTTACAATGTGGAAGGGATAACTATATTTGCATTTTAGCTCTAAATTAATATTGATTTTAAAATCACTTTTCTTCATGTTACAATGCTATCACATTAGGAAATTTTAGATTGAACAATATATGCAAAGCCTTCCATTCATTATTTTTCCTCACAAGACCCTAATTATTACAAAATAGCTGTTCTGGGTGCCACAATTCAAAAAAGATATTAACAAGCTACAATGCTTCCAGAAAAAAAGATACTTCAGATTGGTGAGGGAACTTAACAATATGTTACATAAGGATAAGTTAAAAGAACTGGATGGATATCCAGCCAAGTCTTTGAATAAATGAGTTCATCTAATCTGAATTCCCCTTCATCACCTTAAAACAACAAAAAATAGAGCAAAAACAAAGAGCGAAAGGGAATCAAGCCCACATGAGAAAAACTAGTAGAGAAAATGAAGGAATAAAAAATAATATGGGGTCAAATTTTAAAGATTTGTGAAGAAAGGAAAAGATACTCATGGAGTCATAATTATGATTTAATCCTTCCAAATGATCTTGTACATAGCTTAAAATATAAATGCAAAATTGCACAATATTTAATAAATTAAATTAGAAATTAGTCTATGTTCTATCTAGATAGATGTTTATGAATTAGATGTTGCCTTATTTGTTCCATCCTTTTTCTTGAGGCATACTTAAGCATTGGTACTACTATTTCTGGTTTCTAGGAAAAGTGATATCACACAAAGAAATGACAAAAGTCAGAAGAATGCTATTATATTTGTCTCTGTCATTAATTAATCATGGATCCCCAAGCATATCACAATTTCTTAATTTGTAAAATGATGATGTTAATAATGCTGATGATAAAGCTCATGTTTACTTAAGTCTTCAAAGTATATAAAGCACTATGTATATTCTTCTGGAAATCACAAGGAATAAGAGGCAAATGTTTAATAATTATAATGTGTTATGCAAGTCTATTTCACAAATATCACTGAATTAGAGAAATGGAAGTGACAATACAGTCTCTGCTTAAGAACCACCAGTCACAGAACCCAATACCTTTTAATATACTCCAGTTCACTCAAGGACATCTCTAATTTTTAGGAAGTATTTTTTTTTTCTTATTATTCATTTGTTTTGGTTATGTCCAACTCTCCATGACCCCATTTGGGGTTTTCTTGGCAAATATATTTTAAGTGGTATATCATTTCTTCTCCAATTCATTTTACAAATGAGGAAATGAGGCAAACAGGTTTAAGTGCCTTGCCCAAGGTCATACAGGTAGTACTTGAGGCCATGTTTGAACTCATGTTTTCTAACTAGACCTGGTGCTTTATCATTGTGCCTTTATCAAGCTTAAATCTTCCTTTCTGCATCTTCCATCTTATTCTTTTTATAAAGCTAAGCAGAATAAATTTCTTCATATTAAATATTCCTATTTTCTTCCATCACTCTCCCTTTGTTGTATCTATATAATTTCCAAAACTTGGCACACAATACTGATTACAATATTCAAAATGGCATCTAGCCAAACACCATGCTGTTTTAAATGTTGTCTGGAATGTCATTTGCTTTTTTGTTCTTGTTATAATGTTTGAATCTATAATCCACTAAAGAACTCAGGTCTTACATATAGAAGAATTGCACATTTAACATAAATTGGATTATTTGCCATCTAGAGAAGGGGAGAGGGGGAAAGAAGAGAAAATTTTTTGGAACATAAGGTTTTAAAAAAGGTAAATGTTAAAAAATTATCTATGCATATGTTTTGAAAATAAATAATAATAATAAATAATATAAATAAATAAATGAAAATAAATAATAAAAAATGAAATAAAATGAAATAAAAATAAAAGAACTCAGGCCTTATCACAACCCAAACTTTTGAGCTATACTTATGATTTCCTGAATTTCTTGAACCCAAATATAGAATTTTAATCCCTATTAAACTTATCTTTATTTGACTTGACCTGTGAAAATCTTTTTGGATACTCACTATTCCATTTCACATGTTAGCTATGGTTGAAAGCTTGACGATCAAAAATTGAGAACTGGTAGAAATCTTAAGGGCTGAATCGAACCCCCTTATATCCGTGAGGAAACAAGCTAAGAGAGATTGTATGACATTGATAGTGTCAAACTGGTAATACACAGGTCAGGATTTAACCTCATCAACTCCTCCTGACTCTACATCTATTACATCACTCATTATATGTTATCCTTCATCACTGACAAGTTTGACAGATAGGCTTTCTATGGTTTCACCCAAATAACTGATAAAAAATATGGAACAGCATAGATGCAAGAATAGAAGCATTTCTACTCTTGCTAAATTGATATTCACCAACTAATAATTACACTTTGGGGTTTAATCATTGAATTTGTTCCAGTTTAGGTGAAAGTGTAGTATCAAAAATCCAAGTACTATCCATAAGGTTGGCATGAGAAACTTTGGCAAATGCTTTATTGAAATCAATAAAATTCTACTGACCAATTCTCCTCTCATTTCTTTTTTAAAAGACAAAATTTTCCTTTGTTGTTCAGTTTTGCTTGACTCTATAATCTCCATTTAGTGTTTTCTTGTCAGATACTGTCATATTAACATTTCCTTTTCCAGCTCACCTTGAAGATGAGAAAATTGAGGCAAACAGAAGTAAGTGATTTGCCCATAGTCACACAGCTAGTAAATGTGAACCCAGATTTGAATTAAGGTTTTCTTGATTCCAGGCTGAGTGCTCTATCTCTAACACCACCTTGTTGCCCAACATTTGACCTATTTTAGTTTTTAGTACACATACTGTTTGCACAATTCAAATATTATACCTTTAACTAAAATACATCTACATTAAAACCTTCATTTCCAACAGATAAATGGCCAATGGATATTTAAAATTTCAGGAAGAAGGCAAGTGATCTATAATCATATGAAAGACTAATTCAAAATAACAATACAAATGGAAAATAGGAGCAATTTTGAGGATTTTCCTCTCCAAACCTGGATCAGTGACATAGAACTGGGTAATAGATGACAGAGTTCCTAATATTAATTGAAGGGCTCCTTAGATCCCTTTCTTTCTGGTATTTCTTGCTCTGCTATTCTATCTCAGTTCTTTTTCTATGCATGGGTATAAAAATGCTCCCAGTCCTGATGATACTGCTGCCACTACTCCAAACTCCTAGCCAGCTCTTACTCCAGTGTCCATAAACTTTTTTGTATTTCTTCCTAAGCTTCCTTGGACTGGAAAAATAACTCACTATGACACTTTCTTGGCTTTCCAAATAAAAATTCAGTTTGACTCATTTTTTAAAGTTGTTATAGAGAAGTTTTAGAGAAAATCCAGGCAAAAACTTGACTCTCAGTATTCCATCTTGTCTCTACCCTCATTTCTTGTACATCCTGACCTATAAATGAAATGTGAGATACCTCCACTCCATAAATGGGTTTCCATCTTAACTATGATGCTCTTAAATGCAGGTATTCAAAATTCATTCATTCATTCAATTATCATTTATTATCTAGTATGACTTAGCAACTGTCCTAAGCACTAGGAATAGAGACAAAAATGAAAATCTTTCATCTCAAGGAGCTTTTTAGTGAGGTGATTATAATCAAAAAACCCTAACCTAAAGATTCATATGTAAAATGAAAATAATACTTGTACTATTTACCTCATAGATTTATTGTAACACCAGTTATTTGCAACAATAAAGTTCTTAGTAAACTTAAGTTGTTAGTATTACTATTTCTGCTACTACTGCTGTGATGCTAGACAATGATAGCAATGATTACAATGACATAGAAGTTTTAGAGCATGAATCTGGTAGTCAGACTATGTCTAGTTCCAAAAAATAGCTTAGACAAATTAAGAGAGGTCCATGATTAAGGCACTAGTCACCAGCTAATGATTTTCATGGCCATATTAACACATAAACCCATCTACTAAGATATGGAAGGTCATGATTTCAGCTCAACTCAACAAGCATATATCAAATGTTTACTTGAGGCAAGACCAAATATTGGAAACCAAGGATTCGAGGATGAAAATAAAACAGTCCTTGCCCTCATGATATTTATATTCTTTTGGAAAGATATGATTTACTTACTCTGTGTAAGTAAATAGAGGATCATTTGAGAAAAAAGAATGCATAAAGAACTGGGAAGATCAAGAAAGCCTTCTCAAAGAAGGTACAAACTAAATTCAGTCTTAAAAGAATTTAAAGATTCTGAAAGATAAAGGTGATAGGGCATAGAGGAAAGCTAGTATAAAGGCTCAAAGATAGATGACTGAATGCCACCTCTGTGGAGTAAATAGTCCAGTTTGGCTAGTATTTAGATAGAGCAATAGGGTCAACTCAAATAAAAATGAGGGCCACTGATTCATATGTAAGGATTCCTATGGGCTGCAGGTAGACTTAGAAAACCACATATTAATATTATCTATGTGTTATTATATTTTTCAAATATTTATGTTACATTTTAATCTGATTCTGCAATACTTAAGTGTGTTGTGGGCTACGGTTGGATACCTCAGATATATATATATTTGTGTGTGTATGTGTGTGTATGTGAATGTAAAATGAGTAGGAAAAAAATAGGTTGGGATGATATCGTAAAAGGTTTTAAATGCCAATGACATTTGATATTTGTCCTGGATGTGATAGTTTCTTAACCTGGGACCCAGAAACTAAATTTAGCATTTTAAACATATTTTGATAACAGTATTTCAATGTAACTGGTTTCCTTTGCAAAATAATGTATTTTAATCAATATATAAAGCATTTTTCTGAGATGTTCATAGGCTTCAGACAATCAAAGGGGTTCATAAAGCAAACAAACAAACAAAAAACCCTCCTTATTGATGATTTTTAAATGAGGGGTTAACAGGCTTGGACCTGTCTTTTAAGATTATTTAGTAGCTGAATCCATCATAAATAATAAAGGCTAAGTAGTTCAAGTGTTTTACCCAAATAACCCTTTTAGGACAATATCAGGCAAAAGAGTGTGAACTATTCTTGGAAATAAATTATCATGATGCTATAAGAGATCAGATTTCAGTGGGTTTAGAAAAAAAGGCACCAAATGTAGACAGATTTTCCAGAAGTTTAGCTGAAAAAGAAAGCAGAGATATATAATATTAATTAGTGGGGACAGTAAAACCATGCAAAAGTATTTTGGCGGTGATTATAGGTGATTATAACAGAAAAAGACCCAACACACAAGGAGAGATTAAGGATTAAAGGAAAAGTGGCAATAAAAATTTAAACAAGATACTGGAAAAGATGGGAACACATTAAAAGTATATATAGATTCAATGATTCAAGACAATTCCAATAAACTTTGGATGCAGCAGGTCTCCAGTGTACTTAGAACTTCCTGGTGAGAACAATTTTTATTTGAAAATCCTTAAATATAGTTGGAACAATATCAAAAGCAGGTCGCTTTTTCAAAATCTAGGAAGATGAGAATCAACATTAAGTAATAGCTAGCTAGTATTGAAAAAGCATTTTAAGGCTTGCAAAGTACTTTACATCTTATTATTTGAAGCTCATAATAACTGTAGGAGATAGGGACTGTTATTATCTCCATTTTACAGATTAGAAAACTAAGGAACCAGAAGATTAAGTAGCTTGCCTATTGTAAGTGTCTGTGATAGAATTTCAGCTCACATAACCCTGATTTCAATCCAGCACTTTTTTTTGCACTGCATTACCTAGTTGCATCAAAAATTGAGTAGTAAGCTCTTTGATTCCTTGGACCACATCTTGCTTGTTGTTGCCTGCCCCATTAATTATGGGGTTTCATAGGAAAAAATATCAATAGCTGCCAGGTATTGGATCTTGAGGGAAGATGTTCAACTATCTTTTCACTTCATTTCCTTAGCAGGCCTTTTCCCAGCCATTGATATTCTACTTGGAGACCTACTTCTTCCTAAATTATATCTTAAACATCTAACTAGGTAATGAAGAACAGTTCCCCAGGGGGAGAAGGGGAAGGGAGAAAGAAGGAAGAATCAGACATTTTCTTCAATTAGACTTTAAATGCTTTAAAGAGTAGATTGCTGATCTCTGATCTCCACTGTGTGATCTTGAATAAGTCACTTTTCTTGAATACTGTTCCCTTATCTCTACTATAAGAGGGTTGTATTACATGATTTCTGAGGTCTCCTCCCAATTCCAACATTATGAGTTAGAGGGTCTTTTCACAGTTAAGATTACATGCTATGTTTTTAGAATTTACTGTATCTACTCTGCCAAATTGCTTCTCAAGTAAGGTGCAAATAAATAGGCTTCACAATCTAGTTTGATAGAAACATTTGGATTTGTTCTAAAGCCATTTTAAATGTGGATAAAATTGTTTCTGAATTTGAATTTTAGTGACAAGTGAAACTGGTTCTAAAAATAGCCAACTATGGAGACTTTGAAGTAGAAGAGAATAATTCTTAACAAAGAAATTATCTGATACTTTGTTTAAATATTAAACTGCCCTGTTATTCAGAGTTGGCCCTCACCATCAACCTAGAGCAAAGGGCAGAAATAAGTAAACAAAGTCCTTTAGCTCACTCACTCCTCAGTTAAAGAAAATGTCACTTAAGCAGGTAAATTAATTTATCAAAAACACAGTAGGATTTCATTATAAATAAAAGTACCAACAATCATAATTTTTCTTTCTTGTATGTATGTGGGGAGGAGAGGTTGTCTAAATCTGGGATTCATTAGTGTAAGGAAAGGTATGGCAACTGGTCTTTGACTCTGGCTAATAATGTCTATCCTTTTTAAATGATTTTTTTCCTATTATTTATTTATTTTTTGCTGAGGCAATTGGGGTTAAATGACTTGCCCAGGGTCACACAGCCAGGAAGTGTTAAGTGTCTGAGAACAGATTTGAACTCAGGTCCTCCTGACTTCAGGCAATTGGGGTTAAGTGACTTGCCCAGGGTCACACAGCCAAGAAGTGTTAAGTGTCTGAGACCAGATTTGAACTCAGGTCCTCCTGACTTCAGGGCTGGTACTCTATCCACTGCACCACCTAGCTGCCCCTGTCTATCCTTTTTAAAAAAAATGCTTGTCCCTACATAAAATCTTTATAAAAGTCCTATTCTGATGCTATGGCCATGTCTTTTTGGGTCTACCAAACTAGAAAGTCTTCAAATGCAATAGAAGTAGCAAACTAACAGTTGTATCTTAAAACCCTATATTAAGATGCCCATCAATTAGCCACTGGATGCTAAATGCTGGTATTTGGGAAGAGGATGGATCCAGAGAGGAAACAAGGCAATGGTGACCTGTCAACCTCTTAAAAACGATAGTGCAAAATTGGCACATATCGTTTCTAAGTTGTCCTAAAAAGTGGTTCATAATACTTTTATGTCATAGATCTCTCTGATAATAAAGTTTTGTGCTTTTAAATGCACAAAATAAAATATGTAGGCTTACAAAGGAAACCAAATATATTGTTATCAAAATATAAAAAAAAAAGTACACAGACTCTAGGTTAAATATACCTGCCTTGAACTGCACTCCTTTGAAAAGGTTAGTTAATGTCCTAAAGGAAAATATCACCCATGCATGAAGCTAAAATTGTTCATTTACAGGGCTCTCAACAGGACATGGGTAATCCTTCTATTAATTAATGACTAATTTCTCATCAAACATCTCATAGTCACTATTCCTAACCACTTCTCTAAGGAACCCAACAGGATTTCAATCAACCACCCATTCTCCTCTTTGTGCACATGATTTTATTTCCTACTTTTGCAAGAAGACTGAGGCTGTCATAAGATCCCTTCCACTCTTTACTTGAACTTCATTCACCTTGAACTCCTTTCTTACCTCTATTCTCAGAGGAAATTACAGGACTCCTTTTTTAAAAGCATGATAACTTATTATTTTACTAAAAGGAATAGCAAGTTTCACATAATAGATTTGCAATCACTTTTTTATTGTATTATGTTATGGAAATACTTGTTTTATTTCATAAATTAAAAATAAATTTTAAAAAATTTAAGACACAAAGAGAAACAATCTAATGAGGAAAAAGGGATTCATCTGAAGAAAGTTAACATAAATATATAAAGAACTCAATAAGCAGCTTAGATTTTAGGGAGAAAAGAAGATGAAAGCAATGATCAGATAATAAAAGATGATTATAATATTGTAGCATAGTGCTGTGAAAATATAGGGCACCTAATTGCCAAAGCTAACTATTTGACATGTATCCTTGATCTTAGCTTCTCAAAACCCTTGCTCATTATTTCAATTTTAAATTTTCTCTCTTTACTGGTTCCTTCCTCTTTTTCTATAAATTTGCTCAAATTTCCAGTATTCAAAACCATAACCTTTCCACTGATCTTACTCAAGGTATTGATTTACATCTCTCTAACAATTTCTATAAAAAGTTGTTACATTTTCCTTCTATGCCTTACCATGCATTGACTTGTTAAACTTTGGCAACCTGACTTCAAATGCTGACATTTTCTTGAAACTACTGCCTCTAAATTCATCAGAGATATTAATTACTAAGTCACTAATGTTGGCTGTGTGAACCTGGATTGTCACTTAATCTCTCAGTGCCAGTAGCACTGGTAAATGGTGAAGCAGTTGCTGATCTATTTTAGTAAAGGGAATTTTCCTAGTGAGAATTTCCCATGCAGAGCAAATTATAGGTCCAGACTAACAAAATAAATTAGAGAGAGAAAAATAAAAATATTATATATATATATATATACACACTAGATCCAATGAAACCACTTCGCAAACAGTCTTTGCATTCAGTTCACTGGAACTGGATCAGCAAAGAATTATTTCTCAGAGCCATCTGGCAGGATAAATAATTCTGCAATATCCAAGTCTATAAAACTATCATTTAAATAGAGTTTTACCTGGTCTATATCAAGTATTGGGGAATTTCAAGATAGCATTAACACTAATAAAAATTGCTTCCATTTCTCTCTTTACAGTTTCAAGATGCTTTATATATATGACCTCATTGGATTCATGTCATGTCTATAAAGTAAGTAGTATCTTATTACTCCCATTTTACAGATGAGGTAAATGAGACTTATTGAATTTAAGTAATTTGTCCAAGATTAAAAAATATATATTACATGTGACAGAGCCAAGTATTTATCATATATAGTTTTTAAAATTCTATAATAAAAACTTGGTTTTAGCTATTTGCTGATATAAATGCCAAAACAGCATAATACATAACCCTGGTTAAAATTTTAAAACAAATATTACTAGTAAATCCAATTCTTTCTTGGTTCTACTTAACTAAAAGTAAAATAAACAATCAGTCCACTCAAGATCAAACTTTCTTATGGCCTCCTTTTATCAGAAAGGATGTCCGCTGGCAGTTGGCACTGACAGATCTTGTATAAAAATAACAAAGTGATGAATAATTTACAAAACTCCCTAGACTAATTAATTCATTTTCAAGCATATATTAATCAATGAAAATTTTCATTTTTAAGGATCTTCTGGTCCCCCTTTGACATCTTAGATCTAATTATTATACAATTCCAAGTCTTTGGTACTTACTAGCTGTCCTGATTTAAGCTCTTTGGTTTGAGTACCATAGAAGCATAATAGTCTGTTTGCCACAGGCTACTGCTACTCTTGGAGCGTTCCCCTCTCTCTCTCTCCTCTCTCTCTCTCTCTCTCTCTCTCTCTGTCTCTCTCTGTCTCTCTCTCTCTCTCTCTCTCTCTCTCTCTCTCTCTCTCTCTCTCTCTTTCTCTCTCTCTCTCTCTCTCTCTCTCTCCCTCCCTCCCTCCCTCCCTCCCCCCCTCCCTCCCCCCTCTCCTTCTCCTTCACTCACATAGCTACCCTGCCTTTATTTCACAGGACTTGGAAAAAAAATCAATATTTTCTGCCTTTTCTACTAGGAGTTTTGAGGGATAGGGCTCAAACTAAGTCATTAATATGAGAAGGTGTGTGTGTGTGTGTGTGTGTGTGTGTGTGTGTGTGTGTGTGTGTGTGTAAGATTAGAAAGAGTTTCCCTTAACCTTATCTGAAACAGGAGTCACTGAGCTTGCTAGTGTTTGGCTATACCTAATATTCATGGTGGACTAGGATCAAGTAGGAATGAGAGCTTTAGGTATTTAAAATGTTCCACCTTATTTTATGAGATTTTTTTACTCTGCATTGTATCTTCCTAAATATCTTATAATTTCACCTTTAATCAGTATGAATTTAGCTCATTTGTCTTCTTTTGATATTGTTAGATTGGAGAAATATGTGGAAAACCCTCTTTATTATATATGACTAGAAGTCACCTGCCTTTAAAATTTAATTTGAATTCTAAAACTTCAATTTATCTTAAATTTAAAAGATTTTTTAAAAATAAAAGGAGGTATACTTTGAGGATTCTCATTATAACTAATGATTAGGGGCCAATAAAGTTCTTTCTTTTTTATTTTCTCTTAAAAATATGGTTAGTTGTTATACTAAACAGCAGCCAGAAGTAAGCTTCCAAAACATCACCACTATCACCTGATTGTATCTATAGTAAATTTCCTTATTTTTTATGAGCAGCTTAGCATAGTGTACTCTGTTTTTAGTAAAAACAGATACTAATATTATCTTTCAAGGTTTGGATCTTGAAGTTTTCAAGTACATAGAGGTGAGTCTCAATTTTCTTAACATTTCTTTTTTAAAAAATAGCTTGTGGAAGGACAAATGTGGAAAAGATATTGCAATATTATAAAGTGGGATATTCTGAGCTTGAACAATCGGAGGTATTCTTTTGAAGCCTAGCTGTAGTTATATCTTTGTTTTAGGGTAGATTACCAAACAGTGAAGAATTTTCCAACTTTTAAGTACTAAAATTATTTTTAAATTAGGAAATCTGAGGGCCAGATATTATCTGAGAAAGTTTCAAAAAAAATGGCACGAGTTTGTCCTTGAAGAAAGAGGTGAATATCAGCAGATGGAGTGAAAGTAATATAAGTGAAGGCACAAGAATGGAAGACATCAGTAGAAAGTGGTAAAGTCTGATAAAAATGGAAAGGATGAAAAAGAATAATATGCAATAGTATGGAATAAGTCTGAATAATTAAGTGAAAGTCACAAAAAACTGAATCTTGAATGTCACAATTATTTTATTCCACAGGCAAGTTGATGAAGGATTTTAGCAGAGGAGTCACATGTTCAGATTGATGTATTAGGAAGATGACTCAGGAATCAATGAAGAGGAAAGTTTGGAGGACCACTTGAATAAAGATAGGAAGACCAATCAGCTGGTTATTGTAATATTCTATTTGAGTAGGCATGAGGGACTGATTCATAGCAGTTGCTCTAGGAATGGAATAAAGGGGTTGTTTACAAAAAAATGAGTCAGATTGACAACTAATTTTTTATATATTAAGGTAAACACACACATATATGTGTGTATGTAAAGAAAGAGTCAAAGAAGATTCTAAGAGGCTAAGTGAATTGAATACTTGTGTGATGGAAATTGAAGTTAATTATATTAATGCCATAAGAAATGCCATTTACATAATATTCACAAAGTACTACATGAAATAATCTTATTTGAGCTTCAACAATTTCATAAAGTAAAAATTACAAGCATTTTACAAAACTCTTGATTTGCTTCTTGCTAATGAGTTGGAGGTAGGATTTAAGTAAGAGTCTTTCCAACTTCCATATGGAAATTAGAAGGAAGATGATAAGTTCAATTTAAGTCACATTGAGTTTAATATGTCATTGGTATAAATAGGCAGAAATAAGTATTTAACAGGTGGTTGGGAAATATAAAATTATTGAAGAAATATAAAATGTTGAAGGAAGAATTTTTCATTTTTTAATTATAGCTTTTTATTTACAAGATACATGCATGGGTAATTTTTCAGCATTGACATTTGCAAAACCTTTTCATCCAATTTTTCCCCTCCTTTCCCCATCCTCTCCCCCAGATGGCAGGTAGACCAATACATGTTAAATATGTTAAAGTATATGTTAAATGCAATATATGTATACATGTCCATACAGTTGTTTCATTGACAAGAATCATCCTTTGAAATAGTGTACAATTAGCCTGTGAAGGAAATTAAAAATGCAAGCGGACAAAAATAGAGGGATTGGGAATTCTATGTAGTGGTTCACACTCATTTCCTAGAGTTCATTCGCTGGGTGTAGCTGGTTCTATTCATTACTGCTCTATTGGAACTGATTTGGTTCATTTCATTGTTGAAGAGAGCCACGACCATCAGAATTGATCATTATATAGTACTGTTGTTGAAGTATATAATGATCTCCTGGTCCTGCTCATTTCACTCAGCATCAGTTCCTGTAAGTCTCTCCATGCCTTTCTGAAATCATCCTGCTGGTCCTTTCTTATTGAACAATAATATTCCATAACATTTATATACCACAATTTATTCAGCCATCCTTCAATTGATGGGCATCCACTCAGTTTCCAGTTTCTGGCAACTACAAAGAATGCTGCCACAAACATTCTTGCACATACAGGTCTCTTTCCCTTGAAGGAAGAATTGAAGGGATGGAGGTCAGACTGGACAGTCACCTACCTCTATAGAGGTAATAAATTAGGCAATGGGGATGAAAAGAGATCATCAAAGTAGAAAGTGTAAGAATATATAATTTTGTGTAAAGGAAAGCCCCAGATAAGTTTCCTTCATAAGATACCACCTGCTTATATTAATGATAGCATAAAGTAAATGGGTACAGCTAGGCGTACTCACATAACAATTTTTATATTTTTTTGCTCTTTTCTCCTGATTTTTAATGGAGGAGGAGGGAGATTGGAGAAAGAGGAACTAGCAAAAATGATGCAAAAAGGAGTCATTGTACTTTAAAAAAAATCTTTTTATTGTACCTTTTTTTAATGTTCAGAAGAGAACTTTAGAGCTAGTTTAGCTTAATTTCCTCATTTTTAATTGAAGAGGAACCTAATACCCAGAAGATTTTATTGATTTGTCCAAGATCATTGAAGTAGTAAGTGGCAAATTCAGGATTCAAACCCAGTCCTATGTCTCTAATACCATGCAATGTCTATTTCACTGTGCTCTCCCTGTATTTATTGACATATTTCAAGCTCAAATCCTTTTGTGGCTAATCTGAAAGTGGCTTCTATCTACACTGAAGAATAAAGATACAAGCCAGTGGCTAACTCAGTGGCAGCAGCTTTTTGTGACCTTCTTCTTAAATCCCTTCATCCCAAATTGTACAAACACACACACACACACACACACACACACACACACACACACACACTTTAAAGGCAGGAAACATCTTCAGTTGATCCCCACAAACTGCTTTAGGTTCTTTACAATTCTTAGACTGAAGCTCACCTGCCCTTAGCCATCTCCTTCCATACTTTGATCTGTCTTGTTTCCAGTTTTGATGGCTTTGGCCCATGTCTTATTCTTTTTCTGCCCTTGGATCCCACTGCTATCTTGCCAGATGACTGCTTCAGTACATTATGAACCCACCCTTGGACTTTAGCCTATTTTATACTCTGTTTTGACTAACCAGGTGCGATGTTATACAGACAAATGCTTTGCTCTGGGCCCTCCCAGACTTTGTTTTGACTGATTTGTTGCCAACCTCTTCATTATATGTCTCTGTTCCAGTCACTACTCCAACCCACCACTGGTTGTCCAATTCTGAACCCAGTGTAAGATGGGTCAGTAAATCAACCCGAGATGACTTGGGTTTTTTCATACTGTAAGATTCTCATTCACTTCCTCTTTCCCACTCACAAACCTCTCTCGTTTTAATCATGAACTGGGCCATACTAAAAAAAAAATTAGCATTCAATTAGCTTATGAAATGTTGGTCTGAAAAAAAAACAAAAACAAAAAACAAAAAAGCCATACGTTAACCAAATTGGCCTAATATAATAATTTGTTAAAGTAGGTAAGAAAAGAAGAAGAGTTAGTTTAGGAAAGGAAGATAATGAATATAGAGATGCCCATCAAACAGTAGAAAATGTGGATCTAAATTTTGAGAGAGAAACCGCAACTAGAAATACAGATGTGTGAATCATCTCCATTTAGGTAATAGTTGAAGCTAAGAAAATGAATCACCAAGGGGAACTGTTTAGAGAGAAAAGAACAGAACTTAGAAAAATGCCTACATTTAGGGAGTGGGAAGAAGAGTGAAAGAGATGGAAAGAGTCATCAGGTATGTAAGAGAACCATGAAAGTACATTCATTACTAGTATAGCTTTTTAAATGTTTCTCCCTTTACTGGAAAGATGACTGGCTTATACATGATCACCTTTAATGTGAATAGCATCTCAAAATGTTTTAAATGTTTATATTATATATTCTCTTGTAGGCGGGCATACATATATAACAAGGTTAATTTGTTTTAATAAGGCCCATTTAATACAGAATAAAATTAAAATTCAAAGGTTATATTAATATACATGCTAAAAAACACACAAGTATCCTCTGAAGTATTGAGCTTTCTTCTGGACTGGTTCCTAAATTGATGTATTTCCCTTTTACCAAAGAGGATATAAAAAATCTAACAATGGGTCATGGGAAACACTTCACAAATAACACTACTATCCTACTGAAATTACTGAATTTCTACTTTTTTTTTGTACATATACCTGAGAAACTCTAGAATTTATTTCCTGACATAATGATTAGTCAATAATCAGTTTACTGAAAGTCACTATTAACATGACTGGAAAAAACATCTGGGGACCCCTGCTCTAAATAGCACTAAATCAACAGTCATAATTACCCTTCAATTATCAGGTCTGAGCTAGTAAGGCTAAGCCCTGATCAACAAGGCAACTGGCAAGGAATTATTTAAACTCAAGTATCTGGAACGGGAATTGCTAGCCTGGAGGTGCTTGAATAGGAATTTAAGTAACTCTAGTTATGCTAAGCCTCTAAAACTGGGAAGGTAACAACAATTAGAGAACTACCTTAAAAGCAAGTAGGTATGAAGGAGAAACAGGAATTAGTAAGTCTCATGTTTAAAAAAAAAAAAAAAGAAAGGAACCAGAAAATATAAAATAGAAAAAAGAATGGGGAGAAAATAGTAATTGAAGGGATAAGAAAATATGGTACAAAATAACAGATGAAATCATTTACATAGTATTTTATAATTTATAAAGCACTTTATATAAGTTATAACAAAATTTTCATAAAAGTAATGAATAAAGTAGAACATGAATTAGAACAGAATTTTATTACTACTCTCATTTTACAGATCCTAGAGTTCTAGTTTTGGAATGGTTCTCAGAAGTTACATATTCTAATTCAGACTTGAATATGAATTCCTCTACTATATACCTAAGAGATCATTTGGATTCTGCTTAAAGACTTCCACAGTGGGAAAACTTCTCAAAGCAATTCAATTCACTTTTGTATAACTCTAATCATTAGGAAGCCTTTTTTAATTTTGCCTAAATCTGTTTCTTACACAAGCTCTTTTCCCAGCCAACTAAGCAAAAACATCTAATCCTTTGACCAGATTACGCTTTGAAAAAAATTAAGGACAATTAGTTTATTTCTTTCACATCTCCACTTCTGGCTTTCTGGACAAAAACTGGTGAAAGGCAAAATAGACAATAAACATTTAAATGTTTACTATGTGCCAGGGACTACACCAAGCACTAAGAATACAAAGCAGGCTAGAAACATTATCCATGCCTTTATAGAGCTCTCATTCTAATAGGAGACACAACAACCACACAACGATATGCATTCAAGATATTTGCAGAAGAGGAAAGTAATTTTAAGAAGAGACAGCAGTGGGAGGAGGTTGGTTTCTAATCCCACCCCCAGAAGGATTGGAAGAAGCTTTGAAGGATGCCAGAGGAGTCAAGAGATTTAGAAGTATAGAAAGAAATCATGACAGATTTGGGGACAGTAGGTGAAAAGGTATGGAGAGAGAGGATGAAGTACCGTGTGTAGGAGAGCCAAAGAACCAATGTCACTGAAACATAAAGTTCATGAACAAAGAGTAAAATGTAAGAAAACTGGAAAGATAGGAAGAGAGGAAGTTGTAAATAACTTAAAATTCTAAAGAGGTGCTGTGAAGGTAGAGTCTTCAGATATGTAGGGTAAATGGGAGAGTGTGCTATTATGCTATTATACTACACTTGTGTAGTATATAGTATATATAGTAATCAGCCAAATTGTGAAGCAAAACTTGATTTTAATTTTTTCTCACTTCTCAGAGCTGAAGCCCAAGACAGATGCTTTCAAATCATGTTTTTTTTTTAAATCTCATTTTTAGAATTCATCTTCAGGTTAATAAATTAATTACAAGTATCAATTAGATTATTATTGATAAGACAATGTATTTTCATGTATAAGTGATATATTGCTTGCCTTTCTAATCAATGACAGAAAATAAGGGTAAGAAGTGAGGAGGAAGAGTGAGAATTTGGAACTTGACATTTTCAGAAATGAGTGTGAAAAAATATAAATTGAAAATATTTAACAAATAAATGAAAATATAATTTCTAAAGGACTTAATGTGTTTTGCCTATTGATAAGAACTGCATTTGAATAGAGGAAAACCATAAGACCAAAGGACTAAAAATCTCAGAAACAACACATCCAACAAAGGAGGGCCCTGCTAGTAATATACCACAATTCTCACATTACTAAGCCAAATGGAACACTAACAAAACAATTTGAGAAGCATTGTCATCTATCTCAATATGGCAGTTGTAGTGGATAATATCAGTCTTAATAGCTTTCATCTCCAAATGAACAGCTGAATTACTGAGATATCAGCTGTCAAATTAGTTTAATGTTTCTCTTTGTCTAATTTTATAGCTTTCATTTTAACAATTTAATGAGAATTATTCACTTCTTTCTTTGTTACTTTTGGCTATATATATTTTAGCAAATAGTCATCAATTCCATGTAGCTTTCTTTTTAATGTAGTAGCATATAGTATGCAATATGTACTGATAATATGGAAAACAGCATGATATAATGGGAAAAACAGTGGACTTGAAATAAGAACAGAGGTTGAACCTCTGACTCCAATATTTAATATATAAATAATGGGCAAATCACTTCATCTCTGTAGACCTAAGTTTTTTCATCTACAAAAAGGTGGGGGGAAGGGATGTCACTTGTTGATCTCTAAGGTCCTATTCAGCTCTAAATCTATGATCAGATGCTTTGTTCTTTGGTCCTTGTCTACAGTTATTTGAACTCCCTAACCCATGGGATTGTTGTGAGGAAAAAGTCCTTTACCTACTATAGAAATGTTAGTCATTAGGATGTAAACCTTCACTATAACTGAAGTGGTCCATTCACCATTCTATGCATACATTTTTTGCTTTTTCACCTCCATACTTTTGTCCACATGTGCTCCTCTTAAGAAATCCTTCTTCCTCTTCCATATCTAACTGCAGTTTATTTACTTTTCTAACTCCAGATCACATTCCACCCCTTGAAGAAACTCTTCCCTGATTATTTCTGGAACTCTCAATATTGACACAACATTTTCAGAGTTTACATGAAGTTCCCCTATGCAATATCTACAATCAAAAATGTCACTGAAAACACAAAGCAAGCCAGAATAGTGGTGGGGGAGGGGAGAAGAATGATTTTTTTCATTGATTACCTAGACTTCCTACTTTGTTAAGAAACGATAACCATTTTCCTTTCTATTAAAGAAATGCTAGGAAAATATTTTCATATGTTTTTGAAATAAAATATGCCATTTCTATGAGAAAGCTGACCTTTCTTGACTACTTATTGAGAAAGAGAAAAAAAAATATTTTACCCAAATTTATTTCATCTTTTCCCTCCTACCTATCTCAATACAGAACTATTTAGCAACCACAACACTCCACCCTTTTCTGAAGTGAAACCTAATAATGTAAAGCAAAAAATAAATCTAAAACAATCAATTTAATTCACATGGAAAAAAGAATTTAGCTGGGCTGAAAGGAAGTAAAAAAAAAACAATCTGGCAATAGATAAGGTTAATTTACTGTTAATGGTAGTACATTTACTTTTGCTAATGTTGCCATATATATATATATCAATTTTAACATTATGTAAAAAGTACAATTTAGAGTAAGATTGCACTATTTATATCACAGAGATTCAGAACTTACTCAGAGGAAAGAGTGTTCTCCTCTGACTCACTAAGGCCACTTCCTGCAACACCCTATGTTGTTCTTGGAAGAAAGGCCACATACTTTCTATGATTACTGTTTTCAATGTCTAATTTTTAAAAATTATTTTCCTTCAGATTCTAGATCTTTTACTCTTTTAAATGAACTTAACAGTTATTCTGTCTAGTCCTACAATGAATATTAATTTCATTTAATAGCACTAAATCTGTAAGTTAATTTAGAGAATATACTCTATCTCTCCAAACATTTGTCTCCCCTCATTTCTACTTAATTGTTTTTATAATTTTCTGTGTCTTGATAGCTTAACAGCCCATATTTTACTTATTCTGTAGTTTCTTTGAATAAAATTTCTTTTTTTTCTTTCCTGAGTTTTTAAAAAGTAATGGCCAAAAATCCTCATAATTTCTGTAGGTTTGGCTTTTTAAATTTTTTTATTTTACCAAAACCATTAATTGCTTCTATCATATTTTCAATGACTCCCTAAGGCTCACTAAGTCAATTATCATAATATCTTTGCATAGATTAATTTTGACCTTTTTTGTCAAGGTTTATTCCCTTTTATTTATTTTTCTTGTCTAATTCTATATCAAATAATAATAGAGATATACTGAATGCCCTTTGCTTTACCCCTGGTGCTGTAGGAAAAGCTTTTATCGTTTTTCCAGTTCAAATAATGCTATCTTTCTGTTTTAATTTTTTTATTTCTATGTTTTTTAGGGTTTTTTTTTAAACAAATGAGGGTTATATTTTGTGAAATATACAAATGCACAAATAAAGAGACACAAATTAAAGTAACTCTAAGTTTTTATCAAATATCCATCAAATGAGCTTAATGTTCTTCTAAAAAATATAATGTTCCCTGGGAGCAGGTTTCTTGGGGGGCTTCTGGAGGCAGCCTTAGTTTCAGTTCAGAGTAATAATCACCTCAAATGCAGCCAGGTATTAAAGTTCAAATCCTTTATTGTCTCCTTCAAAATAGCCCAGTTAGCTTTCTTAAGAGGCCTATCTTTCTCCTTGGTTCCGAGAGCTCTTGCCACTAGTCATTTGTCTCTTCCAGCTTCAGCCTTTAGATCCCTCGGAATCCAAAGCCTCCAGCCAGCACAAAGGTGGAAAATGGAATGAATCTGACTCCATCTCCAAAAGTGGGCTTGTGGGCTTCTGTGATTTGTGAATCTCCTGAACTGAATCCTGACTTGTGAATCTCCTGAAGTGCATCCTGGTTGAGGCTCCTAGCTTATATATGCTATCTTAAAGGTGTGAATCTTAAAGGTGTAAAAGGTGTCAACTCTAATAAGTACTAAGTTCATTAGTGAACTAGAGAACTGTTAAGTACCATGCTAAATTAGATAATTATTGTCTCTATCAATTCCACTGACAGCCCCTTGTAAGAATTCTAACAATGAGTAAATGTGATTAAATAACCAATTAAACATATTAGATTATGAATTCCCACTTTATAACTAAAAAACACTGCTCTATTTAAAAACTCTTTCAAAGCAATGTTCTTTCTGTTTTTGAATATTCATAGAGATCTGAATTTCCAAAAATGACTCTATCTTCTCCAATATCAACTGGGAAGTGGCTATCCTATCTCTGAGAAAATAATTCAGTTTTTGATAATCAAGAATTTATTTCACTGATTTTAGCAAGATATTTTAATTACTGCCATTCAAATAACATCAATTCAAACAATTTTAATTTATACATTTTGTGACCATTCTGTATTAAAGAGGAATATGTTAGATTAAAAGGGTGGTGGAATAGAAGCATTGTAGTAGAATAGAAAAAGTGCTGAATTTGGATTCAGATGCCATTGGTTCCAAGTCTGGCTTTGTCAAAGAGTGTTCTTATATTCTAAAGGCATCAAGAAGCCAATGAAACCTCCTGTCCATAGGTTATAGTGATAGTGAAATCTGAGATTTAAATATTTCTATATGGAATTCTGTGGTTAATGAATTGGAGCCAAAAAGACCAACTAAGAAATCATTACAATGATTCTAGTGAGAGGTGATAAGAGTCTGAATTAAAGTCATGTTTGTATTAACAAGACAGAAGGGTACGGATGTCATGAAGATATAGTAGAACCTTGGTAATCAAACTCAAATAGAAATGGGGACTGCTAAACCATACATAACGATTCCTCCAGGTTGCATAGTTGAGATGTCTGCTGTAAAAATGAGAAGGCATGGCAAGTAATTATGGAGGATGAGAAAGAGCTTTTGGAGATCAAGTAGCTATATTCATCTTATAACAAATAATTTACCACAGAGGTTAAAAACGTGGTATAATTACCATATGTATTCTTGATTTTTAAAATCTATACAATATTGGCCAAACAAGATGGTGTAATGGATACAGCACAGGCCCTGAAGTCAGGAAGACCTGAGTTCAAATGCTACTTCAGATACTTAACACTTACTGTGTGACCTTGGACAAGTCACTTAACTTCAACTGCCTAACCAACAAAGCAAAACAAACAAACAAACAGCTTTCAAATCTACAAAATAGATCATTATTTTATAATCTGACAGTTTAGGTTAAGCAAATAAATGTTTGGGCCAAGTATTCATATAAAAATTGTTTCTTTCAGTTTAACCTGTGCCAGACTAGTAAAACCCAGCCTAGCTATTTACCCCATCCTTCAAAGATCAAATATTTGTTATTGCACAACTTCCTAGCCCATCATCCTTACCTTCCCAATCAACACAAAGTTAACATCACTCTGTTCATGTCTCATATCTAAAGCTCCTAATCTATAAATTGCATATAAGATGTGATTCAAAGAGCATTAGGAAAAGCATATCTTCTCCAAAATATTCTCTTCACCCATGCAGTCACTACAATGCTAGTTTAGTGAACTGCAGTTCAAATTAGAGATACAGTCCTTTGAACTAAGCATTGAAATCTATAGATACTCAATTTAATATTAACATATGTTCCTGGGAAATCGAAAAGATTAAATCATTACAACCATCCTATATTCCAAGCTTCCTCCATTTCCAGATGAAAAAATTAAGCCCAGGAATATGAAATAACTGACTCAGGAACATACTGGTAATGAAGGCCAGAACCTAAGTATTTCTACTCCAACATCCAATCTTTCCTATTACAACCCCCAGTGTTTCTACAACACTACCAAGTCTTTTTACAACATAATGTTTCAATTCAAGAATTCTTTAGTTAAAAACTTCTGAAATTGTGAAAGGAATTCCAAGTCAAACACAGAATGAAAGAAGCTTTATCCTTCTTTAAAGGTAAAAGCTTCCACTGTCTACTAAGCATATCTAGCTGACTTGCTACTGCCTGACAAGAATCTCAATCAGCAAATTCCATCAGGAAAAATGATCGAAGAATAAGAGTAAATACAAAGAAAGGAAAAAGAAAAAAAAAGTAAGGACTTCAGGTAAAATAATCATCTTATAATTATTAAAAATGCTACATCTTGAGAAAATTGTATTGGGATATGTTAAAATGTGCTGTTTTATAATACTTAAATTGTTATGTGTTAAATATAATTATTACTATCATTATTATTATTGATAAAACATTATGTTAAACAGTCTAATGCTTCATTGTGTCATGCCTTATGCTGCAATGAAATGAAAATTATGTAAGCAAAGTCATGACATTAAAAAAATTTAGAAAATAATGGTTATTTGTTTTACCAACTAATGATTATAGAAAATTTCATTTCCAGATATTATATGATAGTTATAAAAGAAAATAAAATACTTAAACAGTTAAATAACAAAATTTTAAAGTTTTACACCAATGAAATTAATGCAGCTAAACTAATAAGAAATTGGGTATGTTGAGGGAAATTATTATAACATCTCTGGAAAAAACCTGAATCTGTACATTATAAAAACAAATTTTTAAAATTCCTTAACGATGTGATCAAATGATATACATATCTTTTAGGAAAAAAATGTAAACGAGTTTCAAATCTGAATTGGGAATTTTAAATTTTGAAAAAAACATAAAAAAAAACACATTGCATTTATTCTATATCAATGAAATTGAGAGATGTAGATGTAGAAGAAGAAAAATTCTATGTGGCAGGTTAAAGAGAGACAGAAATAGGATTTTGCTGTTGTTGGAGCTGTAAGAGTCCTAACATTTTGGAAAACAATTTGGAATTATGTCAGAATACGTACTAAATTGTTCATTTTCTTTGATCCAGAGATAATAATATTTATAAAGCTTTAATATTTGTAAAAAGCTTTTAATATATTGTCTCAGTTAACATTTGTATGAGGTAGATGGTATTATTACCTTTATTTTATAGATGAGGAAACTAAGGATAAGAGATGCTAAATGCCTTGCCTAGGACCAAATAGTTAGTAAATGACTAATGCAGGATTTAAATTCAATTGTTCCTGACTCCAAATCTAGTATTCAATCCATTTTCATCATAGATTCCATTACCATGATTGTGCCCCAAGAAAGTTATTAAAACTTTTAAAAGATTCTCCTCTTCCCAATACCTACTTTATTTTGTCCCTCCCCTGACCGAGGTCACCTTGACAAAAATTGGATCCAGGTAGAAAAATTCGTGGCTATTCATATCACTTGGATAAGCTAGAAGTCATCAACTATGAACCTTGCAGTGAAATGGAAAACCAGCAGCCTTACCATCTGCTCTGTCACTATCGTCTTTGAAACTACCATCTGACCTGCTGGTATACTCTAAGGACCTTAGATTTTGCCATCTGCCCAATATCTGAACTCTTTTATATGTGTTGTTTGTTTCTCCAATTAAGTGTGAACTTCTTAGGAGGGATGATCTAATCTTGGAATGTAGTAAGTGTTTAATAAATACTTTTTTTCATGTATTTGTTTAGTCATTCAAAGAAAAATCTACATATGCAAAACATTTTAATTTGTGATAACAAAAATCTGGGAACAATAAATATAGGTCCTAAACTGGGAAATGGCTAAATAATTTGTGGCAGGATAATATAATGAATATTATTGTACAATTAGAAATAACAAATATGAATATTTCTTAGGAACATCTGAAGACTTCTAAAAAGTGATGCAGGATGTAGAAAGCAAAGCCAAAAGAACAGCTAAATAAACAAAATTTAACATTTAAAAAAACCACCTTCAGGTTACAACTGACGACACTGATACTAACCAATTAAAATAAAATCATATATTTTTTTCTTTCTATTAATGACCACTGGAGTGAACAATGACATTTACCATCAGAAAAAAATTTTAAATATTACACGGTTTGACAGCTTTTTTTTTTTTTTTAGCAATTTTATTTGGTGGTATATTTACTTGGGTGTTTGTTGTATATTGTTTGTTGTGTCAAAACAAAGTGCATTTTATCTATCCTGGAAAGCAATTTCAATAAAAAGAAAAAAGTGCTACTCAAATGCTTGTATTCATAGATTTACGAATTCTATTTTGAGTCATATTTTTCAAGATGAAACAATAAAATATTTATCAAAGTATTTTTTTGTGGCAATGAAGAATCAAAAACAAAGAAGATACCCATCAATTAGGAAATGGCAAAATGAACTGTGATATGATCATTTAATGGAATATTTTTGCTTATAAAAACTGATAAATATGAAGAATCTACAGTAATACAGGAAAAATGAATATGAACTTATAAAGAGCAAAATCAAGCATAATCAGGAAAATATCATATACATATATATAATATTGTTCATGAAAAGAAAAAATATACTGAACATTGTATAATTATAATGTTCCCCAAAAAAGTTTCATTCAACTGAAAGATGTTGAGAATAGGGATAGGAAGAGCAGCTTCTGAACTTCTAATGCTAACTGATGTAAGTTGTACCCTTTCTTTAAATTTTTCAAAGCCTTTTCAATCCTAGTCTCTTTTGCTCTTCTCAAAACCCCAGAGAAATAGCAAGAACAATGTTAATTCCCTTTTTCAGATGAGGAAAATAAGTACATGAGATGTTAAGTGGTATGGCCAAGGTTATAAAACTAACAAGTATCAACCTGACTGTTCTATGAACAAGGCCCTCTATTTCTCAGCTCAGGTATTTCCTCCAACTATCCTCCACTGCTAGAATGCTCTCCCTTCTCCACTAGGACTACTAAGCAACTTGGTTTTCTTCAAGTCCAAACTAAAATCTCATCTTTTACTGGAAGGTTTCCCCAATCCCTTTAACATTCTAGTACCTTTCCTCTGTTAATTATTTCCTATTTACCCAACTTGTTTACATGTAATCTCTTCCATTAGATTTTAAGTTTCTTGAAGAGTGTCTTTTGCCTCCTTCTATTTTCTTGGTACATAATAGATAGTTAATAACTATTGATCAACTGAAGTCAAAACTTATTTCTAGGTTAGTATTAATTTTGCCATACAGTGCCTCTGACATTAAAATCTATACAATATAAAGATGATCAAGCCATTTTCCCCAAGTAGCATTTTTATAAACCAGTGAAGAAGTCACATTTGAAAACTTAGTAGTTAATATTAATTATTACACTTAAAAGTTCATCAAGTTTATACTGTTTCCCACTTCCCTTAGGATTTTCTTAGTAATTATACTTTTTAAGTATCTCAAGGAGGTATTTGCAGCTAGTGGCAAGAATGCATAGGGTGCTGGGGTCAGGAAGACTTGACCCATCTCAGTTCTGTGATCCTGAGCAAGTCATTTAATTTCTTCTGGCTTGTTTCTACAACTGTTAAATGGGAATAATAGCCTTTATCTCCTAGGGTTGTTGTAAGGATCATATAAAGTATTTGTAAAGGGCTTAGCACAGTGCCTGGCACATAATAGTACCATATAAATGCTTATTACTTTTCTTCCCTTCTCATTTTACAGAAAGATTAATTAAACAATGAGACTCCCACAATTTCTTTGATCTTTTCCATCTCAAAAAATAATATGTATATTAAATTCATTTGGCAAATATAAACAGCCCTTATTTGACTGAGAATGTGTAAGCAAAAAAATCATACAGGGCTGAGAACTGGTCATCTTTAAGATTTGCAAAGTGCTATTATTATCTCATGTCATCCCAAAAACAACTCTGAAAAGTAGATGCTATATTATCTTCCCCCCCTTTTAAATAAATGGTAAAGCTGAGAAAAACAGAGGATAAGTGATTTGCTCTGAAATCATAAGTCTAGCTTGCATCCCTGACCTATAATAGAGGTAGCAAGAACAAATAAATTTCACATTTCCTTGTGCTAATGGCTACTAAATAAATCCATTTAAATTATGTTAAAAAATGTAGTTGCATTTTAAAAAATTAAGTTTCTATGTAATTTATTTTAGTGTTACATAATTACTTTTTAAAGCAAACATTTCTAATATTTAATAATAATTCATTAATTTATTTTAATAATTAATTTAATAATAAAGTAAATATTTCTAAGGAATAATGGGGGAGGGAGAAATTAAGTATCACTAAACCTAGGGAGAGCAGGGACTTTGGTGCCAGTAGTAAACAGGACAAAGTTTAGCTGCTTCACTGGATGGTCCTAAGCTAGGGTCCAGTGTAATTAAGGGAATTTCAAGCTAATAGCTAGGTATATACTAAAAGGCTGAAAGAACTTTTCTTTAGACCAAATCTCTAAGAAGATACAGCTGAGAGCAAAGAAAAACAGTTTGGAAAATAGATTTGACTTTAGGGTTTTTTCCTAGCTGAATGGGTGACACTAAGGATGTGACTCACAGGAGAATAGGAATAGCCCTGAGGTCATGGGTTAGTTGTACAAAACACACACAAACAACTATGTCCCTTACTTGTAGAAAGGAGATTTCGCATAAACTAAAACTCAATGAACAACCAGGAAATGCCATGAAAGCAGAGAATTAGCAACTGAGAACTAATATGTAGCACAGGGAAGAAAAAAAAAAGTTATCAGACTAAAATATCTCCTACCTCATAGCCTGTGGAAGAAATTTCTAAGACAGGATTCAAACCTTGGTCTTCTTGACTCCCTAAGGACTTATTTTATCCACCACATCCTATACTTCAGTGGCAGCTTTGAAAGCAGAGAGAGAATCCAGACAGGACAAAGTCCTCAGTCTATGAGATATTCTGGCTATATGTACTCCCTCTCTTACAAATGTTTGTCCAACTGTTTATATTCCTTATATGTTTCCTGTATTGTCACACAAACTTGTTAATAGGAAAACTAGCAAAGTCAGTTAGTTGTCAAGAATAGTTGTGCGTAAACATTCTTCAAATGACTGATTGCTGTGGCTGAGAATCTCTAAAAGTTCTGGGATATAACAGGAAAAACATCTTAAAAGTTTTTTTTTTCCTTAGTGGATTCCATTACAAGCTTATTCTTCCTAAACTGGAGGGATTTTAAAAAATGCACTTTGACAGTATTTGGCTATATGGCTCAGTGAATACAGTATCATAACTGGATTCAGGAACATCTGAGTTGTAATCCTGCCTCAACACTGATGCTGTGGTGCTGTTCAGGTCACTTAACCTGTCTACCTCTGTTTCTTTATCTGTAAAAATAATCATTGCACCTGCTTCTCAAAGTTTTTCAAGAAAATAAAATGAAATATTTGTATTTGCAAACTTTAAAGCATCATATAAATGATGCTTTAGGTTGCAATTTATTTGCTATAAATGCTATTATAATGGGCTTTGTAGTAATAGTTCCAATCCTTCACAATAACAAATTTCAAAAGATAATTTTAAACGTCATAAAATAGTAGGTATACCATCTCCTTTTCTTATTTTAAAAGCTTTGTGTAACATTACTTTTTGATCTGTGAGTGCTTATATATTCCTTGTGTGTGTTCCAATTTAATTTGCTACTGATCAACCAATCAATCAATCAATAAACATTTATTGACCATTGTATTAAGGACTAGGAAAACAAAGTAAAAGTCCCACCTGCCCTCAAGGAGTTTATATTCCAAAGAAGAAGACACATACATAATCTATACATAAATTTGTGTATATCAAATAATATATAGTAAACTGAATATAACCTTAGAGAGGAAGTTACTAGAAGTTGGAGAAAGCAGAAAACGCTTACTGGAAAACATGGCACTTCCTACTCATGAAAGAGAAATCAGCTGGAGAAAGTGTCACGTGATTGAGAGGATTTTATTAGTTATACTGCTGCTGTTTAATCAAATGCCTTATGCTTTGAATTAATGTGTGTTCTGGACTGGTAAAATAGAAATGACTTTGTGTTTAAAGTGGCTCCCTTCATTGCAGCAGCAATGTTCAATCAAATGCCTTATGCTTTGAATTAATGTGTTTTCTAATTTGCACTGGTAAAAGAGAAATAAGTTATGGTTTAAAGAAGTGGTTCCCTTCTTTGCAGCAGTGACGACTATAGGTTTGAAATAGTCCACATATTACCAGCTGTAGGCAATTTGTTGGTTTGTTTGGATAAACTGCATTCTTTTTCTTTTAAATCTTTGTTACAAAGATCACTGGGGATAAAAAGGGGAAAAATGTGCTATATTTGAAAATGAATGTTCCATAAAATAGAAAATAAATAATATAAAATGTCACAAAAAATTCAGAATGTTCACATCTTAAAAAAAATTATTGCATAAAACAATTCACATTGACATTGTAAAATATCCAGAAGGAAAAAAAATGTAATTATCTGTGATCTGTTAAAGTGGTTTCAAAGGTTATACCTTACAATTGTAAAAATATATATATATATATATGTTTTTATTTAAGGCCATTAATTCAAATCCAAAATTCAAAGAAAGCTTCTAAAAGCTTTCCAATAATTAAAAATAAGAGAAAATAATATATCTCTAAAGACTGAAATATTAATAGTAAAGAATTTTAAGATAACATTTTTTTAATGTCTTAAAACAAAATCCCTTACTTCTTTAAGGATAAAGTTGCTATTAACTTGCTTTCATAGCAAGTCAATTTTTAACAAGAAAATTTAACTAGTCAATTTTTATCTGGAAAATCATACACCTCTAATTACTCAGGAACTGTTGCAGGGAATGATCACCAATACATAGAGACTAAACACACAAACATGCATATATGTATATATGCATTTGATGTATTTATTATCATTATATATTACCAGAAATTAAAAAGGGGGAGGTTGTAAAATGTGGTAAATGATAGATGCCTAATATATATATATATATACACACATACACACATATACATAAATAACATATACATATGTACTATAAAGGGCAGCTAAATGGCAAAGCAGATAGAATGATATACCTACAGTCAGGAAGATTCATCTTTCTGAGTTCAAATCTAACTTCAGACACTTACTAACTGGATAAGTTATTTAACTCTGTTTTCCTCAGTTTTCTCATCTGTAAAATAAGCTGAAAAAGGAAATGGCAAAACACTCTAGTATCTTTGCCAAGAAAATCTAAAATGGGGTTGAAAGGGGGCAAAGAGTTGAACACAACTGAAACAAGAATAACAACATAATGATAGGTAGATAGGTAGGTGGATAGATAGATAGACAGATAAATTGATAGTAAGAGAGCGATAAAGAGGGACAGAGACAAAGAGAAAGAGACAGGGAAATGGCAAATCACTCCAGAATCTTTGTCAAGAGAACCTCAAATGGGGGAAGGAGGTCACAAAGAGTTGGATATGACTAGAAAATGACTAATAACAAGAACATAACGCTATGTTTTATTTACATACAGTTTCATTGTTGAATCAATCTTTCTGTAAAATGAGAAGGGAAGGGAAATAATTTGTTCAGAGTCATATAGCTAGAGCTAGTCAGAGATGACTGTAATTATTATACTCATGCTGGCATTTCCCACTCATGAGAAAAGACCTGAAATAAAGCCTCGGTGACAGACAACATTGCTATCATCCAGGGACCATATAGCTAAATCATAAAGGCTATTATCATCAAGTTTGGTGGCCCAAATAATATTGTTCAGGACAGTGAGGTGATCCAGTGATACTATTGTGCCAGGCTTGAAGTCAGAAAGACCTGAATTAAGATGCAGCCTTGGACTCCAGGCAAACTTTAGAAAACCTCAGTTCCTATAAGAGGAATAAGGAAGAACTTGAAAGTTTATGATTTCCATCCATATGGAATGAGTACTATTCCCTTGTTCTTCCCAAACTGTGAATGCACTGTGACTGACTGGGATTTTGCTGTGGTTACTGAGGGAAAAATCTTTGTGGAGAAGGGCTCTCCACCAACCCCAGTTCAGCCAACACCAATGAGTGACCAACTGCAGATAGAAACTAAAGGATCCTGAAAATAACTATCAACAGCACTTCACACTTGTCCCAGGTCAACATCTTTGCTTCTGGTATGGGGATTTGTATCCAGAGTCCAAGGAAGCAATTCTTATAAACATACAACCAAGCAATTCTCTCTCTGCAGGGACTACTGCCCCTTATTTCTCAGCAGCCACAGCTGCAGAAGACTTGCAAAAGAAAGTACTCCACCAAAACCCTCGGCACTATCAAACAGTTCCACAACAGAAGCTGATATGGTTTAATCAATGCCCCCTACCTTCTGCTTTGTCATGTCTCCCTAAGAAGTATGGACCTTTCCACAAGACTTGAAGATAACATTTCCTGTATGTGTTGTCTCCCCAGTAAGAATATAAACTGAGAGCAAGGGTTGTCTGCCTTTTCTACTTGTACCTTCATTGCTACCTTGACACAGCACTTTGCACAGGATTTAATAAAAATCTTTTCTTCATTCATTCATAAAACCTCATTTCCTATTTGTAGGGCCTGTTGCTCTCTAAAGCACTGTCCAGTAAAAGATAATGATCAAGCAGAATGATTTCAAAAAGGCCTGGAGAGATTTACATGAACTGGTACTAAGTGAAGTGAGTAGAACCAAGAGAACCTTGTACACAGAAACAAAATTACACAATGATCAATTCTGATGGATATGGCTTTTTTCAGCCATTCAGATCAATTTCAATAAACTTGTGATGGAAAAAGCCATCTAGACCAGAGAGGGAACTATGGGGACTGAATGTGGATCACAACAGAGTATTTTCATCTTTTTTGTTATAGTTTGCTTTCTTTTTGTTTTCTTTGTAATTTTTTCCCTTTTTGAGCTGGTTTTTCTTGGGCAGCATAATATTGTGGAAATATGTATAGAAGAATTGCACATGGTTAACCAATATTGGATTACTTGCCATCTAAGGGAGGGAGTGAAAGAAGGAGAGAGAAAAAATTTGTAACACAAGGTTTTGCAAGGGTGAATGTTGAAAACTATGCATATATTTTGAAAATTAAAAAAAAAGTAAAAAAAAAAGTAAAAAGGCTTTTAACACTGATAGCATTTAAAAAAAGACAGTGATGAAAAAGAGCTGTCCTTTTTTTAAACTCCTGATTTTCACTATTGACTTTCCAATTATACACATCTATGTGACAAATACTGCCTGAAATTATTCTTTGATCTAACTTTGGTTCTTCTGCCCACATAATTTGTATATAGGGTCATCCTTTTTATATTTAGACTTTCTCCATTATTGAAGGTCAGCATAAGAAATAAAATGAGAATTTGGGGGGAGTTTTGTGGAAGCCAAGGATGAAGGACAATTGATGATACAGAAAAAGTTTGGAAATCCAGAAATGCATAAATATATGTACAGTCTTTTTAATGTTGACTTACATATAGTATACAACCAAATACTTCACCCAAATTTTAAAACAAAATACAGTAAGCATCCCATAAAGGAAAAAAATCAGATTTCTTCTCTGGCATTGGAAGGAGGATTGAAAATTTTTATGCAGATTTTCTAGATTGCAGGAAAGGCACATCCCCAATTCCTGTGATATAGGAAATGGAAAATTACTGCAGTATCTTTGACAAGAAAAACCCCCAAAAGGGATCACAAAGAGTTAGACACAACTTGATTGAAATCTTAAAGTCATGCAGGAGGGTACAACTATTTGATAAACAAGGCTTTATAGGCCTTTTTTCTTTGTTCTATGAGTTTGTTGCATGTTCACATAAGAATATGGAGCAATCCTCAAAAGATGTTCCTCAAGAGAGTGGAGATGCCTTTTGATGTTCAATTTCATTCAACAATCACTGTGGTAGGCACATTAACACTGTACCAAACACTATTCCCATGTTAATATTTATATACCTAAGTAGGTACCTTAGAACACTGCTTTCCACATAGTAAGCACTCAAATATTTGTTGAGTTAAAATGATTCCTGGAAAATGGTTTTACTTCCTCCTTCCTTGGCCACCATTCTTCCTTACAATTACATTTTTCTAGTTTACTGACTGACCCATGACCCAAATCTTCCCTATATTTTTACATAGTTAACATGAAATGCAATATCTGTATATAACGATATCAGACTTTTACCCCATCCTACTCAGTAGTTCCTTTCTACTGGTTGCTAGACTGATGGAAATACAACTACTAAATAAACAGCTCCACATTGAAAATCAAAACAGCTCCAAGATATCCATACATAATCTTCAAGTTGAATAATCAGGAATTACATAAATTTTTGCTGATAGCAATTCAACCCAATCCAACAAGCAAATATTTCAGCAATAACAACTTTTATTTATATAGTGTTTTTACCAAGTGCTTTCCTCAAAACAACTTTATCCAATAAGTTTAATCCATAAGTAGGAGATATGTTATTATCTAACAAAATAATATATTATCCCTATTTTTAAAATTAGAAAATTATCACATTACATAACCAATAAATGCCAGAATAAGGTTTCGCATTCAATTCTCTCCAAATGACCATCCCAAGTTCTGTCTATGATAGTGTGCAGCTCACAATGAAGTTTGCCAAGTAATTAGCAATGAAATTTTCATTTGTTTGTGGGGGTTTTTTTTCTTTGTTTGTTAAAACACATTTCCTGAAATAACAAAATGATCTTGGGCAAATGTCTGGTACAATGAAGTATTTTCATAGTCTATTAGTTTTACATGAATCCAATTAATTATGAAAATATACATGTTTGTCCTTAATAAAGTAAGAAATACTTTGTTCCTATTATTTCTGCATACCATGAATAAGCTACTAATTGCCTAGGGTAATAACTACACTTATGATTTTTTTCTTACAAAGGGCTTTTTATGCTGAACTAAGTATTAGTCTGGTTCCCAGACTACATGCCTTTGCAAAAGAAAGACAGAAAAGGGAAAGACTCAATCTTTATGCTGTGCTTAATTATACCTTTCGTTCTGGAACTTTACAAACCAGAAGACTAAATGAAGTTCTACCATTTATTCAGTCTTTGGAAAGGGTTAGGAAAGGTGGGTCTCATATAGTCTACATTTACCCCTTTATATTTCAAGATACAATCTGTCAATCTGATGGATGTGAGATAGTCTTAGGGTTGTTTTAATTTGAAAAACAAAACCAAAAAACACCAACATATGACAAAGGAGATATTCCCCTAAAAAAGGCAATTGTGTTCCTACTTTGTTAACTTTAATACATATTTTAATCAACTATATAAATGTAACAAGTTTATTGTTTATTGCATAATATTTTGTATGGTATACTTTTAGTTTGCTTATAATTATTTTCTGAAGATAACAATAACAATTAAAATCTTATCTTTTCTTTCCTCTCTATTCCCATTGTTGACACCTTAATAAAGTTTCTCAATTTGATCCTCTCAGGGGTGTAAAAGGTCTTCCTGCTTCTACTTTCTCCCCATCTCCAACTCACATTTATATAGAACTTTCAGATTTTATAATTTTTCCCTCATAATAATCTACTGAGGCCAGTAATATATACATATGTATCTATATATCTATATCTATCTATATGTATATCTACATATCTATATCTATCTAGCTATCTATATCTATATATATAGATATAGATATATATTTATAGATACATAGATATATATAATTGTCCCTATTTACTTAAGAGGAAACTGAGGATCTGAAAGTTTAAGAGCTATAATCATGAATCCTCAGCTAATAAGTCTGAGGTAGAACTGAAAACAGATGTCCTGAATCCAAATGAAACACTCTCATCTATTACACTGTCTCCTCTAGTCAAAACCTTTTGATGCACCAAATTAAAAATCTAGCTTAGTGTTCAAGATACTTTTCAATATGGCATCACGCCACCTACCCAGAATTGCTCCATACTTCCTTGCATGCTATGTTTTGGTCTACCCTGAAAACATGCTACCCATGGCATGTGCCATGAATTTGTATCTTGATTAATTTTGCTGAGCTTCCTGCCTATGTATTCATCTGTACTAAAAATCAAAATGTGTACATTAAAAAAAAAGAGGAGAGAAGGTATATGAGAGCTCCAAAAATTGTAAGAATTTTTCTATTTCAGTCTTTCTGAGAGTCACTAACAAAAATTCAAACCCTTTAGCTTTTCACTCAAGAGCCTCTCTTATTTGACACTTATTTGACATTTGATAGCCTGAGACCCCAATGCTAGAGTTACATTGAACTATTCCCCATATTCTATCCTGTGATTTTCCATCTCCTTCCTTTTACTCATGATGTTTGCTATGTTTGGAATGCTATCTATCTTCCCTCGCCCCGTTCTGTTGAAATCTTACCAATCTTTTAAAGACCAGAACAAATTCTACCTCCTCTGTGAAGCTTTCCCTGATTCAGCATAGGATAGTGCTAGGATACTTAACCTTTTTTGTGCCTTAAATTCCCCTCAAGAAGTTTTATAAAGCCTCTCAGAATCATGTTTTATAAAGCCTCACATTCAAATGGGTTTGAGGAAAAATTATAAATTCAGTTCTAGATTATATGGGTTTGAAATTATTATGAGATAATCAGTTCTGAATGTCCAATAGACTGTTGGTGATGTGAGACCATAACTGAGGAGTGAGACTAAGAATAGATCTATACAGATATGTTGATCATCTACATAAATATAATCATTAAATCTAATGTCACCAAGTATGAGAATATACAGAGAGAAGAAGGTTCAGTACAGACTCTTGATGTCTATCCACAGTTAGGTATCATTGATGATCCAGAGAAGAAGGCTGAAAAAAATTAGGTAAGAAGAGAACCAAGAAAACAGTCACAAAAACTCAGAGAAAAAACTATTGGGAAAGAGGAAGGGTGGTAAATAGTGTAGCAGACTATAGTGAATTCAAGAAGGGGGAGAAGAAAATATAGAACAGATTCTACTTCCTTTATAAAGTATGAAATGCATTTCAACAATAAACTGAATTGGTTGAGGAAAGATATGGTATGGGAAATTTAAGGAGAGGAGAGAATGCTTCAAACAACTTTGTAAGGAGTGGGACAGAGAATAAGTTAAAAAAAAAAAAGGAATAAATGAACTGCCTTGCTGCAGTGAAGTCTCAGTTGAGATTAGATAGCATGAATTTATTTTAGACAAATGGCAAAGTCATATCACTTCCTCCAGCTGTATTCAAGAACATTTCAAGGGAGAAGAAAGAAGATGGATAATAAAAATAATTCAAGATTGGGGATATGGGGAGATATGGAAAGCAGAAGAATTGGGGATGGGGTAAGGATTAATAATAGAAGACATGATAGAACTGAGCTAAGTTAACTATAGGTTTGAGAATGGGAAGGAAGGAACATGAAGGCAGTAAAAGAATATGGCCTGGGAAAATACTAAAGGATTAAGATAAATGTGAGAAATGTATAAAAGAATATGGCCTGGGAAAATACTAAAGGATTAAGAGAAATGTGTAAAAACTTACACAGAATGAAAAGTACCATATGAGAAATTATACAAATTATGTAAATAAAAATTACATGAAAAGATGACAAAATTCAGATTTTACAATACCATGGGATATAGAGAAATGATTGTGTAGCACACTTATTCTATTTTGGAGAAAAGTGTTGAATTAGTGGTATGGATTATTGCATATATTGTCAGACTCAGTTCCTATATCCCTTTATTTTGTTTAAATTTTTTTCTTTACTATGAGAGGGTTCTATGGGAGGAGGAGGAAAGAAGAGCAGGTTATTATATTATATTATATGATATATTATATAAAAATGGATATTATAACAAAAATGTTATTTGGTTTACTATTGATTACATTTTTTAAAAATATGTAATCTTTTGCTCAAAATAATTCAGTCCAAATCAAATTTGTTCTTGAAAAGGGGCATTCGAACTCCTAAAAGCAAAATTTACTTAAAATATTTATATGTGAGCAGAAATGAAGCAATAAAATGTATTGTCTTCCAATTCAGTTGCAATTGAAATCAAACGGCATACATTTTCAGGTTTTATACACTGTTATCAAGATGATATAATTACATCAGACAACCCAGTGTATTATCTCAAAATTTAAAAAAAAATGTAATGTTTCCAATATCAAACTACAATGGAAAAAAACTGAATAAAATGGACCTTTTATCTATATTTTTAAATGTGGTAGATATAAATATACAACAAAATAATTTCAAAATATAAAATGGTATATATTTTATATAACATTTACCATAGAACTTTAAGCATTTTAATCATTTTCATTTAAAATCTTAATGCCTGTTTTCTATTGTTGTTGTTGTTGTTTTAGCCCTTTAAAATCTAAGACAGCTCTAGGATTTACATTTTACACTTACCTTGATGGATTACTAATTATATGCAATGCCACAAAAAAGGAAGGACAAAAAGCTTCTCTTCAGAATTTACTTCAGAACTTTTCACACAGAAAATGAGACTAAACAGCTTATCCCCACCACAATCATTTCCTCTTCTATGCAATTTACTTACACGATACTGAAGAGGCCCTTTCCAAGTTCAACTGAGTGAAGAAAGAAACCTCTGTCTTAAAATCTCAGCTAACAGAGACCTTCCCTGACTATCAATAGATGAGAACTGGTGGGCCAAAGTACTAAATATTTTACATACCGTACTGAAAGTATGTGTTAAATTTAGTTTCAATATTATTATAGTTTACCTTGGAATTTGACCTGTTAGTTGACAATATTTTATTGCAGGGTGTGAACAAACCAACCCTTAAACACTTACACCCACTTTTTAATTCATGGCATCTAATGTTTCATTTGTCTGTGAAATATTCTAAATGCTGCATATGCACTGTAAAAATCAGCACTGCTTTTTGTGCGGTCAAACCTAGTACACCTTCTTTCAACCGGAATAAACAGTACTGAAAGAAAATAAATCACAGGACTTCAAGGTGAACTAACACAGCAAATAATTCTTGCTTTAAATACAAGTACAATTATCAAAGCTTGATGTCAAAAGAATGAGTTCTCTTCTTGTTTAGTGCTTTTATTTTTCTATATATTCTTAAAACATCTATTTATTTCTCCCTTTGTTTTAAGTAAAGCAAATCCTCTGGATCTATGATTTCATTAGCATAAGGAACTCTCAATGAGGAAACTATATTAGTGGAGATTAATATTTGCTCTGCAAATTATAGTATTTAGCTGGGGTTAAGTTATTTGTCCAGGGTCACAAAGCTTGTATGTATGGCATGTGGGACTTAGGTCTTTCCAATTATAAGGCTGAAAAATCTATCCATATATACCATACTGATTCCCAGCACACAAAAATGTTTCTAAATATTAATAGCTAACATTCCAAACTGAAAAATAAAACTTCAATCAGAACCAAAATATTTTAAGTGAATATATAATAAAATTAACTACAAAATCATTACATACACAAAAATCTAATTTCTATATCTTTGTACATTTGATATTTAAGTCTATAAGGTATTTGTGCCATCAAACCTAAGATGGTTCCAAATTCAGGGGCCTCCAATTTATACTAAAGGATCTCTACAAGAAGCATATTCACATTATGGAGTATTATTGTTCTGTAAGAAATGACCGGCAGGATGATTTCAGAAAGGCCTGGAGAGACTTACATGAACTGATGCTGAGTGAAATGAGCAGGACCAGAAGATCATTATACATTTCATTGACAATACTATATGATGATCAATTCTGATGGATGTGGCCCTCTTCAATAATGAGATGAATCAAATCAGTTCCAATAGAGCAGTAATGAACTGAACCCGCTATACCCAGGGAAAGAACTCAGGGAGATAACTATGAACCACTACATAGAATTCCCGATCCCTCTATTTTTGTCCGCCTGCATTTTTGATTTTGTTCACAGGCTAATTGTACACTATTTCAAAGTCTGACTCTTTTTATACAGCAAAATAACTGTTTGGACATGTGTATATATATTGTATTTAACTTATACTTTAACATATTTAACATGTATTGCTTAACCTGCCATCTGGGAGAAGGGATGGGAGGAAGGAAGGAAAAAATTGGAACAAAAGGATTTGCAACTGTCAATGCTGAAAAATTACCTATGCATGTATCTTGTAAATAAAAAGCTATAATAATAAAAGAAATCATATCTAAAAAAAAGAAGCATATTGACTTAGGTTTAAAATGTAATCTATGTTTTATTGTGTTTATGTTTACTTTGTTAAATATATCCATTTACATTATAGTCTGGTTAAAGGCTATACTTAAAAGTGTGTTACACTGACTCCTCTAAGACTATAAATTTTATTTTTAAAATCTTCCTGAAGTATTCAATGAATTGCCAAAATTTTCAGGAGAGAAGGGGAGAGGAGGTGAATGGCAATATGAAAGGTGTATACAATTATATATGCTTTTTGTAAATAAAGCACACTCATCCATACTGCTCATTATAATGTTATCATTTATTTTAGAATTCTTGTAGTCTAACCTAGTTTTATAGAAGAGGAATTTAAGAGAGGTAAAGTAACTGACAAAAAGTCATTGTTAACAAGTAAAAGGTCATCTGTCTCCAAAACCATCACTCTTTACTTGGAGAAAGACCAACAAATAAGAGAAAATACCAAATATCCAATTAATGAGGTATATTAACTAATTGGCTTGAACAAGACCCCCAATTCCTCAGAATTGAAAACTGTCTTCTTTGAAGAAAAACCTCATTGGAATAGAAAATAACTCTCCCTAATAATTCCCAAATAAGAACAGCATCAAATAATGATTCTATAGCAGAGGTCACTAAGCAATGAAATGGATAAAAAGCTTCTACTTGGAAGATAGGAAAACCAGCCTCCGACACTTATTAATGTTGGTGAGTCACTTAATCTGTCTCTATTTGCCTCAGTGTCCTCATTTGTCAAATGGAGATAATAATAACACCTACTTTATAGGATGTTATAAAAAGAAAATTTGATACTACAGTTACATGCAATGTTTCGCAAACCTTAAGGCCTTACACAAATGTCAACTGTTATATTATTAGTAGTATTATTATAGAATTTGGTCTGGAATTTCACCATAGACTTTGAGGCATATAATCAGAAGCAAACTAATGAACCTGGTCTATTTTTGTATCAGGTTTAAAATGTGACAGGGTGAGCAATCATAGTTTGGGAAATACTTCCTATGAAAGATGGGATTTTAGTTGGAACTTAAAGGAAGCCAGAGAAGCCAGCAGGTAAAGATGGGGTAGGAGAGCATTCCAGGCATGGGGGACAATTAGTGAAAATGCCCAGAAGCAAGAGATGGAATGTCTTATTTGTGAAATAGCGATGAGAACAGGAGGAGGAAGTAAAAAGATTGGAAAGGATTGTGGGAGATTATGATAAGTTTTGAATGAACAGACGGGGAGAGGAAGGATTGATCAGGGGAATAGAGGGTTGACATGATGAGACCTATGATTTAGGAAAATCACTTTATTAATTGAATGGAGATGGATTGGGGTAAGGTTGCTGGTGAGGAAAAATCCTTTGCAAACTGTAAAATTTTATAAATATGTCTTATTGTCATTAATTGATATTCATTGCAAATAGAATTATAAATAGTACTTCAGCCATAGAATCATAGTTGTACAGGTGAAAAGTACTTCACAGGCCATTTAGTCCAATCTCCTCATTGTACTAACAAAGAAAAACTCAAGCTCCAAATCAGCAGAGTCCCAGAGTAACACAACTAGTAAGTTTTAGGGGTAGAATATGAACTCAAGTCCTTAATTCTGCAACACTGAGTGCTTAAATGGATGAAATCTTTACTCCTTTATCATGTAAAGGTTGTTAGAAAACTTACCTGAAAGCAAAGTTATTTTTCATTTGTTAAGCAGAAATTGTGTGCTCAATTCTCTACTACCTGGTGCAGGTGATCAAGATAGTCTTTTCTTAGAAAGCCAAATACCTCATTTGGGAGGAGAGGGCAACAAACATACATAAAAATGATCAGAAAATAATAGCCCATTATCAAAAGTCAGTTGTATGCCATACATGTATCAAAAGTTGTATGCCATAAGCTACATAGTCCGTACAAACTATACTATTGCAATTGAGAGATGAGAATAGCTCCTTACGAGGTAGAATAGAATGGGAAGTTTGTTTGTCAAGAAATAAGAGCTGACTTGGGCTTGTTATGGACCAGGATATTGGTAGAACTGGAGAAGTATGAGTTAACCTTCCTCACTCTCACAACTCCAGCCAGGATTGTTATAAGCAAAGAAACTATTGTGCAGAAATGGGGAAGTCTAAGTTAACTTTCACCCCAGGTGGATCGATTTGGGACTCAGCTGTTGGCAAGAACATAGAAGTATTTTTTGGCAGACAACTCCTGAGATTCCATGGAACCTGCTGGCTGACTGCTTTTAATTTCCATGTCTGTGAGGCTTTTATTGGCTTACACATTCATGAACTGCTTTTTAAATTACTTTAGGAACTGTTTTTACCTAGCAGGTATTTGTATATATTTTTATTAAAGAATTGGTTATTTATTTGAACCCTCAAGCTCTGAATGATCCATCACACCATATACTGAACTACAAAGAGGACAGAGTTTTTGTAGTTTATTTCTGAAGAAGAGGAGATATAATACAATAATAATCTTGTGGACAAGCTAGAGCCATATGGGCTAGGGAAGAATTTACAGTTTAAAAAATTAACTGGATGAATGACCTAAACAATAGTTATTATAAGGAATTAGTATCAACTTGAGGGAAACATTAGGGGGAGTACCTCTGGCCTTATAGTCTTCAAAGTTTTTATGAAAGCATAGTCAGCATGATTATTAAATCTATAAGTACATAAAATTGAGAGCCACAAGGAGAGGGACAGAAGATTCAGAATTTCAAAAAGTATTTCAACAGGTTAGAGGCAAATCAAATCAAATGTCATTTGAAAATAGCAAATGTCATTAGAATATATAAGCCCCATAAAGATCTACTTAGTTTCTGCCTTTGCATCCCTAATACCTACCACGGTCTCTTGCAAATTCTAAGTACTTTAGAAAAATTTCAACAAATTGAATATATGTTAATCTCTACACTTGCAGTAGATAAAATAGTTAATCTCTACACTTGCAGTAGATAAAATAGTCACAAGTTGGAGAGGAAGAAGGGAAAGGATGGATAGGAAATAGAAATAACTAATGTTAAAAAAAAAAAGATCTGGAAATCTAGAGAAGTGCAAGATCAATATGAATCAACATGATAAAAGAACAATAAAAAAGTAGTACTTTCCAAGTACTTTCCCCATAAAAAGCATGATGACTGGAACAAAGAGGTGATAATCTCATTGCACTCTGCCCTGATCAAATGATATGTAGAGTATACTTTAGGAAGGGTATTGAAAAACTGTGAGGAACAGCTGAAAGAAGATTTATGATTAGCTTAGAAAACATAAGACTTAAGGAGGGGACAAAGACACATGAAAGGCTGCCATGTAAATAGAAGAGGGATTAGACTTGTTTTGTCTGACCACTGAAGGGAGCAATGGGTAGAAAGTTCATAGAGGAAGATTACCATAGTAATTAAGCCATTTAAAAGGGGGAGTATGCAGACTTCTGAGGTGATAGATTGTTTAATCTGTGTAGAGATTGGCTTTTTAAAAACATGCATGCTCAATTGACAGTTATGAATAAACAGTGTAAAAGATAGTACATATTCATTTACTTTTGAGGACCAAACCAAACTAAAATGTTTACACAGGAATTTGGCAGTTTGAACCTGTGGATACAAGGCCAAGACTAACTACAGACAAACTGTACTTGGTTAATAAGCAGGTATTCATAATATGATTGACATTGCACAAATATCCCAAAGCATCTAATATTTAAAGGATAATCATATTATATATATATATCAGAATAATTTTGAGGTGCGGTTTTAAAATAACTTTACATCGTATACAAGTGGTTTCAAAATGCCATAAACAGCTCTTCATTAATGCTATAAACAGATCTTTAATAGTCTCTTATTATCCTTACCCTAAAATATACAAAAGATCACTACCCAGAAGTCCTTCTGGGAGAAGTAAAATCTTCTCCAAAATGGGCTCAAAGTTTTCACAGATATTGAGTCTCTGAGAGTCAGAGGTAGTAGATGACATTCTTAAAGTCAGGTATTTAAAGTCACAACAGATTCTGAGTCTCAGGGCATGAGAAGTAGTAGAAAAACTATGCTGCAGATTTTCAAAATGACTGAACTCCATAAGCATTCATTAAGTACCTATTGTGTAGCAGGCACTAGGAATACAAGTACAAAGAATGAAACAATCTGCATACATGAAGAGCATAACTAAAAGTTAATAAATATATGTATATAAAAAGTAGTTTAAATACAACATAGTTTGTACCCTTTTCTAGTTGCTCAAAGGCCTGAGAAAGGTTCACAAAGATTATGTTTGAGCAACATATCAAGAATGGCAAAAAAGTACCACCAAATATGGTCAACGTAAAGACAAGGAAATGAAAGACAAGAGTAGACTCAAAGACTGGAAAAGGAACGTTTGCCATATACAAGATGTCTTCTGAGCAAGGCACAGAAGCTCCTATTTTGGCATGGGATTGCAGTGTCACTTCCAGCACAAGGCCCTCTCTGGATGTGGAAATATCCGTTTTTGATTGATCCAGATGTTTGGATAGAACATTTTGCCACCTACCCAACACCTACCCTCTGAGCTTCACTGAATTAGCGGTCAGTCATCCAGAATCTTAGTAACTAGAGGCCCAGTGAACTGGAACTTCCTTTGTTCTTTGAAAAACTCTTAGCTCCTCTGCTTATTCCTAGGATTCAAAGTTAATGTCTGCAGAGGGAAAAAGAAAATACTTTCCTTCTTTCTTCATCTATTCATACTTGTTCACCTTAGCCTTATTTTTCTCCCTTGATACTTTTTTCCATCTTAGTCAAATAGATGGCACAGTGGTTAAAGTGATATAATCAGAGCCAGGAAGACTTGAGTTCAGTCAAATCTTACTTCAGACTCTTAATTATCTATGTGACCCTGGCTGGGCAAGTCACTTAAAAGTGCTGTTTGCCTCAATATCGTCATCTATAAAGTGGGGGTAAGAGCAGCTGATTTGTTATGAGGAACAAGTGAAACAATATAAACACTTTGCAAATTCTAAAAGTATTGTATAATGCTAGTCACCATCATCATCATTATCATCATCATCATCATCATCATCATCAATCAAACTAAACTTTCTCCTTTAGAATATACTTCTCTGTGGGGGCTCCTTGTCTCAAGCTTCGAATACATTGAATAACAAGAAACATAGTAATGTTCCTTGAAACTCACTATTCCTTCAGCTATTTTGTTTCTCTTGATGTTTACTGTTAATCTTTTTTATTATCTAGTCTAGATCCTAGATGTAGTTATCCATTAGTTTCCTGCCACAATCCTCTTTCTTTTTCAAGGAATTAAAAAGCCATCACACAGACTTTCTCTTTCTCCCACCTCAGTCTTCATATTCATAAATTTCAATCCAAATGGTTATATCTTTTCAAATACTCAGTCCTCTCAGTTTATCAACTGTCTTAAGACCTACATATTCACTCAATCTTAGTCTATCCATCAATTCTTAACCTGGAGTCTATTAACTTAATTAATTCATTTCCTTTGCAATCCTCTGTATTTTATTTTTATACACTTAAAAATATTGTTCTGAGAATGGATCCATAGCTTCAAGAGACTGCCTAAAGGTCAAAAAAAGATTAAGAATATTTGGGAACACAGATAGAACACTGGTCTTGGAGCCAGGAGGACTTGAACTCAAATTCAACCTTAAACACTTAACACTTACTAGCTGTGTAATCTTGGACAAGTCACTCAACCCTAAATGCACTGTGGAAAAAAAAAACAGAAAACCACCAAAAAAAAGAGCTTTTCTACTACTCTGAAGGGTGGCCAGACCCTTAATGTGTTTATGTCAGCACAGTGCCTGACACACAATAGGCACTTAATAAATATTTATTGATTGATCTATCTGCTCATTATTTTATAATTTTATATCTTTATATTTATAATTCTGCCTAGTCCTCCTAAATATTTTCTTTATCCTTCCCATAACCTCCATTCCTTCCTCTCCTCCTATTCTCATTTTTGTTCCTTTCCAGTTCTGACTATATAACTGAAAAAAAGTTCATCCATATGCTATCATCTTCTTTTGAATTCCTTGTCCCCTTGTTCTACTGACAGTTACATCTTACCAAATTCTAACCCTGAGTGACTTTGACAATCTACCTCTCTGCTCTTACTTACACAAATATTAAATACTACTGGGAGTAAGAGTATGTCTAATGTAAATTTATGCTATGTAGTATAATCTCAACTGGACCCTCTATGTTGCTCAGAAATCCTTTTCTTCCCTTCATTATTGAATTTCCCTCACACTTTCTCCAGATTGATGGTCAGAATCTTATTACCTAGGAAATCCTCTGGCTACTACCCATCACAAAACCTGATTCATGAATAGTCCTCTTAAGTCACATGTAACTACTATGTGTTTCTCAAGTGTACGCCACCCCTTTCCTGAATGCTGTCATCTCTTGGTGAAAGAAAATCCATTCTTAATTCCTTGATCTGGGATCAGTGCTCAGAAAGAGAAAATAAAAGCAAAAGGAGTCTGGGAACTCTTCTCTAAGCCCAGTGAACAAGTACGCAGCTACTTCATGTTTTGGAGTAGTCATTAACATCTCCTGCACATTGCAGAAGAAAACAGAAGGAAAAGATGCTCCCCATCCCTATCCCCTCAGACAAAATAAAACAGCCAAAAGAGAATTAACTGGATCTGCCAGTTTGATGTTATAAAGGAGAATAAAATGTGGTCTCTCCTATCAGAGATCATTTTCCTAAAAGTCTAGCCAACTCATTCATCTTAGTCCCAATCACCCAGATTAGATCAGTTATACTCTATATGGATAGAGTCTTTCAAAAGACCATGCTCATCTTGGATGTGTGACCCTAGAGAAGTCATTTAATTTCTCTCAACCTCAATTTCTTCATCTGTAAAATGAAGATAACAATACCTATTATAGAGTTATAGGTATAATTAAATGAAATATTATATATAAAGTATTTTTTCAAATTTTAAATCCTTGCATAAATGTTAACTATTATTAATTATATGTATATATATGTATGAATGTACCCCTGAATCTATCTATATATTCAGTTCTAATTTTACATTTGAACTTCAGTCCCACATCTATAACTGCCAATGAGATATCTCTCTTTGAGAAGTACATTTCAAATTCACTATGTTCAAAACAAACTCATTATTTCCATCCCAATTATGCCTTGCTCCAAACTAAAGCACCAGATCTGACCATGTTGCTGTCTTACTGAAAGATAGATAGATAGATAGATAGAAAGAGAGCTAGGTATATAGATGCATATATACATACATACGTACATAGGCCTTCCTATTGCCTCTAGAATAATACAAACACTCCTCAGCTTGATATTTAAAACCCTCACAATCTGACTCCCCATTACCTTTCCAGCAATTTTATGTTATTTTCCTTCAAATACTCTACATTTTGTCCAAACTATACTACAAACTGTTGTCCAAATTCAACATTTAACTTTTCACATATTGGAATAAATTCCTTCCTAACTTCTTCCTCCTAAAACCCTAAGCTATCTATCAGACTCATCCCAGAGGCTACTTCTTAAGTGAGACCTTTCTTGATCTTTCCACCACCAACACCACCACTCTCCCACCAACCAAGTTGTTACATCTTTTGAAATTTCTTTACATTCACATATGTCTTGCAAACATTGTTGCAAATTGAATATAAATTCCTTAAGGCAGGGATTTATTTTTTGGTTAGTCAGTTGTATCACTTGTACCTATCTCGGTTTCTTGAATATATTAAGTATTCGATAAATTTTTGTTGAATTCAGATGAACATATCTCTGGTTCCAGTTTCTTTGGCAAAGACTAACATTTTAGGAGGTTTTCTGGTGACCAAGTATCCTAATAAATACCCCAAAATCTGTTTCTTCTCAACCCAAAGTTCCTATCTGGATATCTGGAATCACCTGCATTTATTTCTCTAATACCACAATTTAGTGTTTGTAGGTGTAGATACAGCAATATCAAGGTACTGCTGTGGTAATGATTTATTTCTCTTATATCTTCATTCTCAGAACAAATTCAAATGACCTCGTGGATAATAGTTATATTTCTCTAAGCTGTATTGGACAGCATTCTTTGTAGCTTATTTCTGGATGCCAAGTGACCTTTGCATATCAAAAGAAAGGGTGGGACCCTATGTGTCAGTTTCAGCATTGTACAAAGTTTCTCCCTTGGTTTTTCTAAGGCGTTAACCAAGACTTCCTCTTCTTGCTCTGTAAGTAAACAATATCACAGCTTCTAATCATTCCCTACAATAGTTTTTGGCAAAAAAAGGAAAAAAATTAGGAGATTAAAACTATGTATGTATAAAGTTGGTTGATATTAATTAGACAGAGCTTAGATTCATGAACTATTCTGTACACATAGGACATTCATTTTTCCATTTCTATTTCACCATGTTCCAGTTCTGACCTGGATAAAAAATATTTCAATGGCATCCCTAAGACCAAGGTCCCCAAAATTCAGGCAAATCCATGTAAAAGTATATCCAGGAGAAAAATAAGACCTTTGTATTTGTGACCTTCAGTCTATTAGACAGAGAGAATGATGATGCTCTAACTCTCTAGACCGCTGCCAAAATTACATTTTTATACATAGACTTAGTGATGTCACCCTTGCACAGCAATCTCAAGTGGCTTTTGCTGAATGTTAGGGAAGTGCTTTGTAAGCCTCATAATTCTATAACAATATGAGTAATCATCATTATTGTCTTCCAAGGACATAGTTCATACACCTTTGTCCGGTATGGTCCTATCCCACAAGGCTATTATATGACTTTCATCACCTCATGTGGGAATTATTGCAATAGCTTTCTATTTGGACTACATTCCACAAATCTCTCCCTAATCCAATCCCTCCTTCCCTCAGGTTTTAAAGTGATCTTCCAAAAGTACAGATCAGAAAATGTCTCTGCCTACATAATAAACTCCAATAGTTCCCTTCAATTTCCAGGACAAATATAAAATCCCATTAGCTTTTAAAATTAGCATAAACTGACCCCTTTCTATCTTTCCAATATTAGTATATTGTGTTACTCTTCATGTTCTCTCGTGATCCAGCAACATAGGCCTTTGTTCTATTTCTCACAAATGAGACCCTTTCTTCCAAATCTGTGCCTTTTTCCTGGCTATCCCTAACCTAGAATGCTCTCCTTTCTCGCCTCTACCTTCTAGACTCACTAGTCTTTTCAGGGCTACCTTCTCTGTCATTCCCAAGACTAGGATCCCTAAAATTCAGGCAAAGCCATGAAAAGGCACTTTCAGGAGAAAAACAAGATCTTTGTATATGTGACTGTCAGTCTATTAGTATGAGGAAATAATGATGCTTCAACTCTCTAGACCATTGTCAAAATTATTTTTGTACACATAGATATAGTGGTCTTACCCCTACATGACAATCTCAAATCCTACCATTGGCAAGAAACCTTTCATGATCCATTGCTTTTCTCAACCAAATTTACAGTACCTTCCCTCTGAGATATGCTTCCATTTACATTATATATACATACAGCCACATATACAGGCATACATATATACACACATACATGCATATATACAACAGTTGCATAATTGTCTGCATGTTCTTTGCCATTAGAATGTGAGATCCTTGTAGGCAGTCATGGCTTTTTTCTTTGTATTCCCAGGATGTAGAACAATTCCCGGCACATAGTAAGCAATAAATAATTGTTTGCTCATGAATTGATTAAAAACCCCATATCAGCATTTCTAAATTGTAATTTAGGGAAACCTAGCAGATCACAAAGTTTCTTTGTGGTTCACAATAACAAAACTAGCTTCATAATAATAATAAAAGAGTCTAGTTTCTAATATTACAAATATCAATAGCTAAAGTCTTATAAATAAAAGCTTTCCAAAGGTCCTCAATAATTTCTAAAAGCATAAATGAATCCTGAGGCAAAAAAATTGAGAATCATTTCTCCATATAAATATGAGTCATAATAATAATCCTCCATAATTTGGCCCACAAATGCCTATCTTATAGTATTTCCTTCCATTCATTGTAGGCTACAGATAATTAGGACATCTTCTATTATACCCCTTATGTGCCAATAACTTTCTCCTACTGTTATTTATCCCTAGAATATTCTATTTGTCTTCACCTGTTGGATTCCTTTACATCTTTTAAAGTCTAATTCAAATATAGTCTTGTTCAGGAAGCTTTTTCTGATCCTCTTGGTTTGTAAATCAGGTCTATATACATTTACTAAGCACCTATGTACCCAGGTTATATTAATCACCAGGAATACAATAACAACAACAAAGACAAAACTGTTTCTTCATTAAAGAAGTTCACGTCTGATGGAGAAGACAACATGCAAATAACTATGGGTAAATAAGATATATCCATGGGATAACCAACAGAGGGAAAGCACAGAGATTGAGGAGGGCTGGGAAAGACTTCTTGCAGAAAATGGAATTTTTAACTGAGACTGGAAGAAAATCAAGGAAGATAGAAGACATAGGCAGGGAGTGAGAGGATTAAAGACATGGGAACATCCTGCTGAAAATACATGCAGTTGGGAACAGCCTTATAAAAAAACAAGGAGAGGAATATATTTTAAAGACTAGAAAGGAAGAAAGAGACCAGGATATGAAGACTTTAGAAGCTGACAATATTTTATATTTAATCTTAAAGATAATTGAGAGCCACTGAAATTTACTAATTTGGGGCTCTGTGTGTCAGAGGGAGAGAGAGAGACTGAGACTGAGACAGAGACAGAAACAAAAACAGAGACAGAGATGGAGAAACAGAGATAGACAGACAGAAAAATGATCAGATCTGAACTTTAAGACTACTTTGACAGCTAGTAGATAAACCAGAATTAGGGGACATGGGGACAGAGACAGGGATAGATGAGGAATATATTTTTGAGTTTATCGATATCGAGAAATTCTGAGTGAGGAAAGTGATTTTCCCAGAGTGCCACAGAGAGTATGTGCCAGAAGAATGGCTTGAACCAAGCAAGGCCTTCCTGGCTCCAAGGCTAACTCTTTGACCATTGGGAATAACAGCACAATAAGTCTTAGAGCTGGATTGAAACATATAGAGCATTTAGTCCAATCTCTTATTTGACAATAATTCCCATCCTGCCAACTTCATAGGGTTTATTATGAGGAATAAATAAGGTAACTTTGCAAAGTGCTTTGCAAAACATAAAAGGCTACATAAACATTGGCTGCTGTTATTATGGTGGTGTGAATGTTTGGCGACACAATATCCTCAATTTTAAGACATAGGAAGGCATTTTTTATTATCCTGAGTTGATTATCCATTTGGCAGAAAATCCACAATGAGTCAGAATTTCCTACTTTCACAATAAAATCAAGACTGGAAGGAGAATAAGGAAAGCACAGGATCTTCCATATTTATTTTGAGCATTTTGCTCAAAATGTTGAATCGTGTATTGATATTATGTTGAAAACATAAAGTTATATGAGACCACTGGTATATTCCAGAGGTTTGTGATTATGCAAAGGAGAAATAATCTATGAAATATGGCTTGAAAATAAAGAGGAGAATTTTATATATGGCTGTTGTGATCAGTCTCATTATATAATAAACCTGCTTTACAACACAGAACAGTGGTGGATTCATGCCTCTAGGATAATTTTTTTTAATCCTTAGCTCTATATCCCAAGCACACTCCACCTTGGTTCTCATTTGCCTTTTCAAAACTACTTCATATTATTTATGAATTCTGTGTTACAAACTAAATTACTAGCAGATCCTTAAACTCAATTTTCTGTCTTCTAACTCTATGTGTTTACTCAGCAACTTCCTTATCTCTGCCTCTTAGAAATTCCAGCTTCCATCAAAATTTAACTAAGTTCCTAAGAAAAGTCTGCCTTGATTATCACAATTTTAGTATTCCCTTTCTTTCAATGTATATATATATATGTGTGTGTGTGTGTGTGTGTGTGTAAATACATATACATATATATATACATTTATATATATATGCATAGATAGATACATAGATACATAGATAGATAGATAGGCATAGGTATATAGGTAGGTTGACATGCATTTATATAGGCTTGCATTCCTATGAGGACAGAATCTGTTTCTTTTTATTTTTATTTTATGTCCTTAGCACCTAGTATAGTGTTTTATACATAGAATATGCTTAATAAATAATCTCTGAATGCAATTGAATTATTTTCATGACTCTCAATTTCACTAATTTTGCCTAATATGCTTTCCACCAATATGATCACAAACCATTCCACAAATCTGGATTCTTGTCTGTCTTTCTACATGACCCTTTTATCCTCTAAGCAAGTATCCCACATACAAGTGCCATGTTTTCCAGTACCATATCCTACCCTAGAAAAGAAAATTTAGTCACCAAAATGTATACACAATCATTGGAGTAACAAAAACAATATAGGCCCAGAGATAGTATATGTAGGCCTCAGGATACACAAGTGAATGATGAAGAGTGTTTTGGGGATAGAGGATGATTTATACTATCCATACTGCCTTCTTCATCAGAAACCTCAAAATATAAAATATACACAAAGGAATGAGTGAGACTGATGATTAAATTCATTGTTGAATGGACAAATGAGAAAGCAAAGCTTTTTTCCTCCAGAATCCATTTCTTCCATGACCAATATAGAGAGAATAATTGAAAAAACATATTTCCTGTAAGAGGGATACTAGACTTCAAAACAGAATAGAAGGCCAAAGAAATAAGGAGGTCAAAGGAAATAATTCTCAGAAGAGAAGACATAAATAAATGATATTCCATTTAAAAGGATAAAATGGTTAGGGAATGAAGGGAGGAGAGAGGCAGGAAAGATTTGTACCACATACTTTTCTGGGCAATTTGCAAAGGAAGATAATAACAAGTAAATCCAAATGAAATGATTACAGAAAAAGGAAGCATAGTTGAGTATGTGGGAGAATGCTGGGATAAAATTAGTACAAGTAAAACTAATCAAAGGGACCAAAAGCTAACAAAGAGAAATAGAAAAATCAATATAAAGACATTAAATAAAGGAAAGCCCAAATCTAACAATTACAACATTGAATATAAATGGATAACACTCTTACAGTTTAGATAATGGGAGAAAAACAGGTAATTAAACCAAACTCAACAATCTGCTACAGACAAATACATAATTTTTTTTTTAAATAAAGGCTTGGACAAAGAGAAAATGAAGTCAAAAAAGAAAAGAAAAGAAAAATAAAAGGCTAGGACACATTTAGCTATAATTCAAGTGATTATGAAAAATAATTTCCAAGCATGATTTAAACAAAGCAACAATTTAAAAATCACAATATCAAGACATAACACAGAAATCACATGATGCATTAAAGCTCCAATGATATTTATTATTATTGAATATATAAAATGAGAAACATATAATCCTAATTTTAAAATGAAAAGTTAATTAAATTATGAAAATATGGAGTACTACAATAATTGTGGGAATATTCTTTTGGAGTGTAATAAATCTCACAGAAAAATAACCAAAAAGAAAAAAAGGATAATTTTCCTTTTTCAGAAACCAAAAGGCTAAAGTAATAGTTGAAAAAATTAGATTCAAAAGAATTATAATATCTTTTCAAAACAAACATTTCAAATATAGATACATCTCAACATCAATAGTGACAATACAAATTAATAATGTGCTGAGTAGCTCATCTGTAAATAAGAAAAATTTGACAACAAATTTCATCAATTTAATCCAACCAAATCATATATAGTATTTATAGAAATACAACTACAAAATAATTTTGAAAGAAAGAAAACCAAGGCCCAGACAACTAATCAGTGTATTAGAGTGAAAGAATCACAAGGAAAGAGAATTCTCTCTCTCTCTCTCTCTCTCTCTTTCTCTCTCTCTTTCTTAGGAACAAGAGATGTATTGTGTGTATGTGTAAATAAATATATACATACACACATATCCACATACAAACACATGCATACACATACATGCAACCAAAAAAGAATAAAAAAATAGATAAGATTTTTAATACATCATATAAACCAAATCATCTAAAGCATTGGGAGCAAAAGAAGTAGAAAAAGAAACAAATATAACCAAATTTCCTTAGGTAAAGAACTAAAAGAAGCATAAAATAACAATAGAAACATCTGATTTTGTGACTAGACTATGGCAATATAATAAAAAGAATGATGTAAACCAAATTATTTTATGAGTTTAATAACTTAATAAATGGACATGAAATTACTAAAGAAATACCATAAATACTTATTCATTGAATTAAATGAAAGAACAAAATTCATATGAAAAAATTACCTTTATCAAGAGAAACAAAAAATTAGCAAATTAGATGGGATTATCATAATCAAAACTCAAATTACATTATAAAATAATAATTATCAATACTAATTGGTACTGAATGACATTTAAAAGCAAATCTGCATAATAGAACAGATAATTAAAACTTAGGAAGAAATGCTGATTCTGTTTAGTCTTAGAGAAACCAAAAGAACCACTATTGGTGAAAGAATAATATAATAAAAACTCTGAAAAAACTGAATAAAAATTAAGTCTAAAAAGTGTTGCTCAATCATTTGACATAATAAATGTCAAAGGGATAAGCAATTTAAATAGAAAAACTCATAAGAAACCTACAAATAAAAATGGCATATATGTTTATAGCCAAATTTTGTTCTCTTAGCAAAGAATTTTAAAAGTAGATGCTCATCAGTTAGAGAATGGATAAACAAACTGTAGCACATGAATGTTATGTACTATATATATATGTAGTGGAATGTTATTTGTACTTAAGAAATGTACATGATGAATATGGAGAAGCACAGAAAAACTTATGTGAACTAATGCAAAGTGAAATAATCAGAATCAGGAAAACTATATATATGATTATTATAGTAATATAAATGGAAAGAACAATTCAAAAATATTTAAAGTTAAATATTGCAAAAATTACAAAAGCTAAATTTTGTCCCAAAGAATATATATGAAAAGACATTTCTCCCTCTATCTCCTTTACAGGAATTGGGAGTACAAAAGTATGAAACACTGAATGTAATTCCAGATTATCTCCCCAGATACTGGTTTTATTGAAAATTTTTTTCTCTTGTTCATCTCTCTCTCCCCCCTCCTCCAATTCTTTGCTATAAAGAATGAATCTCTAGGAAGGAAGCAGAAAATGTAGGTGATGTAAAAACCAAAAACATGAATAAAAATTATTTTTAAAAATCGCACTGTCACAAAGTTAGATGAGGATGAAATGTTGTTTCTTTCATTACTTAGGAGAAGAATTTATAACCACCATTAGGACAGTGAGTCCCCAAATATAATTACAAAAGGCATAATAGACTATTTTGGTTATATGAAAATTAAGCACAAATAAAATTCATGTAGTTAGAATAAGATGAGATATGAACAGGAGGAAAATTTTTGCATTGATCATCTAAAAGTATGACATTCAAAATCTATTAGTGATACAAATTTATGATTCAGTAACAATATAATACAGGAGATACAGTACAGATTTCAAGTCAGAAGGTATTGGGTTTGCATATTGGCTATATGACTTCTTATCTCTATGATTCGGACTTAACCTCTCTATGTCTTAGTTACTCATCTGTAAAATGAGGGGTTTCTATTAAATAGCTTCTAAGATCCCAGTCAAATCTCTATCTACCATAGAATGATCCCATCATTGCTCAATAGATAAGTAGTCCAAAAAAAAAATAATAAAACCCACAGTCTACAAAAAGAAAATGCAAATTTTCAACTGTCATGTGAAAACTTTAAAACTGCTAATTAGCAGAGAAATGCAAATTTAAATAACTCTGAATTATCATTTTATTTCCATCAAATTGGAAAAAAAAAAGTTGAATATTTTCAATACCACAATAACTATGGGAAAATAGAAATGTTCATCACTGCTCATAGAACTGTGAATTTGTCCAACTGTTTTTTAAAATCAATCTGGAATTGTGCAAAAAAAAGTTACAAAATTATACATATCCCGGACCCAGTGATAACACTACTGAATTTATACCCTCAGGAAGTTACTGAATCAAGAAAGCCCATCTGTACAAAAACATTCCTAGGAAAATCATTTGTAAATGAAAAAAGAAACAAATTATGTGCCCAATGATTGGAGAAATCAGAAAAAAATTATGTTGTAATGGAATATTATCATATCACATGGAATAACAAATATGAAGAACATAAAAAATGGAAAGATTTTTATGAAATAATAACATCTTTTTATAGCATTTTAAAGGTCACAAAGTATTTTACATATATTATCTAATTTAAGCATCCCAACAACATTATGATGAAGGTGCTAAACATTTCCTTATCAATTAATTAACATAACTCAATAAATGTCAAGCTCTATATGCCAAGCTTTGAGCAACTGGGGATACAAAAAAAGGCAACACATTCTTTGTCCTCAAGAGAGAGCATGTAAATAAATGGGAAGAAGCAAACTACATACAAAGCACATAGAAGATAGCTATTAAAAGTTTTACCATCTGGGAAAAACTGGGAATGGTCTCCTGTAAAAGATGATACTTGAAGTATGTTGAAGGAAGATAGGGATCTAAAAAGGGAGAGATATTCTTATCCTTATAGTATAGCTGAGGAAACTAAAACCACAAAAGCTGAACTGATTTGCCAAGGATCATAGAGCTTACTATCTAAATATATTCTCCTCTCAGACTTTTCATGACACTGCTCTACCTTTGGTCTCCTCCTATCAGTTGACAATTTCTTCTTAGGCTAAGCTGCTAGAGCTTCTATGTCACAACTACTAAGAGTAATCCAAGGTTCTGTCTTACATCTTTTAATCTTTTCTCTATTTGGTGATTTAATGTGTATAATTGTGATTTTTAAACATATGTCTACATGATCTATATATACAGCCCTAGTCTCTCTATTAAACTACAAGATCCTAGTCTTCAACTGACTATTGAACATCTAGAACTAGATGTTCCAAAGGCATCTCAAATTGAGTCTAAATGAAAACTCACTATTCTTACCCCCAAACCCACTCCCCTTCCCAACTATCCTGTTACTGCTGAGGACATCACTATTCTTTCAGTCCTCCTGGATCACAATCCTGGTATCCTCCTGGACTTCTCATTCTTATCATCTCAGATATTTAATAAGTTGCCAAATATTGTTATTTCTATTCTATTTTATCACACACGTGCCCTCTTCTTTCCAGTCTTACAACTACCATCTTCATTCAGGCTTCATCACTTATCACCTGAATTACTGCAACAACCTCCTCATTGGTTTCTTTGCTTCGGTTCTTCCCACTCATATCTAACCTTTATCAGCTGTCAAAATGATTTTTGTAAAACACAGGTTGGAGTAACACTTCTCTACCTCTATGGGATCCTTATTACTTTTAGGATAAAACAGAAAGTTTTGTTTGGCTTTTAAAGTTCTTCACAATGTGTTTTTTTTCCTATTTTATATATTCTTCTTACACATTTCTCTTCAATGCCCTCTCCAATCCAGCTTCACTGAACTACTTGCTGGGCCTCACAGAAAACTTCATATTCCTTCTCCAAGTCTTTGCATTTGCTCACTTTTATGAATCATCAAAGGTTTTAACTTGCTGTACAGAAAAATGAATAACTAACAGGCAATCAAAAAGCCTTTAGTGGGTGTCTACTATGTGCTAAGCACTGGATTAGCTAAAAATCAGACTACTAGAAAGAGAATGAATGAGCTTTGGGTTGAATCCAAAGAATGAATACTCTTGTTCAAAAATGAGGCATTCAATTATAGTCAATGTAATATTTATTGGTTTACAGCTCCTTGCCCTCCTTGCTTTTTTACTCCTGTTTCTTCTTCCTTAGTATCTAGTTTCTGCTCTTTTTTTCACTGATTTTCCCCTTTGCTGTCAAAAATCAAACTACTTCTTTCGATAACTTGAGCATCTTCACCTCTTGTCCATCTTAATCACTGTCTAGGCTCCTTGGGCAATGTGCCTGTAATACTCCAAAAAGAAAGAGAACTTCTATTGAGCTATTATTGTAGACTAACATCATATCTCCAGTGAAGCTTTCCTTGCTTGGAGTACAATCAGTTCCAACTGCTTAGCACTCTCAGGATGCAACTGCAAGGACTGCAAGAGCTCTTTGGGCCAAATTAGAGTGAGGAGAAGAAAATACAATGGGGTGCTTGGGAGAATTGTGTCTCCTTGTCAGTATCAGAGTCACTGCCAAGCAAATAAAGCAAATATATAATAATAATGTTAATACAACTATTGAATAACTCCAATCTGAAGGGATGTGTAAACCCATATCCCTTGAAAAAGATGTCCTTCCATTTATCCATCTACAACTTCACTCAGAATTGTAGGGCAAATATCAAAGCCCATCTAGTAGTGTTTCTGCTGTAAGTCAAAGTCTCCAGTCACTTTAGAAAAACCCCCCAACATAAATAATTAACAAGGCTGGTTCTCAGGCAATCTAAGAAGCAATTCTTGCCCATTCTGGCACATGCATCTACATCTCTATCATGGGCTTCAGGTCCAATGCTCTGGCCTCCACCAGAGGCCACCATTCCTTGATTACCACTGACTCCTGACTAACCAACCATATCATTTTCAGATTAAAGTCATGAAGCAGTTGTTGTTGTTGTTGTTGTTGTTGTTGTTGTTGGTCCTTCATTCTTGAAGGGGACCTTCCTTCTTCTTTCTATGCCTCCCTCCTTCCTTTTCTTCATTCCTCCCTCCCTTTTTCTTTCCTTCCTTCCTCCCTCCCTCCATTCCTTCTGTCCTTCCTTCCTTCTTCTGTTTCTCCTTTCCTTCCTTCTTCCCTCCCTTCCTTTCTTCCTCCCTGCCTCCCTCCCTTCCTTCCATCCTTCCTTCCTTCTTCTGTTTCTCCTTTCCTTCCTTCTTTCCTCCCTCCCTTCCTTCCTTCTTCCCTCCCTTCCTCCCTGTCTCCCTCACTCCCTTCTTCCCTTTCTTGTTTCCTCCCTCTCTCCTTCTCTTTCTTTCTTCTTTCCCTCCTTCCATAAAGTAATAAGCATCAAGTGGAGAATTTGAAGCTAAAGCCTCTAAATTACAAAAGATGCTTCCTTTTTATCTCTCACTGGATGAAGTATGTAAGAGGAAGGGTTAGCTTTAGGTGTAACCAAAATCTTGCCTTGTAGAGATCCTTAAGGAATTTATCTTCATTATAAGGTAAATATAATTTGTCTTTTAGCATATTAATCTGCTTTGACTAAATGAATAAAGCATTTGAAATTGCTCTAAAATCATCGATCTATCTATATCCAATCTAATGTATATCATTTTGCTTAGTAAACCCCTTCTTTTTTAATTTTTTTTAATTCATGGAATAAAACAAGCATTTCCATAACAATATATTTTTTAAAAAGTGATTGCATATGAAACTGCAAATGTATTTTATACTTTTTGCTAATCTTTTTAAATATATAATAAAGTTGTCGTATTAACCCCCCCCTTTTTTTTTAAAGAAGCAATATGTATAGCCCATTGTAAATGTCAAAATAACAAAGTTTCATCATAAGGACCTACTGTGCTTGGGTCCAGTTCTTATTTTTCTGGCTAATTTAAGACCTTATTTAGCCTTCTATGGTTTAGGACAGCTGGAATTATTTTTAGGGACAATGACCTTACTTGGGAAATTCTCACATTCCAATTTGGCAGATGTGACAAGGAAGGAGCACTGATAAAAAGCAGCTCAGAAAGGGTTTGTGGAATTCTTAAAATTTATATTTTATACTACAAAATTGTTTTTAATTTTTAATGGCAGATGTAATTTAAACAACAAATTCATCCACTACCACAGATTCTGTGAATACAATAAAGCTTTGAAATGACTCTTTAAAATTTAAAATGATGAGTAACTCTTGTCTCCCTCAGCAGAAAGATTTTCTCAGTTTTCTTTACCCTTCCCCCTAATTTCCTTAACTACTAATGTAAAGCATACAAGGGTAATACAGTTCTGAAGGCAAAGGAAAGGCTGAAAGCTTGCTTGAATGAAACAGGCTCCATTAGTTAGCAAAGAAAGGCAATTCAATGGATTAAATTTATTTATATCACTAATTCTCCTAAATTGCTAGTTTTGTATTCTAACTAATGGCTTGTTAGTGACAGTATTATAATTGTTACACCAAAATGTGAGCAACTGTTAGAGTGAGAAACATATGTGACCTTACATGTAAGAATTATTTTAACTACAGAATTAAGCACACTATTCATCACCATAGTAACATTGAAAAACAAATATGAAAGCCAACTCACAGAACCCATTTTTCAGGCTAAGTGTGATCTGAAACACACATATACATGCATCATTTAAGGACAATGTCCTTTGCCAAAATGGTTTCAATAGCTTGCTTAAAGAATATACATCATGTATATTAAAGAATATACATCATAAATACTTAATAAATTAGCTGAAAAATGTTCTCCAATAAAACTTATCTGGATATACAAGTTTTGTACAAAAATTCTTTTTCCCATTCTAGGGTAGATGCTGATATGCCAGAAATTTACTTCTTTGGAACAACACTGTAGCAATCAATGTATAACAGGGAGATCGATCAGTTCCCTTTGCCATATAAAGAAAAAATATTCTGTAATCAGAAATATGTACTAATTCACCTTGGAATTGGTCATAAACAATTAGGTTCAAGGCTTATATTTGATACTAGAGATGTGACTCTGAGTCAAATCTTCAGTGCCTTAGGCAGCTTTCTAAAAATGTAGTTATAGATCTTATGTCTGTCTTTGTATATGAACATGTGTGTATGATATGTGCATATATGTATTAGTAAAATCAAAATCCAAAGAACTAGAAGCAAACTAGAATTCATATTAGTATAAGTAGAATCCAAAGAACTAGGCCAGAGTAGATATGTATATGTGACAAGGAAGACTAAAATTTTAATCATTTCAATAAAAACAAGCTAACATACTTTGTATTCATTTTAAGATAATATAAAGGAAGTGGGAGTCAGTGAAGTATTTAATAAATACCAACTATTTACCAGATACTTTGCTAATCACCAGAGATAAAAGAAAGGGAAAAAAAGTCCTGACTTATTTTAATAGAAGAGAAAAACAAAAAGGTCTGGTCATTTGGTCATACCTTTTTAAAAGCTAAAAATCCTCTAAACTGAAAATTCCTAATTAAAAATAATAAAAAAGAAATTTTGAAAAATCAAAGGAAAGATAAACACAACTGAATACTACATACTAAACATGATGAAGAGACTGATAAAATAGTAAAATCTTTATCAACTAAATGAAATCTGAGAAGAATACATTTATAACTGATAGATAAGAAAAGAAAAAAAATTATCAGAAACAATTACTCTAAACTATATGACAACAAAAGTGAAATTTAAAAATCAATATTGCAAAAAATTAAGAATGGAAAGTGAACATTTAAACAACCAAATATAAGAAATAAACATGATACGAAAGTACTCCCAAACCAAAACAAAAATCTGGAACAGATAAATTTATAAATGAATTTCATCAAATACTTAAGGAATAAAAAAATTCATGCTATAAAGGGGATAATCTAACAAAACAAATTTATATCCCTAAAACAAATCAGAAATAGTGCAGAGAAAGAGAGCCTGTATTAATCAGTAAAGAACATTAATACACAATTTTATCAATACTTTCTGTCAAAAGCATTACAATACTTTTTCTTAATTTCATTTTCCCAAACTAAATTTGTACCAAAAATTCACTGTTAAAAATTTAATAAGCAACAATATGAATCATATTAAAAATCAAAACAACCACACAATGAATGATTGTATCTTTAAATGCAAAAAGGAGTTTCAAAAAATGAAGAAATCAACAGAGAAGCATCAGCTTGAAGAAAAGGAGGTGAAATATAAACTTAGGAGTTCTGACTCCATGACCATGCTTCTTTCTACATACTCAGTGTGCTTATCCTCGAGACTGAGTCATTTCCCCAGAGATAAAAAAGTTCAAAGATATGTATGGTTTTCATAAGAAGAAATAGAAACTCTCAATAGGCAAAGGAAAAACTTTAAAATCACTAATAATCAGAAAACCACATTAAACAATCTTGAGGTATCAGCTCCAATCCATCCAATTACTGAAGATGGTAAAATTTGGAAAAACTTTTCAGGAAAGAGGGTAATGTGTATTGTTTCCCTTCTGGTAGAGCTGAGCATTAATTCAATTCTGGAAAATAATTCAGAATTATCCAAGAAAAGTTATTAAATTCTTCATAACCTTTGACTTAGAAATCCCACCACTGAGCTTATTCCCCTGGCAACAGAAACAAACTTTCTGTATGTATGAAATACTCACAGCAATGCTATTTGTAATAGCAAAAACTGGAAATAAAAGTATGCACTCAACCACCGGGGAATAAATTTTGCTGTAGGGATATAATGAAATACCATTATGTTGTAGCAAATGGGTATATGTATGTAATAGCACCAAATGAAAAAAAGGAGAAGCAAAAGAATAATATGCACAGTGATTAAAATCAATTAAATTAAGGTAACACTAAGAGACAACACAATTTACATTAAATTCAAATAGTGGTATCAAATTATTAATGTTAAAGGTCATTCTTCCATTTTGTTAAAAATGATAAACAACAAATGTGAAAAGGGATAAATACCATTCTGTTACATAATTTTGATAAACTTTTCAGAGAATGTACCTATAAGATTCTTATTATATGAAAACAAGATATATGAAGAAAATAAAATATATAGAAGTAAAGCTTACCTGTACTTATAAACTGATGATTTTCTAAAAATTAAAAATGAACTTTTCTGAGCAAACAGAGACTAAGATCCTTTAAATGTATCCTGGAATTTTCTTAAAGGAAAAAAAGCATATCTTATTTGCAAAGAAGAATTTTCTTCATTGGTATAGTATACCAAAAATATGTCTTACCCAGAGTGTACAAAAGTTTGTATTTTTCAAATCTCTAAGTATTTTATTCACTCAGGGCCTTTGTGTTTTTACTTAAATTTTATGATGAATTCCCTTTGGTCATACTGCTAGGTATATTCTCAAAGGAGGCAATAAAATAGATTTTTTTAAATACCATGCTAATCAATCAATTAATAAACATTTATTAAATGTCTTTCATATATCATATGGAGGCAACTAAATGGCTCAGTGGATGGAACAAACACTGGGCCAGGAGTCTAAAAGACTCGAGTTCAAATTTAAACTCATATACTTACTGGCTTGTGTGACCCTGGACAAGATAATTAAACTCTGTTTACCATAACATAGTAAAGAAGAAAATGGCAAACTACTGCAGTATTTTTGCCGAAAAGCCTATGGTCCAAGGAGTCATGAAGAGGAAGATATGACTAAATGAGTGAACAATAATTATGTGCCAGGTACTATGTTAAGCACTGGGCAAATAAATACAAATATATATATATATATATATATATATATATATATATATATATATATATATAGCAGTACTTTTTGTAGTAGCAAAGAACTGAAAAGAAAGTAGGAGCCATGAATTAGGGAATTTTAAAAAATAAATTTGATATATGGATGACATGGAGTATTAATATTAAATGATACTATAAAATAACAAATATAAAGAATTCTGAGAAACTTGGGGAGATTTGCATGAACTGAAGCTGACATGTAAACAGAACCAGGGAAAATTTTACAAAGCTACAACAGAAAGAAAAACAATATAACTGATAGATTTCAGAACTCTAATGAATGAAATATTCAATTATGATTTCAAAGGATTGATGTAAACTCAGAGAGATAAGGAACTCAAAGTGAAATGATATTTTTAGACATATTTTTTTTCCCTTTGGGGTTTTTTGTTGTTCTTAAAGATGAAGATTCTCTTGGTGGGGGTGGAGGGAGAGTCATTGGAAAATAACAAAGATGTCCTTTTTAAAGAGTATCAATAAAACATTTTAAAAACAAAAAAGGCATGCCAAAGATTCAAAGAGCTAGGAATAAATGGAGCAGAAAATATTTTTCTAGGATATTTCTAATAAAAGGCTTTAACAAGTTTAGTTTCACATTGAGAAACAGCAATTTTATATTCAAATTGTCAAGAAGCAGCTCGTCAGTGCTTCTGTTATCTAACCAGTCCAGCTTGGTTTTTGCACACTAAGGTTTACAAGATGGTAGGTAATAGACAGCAGCAACAGAAGGAGAGTTTGGAAAATTCATTTAACTTCTAATAACTATAGAATAATCAGCTCTTTGAAGTAAGGCTTTACATGGTGATTTATTCATCTCACATATACGCATGCACACATAATGACTTAGGATTTCCTAGGATTAACAGAAAAATCCAAACAATTCTTCCTTCCAAAACTAATTTATATAAGTCATTGTTCTTACTTAAAAACAAATCTAGGCAACTGTCCAATATCGAGAGTTTGAGCAAAATGGACACAGGGTTTATGCTTTGCAAAACTAAGGGATTCTATAGTTCCTAGAAATTTAATGCTTCCATGACCAATGAACCAATTCCCACAAATCTGTTGTATGAATAAACCAGTCCACTGGTCTCTCTCTTATATCCTGATAAAGCTTAAAAACTGACCATGTTCTTTTCACTCAGCATTACAACATAGAAATTTTCAATGTGGCTTACTAAAATAAAGAAAAAAATGTATCGGTGTCGCATTCAAGTTATAGACAACCCTTGCCAACCATCTCTATAAGCTCTAAAGTTTTATATTATTTATATCTTACTGTGGGGCAAAAATACTTAATTAAAAAAAGCCTAGAATATGGTCCATTCATAAGCAGTTCTCATTATGCCTCAGTTTTCTTTAGGTTAGTCATCCACTCATTTATCTGTCACCAAAGTAACAAAGAATGTGACTCATATTCAATAGAAGCAAGCAATGTTACACTACATGAGGACACCAAATTTCTTTAAGGGCATAATAACACATAATTTGAGGAAGTATAATAAGGCTATTGATAAATGGAAAGTTGATCACTTAACCATACAATAATTTAAATGGGGGTGTGTCAATGTGATTTGAAATTCTAGTCATTTCCAAGAAGTTTAAAGGCCAGTTCACTAAGAGAAAAAAAGACTTTTGCAAACAGGTCTTCTAGTCATTAAACAAGAAACTAAATACGTAGGCAATTTAGTAGACACTGAAGGTCATATATCTAGCTTTTTCATATAAGGGAGTCAGGAGAAAAGAAATTGTCATCAGCAACCCTAGCATAGGAAAGACAATCAGCCAACATTTCTGTCCAAACAGTAACGATCACTCAGGATACAGATTGTAGGAATACAACTCTGCTGGTACCATCTGGCTGGGACTGCTTTCTCCTCAACTTAGCATTGCTATTTGCCCATTGGAAATAACAATTACATTGGTGGGCATTTGGGGTGGGAACAAGAATGAAAAGTCATAATGGAAAAATGTTGGTAGGAAGTACAACCTAGGGATACAACATAGGAAGAATAACATAAGGGAAGATTTACTAAAAATAGCTATTTGTTAATCATCTAGGAGAATGAGATGGAGCATTACAACACTAGAAGAAATTGGGAGAAAAAAATTACATGATTCTTGAAACAATGAAGAAAAATTATAATTTAACAGAAATGAAAAAATTACTATATTTATTTTTGCACAAAGTTCTAAACTAAACCAATTCTTGAGATCTTTTCTTAAGGAAGAAAAATAACAATTATATATATAGTTTTAAGATGTGCAAAATGTTTTACAAATATTATCTAATCTTATCCTGAGAGGCAGATGCTATCATTATCCTCATTTTACAGCTAAGTAAACAAAAGCTGGCTGAACAGATATTGAATGATTTGTGAGACCTGAACACAGAACAGGGTCATAAAGCTTGTAAGTAAGTAAGACTGGATTTGAATTCAAGACTTCCTGATATTTTGCAGTTTTTTTTTCCCTTCAAATTGCTACTTCATTCTTAACCATTGCCTTCCACGAATATTCTTAATTATCAGAATTGAATTGAAGAAATTTTCAAAATTTCATTCTTGAAAGGATGTTGTATGAAATTCCTTACTACTTTCTTAGTGCTACATAATACTTCAATACATCAATGAATCTGTGAGTTCATCAATTTGAGTGTTCATTCTATCAGTGGAGAAAGCCAACCAACCATCCCTTCTTATCTCATATAGGTCTCACCTAAGGAGAGAAGATCTATTCAATCCACTAAACAATTCTAGGTCTTTTTCCATTTCATGAGATACACTGGACTACTCAAGCTATTTGTTATCATTTACTTCCTTCGGTCTATCTCTTTCTCTGACAATACATCTCTTTAATGAAATCTCAACTACTTTTTGAGTATAAATAAGTTCCACAAAGCAATTATCTGCTCAATGTTCTCTGAGTCTCCACAACTTTGATTCCTCAGAAATGAAGTATTCTAAGATTCACAACCAGAGGGTCACCAAAAGAATATTTTTTTGTTGAAAAGATGGACGTTGGTTCTGGGCAATAGCTTGGTGTGTTACTGTGCTGAACTGCATCTAGCTTCAGAATATTGAGTCACCTCAATAAGATTCATGATTATTCAAGAAGAAAAAAAAATTAACAACATGCAAAAAAACCAAAGGCATAAAAACAGTATCTATTTTACATAACACAATTCATATAACACAATATTCAATTAGTTTTGAAAAGCAAATACTCAATGGAAATATGTTTAGAAGCATTGTACATGTTTAATCTATATTGGATTGCTTGCTACCTTGGAGAGGGAGAAGGGATAAGAGGGAGAAAAATTTGGAATACAGGGTTTTGCAAAGGTGAATGTTGAAAATGTATTTGGAAAAATCAAATACTATTTAAAAAATAAAGGATTTTAGAGTTTTGAAAAGAAAATTTCAGAGAGAGTCTTAATCCCACTGAAATAAAAAGATTTAGGAATTAATGATCTCCCCAGGTTATTGGGAAAAACATACAGTTGTGAAGTGCTTAACATAGTTAAGGGCTTGTGTAAAGGATGAGCACTTTATTATTCAGATCTGTTAGGGATACAATTGAGTAAAATGCTATCATATGTATAGGTATTTTTTCTAATTGCCATGGAATGTTAGCAAAATTGAAATGTATATGTACGTATATTTTATATATATTATATATAATATTTAATATTATATATTAAGTAATTTTCAAGACAGAAAAAGTCTGGCACACTGTAGGCACTACCTAAACTACTGTGATTTGCATGAAAATGTCAGAGAGTAATAAGATAAATAACTTTTTAGGAATTGATAAGTTTGAAAGATATTTAAATTTTATCACAAACTTGGTGATGTTTTAAAAGCAAGAATGCTAAGAGAAAGTGTTAAAGTAAATTTCCTACTCTTTTCAATTTGAATACTGTTATATTATAAAAAATAACTATTATATGAAAAAGAAAGAAAAAAAAAACAGGTATTCAACCTGCAAGGATACAAGACATTATGCTAGGTATTAGAGATGTAGAGGCTTAACAATGAAAAGAAAGAAAAAAATGATAGAGAAAGATGAAAAAAAAGAAACTATTATTGCCATTAAAGATTTGCATTTTAGTCGGTGATTTAACAAATACACAAATAACTATATTATAGGGAAAACAGTAGCAAGAGCAAATATTAATAGGAAATGGGAGATGGAAGAAAGGAATCACAGAAAGTTTCATGTAAGTGGCAGGACCTGAACTGAGCTTTAAAGGAAGATAAAAATTCTGAGAAAGAAAGAGCCTGAAATACCAATCAAAGAGGTTTTAATTTATTACACAGGCAAAGTGGAGTCAGGGAATTATTGATCATCCCTTCTTCTTAGGAAGATCACCTTAGCAGTTGTGGGGAGGGTCAATGAGAATTAGAAGAAACTAAATGCAAGAAGATCAATTAGGAGATCACTAAGGCAGTTCAAGTGAATGAATTAAGATGACAGCCAAGTGAATACAAAAGGGGGAACACAGTACTAGATAACCAAGTCCACTAAATTAAATACATATTAAGATTAATTAATGTTTGTGACAGATTTTACAGATAGATGAACATGCTGGCCTTACTGATAGGAAATTTTTAAAATGCTTTTATTAATCCTAAACTCCCAAAAGGCTGTAATGGGCTGAGGCTCGAGTTGATGCACTGAGGTCCCAAGCACGTGAGGCTAAATAGTAATTGGACCATACTCTATTAATATATGTGCTTGGAGAAAGAATGACCCCCCCCCTCCTCCCTGCCCACTCTTTGTGCAAGTCCTGATGTGTTGTATAGGAAATGACATTTTTGGTGAATAGAGGTAGGGGAGTGGAAAGGGAAGCAGAGAGACTGCTGGCTGGTTTCTTGACACAGCTGCTCACATTGCTATCATGATCTCCCTTCACCTGCAATTCCCCTTCACCTCTGCTGGCTTGCTTCCTGTTGCACCTGCCCATATTGCTATCGCAATCCCCCTTCATCTCAAAAAGAATAAAGATTGAAGATTTTTCTTTTAACCTGAATTCCTGACTCCGGCTGATTTTAAATACGCAGTCATCACAAAAGGCAAATAGCAATAGCTCACATTGGGATAGTTCTATATATTTTTCACAGAATTTTTATAACCATTATGTGATTTCAAGCTCACAATAATCTTGTAAAACTGAATGAGCAGGTATTATTATTTCCATATCAGAGATAGGGAAACCTGTGTAGTTTGAATGACTTTCCTAACACTTGATAGTCTCCTAACTCAGTTTTCTATGATGATATACTGAAGATTTTCACATCTCATACATAAATACTTACCTTAAAAATGGAACAAAATGGCTCCTATTCCTAGTCCACGAAGTTCACCTCTTAAGTTCAATGCTGTTACCCTTAATAGATGGCCTGCACAAAACAATGTGAAAATTCTTATTTTAGCATCAAAAGATATACATCAATTATCCTTTCAAATGTTTTAATTTCTTATTATATTCTAAAAAGAAGGAACTTATGACAAACTCTCTTTGGAAAGTTATACAGACAACAAAATAAGTTCAACAAAATCATCTGCTTTTGCTTCATTTTAAAATACAAGAACCTGCTTTAAAGAAATTATGTTTTTAAAAAACCAGAAAAAGAACACTTTAAAATTTAAAAGTAGATGATATTTTATCTTCCTATATATTTATTATTTATCTATAATAGATGAAGGGCCTAGGATGTTTTATAATGTCATCTCCTTTTAAATCATATGTTACTAAATGAGACCTGCTTTAAATATTGTTACAATAGCCAGTAATCAATGAATTTCATTTATGTATTTATAAAAATAATTCTATAAGTAAGTATGCCATACATTGAAAAAGAAAATTTTCTTTTTTTATAATAATCGCTTTTTATTCTTCAAAGCACATGCAAAGATAAATTTCAACATTCAACCTTACCAAACCTTGAGTTCCAAATTTTTATCCCTCTCTCTACACCTCCCCTTCCCCTAGAAGCAAGTAATCCAATAGAAGTTAAATATGTGTAATTCTTTTAAACATATTTCTACCTTATCATGCTACACAAGAAAAATCAGATCAAAAGAGGGGAAAGTGAGAAATAAAAAACAAGCAAACAAACAAAAAGAAGAAAAAATGAAAATACTATGTTGTGATCCACATTCAGTCCCCACAGCCCTCTCTCTGGGTGCAGAGTTGTGAATCTCCCATACTTGTGAATTCCATTGAGTAAAGGTGTAAACACAAACATTGCATCAATTAGTTCTACTTAGTACCTTGTTTCAGGTTCTAGCCCAAAACATCAACTCTAATGAGTTAGCAGTTTGTAAAGATTCCAACACACAAGTTTATTGGTATTGGCTTGAATCACCTCAAAGTTGAAAAGAGCCAAGTCCATCACAGTTGATCATCACATAATCATGTTGTTATGTACAATGTTCTCTTGGTTCTCCTCACTTCACTAAGCATCAGTTCATGTAAATCTCTCCAAAGCTCTCTGAAATCTTCCTACTGATCATTTCTAATAGAACAATAATATTCCATAACATTCATATACCATAACATTAATATATCATATTATCATAATATAAATTTTATTCATATAACATAACTTATCATATACCATAACAGTCATCCCCTAACTGATGGGCATCCACTTAGTTTCCAGTTTCTTGCCACTGCAAAAAAGGGCTGCTACACACATTTTTGCATATGAGGGTTTGTTTAACGTTTTTATGATCTCTTTTGGAAACAGACCCAGTAGAGACACTGCTAGATCAAAGGATATGCACAGTTTTATAGCCTTTTGGGCATACTTCCAAATTGCTCTCCAGAATGTTGGATCAGTTCACAACTCTATCAACAATATGTTAATGTCTCAGTTTTTCCACATCCCCTCCAACATTCATCATTATCTTTTCCTGGTCATTTTAGAAATTTGAGGCATGTGAATTGTTATCTCAGAATTATCTTAATTCGCATTTCTCCAATCAATAGTGATTTGGAGCATTAAAACAAAATTTTCAATAAACACTTATCAGATTGTTTTAAAAGTAGAGTAAAAAGTTGTTTTGAAGGTGGTGAAAAATAGGTATGGAATTAACCACACACAAAAACAGGACTAATATATAATCCTCCAAATAACCAACATTTTCTCCACAGGTATGTTTAAAGAGTTAGCAATATCAACTTTTTTTTTCCAAAACCAATTCCTTTTTTGATATAATACTGTAAAGCCTTAGATAATCTCTCTCTTTTTTTTAAAATAACTTTTTATTGACAGAACCCATGCCAGGGTAATTTTTTACAACATTATCCCTTGCACTCACTTCTGTTCCAATTTTTCCCCTCCCTCCCTTCACCCCCTCCCCCAGATGGCAAACAGTCCTTTACATGTTAAATAGGTTACAGTATATCCTAGATACAATATATGTGTGCAGAACCGAACAGTTCTCTTGTTGCACAGGGAGAATTGGATTCAGAAGGTATAAATAACCTGGGAAGAAAAACAAAAATGCAAGCAGTTTATATTCATTTCCCAGTGTTCTTTCTTTGGGTGTAGCTGCTTCTGTCCATCCTTGATCAATTGAAACTGAATTAGCTCTCTTTATCGACGAGATCCACTTCCATCAGAATATATCCTCAAACAGTATCATTGTTGAGGTATGTAATGATCTCCTGGTTCTGCTCATTTCACTTAGCATCAGTTCATGTAAGTCTCTCCAAGCCTCTCTGTATTCATCCTGTTGGTCATTTCTTACAGAACAATAATATTCCATAACGTTCATATACCACAATTTACCCATTTTCCAACTGATGGGCATCCATTCAATTTCCAGTTTCTGGCCACTACAAACAGGGCTGCCAGAAACATTTTGGCACATACAGGTTCCTTTCCATTCTTTAGTATCTCTTTGGGGCATAAGCCCAGTAGTAGTACTGCTGGATCAAAGGGTATGCACAGTAAGCCTTAGATAATCTCAAGCTGTAGAATAATATCTTGTATTTAGTACGGATTACACTCAAGCTAAACTTTGGAAATTGCAACATCAGTATATTGACTTTTAGATAATGACAAATGTTGGAAGGGATGTGGGAAAACTAGGATACTGATATATTGTTGGTGGAACTGTGAAGGAATCCAACCATTCCGGAGAGCAATTTACAACCATGCCCAAAGGGATACCAAACTGTGCAAACCCTTTGATCCACCAGTGTTTCTACTGGGCTTATATCCCAAGAAGATCTTAAAGGATGGAAAGGGACCCATATGTGCAAAAATATTTGTGGCAGCCCTTTTTGTAGTGGCCAGAAACTGGAAACTGAGTGGATGCTCATCAGTTGGAAAATGGGTAAATTGTGGTATCTGAATGTTATGGAATATTATTGCTCTGTAAGAAACGATCAGCAGGATGAATAGAGAGAAGCCTGGAGAGACTTACATGAACTGATGCTAAGTGAAATGAGCAGAACCAGAAGATCATTATGTATAGGCAACAAGACTATATGAGGATCAATCCTGATGGTCACGGCTCTTTTCAACAATGAGTTGATTCAAACTAGTTCCAATTATCCAGTAATGAAGAGAGCCATGTACACCCAGAGAGAGGACTGTGGACTACAACATAGCATTTTTACTCTTCCTGTTATTGTTTGCTTGCATTTTTGTTTTCCTTCTCAGATTTTTTCTTTCTAGATCTGATTTTTCTTGTGCAGCAACATAATAAATATGTATAGATATATTGGATTTAATATATAATTTAACATATTTAACATGTATTGAACTACCTGCCATCTAGGGAAGGGGGTGGGGGGAAGGAGGGGAAAATTTGGAACAGAATATTTTACATGTTGAAAAAAAAATTGCAATGTTGAAAAAATTACCCATGCACATGTTTTGTAAATAAAAATATATAATAAAAAAGGTATAATGACTTTTAGTTCAAACTCAGTAGAGGAACAAGTTATATGCACAGAGTTCATTTATTCAACAATCTCAAGTATCTGAATTGTAGCTGAAGAATACATAAAAAATCCATGAACTGCAAAAATATAAATTACAAAGTTCATATACTAAATTTCAGGCAATTTAATTGTTACTAGTAGAGCCCTTTGGATCCTCATTCAGTACTCAATTTATACAGAATCCAAATAGTCTTGGTGATACAGTTTTAGAAACAATATTTGATTAAATGCAGCAAACTACATGTAAAAATAAGGGCAGTCACAAGCAATGAACTATGGATAGAGAGTTGCCCAGTAATATAGAAACTATCATGATACTAACTCATAGAGAAAAGGGAAAACTATCCTTTAAAAAAAATAACCCTGTTGACACTGATGCTTCCCTCTCCCATTTTTATTGTCTTTAAAAAATAGAATTTGTCATATGGAATGACTATTTGAGGCATACTGAGGATAACTCAGATGACATCAATTAAAACTTATTTTAAAAATAAGAATAAAACAAGAGGAGGAAAGCCTGTAGAAGTGTGGGCTGAATTAGTGTTTATTGTTTTCCCTGAAAGTTTCACTTCAACAGTGATATGTCCAATCTCTGCTCCAAATTTTAAAATGGAGGGAATCATTGAAATTACCTAAAAGTAGTGATGTGGATAAGAAAAAGTAGTCAGAAGGGATGAGAAATGGGTGCGAATATCACCTGGGTTTAAGTAGCATGCTGATAAATCTGCAATAATGTTGGGTTTATCTACTCAGATAAAAAAAGGCAGGGATTCCCAAAAAGAAATATGGGGGGGGGAAGCAAACAATTTAGAAAAAAATAACAATACAATGAATGTTATGGAATCAAGAAAAACAACTTGAAAAATGCTCAATGAAAGGGAAGCAAAGGAATAAATTCTAATTGGATCTCCAAAAATGATCAAGAAAAAAATACAAAGAAATTCCAGACTCATTTAAAAAAGAAATACAACAATTGAAAGATTTATTTTAAAATGATAAAGAAATGCAGATTAGAGGGGAAATTAAAGTTCTCTAAGAAGCAATAAAAAAGCCAAACATGGAAGGGAAGAAGGTAAGGAGAGGGGGGAAGGAAGAAAGGAAACATTCATTAAATGCTCTCTATGTGCCAGACATTGTGCTAAGCACTTTATAAATATTAACCTATTTGATCCTCACAAAAATTCTGGGAGGTAGATACTATTATTATCCCCACTTTACAGCTGAAGAAACAGGCAAACCAATTAAATCACTTGACCCATGTCCTACAGCTAGTAAATATCTGAAGATGGATCTGAACTTAAGTCTTCCTGACTCCAGACCTAACACTCTTTCCACTGTACCTAGAAGTATGGAAAATAGAAAAGTACTGGGCTCAATAAAATCCAGAGAAAAATCTAATGTTTAACTCACCAAGAAACACAGTAATCAAACTTTAGACCTTTATCATCAAATAAAAATACTGCAGGCAGGAGAGTCATTAACCTACCAATAGGAAAAAAACAAACCATGTAAAGCCATCAATGAGACACAAAAGAAGAATTGGAAGATAATCTTCCAAAAAACAAAGATTATCATATCATAAAGTATAACCTACAGAAATTGAGATTACTCAATTTTTAAATGGGATATCACATTCCTTCTACAAAAAAAAAAATGAGGTGAGCAAGGCATTTCAAACAAAAGAGGAACAACAAAAGTAACTAAGTGCAGGTAGCAACAGCAGCAATAAAAACTAAGGAAGAAAATTAATACTTTTTCCTTCCTAGAGGGGAGGAAATAATTAAATAAATCAAGAAAACTTCTTTAAAAAACTTTTTAAAAAGAATTTTCTAGTACCAATAAGAGAACATGTAGAAGCAAAGAAATTCAAGGGAACAAAGATGTAATAAGGCCAAAAGAATCAAAATGGAAAAAAGAGAATTAAAATTAATATTTTTAGAATAAAACTTGCAAGCAAATCAAGATTTAGAAGGAAAGTATCTCGTATCACTGGAAGGATGTTACTTATATAGAAAGAGAGAAAAGGAGAGCTTAAGATTAAAAGGAGAGAGATTGTCAGTTTTTCATTCTAACACCCAGTCAAAGGAACTTAGAGTGGAAAAGGAGGGGAAAAATCATTACAGATAAGGAAATAGGATACAGATAAAGTAGGGATTTGGTTCTACTTCGGGAGAAAATATACCCTGAAATTCCAGCAACAGAAAAGTGTGAAAATGGGGCTTTTCAGTGTCTTCTCTCAAAGGACTGTGGGCTTTTCAAGAGACTTTCATCTCTAAGTAGGGGTCGTTCTTCTTAAGTTTGCTTCCCATCCCACGGAAAGAGATATTTCAATCTTTAAAGGTATCCACAAAATCAGTAGACAGATGGAGGAACATGGGTCCAGAAGTAGAAGAAGCTATTGGTGAACTGAAGAGCATGAAATAGGAATAGACCCCTTAACTACAGATAAGAGAACTTATTTTTTCACTAAAACAGTTTTCTTGTACCGATACATTAAAGAGGCTAAAAATATAATATTCAAAAGAATAAAAGAAATTGCCACAAAATAATACTAGCAATTTTTTAAATTACACCATTTGCTTCATGCGTTTTATACTGCTACCTCTAGGATACCAATTATCATTTCCTAAAAGGTTTTGGTGTAAATAGTTCTTAAAAATTATAGTCACCGTGATACTTACCACTAATGTAGGATCTCAGCTGTGAGATGCAACTTAAGAAGCACTTTTTTGTTTTCTTGGATTGCTAAGAGGATCTCATTCTCTGCACTAACATGGACCTAAATACTTGTGTGTGTATATGTATAATATATAATATATATATATATACATATATGTATATATAAATAATACTTATAAAGTAGTCAGAGGTTCATAAACTAGGTAATGTTTGCACTAGAGTAATTCATTAAAGCAACCTTGATTGGAGTGAATAAGTCCAGAAAATGAACATTTCCAAATATATATTTCCTAAATTTGGGGTTTTATACACTAGTTGGTTTTTTTTAACAGATAGAGTATATATAAACAAATAAATACGTCTCAGACAGTCCAGTACCTTTATATGCTTTTTAATGATCCATAGAAAGAAATATTCTTTAACTTTCTTTTGGCATTTTACAGTAAGTTTCAAACACAGAATAATCTCATTTTACTACCTGTTATAAAGGAAAAATGTCTACTACATGTACTTAAATGTATTAAGAGCCCTGTTTTAAGTAAAATTTTATGGCAGTTCAATTTTTAAGGTCAAAATTATGACCAAAATAGATATTGTGACTTTTTTGAACTCATGACAGCCCAAGAGACTTATCCCATCAAAAGAAACATGTAATCATTTGCTTCCTTTAGTTAACAGATCCCTGTTAAAATGCTGAAGATTATCCTACTTTGTTATCATTCTCCAAAACACCCCAGCTTCTAAATTGAGCTTATGCTTAACCCCTCTTTCTTCTCACCCCCTCCAATCAATAACCAAGTCCTCCTTACACAATGTTTCTTGAATCTATGAAAACATTTCTGGTGATTGAAGGTACAGAAGCCAAATCCTATTTGGGATTTAGAGTTCAAATAGGCTGAAGTATATTTCCTACAAGTAGTCATAAGGGATGTTATCAAGGAAATGTATTATGAAAAAGAAAGTAGAATGGCCCAAAGCACAAGTAAAGGTTAATAGATGGACAGATACTGCACTTATACATATGCAATTTTTTTTTGGAAAAAAAAAAAAACGGCTAAAGGCAGTTAGCATGATCTCTCTGTGGAGGATATATGGAAGAATATAAAATAGATTCCCACAGAATGAAAAGGTATGAATGGTGAGGGAAGACTCAGTGGTCCAGCTTGCTCTTAACTGAGAGCACAGTTTGTAGCCATGGAAAGAACCTTAGTTTGGAGTCAGAAACTCTTGGTTCAAATAACAATTATGCCATTTTCAACTAGTAGTACAGCAGCTAGGTGGTGCAGTGGATAGAATGGCTGACTTAAAATCAGAAAACTACCTGAGTCCAAATCTAATCTCAGACACTTTCTTACTATGTGAACTTGGGCAAGTTAGTTACCCCTTCTGCCTCAGTTTCTTCATCTGTAAAATGAGTTGTAAAAGGAAATAACAAATCACTCCAGCATCCACAAATACCCCAAATGGGGACAAGAAGAACTAGACACAACTAAAATGATTGAAGAGGTATCAATTTTTTCATATATAAGATAGAGTGGGACTTGCTGACTTCTAATTTCTCTTCTGTCTTTAAAAATATGAGGTAATAGTCTAATGTTTCTTAAACTTTTTCCTCCTCACAGCCCAGTATTCTTTATCATGAGGAATTGGGGCACACTGAAGTAAGCAATAAATATTCCCTACATTGGGAATTCCATTTCCATTATCTAGGCCTTGGGATTTCTCTGTTTCTCCTTTCCCTTCTCCACTGTCTTATTATCTTCCTTCTTTACTTCTTCAAGACTCAAAGTGGGAGTGCAACTTTGAGCCCCTTTAGATGTAGATGCTATTGTGACCTTCGAGAGGCCATGCTGGGAATAGCAAACCTCTCTGGAAGTGGGGACCAGGTAATGGAGAAAACCAAGGGAAAGGGAAAGAATATGAGTGAATACCAAGCAAAACTCATAGTTCAGTAGGGCCCAGACATATTCTTTGAGAACCACTGAATATGATTTCCTTTAGGATCTCACCATTACCTCACAACTTTTGTCATGTAACTAGGATACTGTAATAGCTTCTAGATTCTTTACCTCCAAACCATCTATTAAGGCTAGTACAAGTAGGTTATACCCATGAACCCTGTGCATCCCAAAGGCTTTGTTCTGGACCCTCTTCTCTTCTCTCTTGATTCTACAGGATCAAGTGTCATTCTTGGAAAGGAGCTTGCTTTATGATAACAAGGGAAGGAGGTGAAAGGGGATGAATAGCCTCCCACCAAAAAAGGGGGATAGATCCACAGAGGTTTTTCATAGGACATAGATTTTTATATTCTTATCACATGGTACTCCCAGTGAGGGGGGATTTGGCCAAGAACAAATAAGTAGATGGTGGAACAGTGTAATCCTCCCTGACCTCTCTGCAGCCTTTGACATTGTCAATCACCCATTTCTACTCAATATACTTCTTTCTAAATTTTTGGGATGTCTGAGTGTTCTCAGACTTTGTTGCCTAGTCTTTATTCAGGTCTTACTTGCTAAGCATTGTGTCCCACCAAATTCTGTTCTGAGATCTCTTCTCTCCCTCTATACTATTTCACTCGATGATTCCATCAGCTCCCATAGAATCAATTATTATCTTTGCTAATTATTCTCAAATCTGCTTACCTAGCTGTAACCTCTCTGCTGATTTCCAGTCTCACATCGTCAACTACCTATTAAACATTTCAAATTGAATGTCCTGTAGACATTTTAAACTCAACATATCCAAAACTGATATTATGTTTTTACCTTCCCCCAAGCCATTCCCCTTTCCAAATTTCCCTATTACTATTATGGACACCACTACTCTGCAGTCATTCAGGCTTACAATCCAAGTGTCATTCTGACTCGATATTCTCTTATAGCCATTTTCCAATCTGTTACCAAAGACTATTTTATCTTTAGAACATCCTCATATCAGCCCCCTTTTCCCCTCTAGCATTGCTAGAGTAGTCCCTAATACTTTACCCTTAGACTACTGTAACAGTCTGCTGGTAGATCTGCCTGCCTCAAGTATCTCACTATTTAAGTTCATTCTCCATTCAATTGCCAAAGTGATTTTCTGAAAACTTAGGTCTGTGTCACAGCGTGCCCCCTCCCCCAAATAAACTCTAGTGGATCCAGCATCAAATACAAAATCCTCTGGCATTCAAAGTCCTTCATAATTTAGTCCCACCTCTAACTTTCTTCTTACATATTATACCCTAGCTACCTCCAATATAATGTCCAATCCACTGACTCCAATCCAGTTATTTCTCAAAAAAGATACTCCATCTTTTGACTGTGGACATATTTTCTAGCTGACCCCCATGTCTAGGATCCTCTCTCTTCTTTCTACCTCTAGAATTATCTGACTTCTTCAAGTCCCAGCTAAAATCCCACTTTCTATAGGAAGCCTTTCCCAATCTCTCTTTTTTTTTAAAAAAAGTTACTTTTAATTTATAGAATAAAACAAGCATGTTCATAATATAGTATAATAACAAAGATGATTGTACATGAAACTGCAAATCTACTATGCACAAATGTATTATTCCTTTCAAATATATAACAAAATTATCATGAAAAAATTTTTTTCTTCTTTCCTTCTTCACCACTTTAGTGAAGCTAATGGTAACAGGGAGCTAATAGGAGTAGGGGAAGCTAATGGACACTATTAACCCAAAACATATATGTATATGTATATGCATTACATATGTGTATGCATTTGTGTATACATGTACATATGTATGTGTATGTGTGTGTGTATAAAATTATTCTATACATACTTTAATTCATGAGTTCTTTCTCTGAATGCAGATAGTGTCTTCATCTGTCCTTATAGTTATTAAAACCCTATTGCTTTTACTATATATAATGTTCTCTTGGGGGTGCTCATTTCATTTTTCATTATTTTGCATGTCTTTCCATGTTTTTCTTCAATCAGTAAGCTTATCATTTTACATGTCAATATTAAATGATTAGTTAGAAAAAGGCATTCTTTGTCTTATTTCTTACCTAACCTTAATCACTGATTGGGCATTGCCTCATCAAAGACCTTAACTTAAAAAGATCAAGATCTCCCACTGCAACCACAGACATCTCTAGTCATCCTGATTTGTATCTTGCCACTGGACTCAGATAATTCCAGAGGAGAAAGTAAGGCTGATGAACTTACACAGCTCTCCTTCACTCAAATCCAATTCACTTGCACGTCCTGGCATCACCTTCATGATATCATGGTCATCTTTAACAATGAAGAACAAAGACGAATAACCACTGAACTCATCTTTTCTTACAGCATGGTAATATTCCCATTACAATCATATGACGATGTGTTCAATCGTTGTCCAATTGATGGATATCCCCACAATTTTTAGTTTTTGACACCACAAAGAAATCTGGTATAAATATTTTAGAACAATTAGGTTATTTTCCTTTTTTTCTAATTATCTTTGGAAATAGACCCTTTGGGCCAAAGGGTATAAGTAGTTTAATAAATTTTGGACATAATTCCTGACTGCTCTCTAAAATGGTTGGATCACTTCACAATTCCACCAACAATAAATCAGTCCCAATTTTTCCAACACTTGTCTCCAATCTCTCTTATTTCTAGAGCCTTCCCTCTGCTGATTATTTCCTATTTATGCTGGTTATAGTTTTTGCATATGTTTGTTTATATAGTCTTCTCCATTAGCTTATAAGCTTCTCAAAGATGAGAACTATCTTATACCTTCTTTTGTATCTCTAGCAATTAGCATAAAATCCGGCATAAAATGAGTGCTTAATAATATTTACTGATTACCTGCTAAGGCAATGCCAGAAAACTACCCTCTCCAATCTAAATGGCAACCTGCTGGTTTCTGAAGGAATCATGCTCATTTCTACTTTGCATGCTTGAGAAGCAGTGTGTCCCAGTAGATAAAAGATCAGCATTTTTTTTTTAGTCAGGAAATCTTGGATTCAAATTCTGACTTATGATATAAACTGGCTATGAGATCCTTAGACAATTCAACCTTGAAGTCCTTTATAAAATTCTATAAAAATGACAAACTACAGAGGAATTTCAGATCTTTATCAATGGAAGGAGTTTCCATACAGAGGATTTGGCACAGCAATAAAAATCACTAATCCAAATGAAAGAACAGAGTAGAAACCTATGCTGTTGATTCATCTGAAATGCTCTTTTTTTAATCTCTGAAAAAGACCCAACTTTCATTCAAGCTCAAAGCTAACCAAATAAAACCTGCCAATATCAGAACTGGAATACACTCCTCTGAATAGGAATTTTTATTTAGACAACTTTTGGCACTTATTAAAGCCATAGATATAGACTAAAGGAGGAGTCCAATGACTCAGATTCCTCCATGTTCTAACAGCTAAGTTTCTATTACAATGCACATAATTACTAAGAAAGGAATAACTCTACCCATACCTATAGCTACACTAAGGCCCCAGGTAAGTGAGGAAAGTTGTTCCAGAAGGACAGGGAGAAATAATGTTCTACCATCCCTATCTCATTATGAATTACTACCATATAAATAAACTCTTTCTTAAGCTTATATTATCATGAAATGACAAAGCACCAGTACTGCCCCCTCTCAAAAGCTGTGATGGATAGAGCCAAAAAGTGAAGTAAAACCCCAGCCACTTATATGCCTGAGTTAGTGACTTCCTACACCAGCATTTTCTAACTACCAAAAAGAGATCAAAGAGTGATGGAATAGGAAATGAGTGTTTGATTGCCATAAGACAGGGAAAATGCCAGTTAATCAGGAGACTCAATTGATCAGAGGAAGGTAATTAGTAAATGCTGGTAGAGGAAGCTACTAACCCAGACATGTAAGGAGGTGAATAGAGGATGGAGTATAGGGAGGACAGAGTTGAGGTAGATGGACAGACCAACAGGCTATTGCAATAATCCCCGAGTGAGGTGATCAGGATCTGGCAATGGAGGAGGAGAAAAGAGAATGAAGATGAGAGGTGTTGCCGAAGTGAAATTTATAGACTTTCACAAAAAGTTGGATAAGTTGGGATGGGGAAGGGTGACAAATAAAGATGAGTCAAAAAATAATTCTTAGGTTGGGAGCTTGAGGGACTGAGAAGATGATGTTGACTTCTGGTTGTTGTCCTTTGTTCTTGTTGGGATTGAGGGACACTGTTGCATTGCATTTCCTTTATCTTCTACATTTTACTATATACAATGTTCTCTTGGGTGTGCTCATTTCATTTTTCATTATTTTGCATGTCTTTCCATGCAAAGACTCATCCATTTTATTTCTACTACCTAATGTGATGCAGTGGAAAAAGAGCTAGTTTGAATTCCAGCATTAGTATTTACTTACCTAGATATCTGTATAAGTCTCTTAATTTGTTTGGTCTAGGTATCTTCAATTCTATGAAACTGATCTTCTACTTTTGTCTTACTGCTATGAAACGAGTTCTATTTCTAATCACTTTTAGTCTGAACTATAATAGTCTTTGAATTAGACTTCTTCCTTCTTTCCCCAATGGACTGCACTGATTAATTCTTGACAAAGGTGCTAAAATGATCTTTTGAAATTGATCATATTTTCCTATTCAAAAATCTTCAGGATGTTTTATTTCAAAAATAATAAAGAGTTGGACTTTTCAACTGCTCATTTAAAGCTCTCCACAGTCTAGCTACATCCTGTTTCTGCACTCATTTGTGGAGTACCAAAAAAACCATGCGAACAAAGATGTGGGAGTTATGTTTGTTTTGGATATGTCAAAGACTAGATGGAAGCAACCTGAGCTAATTGAGGACAAAGACTGCATTCAAAGAAGCAGATTCAGATTTGATGTAATAAAAAAAATCCTATCAATTTGAGTCATTTAGAAGTGGACAAGTGGGATCCTCTTCACTATAAGTCTTCAAGAAAAGTCTTTTTAAAAAATCTGTTAAATATTACAATTCTGAGATTTTATCTTTTTCTACCTCTACTTCATTTCATATTAGTCCTCTTCATTGCACCATATTCCATATGAAAAGGTTTACTAGTTATTCCCTGAACTTAACATTCTACCTCCTTTCTCCTGACATTTGCTCAAAGATACCTAAAAAATACTGTCTGAGTGTTAACTATCACAAACCTTGTCTTCCTTGAAGGCTCAGTTCAAGTGCCATGTTTTTTTATGAAGCAGTAGATGTCATTATCCTTCCCTTCCCCTTGTCAGTATTCCCTATAGGCTCAAATGATTTACTTACTTTTCAATATCAGAGGATGTCCTTGTCATAAAAAGTCCCACTCCGAAAAGGCAGGAACTTTTGCTCTCCAAGACAGTTTTCCACTTTTTACCTTGGAGCCTTGCTTACTCCTGTTTGATGAAATTTCTACGTAATTAGCCAAATCCAGAGACTTTGTTATCATTCTATGCCCATTCCATGTCTCTTCCACTCTCCCGTCAGTTTTTGCCTCTAACTTTGAGAACAGTGACTTTTCAGTCCAAAACTACATTCTTTGGCTTTTGTTCCTCTATATGTAATCTTACCTAAGTAGAATGAAAGCTACTGAAGGGCATTGAGCTTTTGTCCTTTTACATTCAGCTCTTACTTGGAGCGTTTATATAACCCCCCACTCAATAAACATTAGTGGCTCTCTATTACCTCTCCAATCAGATACAAATTCCTTTTTGGTTTTCAAAGTCCTTGACAACTTGACTCATTCTTAGTTTACTTCTCTTATAATTTATTTCCCTCATACATATCCTGCAGACTAGAAATATCTGCTTTCTTGCTTTTCTACACATATTACACTTGAACTCTAGTCTGTGCCATTTCATTGACTGTCTCCTATGCCTGGAATACTCTCCCTCATCACTTCCACCTAAATTCAAGGCTCAGCTCAAATCTCACCTTCTATAAAAGGTCATCTTTGAAATCTCCTTGCCTCAAATTCTTGATACCCATTCTTCTGTCTTCCATCTAAAATCACTTCCCATGTTCTAATACCTAATTTCACATTTACATAATTGTTTATATGTTACTTCCACTAGAATGAGAGCAAGGGTCTACTTTTTGTCTTTCTTTGAATTCCCAGAACTTAGAACAATGTCACACATAAAGTAGGTGCTTACTAAATGCTTACTGACTTGATGTAAAAAATATTTTTTGTTGCCGTTTAGTCAATTAGTCACATTAGATTCTTCATGATGCTATTTGGGATTTTCTTGGCAAAGATATTGGAGTGATTTGCCATTTCCTTTTCCAGTCCATTTTATAGATGAGAAACTGAAGCATACAAGATCAAGTGACTTGCCTAAAGTCACAGAAGTAAATGTCAGAAGGTGGATTTTAACTCTGGTCCCCTTGATTCTAGTGGCAGTGTTCTATCTACTGTACCACCTAGTTGCCTCCAAAAGTACTTACTAGATGCTTTTTTATTGTCATCCATCCATCCATCCATTTTTTAAGCTTTGAATCCCCAGCAAGAAATACACAAAGGTTGCTAAATAAACATGTGCTGAATGAATCAGTCTTACATTATTTTTCCAATAGTACATTTTATTTGTTGAATGAGGTTATAAACTGCCAAAGGACAAATAGACCCAAAAAGTTTGTCTCATCTACTGAGCCCATATTAATATGTTGTATAACTGTAAGCAGTTAAAAAATAAATGCTATTAATAATAAACAATCCTTAAAAAAAAGACATAAAATAAAGTAAATGCAACAAAGATGTTTAAAAAAAACATGCAAATATATCAGAGAGTTCTTGAAAAAAATCACCATAAGATAATGTAGATTTATATTTTTGTAGATTTCTAATAGACCCCAACAACATGAAAATGGTTGTAACCCACACACACTGAGCACTGAGTTAAGAGTTTCGTTGTTGCTGCTCTTTGGGTATTTTTTAAACAAATAAAACAAGTTGGCCAGGGAAATGTTTATGAATCATAAATTTGTTACCTCACATGAGACATGGAACTGTCACCTCCATTCAGGAGATGGAGGAGGGGAAAGGGTTGCCTCCAGCCTTTGGACCCCTACCAATGGAATTACAGATTCTAGCCTTTCTTTCTGATTTCTGTCCTGCTGAGGAGGGCTATCTTGAAACTCTCTCTGAATCTGGTGGTGATAGAAGCTGGCCAGAAAATAGCCAGGATGCAGGGTGAGAATGTTTACTTATCCTGTAGAGTACACCTGCCCTTCCTGTAACACTTGGCTGTGCTCAGTGCAGCTTTGTCAGAGTTCAGATCTAACAACTACCTTGGTGTTAGCTCAAAGGCTGCAGGAACCTTGCCTCAATTAACAGAACTGATTTTATTCTCTGTCATATTAATCACAAAACCATTGCTATCACAGTCAGGACTGACTTGATTTTTGATATTACATAAGCAACTCTTGGCAGACAATATATAAAAGAAGCATTACATTTGACAGTATTGCCCCTTTCCCTTTAATATGACTGGCTAGTTTATTTCCCAGACAGATCCACTTCTCCCCTGAGTCCCCAAATTTTCCCATGATAATCTAGTTTCTTCCTCATAGAAGGAAGAGGTATATACATGCTTTCAGTTGAATGGATTGAGTCTGAACCCTAAGGAAATTTAGATACTTGGAAATGATGAATCTTTGTCACACTGTTGCAAATTGAATGACTGTTAAAATTACTGGAGGTAATAAAAAGAGACATAGAAGGAATGACAATTCATGGAATTTATCTTGATTTCTTATATACCACAGCTATTATTTAGAAAGCTGTGCTTAAAAATTGTTGCAATGAATATTTTTTGTTTTAAGTTTGTTGTTCTTTGAGTTGCTGCTCATGGTGGCAGCACATATACAAAGCAGTCCCTAGAAATGCTAAAGAACAAATTGTTACAATGCCAGAACACAGTGACCTTGGTGAAAACTCCCATTTCTTTCCCACTCCCAAGTCTCCTGCAAGAAACCTTCAATCCAAATACAATTCACAGAGAACTGAAAGTCCATTAAAATGAATACTGAAAGCACTATTAGAACATTATAGAAAGTTAAATCCCTGCAAATCATAGTCAGGATTGAAAACTGGATTGGACTTTGGTACTATATCATCATCAACACTCCTTATTTTACGAATGAAGATATGGAGGTTCAATTAAGTTAAATATTTTGTCAAAAAAAATCAAACTAAGTAAAATAATCTGGATGTGAACTCTGATCCTCACTCCAAATTACATGATTCCATATCATTTCTTCCATGACATCATACTGCCTACTATTAGTTTCATTTATAAGCTATTCTTCTCTACTACCAATAGAAAAAACAAAAATAAGCAAAGCCTTTGTAATTTCTTAACCTGACATTCAAAGAACTGTACTACATAAATTGGTTTACCTTTTGCATTCTACAGTATGTTCCACTGCCTCTCTACATGGATTCCCTCTGCTGCCACCAAAGTGATATTCATCTTTGTCCAAATACACTCTGGGCTTTACCCATGCCTTTTTCAAACACCCTCCCTATTTGTCTCTATCTAAACCCTACTTTTGATTCAGCTATGGTATTAATGAAATAGGCCTTATATAATAACATCTTGCTCACATTTAATATTGTTTCTCTTGAGGAAATGGGCACAAAGTTTCACAAATACACTTTACCCATCTTTCTAATTTATAGTGAATTTGGAAGCAGGAAATGGGAAGGCTAACTTTATAGCCAAAATCCCAAGGCTAAAATAGTATCAATAGTTCTATGCTTCATATATCCATGTCTTGTTTCACCAATAATACTGTCAACTACTACAACATAAACTACTATTTCAGCAAAATTATGGATTAAAAAGGCTTTTGTGACTGGTCTGGGAACAGAGCCACCATTTATAACATTGTTTCTGGAGATAATGAATACAATCCAAGTTCCAATCTGGGAACTTGGTGCACCAATGACATACTTTTCCTTTCAAGACTATAAGGAGAGACTTTTCCCTATTCCTCATTCCCATAACTACCATGGCACACAAAAAAAAGTTGCTATAAAATATAAGTGAGAAAATTATATTTTCTTTACATGTCAAACACATACATATACACACCTGCACACAATCAGATGCAATGTTATAGCTTTTATCTGAAACCTTATTATCTCTCAAATAAGCAGGTCTTTTTCCCCAATCTCTGCTGAACCAAACTATGAGACTGAACTATGAAAGCAATATTATGATAAGAATATCAGACAACTGTTATCCTTTTTAACATACCTATTTAACTTTTAACTTCCTCCTTACCTAGTTTGGCAAAGTAAAACAAACAAAAAAGCATATGAAATACAGTCTTCTGACTTTGATGTATGTTTTATTCATGTAGGAAAAGAATATATGTATGCAAAGAGTAAAATGTAAATTTATGATTCCTTGCTTTTTCTATCAAAATAGAGAACATACTTAGGTATCAGGAATTATTCTTCAATACAGCTGAAACACTTTTAGCTCCTTAAAGGAACATTTGTATCTCAGATACAAGCCTTAAAATGTAAGGCTTGTAGGGTGATGCTAAGTGATTTTCAAATACATGCATCAGAAAAGATATAGATATGTAAATATGCAAGCATACCTTGTTGTATTAAACTTAGCTTTATTGTTCTTTGGAGATATTCCATTTTGAGGGGATTTTTGTTTGTTTGTTTTTACAAATTGAAAGTTTGTGGCAACCCAGCATTAAATGTCTTTCCAGTGACATTTTTCAAAAGCCTATATTCACATCATGTCTCTGTGTCACATTTTGGTAATTGTTGCAATATTTCAAACATTTTCCTTATTATTATATCTGTTACAGTGATCTGTAATCAGTAATCTTTGATTTTACTATTGGAATTGATTTGAGACATCAAAATTATGCCCATACAATAATGCAAACTTAATCAATAAATGGTGTGTGTGTTCTGACTGCTTCACTGACTAAACATTCCAGTTTCTCTCTTTCTCCTCAGTTTCCCTATTCTCTGAAAAACAAAATATTGAAATTATGCCAATTAATAACTCTACAAGTGTCTCTAAATGTTCAGATGAAAGGAAGAGTCAACCAAGGAACAGACTTCATTGCAATCTTATTTTTAAGAAACTGCCCCAAGTCACCACAATATTTAGTATCCATCAGTATCAAAGCAAGACTCTCCATGAGCAAAAAGATGCATATATACATATACAAAGATGAAAATACATATACATAATATAATAAACATATATTTTATATAAAAGAACCAAATCCATAGTTTCACTTATGTGTTTATACACACACACACACACACACACACACACACACATATATATATATATATATATATATATATATATATATATACTCTCATTCAGACAAAAAATATTAAAACCAAGAATATTTTGGTTCCATGGAAAAGGAATAACTTCATAACAATCAGAGCTATCCAAGAAAATAATGAACTTAGCTGCTTTTACTTAGCCAAGACTATTTGACTAGAGGTATTCAGTACCTTGTAGAGCAATTTCTCTGTGAGCAATTTGGAACTATGTTCAGAGGGCTCTAACACTCTTTGACATAACAATACCACCACTAAAGAGATAAAAAAAGAAAAGGAACTATGTGTACAAGAATATTTCTGTGGGCAAAAATTGGGAATAGAGGGGATGCCCATCAATTGGAGAGTGGCTGAACTCAACTGTGGTATGTGATATGATTATGAGCAAGATACTCTCAGATAAACCTGAAAAGATTTACATGAGATGATGCAGAGTAAAATATACTGTGTACAAAGTAACAACAATATTATCAGATGATCAGCTATAGCTATTCCCAGCAATACAATAATCCAAGACAACTCTGAAGGACTTATAATGAAAAAATGCTATCCATCTCCAGAGAAAGAATTGATGGTGTCTGAAGACAGATTGAAGCATATTTTTTCCACTTTATTTTTCCTGAAAAAAAAAATGGAGGGGATCTGTTTTCTTTCACAACAGGAGGAGGAGGAAGAGGAAGAAGAAAAGGAAGGAAAGAAGGAAGAAAGGAAGGAAGGAAGAAAGGAAAAAAGGAAGGAAGGAAGGAACAAAAGGAGGAAGGAAGGAAAAGAAAAAAGGAAAAAAATTACATTTCTTTTTGGAAAAAGCCTCTGACTCCTGTTCCTGTATGTGTTCGACTGGCACTTTGACAAGGAAAAAAATTTCAAATAAATCTAAAATTATACTATGTATGAAAATTTTAAAAAATGAAACATTTTAGTAATTCAAAATTCCATATGAGTACATAATCTATATAAGTTCAAACTAATCCAAAATTTCATTCTTATTCTTCTGATATTATCTCGTATCAACATAATTTAGTGGAAAAAGAAACCTCAGAGCTCATCCCATCCACTATCCTCCTTTTACAAATGAAGAAATGGAGGCCCAGATAATTTAGGCAACTTGTCCATTGCAGAAAGTAGCCAAGTATGATTTGAGCCCATATCCTCACCCAACATTCTTTCCATTACATTAAAATGCTTATAATGTGTGAAATAACTTTTAGTACTTGCATAGTTTAAGATTTAGGACTTGACTAATCCCAAGCTACAATTAAGACATGACGCATAACTATGTAAGTATTAAATAGTAATTATAAAATTATCTAGTTATCAGGGTTGCTATTGCAAGAGAAGGAACAGTTGGACACTTTATGTCAGCCCCAAGGTGACGGAGAATCAGTGTGCTATTCCCCCTACCAAGTTTGCCATCTGGCTTCTGATCAGAGAAGTCAACATAACTCAGTAGGGTAGTCACTGTGTTGTGTCTATCTAATTGAGCATCAGCTACACTTCAGTGGATTATATTTTTTTCAAACAGTCTCACACCATTCCTCCACTCTATGTGTGCTTTCTCTGTGCCAAGAGCATGGGGTGAAGGTCCTGTGACAGGTGGTGGTGGCCTTAACCTGGATTCCCAAATGGTAGGAAATACTAACGATGACTTCCATTCATTAGTGTCCCAATGAGCCAGAAACCTAAATTTAAATTGGAGTATTCACAGAAGGAGAGAGTTAAGGATAAGGTTTTATCTTTCCATACCAAGGCATTATAAAGCTGGACAAAACTGGGTTGAAGTGGGTAAGTAATCTGTCCATTGTTTTGTCACTAGATGAACTAACAATGTAAAGTCACTAAAATTTAATAGCAATCAGGAATAAATGAGTAATACTCAATAACAGATCATTGGAAAATTAAGTAATGATTTCTTATTACATGAGTACTAAAAGAATCCCAAATGTTTCTGAACAGAACTTCCATTCTTAAGAATTCAGCTTCTTGGGACCAACCAAATTTTCTCTGGGTTTCAGTATTCATTTAAATCAAAAACTCTTCTTTCACATCTGCAGTAGAATTTGAAACATAAGAATTTATTGAAAAGTACTTCAACAACATTTAAGCTATTCTTGAATTATACGTTCATGAAAAGAGGATTCAGTCTGCCTATAAAATATGTAACATGGTATTGTGATGAAACAAGTCAAACAGAAAGCTCCCTGGGTATTTTGCCACCTGTTAACTCTTTACTTCTGATACTCCAGGGCAACTAAAAGAGAGGAGGTATTTACTTCCCTTAAAGACAGATCCCATGGGCATTTCTCTTCGCCTTAGCTTCTGTAATATATTTCTCTCACACGGCCAGTTCAGTACAGACATAGTACAAAACTCCTATTAAATATAAAAATCTCAGGGCTTTTTCACAGTAGAGATACTGACTCTGACACAGTATCTCAGTAACTGAGAAGTTAACTAAGGTCCATTTTACCTCCAATTTTGTAATATACAGATAATGCAAATTACCTGTACACAGGATCTTATTACTTAAAAAGCCTGGAGGATATGCATTCATTCAAATTCTTAGCAAGCTGTTGCTCCAGATTCCACTGCCGATAAAGTCAACTATACCTTAAAGATATCACATCCCTTGACTCTTAGTCCAATGGGCTTTTCCCTATATCACAATATCTCCATAAATTATTTATCTAAAATGTAGCTACTTCAACATGACTTTTAGATTAACAAAACCTATATTCTGAGAAAAAAATTGTTTTCAAGTGGTTTAACACTGTTTTTATGTATCAACATTTTACAATAGCTTAATTGTCAACTTTATATTTACCCCAGTCAATTATAGTTGCTGGAGAATAGGAGGCTTAGAAATTTTCACAGAAGAAACAAACTGGCTACTGATACTAAAAACAATTGGCCCTTTGGAGGCACATTTTAAACTCATACAAAAGGAGCAAAGTGGCTTAATTTGATCATGAAGAAGGGAAGATGTAAAAAGGATAGGTCAAGATTATAACCAGCTAATGATATATTAGTGTATAATCAGTCAACAAATCTGTCCCAAGCCCTATTAATTTAGACACTTGGATGGCTCAGTGGATTGAGAGCTGTGCCAAGAATCAGGTCTATTGAGTAAAAAATAGTTGGATGTGACTGAACAATTGAACAACACGACAACTATAATCTTAAGTATTAGGGATAGGTATAAAAAATACTACTACTAAAATATTCTACTACCAATAATCTTATTCTCTATTGAGGAAGAAAAGTGTGCATAATAATAAAAATAGAATAAGTATAATGTGAATACACACACATACGAAATAGGTAAATAAATAGCTTGGAGGGAAGGGCACAAGCAACTGGGATGATCAAGGGAGGCTTCATGTAGAAGATGGTGTTTAAGCTGTGTTTTTAAGATAAAATGATACATGATATCTGCATAGATTCAATAGTCAGATACATAGGATTATGAAAGAGGAGAGGGAAAGGAGAGGGAGAAAAAAGAAGGAAAGGAAGAGGGTAAGGAAGAGGACCAATGACAGAACCTTGAGGAGCACCCACAGTTATAGGACAAGATGTAGATGATGAGCCAGCAAAGGAGAATATAGACCGACCAGTCAGCAAGAGAGAAGGAGAAAGAACAGAGTATCATGAAAATATAGAGGTTAAAATATGTACAAGGAGAAGATGGTGAACAGTATCAAATCCTTCAGATAAGTCAAGGAAAGACTCTCAAATTTTACAAATGTATACAAGTGAATCTCTACAAGGCCAAGAAGCATTTACAATGTAGCCAGGAGTAGAATCTGGACCTTGAGTAAGATGATCATTAAGAGGTGGTTGGAGGAATGACCATATGACCTAGAGAGCATCAAGGCTACACTAGGCTTTCACCCCATTCCCAGTTTGTTTCCTCACAATCGCTTATTCAGTAGCATGAAACCAGCCTAGTTATTTTATAAGAGATGGTTCTCACCCCCACCTGATTGATATCTTGCTTCTATGTCACAAGAAAGCAGATATTAATTGGCTAGAAAACTAGAAATTCCAGGAGAAAGAATGCCAGAAATGGGGAATTAATTTAAAAAAAAAGAACCAAAAAACAATTTAGGATAGAAAAACAGGTAGAAGAAGGAAACATCATTAAGAACACAGACAGTTTGCACAAGAAAGAAAAGGCCCCCAAATCAGAAGGGATTTTTTTTTCAGATTAACACAATACTCTAATATCTTTAAATTATAATGGCTCATTCATGATTTAAGATTGTGGTCTAGTGGCTCTCTTCAACAATGAGATGAACCAAATCAGTTCTAAGTGTTCAATAATGAAGAGAACCAGCTACATCCAATGAAAGAATTATGGGAAATGAGTGTGAACCACAGCATAGCATTTCTATTCTTTCTGTTGTTGTTTACTTGCATTTTGGTTTTCCCTCTCAGGTTATTTTTACCTTATTCTAATCAGATTTTTTCTTGTGTAGCAAGATAACTGTATAAATATGTATACATACATTGAATTTAACATATACTTTAACATATTTAATATGTTTTGGTCTACCTCCATCTAGGGGAGGAGGTGAGGGGAAAGAAGGGAAGGGTTGGAATTTTGTAAGGGTCAATGCTGAAAAAATTACCTAAGCACATGTCTTGTAAATTAAAAGACATAATAAAATATTAAAAAAAAAAAAAGGTTGTGGTCTATAATCTTTTTTAAATTTTAAAAAGATTCTGTAATGACTGGCATGAGACAACCATTTATAACTCAAACATACGATAGTTACACAAATAATATTAATATTATTAATAATAATTTATATAGATCTTTAATATTTTCAAGGTGTTTTATATTCATCATTCCATTTATCCTCAATCCTCCCAAGAAGTAGATCCAAGTATAATTATGTACATTTTTAAAAATGAGGAAATTGAGATGAGAAGAGATTAAGTCCATGGTCACACAGCTTGGCTTGTCAGAATGTTTTCACTGATGTATTTCTGATTATATCCACTAGACCATGGCTATTTATTGCTTACAAGATCACAAACATCATAATATATGTATGATTCTTACAAATTCTCTTTTCCTTATTATATACAGAGTATCCCAAAACTCTTAGAGCAGTTTAATTCTTTAGTAACTTGAAATTTCCCTAAAACTTTTGGCGTATCCTGTAAATGAGGATTTATAGAAAACTACAAGACATAGCATGTTGTAATTGAGCAGCAAAGATTCTACAATTTACATAATATTCTACATTTTATTATCAGGGGAAACAACAGCGATTAGCAAAAGTAACTTTCAATACAAATGTATACTTATTTCAATCTAACTCTCTGCTTTAATTTCTCCATGATCAAAATGGATTACCTTAAAACTAGACATATTTGTAAACCTGGCCCTACTAGCTGCATGTAGCATACAAGGGCACACATGTAACTAATAGGGCCAGGTCTACAAATATGTCTAGGTTCAAGGTAATCCATAAATGCAAAAATACTAAAAATCACAGACCACTAATCCCCACTGATGTATTTACTTTTAAGCATCAACCAAACAATGCAGATTAATTCAATGCAAAGTCATTTAATAAAATGGCAGTAAACAAAAACACAATTCCAACATTTCTCTCATAAACCTGAGGCAGTGTTACAAAAAGTATATACTACCAGTAGAAAGAGTGAACTTATATAATTAATGGGTGAAAAATTACATCCAGGTTATCCCAAAAGTCAGTGCAGTTTTAAGCTAATAAAGTTACATAGGGAATATTTCTATTTGATGTATACATATAGAGAATACATATGGCCAAGATCCAGATGCAAAGGGATACTTCTAACATTGAAGAGCTGATGATTTCTACAAGTGAAGTCATCACACAGCTACCAGTTCTGTTCCTCACTAATCTCTCTTTGCTAGACAATGCCTCACTGGATAAATATTGTTCTCTTGGAAACTGCTCTGTCAGATATGTACAGAATGGTGCCAAGTACAACCCTGATATATGTACAAAGTTTCTGATAGGATCATACATCTGGACATGAAAGAGGCTTCAGAAGTCATTTAACCCAATACTCACATTTTACTGATGAGGAAACTGAGACCTATAGAAATTAAGTTACTTGTCCAAAACCAAAAAGGTTCAGAAATGGGATCTGAACCTAGAGCCACCAGAATTTATGTTCTTTCCTTTATTTTTTTAATTTAATTTTTTTAATTAACAAGATGTTTTCTCCCTCCCATTTTCTGCCCTACATTCAAAAACAAAACAAAACAAAACAAAATCCTTATGACAACTATACATAATTAAGCAAAACCCATACTGGCTATTTCTAAAAACATATGTCTCATTCTACATCTTGATTCCATCACTTCCATTTTAGGATAAGAATAGCATGGTAAGAAGAAAGCATTCTTTAGATTTTACTGTTGTTTTTCAAAAGCCAGAGTGCTTTTTTTTTAATAGCTTTAGGAAAAGCAGTCACCCTGGACTCTTGCCTCTTCGTTCTTTACAGAATGATCTGTCACCTTCCCTTCAGATTTTTGCCTATAAAGCTTCTCATCTCAACTTCCAAGGTCCCAATAATTTAGAACAGAGTATAAAGCTCTCTCCCTTCCTAAATCAGCAGCTAGTGCTCTCAGGCTGGTCTGTGTTTTTTTTTTTCTTTTGACAAATCTTCCTTCTTACTGAGCATGGGAAACCACTACACAGTTCATGGTAAAGTTTTCTTGATTTTAATGTCTAAAACTAGCAAGAGAGAAGCAATTCTCAAACAATGCTTTTTTTCAGTCCTCTAGTTTTTCCAACTCTAATTCTCTTGGTTTTCCCATGTAGTCAAATGGGAGGGGAAATGGCACAGAGCTAAACTCAGAAGGGACAAAGTCATTGTTCTCTTCCACCCACCTAGCTACATTCTTTGCCTTTACTATAGAGATATGGTCAGCAAAACCCGAAAAGGCTTTGAACTCATCTTCACACCATGTTTCCAAAGTATTTCATGTGTATATGCCTAATCTCCCAGCTAGACTCCCAGTTCTTTCTGAGTACAGATTGTACCCTATAATTCTTTTTTCTTTCTTTTTTTTTTTAATCACAGAGCACTTAACATTGTGCTAGGCATATCTGAGAGGGAGGAAGGATGGGCCTATGATGTCATTGGTATAGAAATTCCCAATAAAGAAAAAACACTGCCAAGTTAAGTACCATAATCTTGGAGAGTTGCTCATGACATGTGACTAAGGTAAGACTTGAATTTGGGTCAAGCAGAGCCCTCAATCCACTATGTCATTCTGTTTCACACCTTACATGCAGATTGGGTAGTCAAATGTCAAACATTCCATATTTCACCACTTTGCTCTGTTTCTTATACTTTCAGGCTCTTAAGTTTTTCAATTAATAAATAAAAATTCAGTCAAGTTTTAACAAAAACTTAGCCTACCTTTCCTCAGAAAGATTCATTCTGTAAAACAACCTGAATATTAATTTTTGTGGATTTTTAAAATTTTAAATTAATCTCAGTAACTAGTAATTTTACTTTTGAAAGTGACAGCATGGGCTATAATGAGCTACAACCTAAAAAAATTAAATGTGGTAAGTGTAAATATTTATTATCAAGTAATTCTCTTAGTTCTACACTTTTATTCATCCTTACATAAACTGAGGTCCTTTAAAGGCAGTTTAAATAAAATTTGTATCAGGCAAGATTTCATGCAATTTTAAATAGAAACTCCAAATAAAGAAACTTCTATCTTTATGATAGGCAATAAATGGCTAGAACTGTTCCCTTCATTAGTTGCAGGTGATATGATATGTTTTAAAACAAAAATCCTGAGATACTGATATTTATTGACAATGTTCAAAGAAAACCAAAATGATGCAAATAATGTTACTAAGGAAATATCATTTTCAAAGAAACTAAGTATATGATAAGTCTTGCCTCATTAAAAAAAACATTTTTTTAACCAAAAAGTTTTTAAACACTATTTGTCTAATGGAAAGAAATAAATCTAAGAAATAGACTGATGGAAACCAAACTCAACTCCTATTCAAGGAAACCAAAGATAAATGATCATAAAAACAATTCCCTACGCAAAATTTAAAAAAAAATTCTCAAAATGTGAGTATATTCCTTATAATCTCAATTTGTGAAATTTGACAAAACTGAAAAAAAATCAGCCATTATAACACATTGAATCAATAAGGTTAGCCTTAAATTCTGGATCTATACAATGATTCATTGCTTGAGTTTCGGAGTCAAGATTCTCAATTTGAAATTCTACTTGATTTCTTCAAAAATAGTTCTAAAAAGTTTTGTGAACTTTAAAAAAGATGTTATACACTTTGTGTTTACATGGGAAAAAGCAAGAAAGAAATTTTGATTAGTCCTTCATATTTGGCTTAAAAATGTATTTACAGATATGTTAAGGATTTTTCATGAATACTGCTTAAAACATGGTCTTCTTTTTGCAGTATTTATGATAAATACAATAAAAAAGACTACAATGGAGTTAACTGACACTCATATACTAACACTGACTGCAGAGCATTAAAGAAATTGTACAGAGAACTTAATAAGATTCTCCAAACCAAGCCAGCACATTCCATCATAGGTAGTTGTTGTGATCTAGTTCAAATGGATCTGAATCGGTCCCTGTTCAGGAGCCAAAATGTGGTGAGCTTTTTCTTCTCAAAACGCAGCCAGGTGATAAAAGTTCAGATCTTTTATTATTTCCAATATAGCCCGGTTAGCTTAGAGGCCTATCTCTCTGTTTGGTTCCAAGAGCTCTCTCTGAATGTCGCCAAATCCAAAGGTCTGGTCCTTCAGCCTCTGCCTCTGCTTTCTTCAGCCTCCAGCCAGCTCTATTCTTCATGTCATTCCGCCGAAATCTCGACTTGTAGCTTCTTCACTCTCTGAAGAACTTCTTCGACTGGCCCATTGGCCTATTTATGCTCCTTCCAGAGAGAGGGATTATGGGTTTTCTCCCATAGTGCTCTCTGGCCCAAAGAGCTTCAAGGGAGGTATGAACTCATTGAACTCCAATGAGTAAAGGTGTGAACACAAGCCTTGTATTAATTAGTTCTACTTAGTACCTTGTTTCAGGTTCTGCCCAAAACATCTTCTTGTAAGATTAGATCAACTCTAATTAGTTAGCAGTTAGTAAGGATTCCAACAGGTAGTAATTACAAACAAACAAACAACAACAACAAAAAAGGTGAGATGGGGATGAGGAATGACAAAAATCTAATTCAATTTTCAGAAATAAAAGAGATTAGGAATTATAGTCTATTTAGAAACCACATTCCTATATAACATTAATACTTTTCCCTAGAGTCCCTAGAAAATGCAGGAAGTATTTAGAATCAAGTGACATCATAAAAATTGAAAAGGTTTGTACCTAAATCATCAAAATTATCTGTTAAGGTTCAGTGAGAATATAACCAATTAGAGCAAGGTCAAATGTATCATGAAGACATAGGAAATTGTGACAGAGGCCAGCTGTTGATACAAAAAAAAAAAAAATTAGAAGAAGAAAAGAAAGAAAGAAAGCAAAAATAAAAACCCACAACAGAAATATTAATTAAAATTCAGCCAAAATTAAATTAATTAAAAAAAAACAGAAGGTAAAGAAGTAATACAAAGCAAACACAAAAAAAGAAAATGGAAAATAAAAAAATCTATGTACTAATGAATTTATGTGTCACATTAGTCAAAGGCTATATATAGTCCTTTTAAGAAATTTCTGACAAATATTCAAAGAAATTTCATAGGATCACAGCCCTTGAGTTGGACAAAACTAAAAGACTTCAGTAGCTAGTCTAACTACTACTTGGACTAGTCCAACAATCCCTTCAATTAAGCAATGAGGAACCAAGTGTTGGAATCCTTACAAATTGTTAAGTCATTAGAATTGATAGAGACAATAATTATCTAATTTAGCATGGTTCAGTATGATTGATCTGATCCTACGAGGAGATGTTATGGGCCAGAACTTGAAACAAGGTACTAAGTAGAACTGATAGAAACAATGCTTGTGTTCACACCTTTAGAGAGGTCATATAAGCAAGAAGCTCTTAGGGCCAGAGAGCACTCTGGGAGGAAACCCATAATCCCACTCTCAGACCCCACAATCCCACTCTCGGAGAAGGAGCATAAATAGCGCTTCAGTGAGCCAGTCAGGGTCAGTTCAGAGAGAAGCCCTCTCTCGGAGGCAAGACAGATTCATTCCATCTTCCATCTTTGTGCTAGCTGGAGGCTGAAGGGAGCAGAGGAAAAGGACTAGAGGCAAGAGCTCTTGGAACCAAGCAGAAAGATAGGCCTCTAAGAAAAACTAACCGGGCTATTTTGGAAGAAGAAAATAAATGTTTGCATTTTATCAGCTGGCTGCATTTTGAAGTGATTATTGCTTTCAACTGAAACTAAGGCTGCCTCCAGAAAACCTCCCCAAGAAACCTGCTCCCAGAGAGAACCATTATATTATAAAAAAGAAGAAAAACACCACATTTTGGCACCCATAGAAGCTAATTTAATTCATGAATTTGATAGATTCGTTAAAGGAAAAAAAATCCAATTTAACTATTCTGAGTAGAAGAAAGATAGAAAAATGAAAAGAGCTGGCAGGCATTTCAACTCCAAAATACTCAATGGGAAACACTGCCTGAAAAAGGATATATGCTTTTCAAGTACTAAGGGAGAAAATAGGTAAATGACTATGGACTTGACATTCTACAGATTCATTTCAATGACCAAGAATCATTCCCATAGAACTGAAAAGGATAAGGAAAGCAAATGGGCATGTCAACCTTAGTATAAAAAAAAGCTTCAAATATGGCAGAAACATTCAATACAAAGGAGATAGAAGAAAAAAATATAACACTATCAGGTTAGACTCTGGTATAAGACTTCTATGATCCAGTTGCTTAAAAGCTAGTAATACCTAAAAAGGAAGTATGAATACACTTGAGGAGTCCAAGTGAGACACAGTGAAGCCAAACTGAGGATTATAATAGCAATTATCACAATTCCAGAACTCAAAACTGCAAAAACCAGCAGAGAGGCCCCTTAAGACCACCAGGAACCTAGATCATCAGCAGGAGAAAAATAGGGCCCTACTGGGAAGAGAGCTACCAATAAAAGACATGATGAAAAGAGGTTCAAAGTCCTAACATGCAGGAGCAAATACCAGCCTAGACCCTGGAAGGAACACAAGCAGGGGAGTGCTAAGTAACTTGTCTATCATAAGTTGCTGTCAGGGTTGCCTACTAAAGATCATCCTTTCTGTGTAAATAAAATTGATCTATGTTTTAAAGCCTAATTGTTGGTAAGAAAGACTCAAGGTCACTCTTTGAAGTATAGCAAATACCTAAGTTCCCAGGTTCCACTTTAGTGAAAGCATTGAGCCAAATTAGAGGTGCCAAAAACATGGAGAGAACCTCTGGCACTAGGGCTATGTTGATAAAAGAACCAAATCTGTAAAATGAGAGGATTGAACTAAGGGCCCTCAAGTTCCTTCCAGGTCCAGATCTGCAATCCTCCAAAGTGAATTAAAACAAAAAGCCATCTTGCTTAAACACTGGTAAACAATTAGCAAAATTAAACAGAAAAAAGAGCGAAGAAAATCAAATGACCAAAATAAAATGAGGAAAAACATAATGAATGGAAAAGAAATAAGGAAAATTCTCAGTTAAAAACCTGAGTTAAGAATTCTTTTAAAATTAATGTTTATAAAATATCAAAGGAGCAAATTTATGGAAATTAAAGAAGACATCTGAATTGCAAGATGAAAAGGACAAGGTCAATTCAGATCAATATGACAAGATCAATATAGATACTATATACCTACTATACAAATATCAAATATTAAAAGAACAAGTTATCTTTAAACTAAATGAACTAATTTGAAAAACAGAAAAAAGATGCTATGTGTTTGCTAATCTTTGGCACAAGAAAAATATCAATTTGATACACAAAGCTGGTAAAGACAAAAAAAGAGACATAAAATTAAAGACACTTAAAGATATTTATTTTGTTACTGAACTCAAGATTTTATCATCATAAGGAATTTTTGGTAGAAAAATACCCTTCACAAATGCAAATTGCTAAAGGTCTAGTAATTTAGAAAGTTGCCTGGGACACAGAGATTAAGTGATTTGTCCAGGATCACATAAATGCCCTATCCTAGATGAGGCACATTAGTCAAGATCTCCCTAAGCCTGAAGCCAGTTTCTCTACTAAACCACATTATCTTTTGATTGAATCATTTTAAATATACCCAAAAAATTTTTCAAAAATAATCTATTGGCTCAGTAATCACATCTACTAGTTCTTTCAGAACTCTAAGTCCAGGGCTAATAACTTGAAGGAAAGAAGATAATATCCCTTTTGTTCTATTCTTTGCAGTCCAAGAATCAGTCTTTTTGGCAGAGAAATCAGATGTAAAATATAATTCTTTTTTAAAAACTTTCTTTTTACTTTTTTCTCCTTTCTCCTTTAGCAATCCATCCAGCTCAAGCTGTTATCCTATTTTGGATCTCTTCTTCCAGCCCCAAACTCAATATAACTTAAAGAAAGAAAAGGAATGAAAAAAAAAAACTTTTGTTGTTCTAATTCATTACCAGTTTTGGTTTATTTTTACACTTAGTATTCTTACCACTTTTTATTTTTTGTATTCATCTCTTTTACATATTCCTATTTTTTACCTTTCATACATTTTTTAAACCTAAGTTGATTAATGAATTCTTTGTATATTCACATTGGTCTTCCAAAATGGATCTGTTTCCTTGAGAAGCTTATGTTCCCTATCAATGGAGGTCTTCAACAAAAGGTTGGTAGATCATGTATCAGGCAGTGCATCAGTGATTTCCAGATAAGTTGAACTAGATGGCTTCTAAGGTCCCTTCTAACTCTGAGATTTTGTGATTCTACATACATTATTTATACAATGTATACCACCCCTTTTTTTAGCCCTTAATTTCCACATGTTTGGATAATAGACTATTTCATCTCCCCAGCTCGATTATATGCTCCTTAAGAAAAGGAACAGGATTATGCATAGATTTCTATTCTTCATAATGCCTAGCATACTTCTGAGTACAGGAAATTACAGTCTTTAGTCCTTTCATTATTCCTACTGTACAGAAGGCTCCTATTGAGAAGTCAGAAAATTTTACAGCTGGACAGAAACTTAAAGAGAGCCAGATCCAAACACATTCACTCATTCATTTTCTCCATTTTTCTTCTCTCTTCTTCTCTGTCTCTCTCACTCAGCATGTCTCTCACTCTTTCTCTTTCTGTCTCTCTCTGTGTGTCATACACACACTTTGAAAATGTGTCCGTTCTTCATCCCTCTGGTCCTGCTATATTAATTTTTGCAAAAGAAAAGGTATACATTATTCAAATTCCAGTTGAACATCACTAAAATAAATATTCATACATGTGTTAAGATACATATAGTAGCTTAAGAAGGATGAAGAGATTATAAACTGGTTGCTAAAGGAGCATGCTTAACACATTTTAGATAATCAACCAAATAACTTATAAAGCACCTAATATGTGCCAAACTTATGCTTTCACTGTGGATACAAACACAAAGAATGAAACAATCCTCATTTTTGTTTTGAGTTTACATTGTTAAATAAAAAAGACTACAAGGACATGGAAGTTTTTTTTTTTTTTAAAGTAAAGAAAATAAATATAAATAAATAAAAGGCATTTGGTCAAAGGGTACTAGAGTTGGGTAGATTAGGAAAGGCTTGAGCTATGTCTTCTTCTTTTTCTTCTTCTTCTTTTTTAGCTGAGGCAATTGGAATTAAGTGACTTGCTCAGGGTCACACAGCTGGAAGTGTTAAGTGTCTGAGGCTAGATTTGAACTCAGGTCCTCCTGACTTAAGGGCTGGTGCTCTATCACATCAACTAGCTGCCGCCTTGAGCTAAGTCTTGAAAGAAGAAAGGATTCTGTGATATAGAGGTGAGGAAAAAGACAATCAGTGCAAAAATATAGAGCTGGGAGATTGGCTATTGTATGAGGAACAGAAAGAAGGCAAACGTGTAAGGGTATTCAGGGGAGTGATGTACAGTAAGGCTAGAAAACAGACTGGGACAACATTGTGAAAGGGCTTTCAAAGGTGATACATGAATTTTCTATTTTATCCTAGAATCATGATCCTGGAGAATGATTAGAGTTTACTGAGTAGGGAAATGAAAAACTTAGAACTGCACTTAAGAAAAAAGTACTCTGGCTACAGTGTAGCTGTTAGACTGGAATGGGAAGAGTTGAGAGTTAAGCAGATAAACCAATTAAGAAGGCTTTTAATAATCTAGACAAGAAAAGATGAGAATAGAAGCTACGGTAACAGCTATATGAGTAAAGAGAAACAAAAGATGTTGTGGAAGTAGAAATGATAAGATACAGCAACAAGGTAAATTGAAGATAACATCAAAGTAACAAATCTGGGAGGTTGGACCTTCAAGACAGATGGATTTGGAAAAAAACATAATGGATTCTTTTTCCTAAATGCTAGCTATACCCTTCTGGTAGGGCCAGATAAGAAAACATATGAGAAGGAACTTGTGTAGTGGTGGAGACAATAAAGCATAGTACAACATGCATGTAGGAATGGCATAAAACAATAGTATTCAAAATGTATGCAATGATCCAACCAATGGGAAGAGAGAAAAATAGGTTGTATCCCACTCTACACGTCAAATGATAGTTGTAGAACTTATTTCCGATATATCCACACCTTTATTTTATCCACTATTACCCCAAAATCACTTCACTCCTCTCTCTCCAGTGGCTATACATGCTTCCAACCTCACTTCTTTTCCTTGGAGTATCTTATAACTTAACTGAGATCTAGATATTCACAGCAGCATGTAAAAATATCATTGGAGAAAAATTCTCCATCTAAGCATACTTATCCCATACCTTGAAAATCACAGTAGAAATAATAAAATTTAGAGCTGAAAGAATATTTTGAAATCATCTGACTCCCTCCACTCCACAATCTCGACATCTGATCATTTTACAGATATTTTGCTTTTTCCTCTCCTAATCTTGTTATAGTTTGTTCAGAGGAAAAAGCAATAAAATTTCACCAATGTGATAACCAATCATGATTTTAGATGACTGATGACCAAGCATGTTTTTATTTCTTTACGAGAAGTACTGGATTAAATATTGAGAAGCAGACATCATATTTTCAAAAATGATGTGTTGTTTTGTTCTACTTGTCTATACTTATTTGTTACAAGGGAGTGCCATTTTTAGGGGGTGGGAAGAGAAGTGGGTAAGTAATGATGGATAAAAAAAGAAAGAAAGAAAACAAGGGGAAGAACAATAATGAAACTTTAACAATTAAATGTACAGAAGTGAGCGATAGAAAGTTCAGATAATCCCCTGAAGGCAAGACAATTTTGTCACTGAATGTTAAATTTAAAATAGTTCTGAAAACTATATAATACATTCACAATTTTATATAAAATAATCTTTTTTCTTCTTTGTATATTAAAATGTCCATGTTTATTGATGTCCATTAAGTTCATAATAATTTTTTTTAAGATAACAGCATTAGCTGGGGCCACTATAAAATTATGCCCCAGCCTGGGAAAATATGGTACCACAATGGCCTAAAATTAAAGAGGTCATCTTGGGCACAAGCTGGACAATATTATAGCTATAATACCTTTCTGCTACAACCACTAATATCTCATTCAATCAATAAGTACTGAAAACCTGCTATGTGCATAAAATATGAAAGAAAAAAAATTAAGTGCTGATCATAATTCAAGTATTTAATTTATTATTACAAAATGTCTGGAATCATAATTGCCAAAAGAGCTAACTTCCTTGCAATATATAACCAAAGCAGATGGTTTTGAAATAGATAGTTATGAATCTTTCATTCAAAGCAGCTAACTAGACACACATGAGCCAGACACACTGTAAGGATAACTCCAAGAGTGTGTAATCTGAGAGCCACATTTGAAAGTGCCTGGTTTCACTAATCACAAGGAGGAGTTAACCGAGGGTTTCTTAACTTTTATTTTTTTTTTTGGTCATGGTTCCTTTTGGCAGTCCGGTAAAGCCTAGGAACCACTGCTCAGAATCATTCTTTTTAAATAACTGAAAGAAATGCTGAGTTTCAGTCAGAAGTTAGTGGAAACCAAGATGTAAATTTTTCCCATTCAAATTCACAGACTCCCTGAAATCTATCCATAGAAAGATCCTTGAGGGTCACAGATTACAGAATAATAATGTCTGAACTAACTTTTTTTAAAAAATTGTCACTATAATAAGTTAAGTTTACTAGTTTGCCTCTATAGAATTAGCATTGTGATCTGATATTTTTCCTCACCAGAATAGCATTTTATAAGCATTTTGAAATCTTTGTTTGATTTCATTGTTAGTTTTTTTATCTAAAATTTTCAAGAAAATAATTTTTTAATGTTTATAAATGGCAAACCTCTTAGTTATCATATTATACTCCTTAAATGGCAGAGAATTTGGCAATAAATGATAGGAAAATATATACCTACAGACATATATGCATGTATATATACATATGATATGCTCAAATGACTATATGAAAAACTGGAATATTAATTCAATGATGATGGCAGTGTGAAATGATCTAGTCATTCTCAAAAAGAATTTGAAGTTATAAAAGAAAATATATTAATTATTTATGTTCTTTGAACTAGTGATCTCTCACTCCTATGCACTCTGTAATTTAGTAGCAACACTGGGATCCTTGCTGTTCCTTACAACAAACACAACACCCCATCTCCCTCCCATTACAAATCTTTTCACTGGCTATCCCCCCACACATCAAAGCTTCTGTTCCTTATCCAGAGCTCCTTATCTAGAGTTAAGGAGCTGACTTACCTGATAATCTTCAAGATCAATTCAAATCTCACTTTAAAAAAAAAAAAAAGCCTTCCCTGGTTTTTCCCTCCCTCAATCCATCCCTCAATCCCTTCTCCTTGAGACTACTTCCAATTTATCTTATGTATGTGTAATTATCTGAATGCTAATCTTTCCCATTAGAATGTAAGTTCATTGGAGGCAAGGATTCTTTCTGCTTTTCTTTGTATTCTTAGTACTTAGCAAAATATCTCAAACATTGTAAGCCATTGCTTGTTTAATCAGTGACACAAAGAAAAGCCATGAATAATACAATAGAAGTAGTGCCATTTAGTTCAACTTTGCGTTGTACAGATGAGGAAACTGAAGCCCAGGGAGGCTTAATGATTTGCCCATGAGCACTCAGTTATAGTATTAGAGAAATTGAACCTGGATCCTATGCCTATGAACAGACAATTCTTTCCACAGTACCAAAAGGCTGCCCTATAAAAAAATATTTATATCAGTTTAAAGAGGATGACAAATTATGTGCTCAGTAATTGAAGAATGGCTGAACAAATTGTAGCATGTGAATAATTAAAACTTCTTGTACCATGAAAAACAGCAAATATAAAAAATTAAGAGAAGCTTATGAAATCTTATACATCCTGATGGGAAAAGAATAATAAGCACAATGAAAATAATACTGTCACTAAAAACTTAAAAGGCAAATTTTAGGTTAAATGCCATATTGATTTCAAATTACTTAAAGCATGCAACTCTTTTTAATGGAAGTACTATAAAATTATTACTCTATGGAAATTATTTTCAAATATGTATATAATCAGACCACCAATTTATTAAAGCAAAAATCAAAATCAATGCCAATGAAGAATACAAAGAATAAAATTAGAGACACAGTTTTTAACTAGTCAAAATGCAATAAAAAGCCAAACTTTTTTTAACCCACTCACATACATATATATATATATATATATATTTATGTATGTATATATATACATATATATATATATATATATATATATATATATTATATATATATATATATATATATATTAAAGGCATGAATGTTGGTCATATCAGGAAGAAGATAATGTTATAGTCTCCTAAGCTTAGTTCTGGTTGAAATTCACTTGGGAGGGAGGGAAGGAGGGAAAAAGGCAGGAAAAAGAGCAAGGAAAGAATGGAAAAGGAAAAAGGGAGGGAGGGAGGAAGTAAAAAATGAAGTCAGGAAGGAAGAAGGAAGAGAAGGAGAGAGGGAGGAAGAGAAGAAAGAAAGAAGGGAAAGGAAGGAAAGAAAGGGAGGAAAAACTATGTACAGATAGGATATGGACAGGATAAATTGGAAATAGTCTCAGATGACAAGTACTAAGAGATTAAGAAGGACTAGGAAAAAGATCTAATTAGGCAAAGACATCCTGAGAAAATTTAAGAATGAAACTGAGAAGAAGACAATAAATAAACAAGGAGACAAAAGAAAATAATGATTTTTTTTAAACAAAATTATCCAGGTAAGAATAACCAAGTAAATGAAGAATGCTTATTGTTGAGATTCCTAAGCCATCTAAAAAGGGACAAAGGATAATATATAATTGGAGAGTTTGCTTGATTTAATCGATTCTTCAAACTAAGTAAGAACTCCCCAAATTCCATATGTAAATTTCAATTGCAATCTCTCTGCTTCTTAGGGATGAAATACCACCCATCTCCCATCACCTGTGGAAGAAATCACAGTACATGGATAGAATTTAAGGCTTTCTTACCATCTGTGAGTCCCAAGTTTCTTCCTCCCTCCTACTTTCGTTCTGTTCCTCCTACCAATCTGATTAGTACTCAGGCTTTCACAAAATCTGTTTTATAGTAGGTCCTTGACCTGTTGTAATCAGAGAGCCTTGACAGATAGGTATATTCAGTAGTAGACCAATTCTTTATAGTTATACAACTGAACACAAAATCTGTTTTATAGTAGGTCCTTGACCTGTTGTAATCAGAGAGCCTTGACAGGTAGGTATAATTAATGGTAGACCATTCTTTATAGTTATAAAACTGAATGGTACAGACAATACAAGATTCAAATGTATTTACTGATTTTACAAATCTCAAAAGCTTTCTTCCAACTTGTAACTCTTGCATCTGTCAAAATCATAGAGTCCTTGAAAGATATCACAAAGGTGGTACAAAGAACAGATAGTTAGACTTGGAGGTAGGAAAACATGAAATTAAACTTAGCTTTGGACATTTATTAGCTGTGTTATCCTGGATAAGTCACTTGATTTCTCTAAGTCTTTATTACTTATTTATAAAATGGGGATAAGTACAAAATCCTTGGAGGATAGCAGTAGGAATCAAATGAAATAGTGTACAAAAAATGCTTTGCAAATCTTAAAGGATTACATAAATGTTAATTGCTATTATTAATATTGGTAAACTTTGTTCAATAATCCTTTATTTTTAACATGAATTATAGTGTTAAAAATAAAAATAAAAAACACAGAGATATGTATTTATCAAAGATATTTGTCACTGTGATGTAAGGCTTCCAAAACCTAATCCACATGTTAATATGGTCTTCCATATATCATGTCTTTCAGATTATACTTTGCTAGATGCATTAAGCCCCAGAATACTTAAGTTCCTCCTAAATGAAATCTAAAATAATTCCCAAAAAAACCTGAACCTAGTTATCCACGTAGTGGTAAACTAGTAGATGAAGAATGTCCATGGTCCAGACTATGACATACAAATGAATATAAACTTCATCCATTACTATACATATCTTAGATGGACATGATCATGAACAATAACCTGACCAAGAAAACAGAGTGGATGCCCATCAGTTGGAGAATGGCTGAATAACTGTATATGAATGTTAAGAAATATTATTGTTCTCTAAGAAACAATTAGCAGGATGATTTTAGAGAGGCGTGGAGAGATTTACAGGAACTGATACTAAGTGAAATGAGCAGAACCAGAAGATCATTTTATACAGCAACAAGAAGATTATATGATGATAAATTCTGATGAATGTGGCTCTTTTCAACAATTCAGGCCAGTTAATAATCTTGTGATGAAGAGAGCCATCTATACCCAGAAAGAGGACTTTGGGAACTGAGTGTGGGTCACAACATAGCATTTTCACTCTTTTTGTTGATTTTGCTTGCATTTTATTTTCTTTCTCATTTTTCCCTTTTTGATTTGATTTTTCTTATGCAGAAAGATAATTGTATAAATATGTATGCCTATATTGGATTTAACATATATTTTACCACATTTAACATATATTGAATTACTTGACATCTGGGGAGGAGTAGGAAGGCGGGGGGGGGGGGGGGGGGGGGGGGGGGGGGGGGGGAGGGGGATTGAAACACAAGGTTTCGCAAGGGTTAATGTTGAAAAATTATTCATGCATATATTTTGAAAACAAAAAGCTTTAATAAAAAAGCATGCTTAAAAATACAAAAAAAAATTATGCCAACATTATGCAGTGCTCAACTTTGATAGACTTAACTCTTCTCAGCAATACAATGATATAAGACATTCCAAAAGATTTGTGATGAAGATGCTATCCACATCCATAGAAAGAACTATGGAGTCTAAATGTAAATCAAAACATACTATTTTCACTTTTTTATTATTTTTTCTTTCTCATAGTTCCCCCCACTTTTTCTAATTCTTCTTTCACCACATGACTAATGTGAAAACATGTTTAATATGATTGTATAAGTAAAACTTATATCAGATTCTTTGCTGTCTTGGGAAGGAAGGAGAAAAGGGAGGGAGGAAGGAGGAAATTTGGAAATCAAAATCTTATAAAAGGGAATGTTAAAAATTATCTTTACATGTAATTTGAAAAAAAAATATTACTGAAACACTAGTGAAAGAAAAAATATATATACCAGAATAAAAAGTGAGGGTTAGTTAAATGGTTCAAGTGTTGCTTTAATTTTCATTTTATGTCAAAAATAAGAGAAAAAAAAGATGAGAAAGTACATATAGGATGAAATATATACTAACAAAGGGAATATCACATCAATGAGACTAATGAATGAATAAAGCATATACCAAGCACTGAAATACCGAAGCATCAGAACATGAAGAAAAATATAATGTAGAAAAATATAACATAGAAAACTTTATGGATTAAGTAGGTTGCTTAGAAAATAAAAAGAAAAAAATTTTAAAATAAAAATCAGAATAAAATGATTTACATTTTTATTAAGCTAATTTACTATTAATTTATTTAATCACTTAAACACAAGCTTAATATATATTTGTTGATAAAATTTTATTTAACTCAAGGGAAATTATTTTCAATTAAAGATATCACAAATGCCCATGGGGAGATAAACTCACTATTTAGATCATGGTGCTAAATGGTACTGTTTGTGGGTTTAAAATAATATAAGTAGGAGCATCAGTACTTCCTTCCTGAATTCCAGTATCATCCAGATGTCTCTCATATGGGTGCCAGATTAGGGAAAGAGCCAAGAAACTCTGAAAGGATTAGTGTAGGGGAGCAGTATGTATGATAGAAAAAGCACTGACGCAAAAATCAGAGAACCTGGGTTCAAATCTTGACTCTGATGCTTTATTACCTATGTGAAGAAAGATCATTTAAATTTAATGGGCTTTAGTTTTGTCATCTGTAAAATGAGGGTGTCAGACAATAATATGTGACCACTAAGGCCCCTTCTGGAGGATGGGAAGTGGGAAGAGAATGAGTATTTATTAAGCAATGGAGCATTCTCTACCAATAATATCTCATTTAATCTAGTTCTAATTTTATGATCTAACATATCAATCTCTATAGCTCAAAATAAAACTCAATAATAGGTTAGAGTAAGAGAAACAATAAAGGGTAATACAAAGAACTAAACTAGAAAACAATAGACTAGGCTCTAGTTTCAGTTCTGCTAGTTGAATCAGTGGGGTATAATAGATATCACATTGATCTTATTGTCAGAAATGTGGGTTTCAGTCCTGCCTCCATTACTAAATATATGAACATTCTATTGTCTTAATCTCTCCTTCAGCTACAAAATGTGGATAATACCCTCTTCACAAAATTATTATATGGTTAAAAAGACATGATGTTGCTATTATTCATCCTTCATTTTTGAAGAAGGCCAACAACATCACAGGTGATGTCTTGACTTGCACGTGAACTGGATTTAAGTAAGATAGAGTTGCACAAAGTTCTCATCTTCACTCTCTCTTCCCAAATCATTGCAGTCCAGTGACAGGTCAAAAATCAAGATGATGGACAATATCTGAGGATTCATGGATAACCTTGGAGTCTTCAATGTCTGACCAAGTCTTGAGCCCTCCACAGTGCCTGCCTTAGCCACTTTTACGGTCCCAATTCTACCTAGGGAAGTCTTCTTTAAGTTTAGCCCATCTACCAAGATGGTTTTACTAGGGTGTGGCCTTTGCTCATGCTAGTTTCTTGAAGCTATAGATAAGAATTCGATGAAAGTAGACACTAAAGGTAAGTAAGTAGCCCTGAAAAGTGCTTAGCAAATCCTTGGGGTATATGGAGTGTTCAGGGATGACCAGCCCCTCTAGTGTGATTGTTGTCAAGAAATTTCACTTATCACATACACATATTAAAGAATACACTTTATTCTCATCAGGGCAGTCAACAAAGGGGCATGGTGACATAATATATCCTCAGCAAACAATGAAGCCCAGTCCCTCTCATGGTGACTTCCTCACACTAATTGGGAGGAATTCAGATCTATGAATATCAACAAGGACAAAAAAAAAAAAAAACTAATGGGGTAGCAAAATGGATGGCATCCAATAGGCATCCAAGGTCATCTGTGCTCAGATCCCTTCATTCAGATTTCTCAATTACAAAAAGTTACTACTGTCTAGGGATTCTAAAAATTCACAATGTAAACTAGTGGTTTCAATTTTGAATATCACGAATGAATAGTAGCTACTTGGCATATAGGATTATAAAATGTAGACTCTGGAAGCTTTCTCTTACATACAGTTGTCCTAAAAAAGCAGGTTTGTTCCAAAGCAAAAGAGAAAATACATGCATGCACACACACACACACACACACATCAGGAAAAGAAAAAAACGCACTATATTCCAGAACAAACTTAAGACTTTGGCCTTATATTCAAAAAAACCACTTGAAACAAATATATATAAGCAGAACTTTATTGTCACAGCCTGACTTCTGCCTCTTCATGATTACCAGACTTGGCAACCTTTGCTCCCTACTATTGCTACAACCAGAACTTGTCTTCACATGCCTGAGGAGAAAGGAGTAGCAGTCCCAAGAATAACTGCTTGGATTCCTGAAAGTGGACAAGGTCTATCTAAACTGAGGCAAATTTTACCCACATCCTGTCAAAATTAAATATGTGACAGCCTTATATGTGACTAGAGGAGAGAACAATGAACAAGACTCAATGAAGAAAACTTTCTGTTAAGCAAGCCCTATTTCTTATATATTTTAAAAATATTTACAAAGCATGGGAAAATACCCTTCCTTTCTGTTTCTTTTCTTTACTATTTCAAAAGACCTATGACTCCTTCCAGTGATGCAAATGCCATACTTCAACAGGCATCTTAATGAATTACTCTGGAAATAACACACATAAACACACACAAATTCAATTCCTGTATGACTCTATAATATGCATGTATAGGTGTGTACAAGAATGCCCAAAACATATGTTTTATATGAATATGGGTATATGCATATATACATATGACTATAAACAAACACTCCTTGTGAGTAGGGATTGTTTCATTCATGGTAAATTATATGCCCAGCACAGAAGCTAGAACACAGTAAAACTTAATAAATATTTATTTGAGTGATTCCCAGAGCTCAGCAAATTATAACACTTTGCATTAGATCAATATATTAGATTTAGAGAATTTCGGACCTATGAGTACTTCCATTCCCCATTCCCCATTAGTCAGCTCCTCCTAGATCCTCTCTTTTGGGGAGGGGCCCAACTCTGCAAAACTGTATTCCCCTTCTGACTTTCTAAACCTTTATGTGATGCTCCCCTACCCCAATATAGGTACTTCCTTCATCTCTGCTATTTAGTTCTCTCTTTCATATGACTTCCCCCAGTAAAATGTAAGCTCCTTGGGGACAGGGATTTTCTTTATTTCTGCTTTTATTTATATCCTCAACACCTAACAGAGTGCATAGCACATAATAAATACTTAACAAAATGCTTGTAGTATTTTATTGTTCAATCATTTAGAGCCCAATCTAAAAACAATCTTCTCCATAAAGCCTTCTCTAAGAAGATCTGATATAAAATCTGCCCCCCCCACTTCAGAACCTCTACAGCATTTTTTACTACTTATCAAACATTATTTTGCACACTAACTATATGTATTTGTACTTTTTTTCATTAGTTTACATAAGCTCTGTAACAACAGGATCTAAAGCTCATTGAAACTTTGTTATCTCCCCCAAGATCTAACATACTATCCTGGACAGAAAAAAGCACTTAAATGCTTTTTGATGAATGAATGATTCAAATCTATTTAGGATGGGATCTAAATTATGCTATTTGTAACCAAATCTCAAAACAAACCTAAATTTCCAGACTGACCTGGGAACAGCTCCCTGGAGTTCTTTAAGAATGCTAGCTGAGATGTTAGCTCAGGTCACCTGGTCAAAATGATTTAACCAATTCTTATCCCTAATCCTATTTGCTAACTAATACTATAAGACAGAATGGCATAGAGAAATGTACCTCATAGTTGAGATGACCTGGATTCAAGTTCCACCTTTGATACACACCAGCTATATAAGCCTCAGAATGTCATCTAATTTCTCAATATCCCAAGCAACTTTTTAAAATAAAGCAAAATAAACTTTTTAAAATAAAAGTTTAAAAACTTTTTAAAATGTCTTAAGATATTTTGAAAATTATTTCAAATATAATTAGTCTCCTTTGCATACTAAGCATTTTATTTAATTCATGTAAAAAGAAGGGGATTACAGTCTTCAGCAAAGGAGTCTAGGACCCCCAAAGAGGTAAAGAACTGGCTTTAAAATTCTATATGCTACCAGATCACTGGTCTGCATAAGTAATGAGAATTCCATCATGGAAAACTCTCTTCCACTGATAACTCTCAACTCTGTCCACTAGTTAATTTGTCTTTATCTTAATTATGTTTAAGACACAAAGTGGTTTATACTATCATTTTGAGATAGCTAAATAACAAGTAATAGTAAAACAGGGATTATTGGGATGGAGATGCTAAAGTCATTTATAGCAATGGCAGTTTTTTTCTAGTAACAATAATCAGTTATTTGCTGACATTTGTCAAAGTTCCTTGGCAAAAAAGTGAAAAATATATACAAAAACATGCAATTTGGAATCACATCCCTCTCCTTAACAATACAAAGTGAATCAGGAATTTATACTTTGGATGGTATTGAATAACAGAGATGCCAATTATTATCACAAACACAAAGAAGTCTCTAACTCTAATTTGTCCATAAACTCAAGCTGTCATGTATATGGGTGCTTTTTTTTTTCTTGGTTTTACTTGCTTATTTAAAAATAGAAGTGTCACTGTATAAATGAATAAAAGCATATACTCACCTCTTGGCCAAACTTTATCCTTCTAAAGATTTATTATTTAATTCACGTGAGTACTCCACAGTACAGTAAATGGTTGTTTTGAGATACTTCTGCTAAGAAATTCATCACACAGTGCCAGTCTTTGGGATGGGCTCTATGATTAAATAGGTTAGATCTTATATAGGAACCTAACAAAGAACCCATAGACTTCCACTTTGACAATTCATAATACAGCATACCTTGGATAGCATTTCAGAACTAAGAAAATATTTAGGTTTCAAATAGTTATCATTGGGTAAGACAATGATTGGGACAATTCTTTTATTGTACATTGACTAAATCTACATCATTAACAAATTTCCTAAGACATTTATGCTAATAAATTTTGCCAACTGCTTTACAACTTAGTTCTTTTCTTGTAGCTCATAAGCAGCATGAATGTTAGTAAACATGACTAAGAAGGCTTTTATATGCTCAAAAAATAGCATATTTTCATCACACTTTTTTTTGTCTCTGAACATAACTAATCACTAACTTCAGCACTGCCTTGTCCCAATACTGTGTCATTCTATCCTTGAATGTTTAAAAAAAGAAAAATACATGCTCAGCCGATTTAACGATTTAAATTGAATTATAGAGATTTTTATACATAGGGAGAACTAATAATTACCACCCTGAATTATTCTATTTTTTTCATGGCTTCCTATGCTATATAGTTCAAATAGATAGCCTATAATTCACCTCTTACTGCTTTCCATTAAGAGGTAATTATAACAACTTCTGAAAACTTAAGCAGATAATCTCCATCATAAGAAAAAGCTTCAAAGAGAACTCAAACTCAAAATTCAAAATATTAAAGAGAAACATGGGAGTTTCAGTTTGTTAAAAATCTAATTTGAACTTCTAATTAATCTTATTTTATGACTGTTGAGGAAGGTACTTTTAGAATATTTGAATCAAATAATACTTCAGTGAATGCATTAATGAAAATGAAGATCTAATACTTAATTGACTTTGTTTCAAAATAATACATATGAATTACCTAACAATGAACCTGACTCTGCAGACTGAGAGATACACATGCGTCTCACTGAGCCTGTAGAGAGCTGATCCCTGCATGTTCATACCAGGGGCAAATGCCTCTTGTTCTCAAATAGAAAAAAGTCCTATACCCAGATTTGCTTTTCCCACATGTGCTTAATTATGTTGACTCCTTAATATGCTCCCAGGAGAACATGAACATCCCACATAAAACTACTCTATGCAGGTCATCACCTATGGGAAAATGATTCTTCCCAAGGCTAAATCTTTTTTTTATCTTAGAATGTTGGAAGGTGGGGAAGTATTATGTGGAATACGTGAAGAGAACACATTTGGAGGCAAAGATGGAGAACAATCTTTACTGCTCTCTGGAGCCTCTTTAAAATGTTCATGCTGGAAGGCAAGTCAAATTAGTTTTATAGTTTTATAGTTTTACATCAGACTTTCCTGTATATAGTCATGCTTTAGGTGAGATGATTTGATACTGATTATACCTGTACCTACAACTTCTATTATAGTAAGGCTGATGAAAATTAAAATGTATGAGCTCTCTTTGCTTAATTTCATAAATATATCACAACTGGACCTTTTTTGCAATTCATATTATAGTTACACTTTTACCTACCAGCATTTTATTCTGTAGAGGTTTAATTATCTTTCTACTGTGGTCTAACTATTTACAAAATAATATATGACAACTACTTAAATTAATAATAATAATTGGCGTTTATATAATGTTTTACAGCTTGCAATGCATTTACCAAACATTTCATTCATATACACATGTGGGTTTGCATGTATATGTACATATGCATACACACACCTATACAACATACCTATACACACATACATACACATTTACAATACACACACATGCAAATACACATACATACATGCATATGGATAGAACATCTGGTCTGGAGTTAGAAAGATTTAGCCTTAGACACTTACTAGCTATGTGATTCTGGGGAAGCCCCTTAACCCTATTTCTCTCAGTTTTCTCATCTCAAAATGAACTGGAGAAAGACTCCAGGCCTAGCATATTATCTACTAGTACACATCACCTTTCCACTTGAAAGAAATGACTTCAATAGCCTCTTTTATTTCAAACAATTTAGCAACCTAAACTTGACCTTCATTGTCACAATGACCATGAATGTCTTCTTTCTTTTGTCTACTCTCTCTGACTATGACATCACCACTCACCGTGAAAGAGGTAGAATAGCAAGTAGGAGGAAATCAAGGTTACAAAAGATACAACTAGTAACTAAAGCTATTTGGAAATTGAAGGAAACTATCAGAAGCAATCTGAGAAGAAAAAACAAAAAAACAAAAAACAACCAGAAGGTCTGCCGGATGACTATATCTGCTTCAATATTTTTATTGGACTGTTTCCCACAAGAGATTAGGAAAACAACAATTCTTAAGATAAAACTTAAAAACATGAAATTCTGCCAAGCTCTAGAACATTGATATTAAGGCAATCAGTACTGAAAATTTTTCTTTCAACAATTGGGATGAAAATTATACTAAAAACTGTATGGAAAATTAAATTGCACTACATGTATGGGAGTGGGCAAGATGTGTTTCTAATACTTACCATTTTTTTTAAGTCAAAGACAGATAGTATTTTTCACATCAAAGAAAAGCACAGAATTTAACATTCATAATGTTTCAAGTTCAATCTATGCTGAATTTTTATTTTTCCTAAAACAGGTATTATTTCATCTTGATCATTCAAAAATATTTTATATCTACTTCTATATATGCACGTGTATATCACATAGAGATCATAACTTTTACACACTTATTTATATACAAGAAACCTATTCTCAAACACAGACAGGCCTACATAGTAGATAAAGGGCATGTTTTAGAGTCAACATCACTTAGCATCATCAAAACTCAGATATACACAAACTCCATGACTCTGGGCAAGCCACAGTCTCACAGACAAAGCCCCCAGATATTTCTCAAAAATAAAATTGCAGTAAATTGCTAATTAGTATCAATTTAAGGAGTTTCTACCCTCAAGATAACATTATATATAATTGCTCCCTCTAAACTGTGAGTTCCTTGAAATCAAGGACTATCTTTTATCTTTCTTTGTGTTCCCAGAGTTTAGTTCAGGGCCTGGAACATAGTAAGAACTTTTAAAAGGTTTATTGAATAACTGACTGACTGACTGATTGACTGACACTAATAAAATTATTAAAAATATAAATCCTACAGTCTCCTACCACCAACATATGTCAGTTTTATATGTGGTGTGCCAAAAAGTCTTAGTGCAGTTTCAAGCTAGTAACACAAATGCAAATATAGAAAACACACATAATTTTAATAAATATAACAATAGCCAGACATTGATAAGAAATAGATTGAGGTACTAAAAAGAATACTAAATTTAGAGTCAAATAACTTGGTTTTGACCCTTGGCTCTATTTATTACCTATGTGACTTTCAAGAAGTCATCTAACTTCTATCATTATCATTTCCTCATACATTATACATTCCTCATAAGACTGGATTACTTATTATAAATCTTCAGATCCTGTAAATGATACTTCCTTAATACTCTCATTTAAAAGCCTATATTTACTATCATATATCCTGATTCTACTTCTTTACATGCATGAGATCATGTGAATAATGCTACAAGATTTTATCCAGTGACTATATTTTTATCACAGAAAGAATTCTATTGCTTTTAAATTATTAACAACATAAAACTGAAGACCTAAATAAAAGCCCCACCAAGAAAATCTGTATTCATATATGTGTGTATGTGTGTGTGTGTGTGTGTGTGTGTGTGTGTGTTTATGTGTGTGTGTTAAAGATTCTGGGGCATGGAAAAATACAGCTTCCTTGTTTACACATAGTACTAGCAATAAACCATACATAAGCATTGAATATAATTTCACATACTCCAAAAGCTAAGCCTATGTTTGTAAAGTCATATTAGATTAAGGATTAGTGTCCTAGAAGACATTCCTAGGTCAAAAGGATTTTAAAAAATTCCTTAAGTGTGTTTAGGTTCACCACAACAAAATATAGGCTAAAAATGGATGGAATGGAGAAATCAGAAGGACTGGCCTCATGCTCTCCCAAACATAATAACTCTTTATGAACAAAATATTCTTCAAGAACTGCAATAAGGTTACTTCCTTCCATACATGGAAGAAAGAAATTATTAAGCAAAATGCTCTGGTAGAAGGCGAGTCACCCATTTAACAAAGTAATTCACAAACCTAAACTCAGCAAAATAGGGTAAAAGGATTAGCCCAGCAAGATCTTAAATTTGACTTGCTTTTATTAGCTAGATAGGAAAGTGTAAGTATGGATTTTATCCATTTTCAGTTCTCCCTTTTTTCTTTAGGTTTTATATAAAGCCACAGGATGCTTTAATAAAATCATTCTACTGAACACCTTTATGTCTGAAGCAACCATTAAGCCACAAGTTTCTCTAGGAAAATCTCTAAGAAAAACAGAGAGCATGCTGAGCCAGTATCTAGTGTCTTTTTAAAAAGAACTAACTGCCTTCATTACCTATTTTTATGTTGTTCTAATGGAAAAATATAACAAATTTACCAGAATTGCTAAAATCAGAGAATCTTCCAGAGAAATCCATTTAGATAGTTGATGTCCACAATTATATTTTTCATATATAAATTCAAGATACTGGAAGGGAACATCTATTGATGCAATTCAACTGCAACTGTAGTTGGAAAAACACTTACCAACTGAATGTTGTACTCTCATTTTCTAAATGAGGAAGTGATGGACTATTTCAATGAGTCTTATAAAAAAGTTCAATGTTTAAAAAGAACAAAAAAGGTCACTTCAAACTAGTAATTTTTCATTAGGGGAGGTAAATTTGAACCTATAAGTTCTTCCACATGGGGAAAAACTCTCCCCCAATATAGCAATTTATTGTCTTAGGAAGTGATCTGGTCACAAAGTTTGTATCAATATAGAATCAAGACAAGAGTGGAATCCAGATCTTCCAGACTGCAAAAAAACAACTCTCCACTTTGTCAGGCTGTCTTCACTAAGAGACTTCAATTTTAAACAGTGCAGGCCCTCTCCAAACACTTAGACTTCTTCATTAACCTCTTAACAGAAAGATAAGCCATTACTGAAGTCCTTCGAATATTTTTTCTTTACTCTAAAATTGAAGTATAATTTCTGCAAAAGTAAGAGCAGCAATGAACATAGGTTCCTATTGGATATTTATTCACAAAAACTTTTGTTCTTCTTGGGCTTTGTAGTATAAAATATTATAATATTGCTGTGCATAACTCTGGGCAAGTCACTTAATCCCTGTTTATTTCAGTTTTCTCATCTGTCAAATGGGGATAATAATAGCATCTACTTCCCAAGGTTGCCTTGAGGATTAAATGAGATAAGAATTGTAAAGCACCTCTCACACAATGTCTGGCATGCATAAATATTAGTTGTTAATACTATTATTTTAATTTGTTCAGTCCTATTTTGGTCCCTTCCCCTTTCTTCTTTGAAAAAAAAAATCCCTTTTTGTGAGTAGACTCCCCCTAACAACCAGAGAGGTACAAAGTAAAACATATTCTATCCCAGCATGCAAGAAAAGTTGATTTCATTTCTTTTGAGCCATGGTCATTTAGCCAGGTTAACATTTCATTGGTATGAATATGAGGTTACCAAAAAAAAAAGAACAGATTAATTATTCTGACACTCTTGACTGCTTCTTTCACTGACTACATAGCTATTTTCAGCTGTTCATTTTACCTAACTATGCACTGAAACTATATTACCTCATTACTTTGGAAGGTAACTTAGCAATACAAAGAAGTGAACTAAGAAAATATGGATTCAAATACTGTTTTGACTGCCCTTGGTCAAGTCACAACATCAAAGAATTATAAAGTTGAAATGGACCTTGGAAGTTACTTAGCCATACAATCACAGGATCTCAAAGGCTATCTACTCCAATTGGTACCTGAAATGGAATCTCCTCTGCTACATCCTTAAAGAGTGGTCATTACAGCCTCCACTTCAGTGGAGGTAACCCAAAACCTTGGGAGGCAGTCCAATCAACTTTTGGACAGCTCTAACTGTAAGGCAAGTTATCCTGACATGAAGCTTAAATCTGCCATTCTAAAACTATTATCCATTGCTTCGACCTTAAGAAGACTAATTTTTTCCACATGATGATCTTTCACAGTTAATCTCTAAATCATCTCTTCTCCCAGTTAAACATCCTCATTCTTTCCAGTAATATTCCTATAGCCTCAACAATTCTCTCCCTATATTCTTCCTCCAAACACACTTTAATTTGTTTATGTCTTTTCTTAAAACATTTTGGCCAGAGTTGAGTCCAGTGTCAGGGGTGATACAATTCAGCTCATTTCAATGTCTAAAAGACCAAACAACCAAGAACAACTCTTATCTGTTTATTGTTTGCTTGTTTTGGGGGGAATCTGATCTGTCATTTTATAAATATAGGGAATTCGAAGTCTAGAAACTTTGTGTTTGGCAATGGGGTGTATAATGGACAGTTGGACTTGGAAACTTAGACACATGCTAGTTATATGAGCCTGGGCAAGTCACTTAACTGTTACATGCCTCCGTTTCTCCATTTCTAAATTAGAGATAATAAGCCATGTATGCCATGAGGATAAAAAGGATAATATCTGTAAAGCTCTTTGCAGTGCATAAAAAGTATAATAAATTTTTTTCACAAACAATGAATAATAGTATTGATATGATGTTCTAAACTTTGAAAGGTACTTACTATGTTATCTCATTTGATCCCTCATAGCCTTGTGAGGTTAAAAGGAATAAAGACTGAGAAGTTAAGTGATGTGTATAGAGACAGATAGCTATTTAGTATCAGTTCTTCTTACCTCCAAACCTAATCCTATCATCTGCGCCACCTAGCTGCCAATGCAACAATGAAAACATCAACTAATATAGATAACATTAAGGCAAAACATTCACCAAGAAATTTTAAGGTATTTAAAAAAAATAAATATTTTATAAGGGAAGGTTTGGTTGATAGGTATAGTGTCTGTGTCTGTCTTATAGGCTGTTTATCAGGAGTTTGACTCTTAGATCATGGGCATATGTTAAGGTTCACCACCACTTTCCCATATCTCAGATTTTCTTTGTAGAAAACATTATTGACATTTGCCAGCTGAAAATATCTTTACAGCTCTGATCTGTAGATTGCCATTTACAGAAATTGAAGGGTACTATAAATGTTACACCTAATATCTAGGAAGCAAGCTCTTGATACATGCAGACGTGGCATTTTAATCAACAAATCTCTCTACAAATGGTTTACAAGTGATTTTTTGCAATACATCATAAATGAATAAACTGTGCTTGCAGGCTATTTTGAAATCCTAATTTAACCTAAAATCACAGTTACAAATGCCTTAGAAAACCTTAGGAAATGAACAGACTAATGAGATAATCACACATTGAATTGAAAGTGAAAACCTCAAGTTGCTATTTCGCCCATTCAATTTAATAAATCAAGCATTTCAGCTATGTTTTTATGGAACCTCTCATAAAGAAGAATTAACAACCATCACCAAGTATAAGTAGCTTCCTGCAGTCAACCCACCTTCCAAAAGCAATTTTAAAAACTCTTTTTTTTTCTTACATACAACTGCTGATATTAACAAGTTTCCTAATGCATGTTGGTTATCTACATTATGAAATAAAAATAACCTTCCAGTATAAAATTAACCTAAACTTTATACCATTCAAATAAGTGATAAAATGCTAACTATACATTAAATTTGTCATAAAATAACTTGAAACTTTGGCTACCACTTTCTTCTAGTTTTTATCCTTTGTTTCTTAAAGACTGACAATAATTCACAAGTGGAAAATATGGAGAAAGAAGAAAATGATGTTAGAATAGAGAAAGGAAAAGTAAAGGGACCTAAAGACCTAAAGATTTATTTCAAATAAATAATGAAATCAAGAGGAGATTCTCGCATTGAAAACCCAAAAGAGCCATGAAATTTAATTAACATTCTAGGATAGGTCTTCTTTCTTCAGAAGAAAAGGTGACCAACCAATTCAAATACCAACTTCTGCATCTTATTTTGTTTTAAAGTATCATTTGCTACTAATAAAAAATTGAAAATGTGTATATTTATTATCTAATTATTTAACTACTTATCAAAGATTACATCCTTCTGATTCTAACTTCTTACCAAAAAAAAAGAAAGAAAACTTTAATACTATCATCACAAAAAGCCAAACACATCAGGAAAGCCTATAGGTTTCCCAAATCTGTCTCTAACTGTCCAAAGTAATGTAATAAAAAGCAAAAACCAACCTCAAGTAACCTCAAATATCAAGGAATGAGGAAAAATTAAACTGAATTGACTTAATTCACTAGCACATATTATTTTCAGAAGGCAATCGGGTATAGAAGAATTGTGTTTTTTCAATAGAAAAACTAAACTAACAGCAAAACAATCCCTGTGGGAAGTACAAAGCTGGGGGAAAAAATGTTTACAGCAATGTTTCTGATAAAGGTCTTATTTCTAAAATACATAAAGAACTATAAGAATATAAGTCATTCCCCAGTTGATAAATGGTCAAAGGATATGAACAGACAATTTTCAGATGACAAAATTAAAGTTATCTGTTGTTATGTGAAAAATGCTCTAATTCACGATCGATAAGAGAACTGCAAATTAAAATAACTCTGAGATACCATCTCACACTTCTCAGAATGGCTAAGATAACAGGAAAAGATAATGATAAATGTTGAAGGGGATGTGGGAAAACTGGGACATTAATGCATTCTTGTTGAAGTTGTGAAATGATCCACCGTTCTGGAGAGCAATTTGGAATTATACCCAAAGGGCTATAAAATTGTGCATAACCTTTGACCCACTAGTGCCATAACTGGGTCTGTATCCCAAGCAAATTATAAAGAAGGGAAAGGGATCCACGTGTGCAAAAATGTTTGTAGCAGCTCTTTTTGTAGTATCAAAAAATTGGAAAATGAGTAGAAGCCTATCAATTGGGGAATGGCTGAATAAGTTGTGATATATGAAAGTAATGAAACATTGTTGTTCTATAAAAAATGATGAACAAGCTGATTTTAGAAAGGTCTGGAAATTTACATGAACTGATGTTGAGAGAAACAAGCAGAAGCAGGAATACATTGTATATACAATAACACCAAAAATATATGATAATCAACTATGAAACACTTGGTTCTTCTCAGCGGTTCCATGATCTGAGGCAATCCCAACAGACTTTGGATAGAAAGTGTCATCTGCATCCAGAAAAAAACAAAACAAAACAAACAAACAAACAAAAACTATTGAATGTAAATCAACACATACTATGTGCACTTCTTTTTTTCTGTTTTTTTCTCTCCCATGTTTTTTCCCTTTTGTTCTGATTTTTCTCTTCCAATATGATTCATAAAGCAATGTGTATTAAAAATAATTTTTTGAAAAGCAAGGAAAAAACCCAATTCCTGTGATATTATTTCAAAAAAGTGTCCTCTAAATCCTAAATCCTCTACTGCCTAGGTGCAACAAAACTCAATCAAATGATTTCTCAAATACAAAAGAATATTTCAATCTAGATTTTAAAAACTATATGACCAAGACATTGGCTATTTTTTTAACTGATTCTTTGGTGCAAGCATTTAACCTGACCCAGAAAACCAACAATACGCTCATTTAAATGATTGTAAAAATAAGATTTCTAAATAAGTTCCAAATGTTCAACTTTTCTATGATTTTTATTTCTATAGTTAACTGTACTTAATTTTATCTAGATTTTGTTTGAGACAGCAACAATTTAGAATACATATCCTTAATAGTACTTATCAGGTCAACATCCTCTGCCTCTATAAAATAACGTTACGGTACATGGAGTGCTGGAATTGGAGGCAAGAAGACTACCACAGCATAATAAAAATAATAGGGAGCATTTAAATAGCACTTACTAGCACAGCACCAGGCACTATCATAATGCTTTACAAATATTATCTCATTTGATCCTCACAACAATCCTGAAAGGCAGACATTGTTATTATCCCTATTTTACATTTAAGGAAACCGAGGCAAACAATAACTTGTCCAGAATCACACAACTAATGTCTGCAGCCAAATTGGAACTCAAGTCTCAGTCCCAGTATTCTATCTCAAGGGTCAGAGCTTCATTCTCCTTCCCTGTAAAATGGAGACAATGGTCATTCTACTACCTAACGCACAAGATCATTGTGAATCTCAAGTGAAATTACATTTATAACAAGTTGCACAAACTTTAAAGCCACAAATTAATATTAGCTATAAATATATTATTGTGTACATCTGTTAATTTTGAGAAATTCAAAAAACCATCGTCACCTTAAACTCACTTCAAGGTTTGCTGGATAATGTATAGTACCAATACAACACATAAAAAAGATCAGTAAGTTAGTGGATCAACAAGCATATATTATATGCTTACTATATATCAAGACTGAGAATACAAATACAAGCAAAATGAATGGTATGCCTATTCTCACTGCCAACTCCACAAGTCCCTTTTTTGATATGGTTCCTGAAGGCAGTCCTATGCCTAAGTAGATAAACAGCTCAATCCAAACAGCCAAGTGATTCTGCCTGCTTATAAATATCAGAGGGTTTGAAGGGTTCTTTTACTGGAGAAGAAGCAAGACCTTTTAAATGCAACAATCTTAGGGTAAATATTTGGGGCTAAGCACAGTTGGTTGGAAGAATTTCTTTGAGTCTGGGGGTTGCACTAATGGATTTTCACTAGTCAGTAGTCTATTTGACTTTATGTCACTCCTGATTTAGGGCAAAAGGAGACTAATCCAACCAACTTGCCTTAATTACAATGGTCTTAAATGTAAAAGCATTAGGATTGTAGATTTAGAGCTGGAAAGGGTATCTTCTTCAATCAATCCTTTCATATTACAAATGAAAAATCTGATAATTAGAGAGATTAAGTGACTTACCCACGGTAATACAGATATTAAGTAGCAAAACTGGGATTTGAACCAAGGATCTTGGACTCCAAATCCAAAGATTTCAATGAATCGCAAAGCAATTCGGAAAAGAAATGTAAAGAGTAAGGTGTCATGGGAGACTATAAAGTAAAAGGAAAAGGGAATATGAAATAAATCAGACTCATAGATAGTGAATATCAAGAGAAAGAAAGTCTTCTCAAAAGTAGATCATTTGAAAAAAATCAATAAAGGTGACTAACATAACAGAAGAAAAGAAAATCTAAGTAATTTGGGAGATTAAAAAAATTCCCATCGAGTTCTCTTTAATTGGGAAAGGGAATTGCAGATGGCATCTTGGTCCCAACCCCACCCCCCAAAAAAAGATATTTTCAGAGAAATCATTGGTCCCAGTCATAATTTTCTTGGAGATGAGGAGGTAAAGAGAAAGACTATGAAAACCCGAAGTCTAGGAGCAGAAGATGTGAGACGAATACTAGGTCTATGGAAGCCCAGCTGACAAGATAAGACCCGGTGTAGTAGCCGGAGACTCAAGTTACCAGGAAACATTATATGTGCATTTTGTGTTTCTCTCTACCCATCTTCCCAGAAAAACAAACAAAAAAAAAGGGGTAAAATTCTTGCAAAATTGTGGCTATCAAGCTTGAAATGTTCTATTTGAAGATAAGAACGGGGAAAAGCAGAATAAATCCAAGCTCCTGCAGGCAGAGGGCACGTTAAATATTCCCAGAGGGCAGGAGTTGGCACCTTACTCCAAACACCAGTTGAAAGACGCGAAAGTGGAAAGCCGATTACAATCTTCAATCCACCATACACACACACACAAAAAGGCAAAGGAGTTTGTTGGATAGTTTGTTTTGTTTTTTTTTTATCAAAAGATAGGGTTAAATAGACAAGCACAGCGAAACCGACAAGATCTCTTTGTTGGAAATGTTTAGGTCAAGCAGCTCTCTTACCTTGGTAGGTTGGTTCTTCTTGCTCCGAACCAGTAGCGAGTGGTGCACAAAAGCTTTTCTTGGAGCTCAGCAGCTCTTCTTCTTGGTCGAGAATCGAGAAAATGGACTTGGGTGAAAGGTGGACTAGCAAAAGCCCTACCACTCCCCGAGCTAAGCCAGCGCCTCTCAAGTCTCCCCAGCCGGGGAAGCCTGTTGCCTCCCGTACAGATGCTTGAGAGAGGCGGGCTGAGAAGAGGACCTTCCCAGGGAACCTAACTCTCCGCAGCCAGACCCGCTGCGCGCTCTCTCCGCTCCCACTGTAATCCCAAAGCTCTTACTAGCTAGTAGACTAGCCCTATATGCTGAGCATGCCCAGTTCGCCCGCGAACGCCACCCTAAGGGCTTGCAGCAAGCTTGCACACTCCACTTGTCCGTGTTTTGCCTGCAGCTCAGAGAAGAAGGCGGCTCGGGCTTGAGTAATGGTGAACCATCTGGCTGACATCGGCTTTGAACGTGAAAAAAAAGCTGGGAGGGAAGAAAGGGGAGGAGCGCAAAAGTTATTAAGAAATTGATCCGAGTCTGAAACCACTGCTTTCTAGCGGATCTGTTCACCTTTTCGGGATCATTAATACTGCTAGGCAGATAAACAAGCAATGATGCTCAAAAGGCAGATATGTGGCGAGGAGAAGCTTGGAGTGGGTCCTGGGGCCCCCGGAGTAAGGATCTGTTGGCTAAACAGAAACGTTCCGGAGAGGAGGGGAGGAAGAGAAAAAGTGACATCCACCCCGTCAACCTTACAACTGTTGGGAAAAAATATCTTTCATGAAATAAAACATTCTCTGGCAATGATAAAGCCAGGCAAATGCAATTGATAAATTGCTCTTCCATCTCTCTTGACTCTCCTTCCTTTTTCCCCCTTTTCTTTTCTTCTTGCCTCTTTCCCTTTCTCTCTTCCTTTCCTTTTTTATTTCTTCCCTGTGAATTTCTACTTCTTTGTGTTATTTCTACTTAGTCGCAAAAACAAACAAACAAATAAAAAAATACTGGATTTGGAGACGAGTGGGAGAAACTGAATTCAAATCCAACCTCTGATGCTTAATGTCTGACTGGACAAGCACTAAATTTTTCTAATCCTCAGATTCCTCATCTTTATTGATGGAATTGGAGTAGATGACCTCAGATCCCTCAGAGCTCTACACCTATGAACTCTACAAAGGCTGGCTGGATAATTGAATGAGAAAGGAGACAGCACGGGAGCCTGGCTAGCTAACTCTGGAGTCTGAGGACCTAGGTTCAAAGGCTATCTCTGAAGATGACTTATGTGTAGGACCTTAGGCAATTCAGTTAGTGTTCTGGAACTTGGTTTCCTCACTGATAATATGAAGGGATTGGACTAAATGTCTTCTGAAATGCCTTCCAGGTCTAGAGCTATAATTTTATGAATTTATGATCCCCTCAGCATAAGACTTCCTGAAACTAAAGTCTATTCATAATATCCCTAAATCATCAATACTCTGAAGTGGAAACTGTAGCTCAAATGAGCAGTCCATAATCAACTTTGAGTTTCTCACAACTTTTGACCAGAGACTGTTCAGTTTAGGAAAAAAAGAAATGAATCCTCAGGATATTTACCCTTTTTAAAAATTCCCTTAAAAAAAATATGTTCTAGAAACCATTTTCCATCTTTTGACCCTACTTCCACCCTACTACAAGCCCTCACCATCCCATAATTGACTTTTGCAATAGACTGCTGACTGATCTCCCTGCCACATGTCTCTCCCCACTCAGCTTATCTTCCACTCACATTCCAATAAAGTCTTCCCAAAGTACAAATCTAACCACATCACCTCCATATACTCAATGAACTCTAGTGGCTTCCTAACACCTCTAGGATCAAATAGAAAATTCTCTTTTGGGTGTCCAAGTCTTTCTTTGACTTTGAACCTGCTCTCTTCTCACCTTTCCATTCTTCTAATAGTCCTTGTGACACTGACCTCCTTGTTATTCCTCAAACCAGACACTCCATCTCTCAACTCTGGATATTTTAATCCTTGTGACACTGACCTCCTTGTTATTCCTCAAACCAGACACTCCATCTCTCAACTCTGGATATTTTAACTTACCATCCCCTTTCCTAGGATGCTCTCCCTTCTCCTCATCTCAGCCTCCTGGCTTCTTTGGTTCCCTTCAAGTCCCAGCTAAAATCCCACCTTCTACAAGATCTTTCCTGAGTTCTCTTAATTTGAATGTCTTCCTTTGGTTGATTATCTCCAGATTATCCCATACATAGTTTGCTTTGACCTAGTTTATAATGTTGTCTCACCCATTAGACTGAACTCCTCCAGAGAAGGAAATGTATTTTTGTTTTCTTTGTACTCCTAACACATAACACAATGGTTGGACAATAGTTGGTGCTTTTGTAAATATTTACTGACTAACTAAAAGACAAAAAATGTCCTTTCCAATTTCAAAAAAAAATTGCAATTCTGAGACTGTGATTTTTCCATTACTTTCTTTCACAAACCATTTATTCCAGTGACCAGTACACCATCCACCACCACCACCACTACTTCCATCAAGAAGTCATTAAAAGGTATTTTCCTTCTCTCAAACACATTTTAGATTATGTTTTCTAAGCCAGTACTTTAGTGCGTTTATGTCTATCTATATTGGCTTTTTCTCTAGAACTTTATAACCTGTTGAAAATCAGTGGAAGGCCAGAAAGCTGAAAACACACTTCCTTGAGAAAACTTACTAACCATTTATTTGTTTGATTCTGTTTGAGAAGTTCAGGAAGATGAAAGTGAAAACAGAAGAAAAACTCCAGGTTTTTATGCTTTGGGAAGTCAATTATTATTCATTAAGTACCTACTATGTTCCAGTCACAATGATGAACATTGGCAGGGAATGATTATGCTTGAATATTGTTAATTTAGGACAGGTGTGTTCTGGAGATCTATAGGAAAAAGAAAAATGAGATATTTGGAGTTAGGATGAGTGAGAGTTAAGAAGAAATTAGGAAGGACTCTCAAGAAGAGCTCCTGAAATTAATTTCATCTAGTTTTCCAATCATTTTTGGGGGGGAAGGGTTGTTTGTTTTGCTTTCTGAGGCAATTGGGGTTAAACAACTAACCCAGGTCACATAGCCAGTAAATGTTAAGTGACTGAGGTCATATTTGAACTCAGGTCCTCCTGACTTCAGGACTGGTGCTCTATCCACACTGCACCAACAAGCAACCCCCAGCCTTCTAATCTTTGAGGGAAACTTCTCAAATACATACTTATCAGAGGTTTAAATATTTTCTAATGCTTTGTGAAGTAGCATATTCAGGGTTTTTTTTTTTTACTTTTATAAATTGTCCTTCTGATTTAAAATCAATCTCCTTATAATTTGTATTTATTGATTCAAGTTTTGCTTAATGAAGATACATACACTAAATCTAACTCCTCCACTACAAAACTGCCCTACATATATTTGAATCTAATTTTTATATCCCTAAGTCTTCTCTATCTTAACCATCCCCATTTCCTTCAACTGTTCCACCATCTCCTAGGCCAGCAGTCTTACTTCTGAGGATGAAGTCCCAGCCCTCAAAGCCATCATCCAGGGAAGTAACTTCCTTGTAGAAGGATTGAACTATCTCCACCAACTGCCAACCAACAGCCATACACAAAAGACAAGAAAGCCACCCTAGATGAAGTAGCAAGGCATTTTTTTTTAGGGAAAGACAGGAATTAGCACTTTGCAGGCAAGCAGAACTATCCCTATCACCTTGTCCATTCTTTCCTCTCAGCCCCTGAGAAGGGTAGCCCCAAACCCTGAATCTAAGAGTCTTGAGAGAGCACAGTGCCTATAGGCATCATCTGGAAGCAGTCCCCGTGGAGATGCTGCTGCAAGTGCTACAGTCAGAGCTATTGAAGATCCAGAAAACAATGTTCTTGCCTTACCTCCAAACTCCTTGGCACTTATCAAATGGTTTAATATTAGTAAATGACATGATTTTATCAGTGGCAATAATATTTAAAAAGAACTGCTTCAGGGTGGTTAGGTGATGCAGTGGATAGAGTACCAAATCTGAAGTCAGGAGGACTTGAGTTTAAATCTGGTCTCAGACAGAGGAATAAAAAGAAGAAGAAGAAGAAGAAAGAAGAAAGAAGAAGAAGAAGAAGAAGAAGGAGAAGAAGAAGAAGAAGAAGAAGAAGAAGAAGAAGAAGAAGAAGAAGAAGAAGAAGAAGAAGAAGAAGAAGAAGAAGAAGAAGAAGAAGAAGAAGAAGTTGTGTTTCCATCTGTTTTGTCACTGAACTCTAAGAACCATGAGACCCTTCAGGTGATTGGCAGCTGAAACCTTTCATGTGTTGCCTTCATTAGAATGTCAACTCCTTGAGAACAGGGATAGTCTTACTCTTCTATTTATATCCCCAGTGCTTCACACAGTGCTTTTCCCTTAGTAAAAACTTCATTTACTTATTCACCACCTACCATTCTGGTCATGTTGTTCTGAATGTACTGCAGTCTGTCCGAGTCTCTCTTAAAATGTGATATGAGATGATTGTATGAATGGTCTCAGAAGAACCCAATAATTACATATATTATGACAAAAATCTAAAAAGATTACCAGACTGAATAATGTCCAAGAATCTGAAGAGAAACAATATTATAAATACCTTTATTCAGCCCAGATCTGTACAAAAAGACTGCCATAAATTTGTGGGCATTGGAAAGGGGATATGAAAAAAGCCAGCCCAAACACAGGTTAACAACCCAGAGGCCACAGATGCTTCAGTAGCACTTGAAATCCTCACTGCTCATACTCCAAAGCAAGAGAAGGAGAGCATTCAGTGAAATATCTCGAGGATGGATGGGAATTTGCCATACTCTGGCCAATCCAACTGTGGTAGTTTCTGCTGGACTCAAGGGCATTTAAACTTCACAGAATTCCAATTTGAGCCCTTCTGGAGAATCCTGAAGGCAACAGTACCATAAAGCTACTGAGCTAGGGAGACCTAAAATCTGGCAGCATTCTGAGCACAAACATACCAAAGGAAGTAGAAATGAGCAGCAAAAATCCAAAATATGAAGTTCAGAACCAAATAGAATCCAATCACTTCTATCCAAGAGTAGAGGAGGGGGCAGAGGTATATTGTCCCTGGTATATTATCCCAAATTAGATACTGAGACTGGAGATAGGAATATACACAAGACAACACTGAAAGCTACAAAGAAATCTTATAATACAGAGACAATAAGAGAAGTAGAGAGTACCTCAACAACAACTACAAGGAGAATAACAAACATATACTGCGACTTCATTATAAGAACTATTTGAATAGCTAAAGAAATGAGGCAAGATATTAATAGTAAAATTAAAGTGAAAAAAGAAGCTCTGAATAAAGAATTGGAAAGAGAGTGAATGTCCTAAAAAAGAGATCAGAAAAACTTTATCCAGGAAAGATAGCCCCTGAAAAGTAAAATGGATAAACGAAAATTAATTACTACATGAAATATGAAATATTAGCACAAAATCGGAAGATTAAAAATAAAATGTAAGTTATCAACTATCAAAAACAACTAATTTGGAAAACAAGGGAAAAGGAGATAAATCAGGAATCATCAGATTCCCTGACATAAAAAATATCTGGAATACTATAAGGTCAAAACAAAATAGAAAAAAAAATCTATTATTTACTTCCTGAAAGAAACCACAAAATGAAAACTTCCTGGAATATCATAACCAAAATCAAGAGCTTCCGAGGCAAAGAAAAAATTATTATGTGCAGTTATATGTAGCCAAAAAGAAAAATTTCAAAGAGTGAGAATGATTATTGTATTCTAGTACAATATTGAAAAAGGAAAAGATAAAAGTTTACAATTAAAAATAACTCATTATAAAACTGAGGATCTATCCTATCGGGGCAAATGTGTTCTTAATAGAATAGAAGAAATTCAAGTGTTCTTAATGAAGAGAACAGATAAATAAAAATCTGAAATGGAAACACAGGAGTCATGAGAAACAGAAAGTACCCACTATTCAGTCTGTAGAAATCACAGAGGCAATGGGATTTGTTAACACCTTTTGTCAAGAAACATTATTTGTGAGAAAGAGTTAGTATTCAAAGATCCTCATCCAAATTTTGTGAGGGGAAAAAAACGAACTTTTAAGTAAAATATGCAATTTCATGGTTTCTCTAGATCATCTATGTGTGTATGCATATGTATATGTGATTATATATGATTATGATTTCATGATATATACATATATGTGATATAACCTCTGTGTAGCTAATAAGAAAATTTACAAAGTGATCTATGAACTTTATAACATAAAGGTATTTCTTTGCTGAGATAAATGTAATGGTAGAGTTGCTCACCATACTCTTGAATGGGAATACTGTACCTTTTGTGTGCCTTTATGTGCCATATTCCCTTTATGAGGATCTGTTGAACGCAATGATCTTCTCAGAATAATAGGTTAAATATGTAAACAAAATACATAGTTCATCCAATAATATTGGAGTAGTTACCAAATAAATTCTTTTTAAAAACAAGTTTAGGGATCCCAAGTTAAAAAAAAATGTTTCTATATAATTGTGATCCATATGAAGTGGAATGCGGCAGTTATAGTCCTTAACCTGGAATTGTGATTTCATTAGCACAGGAAATTCCCTCCACCAATGCAGATGAATATATAATCTGCAATATTTAGTTTTAGAAATCTCTCTGGGACACTGAGATGTTATGCGACTTGTCCAAAGTCATGGAGCTAGTCACTAGTCACTAGTCCAAAGTCACTAGAGACAGGACTAGAATCCAGATTTTCTAGTATATGAATCTGATTCTGTAGCCATTATGCCATTATAGCTTTGCCTTTCTGATAGATCTAGATATTATAGACCTGTGACGTTTTCCTTGCAGCTGTGTCAAACTTAAAAGTTGAGGTCTTTTTCACATAAACTGTTATAAAATGACAAACCTGCCATCTTATTATTTGTATAATTTCTTAATTTAAATGAAAAACTATAAAATACATACATACATGTTTATATCTCTTACTAAATTTCATCTTGTTTTTGCCATACTTTTCCAGATTTATAATTTTTAAAAAATTCTATCATCAAACATATTAGCTATTTCTCATAGCTTTGGTTCATTTATATATTTGATGAGGAAATACCTAAGTGGTCATTCAATTTGATTTTAATTTAAGAAACAATACATACCTATGTTTAAGAAAAGCTGCTATGCACTGGTATTAATGGTGAACAGGACAGGATTAAATATAAAATCTTCAAATACAACATTAGAATCCTTCATACAAGTTGACATTAAATCATATAGAGAATCAGGAAGAGAAAAACAAAGAAAAATGCAAAAGGTCTTTCAATATTTCTAAAAAAAATACATTTTTTTATTGATAATAGTGTAATTATAGTACAATCCCCAAAGTTCTCTATATAGAAGTAGAAATGATATCTAAAAAACAAAGATGGAAAAGGCAGTATATTTGTAAGATCTATAATAGATGTATTTTGATGGCTGCTGATGAATGATATCTAAGATAATCAATATCTGATAACAAAGAATCTCCAGTCAAAGAAAAAATTACCTTCCATTGTACCAAAAGAACTGGTTTGTTGAAATGATTACCAATGTCAATGGCTTTTGAAAATCATATAAGAAAATAGGAGACATGTCATGGTATTGGAGGAGGACAAATATTGTAGTGACTTATTTATTAAAAAAAAAAAAAAAAAACAACCAAAAGAATCTGTAAGCTATAGACCAGTAAGCTTGACTTTTGTTCTTAGTAAAATGCTAGAACATAAATGTGAAGGGTTATGAGGAGTCTCTTCCGTCTTGTTATATATTTGCCACCTTTTGATCTCTCTTTACCTCAATACTTACCATTCTAATCTAGCTGCCACACAACTACCTATGTGATTTTCCTACAGCATAAATATGATTATGTCACATAAATAAATATAAATAAAATAATTTAATAAAATCAAGTGGTTCTCTCATACCTCTAGGATCTGATATAAATTCTTCTGTATGGCATTTAAAATTCTTTATAACTTGCCCTACACATACTCTGTACTGTAACCATACTAACCTAATTGTTGTTTTATCTCCCATCTTATTGCCTTTGCATTTGCTGGCCCTTGTTCTCAGGAATGTACTCCCACCTTCTCTCTATCACTTGGAATCCATTAAATTCCTTGAGCTGAAGCTCAAACATTACATTCTACATAAGGCTTTTCAAGATACCCTTAATTGCTAGTCCACTTCCTCCTATAATATCTTTGTATTCACTTTGTATATGTTGTATTATCTTAGTGTTGCCAAGGTAATTGGGACACTGGAGATGGATTTCTGATGCTTCAGCAGAAAGCAGCCCAGTGGCCCTCTTCCTCCATCTCAGGGAGTTCGTCTTGACCCTGTGACTGGCAGATTAAATGCTGACTGAAAAACTAATCTTTCTCATATTTAGATTCTGGGGACAGCTGAAGTCATTTGAGAGATTCTGACATCAGGCTATTAAGAGAATTGGAGATGAGTGGAAGCCCATCATCGGAAGTCTCAGAGGAAAGCAGTACTATCCACAAAAACGTCAGTGCTGGGCCTTAAGACCCAGACTGTGCATGTAAATCACTGGAATAGATATTGTATCTCTGAAGATCCTTTGACTTCAGATTTGAGACAATGATTTCTATCCTTCACTTGTTCTCATTAAGTACCCACTTCTGATTTCCTGGAGCTTATCTTCTTTAAACCTTTACTTATTTTTCCATGTTTATTTTGTTTTTAAAGTCAGTAGTTGTGATAAACATGGTTAACTGTAGTATTGCTAACATATGTGTGTCTTTAAATGTAGCAGAGACAACATAAGGAAGTTCCCTGGAGATGAGGGAAATAGATTTATAACTGTGGTATGTTCCAAGGTTGGGGCTTAAAGAATAGAAAATTATTGATTCATCATTTTTCAGCTCCCTAGAGCAGAGACAATTGGTCATTGTTTAACTGGCATTGGAGATAGGATCTTACCACTTTCTTTCCCATTGTCTCTCTCTCTCTCTTTCTTTTTTTAATAGCTTTTTATTTACAAGTTATATGCATGGGTAATTTTATAGCATTGACAATTGCCAAACTTTTTGTTCCAATTTTTCCCCTCCTTCCCCCCACCCCTTCCCCTAGCTGGCAGGATGACCAATACATGTTAACTATGTTAAAGTATAAATTAAATACAAAATAAGTATACATGTCCAAACCATTATTTTGCTGTACAAAAAGAATCAGACTCTGAAATAGTGTACAATTAGCCTGTGAAGGAAACCAAAAATGCAGGTGGACAAAAATATAGGGATTGGGAATTCTATGTAATGGTTCTTAGTCATCTCCCAGAGTTCTTTCGTTGGGTGTAGCTGGTTCAGTTCATTACTGCTCCATTGGAATTGATTTGGTTCATCTCATTGCTGAAGATGGTCTGGTCCATCAGAATTGATCATCATATAGTATTGTTGTTGAAGTATATAGTATAATGGTCCTGTTCATTTCACTCAGCATCAGTTCATGTAAGTCTCTCCAGGCCTTTCTGAAATCATCCTGTTGGTCATTTCTTACCGAATAATAATATTTCATAACATTCATATACCACAATTTATTCAGCCATTCTCCAATTGATGGGCATCCATTCAGTTTCCAGTTTCTGGCCATTACAAACAGGGCTGCCACAAACATTTGTGCACATACAGATCCCTTTCTCTTCTTTAAGATCTCTTTTTTCCCATTGTCTCTTACCTCCTGGTTGGAAGGAGAAACCACCATTTCAAAAAGGAGAGGCTGAAGGAGTTCCAAGGAATTGCTTAGTCTACATAGAAATGGGAATAAAATCAATTGACAACAATATTCATAAGAATAGTGTAGCACACCACACTTCACTATTACATATAGATTATTTATATATTTCTATAGGTATATTGTCTCCTGATTAAAATGTTTGCTTGTGGAAGTCAAGTACTCTTTTACTTTGGTCTTTGTCTACCCAACACAGATCATAGAGCCTGGAACATGGTGAGCATTTAATAAAAGAGTTTTTAATCTGGGGGGCTGTGTTCATGTTTTTGTAATACACCATTTTGATAAGTATTTCAATATAATAGCTATATATCTTATTTTATACATTTAGAAACATTATTTGAATATTAGACTGCCAAAAGAATTCATTACACCCCCCAAAAAATAAATACTTGTTAATTGATTGGATTGATTTAATTAATATGTTTTTACTTTATATATCATGTGTTATGTTTCTTTGTGTATATATGCATAAAACTTTAATGAATGCCATTCTTTTGTGGACTATTTTTACTACATACCTAGACTCAAGGGAAGGCCAGGGGAAAAAAGGAGAAAGGATGGAAAAAAGACTAGAGGATAAATGTCCCAACTTTAAGCCAGTGCATTAGGAGGAATTGGGAGCAAAGTTTGTGAAGATTTGCATCCTCTCCATTTTCCTGAAGAGGGAGGAGGATGAGGCAGGGGGGACTAGGGAGTAAATTATCAGGTGATTGACTTCATACTCTACTGTGACATGTGATGGTTACTATTATGCATTTTTGCTTATTAATCGTTCAACTTTTAAAATAAATCAAATTCATTTATTAGTCTGTCTTTAGGTAGTATGAAATTTAATTCATAGAAGAAATTTGGTAAGAGTGCTTGGTTTCACATTTAATGAACAATTTTCTGGTATAGTTATTCATTGGCCTTTAAAAGGTTTATGTGGTACAGAGGAAATTGTGTTTTTTTTTGGTATCTGAGGACTAGGATTCAAATCAGAAATCTGCCATATTACCACTCTTCCATTGGGAGTAAGGTAATTTAACTCAAACAAGAAAAAAGATACTGAATCTCATTTAAAGGAAAATTCCCCCAAAGTCTCTAGAGTAGCAAGCTGAAAATAGGAACATGAAAAAGACTACCTACTCGTCCTGTTTCTTCCCAGAGTCATTTCCTTCAGCAAGCTGAAGTGTGATTGTTCTTTTTCATCTTCTCTTTTAAAGCCAGAAGCCAGAAGTACTCAAATGATGGGTTCCTAAAGGAGTATTGACAAAGCCTGGAGCTCTCTCATTTCTTATTCCTTCTGTCCTGTCCCTCACTCAGGGCAACATATTCATCTCCATCCTTAAGAAAAGTTCCATACTAGTGGATCTCTTCGATAAAGAGAGCTTTAATTGATCAAAGATGGACAGAAGCAGCTACACCCAGAGAAAGAACATGGGGAAATGAATATAAACTGCTTGCATTTTTGTTTTTCTTCCCGGGTTATTTATACCTTCTGAATTCAATTCTCCCTGTGCAACAAGAAAACTGTTCGGTTCTGCACACATATATTGTATCTAGGATATCCTGTAACCCATTCAACATGTAAAGGACTGCTTGCCATCTGGGGGAAGGGGTGGAGGGAGGGAGGGGAAAAATCAGAACAGAAGTGAATGCAAGGGATAATGCTGTAAAAAATTACCCTGGCATGTGTTCTATCAATAAAAAGTTATTAAAAAAAAAGAAAAAGAAAAGAAAAGTTCCATACTAATGGGTTTTGGGACAGGGGTTACACAAGAGAAGAGCAGAGATTGAATTTGGAACAAAGAAATTGGAGACAATTTCAGGAAAAGTTGAAGCTGGGGAAAATGAGCTGAAATACTTTAAGAGAAGGGCTAGACAAAATGTTTGTAGCAGCCCTATTTGTAGTGGCTAGAAACTGGAAAATGAATGGATGGCCATCAATTGGAGAATGGCTGGGTAAATTGTGGTATATGAATGTTATGGAATATTATTGTTCTGTAAGAAATGACCAGCAGGATGAATACAGAGAGGACTGGCGAGACTTACATGAACTGATGCTAAGTGAAATGAGCAGAACCAGGAGATCATTATACACTTCGACAACGATATTGTATGAGGACATATTTTGATGGAAGTGGATTTCTTTGACAAAGAAACCTAACTAAGTTTCAATTGATAAATGACGGACATAAGCAGCTACACCCAAAGAACGAACACTGGGAAACAAATGTGAACTATCTGCATTTTAGTTTTTCTTCCCGGGTTATTTATACCTTCTGAATCCAATTCTCCCTATGCAACAAGAGAACTGTTCGGTTCTGCAAACATATATTGTATCTAGGATATACTGCAACATATCCAACATATAAAGGACTGCTTGCCATCTAGGGGAGGGAATAGAGGGAGGGAGGGGGAAAAAAATCGGAAAAGAAACGAATGCAAGGAATAATGTTGTCATTATAAAGTAATCATTAAATTAAAAAAAAAAGAGAGAGAGAGAAGGGCTAGAGGTTAAAATATGAGGATTTAACATAGAAGAGAAGAAAGAAGAGCAAAAGAAAGCGAATCATCTAAGGAGAACAAAAAGGAGAAGGTTATGAACTGAATTAATACTTCTGAACCTTTGGAGCTCCGTAACAAATTTGAGAGTCTTCTTAAAGAGGAGAAATCTAGATCCTTTGAGAAAGAAGTAGCTACTTTTCTTTCAAGGAATCTTGTAGACCTGTAGGTACTGTTGATAAAAGGTTGTTCATTAAGGGTCAGATGAATAAAAGAATATGAATGGGAGTCAGTGATTCCTTACTAAGAGTAGAGAGGCAACTGTTTTATCAATTAAAAAAAGGGTTCTGTTCTCTTCTCAGTATATATATATATGTGTGTGTGTGTGTGTGTGTGTGTGTGTTGTGTGTGTGTGTGTGTGTGTGTGTAGAATGAGCCAGAAAATCTCCTAACACCCTCCAGAACAGGTCACTACTTCTGATAATTCATATGAAAACTAAGGATATTGTCAGAAGGATCATATAAATAACTACCACATATTGAAAAAAATATTTGCAAAGTTTTTTTTAAAACATTAACCAAAAAGTTATTTGAATGGTAGTATGATACATTTCCGATTTGAATCCTGGTTGTCAGGTTCCAAAACAAGCACAATTTCCTCTTTATCATGCTATCTCTAAACTTTTTAAAGAATAATGAATAACTATAGTAGAAAATTATTCCTGAATCAGAAACTAAGCACCCTATCAAATTCCCTTTATGAGATAAATCTTGTCCTTGCTACATACAGCAAGAATAGTTATGTGAAAGAGAGTTATGGACTAAGATCATTAATAGACATTGATTCAAATATTTTCATTGAAATCCATATGTGCCCATTAACTGCAAATCTCTGTTTTGGGCTCACTTCTCTTTTCTTTATATGGTTTCTAATTTGATAATTTTATCAGCTTCCATGGGTACAATATATCCAGATGATTCCCAGATTTACATATCCAGTTCTAATTTCTCTCTTGAGCTTGAATTTGGAACATAGAAATTGGGGTGATTTAAAGAAAAGTTGAAGTTGCCTACATGATATTTTGACCCGGATATCCCATAGCCATCTCAAACTCAGCATTCAAAATACAATTTATTACCATTTCCTCCAAATCCCAACTCTTTTTCTGAACTTCCCTATTATCATCAATACTACTACTAATTTTTTTTCCTGAAATTCCTGAATTATCTTGGACTCCAACTCTATATCATCACACACACACACACACACACACACACACACACACACATACACATACACACACACACACACACACACACATACACATACACACACACACACACACATAAAATCAGTTGCCATATCTTGTTTCTATCTCTACATCTCTTAATGTTTTATCTCTTTTCTCCATTCACACAGACACCCCTGTTTCAGACGCTCAGTATTTGGACATGTCTTGCTTATTGCTATAACTTCCTGTTAAATGACTTTCCCAAATCACATGAGGCAGTAAGTACAAAGCTGAAAGAGAGAAGTCAGGTCCTCTGACTCTGAATCGATTTTTTTCCATACTTCCATTCTAGCCTGGCCACTCAGTACCTCTCTAGCATCATCATTAAATAACAAAGCTGAGGAAGAGAAGGAAAACAAGCCAGTAACATTTTACTAGAATATAAGGGGTGTTAGCTTTAGAGTTAAAGGACTAGCATCTTTGGTGTGAGAGAGTATGAAGCCCTTTCAAGGGCTGCTCATCCACTTATAGCATCCATCTGATTCACCCAAATCTTACCTGTGGCTCCAAGAAAATATAGCATGAACAGTTGCCACACTCCAGTAAAACTGTCTCAGGAGATGGGCTGAACCAGGTTGAAGGCAATTAACAGGCTTTGAATCCTTTAGTGAATAAAGGGAATGTTCACCCCCATCATGTGAAGACTTCCTCCAGCAGAATGGTTAGACTAGAACAATTTGTTCCAGTGGCCATGAAGATGGCTAAAGTAGTTACTTGGAAGCTTAGAGCTTGTTCAGATATTGAAAACTCCAAGGTCATTCACTACATCCTGGGCCATCACCAATCATCTTGAATTTTGTCCTGCCACTGGACTTTGACTCAGAAAGAAAGAGTGAGACTGATGGTTTTGTGCAACTCAGCCTCACTTAAATGCAATTTGTCACTCAGTGATGACAATGGTCCTCTTTGAAAATGAAGGGCAAAAATAATAGCCTCCTAATTGGTCTTCTTGCCTCAACTCTCTCTCTTCTCCAAAACAATGTTCACTCACCTGATTCATGAAATAGAAATATGAAATAGCTCTGTTTGGCTTTTATGGTCTCCATAATCTATCTCCAATCCACCTTTACTCACTTATTATGCATTATAGGTACGTCAAATTGGGCTATTTGGTGTTCCTCACATATGACATTCCACTGCTTTAGCATAGACTGTCTCCATGTCTAGAATAAACTGCCTCCTCCCCTTCAAAACATATCAAAAGCAATTATTTCTTATCTGAAGCATTTCTTTACACCCACAACTGTTAGTTTCTCTTTATTAAAATGACCTTCCATTTACTTTGTAGGTAGTTTGTATTTACTTATTCATAGCCATGTAATTTCTATCCAATAATAAAAATTCCTGGATAGCAGTGACTCTCATTTTTGTCTTGTATCTTCACTGCTTCACACTAACTAAATGTTTATTGATTGATTGTCATGAATGCTAGGGAGTGCAATTAACTGAGGTCAGTGAAGAAAGCTAAGAACATCAAGGTTGGGGAAGATTTTATTTTGTTTTGCTTTTTTTTTTGTCTTCTCCTTTTTCCTTTATTTTCTCTTCCTTTTTTCCTATATGAAGAAAAAGATTTTTAAAGCAATAGAAGCACATTACTTGGAAAGGAGAGGATTATAATAACAGCAGAGAGGTGACAATGTCATTCCATTTTTTACTTCTACTTTTTTTTCCAAGAAGAATGAATGACCTATGGACTGGAAATGAGAGGACAAAAATGGCTAACAGGGAGCCAATGTCCTAGAAAAATGTGAAAAAGATGATAGAACACTTAGCTGCCTTTAGTTAATTCGAGTTATCTGACTGAGATGATTCAAATACTGAAAGAACTGGTTGATAAAGTGACAACTGAAAAATCATGGAATTTAAAACATTATAGGAATGGGAGAAAGTGAACATTGTTCCAATTTTTAAAAGCGAGAAAGAGAAGAGAATGGTTTGCCAGCTAGACATTCATGACTTTAATCATTGACAAAATTCTAGAATGGATCATTAAGAATATTGTTAATGAACACCTAGAACAGGAAATAGTGCTGGTAATAAGAACTGGTAATGCCAGATTATCTTATTTGTTATTAATGCTTTTTTTTTTCTTTACAGAATTATTAAAACTGGTAAGAAGACTGTGGTAAGAAGAGAAAACATAGTAAATATGAGGAAGGGAAAAAAGAACAAGCATTGTAGGTAAGTACCTATAATGTGCCAAGCACTTTACAAATACCTCATTTGAAATAATATTCTGTTTTGGGATTTAGATTCAAATTGCACTTGTCTCTATTGTGATCTTCTCCAAGAAGCTTAACCTCCCTAAGTGTTTGCTCATTTCTTTTCACAAATGAAAGAATTAGACTAGGTGACCACTGAGATCTAGTCTAATTCTAGATCTATATACTGTAGTTTTATGAAATCTTAATAAAGCATTTGATAAAGTTATCTTTTACTATACCAAGGAAAATTTGGAGAGTTGTAGAAAAAAAACATACCACTAGATGGATTTGGAACTAGATGGAATTCCAATGGATTTATTCAAAGTATAGTTATTATCAGTTTAATGTTAATTAAATTCTCCATAGGAATGTCTCATTCTTATAAATGATTTGAATAAGACCATGAAAAGACCAAACATTGCATGTTTGTCAAAATTACAAAGACACATAACTGGGAAAGATAATTAACCACTTGAATAAGAAATTCCAAAATGATCTTGATGATTTATTATTTGGGAATAATTGCAATTTCATATTTCAGTTTTTTAGAAATTTAGCATGAGAATTCCAAAATAGACAAGGCATAAGTGGATGACAGTTTGAGAAGAATTTGGGGATTTTGTTGAACTGCAAGCTTAATATGGATCTGCATTGTGATGTGGCAGACAGGAAAAAAACACCTTCTTGAGTTGCATGAAGACATACCTTCCAGAAATAAGGAGACTACTTTTATATACAGCCTCCATATACTCTGCTCTTGTCTGACTATATCAACAATTAATGAATTGATAAGCATTATTAAGAAGTAATAAGAAGCTAATGGAATTTAATTAATTTTTATGTGCTTGTGCACATTGGGGGAAGGTGGTCAAACATAAGCTTTAGGAAAAGTATTTTGTCAGAATTGTATAAAAAGGACAGAAGTGGAAAGATAAGGCAGAATAATACATCAGGAGGCTATTGTAGATGTCTAGGTGAAATATTATAAAAGTCTAAACTAAGGTGGTGGGTTTTGCAAGCAATGACAGATGTTGTAAAGGTAGAAAGGATAAGATTTGTCAATTGATTGAACAAATGTCATGACTTAAAATGAGGAGTTATGTTGCCATCCTGGATGTTTGGGAGGATAGTGGTGTTCTCAAAGAGTAATAGGGAAGTTCTAAAGAGGGAATGGTCTAGGGATGGGGAATATAATGAGTTTTGTTTTGGATATGTTAAGCTTGCAATAGCTATGGGATATTCATTTCAAAAATGTCATAGGCAGTGGGTGATTTAGAATTTGACTCTGGAGAGAGACTAAGAATGGATATATAGATCTGAAAGTCATCTGCATACAAATGACAATTGTACCCATAGGAACAGAGGAGAACACCAAATTAAAGAGTACAGAGAGAAAAGAGAAAAAGTTCTAGGTAGAAGACCTTGGAGGATACCCACAATTAATGGGCATGATCTGGATAAAGAGTTAGCAAAGGAGACTAAAAAGTAACAGTCATATGGATAGGAGGAGAACCAAGAAGAACTAGTGTCATTAAAACCCAGAAAGAAGTTGATCGATATTATCAAATGTTGCAGAAAGTTCAAGAAGAATGAGGACTGAGAAAAATGCCATAAGATTTGGCATTTAAGATATCCATGGTAACTTTAAAGAGAGTAATTTCAGTTAAATGAGATCAGAAAACAAATTGCAGAGGGTTTTGAATAATGAGAGAAAAGGAAGTTGTGGCACTAAGTGTACATAGCTTTTTAAAGACTTTCCCTGAGAATAGAAAGGAAGACATAGGACAATAGCTAGAAGGGATAGAAGAATCTAATGAAACTATTATAATGTTATTATTTTAAGGAGGAGATATGGGCATATATATAGGTGGCAGATAAGGAATCTGAAGATATGGAGGGATTTAGATTAGAATGTGAATAAAAGCAGAGCAATTTCCTAGAGGATGCAAGAGAGGATGGAATCAGTGATATTTATATGGGGTTAGCCTTGGCAATAACATAGATCACTTCATCAGAATCTGAGCAAAGGAGGAAATTGTTGAAATTATGTCAGTTGGGATTAATATGAAATGAGAAAAAGTGAAGAAGGTGTTAGGTTGTTTTATTTTTTTTTTCTGAGAGGGGAGGGGAGCAGGATAGAGCAAGTGAGACAAATAGTATTGTATTTAATCCTAGGTTCCATCATTTAAGAAGGGAACTGTTAATATGGAGAATATCCACAAGAAGGTAATGAGTTCAGTGTTATATGAATGTATATGTATCCTGAAAAAGACAAGACCCAGGATAATGTGATAGCTATCTTCAAATATCTGAAGGTCGGACATGTGGAAGAGTGATGAACTAGGCTATATTTGGTTACAGGAGGCAGAACCGGAAGGAACAAATGGAAATTTCACATAATTTAGGCTTGATAACATCGAAAACATGCTAATGAATAGAGCTGTTTGGAATTGGAATGAGCTGCCTTAGTAAGTAAAGGTTTTTCCTCCTAGAAAGTGTTATAGTGGAGGCTAGATGATCACTTGTCAAATATATAGAATAAAGACTCTTTAGGTATGAGCATGGTGAGAGGAATTTTCAGGTCTCTCCCCCCTCAGAATTTGTGACATTGATCTCAGTGCATTTGCTAGAATGAGAAAAAACAGTGAACTTAAAACTGTTGGAGCACAGCCACTTCCTGGTACAATTGCATTTATAATTTCATTCCATGTCTCTATATCCTATCCCTTATTTTCATCATGAGAACAGATGTGGAAAAAGTCAATTTGTAGAAAGATGATACCAAAAAGAGTGATTTCATTTTTTTTTTTGTCTCAAAGATCAAGGGGAATGATACTTTAGCTCACTTCAATTGCTTCACAATGTCTTGCTGCTTGAGCAAAAATTGTTTGTGGTTCCTATCCAAGTGTTGGGTGAATTTGGCTATGCAGTGATTCAATAGGTTAGCCTTAGGAAAGCTCTTTGAGAAGATCTTAAGGCATCTCCTCTTCCTCATTTCTTCCTAAAGAACATTCAGTACACATAACCACTAAGAAGCAATGAATAGTGCAGAGAACCATGTCTGACCCTTAAAAAAAAAAAATCCCACTAGATAGTATGACTCCAACATGCCCACTGGCAATGGCCAATATGTTAATATTTTTGCAACCTTCCCCTCCACACTATGCCTTTGCTTCTTAATATCTGGTAAATGCAGAACCCATACAAGTATAGAAAAACTTCACACTATTTCACCTCCATTGTTTTAGAGCAATTATTTAGCCTTACCTAATTGATAAATAATTTCATTCACCACAAATGTTTTATCCTAAGGTTATAAGGTAGGGAAATTTTTTGTTCATTTCCTTCATTTCTGGCTTTTCACTTCATACAGAATTATTTCATTTTCACTCTTTTGTCGATTGGTTTTGATCATTTCTTTATCAAATTTCTAGCTGTTTTTAGATTGTAAGGAAGAGATGGGCTGATGTGACTTCCCATTCATTCATCTTGCCAGACATCTTTTTTCTTTTTATGTCACAGGGGTGCCAATAAAGTACTTACACTGTCCATCCTAGGATTACTACGTGACCACCTTTTCTTTTCTTTTAAATAGTCATATTTAATCTTAATAATGCTATTTATGCCACTGAGCTAGATTTAGACAACAGTCTGTAATGAAGAGATACTAGGTAATGAATTTAATAAGGGTTTTGTTTCTATTGCTAAATAACATTATTTCCCTTCATCCATATAACGATGCAAACAAAATGGCCTTTTGCTGGTCCTTAGTCAGTGAGTAACCCAACAACCATTCATTGTTTAATATGTTCCAGGGACCAAGCTGAACACTAGGGATACAAGAAAAGACAAAAATCAAAATCCTGCCCTAAAGAAGCTCATGTTCTAATGAGGAATACAAGAAAACAATAATTTTGTTATATAATTTACATACAGAGTTAATGAAAGGTAATGTTAGAAGGAAGGTATTCACAGTGAAAGTGTTGGGGAAGGCAAAGTAGTAGAAAACCAGAAAAAAAACTCCTGGAGAAGGTGGGATTTGACCAACTTGAAGAAAACCCAGAAAAGTCAGCATATAGAAATTAGAAGGGAAAGTATTTCAAGTGTATAGGAGAGCTAGTGAAAAAGGCAACAGACTAGTAGAGAGACAGATTAATGTGCCAGAAATGCTAAGAAGGTGAATGTGGCTAGATGATAGAGAACATGAAACAGAGGAGGAAGATGGGGGGGGGAGGGAAAGTAGAGAGCAAAGTGTAAATTTTTTAGAAAGAAAGGGAAAGGGCAAAGTTTTAAAGGTCTTTAAATTCCCAAAACTGAATTTTATATTTGATTCATTTTAACAGGTGAGAATAGACTTGAGAGGAGATCAACCAGGACGCTATTGCAATAAGATGATGAGGTGATGAGGGTCCGAAACAGTGTGGTAACTGTAGAAGTTGAGAGAAGGGGGTTTATGACTGATGTGGATGGATATGGAATGTTCCAAAGAGGAGTGAAGGATAAGAATAAAGTTGTGAACTTGGGTGACTGGAAAGATAGTGGTGACCTCAACAATAACTGGGAAATTTGGAAGAAAGGACTACTTTGGGGAGAGATAGAGTTGTTATTGTTGTTTTGGACATATTGACATAATACAGGTATTCAGTTTGAGATATCCCAAAGGCAGTTGAGGAAGCATGACCAGAATTCAGGAGAGAAATTAGGGATAAATAGACCCGAGAATCATCTTTAAGGTTTGAAAATAATACATCAGCTCATTCAATTTTCATAGTAACCTGTGAATTAGACACTATAGCTACTATTATTGCTCTGTTTTATAGCTGAGGCTTATATAATCAAAACTAATGTAATTAATTTAGAAAGAAAATGATTAAAAGGCAAAATCATTGCAGCAAATTTCTCTGAATAAAAGTCTGCTGTCAAAGATATATAAGAACTGATGCAAATACATAGGAAAAAGAACCATTCCCCCATGAATGACCAAAGGTGACAGGTATGAATTTACAAATATCATCCCATCTGATCTTCACAACAGTCTTGGGAGGTAGATGCCATTAATATCTTTAGTTTACAGTTGAGGAAACTGTGGCAGACATAGTTGACTTGACTTACCCAGAGTCACAAAGCTAGTGAGTCTGAGGCTAGTTTGAAGTCAGGTCTTCCTGATTCCAAGCATGGGATTCTAAGTACTACACTATCTATTTGTCTTAATTCTTAAAGTAAGTAATCGAATATATCAAAAGTCTAATGAAAACATATTCCAAATCACTAATAATTAGAAAGATGGAAAGTAAAAAAAATTATCAGTTTTTACTTAGCACCAATCAGGCTTTCAAAAATGACCAAAAAAAGGTAGGGCAGCAACAATTTTGGGAAGGGCTGTGAGAAAGCATTCATACTGCATTGTTGTTGGAACTGTGTATAAGTCCAGCTAACTCTCTCCTCTCTTTCCCCTGACTCCATCATATTGATATAGGATTTAGTGGTACAGCTAATGGGCTTTAGTCTTAAGGTAGCCCAGAATTCACAACCTCTAGCATTTACCCAATCTTAGTGTCCCCAGTACCAAGAATTACATTCTGATTCCTATTGTTTTCAAATTATTTTCAATTTGTTTGAGTTGTCCATTAAGAGATTCCTATAATAGTAAAAAATATTAAATGGCTTTTTCATCTGATTTTATGCTACAACATTTGGGAAAAAAACACCTTGAGATTGTCATCAAACTCAATACTCTACTTTGCTCATGTTGCTGGTACTTTGCAATTCCACATTATTTGAATGGAAATGACTGTCTCCTATTCAGATGATGCAAATAAAGCATCTTTGCTCCCAAAAAGCAGTGTGCCTCTCCCACAAATTGCTAAGAGTTTGAAAGATGCATTGAGTCCATATGCAAAAATTTGTAAAATGTTGAGAAGGCAAAGAGTTAGTCAGATGATCTGTGAATGACCTCATCTAATTGCTTCTATAAAGAAATTAAGGCACCACTGAGTTTTTTAACACTATAGTTTTATCTTTCCTTTTACACATTGTTTTTAATTTTTTTAAATTCTGTACTTAACAAACAGCTGCCAAAAATATGTATTTGCACATACAAGTAAAGTAGGAAAAATGACTGCATATGAAAGCAGGAATGTATGAACAGCTTGCTTTAAAAAAAAGTATTTAATAAATTCAATGTGTTTCTTTCAAAACTGCCTCCTTCTGAAGTTCCTTCTGTTTACTTTTGTCTATATTCTTTCAAAAAGTACATGATTCTGAAGACTTTCTCTGAGTTGCTAGAGAAAAAGGGGGAGAGAGAGAGAGAGAGAGAAAAAAAAAAGAGAGAGAGAAAGAATGAGAGAGAGGAGTTTCCAAATAGGTTCACGTTATGACTAGAACTATTTCTACAGAAGTTTCCTTTGTCCTTCCTCATAGTTAGTCCCACTCACTTACTCAGATGGAATGAAAACTACCTTTATCTGGAGACAAAATCTATTATAGAATTGCATACGGCAAATAAATAAGATTTAAGTATAAATAATGCCACTTCATCAGGTAGTGATAAAGCAAGTGAGAAGACCAGAGGGAGATAAATTTTCTTAGTTCTAGCACAACAAAGAATGATAATAATCTATTAAGAGACCATTCTTAAGAAAATACAATTATATATATTTGGTAGCTTAACATTTGTTCTATCATCTCTCAAAAACAAATAACCCTTTTTGGGTTTGGGTGACAAATCTAAAAAATGGATAATTGCCATTATATATCTTATGAAAGCATTTAGAAATTAGAGGGGTAAACTAGGTTTTAACTAAAGGAAGACCTTTTATTCAAATCTAAGATCCAACATTTTCCATCTATGTGAAATTTATTTCACTTCTATGAACTCCAGTTTCCTCATCACTAAGATAGAATAATAGTATTCATATGTAGTATTTATCTTACAAAGTTATTTTAAAAAATAAATATCATAAACATCTGTTATATTAATAAGATAATAAATTTTATATAGATCTGTAATTGGGAGAGGGACATTGTCATATCAAGTAGAGGTTTGATGTCCACTTTGCATACATACATAATACTGGGATTATTACCCATGCTTGCTGAAGTCAATTCCATTTCTCAAATTCTTTGATTCTGGTTGTTTTCTGTACCACTGGAGAAAAATATACACAACAAAACCCCAAATTTAATTCAACAAAAACTTACTATCGTAATGTGGAAAATACTTTACTAGGCTCTGGGAATAGGAAGGCAAAAGGAAAATGAGCCTTTGACAGAAAAGGCTTACACTCATCTAGAAGGCTGCCATATATGCACAAGTAAGTTAAATACATAGTAATTTCAGAAAAGAGAGAACACTAGAAACTGGGGAAATCAGAAAGGACCTGATCAAGTGTAAGATAAATCTGGAGTTAAGGCCTAGGAAGCTAGAGATGCTAAGAAGTAGAAATGAGAAAGGAATATGTTTTAGATGTGGTGTCAACCTCTCCAAAGGTAAATAGAAAATACTCCCAATTTTACCAAAAGAAAAATTGAATTCTGTCAATAATATTTATTAAGTACCCACTTAGTAGATCTTAATGAATACTTGAAGTGATATAAGGGGTAAGAAGTAATTATCATCACAATTAAGAAATAATGATTAACTGCTGTAAAATCATGATATCCATTCATTAACAGTTTTGGAAATATTTTGTCCAAAACTCCCATAGTTTTTCCCATAGAAACAATGTTATATGTTAGTCAGGTTTAGATTCAGTACACAGTATCTTATGTAAGTCACAATGAATGTTATTGAGAGAATCCCAATTTTGAGTCCTGAGATGAGAGCCTCTCTGTGGAGGATGAAGAAGAACAAAATGGGGACAGTGTGAGGTGAAAAGAGGGAGTTTCTGGTTCATGGCTAATGTCTAGCAAAATGCTGACATAAAATTTTCTTTGACATTTTCCCACTTTCTTTTTCTGTAACTTTCTGTAACTTTTTCCAGACTTGAGTGTTCCATGCTGTACCAAAGTATATTCTAAGACAGCCCACCCAGATCTACCCTTCCTATGAAAGCATTCCTTTCATATTTCAAAATTAGTTGTGCTTTCTACCCCCGTCCCAAAGTTGAGATCTAAATTCCCATTCTCCTAATGCATATGTTTTAAGTGTTAGAAGGAAGAAAAAAGACAGTGTAATATGAGGACAATAGTAGGTCTTTAAATAAGATTTGAATTCAAGTCCAAGCTTCAGCATTTATAAACTCTATAACTTCCTGTCTCTGAGCCTTAGCTTCCCTTTGTAAAACAAGAGATGGTGTTTGTCTTGCCTACCTCCCTAGCTTTTTGAGTAATATGCTTTGCTTAAAGCATTATAGAAATTATCTTGTTCAATTAATGGCTAATTATCACTCTTCTTTCCCCTCCAAAAAAAATTGTACTTTAAAAGCAAACCCAAATAAGTAAAACTTCAGCAGATTAATGAAATTAATTTAAGATTTTCAGCTCAGTGTGGGAAAATATTTGGAATCAAGTTCTTGCCAGTTAGTCCGTATACTCTGAAGACAACTTTCCTAAGATTTTTTTTTCTTTTCACAACTTCACTTTCCCCCCTTCACTTCTGAAGCTAAAGATATTTTGAAAACATCTTCTTTTTCTCATACTAACCCACTAATGTGGCAAAGTTTATATCCATTTTATACATATTTTACTTTCAATGATTAGGAAGAGAAAGATGCCATAGGATCCACTGAAGGGTGGGAGGCAGGAAAGAAATGATAGTTGTGTTTACAGTGCCTTTTTTGGCATCAATATATGTAGCTCCAACCATGGAGGAGTAGAGTGTCAGAGGTATAAGTTCCTATGACAACAATTGTTAGAATAAATGGAAATGATATTTATTTTTTGGCCTTTGATTTGGTGAAGGTAATACTCACATTAATGAAATTATAAATCTACCAAAATACCAGAAATGTAAAAGGAAGCCAAGAAAAGGCTTTTTTCCCTCATTTAAGGAGAGGAGGCTTTCCCTGCAGCTTCCTAAGATGAAAAGGGAGGATCCAACCCATTGAGACAGTGTCAAAGCCAAGAACAGGGAATAAAAAGGCATGTTCCTAGTAAGAGAGATTGCATGTTAAAAGTGGTTATTCTTATCTTTAGAAGTTCAGAGAGAAGTTAATAATCACAGTTCTTTTTCCAGTGTAGAATGGAAAAAGGATTTCAAGATAGATGCCAAAATAACTGAGAAGTATTGTTATAATAGTGATGTCAAAAAAAAGAAAAAGAAAAAGAAGCCGTTAAAGCATTTTTTAAATGTACAGAAGAGAACAGAAAGAAATTCAAAAAGAAACATAACAAAGAGAGTTTTGAAAGAAATGTATAGAGTTTAACATATACCTTTTTTAATTAAAAAAAACAGTATGAAATAGAGATTCACATTTTCATAAATAATCCTCTTTCTCTATTCTGTATATGGAAACACTTTTTTCAGTATTTAAGCTCAAACTTTTTAAAAATCAAAAAAGAAGGAAAGAAGCATAGTTGTACTTTAATTTATATACCATAGGAATCAGCCTTTAATAGACTAAAGGAAGCATATATTTACTAATAAAGGAAGTCTTTTCAGGAGGAGATACATTTGTGAGGATGAGGGATTGCTTCCCAATGTATTTGATGAAGCGGAAGATACAAACGGCATTGAAAAATCATCCCCAAAAAGAGAAAAATCAATAATTAGACCCATATTTCAACTTCCTCATCTACATAAAAATTTTATCAGAATAATGTGTGCTGGCATTGAGAGTATCTTTAATGAAGGTATTAGAAGGAATTAGGCAAATTTTAAAAAGTGATATTATACAACAGAGGATGTTTTTACCATTAAAGAATACAAGATATTATTTCATTTATTTTTGTAGATTATATGCATATATAAATACATGTAGTACATATATACACATATGTACATGCATACATACATATAAAACATTTACTTGGCTGAGCAAAATGATCCTACAGTTTTTGTCATATGTCATATATAGCTCTGTCCCAAGGCCATTGGCATGAATATCTCTCCTATTTGGTAGAGATGAAGGCAAGAGCAAGAGGCAAAAGCTTCAGTTTTTAGCCAGTCTCATTTCTGGAGACACTTCATGCTGGAGCGCCCCTTTGGAACCCTCCAAGTAAGACTCTTCAAAATGTCAAGTCAGTAACCAGGTTTGAAAGAGAAGTTGGAAGAAGCTAACTCCACTTCAAGCTGCTGATGGAAACTATTCTAGGAAGACATGAGAGGAGCAGGTAATTTTCATCTCTCTCCCCAGCTTGCTATGTGTGCTCATTGTGGAATCGGTATATGAGAAAAGAGTCTTGGATAGAGAGCTTAGGATCCTCCCATGCCCCCAGAAATGACAAAGTAATCAAAAGTTAGATCTTATCCAATCGGATCTCTTATGTGAACACTATTTAGAAGAGCAGATAGATAGATATAGTTCTGGCCTGGTATCCCCCTCTCTGAGGAGAGAAGAGTGATGATCTCAGGCCCCAGCCTCCATGAAAGCCTCCTTGGTGAAGGATATAAAAGTTCTACCCCATCCCTTAGAAGAAGAGGCTTTACCAATTTGAAAAACATGATTGTTTGATGATCCTTTAATAATTGAAAACCAATGAGGCATAAAGTTAGAAAATATAAGAGATATTGTTGAAGTAGATTTGATAAAATAATACTAGGGTAAAAGGTCAAAGCTAAACCTGAGGTTACAAACTTGGGTGACTAAAAGAATATAATTTTTTAAATTAAATTTTAATTTAGTTTAATTTAGTTTAAAATATTTTGGAGGCATTTGGGCTTAAATAGCATCCTTTTTTTTAAAAGAAAGTTTTAAAAGAGGCATAGGTTTGAGTGAAAAGATTACAAATTTGTTTTTGGATATATTGAGTTTGAAGTGCCTGGTGAATCATCCAGAATTTGAAAGCCAGAAGAAACCTCAGTGACCATTTCATCCAACTCCTACTGAAAAAGATCCTCATCATAACCTAGCTGATGATGACTATGCAGATTATTTGATGACCTCCAAGAAGGAGAGAACCCATCATCTTTCAATACAATCCATTTTACTTTGGGATAGCTCTAATGGACAGTAAGCTTCTTTCCTGACATTAACCCTAAATTTACCTCCTTGTACCTTTCACTCATTGCTCCTCTTTTTATGCTCCAGGATCATCAGACAGAACATGTCTAACCTCCATTCCATAGCACAGCCTTTCAGATGATTGAACAGAGCCATCTTTTGTTCCCTTCCAACTCTCTTCCCTCCCTGGACTCCTGCTCTTCAATCTTCTCTTAGGAGAATCATACTTAATTCTTTATACAGATCCTCAGATGACATGGACTTAAAACCCTTCATAATCTTGGTTGCCCATTTTTTTGGAACACTCCCTATCTTAGTAATGTTCTTCTAAAACTTTGGCACCCAGAACTGAACATAGTGCTCCAGATATTGTCTGGGGAGTATAAAGTACAGGGGGACTATCATTGTTGATTTACTTAGAACTTGTTGTCCATAAGCTATCTATATCTTCTTCAATGTGCTATTTAACCATGCATCCCTTCATCTTGTACTTGTGAAACTAATTTTTTTGTATCTAAGTAGAACACATTTATCTCTATTGTATTTCATTTCATTAGACTTGTTCCAATGTTTCTACCTTCTTATTTTGTTGGATCCTGACTACTATCCAGTGTATTAGCAGTCCTTCCTAATTTAGTGTCATCTCCAATTATAATGAGTATGCCATTGATGACTTTATCCATGTTATTAATTAAAATGATAAAGAGCACAAAACTAAACAGAGACTTCTGGGGTATTCTCCCCATGATCTTTCGGGCTGACATTGAACCTTTAGTAATTAAGCTTTGAGTTTAGTCATACAATCCATTTCTGATTCCATATCTCTCCATCACCCCCCCCACACACACACACATAAACCCAAACCATGAAATGCCTTATCAAAAGAATTTCTTCCACCAATTTAATAATTCTATCAAATAAGGAAATAAAGTTAAATTGGCATGATCTTATTTTCAGTGAACACATGTTAATTGTTTTTTACTCACTGCTTCCCTTTCTAGATGTTCAATAGCTATCTCTTTAATAATCCATTTTGGAATTTCCCCAAGAATTGAAGTCAAGTGTTTAGTTGAGAATTACTGTGTTCCCTTTCTTCTTCAATTTTGTGATACTTCTTCTTTCAGCAATCTTTCAAATATTAATTATAATGGCTGAGCAATCATACTTGCCAGCTCATTTAGTACCCAAAAATTTAGTTACAAGGTCAAAAGAAAGGGTTCTCAAAGCGTAATATTGCCACACAACATTAATAACTATGGAGGGTAACAAAATATCCATAGAGTAAACACACACACACACACACACACACACACACACACACACACACACCCCTTTCAGCTCCACAACCAGACTAATGGATCAAACATGCTACAAGCTGCTCACTTTGATTCCAAACCTCAAAATATGCAAGCTAAAGCTTTTAGATAAAGAATGTTAGATAATAAGCTAGTAATAGAAAACTCATGGCTATTTATGGGAGAGGATAGCAGGTTAGGATGGATCCCTGAAATCAGAATATTTTCTAAACTACCTAATTAGAAACGAAGAGCAAGGACCCTGGAAACTTAACTGTAACTGCAATACAAGTGTTTCTCTGGTGCTATTTTCTTTCTTTTCGTTTGCATAAATATTACTACTCCCTGTTATTTCCCCTTGTCACCTTTCCCCAGATTAAAACTCTTATAACAAATGAGTAGAGTTAAACAAAATAAATTTGTTTTGTATTGATTACATCTGAAAATTCATGTCTTATACCTTGGGTTCATCACTTAACCAAGAGCCAGAAGGCATATTTAATCATCAGCTTTGTGGAATCATGACTGGTCTTTGGATTGGTTAGAGTTCTTAAATCTTTCAAAGTTGTTTCCCTTAATAATGTTGCAATAATTGTATAAACAATTCCTTTGGTTTTGCTTACTTTATTCTGCATCAGTTTAAACAAGTCTTCCCAAGTTTCTCTAAGTCTACTCTTTTCATCATTTCTTATAGCACAATATCTATTTCATGTTTATACCATAATACTCCAATCAATGGACACCCACTTTGTGTCTACTTTTGCTATAATTAGAAACTGTTATAAATATCTTTGAAAAACTTTTTATAAATATCTTTGTAAATTTGGCCTTATGAAATTGAGAGTGCCCAAAGGAATTGATGATGCTAGTCCTTTCCTATCTTCTATCTAATTATTGTGGTTTATATACTAGATTCAGCACAATGGAAGCTTAAACTTAATCTCTTATTGCAGGGATTGAGCTTTCCATTATTTTACCACAAAAAGAAAAAACAAACAATCCAGAGCCTGGAAACTATGCTAATTAGAGTTAAAGCTATGGCTATAACATAGTTTTTCCCTAAAATGTAATTAGTTAGAAAACAACAACAAAAAGTTCCCAGTATATAATATGAATCTGGTACGGGGCAAATAATTTATTTAATTATAATTATATATATTATAAAATTATAATTTAAACAGAAAGAAATATAAATATAAAGATACACATTAAAAGAGTTAAGAGGATTATCAGCAAAGGTAATATTTGAGATTTATTTGTACATAAGTAATTTTGTATGACTGGTAATTACTATCCAACTGCTACAGATTCTTATTTGTGGAAAAAAATTTCCAGGCTTCAGCTAATCTTCCCCATGGTTATCCTCTCCAATGCAGAACTTCCTTTGATGAAGTCTGTTGCTTCAGAAACAACATTTACAATACTTGTAGGACTACTGTTATATTCCTAGGACCTTCAGACCTTTCCGAGCTGGGTTACTGATAGTACTGGACACATTACCCATGAAATATTATTCCCCTAAAATAGCAAAGAACAATACAAAAGAGATCTAGTGCTTATAGCTACACAGAGACTAAATTGGAGACATGGTATGGGGGGAAGATTATACCAGAATCCCCCACCATGTATTATAGGCTCACTTTTCATAAGGTCTACTCCACAGAAATTAAGCTAATTTTTCCTTAGAAGTGATTGAAAATGTTCTCAAGATTTTGTTGACTCAGGGGCCTAAGGCTTGAAAAGTTGATAAAGTTTGTTCACATAAGTAGAAATGTTAGTTTCCTAAGATTTCTTTCAGGTTTGCAGACCAGTAGCTTAATACCAAGAAGTTATATTCAGTGAAATCAAGAATATGTGCTCAAAGAATGTCCTTTCCCTGTTGTGAATAATCTTTCCCTGCTATGCCTAAGTAAAGCCCATTTTAAAAACTATTACAAGTACTTCCTTTCATTCTAATCATATAGTTGAAGTACCAGCCTCACCTGAGCCAGTCCTGGCCTATTTCACAGGACAATCACCTTCTTCCACTCAACTCTTGGGACACAGTTGCAAACACTCCACATATTTTATAACATAAGCACAGAACAGTAATGTGGGGGAAATAATGTTTTTACTAAGCATCTACTATTTGCTAGATACTGTGCTATCTTTACAATACTATCACATATGAACAGAAGTGAAAGGGGGAAGAGATGTTAATAACTCCTTTTGTATTTCTACTGAGTTATCTCCTATAACAAGGCTCTGAGTCATTCATGGCTAAAAGCAGGTCCCTAAAACCCCACATGGTCAACAGGAATCAGAAAGAGAACACATACTTTGTACAGTTCACATTATATGTGTGGTGTGTGTGTGTATGTGTGTCCTTCCTAGCAGTGTGCTGGTAAATGTTTAACAAATAGCTCTCTGAAAAAAAATTGCATAAACAACACATGTTTAAGTTTAATCTAAAAAAAAGAGAGAATTTAATCTGAATTAACATATTTTCCATCTATTTCTTAAGTCTAGACAATCAACAAAACCCTAATTCAAGCTTTAGTTTGCAGTATGCTAATTTCCAAGGTACAACTTAACACTGAAGAATGAATACTCAGCTCTCTTGTGCTAGTTCAAGCTGTCTCCAAAAGCCCTGGTCCTTTCCTCCTTTGTTTGATCTTTTGGGGATATATGCCTGATAGTGTTATCACTAGGTCAAATAGTATGCAAAATTTAATGACTTTGAGAATAGAATTCCCAATTTCTTTCCAGAATAGTTAAACCATTTCATAGGTCTAAAAATAGGGCATCAGTGTATGTATCCTCCAATAGCTTTTTCAACAATTGTGATTTTCCTGTTTTTTTCTGTCAATATGTCCAATATGAGGTCAATTGAATTCTCAGAATGGTTTTAATTTTCATTTCTCTTATTATAAGCGATTTGTAGCCTTTAAAAAAAATATATGGTCACTTATAACTTGCCTTTCTTCCTATGAGATTGCCTAGTCACCCTTTTTGTTGTGGCAAGAAACTGGAAACTGAGTGGATGCCTATCAGTTGGAGAATGGCTGAATAAGTTATGATATATGAATGTTATGGAATATTATTGTTCTATAAGAAATAATCAGCAGGATGGTTTTAGAGAGGCCTGGAGAGACTTACATGAACTGATGCTAAATGAAGTGAGCAGAACCAGGAGATCATTGTACATGGCAATAACAAGATTATACAATGATCAATTCTGACGGAGGTGGCTCTTTCCAACAATGTGATGATTCAGAGCAGTTCCAATGATCTTGTGATGAACAGAGACATCTATACTCAGAGAGAGACCTGTGGGGACTGAGTATGGATCGCAAGGTAACATTTTCACTTTTTTTATTGTTGTTTGTTTGCATTTTGTTTTCTTTTTCAATTTTTTTCTTTTTGATCTGATCTTCTTGGGCAGCAAGATTATTGCATAAATATGTATACATATTTTTGGATATATATTTTTAACATGTTTAACATATTTTGGTTCACTTGCCATCTAAGGAGGGGCTGGGAGAGAAGGAGGGGAAAATTTGGAACACAAGGTTTTGTAATGGTCAATATTGAAAATTTATCCATGCATATGTTTTGAAAATAAAAAGTTTTAATAAAACAAATAAATGAATGAAAAGAGAGATTTGCCTTTTCAAATTCTTTGATCATTTATCCATTGGAGAATATTACCCAGGCCAAATAACCATTTGAGACTTATTATAGATTGAGATGTTGACCTATGCATAATTTCTCCTAGATTGCTTTCTAATTTTCCCAGAAATTTATTTTCAAATAGTGACTCACTACTCGAGTAATTTGTGTCCTTGGATTTACTAAACACTATTCTATTGTGTTCACTTCTGAATCCTGGGTTCATAATGTGTTCCATTCATCAACTTTTCAACCTTTTATTGAAGGTCAAATTATTTTGGTGATTAATGCTTTTTAGTATAGTTTGAAATCTGACACTGCTAGGCTCCTTTGTTATTTTTTTCAATCATTTCTAATAGGCATCTTGACCTTTTGTTCCTCCAGATGAATGTTGCTATTATTTGGTCTACTTCTACCAAATAATCTCCAAGTAATCCCAATGTGATTGGTATGGCACTTAAGAAAATTGTTATATTTATTATATTGCCATAGTTGATGAACAATTAATTTCTCTCTAGTTATTTGTTGTCCTTTATTTCTGTAAATAGTTCTGTAACTGCATAAATATAATTCTTCTAAATGTGTCAGTAGGTGGTCTTCTAGGTATTTCATGCATTTTGTATGGATTCCATTATGAATGGAATTTCTTTTTCTGTCTCTGTTAGATTTTGTTGGTAATATGAAAAGTTGATGATTTATGAGTTTATTTTATATCCTTCTACTTTATTAGAATTATCAGGTTTTTGAAATTAGTTTTTAGTTGGTTATCTAGGATTCTCAGAGTAAACTATCATATTTTGTTTCTTCTTTGCTTGTGCTCATTCCCTTAATGTTTTTTTCTTATATTATTGCTACAGCTAACATTTCTAATATTATTAGAATAATAGTATTAACAATTGAACATCCTGCTACAAATTGCTAGAAATTTGCTAATTGCTAGAAATCTATCATATTTAAATGTTCTAACATTCCATTCAAGTCCTTAACTTTTTTGTTACATTTCTTTAGTTCTAAAAAAGGGTATAATGATATCCTCAAGTCCTACAGTTTTATTGTTTTAAGTAGCTTTACCTTTATTTAATTAGATGCTATGGCTTGGTGCCTATGTAGTAGAAACTGATATTAATTCATTATCTCTGGTGCCTTTAAGCATAATAAATTTTTACTATTGCCTTTTCTGATATGATTGCCACTTTAGTTTTATAAAACTTTCTTAAGGCTTAACAAATTCTGCTCTTTTAGTCAAAAAAATAATTTATTGCATAAAGCATTGTGCTTGATTCTAGGGAATCAATAATGGTATAATACGGTCCTGTCCTCAAGAAGATTACATTCTAATAGAATTACATTCAAATGGATAACATGGAAATAACTAGGAAGGTCTATGATATGTACAAAGCAGATAATAATCTGAAATCAGAAGGCTAAGGTGACCCAGAAAGGCCAGCTGAAGAGTCCTTGAGGTAATTAAGGGAATATAAGTAATAGAGATGAGGGGGGCAGAATATTGCAGATATGAGGTACAGCTACTGCAAAGAAATGGAGATGAGAGATAAAATGTCATATTCAAGGAACCTTAAAATAGGCTCATGTAGTTGGATCATCTTGCCTCCAAATGAATCATTATGTTTCAAAGATGCTCCTTCTAAAGAAGATAAACTTTAGATTCTGCTTTCTACTCCATTTTGCTATCTTCCTAAATTTTAACCAGTAAGCCCATCTTATTCACAATTATAGCTTTGATTATTAATTGGTTTTTTCCCCTTCTATTATAACCTCTTCTAAGGCAGATAGGTGGCATAGTGGATAGAGCTCCTGAGTTCAAAACTGACCTCAGACACTTACTATGTGAACCTGGGTAAGTTACTTAATTTTGTTTGTCTCAGTTTTCTTACATATAAAAAAGCTGGAAAAGGAAATGCAAGCCACTCCAGTATCTTTGCAAGAAAACCCCAAAGGAGTCATGAAATGTTGGACACAATTGAGAAATGACTGAACAAGATATTTTCTATTTCCCCTTTTTCCCCCTTTAAAGTAGTTAGTTACGTGTAAAATATGTTGACAGCCTTGGAGGTCCTTTCCAGCTCTAAAAATCTTTGATCTTAAATATCAGTGATCAAGGCAATCACTGGAGTCAGAGTCTGACTTAGGAGAACTTTGTTCAGGGCATATACAAGAATTGGGGAAGGAAGAGTTGTGCTTCCTTCCCATGTTAGTTAAAAGACCAATATCATTTATATTGGCCTCTACTGGCTTGCATGACCTCCCCTTCCTTTCCCTTGGTAGCTCTGTTCCCCAAGTTTTGTGACCTTGACACATCTCTCCTTTGCAATGGCTTCACCTGCTCTTACCTCAGACCTGGTAGGTGCACAGGTTTCTTTGGAAAATAACCAATCTGGGGGCAGCTAGGTGGTGCAGTGGATAGAGAATCAGCCCTGAAGTCAGAAGGATCTGAGTTCAAATCTGGCCTCAAACACTTAACACTTCCTAGCTGTGTGACCCTGAGCAAGTCACTTAATCCCAATTGCCTCAGCAAAAAAAAAATAAAGAAAGAAAAGAAAAAGAAAAAGAAAAAAGAACCAATCCATTGATTGCCAGGAGAAAAAATTCTTAGTAACAATTCATTCCTGGGAAAAGAAGGACAGAGTCCAAATTGGGATACAACTAAGCATCAACTAGACAATCTGCTGAGATAAAAACATGGGATTCTTAAAATAGGGAGCTGGAATCCAAGGTACTTAGATGGATTAGGTAAGGTAGTTCAGTGTAGAAGTGAGGATTTCAAACTGGGAAGGGCAGCACTAAGAATTCAGCAGGCTATGAGTCTGGGGAACCAGGGAATTGTTCTATTGCAACCCAAGACCCCAAACTGAAGTTTCTTAAGGAAACTTCCCAATTCATGCTCCATACCTATCGTGAGTTGAAGCCTACATCTCTTTCTGACTGTAAAGTATAGTGGCTCAGGCATCTATCAATATATGGAACTGAGGGTGAGAAGCTGCCAGAGATAAATCATTATCCTTAGGAGAAAGTGAGAGATGTATCCATTAGGCCATCTGAGAAGTCACTTACTGGGGTAGCAACACAATAGTTGAGAAGAGCTTATGCTAAATTTGGATTTAGACACAGTCATGGTTCAATAACAGGAAGATATACAGACCAGATTAAAAAAAAGCAGAGGAAGCTTACTAAATTCAATTGCTTTTAACACTATGCTTTATTCATGTTCCAAATAGACCAGGGTCACCCTAGAGATATTAGTCATAGTATCCTCTCCTCCCCCATATATCAGCTTCATTAGGAAAGATAGTAATGAATATGGCTAATTATGGCATGCTTCTGAAACTGGCTCCTCCAGGTCTCTGTATTTGAGAACTGATGATTGATTCCACTTGATATTTGTCAAAAATCCTTTTTCTTCTTCTGAATAGTTTAAGGATTCAGATTTTTCCTCTACTGAGTTTTCTTTCTCAGGCAGTCCCAGTCTGCCATAGCATACAATCCCCATAAGATCCCTGTTAGCAATAGAAGTCCCACACCTATGCAGAAGGCCAGAGGGAGCAAGACATTTATGATCTAAAGTATACTTTACTACATTTCCCTGCTTCCAACCCCTTCTTCCTCTAATCCATATCCTCTATTATTTTCTTTCCACATTATACTATCACAGTTAAGCATACAGTTAAGACTGTAAAGTTCCATGAAGCCAGGGACCATATATCCCACTGACACTATATATAGGTTTTATAATGGATTTGTTAAATTTAGTCAATTGAATTTGTAGACAGTAGATTCATAACAGATTCCCAAAAGAAAAGTTATTGTTGAGTTGTGTCTGACTCTGTGACCCCTTTTTTGTGTTTATAAGCAGAAATACTAGAATGATTTGCCATTTCCTTCCCCAGCTCATTTTATAGATGAGGAAACTGAGGCAAACAGGGTTAAGTGACTTGCTCAGAGTCACACAGAGGGTAAATGTCTGAGACCTTATATGAACACAGAAAGATCATTCTTCCTGACTCTAAGCCCCACACTTTAACTATTATGGCACCTAAATACCTTAAAGGAAAAGTTAAAGATATTTGCTATATATCTTTAACTTTTAAAAGTTGATTTCTTGGTAGGCAACAACATACTCTCAAATAAAATATTCATTGGTATACATAGAAGACAGCCTACTAGACTGAATAGATAACTGGCCCAATGAGGAATTTCATACATTGTTAGTTCTCCCACAACCCTTTAGGCAAATGTCTTTTTACAATGAACTTCAAAGAATGGAAAACTTCTTCGCAATGGTTAGTCAGGTTTCTGATCTTCCTCTACAGCTGGAGTGAGTATAGAGTTTTCTCACTAGGAAGGGATATGAGAAAAAAGAATAAGCAATTGATTTGAATCACTTTACCTAGCCTTTGAAGTACAGTCTCCTATGGAGTTGATAAAGAGTCTTTATAAGGGCATGCAGAATAACTGCACACCTGTTCAGAACAAGAAGTGAAGAATAGAGTGTTATAGCCATTTGAAACATAACACAAGCAATCCTCACAAAATCAACTGTCTTTTCAATGTCTGCATTATCTAGGAAACTAGATAATGTAAAATCAAGATCAATGAACTTTACTTTCCCTCTCAGAATTAGTGCAGAAATATTGCAAGCTACTTTATTGCTTTTTAAAGGATAGAATTTCAGCGTTTCATATAGGAGAGAAAAAAAGGTTTTTTACTGGTTACAAATGGGGTGTTTTTCTATGGACAAGTATCCACAGAAATCATCTAATCCAGTTAAGTGGGCAGAATAATGACCTTGTCTCCTTTGGTTACCTTTTGTTCTAGCTCATTTACATTTTCATGAGAAGTCAGAGAGGATCTTGGGAATATCTAACCCTAAGTTAGATAGTTTTTATTTTTTAATAGAGGTTATTCTCTACCTAACAAGCCTGTATTCCTTCCTTTATTCTGAATATGAAGCTAAAATCAAGATATGGATGGATAGGAATCCACAGATTTTTCTTGTTGTCCAAGTTGAATGTTGTACACTAACGATGGGTAACAGCTATAGTCAACCATGAGTTCAGTGTATCTTATTGGAGTGAAAAAGAATGTGAATGTAGATGTCCAATCCTACAACCCATGTGAATCCAAAGCTAGGGAGATATCCTGGAAGAGATAAAATCTATATGCATTACCTGGGGATCATTCTGAGCCATAGAAAGGAAGTACAGTTTCCTATCAGAACGTATGAACAATGTATGTGAACTCTGTTTCACTGAGTCAAATCTCTTTGTCTCAGTCGTGCTTGAATAGCTGGTGGCAGGAGCAACAGATATAAGCCATGAAGTAAGTAGTTGAATTTTGGAGGGAAAGATTTCAAGCTTCATTCCACATGGGGTATTTTGTAGTTGAGAAAATGATAGAAGTTGGGGCACACAATGGAATGTTGTTATCAATATGTAACTGAATCCACACATGGTACAAAAAAGAAGTTATTGATTTATAAACAAGATAGCAATATATGATGATTTCGGACATGGGTCAATAAAAGACTCTAATACTAGTAAGAAATAGACTTTACTGGCCTCAGTTAGCAGCAGGAGGCCATAATAAGTGCAATATATGTTGGAAGCCTGTTGTGTTGAAAGCAAAGGCTGTCAAATCATGTGTCTCAGAGAACTGTTGTAGCTTGTATAGACAGATATGTATAGGCTGGTATAAACTTTTTATTCTGGATGTATACAGGAAAGATATAAGCAATATCTTAGTGATGGATGACCATTTCACTTGCTATGAACAAACATATCCAACCAGGAACTAGAGAATGTTGTGGGACAAGCTTTTTTTCTTTTTTGCATATGACTTCCTTGCCACGTGGCCCCTTTCAGAATCTACTCTGATCAAGGTAAAAACTTGGAAAGCAAACTGGCTTTTTCAAAGAACAAAGGAATTCAGAACCATGCCTTATGTACCCATGGTCAGAAAGTATATTATAGTACATATTGTTAAATGTCCTAGGAACTTTAATGCCTAGGTTGAAAACTGTGCAGTTAGCAGACAGAATTTTAGTGCATGCATAGGATGTTACCAATAATGGAAACATAGGCTTTACTCCATACCTGCTGAAGTTTGGGGAAAAGTTACATTTACCTATTGATTTGTCCTTTGAATTTTCAGATTGAGACAGTATATCTCGGCTGAGAGGGCTACTGAGTAACTATATCCTTCTTCAGAAAATTTCTGCTAGAGTGTTAATATGAAGATTCAATTGATTTTAAAGAACTTATCTTCTACTGTGTATTGGGAGCACACAAACTAACAGACTAATGGAAATCCATCTCAAATGGATAAAAGATGGGCAAACTTGTCTGTCTACAAGTTAGCCCCAGAGAGTTGCCATGGCTTTATAGGGGTAAACCATCCCATTAGCCAGAGTCCTTTATGGACAAGACAGATGGAGAATCATATAAAAGGGTTCTTAGAACATCCTCTCAACTGCTGCAAAGACTATCAGAGCTGAATAAAAGTTCAAATTATGTCCACTCAGATGAGGAAAAATCTGGGTTTGATACCTCTCAGAGAAGTGGGGGAAATCAACTCCTTTTCAGGCTGCTAATCTGCTTTCATCTTTTTGTGGATTATTTTATTGCCTATTGAAACATTTTTAGTAGGTATCATTGTATATGTTTTTTTTTAAAGAAATTGCATATTTTAACCTCAGACTCCAAGTGATCCATTGTATCAGATAAAGAATTATGATTTGGACAGTTAGCAACAAGGGAGGGATCTGGTACAAAGAGAAATCCTTTTCTGAAAAAAGAGAGCAATGGTTCTTGGCTAGCAGCCTGAGCAGTAGTGAGGGCAATGACATTTGACTTGAGGGTAACTGTTCAGTTTCTCTAGCAGTTGGGTGAAGGGAAATCAGTGCTACAATGGCCTGGGAGCTAATACTCTCTAGATCACTTTTAGCAGAGAAAATGATGTTGGCAATGATATTCAGCCTGCGGGCAGCACAGTATAGAAAAGTAAGTGAGACTGGCGCCAGGGTTTAGTGTAGAAAGCAAGAAGGCCATAAACAGTATTCAGATGGGAAAAACTTGCAGTCAGTCCCTTTCTTATTTAATACTCAAGTTATAGAGATATCTAGGCAATAGAGGGTACCCAGAGACCTGGCAAGAGTGAGCATCATGGTATAGTTGAACAAGAAGGGAGAAAGGCAATATGCATTAATATGATACCCACTATATACCTGTTACTGTGCTGAGTATCTTTTACAAATATTATCTGATTTGGTATTCAAAATAACATTATAACTTAAGTGCTATTATCATTTTACAGATTTTACAGATGAGAAAACTGAGACAAATAAAAGTTAAGTGGTTTACTGAAGGTCATACAGCTAGTGAGTGTCTAAGGCTTGATTTGAACGCAGGTTTTCCTGACTCCAGGCTCCATACTCTATCCACTGTATTGCCAGTTGCCTCTAAGGAAGAACATTAGTATTGGACATGGAGGACTTGGGTTTGGTTTTGGATAGATAAGGACTCACAGAAAAGCTGGAATAAGATATAGCTATTCTGGGAGCCCTATTTGTGTGTATATGTGTATATATGTGGGGGGGAGGTAATTTAGATACTACACATTTTTTAAACTATCAAATAAAGATGTGATCTTTCCATCTTTCAAGCTTTTCAATTACTAAGCTCTCATGATACTAAGATCATAGGAAACTTTTCAATAAAATTGTTTCATATCTCTATCATAATAACTTGGCAGCTGTGAATTTGTCTTATATTTAAAATGAGATTTCAGACGTTTAAATTCTGGCCCTTGTATCGGAGATAATTTGATCAACTACAAATGTTTGGGATATATTCCAAAATGAGTAATGGAATGTTATTTTAAATTTAGACAATCTCTTGTAGTATTAAAGAGATATACTATTTTCTCTATTCCCTACTCTAAAGCGATTATGCATCTCATTACTTCTATTAAAGCTCATTTGGAATGACCCCAGTGGTGGCTATGACTTAATGATTCATACATACATTACTGTAAATCAATTGTAAATGACTTTCTATTTTAAAATTGGTGAGTTCCTCTTGTATATCTCAGGCTCTAAAACATCACAAAGAAAGATATAATAAATTTTTGTTAAATATGGGAATACAAACTTCAAGGAGTTTATGACCTTGATCTGATATAATTATAAATAAGCATAACACAAGATAGAAGGTGATAGGGGCAAAGAACAAAGCATCCTAGGGAAAAGTGAGGAGGTTTGGAATTTAATGAGACAGAATTCAGAATTGGAAGGAGTATCAGTGACCATCTGATTTAACACTTCTTTATTTCTACCCTTTACCCTCCCATCAATCTTCGTCCCCCCCCCCCCACCAAAACCCAGCTACACCACACCTATCTATAGATCCTATTCATGCGTCCGCTTCTTATGCAAGGGACCACTTATAACTGAGGGTTAAGACATACCATTTCCTTAATAAAAATGTTCAGTAACCCAAGGTAAAGTCAATATCATAAAGTGATAAAAACAGACCATGAAAAGATAAAAGATAATAGTAGCCTAAGAGGAATTTAAAGTAGCCCAGGTCCCTGATGTTTAAAGGATTTCTTTCCTCCAGAATTCTAGAGATGCCTTTAGAGACTTTGCCCCAAAGGCCCCACACACTCTCATAAATAGTCACAGCACAGCACAAGGGTTTCTTTTTTTTTTTTTCATCTTTGCAGCAAAGGACAAAAATCAACATAGTGCTAGTATGAAGCTGCCCCCACTATTTACTGCCCAGCTAGCTAGAACCAGCTCCCACTGCTTATGACCCACCCTCACAACTGGTAGGGTTGGGTCCTGCAAATCAAGTGCTACTAGCTTTCTATTACTTGCTGCCAAGAAATGACATTTGGCAGCATTAAGATTATGGGGAAAACAATGGCCCTCTCACCTGTAGGGCTCTCACAGCACTGAACTCTCAGCAATGAGATAGAGATATTGGCAATAATATTCTGCCTCCATCCTTTCACAAGCTGGAGGACCAGAGCACTACTTCCTCCTTCACTCAAGTTTTTGTTTTTGTTTTTTTTTTCAAAAAGACATCATTACATTAGATGCCATATGTGTGCAATAGACCTCTCAGAGCCTTAGATCTGCCATTTCTTTAAGAACATCTTTTCAAAAACCTTTAGCTAAAAAGCACTTTACGAGGCAGTGAAAGAAGTCCACAAAAAAAGAAAAGCCAACAACCTGCAAGGAGATAAAAGCAGCCAGGAAGGAGGAAAAGGAGGTCCATCTCAAGAGTTCTCCTCCTCATTCCAAAGCTGTTTTCATGTACCACTTGCCCCAGAGGAGTCACTTTTGGGTCCAAGATTGCCTACTTGGAGCCAAGTTAATTGAAGCTCCCTAGTTCCACTTGGGCCCTGCTTTACAACTAAGTTATTCAACCTTTGCTTAACAACCTCCCAAGGTAGCCCATTCCACTTTGCAATTGGACTAATTATTAGAAAGTTTCTCCTTTCATTAAGCCTTACTAACTCTGCCTCTTTGCAACTTCTATCTGTTTGCAACATCTATCCAGATAATAGTTTGGGGGATGTATGAAGATGCTTATCAGGTCTACTATAAACCTAAAGTTCTTCTAGGCTAAATAACTCCAAGTCATTCAACTGATCCTTTTATGGAATATACTCAGATTCTTCATTATTCTACTCTTCTCTGGGTTTCTATGTTTTTTTTCCCCCAGATAATCATTACTTTTCCTATAATGTCATGCCCAAGACCTCTTTGAGCAGGTCATATATAATTATTTAAAAATAGGTTTCTGTCATTATCAATCAGAGCTTATTACTAATAACAATAATAATAGCTAGCATTTTTATAGCACTTTAAGGATTTCAAATAAATTTACAAATATTGTTTTATTATATCTTCATAACAATCCTAGAAGGTAGGTGCTATTTTTTATTTACAAATAAACAAATTAAGGCTGAGAGAGATTAAATAACTTGCTCAGAATAAAATAGTAAATGTTCTGAGGCCAGATTTGAACTCAAATATTCAATATATAACAATTTTTTTAAAAATAGAATATGATAAATCACAGATATAAATACTATCCCACCCAAATGTCCCTGAGTTACATGAAGAGCCATGAAGACTGAGGAGTATTCTCTAGTGGAGACATGTTTATTACATAATTAGCAAAAAGTTCAGGAATCTTTTTGCCATTTTTTCCCTTGGTGTCTCAGGATTTAAACTTGTACCACTATTGACATACTAATTTCCATTGTAAATTTGGCAGCATATCATAAAACTTCTTTCCTTTAAAGTCTTACTCAAATGCCTTACTGTTGCTGTATGGTAGAGAAATGACCTTGGATTCTCAGGGAACATGCCAGCAAAGTACAAGCTATCTGTGTCCCTGAAAAGAACACCTATATTACCAAAATTATAATACATTTTGCTACAAGCATTGGAGCAAAAATGAAAACTATCCATTTGAGGCACAGAAATGTTTTTATCTAGTTATGTTTTTTGATATTAGAGAGGTTTAGTTTCCAGTAGGAATGATATATTTACTGTTTATATAGAAAAAGCAGTTTTTAGTACATAGTTTAGAAAAGATGTTCTCTATCTTTCTATCATACTTTGTTTGATACTCAAATATCTAGTTCTGCCCTTGAGAATAATGAAATGCTTATTCTGTAAGATAATAAGGTTGAGTTAAACTTTTGTGAAGGGAATGGTGCCACTTGGGAGCTAAAAATCTTATGAATTACTGTCACTTGTACTTGGAAAATTGCAAGTAAGTTTTAATAAAAAAAAAGTTAAGAATATATATATATGTATATATATACATACATACATATATATATGTATTTGTTTAAAGTTTGATACAAAAAATACAAAGTTGCTCTTTAAGGATGTTGGAATATCCAAGTGGACACTGTATGCTGACATTAAATCAAAAACAGAAAGATCACTCTGTCTTCTCAAGTATAGTCCAAGTGAAATGACTGAAGATACAGCTTTGTCTCTTTGACTATGTACTGCACCCGGATGCTCTGCAGGACTATAATTTGTCAAGGTTCCATAGAATAGAACAACTTTTTATGTCCCCAGGTCTCTTTAATAGATGTTTTGAACATGGAAAGAGCCATTGGTTGACTGAAAATAACAGTTTTGATCAACAGAATAGAATTACAAAAAGAATTACAAAAAATGAAGGGACTCAAGCTCTGAAGGTCTTCAAGAAGTGGCTGAATGCCTCTTGTGGAAAGAAGTTATAAAGGGGGCTCAGATATGAGTTGGATCAGAAGACTTGTGAGGTCCCTACCTGTGTTAAAGGATAATAAATTTAATCTCATATAAAACACTTTAAAATGTAAAATATTAGCTAATTATTCAGAAAAATTTTTAAAAATTAAATATTATTATGTTTGCAATCTGCTAGTAACAATATAAAATTTATTGCAAAACATAGTATCTGTTGTACTTCAGAATGGAATAATGACCTTTAACCAAAGTTAAATTCTAGTTTGGGAAATTTTAGATGCCATAGTGATATGACTCTGAAACTTTCCAGATGATTACCTGAAAATAGAGAATGTTGATCACAAAGGAAACAAAAATTTAAAGTAGATACTAAGAAGGGAAGACCTCAAATTCATCCTTCCACCAGAGGCCTTTCTTGTTCCTCCTCCTATCCCCATTGCTAAATTTTTTAGTTCTGAAATTATCCACTTTGTTTACATCTTGTAGGTACATAATTGTTTGCATCTTATTTCTTCCATTAAAATGTACTGGCACATAGTGAGAACTTAATAAATTCTTGTTCCTTTATCTTAACTTTGTTATGAGTGCATAAAATAGTAGAGCTTATTGGAGAACCTAATAGAGGAAGGCAATATGGCCTGTCTTTAGAAACAGTAGAAAACCCATAAGGTGACATAATAATACCACACATGACTGCAGAGTACACTCAGTGTGGGGCTCAATGGGACTTGGAGGGTTTCTGTAATCCAAAGGATCATAGAATTTCAGTTCAGAAGAAATGTCAGAGAACATTCCAGTACAATCCATGCTTGAAAAATGATTTATTACACAACATATCTTGCAAAGATTATCCAACTGTTACTTGAAGATTAGGGGGAGTCTGTGTGTGTGTGTGTGTGTGTGTGTGAGAGAGAGAGAGAGGGGGGGGGTAGAGGGAGGGAGAGAGAAAGAGAGAGAGAAAGGGAGGGAGGGAAGGAGAGAGAGATACAGAAAGACAGAGACAGACTGAGTGGGGGAGAGAGGCAGAGAGAGAGAAAGGAGAGAAAAAGACATAGAAACAAAGACAGAGACAGACAAACATGGAGACAGGAGAGAGAAAGTTGTTATGTTAAATCAATTTTATAGAGGAGCAGCTGTTCTAACAAGTCTGTCATTCTTATTCTCAGTGAGAAAATCATAAATAATTTCCTATCAGCAAAGCATTATCAGACATTCCTACACTACATAGGCAGGTGTCCCCAAGATGAATCAAACAAAGGCCCACACCCTATAATCTCATCAAGTTGACTGGAATTTCAACAAAATGATCCTGGACTTCTTACATATGATTAAGCTTGCTTTTAAAGATCAAGTTATTCTTTGTAATCTTTAGAATTTTCATTTTTGTTTTAGATAGAAATACTTAGAAATTTCATATTCCCATTGCTTGGATAACTTTTAAAACTCAAGAGGCTAACAAATGGAAAAACTTTTTTTTTAAAAAAAAAAGCAGCCAGTGAAATTAGAGATTTCTTGACTTGATCTAAGATTAGAAAGTAAGGCCAATCCTGAGCTAAACTTAAATATTATGAGATTATTTCTGGCATTTAGAAATAGTGTTTAATGCATTAGACCAATGTGGGAATATATATATATATATTTTAATAATCAGCCTGCTTGAAATATTAGCCTCTGGGTTAAAGGATATGGACATTTTTTTTTCATCCTCTTAGCACTATTCACACTCAATTCCCACTGTCCTCTCTCTGGATGAAGATGGTTCTCTTCATCAAAAGACCACTGGAACTGGCATGAATCATCTCATTGGTGAAAAGAGCCATGTCCATCAGAATTGATCACAATAAAATTGATCCCAATCTTTTCAACAATGAGATGATTCAGGAAAGTTCCAATAATTTTGTGATGAATTTCGCCATCAGCACCCAGAGAGAGAGATTATGGAAACTGAGGATGGATCACAACATAGCATTTTCACTGTTTTTATTGTCGTTTGCTTGCTTTTTGTTTTCTTTCTCATTTTTTTCCCTTTTTGATCTGATTTTACTTGTGCAGCAAGATAATTGTATAAATATGTATGTATATATTAGCTTTAATATATATTTTACCATGTTTAACATATTTTGAATTACTTGCTATCGAGGAGAGAGATGGAGGGAAGGCAGGGAAAAATTGGAACATGAGTTTTTGCAAGGGTCAATGTTGAAAAATTATACATGCATATATTTTTAAAACAAAAAAGCTTTAATGAAATTTTTTAAAAAACAATTGATTGTTGTATAATCTTGCTTTGCCATGTACAATGATCTCCTGGTTCTGCTCATTTCACTTAGTATCAGTTAATGTAATCTCTCTAGGCCTCTCATACTGCTGATTGTTTCTTATAGAACAATAAGAGTTCTTATAGAATTCCATAACATTCATATAACATAACTTATTCAGCCATTCTCCAACAATTTCGACTTTCTTGCCATTACAAAAAGGGCTGCCACAAACAGTTTGGCATATGATCTCTTTGGGATCCCAGTAAAAACACTGCTGGATCAAGGGGTATACACAGTTTGATAACCTTTGAGCATAATTCCAAATTGCTGTCCAGAATGACTGAATCAGTTCACAGCTCCACCAACAATGTATTAGTGTCCCAGTTTTCCCCCATTCCCTCCAACATTCATCATTATCTTTTCCTGTCATCTTAGCCAACTTATATAGTTTATTATAATTATATTATCATAGGTGTGAATCTTGTAGAACTACACTAAGTACTAAGTCATGTACTGAACTAGAGAACTATTAATCATCATGCTAAAATAGATAACCATTCTATTATCAATTCCACTGAGTTAGCACCTTGTAAGAATCCTTGTTTCAAATATAGAGTTCTGGCCCATAACATCTCCCACTTTTTTTTTGTTTTAGAACATAGGTGGTCACACCTTCCCTGACTTCTCAGGGAGGTGAGAACACCAAAAAGGAGGTGATCACACTCCTCCTGACTTCTCAGAATAGGGGGGTGAAAACACCAAAAAAGGAGGTAATTACGCCCTCCCTGACTTCTCAGGAAGAGAGATGAAAACATCAAAGCAAATGAGGAATCAAACTAGATTAGCAGGTTTCTGAAGAGTCTCACTTGAAACAGGTATACATAAATCCATCAACATGGGAGGTATTATATAACAAACAACATGAATCAACATGAGGAATTATACATGTCCATAAGTCCTAGAAATAATCCCAAACCAATCTATTGTCCATTACTTCATGTGTCAGGGAATCCAATGATTCCTGCAGATTTTGAAGAACTGCAACAATCTCATTATCAGCTATGCTCTTTCAGTGCCAGAGTTTCTTAGGTCTTCTCCTTTGTTTCGAGTTTTTCTCTTTTTCTGTCTCTCTCAAAGTGCTCGTTAGCACCCATCTGATTCCTGATTCCTTTTCCATCTGTAGAGATACAAGCGAACCCTCTCCCCCAAGCAGTTAATCTATCTATTCTTTTCCATTCACCACTTTCTGGATCTCTCCACATCACCTAGAGATTATATTGGAGCTGCTCACACTGGACACTGTCCTTCTGTCGGGTTAAAAAGCCTGTATTCTCCCTAATTGTAATCCCTTTCTCCCATCTGATTGCTTCTCTGCTGATTGGTCATATCACAGTTTTGAACTTCTAAAGACTCTCTGGGTGTAAACTCAGCTGCCATCATGCCACACCTGTTTTTGTTTGAGGTCTTGGAGCTGAGCCATGCCTCTCATTTCCCTGGATCAATTTACATTCTGAGGCCCAATGGAAGCCTCTATTGCATTTTGGACATGGGGTTTTGGGTCTTGTTCTCTCGCCCTGTCTTCTCACTCTATCTCTATGCCAACATTGAGCTTTCAGATTTCCTACTTTACCACATTGAAAGCATCGATGAGTTTCTCTGGAAGTCCCTTGCCAAGAGGAACCCTGTCTTCCCATGTTCTGCATCATAGCCTTGTTATAAAATGCATTTGTGCCCACTGTAGCACAGGGTCTTAAGATCTCCTCTAAAGAAGCATCCTTATGTAGTCCCAGAATAATTCTTCTACAAGCCTCATTAGCATTTTCTCTAGCAAATTGCTTTATCATGATCCCTGTTGCTGAATTTTCTCTAATAATTCATATGATAGCTGTCTGCCAATATCCCACAAAATCAGCAAAGAGTTCATTTGGTCCTTGCTCTATTTTTGTGAAGCATTCCCTTGTATATTGTTTTCCTGGGAGGGAGCCCTATACTTTGATAGCAGCAGCAGCAGCAGCAGCAATTTGCTCATATGCTGTCAAAGGGTAATTAATCTGTGCTAAAGCATCTATATACTGACATTTACCTGTTAGTTGATGAAAGGTGATTTGTATATTAATTCCAGTTTGCCTATTTCATTGGTCTTGTATTCTACATAGTTCACTATACTCTGAAAGCCACAAGTTTTGTCCAGGTTCTAAACATGTCCTTACTATAGATTTCCAATCATTAGGGGTTAAAATTTCGTAAGCTAAATTCTCTCATATCATCTTAACATAAGACAATGTAGACCCATAAAAAGTACAACCCTTTTTCAGATCCTTGATTTTTTTTTTCAGATCAAAAGGAGTGTATCTTCTCCTTTGTTGACCTGAAGAACCAAACTCTTCAATAACAGGGTATGCTTCTATTAAATCAGATATATCCTGTCCTTCTTTTTTAGCTTTAATTAGTGCCTTTTGTAATCGTGTCATAGGCTGCTTCATAGGTGGTGCTGATTGTGTCACTGCTCCTCCCCCTCCTCCTTCTCCCTCCATCCATGAAGGGTTAATTGAGGGGAGTAGGTCAGGGGATGGGAATACCCTAATGTCTCCTGCTATGAAGCACCACACTCCTTAATTTCATCAGCTTTGTATTTAACTTCGTTCTTGTCTAATTTTTCATGCTTTTCACCAAGTTTGTCAGTATCCTCTCCCTCCTGCACTTCTTCTTTTTCCTTATTCTATAACTTATGTAATTCCATAAAGCCAATTGTATTAAGTTATATGTATAGAATGTATCTTTAGGAATTGAATCAGGACCATTATCATTGTAATATTCAATCAACTGCTGTCCTACTAGTTTCCACTTGTCTGGCACTAATTCTTCTTTCTTTGAGAATCAAAGAGATGTATGTATTAATGTTTAGAAGAGTTCAATGATCTGCTTCCAAGTTACAATCAAACCTTGGTTTTTCATTAATTTAACTATGTACTCTACACATTTTCCTTGAGGTGGAAAAAGCTCCTTTCTAAACATTTGTCCATTTCAGCTGAAACACTAGTTTAGTCCTTAACAAAGTTTCCTTCTTGTCTATTTTTCCACTCACCCTAATTTCTGAGTCATAGAGACTTTTTTACTGAACTCAGAATCATGTCAGTCTGGACATTTGAGTGTAAATCCCTAGTCCCATGTTTGGCCGCCAAAATATAGTGTTCTTGGTTGGTTTTCTGGAGGTCTTTGGGACAGCCTTCTTTTTCAGTTAAATAATTACCATGAGAATAGCCAGGGATAAAGTCCAAATTCTTTATTATTTCCTCCAAAATCTTGTCTCCTTGCCTAGAGCCCAGGCTAGCTTTCTTGAGGTCCTCCAGAATACATCTTGGTTTCTGTGGGGGAGGCAGGAGGACCACCAGGATGGTCTCTGTCTTGAAGTCTATCTCAGTCTGAGAGCCTGTGCTCCAGTCTCCAGCCACCACAAAAGTGGGAGATGAAATGAACCTGTCTGGCTGAGTTTGTCCTAGCTTATATGCTCTATTATAATTACATTATCCTGGGTGTGAATCTTGTAGAATAGGTGTCAGTCTTGTAGAACTATATTAACTACTAAGTACATGGACTGAACTAGAAAACTATTAATCACCATGCTAAAATAGATAACCATTGTCTTATCAATTCCACTGAGTTAGCACCTTGTAAGAATCCTAGTTTCAAATACAGAGTTCTGGCCCTTAACAAGTTTTGAAAACAAAAAGCTTTAAGAAAAAAGAATATAAAGAAAAATTGTAAAAGTAATAAAAATAAAAATAATTTTAAAAAAGATAAAAGTGCTTTCCCGAAAGACTGCTTTGTTTATATCACCAGAATATTGATGTGTTATCTCATTGTTCTCATGATCTTTAATAAAATTGTTGGTTTCTTTTTTAAAAATCTCTATGATTTGTCATTTGATAGACCCATTATTTAGGATTAAATTATTTATTCTCAAATCCTTTACTGAATATAATTTCTTTGTACTATAATCATAAAAGATATATTTGATATTTCTGCTTTTCTGAATTAATTTGTGAGATTTTTAATGCCCTGATCTATAGTAAATTTTTGTAAAAGTGGCATGTACACCTGCATGGAATATGTATACTCCTTTTTACTGTCATTCAATAATTGTCAGAGAGCTATTATAGCTAACTACTTTAAATTTCTATTCAGGTCCTTAAACTTCTTTAAAAAAAATTTTTGGGGAGAAGACTAGATTTGTTTAGATTTGAAATTAGCATATTGGGATTCTCCAGCATTTTAATTAACTGTTTATTTCTCCCTGTAACTCATTTAACTTTTCTTTTAATTATTAAGGTGCTATGCTATTAAGGTATATGTATGTAAATATACATATGCATGTGTTTAGTTATTTAGTTATATATTTTTATTTTGTGATATGTAACAACCACACTAGCACTCAGGACACCCCAGAATCAGCCAGAGTTAGGATAAGCAAAAGTCCATCTTTATTCTTGGTCTTTAGGGGTAGAAGTGAAGGGGGTGGAAAAGAATCTCTACAACCACCTTCTTCCTAGTTTACCACTGAGAGTGTGTGTCTGGCTAGTCTTACTTCACCCCCTAATCCCTCCTACAATTCTCTATACACTAATCATTGAGCCAGTATGGATAGTGGAAAGGACCATTTTCCAAGCATATGTCCATAGAGTATCATCCAATCAGTAGTTAGCCTCAGGCTCTCAGCAGTCCTGACCTCAGTGCATTGATTCCATAGTTTCACCCCTCTACAGTTATATACTTAGATATATGTTTAATATTGATATTAATTTACTATCTAGAGTGCCTTTAAGCAAAATATAGATTTCCTGTTTTATCTATTAATTAAATCTATTTTTGCTATTGCTTTGAAATCATGATTATTAACTTTGTCATTTTTGCTTTAGCTAAAGCATAATAGATTTTTTCCAGCTCCTTAATTTATTCCTATGTGAATTTTTGTTACAAATACAGTTTCTGTAAACAACATATTGCTGGATTCTGCTTTTTAATCCAGTCTGTTATCATTTTCCATGTTACAGATTCATCCCAATCCCACTCCCAGTTATGATAGTCAATTGTGTGTTTCCCTTTATTTAATTCTTTTATAATTTTTTTCCTTTCTTTGTGCCTTGGCCTTTATTTTCAAAGAAGATGATAGTGATGAGCAAAGAGTGCGCTCAACACCAATCTTCTTGGTTTGTTTTAATCCATTTCTATTCCTCTAATACACCTCCTCTCTTTCTTTTACTCAGAGCCCAATCACACATTCTTATCCCTTCTTTCCTCTCACATTCCTCCATCTTGTTTTCCCTATCTTTCCTTGAATCTTCTCTTTCTTTTATTCTCTTTCTCTTCTCCCATTGATCCATTTCCCTATTAAGTGAAATGTATTTTTGTACCTACCTATGCAAAACTAGTTTGGCATCGGTACCTGTTCTCTGTACAGTATCAGTCCCTCTGTGTAGTGTCTAGAAACTTTTCTTATCTTAGTGGAAATCCTTAAGCCTCAGTTTAGCTCCATGCAGGTAAGATCCAACCAGTTCCTTCTTGGCTAGATTTTATCCTGTGACTGAGACCTCTTTCTTCCTATGCCTAGCTGGGTTGGGGGGGAGGAAGGGAGGAGCAGGAGGGGGAATTATTTAATGTGATTTTAACTTATATTTGTTGATCAAGACTCATTTTCATATATTTTCTAAATCATTGTGAAATAGATTAGGAAAGGAGCTGGACTATACTGATTCTTTCTACTCCATTATTTTGGCTAATCTCTCTAAGCCTATAATTTTTAAAGGATCCTGGTAGAGAGAAGCTAGAAGACATAGCCATTCTTCCTAACAAAGTAAAAAGCAAGGAAGGGTTGAAGGGGGTGTCCAATAAGTTCTAGTTTCCATGCCTCTTTCTTCAAAGGCCAAATGAGTATACAATGGAGATCTGATACCAAGAAGAAAGGGTTCCTATTTCCTTGTTGGTTGTTATTACTTGACCCCTGCCTAGGACTGATGAGTGTACATTAGTGAGAACATAAAAGTAGCCAGAGGGAACTGTGAATTTACCCTCATTTTCTGAATAAAGAGGGACTGAGTCAAAGTTTATATCTAAACTAAGCTGGCAGATGAGTTTCTCTCTCCATGGAAAAGGGCTGAGTTTAGGAGGAAATGGTGATTCTGTTACCAAGTATAACAATGTCAACAATGGACTTTTTCTTATTAAACTGTCTTCCCATCATTGTGGCTCAGTTGCCATCCTTTTATTACTATTCCTTTATTCTTCCATTTATATAATCAGAAGAAAGCAAGAAGTTATTAAGCCCTACTGTGTATCAGCACCAATTTTTAAAGTATCCCATTTGATTCTCCCAAAAACCCTGGAAGGAAGATGCTAATATTATCCCATTTTACAGTTTAGGAAACTGAGGTAAATAGAAGTTAAATGATTTGCTCAGTGTCCCTCAGCTAGCAAGTATTTGAGGTCAAATTTGAATTTAAACCACTCTGCATCTGGTAGCCCCTGGACTCTTTGATTAATATGAATTCAAGTAGAGATTTGGACAGCTAGGTGTCATAGTGGATAGAATGCTGGGCTTGAAGTCAAGACTGTTCATCTTCCTGAGTTCAAATCCAATCTTGAACACTTCCTGGCTGTGTGACCCTGGGCAAATTCCTTAACTTTATTTACCTCATTGTTTTTACATTACATTATTTTTTGTTCTGAGAGGTCAGTGATCTTTTTGTTTTGTATGAGCATTGGTTTTTGTTCTAAGAGGTTGGTGGTAGACTGTATATATTCACAGCTGATTCTAGAATCAGCTCACAATAGTAATGTGTTGTATCTAGCCTGATAACATAGAACTAATTTGATTTTTGTGAAGTTATTTAGTGCTTACTTTGTTCAGTATCTGCTGTTTTGGAATAAAGAATGCTTTATTAATGTTTTGTTTTTATGTTTAAATGTTTTTATTAATGTTTTATTAATTACAACCCTATTCACTTTGCAATAAATTCTCCTTCCACTGTAATAAATTAGAACAGTCAAGCAAAACGTATTAACACATTGACCACATCTAAAAATGTATAACTCATTCTGCATCAGGTACTCTATTCATTAAAGCTACAGGAAACATATTCACCACCAGCCCTCTGAAGTCACTTTTAGACATTACAGTAATTGACATTCCTAGGTATTCTCAAAGAAAATATTCATGATATATAGCCATAAGGATGAAATATAGTCTATAAGTCTATCTTTGGCCTCTCTCATTCCTTATTCTTGATCTATATTTTCCATCATTTATTATTACACAGTATCATAGATTTAGAGTTAGAAGGGACCTGAATTCAACTCCTTAGTTCTACAGATGAAGAAACTGAGATGCATCTCATCATACTCATCTATATTACCATTGAAATAACAGAATGTCAAACTAGATATCAATTCTATTACTTAGAAAAATTCTTTAATTTCACTACCTCAATGTTTATAAGAAATTTTACCATTTTTCATGATAACTTTTTGCAAATACTTCATCATAATTATTATAATATGAGGTAACCAAATAGCTCATGAAATTTAGAGCAATGTACTCCTTTCTTTCATAATCTAGTTCATTCACTGTTTGATCTTTTCTTTTAGCCAATAGTTATTCTGCCCCAAAATGAATATGTTGCATTTTATGATCATTCCATTTCCAGATTTATTTTTAATCTAGACTGATTAAGTTTATTGTTAATACATCTGATTCCTCTTTCAGTTCAACCCCATATGTTATAGCCCTGTATTGGGATCAATATAGGGTGAAAATTCAGAATAGTTTCTTGGACTTCTGATACTTAACAGTCTTCACAATTTATGGCTTTTGAGCTACAGCACAGAATTTCCAATAAAGAACACTTGAACTGCTCTAGAGAAGTGATAGAAGACAGAAACAGATCTATGGATTGGATCAAAGAGGTAGAGAAGAATGGTGTTGAGTGAGTATACCTGGGTTTCACCAATGTGACCAACATCCTTGTCCAACTTGTGGAGTTGTGAGCAGAGTGGAAAAGATGGTTCTCATGATGAAGAATTCCACTGTTATGGTTAGGGTTCATTCTTTCCCCTTTTTCTCTGCTCCCTTTTCATTTGAAAAAGTAGGTATTTTCTCTTCCTTTAGCTTTCTTTCTTTTTTTTCTCTGGCCTTATGCCACATTTTAAGCTAACTTTCTCTAGATAAAGATAAGAACCAATTTTTTAAAGTTGTGTATTATTTAATTGTATATAGAAAGTGCTAATAGGGAGATTAGCAGAGGCTAACTTGAATACATCTTATTAAACAGTTTGGATAGAGATCCTCATCTCTGGGAACTTTTCCAATTGAGGGCTTGACAAACTCTGATAATCTTATTAATAAACTGTGTAAATCTGGCTCTCACTGTCTGAAAATCAAATAATTTTTTTTGTTGTTGTTGTTAGTAACATATAAATAAATACCTATATACACAATATAAATACACAATCTGTTATGGCTCTGTTTGTGTTCTTCTTCCCCCCTATCTACCCCCCAGGGGTTGTCTAATCTCTGCTATTGGCTCCTGCCCACACCAATTATGCTCTCCCAATTTTAGGTATTCTTAGAGCCTGAGTTCCATTTAATCACTTTGGGGTCTGATTAGCTTTTACAAAGGAATATTTATTTCAAAATTTTATTAAGAAAAAACATACAAACATCCCCCACCACTTAACCAGTGGTACATAATATTCCCTATACCAGCTCAGTCTCTGGGAAATAGAAGAGGATTAGACTCAGTTTAACTCAGTTCCTATAGAGAAGAATTCCACCAAGTTTTAAATCCAAAAGAAAGAAAAGGAGATCAGCATTTACACAGAATCTACAATCTGCGAGGCACTGGGTTAAGCACTACTTTACACACATTATTTTATTTGAAAAATAATATTTTCATGGTTCTGTATGATTTCTTATCGATTATTCCATTTTACAAAACATAAGTAACCAAGATACATTATAAATCTATCTCATGTGCTTGTCTCCTGGCTTCTCAGCTACTTAGGGCTTTTGGGTTGCTTGCACCTAGAATTGAAAAGGATAATTGAAAAGGGCAGAAGACTTAAAAAGAGAAAGAAAAAGTCACCTCCATTTTAAGTGAACTGAGCATAAGCTAAGACACACTTACAATTGTATTAATAAGCTCCCAAAATAGCAGGGAAAGAAACTTGGGTGGAATCAGGTCATTTTTCCTTAGACTAAAAACTAAAAGCTCTTTGTAGTTAGAATCCAATTGCTTTAAATGTAGAAATCTTTAGAGACAGTTGGAGTGAAAGGAATCAACTCTCTCTTTTTTGTAGGTGTAGGGGAAACCCTCCTCCAAAACATATGATAATTATGTTAAAATGACTATTCATAGCACAGCATAACATATTCATACCATTTTCCCAAGAAATTCTCTCTCTCTCTCTCTCTCTCTCTCTCTCTCTCTCTCTCTCTGTCACACACACACACACACGCACAATGTACAACATGCTCGCCCTCATTTTATATATAATCTTGATTTGGGTGGATGACATAAAAGAACTTTGAACACTTGGCCATAAAGATATCAAGGAAACTAGAAATTCTATAGTTTAGCAAGATGCAATTCTAGCATCAGTAATAGCAGCCAGGATTCCCTTTACAAAATGCTTAAATAGAAAGGAATGAAAATTTCCATTGTTCACCTGATTTGCATTCTCACAGTTGAGGTCCTCATGCTAAGTCCATATAAAATAACACTGAGGACAGTTGGTTCAGCTGCATAGTCACTTCTAGAAAGCCATTCAAAACCTGTTTATCCAAAAATGACTCCCTTAAACCTGGAAGGACCTTTTGAGGGAGGCCTTCCCCTCCCTCAGGCAATTAGATGCCGATGATAAACATTAACAATATGAAAGCATATAGTCCATTTTCCCTTTTCTAAAGAAGGAAAAATCTCTTTTTGCATCTGAAAAAGTTCAGTTCCCTCTGGGCTGCTTAAAAGATAAATGAGGTCTGTTGAGATTCCCCACTAAAACTAAAAGAAGGCTTAAATTTTCCAAACATGAAGGTTCTTCAAAGCTATAGGGACTAAAACTATTTTGTGGCATTTATCTTCACTTGTGGTCTTCTTGCTAAATGTCTATAGGCAATTTATTTTCTAATCTCCCAGGAATGAAGTATCTCAAAAGGCATCACTAACAGTATTACCAAAAGTACAGAGACCAATCCAGGCTCAGCTTCCTCTATAAGGTCCCTCAACTACATCAAGGAGTTCATTATGTTCCTATTCTGCCAGAATATGCCAAATGTTCTGGGTTGAATCTGATTCAGGCCAGGCATCTTGCATTTAGGTTCAATATCGGAATAAAATGAGACACTCTTAGGTCATTCAACAGTAAACAAAAGGAAATTCCTTAGCCACAACAAGAAAAAGACATACTATAAAGATTGGCATTGAGAATCACTTGAGTTGATTCAGCGGAGCAAAATTCCCATTTTGATCCATCAGCCAAACAGCTGGGAACTCAGACTGTTCATAATCTTAGCCATTATTCTCCATATTTCCAAGAGCCAACCAAGTCTGAAGAAAAGTCTTGATATCTTTTAAGAGAAATATAGCTTAACCTAGGATGGGGGAGGAAGGGTTAGGATATAGCTCCGATCACTCTGTGACTCTCACTGCATCCAGGGGTTATATCCAGCTGGAGATCTGTATCTGTTTACTGATCTGTATTTGGCCATTGGACCTCGCTGGCTCTGGAGGGGCAAATGAAGCAGGTGACCTTGCACAGCTCTCCCTAACTTAAATCTAATTCATTTGCATATCATGGCATCAATTCCCTGATGGCATGCTCCTCTTGGAGAGGACATAAGACAAACAACACAATCATTCCATGCACATTTTTCTCACTGATAGAATCTTTGTATTTAAAGGCGGAGAATTTTTTTTTTTTTTGGTTTGTTTTTGTAGTCCCAGTGCCTAGGACTGTGTCTAACACATATTGGATGCTTAATAAGTACTTCTTAAATGAATGGAATGATTGCTCTTGTTTTATTTTTTGTTTGTTTGTTTGGGGAGGAGGGGTTAATAAAGTAAAATTAGCTAGTTCTTTTATTCTCTCAAAAGAGAACCTATAGGGATTTTTCAATTTAATTGCATTTTTCTTCTTTCAATGAATTATTCAGTAAGCATTTAGTAAAATCCTACTATAATAATAATTATAACTAGCATTTATATTGTGTCTACTATTTGTCAGACATAAGCTTTTTGCAAATATTAGCTCATTTGATCCTCATAGGTACTCTTGTTATCTCCATTTCACAGATAAAGAAAGAAAGGCAAACAGGAATTAAGTGATTTGTCCAAGGTTTGACAACTGGGGCTAAATTTGAACTCAGATTTTCCTGACTTCAGGTCCAATGTTCTAACCACTGTGTCATTATTATGTACTAAAATCTCAGCTAGGATTTCTTACAAGAGTAAGAAAATTTTTGTCTTCAAGAGAATTGGATTCTTTAGGGTGGGAATAATAAACACATAGAAAAGTAAACACAAAACACATTCAAAATCAATATCAAATGATTGTCAGAGTAGGAGGGAATCGGGCAAAGCCTCTTTAAAAAGGTGACCCTTGAGCTGAGACTTGAAGGGAATAAATTTTTGAAGTTAGAGGTAAGGAGAGAGAGCATTCTGGAATGCAAAGCACTTTAAAAAAGTAATAGTAAATCAGTCTGGAAAGATAAGATGGAATCAGATTTTAAAGAACTCAAAATGCTATCATACAGAGGAGTTCCTATTTTATCTTAAGAGTTATTGTTATCCACTAAGACTTCTTAAATAGAAAAATCACATGGAATGTGTGTGTGTGTGTGTGTGTGTGTGTGTGTGTGTATACACACACATGTGCTTTAGAAATATCAATTTGGAGCTAGGAATGGTGTATTTATACTACTATTAGGGAATTCTGAGGCTGGTGAATTGCTTTAGCTTGGGGAAATCTTGGGAGTTATAACGGCAAAAACTACTTCTTTAAGTCTGGCATAAGTATTGAACTTCTGGACTAGGGAGAGGTAGGTTTAGGTGAGGGAAGAAATGAATAAAAAATTTATTTTAAAAAAACAGACTTACTGATTAGATATGATGGGGGAGATGGGTTTAGGATAAAGGAAGAGTGAAGGATGATTCCTAGATTATGAACCCAGGTAATTGGAAGAATGGTTCCTTAATAGAAAAAAGACAAGTTAAGAAGATGGTTGGATTTTGGGTGAAAGAATAAATATTCATATTTGGATCTGATGGGTTTAATATGCTTTTGAGACATCTAAGTAGAGGATATCCATCATGTAGTTGGAGATATACAAAATGGAAATTAGATATGTAGATTTGGGAGTTATCAACATAGGGAGTTGATAACTGAACCCATAATAGCTAATATGATCACTGATAAATCATTGAGAAGTAAGAGAGAAAGTACTGTACAAAACCTTGAAGTGTACTCATATAGATTCAGTGGGATGTGGATGATAATCTAACAAGAGACTGAGAATAATTAGATAGGAGAAGAATCAAGAGAGAATGTATCATAGCAACGATGTTTCCTGTTGAAACATTGTTACAAATATGCTGACAATCTATAAATATGTGGGCATCTATAGAGATTCAATCTGAAAAGAGTAAAAGTGGATATACTGATATTACCACCTAGTTGTAATTGGATGACAAATTTGTAGTACACCCAGGTTTCATATTATATAATTTTCTCTAGCTTTTTTTTTTTTTTTTTTTGGCAGCATGGAAACAGGAGTGGAGAAGGTAGGTTCTGGGAGCAATCCAAGATTAGAGTTTAGAAAGGGATGAGCCATGATAGAACAATGGGACAAAGGATTTGCTAGGTGCTCTTCTCTTTTTATTTGGTGATCTCACCAGTTCTAATGGACTCAATTATCAATTATCTTGTTAATAATTCTCAAATTCCCTTATTTGACCTTAACTTATCTACTGACTTCCAATCTTATGTATCAGAAACCTAAAAATGGATGTCCTGTAGACATCTTAAACTCAGCATGTCTAAAACTGAATTCATTTTTTGCCAAAATCCTCTCCTTTTCCTAATTTAGTATCGAATATCACTATTACCCAGTCATCTGAGGCTAACACTTTTAGGTCATCCTTGATTTCTCACTCTCTTCTACCTGGCTCATAATTTGTTGCCAAATCCTATAGATTGTACTTTTGTAACCTCTCTCATATATGCCCTCTTCTCTCCTCTAAAACTGCTACCACCTCCCTTGTATGGATCCTTATCATCTCACATCTAAACTATAGCAGTAGCCTGCAAACTTGTGTCTCTACCATAAGTAGAGAGAGAGTTCCATTGCAATCCATGATTAATTCAGTTGTCAAACTGATCTTAAAGTGCAGGTCTAACCATGTCACCCCACCTCTCACCCCAACCCACCATACTTAATAAACTCCAGTGACAGTGATTAAAAACTTCTCTGTTTGACTTTCAAAATCATTCATGATCGCCACTCCCCCACTCCCCCACTCCCTCCCACACCTCCACCTTTCCAATCTATGTGTTGGAGCCAGCTTGAACCAACTTAATAGAGCCTTTTGTTGTGATCATGTAGACTTTGGAAATCAGCAAATATTATAAATCATTCCGGGCATTTTCACTGACTGTATCCCATTCCTGAAATGCTCTCTCTCTTCATCTCTGCCTCCTGGCGTTCCTGGTTTCCTCCAAGTCTTCGCTAAAATTTTGCCTTTTACAGGAAGCCTTTCCCAATCTCCTTTCATTCCAGAACATCATTCTTTCTCTGTTGATTATTTCTAATTTATCATCTTGTTTGTATTTAGGTGCTTCCTTGTTGTCTCCCCCACTGAACTGAGCTCCTTGGGAGTAAGGATTATATTGTCCTGTTCTTTTTATCTCCAATGCTTATCCTAGTACCTGGTTCATAATAGGAACTTAGTGTTTTTTGACTGACTGATTGATGGACTGACTAAATAGTCTACAAAAACCTTCAGGGTTCCCCAGCCTTATTGTAGATCATAAATTCTTTGCTTTGTTTCTGTCTTCTTTCAAACCTGGAACAAAGCTTAATGGGTGACTCCACAGTAATATCAGTGTTTTCTACTACTAGGGTAAAAGTGAATCAACTCCTGTGTGTTCATGCTATTGTCAGTGTTTCTCCTCTGTGATTGCCAGCTGTGTAGTATCATACCCATTACACATAAATATGGATAGACAGTAACAATGGACAAGGAATTGGGCTGAGAATTGAACAGGAAGTAAAGAGCAACTTGGATTGTTTTTAGAAAATTGGATAGTTCTTTTAAATTAACCTAGCCTTTCTTTGAAACAAAAGCCTATCTTTTAAACAATACGAATCTTCTGGTAATGCTATATGGCTACGTCACAAAATGATGTAGTCTCTAAAGAAATCAAGACCTTTCAAAAGGACAGTTGTGGAATGAATGGTGGCTACTAATAGAATGTAACAAACTAATATATATATATATATATATATATATATATATATATATATATATATATATATATTTTTTTTTTTTTTTTAAGCAGTGTACAGGATAGTATTCAGTCTAATCTTAAGGAATTATTCTGGGCCCATAAGGCCCAATGTACAGTCTACTACTCTCTATTCTTTACCCAGATATATGATTTGAAGAAAGTTTAGCCCTGAAAATTTTGACTTCTAATGAGAGGGGTTAAAGCTTCCTGTTCTCATACTCTCTCATACTCTTCTCACAAGGAACTTATTAAAAGTCAAGCCTTAGTGCCCCAGGGATGATTTTACTATAGGTTATGACTTCATGAGTAAGTTTTTCCCAGAAATTATGTAGTAAAAGATACTCAATGTAAGATATTTGTTTAATATGTTCTAGAATTCTGCAAATAATTAAGTAAAGCTAATTAAGTCTACAGATTCTATTTTCTTCCCTGAAAATTAGGTCAATTTGCTCTCTATAGCCCTGCATTATTTCTTCCATTTTGTAAATAGTGATTCAAAATTCACACTTACTATTTCTTTTGCTAATCTTTAATAAAACATATAATATATAAAATACTTTTTAATTTTCAAAAAGTGTGATGAAAGTAGAATCAACACATTTGGGAACTGATTGGGTATGTGAGGTAAAGGAAAGTAACAAGTTGTGTTTGACTTTAAAGTTGTAGACTTAAGTGACTGAACAGATGATATGTCTTTATTAGAAATGTGAAAGTTTGAAAAAATGGATTATGGAATAAAATTAATTCCATTATGAACATTTTGAATTTTGAGATGCCTGAATAGGTCCTAAATAGGCAGTTGTTGATGCAGGAGTAGTACTGAGGTAAGAGAAACTACTTTGGGTGTATGGATCTGTAAATCATCTATAGGAAGATAATAATTAAAATCATGAGACCTCATGGGTTTATTAAGAGAAAAGAGAAGGAGAAAGAAAAAGAGAAAGTGTCATGAAAATCTGAAGAGGAAAGTATAGCCAGAAGAAGTTGAACAACAGCATCAAATACTGTATAAAGATAAGAAGATTAAAACTGAGAAAAGAATATTAATTTGAATTAAAAGATCATTGAACACCTTTCACACAAATAAAGACAGATCTAATTAAGTGGAGAAAAATTAATTGCTCATGGGTAGGTAGACTGAGCCAATATAGCAAAATGAAATTTCTACCTGTTAATTTAATTAATTAGTGTTATACCAAGCAAACTACTAAGGAAAAAATAAAAACAAAAGTCATCTAGTAGAACAAAAAATCAAAACTATCAAGGGAATCAACAGAAAAAAATGTGAAGGAAAACAGCCTGGCACAGCCAGATTTCAAACTATATTGCAAAGTGGTAATCATCAAAACAATCTAGTACTGGCTAAGAAAAAGAGTGGTGGATCAATGGGGTAGATTAGGTACATGATATAAATTAACATATTAATCTGTTGTTTGAAAATCTGAAGATCCAAGCTTTACTGGTGATAAAAATTCACCATTTGACAAAAATTGCTGGAAATATTGAAAAGTTGTTTGGAAAAAAAAACTAGGCATAAACAAACATTTCACATCATATATCAAAATAAAGTTAAAAATTGATAAATGGTTTATAAATAAAAGGTGATATAAAAAAATGGAGTATGGAAAAATATAACTGCCAGTTTCATGGATATGGGACAAGTTTATGGTCAAACAAGAGATAGAAAGGATCATGAGAAGTAAAATGGATTATTTTGATAATATGAAACTAAAAAACTTTTGCACAAACAAAACTAATGCAGCCAAAATTAAAAGGAAAACAGGAAACTGGGGGGGAAACATTGCAAATAAGGAAGGAAAGAAGAAAGGAAGGAAGGAAGGAAGGAAGGAAGGAAGGAAGGAAAGAAGGAAGGAAGGAAGGAAGGAAGGAAGGAAGGAAGGAAGGAAGGAAGGAAGGAAGAGAGGGAGGAAGGGAGGAAGGAAAGAAGGAAGGAAGGGAGGGAGGAAGGGAGGAAGGAAAGAAGGAAGGGAGGAAGGGAGGGAGGAAGGGAGGAAGGAAGGAAGGAAGGAAGGAAGGAAGGAAGGAAGGAAGGAAGAAAGGAAGGAAGGAAGGAAGGAAGGAAGAAAAGAAGGAAGGAAGGAAGAAAAGAAGGAAGGAAGGAAGGAAGGAAGGAAGGAAGGAAGGAAGGAAGGAAGGAAGAAAAGAAGGAAGGAAGGAAGAAAAGAAGGAAGGAAGGAAGGAAGGAAGGAAGGAAGGAAGGAAGGAAGGAAGGAAGAAACGAAGGAAGGAAGGAAGGAAGGAAGGAAGGAAGAAGTAAAAGATCACTAAATAGTCCTTAATGAGTTCAAGTCACTTGGCCAAAATAAATTATATCTCTAGAGTCACAGTAATAATTAAACCAGAGTTTCAAGCCTGGAACATTTCTTTAAGTTTGTCATCACTGATAGAGAAAATAATAATTTGATACTGTGTGAGGGGTGAAGTTGACATTAAAGTTTTGGAGAGGAAAGAGATTCTTGATTTCTTTGTCTTCAAAACAGACAGACACTACTCAGGGAAATAACTGGAGAAAGAGAAGAGAATCTGGGAATCATAAGATATGTAGAGAAAATCAGTTCTCAAAATGTTATCATTACCAGCTTCCCCAGGGACTTCAGGAAATTTCTCTTGGGGTAAAATGAGGCCTAAGTACTCAATTCCTTAGTTTCCAAATAAAAAGTTATTTTACTCATATATATTCTGGGATATTCTTATATATAGAATTTCTTGAATTTCCATTTACTATTTGCTTGCTTGATATTTACTGTTTGTAATGGCCTTTAGTGTATTTAATATTTGGTATGAAAGAATCAAATCTTCCCACATAACTTGGAATATCTTCTTCGTTTAAAGAATAATGACCAGAGAAATTATAAATTTCATAGCTTTTGAATTTTAAAAGGCCAGGCTTCTAGACCAACAATATTTAGGAAGGTTGATTTATAGAACTCTAGTCCCATGTCCCTATGTCTTAGAGATTATGAAGTTGACTGCCATTCTTGTGGATAAAATTGATTGATGTGGATAATACAATGGAATAATTTGGGGTGTTCTAAAATATTATGTGGTGGAACCAAAATGGAGTCACAGAATCAGAGAACTGAAGAGGTAGAAGGGATGTCACAGGATATCTTGCTAATGAATGAATGATTGAAAAAGACCTTTATTAAGTATTTAATATTTGTAAATGAGGAAACTATACTAAAGGCTCAGGATACAGACACAAAAGCAAAGACAATTTTTTTTCATATTTCATTTTTTGTAATTTATTTATTAAAATTACATTTCATTGATATCTTTTATAGCACAATAAGTTCACATCCTCCCTAGATTGATCTCTCTTTATAAGGAAAAATAGTGGTCACATCTAGTAATATACATATATAATATTATATATAATCAAACAATTATATAAGTATATAACATTAATATTAACTAATACATAAATTATTAATATATATGTGTGTCTAATATTCAATTCTTGGTTCTCTCAACTCTTCATTGTGAGAGGAGAGTTTAAATTTCATTACTTCTCTCTTCAACTTTTTTTTTTCATTTAGTGATCTTTTAATTTACCTTTTGTAAGTAATGTGGATATTATTGCTTGATTCTGCATGTAGTCATATACCTCTCAGCTTGTCCATTTATTTATTTATTTATTTAATATTTTATTTTATTTATTATTATAACTTTTTATTGACAGTACATATGCATGGGTAATTTTTTACATTAAACCTTGCGCTCATTTCTGTTCCGATTTTTATCTTCCCTCCTTCCACCCCCTCCCCTAGATGGCAGTCAGTTTTATACATATTAAACATGTTATAGTAGATCCTAGATACAATATATGTGTGCAGAACTGTACAGTTCTCTTGTTGCACAAGAAGAATTGGATTTAGAAGATTAAAATAATCTAGGAAGAAAAACGAAAACACAAACAGTTCACACTCATTTCCCAGTGTTCCTTCTCTGGGTGTAACTGATTCTGTCCATCATTGATCAACTGGAACTGAATTAGATCTTCTCTTTGTTGGAGAAATCCACTTCCATCAGAACACATCCTCATACAGTATCATTGTTGAAATATATATAATGATCTCCTGGTTCTGCTCCTTTTACTCAGCATCAGTTCATGTAAGTCTCGCCAGTCCTCTCTGTATTCATCCTGCTGGTCATTTCTTACAGAACAATAATATTCCATAACATTCATATACCACAATTAACCCAGCCATTCTCTAACTGATGGGCATCCATTCAATTTCCAGCTTCTAGCCACTACAAACAGGGCTGCCACAAACATTTTGGCACATACAGGTCCCTTTCCCTTCTTTAGTATCTCTTTGGGGTATAAGCCCAGTAGAAACACTGCTGGATCAAAGGGTATGCACAGTTTGGTAACTTTTGGGGCATAATTCCAGATAAGCAAAGACAATTCTTCATCCCAATCCCTAATAAGACTAATTTGAAAACTTATAGAAGAGTAGAACCAGAGAAGAATAGATTAATATATCCTTTCCAGGGATAATGACTACATTTATTTGATTATGGTTTCAGAAATGGAAGTGAGGTAATGTTACAAGGGGGTGCAGAAGGACACAGGAACTGGTGAGAAGAAATCTGGGGGGGGGAGGGGGGGAAATGATCCTGAGCCTAGGTTTAATAGGTTACTGGCAAACACAGTCAGGAGAACAGAGTTTCAGAATAGAGTTCCACACATGAGAGAGTTAAGGGTTGGTTTCTAGATCTAGCAAGATGGCAGCTTATGGGGAGATGTCTAGATGTAGTGAGCAACTGAAGCAAATACAAATGGAGGGTGGAGTATCACATGAAAGTTTGTTTAAAGATCTCCAATAAGGTGGAAGCTGCGGTTCATTCCATTTTTCGATTTTGTTTATTGTCATTGTTCAGTCTTTTGTTGTTGTTTTGTTATGTTTTGTTGTTATTTCAGTCATGTCTATTTCTTCATGACATTTGGGGTTTTCTTGGCAAAGATATTGGCATGGCTTACCATTTCCTTCTCCAAGTCATTTTTATAACTTCCTAAATTCAAATTCAGTCTTGGACACTTACTATCTATGTGCCTGTGGGCAAGTCACTTGACCCTGCTTGTCTCAGTTTCCTCAAATGTAAAAATGAGCTGGAGAAGGAAATGGCAAACCATTCCAGTGTCATTGCCAAGAGAATCCCAAATGGGGCTGCAAAAGGTCCCACATGATTGAAACAAGTGAACAAGTGAAAATTATTAGAACTTTCATTTTGTGTCTTTGGCGTGTTCACTATTTCCTCTAATCATTAATAGTTTAATGAATATTTAAAAAGAAGTCTCCCAGGGATCTGTGCTTGGTCCTATATTATTTAACATTTTTATCTATGAGTTGAATAAAGACATTTTTATCATATTTTCTGATGATACAAAACTATGAAAAATCATTAAGGTAGTAAATAAGAGAATGAGGATACAAAGGGGTCCTGACAAAATAGAACATGTGATCTTTCTAAAGTTACCAAAGATTTCTTCACCAACTTGGTATAAGCTCTTATCACTTTATGGGTATGCTATTAGTAGACTAATAGTCTACTGCTTGAAATTAAAACAACTCTGAAGTATCACTTTATACCTCTCAGGTTGGCTAAGATAATAGAAAAAAGATGATAAACGTTGGAGGGGATGTGGGAAAACTGGAACACTAATTCATTGTTGGTAGAGTTATGAAATTATCTAGCCATTCTGGAGAGCAATTTGGAAATGTCCAAAGGGCTATAAAATTGTGCACACCCTTTGATCCAGCAGTGTCTCTACTAGGTCTGTATTTCAAAAAGATCATACAAAAGGAAAAGCACTCACATGTGCAAAGCTGTGGTAGCTAGTTCTTTTGTAGTGACAAAGAATTGGAAATTGAGTGAATGCCCAAAATTTGAGGAATAACTGAAAATATGTTAGGTATATGAATGTCATGGAATGTTGTTCTATAAGAAATGATGAGCTGGTTGACTTCAAAAAAGCTTGGAAAGACTTATATGAGTGAATGAAATGAGGAAAACCAAGATATTGTACGCACTAAAGAGATTATGTGATGATCAAATATGGTGAGCTTTGTTGTCTTCAACAATGAGATGATTCAAGGCAAATTCAATAGACTTGTGAGGGGAAATGCTACTTATCACCCACAACCAGAAAAAGAACTAAGGATACTGAGTGTGGATCGAAGCATAATATGTTTGCTTTTTCTTTCTTGTGTTAGTACCTCTTTTGTTTGATTTTTCTTTTACAACACGACAGATATGAAAATATATTTATAAGGATTGTACATGTTTAACCTATGTCAGATTGGCTGAAGGGGGAGAGGAAGAAAAATTTGGAAAACAAAATTTTACAAAAGTAAATGTTGAAAACTACCTTTATGTGTATTTGGAAAAATAAAATATTATTGAGGAAATAAAAAATGGTCTACTCCTTGGTCTCCTTGCTTCAAGTTTTTCCTTACTCTGACTCACCTTTCACTCAACTATCAGAGTGATCTTCCTAAAATGTAGGTCTGCCTGTCACATCACTCTCATTCCCCAGCCCCTACTCAATAGCCTCCAGGGGCTTCCTATTATCTCCAAGATCAAATATAAGCTTATCTTTGACTTTGAAAGCCCTTTATGACCTGATCCCTTCATAGTTTTTCAGATTTATTACATCTTGTACTCTTGGATCCTCCATGTACTCTTGGATCCAATGACAATTGCTATTCCTTATACAAGATCTTCTATCTCCTCAATCAAAGTATTTTTATTGGTTTATTGTCCCCCCTACCTGAAACTTTTCTTCCACATTTCTGTTTTCTGGCTTTTCTGGTTTCCTTCAGGTCTATGATGAAGCTCTACTTTATGTTCTCCACCTTTCTCTGTCCTTATTAATCTTACACCTTCCCTCTGAAGTTATTCTTAATTTATTTTGTAATATATCTCATTTGCACAGTTATTTACATATTGTATTGATCATTAAATTGTGAGCTTCTTAACATCAAGGACTGTTTTTTGGCTTTTTTGGCTTTTTTGGGGGGGGAGGGGGTAGTATTCTTAGCTCTTAGCATGTTGCCTGGCATGGTGTTTAAACTGTGCTTGTTGATTGTTTAATCTAATAAGTTAAATTGTACTAAGGTTAAGAAAGAAAAAGGGAAATGAAAATAGACATAAAGAGTAAGGAAATAAAAAAGGGCTTAGAATGAAAGCCAGAGTTAGCTCTCTGGAAATACAGTGGCTTTCACAGTAGATGCAGAGATCCCTGCTTCCCTCCTGAAGGTAAGGAATGGAGTAATGATTGTATCACAATCATCAAAGGATAATTGATCTGTGGGGCATAAAGATAGTTATTGCTTTGACATAGGTCTTTCTTCTCTGCCCCTGTCTTTGTAAGTCTAAATAAAGCAACTAGTTCACTTTTTCTGGGTTAGTGGTTCTAAATTAGCTTTATATGATGGAATAACCATATTATCAGGAAAGAGAAAGCACTTATGTGACATTTCTGTGTCTGGAAAGACTAGTTACTTGAAGAGGTCTTTATGTGTGACTCTGACCCCTGATACTGTGTGTAGCAAGTGCTTCCTGGGCAATGTCTCCTGAACTGGAATATTCCCCCAAATGCTTAAATTCTTAAGTTAAATAATATGCCAAAAGTCTTGGGCAGTGATGATGTTATGTCACAAGATCAACAATAATTGTGTCCTTGATAATATCTTGTGATCCCTTCCCCAATCTATTAAGCACACATGTTAAAGTTTGTGAGATTCAGACTTAGAAAGCTCAATAATAATTTTTGTATACTGTCCTAACCTTTTAAAAAAAATTTAAGTACTATACAAAAGATAGTAGAGATAACAGATTTTACATTATTATAAAGGACAATTTGCTTGGTAGGAATTTAAATCCCTCTAATTAAAACGAACGTGCTCCAATTGATTGAATAATGGTGTACAGAATTCCACAAACCTACTTGAAGTAGATCAATGTTTGTGAATAGGTTGCCATCTAGTGGCACAAGAAAAATAAATCTTGGTAGTAGGAAAAGAAAAATTTAAAATTAATGGCCGTAAAGCAAGGAGAACAATTTATGTATTTTTATAAGGCTTGAGAATTCTTAATATTCCAGAGTACTGATGAATATAATGATGAATTATGATGCCAAACTATTGATAGAGATCAATTCAAGATATATCATGTCACATACATTTTTGTACCAGTGAGAAAATTTGTTTTGCTTGACTATATATTTTTGTTACAAAAATTTTGTTTTTATTTTCCTTTCAATGGGGAGGGGTTAATGCAGGGTTAGGGGAGGAAGGAATGGGGTTTTTAATGAGAAAAAAGGCCAGAATTTCAGACAAGCAAGATAGTATTCAAAGTTACATGTACTCCTCCTTGTACTCCTCCTTTTAATTTTTCACTTTCAATCTCAAAACCCAGAGATATCAAAGATTATACCCATTTGTTTATTTATTCAGCAACTACCTAGTTCTATAGTCCTGGAATAATGAGAAATCCCATTGTTTTTGCAATGGCTGACTATGTTATAGGTGTTGGAAAGCTTTATATATGTTTTGCCTTAATTCCTATGCTATTAAAACTACTGTTTTTTAAACTGTATATACCAATACTTAAATTCAGCATGGGAACTGAGGGAAGTACAGAATTAGATGAAGATTTTAGATGAAGTATTTTTTATTATCCCCCTTTTACAGTTGAGAAAACTGAAGCAGATAAAGGCTAAACGACATGTCTGAGGTCATACAGCTAATGTCAGAGGTCAAATTTGAAAGTCAGATTTTTCTGTTTCTAGGCCTAGCCCTCTATCTGCCATGCTGTCTAACTGAGGAAAAAGATAGTCCTTTATTTTAGGGAAAAGTTTGTGATAAGAAAAAGATCTGTTCTGTTTCTCAAAGAAAACTCTGCTACCTCAAGTTAGGTACCACCATAATATCTAAGCATGGCTAGATTTAAAAGGAAACCATGTCTCTGGAGGAAGTAGCAAAAAATTTACACCCAAGAGAAAAATCCAAAGAGCCTTCAAAGTGATTTGGGAGAACAATCAAATGATTAAATGAAATTGTCCCCAAAATAAAGACAGAAATGAAAAATTTTTTTCCATTTTAAATGTATCTCCATATTAGTAATATCACAAAAGAAAAATCAGAACAAAAGGGGAAAACCTCAAGAAAGAAACAACTCCCCTCCAAAAAAGTGAAAATAGCATGCTTTGATTTGCATTCAAGTCTTTATGATACTTTCTCTGAATGCAAATGCATTTGCTATCCCCAGTCTATTGGAATCATTTTGTATCACTATATTGCTGAGAAGAGCTAAGTCTATCATAATTTATCATCACATAATCTTGCTGTCACTATGTACAATATTCTCTTGGTTCTGCTCACTTATACAGCATCAATTCATGCAAATATTTCCAGCATTTTTCTGAAATTTATCTGTTCATTATTTCTTATACAATAACAATATTCCCTTACATTCATATACAACTTATTTAGCATCCTTCAATTGATGGCATCCATTCAATTTTGAATTCCTTGACACCAAAAAAAAGAGTTAATACATTTTTGTACATATGGGTCCTTTTCCCTCTTTTATGATCTCTTTGGGATACAGATCTAGTAGTGGCACTGCTGGATCAAATGATATGTTATAGTTTTATAGTCCTTTGCTCATAGTTCCAAATTGCTCTCCAGAATGGCTGGATAATTTCACAACTCCACCAACAATGCATTAGTGTTCCAGTTTTCCTACACCCCCTCCAAGATTTATCATTTTCTTTTACTGTCGTCTTAGCCAATCTGATAGGGGTGAGATGATACCTCAGAGTTGTTTTAATTCTTACTTTTCTAATCAATAGTGACAGAGTATTTTTTTTTCATTTAACTTAAAATGGCTTTAAGGAAATAAGAATGAAATAAACTAAATTTCTTTTTTTTTGTTGTTTGTTGTTGTTCTTTTGCTGAGGCAATTGGAGTTAAGTGACTTTCCCAGGGTCACACAGCTAGGAAGTGTTAAGTGTCTGAGATCACATTTGATCTCAGGTCCTCCTGACTTTAGGGCTGGTGCTCTATCCACTGCACCACCCAGCTGCCCCAAGAAATTAAATTTCTTAAGAAAGAAATCATCAATTCTAACCAGAAGTGAGAGAGAACTTAGAACAAGAGATGTTTTCTATAAATATAGCTTCCCAGGGTTGGATGGGTATCTGGGTGGCAGAATTGACAAGCAAAATGAAAAAAATAAAATAAAAATAAAACAAAACAAAATAAAAAATATTTTTTTTGTAAAAAAACCCAAAATAATTTAAAAAAAACCCTCAAAAACATTTGAAGAGTACATAAGTTTCACAAAATAGGAAGGATGAATTTAAAGATAGGATGCAGTGAAATAATCTAAGGATTATTTTCCAGACAAAATCTTCCAGTCTTCCAGGAAAACAAATATATTTAAAAAAAAAAAGAAGAAGAAGAAGAAAGAAAGAAAGAAAAAAGAAAATTTAAATACAATACTAAAAAAAAAATCTATCTAGGATTAGTTAAAACAGATGCAAAGTTTCAGCAGGAGAAAATCTAGATGACACCAATACAAAGAAATTTCAAACTAAAATAACCAAGAAACATCATGGCTTTATAATTGACAAAATATCAAAGATCAAGTCTTGTAGGTAACAGGAAAAAAAATTCCATCAAATTCCTGATGTCAGAATAGCACAGGATTACTTATGCTCTTAGTAAAGAATGATTGGGTATTAAATTCCAATAGGTAATGTCAGAGAAATCATGGCTCTGAGACATTAAGAAAAAATGGTTTATAGATAGATTCAAAAGAAGAATGGTTTCATTAAAAAGGTGCATTGAGGAGAATAGAATCAAGTTTTCTGGTATAGTTATAGAATACTGACCACTGTATGTTGTTGCCTCCAATGAATAGATTTTACAGCATCTTAGGGGAAAAATGAAGAGTAATAAAGGAAATGAAAAGGAAACAACAGTATTTTGAAAGGGGGATTAAGATTGACTATCTCTGAAACAAAATCCTGGAAGGGATGGGAGAAAATAGGATTACATCTAGAGGCCGCAAATAAGATGCTGAAGACTCTTAAGATCAACCCATAAGAATCAGTTCAAGAAGCTGGGGTTATTTAATCTGGAGGAGATGAGACTCACTGGATATGTTGTCTTCATATAAAAAAGAGATCAGACCCTTCCCTGGCCCCAGAAGGCAGAAGGAGGAATAATGCATTGATGAATTAAAGAGACAATATTAATTGGACACATGGGAAATGTTTAAAAATGGAATGAGCTCTCTCAGGAGGTGGTGGGTTCCTCTGACTTAGGTTTTCCAGCAAAAGCTAGATGACAACTCATTGTGCAACTTATAGAGAGCTTTCTTTTAAATCTAAGTTGGTCCCAATGAACTTTGAGGTCTCATTCTGCAAGCCCCTCACTTTGCTGGCTTTTCATACCTTGTTGCTGATTTGTAAAGTTCTATCAGAAATAATATACATAGAAGCCCATGCCAGGAGATAATTTCCTTCCTACCATATAGTCTGGATAGCAGTTATGGATAGAAGTTTGGAGTATGGGATCTCACAGCACATTCTTTAGAAATGGTCTATAGCTCCAAGGGTGACAGGGTTTATCTATGGAAAAGTAAAGCTGTTAAATTCATGCCTCATCCAATTAATGCTCTTAGTAAAGAATGATTGGGTCCACTATTAATATCTGTTTAAATCTTTATGGCTTCTGCTAAAGACTTCGGGACACCTTGGATCAGTGATAGTTTTATACAAAGTAATATGTCTAGTCAGGTGATAGATTGTGCTGAAGAATTAAATTCTGACTTTCCTACATGATTTACTAAGAGAATGTCATCATAAGACTACAAGACCTCATCGCTGTAGTACAATGGCATTAGGATTAACCCTTGGGAAATACCACGGACAGAGTCTTTCCATAGTTTTACTATCACTTTATTTAAAGATCAGGATTGAATATCATTTGACTTTTGTTTTTTCAGATTCCAAACTTCATGATAGGATGTGGTCAGGCTGGTTTTCATTCCAAAAATATTTCATGTAAAAACCCCATGGAAACAATATTCTTTAGGAATTGCAAACTGATAAAATCTGGGCCATCTTGAAGTAACCCAAATGCTTATGATCAGTTAAAACTGTGAGGGGGTGCTTTGCTCCTGGCACACGGTGCCACAGTGTCTGAGGCAGTCTTGACATTAGGTACCGTAATGACATGATTCTTCCAAAGTCAGTTGAGGAGAGCCTCATACAACTGGAAGGTAGACAATTTTAGTCTTTCTTATCTGTACTTTCTTTTAAAATAGATTTTGAATTTTTCTTTAATTAGCCCAGTAATTATATGACGACATCAAGTCAATAAGTATTTATTGATCTTTTACTTGTGCCAGGCAGTATGTTAGGGATACAAAGAAAGGCAAAAATTGTCCCTTCTCTCAAGGAATTAATAATTTAATGGGGGAGAAAACATGAAAACAGCTATGTCACACTATATACAGGAAAACTGGAGTTTAAGCATTGGCATAAAAGGGGACCAGGAAGAGTTTTATGCAAAAGGTGGGATTTCAGGTAAAACATGAAGGAAACTAGGAGGGAGAGCATTCCAGGCATGGGATTAACAAATATAAATGCCTGGAGTCAAGAGATAAAGTGTCTTGTTTGAGGAACAGCAAAGGACTAGTTATGTTACTACAGTGTAGTAGCTGTAGCAGGGAGTAAAATATAAGAAGACTGGAAAGGTAGGAATGAACCAAATTAAGAATGGCTTTGAAAGCTAAACAGATACTTTTGTATTTCATCCTGGAGGTAATATTCATTGGAGTTTATTGGAGAGAGATATATAGTTAGACTTGTATTTTAGGAATCAATTTGACAGCTGAATGGAGGATGGACTAGATAGAATTGAGACAAGGAGATCAAGGAGAAGGTCATTGCAATAATTCAGCCATGAAGTGAAAAAGGCCTGCACTGCAGTAGGGTGAAGGTAGTGTTGGAAAAGATAAAATAATTGTTGTAAAGGTAAAATTGATATTGCTTTGCAACAGATTGGCAGTGGTGGATAAGAATAAGGATAGAAAATGGAATTTGAAGTTTGGGTGACTACAAAGTGAAGATGACTTTGGGGGAAAGAAAATGAGTTCAGTTTTGGACCTGTAGAATTTAAGAAATCTATGAGACATAGGCTTCCAGACATTCAATATGCAGCTGCAGATGATAATGCTGCTGTTGCTGCTGCTCTTTATGATCATGTGTCTGTCTTTGCAAAGACTAGGTAAGCTGCATTTGTATGTCATAGTAACAGTACTACCACAAAAGTTGTCTTCAACTTTGGGAGATTCTCCTTATTTTCAACGCCTTTAGTTAACATCCTCTTTCTTGGAAAATGTGTGTGAGATTACACAGATCTAGATTACCTAGGGATTAATAAAACTTTTATTGATAAAATTTTCCATCTCCAAGAAAATTAACCTAATTTAACTAACTTAATTTTACTTTGATTAACTTACCTTCTTTGGACAATATTAAGTCTTATGTGGTTCTAACATAATTGGGGTATATGCTTGATCTTACCCAAAGACTTAGACTATGGCAGAAAAAAAATTCTAAGCTTTAAATGATAGATAATGGCAAAGCAGCTGGATGAGTACTTTGAAAATTTGTGGGATAACAAGAATGACTGTCATTAGATAATCCTGGAATATTTGCAAAGTGCTTATATATTTCCTTGTTAACACTCATAATAAGCTTGGGAGGAAATTAATTCTATTACATTTTTTTGCAGATGAAAAAACGGAGGCAGAAATTTTATTTGAGTGATTTAGCTACCCAAAGGGGCAGAGAATATGAAGGACTGGTAGGTTATATCTTTCAAGAATGTAGTCAACATACTAAGAAAAAAAAGCCCAGAACCAGAAGAATTTACAAGTGGAGTCTACTAAACACTTAATGAACATTTAATTCCAATATTACATAAACTGTTTAAAAAAATAAAAGCAAAGAAAGAATCCTACCAAATTCCTTCTATGACACAAATATGGTCTCAATATCTTAATGCCAGGGAGAGTAAAAACAGGAAAAGAAAATGACAGATCGGTTTCCCTAGTGAATATTTTTATTTCTTTTTAATATTTTTATTTTCCCAATTACATGCAAAAAGAATTCTTACCATATATTTAAAATTTAATTTAAAATATTTAAATTTTTTTAAAATTTTAAATTTCCAAGTTCTCTCCATCCCTCCCTGATATGTTAAGCAATTGTATAATATATATACATGTGCAATGTTTGAAAGAAAACACAAACATACAAAAAACGTATGTTTTGCTCTGCCTTCAAACTCTACCAGTTCTTTCTCTGGAGGTGAATAGTATTTTTCAGCATGAATTGTGGGGAATTATCTTGGATTATTGCATTGCTCAGAAAAACTAAATCATTCACACTTTATCATCATACAATATTATTGCTGCTGTGTACAGTGTTCTCCCAATTTTATTCACTATACTTTGCATCAGTTCAAGTAAGTTTTAAAGCTTTTTCTGAAATCAGTATGCTCATCATTTCTTATAGGAAAATAGTATTTCAATACAATCACATATCACAATCTGTTTAATCAATCCCTGATTAATGGATATCCCCACAATTTTGAATTCTGCAAAAAGGATTGTTATAAATATTTTTGTAAAAAAACAAGTTCTTCCCACCCCCTTTTAAAAATCTTTTTGGAATTACATCCTAGTAGTGCCATTGCTGGACCAAAGGAGTTGCCGTGTGATTGCCCTTTGGATCTAGTTCCAAATTATTTTCCAGAATAGATGTTCAAAATTCCATATCCCCTCCAACTTTATCATTTTCCTTTTTGTCATCTTCAACCATCTGATAGATGTGAAGTGACACCTTAGAGTTGTTTATATTTGCATTTTTCTAATAAATAGTGATTCACAGCATTTTTATATGATTATAGATAGTATTGATTTATTCATCTGAAAACTGCCTGTTCATATCCTCTGACAGTTTATCAGTTGGGGAATGACTTATATTCTTTTTTTTTTAATTGTTTCATTTATGCTTTTTTTTAAATTTTTTTATTTTATAGCTTTTTATTTACAAGACATATGCATGGGTAATTTTTCAGCATTGATTCTTGCAAAACCTTCTATTCTAACTTTTCCCCTCCTTCCCTCCACCCCCTCCCATAGATGGCAAGTAGATTAATACATGTTAAATATGTTAAAGTATTGTTATGCCACAGTTCTCTTTAACTGTCCTGACTCAGTTTCCTTGTACAAGTTTCCCTTGTCTCAGTCCCTAATTATTCCCCTAAGCTGTAAATCTCCCTCTGGTCCATGAATTGGACCAATTACTCTAAGGTTATAAATTGTTAGCCCAAGCAAGATAAACAAGAGAGTAGACCTCCTGATTATCTTCTGTCCTCAAGAATTTACAACATCCCTCTAAAATATTCCAAGATATCTCTGGGTATTTAGACATCCTGTCTCTGGATTTTTTGGTTTATGGCTTTGATAGGGGCTTTCCCACTCTTTCCCTCTTCTTTGTCTCCAAAGGTATATAAAGGTTAGAGATTCTCCCATTCAGGGCTGGAGAATGGCGGCTGGCTGTATGCTGGATGCTGGACTCCTCTAACCCTAAGACCAACATGGATTCTTTGGTCCCAGTATATCTTTATCTCTGTCTGACTGGATAATTTGAGATGAGAGTCCTGTCCAGTCAATCTTACTCTCCCATTAATAAAATATTAAAAACTCTCTAATCTCTCTCCTGCCTCAGTTTCTCCGGCATTACAGTATATGTTAAACCCAATATATGTGTACATATTTATACAGTTATCTTGGTGCACAAGAAAAATCAGATTTGGAAATAAGATAAAAATAACCTGAGAAGGAAAACAAAAATGCAAGCAGACAAAAATAGAAGGAGTGGAAATGCTATGTTGTGGTCCACAGTCATTTCCCATAGTTCTTTCACTGGCTGTAGCTAGTTCTCTTCATTATTGAACAATTGGGACTGATTTGGTTCATCTCTTTGTTGAAGAGAGCCACAACCATCAGAATTGATCATCATACAGTATTTTTGTTGAAGTATATAATGATTACCTGGTTCTGCTCTTTTCACTCAGCATCAGTTCATGTAACTCTCTCCAAGGGTTTCTGAAATCATCCTGCTGGTCATTTCTTACAGAACAATAATATTCCATAACATTCATATACCACAATTTATTCAGCCATTCTCCAATTGATTGGCATCCACTCAATTTCCAGTTTCTTTTCACTACAAACAGGGCTGCCACAAACATTTTTTGCACATACAGATTCCTTTCTCTTCTTTAAAATCTCTTTGGGATATAAGCCTAGTAGTAGCACTGCTGGATCAAAGGGTATGCACAGTTTGATAACTTTTTGAGCAGAGTTCCAAATTGCTCTCCAGAATGGCTGGATGTGTTCACAATTCCACCAACAATGCACCAGTATACCAGTTTTACCACATACCCTTCAACAATCATCATTATCTTTTCCAGTCATCCTACCCAATCTGAGAGGTGTGTAGTGATATCTCAGAGTTGTCTTAATTTGCATTTCTCTGATCAATAATTATTTGGTGCATTTTTTCATATAGTTTCAAATAGTTTCCATTTCTTCATCTGAAAATTGTCTGTTCATATCCTTTGACCATTTATCAACTGGACAATGGCTTGATTTCTTAAAAATTAGAGTCAGGAATGACTTATATTCTTATAAATTTGAATTAGTTCTCTATATTTCTGAGAAATGAGGCCTTTGTCAGAGACACTATGAAAAGTCCCCCAAGCTTTCTGCCTTCATTCTAATCTTTGTTACATTGGTGTTATTTGTGCAAAACCTTTTCAAGATGATAAAAATTATCCATTTTACATCTTGCAATGCTTTCTATCTCTTGTTTGGTGAAAAATTATTTTTTTCTTCATAGATCTGACAGGTAAATTATTCCTTGCTCTCCTAATTTGCCAGTGTTATCACCTTTTATGTCTTATCCATTTTGTCCTTACTTTTGTGTGAAATATCAATCTGTACCTAGTTTCTGTCAAATTATTTTCCAGTTTTCACAACAATTTTTGTCAAATAATGAGTTCTTGTTCCCAAAGCCTGGATCTTTGAGAACAGAAGAATACTGTAGTCATTTACTATTGTGTTTTCTGTACCTACTCTATTGCACTGATATACCATTCTCTCTTAGTACTAAATAGTTTTCATAATTACTACTTTATAATACAGTTTTAAATCTGATAAGGCTAGGCCACCTTCCTCTGAATATTTTCCCCCCATTAATTCCCTTGATATTCTTCTCTCAGATGAATTTTATTATTTTTTCTATCTCTATAAAATAACTTATTGACAATTTAATTGGTATGGTACTGAATAAGTAAATTAATTTAGGTAGAATTATTATTTTTATTATGTTTGCTTGGCCTACCAACAATCGATTAATATTTTCCCAATTGTTCAGACCGGACTTTATTTGTGTGAGGAGTGTTTTGTAATTGTCTTTATATGTTTCTTAAGTTGTCTTGGCAGATAGATTCTCAAGGATTACATATTGTCTATTATTTTAAATGGAATTTCTCTTATTTCTGGACTTTGTTTGATAATATATAGAATATATAGAAATACTGATAATTTATGTGGATTTTTTTTTATATCCTGCAACTCTGCTAAAGTTGTTAATTATTTTCAGTACGTTTTTTAGTAGATTTGCTAGGATTCTTTAAGTATATTAGCATGTTACTTGCAAAGTGATAGTTTAATTTTCTTTCTATGTACTTTAATTTCTTCATTTTTTTTCTTCTCTTATTGCTAGAGTTAGCACTTCTATTACAGCACTGAATAATAGTGATGATAATGGCCACTCTTGTTTCACTAGGTCTCCCTATTACATACAATGCTTGCTGATGGATTTAGATAGATACTACTTACCATTTTAAGGAAAGCGCCAAGTAGTCTTGTGCTTGCTAATATTTTTCATAGGAATGGGTGCTATATTTTGTCAAAAGGCTTTTTTCTGTATCTATTGAGATAATCATTTGATTTCTGATTATTCTGTTATTGATACAGTCAATTATGCTGATAGTTTTCCATCTATTGATCCATCCTAATATTGATTCTGGTATAAATACCACTTAGACATATTGTAAGATTTTGGTGATATATTGCTTTAATCCTTGTTAGTATTTTTTAAGAAGTTTTCTTTCACAGTATTTATTCTTCCTGATTTAGGTATCAGCTCCATATTTTTGTCATAAAAGAAATATAATAGGACTCTTTCTTTGCCTATTTTTTTTTCAAATAATTTATATAATATTGAAATTAATATTCTTTAAATGTTTGGTAGAATTAATTTGTGAATCCATCTGGCCTTGAGGATTTTTTTATTAATGACTTATTTAATTTCCTCCTCTAAGATGGAATTATTTAAATATTCTATTTACTCTTTTGTTAATCTTTTGTAATTTATATTTTTATAAATATTAATCAATATCATGTAGATTGCTAGATTTATTGGCATATAATTGGATAAAATAGCTGGATAAAATAGCTCCTAACAATTATTCTAATTTCCTCTTCTCTGTGGGTGAATTCACTTTTTTCATTTTTGATACTATAATTTGGTTTCTTCTTTCCTTTTTTTTTAAAAAAAGTGAAGCAATGGTTTATCAACATTATTGTTTTGTGTATAAAACCAGCTTTTAGTTTTATTAGTTCAATGGATTTTTTACTTTCAGTTTTATTAATCTCTCCTTTGATTTTTCAGGATTTCCAAACTTCATTTTTAATGAAATTATTGATTTTTTTAGTCTGACTTATTATTTATTAATAAATTATTTCATTTCCATGATTTGAGCCTGGCCAATATAATAACTTATTATAATAAACTCCACCCCAACCCCTGTGTTTTTTTTGCCTAATTTTCTTGAGCTTGCCTGATATATTAGAGCAAAGCCCTAACTAAAGATTTTTCTTTGCTAGAAATTGCAAGCTTTCAGTGCTCTTTTCAGAGGTACAATCTGAGGGAGGTCTGTTCCACTGCCCTCCTAGTCTTGAATTCTACAAAGTTCCTGATTCATGTTTGGATCAGTTGGCTACTTTGAGGTTTGGAATTTTAGTAAACTGTTCTAGACTCAACTCCTATTGGCAATGGGAGGCTATACAGGTTCAGAGCATATGAACTGTCTGAGATGCTGCTCTGTTCTTGAGTTCAAAATCATGGTAATTATGTGCTTCCCAGAGCTTGATAAATGCTCAATTACAGCTAGCATCAAAGTTCACAACCACTTCTCTCCACCCCACATCAATAATTTGACATAGGGCTGTGGGAGACAGAACTGAAAAATGTCATCCATTACTGGACCTAGAACTTCTTCAGGGATCTCCTGAGATCTCTTTCTAGAGCCCTATTTTAGTGTCCACCTACATTGTATCCACAATTTTTCCTGGCCAGAGTTCCTCCCCAAACTCTTTTGTCATCCTGAGTTGGTTTTGGTAAGAGCTGCCTTGGGATAGAAAATGACTTCTTCACTTCTCTGATCATAATTCAATCTGGTGAATTCTCTAAATCTTTGTTGAGGAGATATAGGAGGAGAACTAGACTGTACTTCTCACTGTCTCCATAATTATGCTACCCAAATCTAAGTTTTGTAATATCTTTGTTGAATATCCTTTGTTTGCTACGGCAAAGTAAACCTTCTTTTTTGAACTGTTGAATTACTGGAGTGTCTTATTTTACTCTACTGCTGAAATTTAGGAGAGGACAGCTTAAGCTATGCCCTCAGTAATGGATTTGTAATTAATAGTAAGAAAAATCAATCTTTAAAAAAAAGTTTTTAATTGATATCTCTTGTTTTCTACATTATCATAATTCCATTTGGATTTCTCCAGATAGGGATCTCATCTCAGGGAAGTATTTATTCATAGATAAACTCATTTACTAGATCTGGAGGACATAATTCCTTCTGTTATTAATGTTTTCCTGGTTGATTTATCTGATTTTTATTTCAGATTTTGAACCTTGAACAGCCATTGTGCCATTTTTCTATTATAGCCCAAGAAAAGTCCTGCAGCCTCATGCCTGGATCTCTGTGGCACTACAAAGGGAGTGTAGTAATTGGATTCTGGAACTGGATTTTGCTGCAGATCCATGTGTTGAGTTCTTGGATTGGCTTAGTAATTTTACTTGTCAATAGTGATGGATGATGGGGGAGGAGTACTGAGTGAGCTAAGAATAGGTATCAATACAGTTTTTTTAATCTTCTTATGAATTCCAAGTGTCTAAGGCCATGGAGAAAATATAAGATATTTTATCTTTGACACATGATTTCTATTTAAGGACATATGAAAAGTCACAAGGGTCAGAGAAAACATCTACTTCTCTATCTTATTGGTTGCATGATAACTTTTTAACCTCAATATTGTTCCAATGATACTAGATAGCCATGAGTCATGCAATACTACAGTGTCAGAAGAATAACAATTGAAGCTTATCCAAAAAGTAATAGAAAAGTACACGATGAGTATGAGTAGAGTCTAACATAACACAAATTAATTATATAGAAGTAGTATAATAGATGACAAAAGAGTTATGGATAATGAAAAAAGAAGATGAGTTGATTATCTTTTGATAGTTAGGAACAATGAATAGATACCTTTCCTTCCTACTCCATTGTCTATAAGGAAAAGAGTTGACCTCCCAAATGAACAGGAGCTTAAGAGTAGCAAAAAATGTCTCTGAAAAGACATATCTACTAGTTAGAGCTCACAAATTCTCTGGAGTAGGGGTTCAATCTTTTTTGCATAATGTACCCCTTAACAAACTGGTGAAGGTTATGGGCCCTTTCTTAGAATGTTTTTAGATAAATTAAGAAAATGCTAAATTTTATGAGACATTTAGTAAAACATATATATAATACATATATATATATATATTTCCAATTCAAGTTCATAGACCTCTTGATATCTATACATAGACCCTTTGGAGAGCCAAGTACTCTAGCTTAAGAACTTGTAAGTACATCATGGATAAAATGTTACTGAGAAAGAACAAGACCTCAGATGATCACAAATCAAATAGTTAATTACTCACAGACATACAATTGTGTTTGAATCGTTTGCCCACAGACACAGAACAGTGGCTTATACATCCATTGGGATATATAGCTGATTCAAAGGCCAGATCTTCTGATTGTTGCTGGGAAGATTCACAAGAATTAAGTTGGAGGGGGACCAATTAACTGCCAATCAGTGGGTGATCTGGATTGTGATTGTCTTGTCTCATTCCCCTTCTTCATATGTTATAGAGGCATTATGATTAGGAAAGTTTGCTAACTTCACATAAATAGATGACTAAGTAGTAGGCTCACCTTGCCTTCCTAGTCCTTAATATAAGTGATAAAGATATTTGTTGGGTACATAGGAACTTACTGGTATATAGGAAGGTCAGTCAGTGGTCATATATCTGTCAGCTAGGTCATAGCAACAGGTCAGTCCTTACAGAATCCCTTGTAGAAGATAATGGGGAAAGAACTTCTGATAAAGGTGTAGTTGAATCTAAATATACTCTTACAGTGTATTCAGCCTTTAGGAAACTACCAACTTGCCAAAGAGAAATTAATTCAGAAAAGATTATCTTTCTGCTTGCTACATCTGGAATTATACACTCAAGGATATACTTTACTACCTCAAAAGCTCATAGTACTCTAATAGTTCTAGAATTTAGGCTATACGCTCATGTGTCAAAAATAGCTTTTCTATCACAATTGAAGGATAGAGTATTCAGAAGTGACAGAAGGTGATATTTGAAGTCCCTTGACTATCCAGCTAGTGACCATGCTAATGGATGGTGCCCCAAGAATAATGAATGAGAGCATTACCACTACAGTAGAATGGGAAATGAATAAGAGAAAATAAATAAGAACATTGAATTTTATTTAATGAACATTACATTCTATGTATAATGTATTTTATTTTATCTTATATGATTATATGCTCTTGGGTAGCACAGGTCAGGCATAAGTTCTTTTGCTTGGGAAGAATCCAACATAGTTGAGATATTTCTTCCTTTTTCTTTCCTTTTTGAGGCCATGGTCCAGCAAGATGTCTGCATGAAGCACTTTTCTAACTCTCTCTTTTTTGGCCATTCTTTCATCCTATGAACTCCTTGCTGAGCAATCTCTACAGTATGGCCACTATCAATGAAACCAATTATACCAGTTTTCCCCCATCTCCAATAAATGTGGCTAAAGCTGTTTGTTTTTGTTATGTGTTATTTGTCCTCTTCAATTTTAGGAACTCAAGTTGAGTCTCCAAAGAATGAAAGATTTCAAGCCATGAAGATATTAAAACTAAGATTGCTGAAAAGATAGTACAGTCAGTCAGCCAAGAATGGAAGCTTTAAGAAGCCAGAGTACCTGGGATTCAAGCTAAACAAGGTTTTGGATTAGGAATTGCTCCATAGGAACTGAGTTAAGCTATGAACCTTAAGAAGAGGATTCTCTTCTTCTCCCCAGATACCAGACACAGTACAAGGCAGGGAAGAGGTTGTGTCTCCTCGATGTAAAGGGAAGTAAGTTTTTACCTTAGTAATTATGACTTCTGAAGTAAATATTTCGCTGTAAAAAAAAAAAAAGAAAAGATGAATGTATGAGTTGTGGCTAAGTCCAGGTCTTCCATCTCACTGCAAAACAGTGAAAATTGTACCAAATAAAATAATATAATAGCAACAACAATAACAAGAGGGGGCAAAGAAAGAACTGACACAAAAACCACTTGCAGAAACGTTGGCATATCGTTGATTTTTGGTTGTTCTTATTGGGGTCAAGTTACAGTGTGTCTAACTGAGACTGATCAGACCAATATGAACTTGGAAGGCTCAGGTACAAATAGTCCATGTAAGCATTTGGAGTGGAGATGTCTCTAATCTGCACATCTTGTATATAGACTCCAAAGGGTCTATATATAGATATCAGGGGGTCTATGAACTTGAATTGAAAATATATATATATATATATATGTTTTACTAAATGTCTCATAAAATTTAGCAACCAATACAACCAATAGTTGAGCTATTGCAATTTTGCTTCACTCATACAGCACTGCATCTTCTTTGATGTGGGCTTTCTATGCTCATCTCTCACATGTATCACAATTGATTTTAAAGTTCTTCAGAGAAACTTTGAGAGTGTCCTGATACCACTTTTTCTGACCTCCATTTGATCATTTACCTTGAGTGAGCATCCCATAAAATAGTCTTTTAGGCAAATGTATGTTTGGCATTTGAGTGTTCTCTGCAGCAGAGTTTGAATGCTTGATAGTTCAGCTTGAGAAAGGAACTCAATGTCCTATATTGTATTTTGTCAGATGATCTTCAGAATCTTCCTAAGACAGTTCAAATGGAAGCAATTCCATTTCCTGGTATGGTGCTGATTGTATATTATTCAGGTTTCATGGGCATACAATCTGGAGACTTTCAGTTTGGTAGGCAGTCTAATGCCTCTTCTCTTCCACACTTTCCTTCAGAGCCTCCCAAACACTGAGCTAGCTCTGGCAATATATGTGCCAAACTCATTATGTATGTATACATCCTTGGAAAGCATATTGCCAAGGTTAATGAAATTATTCACCACATTCAAAATTTCATTTGCTATAAATGATGGTTCTATGAATGGAAGGTATCATTCTGGTTGATGGAGAAGCTGTTTTCTTGGTGTTGGTTGTTAGGTCAAAATTAGAGAATCAATCCATAGTTGGTTGCATCTCAGCCTCAGAGACTACACTGAGTGCATTACAATCTGCCAACAAAAAGTCACATATCAAGTCTCCCAATATCACTGAAAACTACCACCAACATCATTGAAAATGTCATGCTAAAAAGCATGAGAGCAAGCACAAAGCCCTACTTCACTCTATTGGTAATTGAGAAAGTATAAGAGCATTGTCCATTATCCAGAACTTGTGTAAAAATGCCATCATGAACTTTGCCATGATTTTCCATAAGCCCTTATGATTGACAGTATCAAAGACCTTGATCAGATCAATAAATGTCGTGTATAAACCTTTGTTCTGTAACTGGTTTTTAAAACAACAGAAGGGTTTATATGATAATGAGGAAACACTATGGGATAAGAAAAAGTAAGGGAAAATCTCTAGAAGAAAGTAATATTTCAATAATGATTGCTAGACCTTTAGAAATGAGAATAGAATTTCACAAAACAGAGTGAATAAACAGTTTAATAAAGGAAAGAAAAAATAAAGAAAAAAGTTAAACAGTCTTTAAAAGAACATTTGAAGAGGAGTAAGAGAAATATGAGTAATCTCTGGGAAATTCAAGTTTAATAGACATGATAAATTTCCTCTTAATAATTCTATGTACGATGGAAAGGGCAGATGATGACTCACTATTAACATGCTACAGAAAAGAAACAAGACTATTGTCCTTTTAGAAGTGCTATCCTATCTAAGAATGTTGAGAAAACAGAGAACAATTGTTCTAATCAATAAAGAGGGATTAGAAAGAATTATCCCCTTGTTTTTTCTATTGTCTAGAGCCAGGCCAAAGTCTTTTTAGTTATTGTGGATTTTATTTATCAGGTTCTGCAATGTTCTAGAGCTTTATACAATCAATACAATATCACATGCAAAAAGGAACCTCTAAAAACTCTAACCACCATTTGTAACTTGAATTCTATACTGGATATCCTCCATGATAGTTGCAAATACATTTGGGAAACATGATAAGAATCCATTCAAGAATCTTATATAATTTTGTTATATCCATAAAAAAATTGCTTGTAGGAACAGAGCAGCATTTTTCTACCAAATTAATTATCTTCCATATAACCAACAGGCAATATATCCAGTGGGATCTTGCACTTTCTATAATTTTGAGTCAATTATAAGATTGCAAAGATGTGGTCTACTATGAAATATAACTTACAAAAATTTACTTGTTTCTAATAATCTCCCTGGAGATATTATTTATATTTGTATAAATTAGCCTGATAAAAATTTTATATAAATAGGAAAATAGGCACCTGGATTTATGGTTCATGATGTCTTCTAGGTCACTTTTTTATAATGATAAAGTGCAACATTTCTCCATGCCTTTGGTCCCTTCCCTTTCCTGAGATACTTGAGAAATTTCCCAATAGCCTCAAAATTGTGTTGCTTCTAGAATGAATTTCCTTTTGTATACCTCAATTAGTTCAGTTGTTTCATTTTTGTTTTATATTTTCATTTTGTAAGAAACAAATCTGGCTTTATGATGCTACAATCCAGATGTGGTGATTCAAATGTCCTGGAGGTAAAATGAATTTATTTAAAACTAAAAACAAAACAATTTTTCATATCTTTTGTATTTATTGTTCTTTGTAGTTTCATTTTTTTTTAATTTTTAATTTTATTTTTTCTTATTCTCAGGGACAATATATTTCACTTGGAGGAAATATCACCTACAGTATAAAGTCAATACAAAACATTAAGTAAAAAATTATGGGGGTGGAGAGGATACCAAGTACTGGGGTGTAATGGTGATTGAGATCACAAAAGTCTAATGTAGATAAAAGGCCTCACCCAAGGGAAACCTTTAAAGTGACTGTCAATAAACCAGGACTGATGAATTGCACTGAATATCTATATACTCCCATGCTGTGAATCCAATATTCTTTTTTTCAATATTTTTAATAATAGCTTTTTATTTTCAAAATACATGCAAAGATTGTTTTCAATATTCATCTTTGCAAAATCTTGTGTTTCAACTTTTTCTCCCTTCCTTCTTCCCATCCCACTCCTTAGACAGCAATACAATATGAGTTAAACATATTTCCACACTTATTCACAAGAAAAATCAGATCAAAAAGGGAAAAAATTGAGAAAGAAAACAAATTGCTTGCACTTTGTGAAACAACAACAAAAGGTGAAAATACTATGTTATGATCCACATTCAATCCCCACAGTCTCTCTCTGGATACAGATGGCTCTTTCCATCACATCTCTATTGGAACTGGCTTGAATCTCCTCATTGTTGAAAAGAACATGTTCATCACATTTGATCATCATATATCCTTGTTGTTATTGTGTACAATGTTCACTTGGTTCTACTCCACTTAGTATCAATTCATGTAAGTCACTCCAGGACTTTCTGAAATCATTCTGCCAATCATTCATGATAGAACAATAATATTCCATAACATTCATATGCTACATAACTTATTCATTCTCCAACAAATGGGCATTCACTCGGTTTCCAGTTCCTTGACTTAGTTTCAATCTTAAAAACCCTCATGATGAATTTTCTTAATTTAATGTCTTATCAAATTTAAACTTGTTTTTCTCCCTCAGTATCTTCCACTAACTTCTACAAGACTTTACAAATGAACTAATATTTTAAACTGGTATTACTCACATCCACTATATTTCTCTGCTTGTTAAAGAAATCAAATGTTTACTAAGGTAATTTGGGGGCTCTTTTGGTATCTTCATTATGGAATTTATTTATATCAATTGGACTTCATATACAATTGTTATTCATAATTACTATCAATGACATTTCTACTAATCTTTTCTATTTTTTTAATGACTGTAACTCTTTAAAATAAATCTATTTGTCATGGCTTTTTTGGAATGTTATATCTTTTTCTCAATTTTTACTTTCTAACTTTGATCTTTGTTCTAGCAATTTAGTAGTGTGACTATAAAATAAATAGCAGATTCTGTACCCATATCAGTTTCAAGTCATTTACTGTCTGTGAAAGTATAATAATGTCATTAGGAGGTGGCATTATGTGATGACTGCGTATTTAAAATCAGCTTGAGTCAGGAATTCAGGTTAAGGGAAAATTCTTCAATCTTTATTGAAATGAAGAGATGAAAAAGGATTGTGATAGCAATATGGGCAAGAAGTATTGCGATAGCAATATAGGCAGCTGCGACAGGAAGCCATCTAGCAGAAAGACCTGAGCTGAAGAACTGTGAAAATGGCAATGCGAGCAGTCTCTCCTTCCCCTTCCTTTTCCACTACCCTGCCTCCACCCACCAAAATCATCATTTCCCATACAACACATCAGGACTTGCACAAAGAATGGGCGGGGGCCATTCTTTCTCCAAGCTTACATATTAATAGAGTATGGTCCAATTACTATTTAGCCTTATGTGCTTGGGACCTCAGTGCATCAACTCAAGCCTCAGCCCATTACATCTCCCGCTTTCTTTTGTTTTAGAACACAGGTGATCATGCCATCCCTGACTCCTCAGGGAGGTCAGAGCCCCCAAGGGGAAGTGATCACACCCTCCCTGACTTCTCAGGAAAGAAGGTGAAAGCACCGAAAAGGAGGTGATCACGACCCCCCTGACTTCTCAGGAAGGGAGGTGAAAGCACTAAAAAGGAGATAATCATACCCTCCCTGACATCTCAGGAAGGGAAATGAAAAGCACCAAAGGGAAGTGGGGGTTACTAGCGGGTTTCTGGGCTGAAGGGTCTTATTATGCACAAACCTATCAGATGGGAGGTATTACACAAGCACATAGCAATAACGCAGAAGCTATTAGTGATGACTCTCTCCACAGTCAGTGCAGGCTTGATGTGGTGTAACAAACATGAATTGTACACCCAAGTAACAGTATAACAAACAATATAAATCAACATTGTGTTGTAAAAGATTGCCAGAAGTCCTAGAAGGAGAGCATGTAAACAGCAGTCACACATATACCTTCTTCAGCAGCCAAGAGATAGTCCAAAACTAATCTATTGTCCATTGCTTCACATATTAGGGAATCCAATGATCCCCCCCAAGTTTTTGAAGTCCTGCAAAAGTCTTTTTATGTATTAGGGAATCCAATGATTCCAGCAGATTTTGAAGTCCTGTAAGAGTCTTATCATTTCTCAGAAAATCCAATGATTCCTGAGGGTTTTCAAGTCTTATGTCTTAAAGGACCCAATGATTCCTGAGGGTTTTCAAGTCCTACAACAATTTTATCATGTCTCAGAGAATCCAATAATTCCTGAGGGTTTTGAAGTCCAATAATTTTCTATGTCTATGAGTCAAACACCATAACTACCACGCTCTTTCAATGGTGAGCACAATCAGCAACAGAACCACCCAATATTTCTTGGGTCTTCTCCTTCGTTTCAAGAGTCTGCTCCATCTCTCTGCGATGGACAAGGCGAATACGGCTTGTTGGCACCCATCTGATTCCTTCTCCACCTGTAGAGATACAAGCAAAACCTCTCCCCCAAGCAGTTAGCCTATCTAGTCCCTTCTGTTCACCATTTTCTGGGTCTCTCCACATCACCTGGCGATTATCTAATGATAGTGGAGCTGCTCGCACTGGATACTGCCCTTCCGGTGGGTTATAAAACCTGTCTGCCGGAGCCAGTGCATCTTTGTCAAAAATCAAGAAGTTAATAATATAAAGGGTTAGATTTAGTAGTTCTCTAGGGTTACCTGTGGCTCCCCCTTTCTTTTGTTTTTGGAGCAGCGTCTTAATGTCTCTGTTTCTCCTCTCTACTATTGCCTGTCCTTGAGGATTAAAGGGTATGCCAGTGGTGTGTAAAATCTTATACTGTGCACAAAAGTGTGCAAAATGTTTGGAGATGTATGCAGGACCATTGTCTGTTTTTATTGCTTATGGCACACCCATAATGGCAAATGCTTGCGTGAGGAATTCAGTAACCACTCGGGCTGTCTCTTTTGTTGCTGATATTGCAAAAGTGAATCCTGAAAAGGTGTCTACCACAACATGGATAAAAGACAGACGACCGAAAGATTTATAATGGGTCACATCCATTTGTCAGATTTCATTGGGTCTCAAACCATGAGGGTTCTTCCCTGGAGGCAGTGTAGGAGCGTGAAAAGGAAGGCAAGCTGTACAGCTTTTTACTATGCTCCTAGCTTCCTCTTTTGTTATCCCAAATTGCAAATGCAAAGCTCAAGCAGCTATTTAGAATGGGATTCCTGGGCCTCCTGAAATAAAGGCATACTGGCTAACATAGTTAAAAGGCTATCTGCCTTTGAATTTCCATCAAAAATAGGACCTGGAAGTCCACTATGTGAGAGGACATGCAAGATATAAATCTTACCTGGATGTTTTCTCACTTGCTCCTGAAGTTCCTTAAAGAGCTGATATATAATAGAAGCTGCAAATTTTATTTGGGCTGTGGCAATTCTTTGTACCACACCTACTGAATAGGCTGAATCAGATATTATATTTATGTCTCCTGGGTAATAAGTGAGAGCTAACATGATCGCATATAATTCGTTCTGCTGAGTGGACTGAAAAGGAGTTCTGACTACACTCTTTATAGTAAAGTTATGAGAATATACAGCACAAATATTGTGTTTGGATGCATCTGTAAAGATAGTTGGTTCTTTAAGAGGAACTTAGAAACTTTTTCTTCAAGAATCCATTGCCAATTATGTAAAAGTCTGGTTATCTTTAATGGAGACCCATGTGTAAAATTTGGAGCCATGGCTAATAAAATTTGCCACTTTGGGATGGTCTCACAACACACATTAATTTGTGTATTGGTGTAAAAAGTGTATATCTTATCAGGTCTTGCCCCAGATAATTGCGCTGCTCACTCAAGCGTGGGAACCAAGGACCCTACTTTCACTGAAGAAGTCTCCAGTGACCAGGAACTTAGGTGAGTATAAGACAAACAGGGAACTTATTTTCTTAAAGACTAAACTAGTAACCTTTTTTGGCTGAAATGGGACAGATCTTAGCTAAAGATTCTCCAACCCCCCCCACTCCCAGCCCCACCCAGGAGTGGTGCTACAGAAAGCTGATAGAAGATCAAGGGCTATTTGTAACTTGGGAACAGACAGCTAGACTTCTGGGTACATTAAAACGTACCTCCCCTTGATTCTTAGAGGAAGAGCAAATCTCTCCAGATAATTGGGCATTGATTGGTCAACAGCTCTCCGCATATTACAATGAAAACGGTCCTCATTCAATTTCCATCGAGGCATTCTATTTATACAATATGATACAGTTGGCCTTAAAATACCGTATAAGTTCTAGGAGAAAAGGAAAAAATTCTAGGAATAGCCAAATGGGGAAGCCTGAGATAAAGGAGGAAGACAAAGAATAGATTAATGGCCATATCCTCACAGGGCATGGAGACTTAAGTGAGCCTCAAGGGTGGGGTGAATCTGAGGCAGCTTCAGCCCCACCTAAGGAGCAGGTAATTGACTCTCCTCCATCAACTCCACCCTCTGGGATGGAGGGAGGAGAGAGGAAGGGGGGGCAGTGACAGCATCTAGAACCTCCCCCCCAGCATCCAGCTGCTCCTATGAGTAGATTGCAAAAGGGACTAATTAAGGCCAAAGAAGAAGCGAAAAATGTAGCAGAATTTCAACACCACATTTTCCCGGTAATTCAACAGTTTAATTCTTCAGGTCAAGAAAGTAGAAGATACTCTCCTTTTGATATAAAAATCCTCAAAGACCTGAAAAAAGCTTGCACTCTTTATGGGGCTACATCAGCTTATGTTAAGATGTTATTACAAAATTTGGCTTTTGAAATCTTGATCCCTAATGACTGGAAATCTATAGCAAGGATATGCCTAGAATCTGGACAAAACTATTTGTGGCTTTCTGAATATAGTGAGCTCTGTAGGATACAAGCTCAACAAAATAGTCAAAGTGGAGTTCATACTGCAATCACCTGTGACCTACTAACAGGTGTAGGTCCTTATGCAGATGTTGCAGTAGAAATTAATTATTCTATAGCAGCATATGAGAAAATTGTTGCTAATGCTATCAAAGCGTGGGCTTCTCTCCACAATGAAGATGACAAGGGTGGGGCCTTCACAAAAATAACACAAGGGCCAAATGAATCCTTTGCTGACTTTGTGGGACGTTTGCAGACAGCTATCACAAGAACAAAGGGAGAAAATGCAATAACAGACATTTTGATAAGGCAACTTGCTAAGGAAAATACTAATGAGGTTTGCAGAAGAATTATACTAGGACTGAGCAAGGATGCTCCTTTAGAGGAGCTCATAAGACGCTGTGCCACAGTGGGCACAGATGCCTTTTATAGCCAGGCTATGATGCAGACTTCCCAAAATCCAAACATGGGAAGACAGAGTCCCTCCTGGCAAGGGACTTCCAGAGAGACTCGTAGATGCTTTCAGTGTGGAAAAGTAGGACATCTGAAAGCTCAATGTTGGTATAGAGATAGAATGGGAAAACAGGGTGGGAGAAAAAGATCCAATACCCCATGTCCAAAATGCAACAGAGGCTTCCATTGGGCCTCAGAATGTAGACAGATTCAGGGAAATAGGATGAGGGGGCCAGCCCCAGGGCCCAAGGCAAAAAAGCACTTGGGGCATGATGGCAGCCAATGGTGCAACCAGAGAGTGCCTACAAGTTCAGTACCTAGACATGACCAACCAGCCAGGAAGCAACCTGATGGGAGAAAGGAATTACAATTGGGGAGAATAGAGCTGTATGCAGCTGGGACAACTGAGATACCCCCTGGAGAGGTGAAATCTGTTCCTCTCCAGCCTATGGATCCCCTACCTCCAGGCACAGTAGGCTTGACCATTTCACCTCCTTTTTGTACGTACAAAACAGTGTCCATCCACACACTGATGTGGGAAACTGGGGAATGTGTAGATAATATCCCAGTCTCTAATACAGGTAGATAATGTGTGACTTATCACCCAGGAGAAGTAGTAGCATCAGGTTTACTCATACAGAATCCTAATAAGCAACCTGGTGATAGTCACCCAGATTCTGACTCCAGACCACAAAATCCAGAAATATACTGGACAGCAGCTGTAACAGCTGACTGACCTATGCTCATGATCTATATAAATGGCCTACCATTGGAAGGATTGGTTGACACAGGTGCAGATCGTACAGTTATTAGAGGTGCCAATTGGCCCAGTCACTGGCCAAAGATTAAAGCAGACACCTATATGTCTGGAGTAGGAGGATCAATAGCAGCTGAAGTTAGTGCTGCCCCTATGAGATGGACTTTTGAAGGCAAAACAGGAGTTTTTACTCCTTTTATAGTTGAAAAAATCTCCATCAATCTGTGGGGAAGAGACGTTTTACAACAATTAGGGTTAAAAATGAGTACTTTGGTTTTTTAAGCAGGGCTGCTATTCAAGGCCTGCCAACACTTTCACCTGTTCCTATCCAATGGAAAACTGATACACCAGTGTGGATAGAACAGTGGCCCTTAAGTAGCAATAAAATTCAGGCTTATTAGATATAGTACAGGAGCAGCTTGAACAAGGGCATTTACAACCTTCTCTAAGTCCTTGGAATTCCCCAGTGTTCCTTGTAAAAAAGAAATCGGGAAAATGGAGGATGCTCACTGATTTAAGAAAAGTGAATGAACAGATGGAAACTATGGGAACTCTTCAGCCTGGACTTCCATCTCCTACTCAATTGTGTAGAGAGTGGTCTCTTTGGGTCATCGATATTAAGGATTGTTTCTATTCTATCCCTCTGGATAAGGAGTATATGAAAAGATTTGCCTTTTCAGTGCCCAGCATTAACTTAGCTGAGCCTTATAAAAGATATGAATGGACAGTTTTGCCACAGGGAATGAAAAACAGCCCCATGTTGGGCGCCAAATGTGATGACCACGTATTTAAAATCAGCCTGAGTCAGGAATTCAGGTTAAGGGAAAAATCTTCAATCTTTATTGAAGTGAAGAGGTGAAAAAAGATTGCAATAGCAATATGGGCAAGAAGGATTGTGATAGCAATATGGGCAGCTGGGACAGGAAGCCAGTTAGCAGAGAGAGACCTGAGCTGAAAAGCCATTGCAATGGCAATGTGAGCAGTCTCTCCTTTGGTGTTTTCATTTCTCTTCCTGAGATATCAGGGAAGGCATGATCACCTTTTAGGTGGGGTTCTCACCTCCTTGAGAAATCAGGGAGGTCATGACCATCCTATGTTCCAAAACAAAAGAAAGGGGGAGATGTTGGAATCTTTACAAACTGCTAACTAATTAGAGTTGATCTAATCTTACAAGAAGATGTTTTGGGCAGAACCTGAAACAAGGTACTAAGTAGAACTAATTAATACAAGGCTTGTGTTCACACCTTTACTCATTGGAGTTCACAAGTATGCCAGCTTCACAAAGTAAACTTTGCAACTTCAAGGGAGTTCACACCTCCCTTGAAGCTCTTTGGGCCAGAGAGCACTATGGGAGAAAACCCACAATCCCTCTCTTGAAGGAGCATAAATAGAGCTTCAATGGGCCAGTCAAAGAAGTTCTTCAGAGTGAAGAAGCTACAAGTCGAGATTTCAGCGGAGTTACGCCAGAAGCCCTCTCTCCGAGGCAAGGCAAGAGAGAATATATATTCCACTTGGCTGGCTGGTCGCAGAAGAGAGTTCAGCTGCATTGGAGAGGAGTTAGTGGCTGGGCTCCTGCACACCCCCCACTGAGATCAAGCTGGTCTTTCAGACTCACCAGAAAGCTAGCCGAGCCCCAAGTGAAGGAGACAAGAGATTCATTCCATCTCTGTGTTGGTCGGAGGCTGAAGAAAGCAGAGGCAGAGGCTGAAGGACAGAACCTTTGGATTTGGAGACATCCGGAGGGCTCTAAGCTAAACCGGCTATGGCTTGAGAAGAACAAGAACTCCAACATTTGAACTCCCAACATTTTGTTCTAGAAACTTTTGAGAATCTGTAAGGTGTTATTTTAATTTTTTTTTTCTAACCCTCTAATCCTTTTCCTTCCCCTGCCTCTACCCACCAAAATCGTCATTTCCTATACAACACATCAGGACTTGCACAAAGAGTGGGCTGGGGCCATTCTTTCTCCAAGCTTATATATTAATAAAGCATGGTCCAATTACTATTTAGCCTCATGTGCTTGGGACCTCAGTGCATCAACTCAAGTCTCAGCCCATTACAGCATTATATGGTATTTCCTATTTATGGTGCTTTTGAATTCTTTTTTTAGAAAGTATTCATGTTTTATAAGAGGAAAACTCCTGCATAAGTTGTTGAGTCTTTGTGCTTAATTAATCCTTTTTCCTAAGCAATATCTCCTAACATATTTCAATGCCTTCTTTTCTCTTTTGTTTTTAAAATGTATTCTTGATATCTTTTTACATCAATGAGGTTTACCTCTTTTCTCAAAGAGCCATTTCTTATAAAGGAGATTTTAAAGAGAGAGAGTGAAAGGGGGATAGGAATCAGTAAAATAAATCAATACATTGAAAAAAAATCTGACATTATATGAAGATTTCATATCTATGGCAAACTGTGCCCCCTCACCTCACTCACATCCACACATCTCTAAAAAATGAATAGGGGGAGATTCTCCTTATTCTTCTTTGAGGCCAAGATTGTTCTTTATAATTTCACAACATTCTTTTTCAATTATTTTGTAGTTGTTCAATTCTTTTACATTGTTATAATTTTACATTTCACTTCTCAAGAGTTCATGAAATTCATTATTTCTTACATTCATGTACTATTATTTGTTCATCCATTCTCCAACTGATGGTTATTCATGTTGTAATTTGTTGCAACTACAGAAAAGTGTCACCATTTTGGTGAATACATTGACTTTTTGTTGGTGACCTCCTTGGAGTATGTACTTAACAGTAGAATCTCTGGGTTAAAGGGAATGCACATTTTAGTCACTTTATTGGAATAACTCTACACTGCTTTCCATAATGGTTGTACTAATTCACAGCTCCAACAACAATATATTCTTATGTTTTATCTTTCCACAACCCCTCCAATATTGCCTATTTCCATTTTTAATCAAGTTTGCTAATTTACTGGGTGTGAGGCAAAATTCCTTTCTTTTCAGTAAAGTCTATTAAACTTACATCCATTCAATACAGAGAATCTTATCAGGTTCTTCTCAATATTTCTCCATTTCCCAATACTCTGCAATATCTGTTGGTACGTAGTTAAAGTACCAATCTGCAATTGTTTTTATGGTTGCCTTTTTTTTCCAAACATTTATCATGAGTAATGCAATAAGAAATGACTAAATATCCCACAAAATGACCTATTTTATTGCTTTTAGATGCATGATGAAGTAAAGTCTTCCAACTTCTTTTTCCTCTTTTCACAGAGAACCTCAGTTCATTTTCCATTTAGCTGCATCTTCTTTTTGTCTTCTGATTTTGTTTACATAATACTGACTGCGCTGGTTCCTATTACCTGAAAGCCAAGCACATTAATTTCACCCCTCTCCCAGGGCTTCTAATACACTTAAGGGAAACTGGGGATTTTTAAGCTATCTGCAAATGGCTCCAATCTTCATTTATTGTATTTTCCTCAGTTATAAGCGGAAAGGTCCCCTGTATTCCAATTCCATTTGACCACTAACAATTGAACTAACTTTTTACAAAGGAATATTTACTTTAAAAGGTATAATGACAAATATACTAATAGCTTAGCTTAGTTCTTATAGTTGCACAGTCCAAGTCCTAAGTCCCCAAGCTGGGCTTAAGTATCAAAAATCCTGACTTCTCTACTGTGAGGCAAGATTTCATTTGGAATTCTGATTCAGATTCTTGATTCAGATTGTTGAATTTAACTGGGACCACTGCACAGCATCTAAAAAACAAAGGACAAATGAAACAGAACAGAAACAAACACCGCTTAGTCCATTTCTTGCAGTTAGAGTAGCATGGGAGAGGGAGATATATTTTCTCACAGTTCAATTCATGGCATCTGTGCTATGGATGAACTGTAATCTTCACCTTCTGGATGTAGTAGGATAACACTGGAAAAAGGGAGACTGTCTCAGTTTAGCCAGAGTTAAAAGACAAAATGACTGTGCAGACAAAAGGAGTTCACTGCCATCCACATGATAGAAAAAAGCAGGATACAGACTCCATGTTAACAGATCTGGGTACAGGTACATGTAAGTCAGGTCCTTTTACAGTTATATTAATATTGCTAAAAGTGACATGATTCAATTTCTCCAGTATTATATGTACTCAAGAGTATGCTGGAGCCAGCTTATAGACCTTAGGAAAGGCCATTGTTAAATTTTCAGTGTGAATATTTGCATATTGGAACTTCTTTAAAAAAAAAAATCAAAGGTTGACATTTTTTTTAAATTTCCAGATATAAGAAAGTGATGGACAAATGGTAATAATGCAAATTAAATGCAAATGTGTTACATGCATATTCATTTACCCCCAAAGAACCACTTGTTAAACATTTACTAGCACTTATAAAGCCACTGGTCAGTGGAAAAGGTTTTCATAGTTAGAGTACCAACAACTTAAGTTAATATTTATAGATGTCTATTATTTCTTTCTAAAGTCTTTTCCTCTCACTTCAATGAAAGACTAATGTAGTATTATGTTATTTATCATTATATTTGTGTATAATAATAGATGTTCTGGGAGAAATGATTTTTTTATTTGTTTGCATAAATAAGGAAAAATTAAATACATATCTCTTAATCAGCTAGTAAGCAGCAAATATCCTTTATTGTTTCATTCATAAGGACATCATAGCTACCTACCTCAAACATCCTAAGAAATTCAATTCCCAATCACCCCTCCCCAAAATGAAAGAATGAAACAGAAAACAGGTCTAGAAGCTCTTAGAGGGAGAAGGATTTGGAAGAAAAATAGTAGTAGTAGTGGTGGAATAAATATTACCTTCCTCTTTTTTTTTTCTTGAATATAAATACTCCTTTTCCATTTTAACCTTACATCAGAGAAGCTATATAAATACATCACATCAGAATCTACTCAAACAACTGAAGATATTTAAGCTGGAGAAAAGATGATTCAGGAGGGTGACATAATAACCATCTACAAGTATCTGAAGGGCTGTTATGTGAAAGAGAGATTAGAGTTGCTCTCTTTAGCCTTAAAAGTCAGAACAAGGGGTAATAAATGAGTAAAATTTGCAAAAAGGTAAGTATAGACTTGCTGTCAGGAAAGATTTCCTAACAATGAGCTATCTAAAAGTAAATTTGTTGTCTTAAGAGGAAAAGAGTTTCCCTTTATCAGAAGTCTTTAAAAGAGGCTAGATGGCCACTACTCCATTATATTATATTGGAGAATCCTTTTGTATATGGGTTGGCTGTGATTCACTAAAAAGGGCAGTAGTTATATTGTTGGCTTTTGACTTGGTTTGAGAGGCCCCAGATCTGTACTTACACTTTTTACCTAGTATGTAGTAGACACTGTAGGTCTTAAATTTAGTTCATATGCTTATGCTTATATTTCTTAAAAATACAGTTTTCCTTAGCTTCTAATTCCAACTGCTTGTAGGATAAGGTAGTCATGTACCTCTTTCCCTAGATATTATCTTGTTGCTTTCCATTACACGTCTTAGGAGGAACAAATCACCTAATGAAGCAGGGGACAGATTTATTAGAATTCATTCCTGGCTTGGAAGTTGTTGATGAGCCTATTTGGGATGATGGATGAGATGATACACATTGCTTCTATTTATTAGACAGAGCTCCTGTTTTATTCGTTAGTTACAGGAGAATATGTTGATTTATGTACCTATCTGACTGCCCAGAATAAAGTAGAATTGGAGGCTACTTCTCTCATTAGCTTAGAGATAACTGAATGTGCCAGGGATAGGCCTGATAGAGAGTTAAGACAGGAATACTCATCACATAATAGGGGCTTCTTGGAGACTAAGCAATTAACAATATAGTAAGTGATGATAACTATTCAACACTGTCCTGATGAGCATTTTTTGCCTCAGAAAGTCAATAAGGGGTACAACAAAATGAAATAGGTGGACTTGACTAGAGTGGCATCTAGATAGCAACAGCCATGCACATTTAGTATTATTGGAGCTCAGAGCATTCCCAAAAGTGAGAGAAGCTAAAGACCAGGGACAAAGGTGAGCATGGATTAGATGACAAGATTTTTACTAAATTCTGTATATCTTACAATAAATAACTCTAAGTTAGTGATTCATATTTTGTCATTTCCAGCAATTTGTTACTATAGCACCGATAGGATAGTCATAAGGTTAATACAATGAATATCAGTTCTATTTTATCTATGATCAGGAACATGATTTCTGGTGATGAGATTATTATATTAAAAATCAGTACAGTAAAATAATTTTGATTACCCTCTCAAGTTTATTATACAATAAAATGTTTACTAATGACTCAGGTAGTATGTTTATTGACTTTGCAGATGACATAAAGCTAAAATTATTAGATTTAAATGATTTTATTAGATGATTAACATATTAGATGATATCTTGACACATAATACCAGTGAATAGAATCTAAAAAATAAACTGTGATAGGATAAATATACAATATTATGCAATTTGAAGAAGACAAGATTTAAAGGAAATATTCTAGCTGTTTTTATGTAAATCTTCTATATGAAGGGATCTTTTATGGAAGGGTTAAACATATATCAGAGCATTAGGTGTTGTAGAAACCAGAATTTGGATAAATTTGAGTCCATATTTTCTACTTTAATGTGAAAAAGACTGACTGGAAGTAAATTATGCAATTTTAGAAGTTTTTAAAACAAGGTTGGATAATCAAGGCTATTAGGAACATTATAGATATATTTCCCATTTATATATAGAGTGGAGTAATTGACTTTGAGCTATGATGGTAAAATGTTTATAAATATGGGTAGTATAATGGGAAAACTTCTGCCTTTGGAGTTAAAGGACTTGGGTTCAAATCTTGGCTTTGCTACTATCTTTCTATGAGTCTTTAAGCAAGTTATCGAACCTTGCTGTTCATTTCATGTGCAAAATGGAGTTGTGCTAAATGGTTTCTAAGGCTTCTTTATGAACCAGAATCTATGATCCAGGGACTTCCCTTTCTAACTTTGAGATTACACAATTCAGTATGGCCCTCTCCTGATGGAATTCTGTTCTTCCTTCAGGACATAGCTCAAGTACACATTCTATGTGAAATCTTTTCAAGATTCCCCCAACCACTAGTAACTTCCCTTCCAACCTATACTTTTAATGTAGGCCAAATTTAAAGCATATCAAAAGTTTAGAGATGTAATAAGGAGCACAAAAACTGCAACTAAATACCATTTCACTAAATAAGAGAATTAAAAAAAAAGAAATTTAAAAGGATTTTATGTTAAAACAATATTGAGATCCTTTTGAGAAACAGATTACAGCATGGAAAATTGGGGGTCTGAGTCTGATGACCAGGAATGCCAGGTCCACCTGTGCTACAGAGATGGAACCCTGGACAAGAAGGAGCAAGTATACCTGGGAGTGCAGAAGCAATGGGACAGGGAGACTACTGGCACTTGCAGGAGGAGGAAGCTTTTAGTTTAGGGTTCCAGATCAGAGGGGAGAGCTGAAGTGAAGCTAGAGACATCGTTCCTCCATCCTATGATGAGAAGTGCTTAAACTAATAGTTTTCATTAAAAAAAAAAAAAAAAAAAAGCAAAAAAATAATACACCCATTGAAACTTAATAGGAGAAAAGGGAAGACTAGGGTTCATCTTCAGAGGAGGACAATGAAGTAAAAAAAGCTTCTTCTACCCCAAAGAATAACATTAAATGCTTCCTATCCAGATAAAATTTATAGACAAACTCAAAAAAAGGCTTAAAAATTCAAATGAGAGAGATTGAGGAAAAGCTAAAAGTCAACTAACTAGAACAGGAGATACAGAGTCTTAAAGACTAATATAATTCTTTGAAAATTAGAAGTGGGCAAGAGAAAGTCAGTGAATCTATGAAAGACCAAGAAACAAATAAAACAATATAAAAATGAAAAAATAGAACAGAATCTGAAACATCTTATAAGAAAAACAACAGACCTGGAGAACAGATCAAGAAGAGAAAATATAAGACTAACTGGACTCTCTGAAAGATGAGACCCAAAAAAGAATATTGACCTAATAAAACAATAATTCAAAAAAAAATTTGTTTTGAAGTGATAGAACATAAGAGAAAAGTAGAATTAGGAAAAAATCCACCCATCATCACTTCAAAGAGATCTTTTGTGGAAAACAAATAGGAATCTTATTGCCAAATATTGAAACCTTCAGGTTAAAGACAAAATTTTGCAAGAAACAAGGAAAAAAAACAAAAACAAATAATTCAACTATGCTAGAACTACAATTAGAATTGAACAGGACTTAGCAGCAGTCACAATAAAAGACTGCAGGACTTGGAATCATATATCCTGGCACTCAAAATTACTAGTCCTGTGGCCAAAATATATATTCAGCAAAATTATCCACAATATTGAATGAAAAATAAAAGGACATTCAACAAATTTGCAGGTTTTCAGTATTTTCTTTCATCCAAATCTGTACTTCAATAGAAAATTTAACATATAAGAGCCAATATCAAAAATTAACATCAAGGAATTTAACATAGACAAATTGTTTATAGTTTTTTGCTTGTTTGTTTATTTGTTTTTGCTGAGGCAACTGGGGTTAAAGGATTTGCCCAGGGTCACACAGCTAGGAAAATGTTGTGTCTGAGGCCAGATTTGATTTCAGGGCTAGTGCTCTATTCAGTGCATCACCTAACTGCCCCTATTGTTTATGTTTATGGAAATGTGTACCATATGCTTAAGATTGACATCAGCAATTTTGTGGCTCAAAAGAAAGACTGGGGTAGAGGTGAATATAATCTGATTCTAAAAAGCAAAACCACCTAGAAAAAGGTAAAAATTGGAATTATGTTAAACAAATGAGGTGCAGAGGAAGAATAGACACAGAGGCATTAGAGGGAGAAGGAGGGCTCATAGTTCTGAAAACCTACTCACACAGGAAATGGGTTATACAGGCAACATTCTTATATACAATAAAGGGTATAGCACCCTGCAAAATCTATAAAGAAATAAGAGACATAGGGAATAGGATAAGGTGGAGTATAGAAGGATGAGCAGATTTATGGCAGTGGGACAAAGTGTATAAATTAATGGGCAAGGGATAAAGGTACAGAAGGGTATGTAGAGGAATAGTAATGGATGGGAAAGAGATAAAGTTGGAAAGAGCAGCATAAGATAAGATAGGAATATAGATGAGTGTTTAGGTTAATCAGAGTGGGATAAGATTTGTAGATTAATGGGGAATGAGACAAAGAGGGAGTGTGGGGAGGTGAAAGGGAAGATCAGGGAGGGATCCAAAGATGTGGGGAAGTTAAGGAGCAAAATAAAAGTAGAAGAGGTATCAAGGATAGGAAATAAGAGATATAAAAAAACTACCACAAGGATTGGGAATAGAATCTACTAGGAAAAAAAAAAAGTAGGGCTAGCAATCACTGATCTTAGACATAATCAAAGATTCAGTCAAGAGAGAAATCTATATTATATGTCAGCCAGATGATTATTGTTTTAGATGCATGTTTACATATGGGTAAAAGCATAAGCTATCTGAGTATATGTAGGTATATATGTATGTAGGTCTATAAAGGTTTGTATATAGACACGTATATGTCATGTGGGTCTGTGGGTAGATGTGAATGTATGTATTCATACATATATATGTATATATGTATATTTGCATTAACACATTTGTGCTTAAGTGTAGCCTGTTTGAGGAAGATGGAGGTGGGGTGAAAGGGGAAAAAAAGAATAAAGTAAAAAGTACTAAGCAGAGAACAAAAGAATAACTTACAAGGAAGCAAAGATGGATACTCATAAATGTAATTTCTTCTATTATTATGTATGCTTTCTTTAAATGGAAATTTCTTGTTATACATTTTTAATCTTGCCTGATGTTTGGCTTGGATACAAGACAATGTTCTGTTTTTCTTTTCCCTTTTCTGCCTTCCTTTAATCTGTTTTTTTTTTTCTTATTTTGTATTTAGTTCAACAAACTTTTTTTAAAAAAGTATTGAGATTATCCTTGACACTTGATTGGCCCAAAAGACTAAAAGGTGAGATTGTTGACATCATATCCTGGCTATCTAAATATAAAACAGCTTTGAAAAACTAGCTTCAGGTACTCTACAATGCTTGGTTTGTGAAAAACTTCTAATGGATAATTCAGGCAAGAGAGCTTTGCTCAACTAAATCAACTCAAGGAGTTCTCAAGGTATCAAAGAGTGATACCAGATGGCAAACTACATACATCCTTTGTATATTTTTCTACAATGACTAAGCAAATCTCCTTTTGTTAGCTACTGATCTAGTTTTTCATTCTCTTCCATTTTCAAAAAAAAATTACCAGGGACTTGGCCTGAATCAGATCTTGCCCAAAAGGGATGGTATTACAGGTAATACATAATGTTATATGGTATTTCTTATAATAGGATTCCCCCTTCTTTTATGAAGATTGGAAGCAGAATTCTCTTTCACTGTCAACCAGTTACCACAAGTCCCCTTTCCTCTGTAATCCCATTTTTGCTCCAAGTCTTGGGTAGTTTCCTGAAGGGCATATGTTTTGGTGGATATGTGTGTGTGTGTGTGTGTGTGTGTGTGTGTGTGTGTGTGTGTGTGTCTGTGTAGGGGCAGTGTCCAGACTTGTTCACTGGAGGATTTCAATACCAGCCTGAATCCTGATCATGGGTGAGGAGGGACAGGGGTGGAACTCAAGAAAATGGTCAAACAGGAGTTTGTTTATTCAAAATTCCCTCAGTCTTATATATCTTAATACTATTACTGTACATGCCAAGTATATACTGCGCATATGGGACCATATAAACAACTCATTATTGTGCATAAATGTCTCTGCCACTTAGGATATAATTTTGCTTTAATTACAACACAGGTTGTCATGCCCTCTGACTTCTCAGGAAGGCCGAGACACTCCCAAGGGTGATAGGGAAGCAAACCAGACATGTCTGCAGGTTCCCTTGCTGGGCTAAAGGATCTTATGCTTCACCCAGAGTTCCCCCACTATTTGTGACTCTCTATAGGGCAGCAGCAGGAAGGCATGCCTCATTGGTTGTACGTAAAGTGGAAAAGGGATTTTCTTTATGAAAGATTATTGAAAGAAATGATAGTTCCAGAAAGAATGTAAATTTTTGAATGGTAGACAGATATCCCCAAAGATACAGATAGCTGGGGAAGCCAGTCTTCAACAGGTCCCTTGCCTTTTAGCACCTTTACTATAAAGATTGTTCAGAGTCCCCCCTTCTAACTCTCGCTCTTCCCTTTCTCTTCCCTTTGTTGAACTGCGATCTTATCTCAGTTATTATTGATTATTCTACTATACTACTTTAATCTAAATGAGCTCTTATTTCTGTTTACTAATTATTTTGATAAAGAGGTCTAATAACTATCTGTATCACCAATATTTTGATGGAAGGGGAGTTAGCTAGTAAGGATAAACTGAATGTTACTCTCCTCTTAAAAGAGACAAGAAGACCAGGGGAAAAGTTGCAGAGGGTCACAGTCAGTGGGGAAATTCTGGATAAGATATAAGACCCTTCAGCTCAGAGGGAACCTGCTGACATGTCTGGTTCAGCTCCTCATATCCCCTAAGGGCTCTAGGCCTTCCTGAGAAGTCAGGGGGCAGTGACAACCTGTGTTGTGATTGAAGCAGAGTGACAGCAGGTGGAAGAGTGATACCAGATGGCAAACTACATACATCAGCAAACTGTTTATGTGGTTCCAGTGCACAGTGTTGTTTTTGTTACATTATAAAAGGGGGAAAGTCCTTGAAATAAATGGACTCCATTTTTCTTACTATCCTCAGGAGTCCCATTTCATCACTTCTCCCACTAAGGAGGTATATTTTAATTACCTGGCATGGAGGCTCTAGAAACCACAGTATGTTTTGCTACCCCAACTTGGGGGCTCTAGAAAGCTGGACACAACAAAAAGTGCCTTTTATTTTGACTGTTTAAAAATAAAGAACACTGACCCTTAAATTATAAATATTTGAAGTGTGCTAGATATAATTGTGGGTAGCTAAGTGGCAGAGTATTGCACCTGGAGTCAGGAAGATTTATCTTCCTAAGGTCAAATCCCACCTCAGACACTAGCTGGGTGATCCTGAGAAAGTCACTTAATCAGGCTTATTTGTTTCCTCATCTGTAAAATGATCTGGAAAAGAAAATGACAACCACTCTAGTATCTTTAAACCTTAAATGGGATCATGAAGAGTTGGACATGACTGAGCAACAACAGATATAACTATAGTCTCAAATCCCTTTTGGGGATAGGAGTATAAAAGAGTGATTGCTATACCTTGACTAGATTCTCACTGTCTCCCCGTCACAGAACTTTTGGCAGTGTAGCCAGAGACCTCCTGATTTCACTTCAGATAGCTATCTAGACATATCCACATTTATTACACATGGGTTGGGAAAATAAGTCTAGAGTCTGGGAATACTTCCAAGCACAGTATGATTATGCAAAGTTTTCCTTTCAAATCAAAAAAAAAAAAAAAAAAAAAAAAGAAAAGAAAAGAAAGAAAGAAAGAAAAAGAAAAAAAATCCTTCACAACAGTTATACAGTTTAGTCTCCCAAACCCTTTCTAGGAAAGGACAGACCAAAACATCACAGGGAAAAGGAAGCCCTTCAACTAAAGGAGGCCTGAACCATTGTTTCAGATTGCAGAGAAACTTCTGAGTTGACACACACTTTAAAGCACAACTGACACAGAAAATGGAATAAGAATGGATTGGATAGGGTCAACTGATATTATATGCAAAAGAAGTCTATCCTGATTAGGTAAATCCACTTGAGTCCTAGGTCCAAGAAACTTTTGGATTAGAGATCTCTCTTTCTTTTTGGGATTCTGCTGATTTATTGGGAGAAAGGATAAACACATCCTGATAACTAGGGAGTGTGGTGGTGAAATTGTTGCATTAAAAGTCCATTTCAAGGATTCACATGTACAAAAATATTTATATTATCTCTTTTTTTGGTGACAAGGAATTGGAGGTTGAGGTGATGCCCATTAATTGGAGAATAGCCGAACAAACTATGGTATGTGGTTGTGATGGAATACTATTGTGCCGTAAAAAATAATGAGGTCAATAGGTTCAGAAAAATCTAGGAAGACAAATTAATCGATGCAAACTGGAGTAGAATTATAAGAACAATATATCCAGTAATAGCAACATTATAACAATAATCAATTGTGGAATACTTAGCTACTCTGATCAATAGAATGATCCTAGATAATTCCAAAGGACTACTGATGAAAAACACTATTCACCTCCAGAGAATTGACAAACTGCAGATTTAAAACACATTAAAAAAAAAACAAAACAAAATGCAGAAATATATTTTGCATGACTTTATATGTATAATGGGCATTATATTTCTTGCCTTCTCAATGAATTGCGCCTGAAAACATTTTTTTTAACTCTATTTCAACATTCCATGATAAAAGTTGCTTTAGGATGGAACAGAAAGTAGAAAACATGTGATGATAAAATGGGGTCCCTATGATAGACATATGTGACTTTCTGGACTATAACTTCCTTCTTTTATCTTATGTGTGTAGTTTTCACTATTAGAATCTACGTTTCTTGAGCACAAGGATGGTCTTTGTTGTTCTATTTATATCTCCAACATTTCGATGAGTATTTATCATATAGCAATTACTTAATAAATGATTTTTAGATATCTACTTATCTTAGAAATTTGTGATTGAAAAAAAAATGGGCCATTCAAGAAGAAAGGGCAAGGGATATAACCAATAAACAGCTGGCATGCTACATTAGTCTGCATACAGTGCCATGAAACTTATCTCTGATAGGCTGGGTAGTAGACCAGTTATGAGAGATTTAAAGGCAAACATACAGAGACTTTCAGGTTGGGCAGGTTTGGCTGAGTTGCAATCTGTATCACTGAGGGAGTAACTACAGAGATGAAATGCCATATCCATTGCATTCTTGGAGAAGTGAATGATAGTATAAAGTTTGGAAGTAGTTAAAAGCAATGAAAAGAGTGCTGCATCTGGAGCATTGGATTTATTCTGGCTGTGCTATTGCTAATTTGACCTCATTTGCTAGCTGTGTGACCTTGGGCAAATGACTTCACCTTGTTTATCTCAGTTTCCTCACAACAAATGAGCTGGAGGAAATAGCAAAATAACTCTAGTATCTGCTAAGAAAACTCCAAATAAGATCATGAAAAGATTAATCTGTGCTTCGGTTTCCTCATTTTTAAAATCAGGGAGTCCGACAAGATAACCCAGTTAAGGAAAGTACCATGAAGAATGGGGCTATACCATTTTTGTCCTTGGGTCCTCAACAGAGTTCGTGGCACATGAGAAAAACTTAATAAAATGTTTTCTTAGCTTGTCAAGTCATTTTTGCCTCTAAATTTGGGATTCTGTGAATTTTAAGTCCCTTTTCGTTCTAGAACTAGAATCTTATGAAGATTTAGAATCTTAGAAATATGACTCCACCCACTTTGCTGTAGCTTTTGCACGATTGTATGTACTGAAAAATATAAGAAAATAAAGGGGGCTCAGTCAGGAGTTAGGACTGGGAGGGAACAGGAAACAGGTGCGATTTCTATACGTGGGGTACATGTGAGTCCCACTTAGCAGCTTAAATGGAGATTGCAACTGTGAGAGACAACAGGACCCCAGCCTGGCCTTGACCTCAAACGGGCGGGGCAAGAGACTCCTTCCCCGAGGCCTCGAGACAAACCGCCCAGCGTACTACTCTCCACACTCTCATTCTCTCCGGAAGGTAGAGAAAGGGAGGGCCTGGGGGTGCGGCCAGAGGCAGGGCCTAAAGCGAGGGCGCTTTGGGCGGAGCCAAGGCCACGCCCTTTCCATTTCGTCATTTCCAGCGACTCCTTCACGTCATCCACCGCCGTCACTTCCTGTCAGCGCCGGAGTGGACGGTGCTGGCGGCGCCCGGCTCGGCGCTCCCCTCTCCTCTTCTCCCTCCCTCCCTCCCTCCCTTCCTCCTCCTCCTCCTCCTCCTTCTCCTCTCCCTCCCTCGGCGGCTGGAGCCCACTTCGCGCTGACCCCCCACCCCCATCCACCGGAGGCCGCTCCCCATTTCAGCGCTGCCGAACCAGCTTCCTGCCCTTCCCCTCCGCCCAGCCCGGGTGTCGGGACCAGGGCCTTCCTGGAGCAGCCGGAGCTTCGGCCGCCCCGCGGGAGCAGCCTCCGGAGGACATCAGCGACCCCACGGCGCCTCCCTGCAGCCACCCGCTGAGGAGGAGCCGCCACCCCCCGCCCCCGCCGCCATGGCGATGAGGCAGACTCCGCTTACCTGCTCCGGGCACACGCGGCCTGTGGTGGATCTGGCCTTCAGTGGCATCACTCCCTACGGCTATTTCCTAATCAGCGCCTGCAAAGGTGAGCGACGTTCCAGGCCCGGGCTTGGCGCTCCTTGGATAGAGAGGAAGGAGACAGGCCGTATTCGCCTAACTTCGGCTCCGGAAGCTTTGGGCCTCCCCGTACCTTTGCTCGCTTCCGGAGGACCCCGGGTTAGCCGTGGCCTCATCTTGGGAGGCGGGCCCAGCCGCCCCGTGGTGCAAATGCTCGGGCTTGGAAAGGCTGGAAATAGCTTTCGAGGTTTGGGGGAGGGGAAGTGGTACTGGACCCTTCCTGGGAGGCCCAGGAGAGTAGGGTCTGTGCCTCCAGATGGGGAACAGAGGGCACATGGCTAAGACTCGGCAAGTCAAACTTACTCAATTTTTTAGTCAAGTTACTTGAGAATAAGTTTACAATTTGGTTTCTTATGATATTATGCTCACATAAAAATTGCAAAGTGGCTGTTAGTCTTTGGCTAAACTTTACATACTCTTCTCAAAAATCAAAACCCTCCCTTTATTTTTTCCTATTTTAATGTATTCTCAAACTGTTAAGGAAATGGCATCACACAATTCGGGAAGTCCAAAACATAGAATCACACTATCCATTTACTGAATTTTCGTATTTATGTATATGTTCAAACTTAGGCTCATATATTTAATATTTCCAAAGAGTCATAATTTTATCATGGAGGAAATACTCCCTTCATCACAGTAATAATGAGCCATTCCTTGCCTTGTGAGTGTGTTCAAAAAAATTCACCACCTAGTATGGCCAAGTTGGTGTCTTGTAATGGCCCGATAAAGGCCAAGTTAGATCTAGTGTAGATGGATTCGTGCCATTTCTGTTGTAATAGTCCTAGAATATGAAGGGTTACTTATCTCCACATCAGTAGGAGAAATTAGAAGAGGACATATAAAGTTACTCCAATGTAAACATAGATCGTGAAGCTTCTGGAAATTCTATTTTTAATTTTGTTTTAAGTATAATTGAAAATTTTTGCTTGAACATTTTTCAATTTTCAAAACTTTTTTTTAGCTATTTTCCAATTTTTCAAGGTTTCTTTATGGTTGATAATTCATTTTATAATCATTTGTTTTAAAATATTCTAGGTCCATATATAAATGAAATACATTATGACTTGGTTGTTTGCTGTGTTTTAATTTTAACTTAGATTTTACATTTGAATTAGTGTGTAACAAATTAAGCTTTTCATATTTGTTTTATGACTTTACTTAGCTCTTGTGTTTAATTGTGAGGTTGGTAAATTATTTCCACAGTTCCATTTTTTTTTTTCTTATGAGACCAATTCTCTGAGAAGCCCTCTCAGATGAAGAACTTTTATCAGTGTAGATTTGCTAGCTTCTTTGTCTTAGTTGCCCTGAGAGACTGAAGTGATTTGCCCAGATTTACTTAACTTCTCAATTCCTCACATAGCTCTAAAAACAAACAAACAAACAAAAAAAAAACCAGGACAATTGTTTCCTCTTTGGGAGTTCATTATACCAATGAAATCACATGTTGAAACAAACAAAAAAAAATATTTACAACTATAATTCAGAAGAGTTGAGTATTTGAAAACTTCTGTCTACTGAATTTTTAGGAATGTACCTGAAACAACTTAATCTCTTTTAAAAAATTTATTTAGATGGTAAACCTATGCTACGCCAAGGAGATACAGGAGACTGGATTGGAACATTTTTGGGTCATAAAGGTGCTGTATGGGGTGCTACTTTGAATAAAGATGCTACAAAAGCAGCTACAGCAGCTGCAGATTTTACAGCGTAAGTAAAGGCATGTTTTCTCTCTTAACCTGTCTATTTGTGAATTATATTGTGAAATATCTAGAAACATCAACAAGCCATACTTGTTAATCATTCAGCAAATAATCATTGAATCCTCTCGTGTTCAAGGCGTGGCATACAATTGTAGAATTTATTGTTTTTAAAAATTGTAAGAAAAGTGATTGGATCTGGTTTTCACTGTTTTAGAGTAGCAAGACTTCTTATAGTGTAAATGAAATATCATTGTTTAGAGTGTTACTGAAAATATGGAAAAGTCCCTGCTTACAATTATCTAAAGTTTTACTAAATAAGTAAAATATGAACACAGATAAGTTTAAATCAGTGCAAGAAACATTTAATGTTTACTCTCTGGATAGACAAAATAAAAATCCCTATCTTCAAGGATTTACATTTTATTGGTATGTTAAAACATGTACATAAAGAAAACTAGAAGTAATTTCAAGAGATAAAAAGTGTTTGTGATTTGGGAGGTGGAAGGTGCCAGGCAGAAGAAAAGGATTTATGGAGGAAGTAGAACCTGAGTTATATTTAACATAAAGGTAAGAGATTCCAAGAGTGAAGGAATATCATTCAGACATCAGAGGAGAACATGTGTGCAAAATCTCCCTTAATCAGTGGGAGATAGAATAGTATGCACAGATATTGACTGATAAGTTAATTTGATCAGAAGGGAGTATGTAAGAAGGACTGTAATGGGAAATAAGTTTGGAAAGGTAAAAGGTTTTAAATTTCATCTACGGAGTTCATATTTTATCCTAAAGACAACAAGGAGTCATGGAAGATTTTTTAATAGGGCAGTAATTTGATTAAATCACTGAATCCATTTGATAACTGTAGTGAGGAAAATAGCATGCAAAGGGCAAAGAGACCAATTAAGAGATTATCACAGTAGTCCACTTGAGGTAATGAGAAGATATTGGGAGACTGAGGATAGAGAGTGTGTAAACACAGGTGTGAGTTGTTGCTACTCTTCATTTTGAAGAACAGGCTGAGAGATGTTAGTACTATTTAATTCAGTATAAAGAATTTTTAACTCATAAACTTTGTAGTCTTTTTACTAGGGATTTTAGGTATATGTATATTCACAAGCACATATATATGTCTAGAATCTGGTTTTGCTGTTGGAGAATAGTTTATCTCTAACTTGGTAGATGGCAGACATTGATTGAGACTGAAGTTAGGTAACGTGTCCAGTATCATAGTTGTTGTCAGTGACAGGATTTGAACGCAAGTCTTCCTCACCGGAAGGCCACCACACCCAATGGCAGACATACTGCCTATAATGTAGTAGAGATGATATATAGATACACACACATATACATGCATATACACATACTGAAATAGGGAACTGATTACATTTGTGTAATTTGAAATCCTTAATTTCATAGTAATAATTGACAGTGCTATACATAATTGTCATTTGAGTTTCATAACGTCTTTGTTAAAGTATCACTATTCTCATTTAGCAGAGGGGATGGAGACTTACACATCTAATAAATGTCAGATATAGTATCCGAATCCAGGTTTTATTAACCCCCTATTTTACCTATATTGATTCTCTGTTATTTGATACAGGTAATCCCTCTTGAACTTTAATATTTCCTCCTCTTTTGGCTTCATTGTTACTCTACTCTCTTGATTGTATTATGTATGTGATCCTTACTGGATCTTCTTCTCTATGGCAGTGATACTTTGGTTTTATAGAGGAATTAGGAAACAATTTATTTTATATCCAGCTGTGGTAGATGAGCTCATTTTGATTATATTTTTAGTAACCTAAATATGTATGACCAACAAAGTATTGTTTTTTAAACAAATAATTAAATTTGTTAATGCCAGAAACAGAAATTAGTGGCTGACTGGCAAAGATCTTTGGACAAAAGTTTGAGAACAACTTGTCTAGAGCTGTTTATACTACTACTTATCTTACCTCCTTCACTAGATTTTATTTATTTATCTGCATGCTTGATATCCCTGCCTGCTGCAAGTCAAGTTCAGATTAAGCGAGACATAAAAGTTTTTTCTATGAAGTTGGGTCGGAAATCATAGAATCCATAGAAATATTTTGGTGTGTAACTTTGATTTTATATTAGTTCATAAGAGGTGCTCTGTAAGAAATCAGTGTCAGTATGGGATTAAATTTGAAGTGGAACTGTGAAAGAATACAGGGCACATGCGAACAAAAGATATTAAAAATGTTAATTGGTAGTGAATTGTTATCTTTGTTTAGGTTTCTGCTTTGAGAGTCAGTATATGTATATTTTGAAATGTGTGTGAAAATCACTTTGACTCAGAAATTAAGTGGAATTTAGTAAGAAAAATGTTTTATTCTTGTAGCATTTGGTGCACATTTGTTGAGCTAATTATTCTTGTTCCCCTTTTGAGTTTTGTCTTGATCCCAGCTACAGTATTTAGGACCTGTGAGACACTTGAGCCAAGTGTGGAAGCTAGAGGTGTATATTTGAGGAAATCTTATGTAAAACAGGGTAAAGAGAATAATCCAATATAGTCTGCTATGCCACTAAGTTTATCTGATTCTCAAAGTTGGACTATTTTTTTTCAAGGTCAGCAATTGGCTGGGGATATTGGGGGAGAAAATAAATTCAAGCTCATTTAACTCTTGAAGAATCAGATTGATTTGCTTGTTGCAATTAATGTTGATATGGCAACTTTTAAAGGAAATTAGTCAAGGTCTCCCATTTTTATTATGTTCCTCACAAAAAGGTGATAGTTTCATTCAGCAAGCCAATTTTTTAAGACAAAGTTAAAACATCCTCAAGTTTGCCAAATTTCAACTAAGTCTGGTTGTCATTTCAGTTACCAGGCATTTTCTGAGCACTCGCAATGTGCCAGCTTCTGTTCTAAGTTCTAGAGTTAAAATGAAAGGTAAAAGACAGATTCTACTCTTGAGTATAGGATGAGATATGGATATGAATGTGTAAAATATGATGAGACATGCTTGAGGAAGATCATTCTAAAAACTGGAATGGACAGCTAATTAATTTAGTATTGGATATTATTTTGTTGAATTTAATATGTCTATAGAACATCTCTCCTTCACGATGTCTGTCTGATAGGGCTGGATAAATTTATCTGAAAATCATTAGCATATGTGATAGTTGAATCTGTGGAAGCTGTTGATCACTAAGTGAGATAATAAAGAGTTATATACTGATCTCTTTCCAGACATGGAAAGATCTAGGCTTGACCTGGACATAGCTTCCCCAAAGGGGATTTGGAGTCTTCAGTCTGAAGGAGAATCAGGAGAGTATTGTCATGAAAATTAAGAAAAGATGATGGGTAATGTCAGAGGCTAGTTGTGTTCTCCTTGAATATATAAAATTACTACAATATATGCCACTGGTTTCATTTGTAACTTTTTCTGTTGGAATGCATGTAATAGTCACCCTTCTCAAATTAGTTTGTTAGAAGATAAAACATTTTTAAAATAATAATTTCTTATACCAAGTTGTAATGTCTGAGCCATATTTAAGATCTTTTTTTTTAAATGAAGTTATTTTGGATGAAATAATTTACAATCCCAATGGAAAGAGTGCTAAATTTAGAACCTGCTATCTTGAGTTTTTGTCGATCTTCCACTTATAGCTTGTATGACTTTAAGCAAAGCAAATCTCTAGACCTTATTTCTCTTTTCTGTAAAATTAGAAGATTGAACTAGATATCCTCCAAAGTCTCTTCCTTCCCTTCTAAAAAAAACAGTCCTATGATTCTTCTCATTTTTTCCTAATAGAAAGTTTTAAGGATAGAGCCTGTGCCTTATTTGTATTTCTCCCAGTATCTGGCTCAGTATTTTGCAAAATACTTTTTGTTTCGAATGAATGAATCTTTTTCTTAATAGACTTTAAGGCTTTTACAAATACAGCAGTCTTACATTTTAAGTCAATTCTGCATTTAAGTGCTTATTACATGCAAGGAACTATATGCTTTAAGGTAAAGGTTAAACATGCATCCTGAGTGCAGCTCAGGCCAAGTTAAACTATAATTGGGAAATATTTAACAAAATAAAATAGAATGCAGATAATGCTAATATGTGGTTTTCTAAGTCAAAATGAAGGATTAGGAATCTTAAGTAGAGGAGTCTTATACAGCATTTAGAGGCTATTTCTTTTTGATGCCACTGCTTTAAAACTTTTTTTCATTGTAGTGTTTTATTTTCAACTACATGTAAAGACAATTTTCATTTTTTCAAATAAGATTTTGAGTTCCAAATTATTTTTCTTCCCTTGTTTCCAAGAAGGACAGCAATCTGATGATACAGGTTATACATGTGCACTCATGTAAAACATTTCCACATTAGTCTTGTTTTAAAAGAAGAAACAGAGCAAAAGGGAAAAGCCATGAAAAAAAAAAGTGAGGATAGTATGTTTCAATCTGCCTTCAGATTTCTTCAGTTCTTTGGATGTAGATGGCATTTTCCATCATGATTCTTTTGGAATTATCTTGAATCATATTACTGTGGAGAAGTGCTAAGTCGTAGTCAGTCATCACAGTGTTGCTGTTACTGTTTTCCTGGTTTTGCTGACTTCATTCAGTGTCAGTTCATGTAAGACTTTCCATTTTTTTCTGAAATCTGCCTGCTCCTCATTTCTTAATAGAACAATAGCATTCCATTATGTTCATGTACCTGAACTTGTTCAGCCATTTCCCAGTAATGGGCATCCATCCCCTCAATTTCTAATTTTTTGCCACCACAAAAGAATTGCTATAAATATTTTTGTAAATCTTAGTTTTCCACTTTTCCCATATCTTCTCCAATATCTATCATCTTCCTTTTTGGTCTTGTCAGTCTGATAGGTGTGAAGTGTGGTACCTTTAGAGTTGTTTAAATGTTCATTTCTCTAATCAATAGTAATTTAATGCAGTGTTTTTTTTTATATGACTATAGATAGCTTTGATTTGTTCTTCTGAAAACTGCTTGTTCATATCCTTTGACCCTTTATCAATTGGGGGATGACTTGTATTCTCTATTTTTTGAGAAATGAGATCTTTATCAATGGTACATACTATAGAACATTTCCCCTACCTTTCTGCTTTCCTTCTTATCTTGGTTGCATTGGTTTTGTTTATGTAAAATCTTTTAAATTTGATATAATCAAAATTATTCATTTTGCATTTTGTAATGCTCTCTGTCTTGTTAGGTCATAGCTTCTTCTCTTCTCTATAGACCTGTCAGGTAAACTATTTCTTGCCCTTCTAAAGATATCACCTTTTAAAGGCATCATTTTTTTTTTTTTTAAAGCACTATTCCAGGGTATGAGATTCTTTGACATGTGCATTCCATTCTTATAAAGAGAGATAAGTTTATTAGATAATGAACTGGGATTTTCTATTTTCTAATTTAATTAAAATCTTTTAGGCTAGTTTAGGTATCCATCCTCATTAACAACAGACATCATGAGTACTTATGAAATACAAAGCACAGGCACATCCTTATAGAAAAATGTTAGTCTTACAGTGCAGTTAAGAAGATAAAAATTTTACATAATTGAAGTAACAACTCACAGTAATTTATTTCTTGCCTTTTGTCAGATTCTTCTTTCTTATAGTTTCCTTTATACTCTTTTCCCATTATTAATTAATTAGCTTGAGGTGTTAATAGTAATCTATAAAGAATCATTGATCTTTGCATTTTGTTAAATATTCAATTAGGAGAATCTCTTATGAGGTCATGAATCACAGTTTAAGAAGCTGGGGGCTAGGTGATGTCTAAGGGCTCTTCTATTATAATTCTAAGTACAAGACAAAATTTCTTTCCTCAAGAAACTCCTATTCTGATTGAGACAGAACTAAGCTACAAAAATTAGAACATACCAGTTAGCAACATCTTGCTCTGTCTGGCACTACTAGACCCTAGAGATACAACGGGGAAAAAAGTAAAACAGCTTCTGCCTTGAAGGGGCTTACATGTTACTCATGTGTATATTTGGCTGTTGTTCCTAAAATTCAGAGAATTCAGAGATCAAAGCAAAAAATAAAATCATATTCTATAATGATGTATTTAGGAAATATTTGTACTTTTATGACTGACTCATTCATTGAACTTCTCTCAGATTAAAATACCAATCTAAACTGATTTGGTCACTTTTTAAAATAAAATACAATTCATTTTTATGGCCTGCTTGTATTTCCTCTCTGCTTATTCTAGAAGGTCTTTATTATATAAGCTTGAGAATATGGAGACCTCAAATCCTTTACCTTCCAAGTCCTACATTAAGCTATAACAATCAATATAAAAGGTGATAAAGTTCACAAAGACATTAAAATTGCATCTTTCATTTTCCTAAACATTTCTGAGATTAAGAATCTGTGGGTATTTTGGAAGACCAGTAAAAAATTCATGTTGCTAATCAAATACCATTATGGTTGTGTTGAACGTTTAAATCATGTATTAGTTTGATGACTTACTGTTTTGCTTTCATTTCACATTCATATCAGTTTATAGTTAGTAATCAAATTCATTCTATCATATAATTTATCTATTTGTTTCTTTTTAAAGCAAAGTGTGGGATGCTGTTTCAGGAGATGAACTGATGACCTTGGCTCATAAACACATTGTCAAGAGTGTGGATTTCACTCAGGTATGTTAATTTAGTTTTATTATAAGGATCTAGATAATATCCACTGTTAGAGATTAAGTAGATCATTGATTTGTTTTTTATATGACATTTTAAAAAAGTATTATTGAGTTTCTTTCTCTCTTAAGTGACTTGCTCAGGATCATACGCCTTGTCCTCTCATCTCCAACCTATTCCCACAAATCTTGCCAATTAGAAGCCCTTTCTTATCACAGCTATAATCAAGCAAAACCAAACCTAAGATTACATGGGCCAAATATTTGTTTTTAAACTTTTTTTAATAGTGATTTTTTTTGGGGGGGAGGGGCGGAGCAGTTAAGTGGTGTAGTAGATAGAGCACCAGCCCTAAAGTCTGGAGGACCTGAGTTCAAATTTGATGTCATACACTTAACACTTCCTAAATGTGTGACTTGGGCAAGTCACTTAACCCTAATTGCCTCAGGGGGAAAAAAAAATAATGATTTTTTTTTTTTTTTCTTGCAATGCCCTTGTAGATATCAAATCTCCAGCAAGGTCATAATGCCTGAGTGTTTTTGAAAGTTAAAGTAAAATGGAGATTTGGGGCCAAAGCAAAAGGATGTTGAGGGAGCCAGGGTCAAAACCAGAGAAAAAGAAGACATTACTGGAATGTTGGAAGGTTAAAAGAACAGCATTGTTGAATTGAAAGGGAATACCCTTTAGACTTAGGTGTCAATCGCAATTACTTCTTGACTTTTTAAGGTTAATGTTACATGTTGAATCTTTTTGAAATCTATTAATATTTTACTTGTATATTTTTTCCCAGGATAGTAACTATCTGTTGACAGGTGGACAGGATAAACTCTTACGCATATATGATTTGAACAAATCTGAAGCAGGTAAGTATACATTTCTTGTAAACTTAGTAGCAATGGCAAACAAGGAAGAATTTGGTCTGATTGCATGCATTCTTCATTCAGGAACAAAGGGTCTCTTTAAATTGGAAATTTTTGTGTTCTTCCAAAAGAAGAACCTAACCTAGGCCTAACAATTAATTTGCTGTCAAATAATAGGTATTTAATAAATGTATTGAGTCAACTAGAGATGATTGGGGGAATGGAATAGTCTTGAAGGAATACACACACACACACACACACACACACGTGCTTACAGTCTCTTTTCTGTGTGGCTTCATTGTCTAGAAGTTAGAATCAGTTGTGTTAATTACAGGGAAGCATATTTTGACCTTAATTTGGAATTACGTTCCTGTAAGATAAGCAAAAAGTTTCCTGATAATATATGGTAGTTAAACTCTGTGTTCCCTTCTAGTTTTGTAATTCTAAAACAGATGTAGAACTTAAACAGATCTTTCCACGAAATGAATAAAACATAGGCCATAAAACTCCTATGTTATTTGTCACAGGTACTGACAAATTCTGAGGAACAAATTACCTTTATCAATGTAAATAGACATCTGTTCTATAATTTAGAATCGTAAGGAGTTGCCTGGGATCTGTGGCTTTTGTGGCAGGACTCAAATCCATTAAGACTGGCTTTTTCTTGTTGTTGGTTTTTTTAATCTCTTGTGTGTGCGTGTGTATACACATGTGCACATGTGTAGATTCAGACCTTTTTTATGTAATGTTTTGAGAACCTTATAAAATAAAAATATTGTAAATGTAGAGCCAAAAGGGACTTTTGAAGTCATATATCTACAGCCCCTTCATTTTACAGATGAGAAAACGGACATAAAGTGAATTCCTTAGTTATAAAGTTATTAATTATCTTAGATGAGATTTGGAATCAAGTGCTTCTGAGTCCAAATCCAGCACTATGTTTACTATATCACTCTATCTTAATAGAATTATCACATATGTAGTACTAAACAAGTTCTATATAGTATAGTGAAGATAAATACATGAATTATTAACTATGGATTACTTTAGAAAGGATTACTAGCATGTACTATATAATCATTATGAATACTAGCATTGTAACTCTAGAGAAGTCATAACTTTTCTAGAAGCCCGAGGATATGATACTTAAACTAGTTACTTCATAATTATTTTGAGAAATATAATGCTAGCTAAATGTGTATTTACAGAAATATCGAGTCCTTTTCCTACTGAAGTAATTCTTCTCTCTTATTTTAAGAACCCAAGGAAATCAGTGGTCACACCTCTGGTATTAAAAAGGCTTTATGGTGTAGAGATGATACACAGATTCTTTCAGCTGATGACAAAACTGTCCGGTGAGTATTCTTCTAAAAGGCAGGGATTCTTAACCTAAAGCCTATCAATTTAAAAAAAAAAAATTATAGCTATCTCAAAATAGTTGGTTTGTTTTGTAATCTTTTGTTTTATTTTATGCATTAAAAACATTCTAGCAATGAAGTCTATACATTTCACCGGACTGTCAAAGGGGTATATAGATCCATGACAAAAATATTTAAGAATCCCCTCATTTAAAGAATTATGTATTTTTTTTCATGGTTTGATTTATGTTTAAATTCATACAGACATCTTCTATTGAGTACTTTTACTTGACTTATGTCTTCAGCTGTACTATATAGATTGTAAAGAAATGTATGAAGAAATTTTTCTGTTTAGAATTTTTTACTTATACTTGAGTAATTGGATGGAGAAGTATCTTAGATTTTAGAACAATGTTGCTTGTATTTACTTTTTTGAGAGAATCTTAAGTAATAATAAAAGTTTTAACTTTTTAGTTTCTTGGTTATTCTTATGAAAAGTTTAGGACACAGTTGCCTTGGCAAAAGCATAGGTTAGTTCACTTTACCAAAAGATTAATAAATTATATGGCATGATACCATATCATATGTGGTATTATAAGGAACCTAAAATGTAGTTAAAGTTTGGATCTAAATATATGATTGTTATACTAAGAGTTGTGATTGTACCTTACTGCTAACTTTGGTCCAGTTTTATAAACCTTATCTGAGTTTACTCTTACCTTTTTCCCTCCCCTACTTCCCCACTCTTCCCCCCCCCCCTTTTTTTTTTTTTTTTTTTTATTTATTTATAGCCTCTGGGATAGAGCAACAATGACAGAAGTAAAGTCTCTAAATTTTAGTATGTCAGTTAGCAGTATGGAATATATTCCTGAAGGAGAGATTCTGGTAATAACCTATGGGAGATCTATTGCTTTTCATAGTGCAGCAAGGTAAGTCACATTAATAATGCTTTTTTGTATTTTGTATTTTTATATAAAGAAATTGGGTAACTTGGAATTTTGATTTTTAATTAAAATTTCAGATTAATATATTTTCAAAATGAGCAACTTGGTTTCATTTTGCATAATTTTTTTGCTTCCATATGCAATCTTTAGGCACATTTCTTTATGGAATCTTGGCTCTCGTTTTCTATTTAAATTTAATTCTTAGTTATTGGTCTTCATTACTGTTTGACAGGTACTCTGTTACTTAGTTATCATTGGATAGTTACTCTTGAGTAATGAATGATTGCTTCTTTGTGGACATGTTCTACCTTTAAATCTTTTTTTGATTTTCAAAACTTAGTTTTATTAAAACAGCTTTATTTGCATAAACTTTTTTTAAAACACACCCAGTATCTCACTAGCAAATTTATTTGGATATTTTGTTTTTTTCTTTAATGGTCTCATATTTTTCTATTAACAAAGAAACAATATACATGGACTTAGCACCACTGCCAAGCCCAGGCTAATTATCCAGCTGAAAGTTTTGATAGAGCAAAGTTGTTTCAGTATTCATACTATTTTATTCTTCTGCTGCTTCTACAAGTCACCCAAGAAAATCCATGCCATAACTGTTTAGTCACACTTTATGGAGATTTCCATTTGATTTTGCTTTTAGACCATAGAACCAAGTTTCTGTTTTACAGTTTTGATTGATTATCATATGCTAGTCGAAATTTTTAACCTTATACTATAGTATAGATAATACTTTTTTGTTTTTGTTTTTTAATCGAGAACAATTACATTGACTGGAAGTTTGACCAAATTTGCATATAAGACAAAAATGTGTTCTGCATTTATTGTTTTTTCTTTGTATATATTGTATTTAAACTTTTTTCTCTCCTTTTTAGTCTGGAGCCAATTAAATCCTTTGAAGCTCCTGCTCCCATCAATTCTGCATCTCTTCATCCAGAAAAAGAATTTCTTGTTGCAGGTGGTGAAGATTTTAAGCTTTATAAATATGATTATAATAGTGGAGAAGAGCTAGGTGAGTAATTAAAAAAAAAGTTGGAGTTATCCTTTTTTTGTGTATATGTATAAGAGACAGCGAAGTAGAACAATGGATAAGTACTATATCTGGAGTCAGGAAGATGAGTTAATATCTGCTCTCAAGACATTTAATAATTGCATGACCTTAGGCAAATTACTTAATATTTCCCTTGGTTTTCTCATTTGTAAAAGGAGCTGGAGAAGGAAATGGCAAACTACTCCATTATCTTTATCAAGAAAACCCCAAATAGGGTCATAGAACATGATTGAAATTCTATTGAGTTATAATTTCTTACTGTTAACACATTATTTTCTAGTACTCCATTTACCTTGTCAAATTTGTTACAGTTGCATATAAAATAAGAATAAATGGACTCCCAAGAACTTTTCTACGAATGTAATATAGGAGGATTACTGAGTGATAGTAATATCCTCTGGTTGCTCAGATCCTCCTTTTTGTTTACTGTTTTGGGGACAGCCCATGAATTAAAAATAGAGGTAATAGGATTTTCTCAAATGAAACACTTTGAATGTGATTTCACATCAAAGATTCCTATCAGATTAAGTTTACGTATTTCATGCTTTTAAAAAAAAATTAATGAAGGCCAATTTATCTAGTTTTGAATCTCAGTTCCAGAGAACTGAAGTTAACAAGAGTGTTAGAAATCATAACTATATGTTGCTAGATTTTGTATTTTTCTTCACTTAAGAATTTTATTGAATATGAGTTCTTATTGATTTTGTTCATTTGCTAATTGCCTTTCATGTCTCCCTTAGACACTTTTGTACTTTAATTATTAGGGTGGACATATAGAAAGGAGAGAAATACAAATTATTTGCTTTTTATATTAATTCTGGAGTGTCTCAGAATTTTTGGATTATAAATTGATCCCCATTTTTTCTTTTCCATATTCCATAGCACAGATAACATTTAGTTGTTTTACCATTGGTTTTTGTTTTCTTGGATTTACAAAATGGTTTTTGCTTTTATTTTTCATTTTATCTTAGAATAGTTAGGATATAGATTAAGAAATGAAGTCATAGAAAGGTTTTGATTTATCTGAGTAGGTCTAATCTCTGAGCCTGTATTTCTAATTTCCCCACTGACTTTGCTATTTATTGATTATATTTAGTTTCTAGGCATTTGTCATGCCTGGTCAACGTTTTGTGAATATAGAAATACATTCAGCAATCATTTGAGTATCTTCTATGTACAAAGTACCATGCTAGATTAAAATTGAATAAGAATCTTAGTTGTAAAATAATATATGAATTGATAGATTGTGTACTTATTGTTGCATTGGGTGAGGAGTAGAAAAGTAAATCTTTGAAATTTAGCAAACCAAGAATAGGATCATCAATGTAAACACAAAAAAGTTTGGAAAGAATCTATGGTAGAAAGTAAATGGAATTTTTTGTTATTTAAGCAAATGACTGAAAGTGGCAACATTATTAGATTCATATATTGGACTTTTTTCATATTAACTGAATTCAAGAGAAAGTAGAGAACTAATCCTAATTTTTGTTAGAGACCCAGGACTGGCAGTCTTCAAATGAGAAAATTTTTTTCCTTTCTGGATTGTAATTTGAATTTGTTTCCTTGTGCTTAGATAATAATCTTAAAGCTCAGAAATGGGAAGGTACTAAAATTGGAACTGCTAATTGCTATCCATATTTTTACCTATGGAACTACCTGTTTCCTTTTTGGTTAGAGTTAGAAGCAAGATGTCTGACTGTCCTTTTTGCCCCCCCAAAAAATTTATAAGAGTATTCAAAAGAGGTAACTTTAGGGGAAAAAAAAACAAAACTGTGTAGCTGTCAGCACCTTTGCAGAGTATAATGATATTTGTAGATTTTTAGAGAGCCTCTCCCTCTCACCTGCTGTGTGTGTGTGTGTGTGTGTGTGTGTATAGGTTTTTCTCTATAGATCACCAAATATTGCCTATTTATTAACTATTAAATCATCTAATCAAATGTTTCTTTTTTTTTTTTTTTTTAAAGAATCCTACAAAGGGCACTTTGGTCCTATTCACTGTGTGAGGTTTAGTGCTGATGGAGAACTATATGCCAGCGGTTCTGAAGATGGGACATTGAGACTATGGCAGACTGTGGTAGGGAAAACATATGGCCTTTGGAAATGTGTGCTTCCTGGTAAGAATTTTATTTGTAATTTTTGGCATTACATGCCTCATTTTTTTATAGTTAAATAAGTTATTAGAATAGGATAATATAGCTTAATTATTTTTAAAAAAATAAATGGGGATGGGGAATTTCCCATTTGTTTTAACCTATTTTTGTAAACTTTTCTATAAATAAACCACAAGGTGGCATAAAGTAGCAGGATAGAGGATTAAAAATTGGTTACTTGAGATAATTTTTTAGTTGCTCTATTGCAGGATCTATTTTGGAAAACAAACATGTTTAGATTTTTATATATAGATATATGCATACATATATGTGTTTTTGTAAAATTGACCAGTGCTATATTTATTAGAGTGTAACTATCCAAAATTATTCTAATTGAATGTTGGGTATACTTAAGATTCTTTTGGAACCAGAAAAATTTACTCACCAGTGTCAAGATGTAGAATTGTTACTACTCATAGTCGTCTGTGGGTGGCTAGGTGATGAAGTGGGATACGTGCTAAATCTAGAGTTAGAGATTGATTTTTCTGACTCTAAATATGGCTTCATATATTGAGTGGCTGTGTGACCCTGGGCAAGTTAGTTAATCATTTGCCTTAGTTTTTCATCTATAAAATGATCTGGAAAACTAAATGCTAACTATTTTAAAGTACCTTTGTCAAGAAAAACTCAAATGGGGTTACCAAGAGTTGGATACAACTGATAAACAACTAAAAACAAAAATAGTTTTCTGAGCCTAAATGATATTTTGGGAGAGAGGCATCATATAGTATTTTGGATTCTTCAGTAAGAACTTACATATCTGTTCTGTGTAGTAATATTTCATCACAAAGCTTTCTACAGCACAATTTTTGTCTAAAGTTCTTGTTCAAAAGATAATAGAAAATTCTGGTGCCTGATAATCGATTTGAGGATTACTTAATACTTAAGGCTTTGTTTTCACAGAAGAAGAGGGTGGAGACCTAGCAAAACCGAAGATCAGTTTTCCAGAAACAACAGAAGAGGAGCTAGGTATCATTTTAATTTACTTTAATCAAATCAAACATTTTTTTAGTTAGGATGTTGAACATCACTAAAGTTGAAGTTCATAATGAGAAAGACAATCCTGAAGGTTTAACATTTATATTTATGTCAAACTTAAAACTTATATCTTGGAGCAGCTTTCTTTGCTTTGTACATCATTAGTTTGTTGCATAAAATGAATATATAAACATTGTCAACTGGATGATAGCTTAGCTAAATGAATTTATAACTGACTAAGGTTTAGGATGAGTGTTATGCTGGACAGAAATATTTATTGAAGTATTTAAGTGTGTTTGGCTTATTCTGTTCAACATCTTTGTCATTGATTTGAATGAAGACATAAAGAACATTCATCAAATTTGTAGATGGTGCTAAGTTGGATGGAATAATTAAAATGTTAACTTATTGGGATTCACATAGATCTTGACAAACTAAAATAATGAGCTGAATCTTAATATGAAATTTAATAGCAAGAAACATGAAATCCCTTGCTTTAGTTTGTCAAGATAGACTAAATGATTTTTAAGTCCCTTCTTGAATTATAAAATTCTTAAGATTCTAAGTGACTTTAATTCCCTAAAATGACTTGTATAAACTTGTGACTATGATATTAAGATGTTGTTTCTTTCTCATTGCAGAAGATCTTGGTTCAGAAAACTCAGATTCCATCTATAGTTCAACTCCTGAAGTGAAGGCCTGAGCACTTGGCATTTGCCACAGATATTATGCCACATGTGGACTAAAACAGCAATTAGCAGATGCCTTACAGAGTTACCCTCTACATAAGGCAAACATGGGCAGTAAATGATGGGGAATGTGATAGCTCCATTGTTGGAACTAGCTTGGTGTTGTCTCTTAAGTGAAAACTATGAGAATATCAAAAAATGGCGGGTAGAGTTGTGCTCATTTAGTCCACTATCCTACTGCCTTTTTGAATGAACATGTGTAAGCCAACATCCAATTTCTCCTATTTCAATTAGATTTCTTGTAGCCATTTTACTTTATTATGGAGAAAAAAAAATGTAATGGCCTATTTTACTTTTTTTTTCTGAAAGCAGAAAGACTTTTGCTTTAGTTGTTAAGAAGGGAGTACATGATAAAGTATTTGGTTTGATTTCTCTTTCATTGTACACTGCTTCTGAACATCTAATTGTTTTCAGTTGTCTAAATAAAATGCCTCTACAACGGTCTCATGTTTTGGTTATTGTGGGGGGAAATTTGAACTTCAGAAATATAAAATGAATAAAGTTCATTTCTCTTCAGTGTATTTAAAATACATTTCTGTTTCACCAGAATAAAAATAGTGGTTATGTGTTTTTCAGTGTTTTGAGAACAAATGACCATTTTTATTTAGTGAATTTTTTTGTGAAAATGAGCTATTGGCAAAAAGATTTGAATAGAACCTTTAACAGAATAAGTTCTATGTACCATTTCAGGTGAAGGAACAAAAAGTTCATAAAACAAATGATTACTGTAAAATGAAACTATTTTACTGTTGGCTTTGATAGGGCTACATTGAACTTATTCACAAATTTTTGTCTTTGAAAAATTAAAAAATTCTGCAAAAAAAAAAGTTGATTTTTATGAATAGTAGTTTAAATTGACAAGTAGGTCATATAGTCCAACTTTTTTTTTTTTTTTTCTTTTTTTAGCTGAGGCAATTGGGATTAAATAACTTGTGCAAAGTCACACAGCTAGGAAGTATCTTAGGCCAGATTTGAACTCTGGTCCTCCTGACTGGTATGCTTGCACTGCGTCACGTAGCTGCCCCCACAAGTTTTTTATAAATGAAACTGATATCCAAAGCAGTTAAGTGAATTTGAGTCAATAAAGTGAAATGAAACCTTAAGAGTTCTCTTGCAGCAGGGTGTCCTCACCTATGCCAAGATATCAGAGTAAAAACAGCTGAAAGGGCCATTTTAAGCAATGAAATGAGGTGAAAAAGGAATCAAAATCTTTGTTACAGTTGTTACGAAGAATGCTCCTTACATAGTCTAAAGGGAAAGATTCTCTAACATTTTTCTTAGAGGGTTTTGTTCCAAGTTAAACCTCAAAAGTAAAGGGCTATGATTATTAAAAAAACAATTAGCCCCACCATCCATATATGAAAGGTTAAATAGAAGAAAGATGATTATTAGCTGTAGAATTAATCTCAGTAGAGACATGGTTTGATGTCTTAATGAAAATCTTAAAATTTCCTCTGAGTGGTTACCCAGATTTTTTTTTTTTGAAACCTCTTGTGAGGGAGGATTCTAGTAAACTTGCATTTTTTACTTGCTCCAATTATTAGATTTTAATAGTGCAGTGGAAAAAATTAGGGATCCAAGGTGTGGAGACCTGGGGTCAAATCCTTTACTTTTCCCATGTGACCTTAGTTATATCAAGGAAATTAGTCTTAAGAAATAAAACAAAGCAAGTGGAATAAACATCCAATCCAAATCTAATTTATGATCACAGCTTAGCAGTGTACTTGCTTGCCTCTTCATGTTTATCCATAATTTTTGGTTCTATTATATAGGATAAGCAAAAAAAGTCTCTTCTAAGGAAAAACATTACCAGTTCCTTCAATAAAATCTCATATGATATTATATTAAGGCCCTTTGGCATCCTTGTCACCCAGGTTTGGATGGGCTCTTCATTGTCAGTATCATAAAAAGGAGCCAAAAAATGATCATAGTGCTCTAGAGAGCTGACTAGGGCAGAATTCATCATGGATTTTGCCTACCAGTCTGATCATTGATTTTTATGGAAATTTGAGATACACAGAGGCAATTATGGGCTAGCCTCAGATGTAGTGAGACTTTGCCTCAGATATAGCTTTTATGACTGGTTAGTCTAATATGGTTAACTTTTTAGTTCTCAGTAATTCTCTTAGACTAATATACCTTGCATCCATGGAGTTTCCACACAGAATCCTTTCCTCCCAATCATTCTCCCAAGACTCAATGAAATCATTAGTTAGGGGATGGGAAATCAGATGATTTCTTAATTAAACTTCGAAACTCCTATTTTGTACTTGAGAAAATATATTTTGAATCCAATGTGATGTTTCTATTAAGTCTCAATTGAGTCCAGTGTTACTTTCTGAGATCTTACTGTATCCTAAATCTAATGTTAGCTTTCCTTCCTATCCTTGATCTGTGCAATGTTATTGGTAAAAAGTTAGCACAGACTTGTAAACTTCTACAAGAGACTTCCAAATTGACTGGAACTATATAAGGATTAATTGCAGGAACTATAGAGGTATAATTTAGTGAACAGAAAGCTTAGGGGTGACATTTATATTCAAATATTAGAAGGTCTGTCATGTGGAAGACTTGCTGCTTTGCTGTGGTGAAGCCATGAATAAAAATCGAAGGGATTTTAGTTTGATGTAAAGAAAAACATCTCAATGTTCAGAGTTGTCCAAAAGTAGATTTAGCTGCATTGGGAAGTAGTTTGTTTTCACTGAAGATTTTTATGTAATATCTATGTATGATGTTACTGTATAATTCACCTTTTTTTTTTTTTTTTTTCTTTGTGCTTTTGCTTTGATAAATTTTTGGAGTCTGAAAAAGGTTGGAGAAAATGATGAAAAATCAGGTTTGGCTTGCCTGTTAACACTAACTTTTCCTTTGTCTTTTGATCTGATCAGACTACAGTGGCTTCCTATTATTTCCTGGATCACATATAAAATCTCCTCTTTGATTTTTAAAGGCCTTCTTTATTTATCCTTTTATTATTTTTTAAATTTTTATCTATTTTATTTCCTGTTAAGTTATTGAAGCTACCATCTTAGTTTCTTTGCTACTTCTCTGGGACCTTTCTTTCACGTTTAAGATGTTTTATGATTTTTTTTCACTTACATGCAAGAACAATTTTTAACATTTGCTTTTTTAAAGTTTTGAGTTCCAAATTCTTTCTTCCTCTGCTCCTTTCATAAGATGGCAAATAATTTGATATACTTATATGTATGTAATCACAAAACATTTTCATATTAGTCACATTGTTAAAGAAAAGAAACCAAAAAACAATAAAAAAATTAATATGCTTTAATCTGCATTCAGACTCCCTCAGCTCTTTTTTTGGAAGTAGATATCATTTTTCACATGTCTCAGATTTGTCTTGAATCTTTGTTTTGCTGAGAATAGCTAGGTCATTATTAGTTGGTTGTTATACAGTATTGCTGTTGTCATGTACAGTGTTTTGGTTCTAATTCACTTTTTCCATTTGTGTAAGTTCATGTTTTTCTAAAATCCTTTCATTGCTTACAACACAATTACATCACTATCATATACCATCATTTGTTCTATTGTTCTTCATTTTGATGGGCAATCCCTTAGTTTCCAGTTCTTTGTCACCACAAAAAGAGTTGCTATAAATATTTTTATACATATGAGTCCTTTTTCATTTGTATGATCTCTTTGGGAAAGGATATGCACAGTTTGCTTGTTTTTTGGGCTTAGTTCCATATTGTTCTCCAGAATGATTGAATCATTTCACAACTCTACCCAGGGTCCCAGTTTTTTCACATTCCCTCCAACATTTACCATTTTCCTTTTTTATAATATGAGTCAATCTGGTAGCTGTGAAGTAGTAACAGCATTTGTATTTCTTTAATCAATTTTTTTTCATATTACTATAGATAGCTTTGATTTCTCCATCTGAAAACTTCATGTACATTTTCTTTGGCCATTTACTAATTGTGGAGTGACTTCTGTTCTTATGAATTTGACTTATTTCTCTATTTAAAAAATGAGGTCTTTCTCAGAGATACTTTATATGAAATTCTACCTCCCTCTCAGATTTCTGCTTTCCTTCTAATTTTGGTTGCTTTGGTTTTGTCTGTAAAATCCTTCTAATGTAATCAGAATTATTCATTTTATATCTTGTAGTGCTCTCTTGCTCTTATTTGGTCACAAATTCTTATCCATATTTCTGACAGATAAACTACACCATGCTCCCCTAAATTACTTATGATACCACTCTTTTATATCTTTATGTTTATGACCTTCTTAGGAGATGGCGTGAAAAAGTCATTTATGGCTAGTTTCTATCAAGCTGCTCTCCAGTCTTCCCAATAATTTTTGTCAAATGAGTTCTTGTCCTAAAAGCAGTAATCATTGCATTTATCAAACACTATATTAATATAGTCATTACTGACTGTACTGTGTACCTCATCTATTCCATAATCCACCACTTTATCTTTTAGCCAATAACAAATAGTTTTAATGATTGCTGATGGCTAGGTAGGACATTTCATGTTTTTTTCCCCAACAATTCCCTCCATATACTTGAATTTTTGTTCTTCCAGTTGAATTTTATTAATTTTTTTTAACTCTATAAAATAATTTTTGGTAGTTTGATATAGCACTGAAGTATATTAGGTAGAATTTTAAAATTAATTTTATTATATTATTTATTTCTTATTGGCTTGGCCTACCCATGAGCAATTAATATTTTTCCAGTACAGATTTGACTATATTAATGTGAAAAAAGTTTTTAAATTGTTTTCATATAGTTCTTGGGTTTATCTTGGCAGGTAGACTCTCAAGTATTTTGTATTGTTAATACTTGTTTTAACAATGTTGTTTTAACATTGGTTGTTTTAAGTGGACTTTCTATTTCTTGCTGCTGGATAGTGTTGGTAATACATAGAAATGCTGATGATTTATGTGGATTTATTTTAGAACCTGCAACTTTGCTAAGATTGTTAATTATTTCAGCTGTTTTTAGTAGATTCTCTAGGATTCTCCAAGGTTAACATCTGCAAAGATAGATAGTTCTATTTCCTTATTGCCTATTCTAATTCCTTCAATGTTCTTCTCTTATTGCTATCACTGTTAAATATTAGTGGTGATGAACATCTTTGCTTCACCTCTTATCTGATTGGGAAGGCTTCTAGCTTATCATTATAGATAAAGCTTGCTGATGGTTTTAGATGAGTACTACTTATCATTTTAAAGAAAACTTCATATGATGATCAATTCTGATGGACATGGCTCTCTTCAATAATAAGATAATTCAAACCAGTACCAATTGCCCAATGATGATGAAATCCATTTACACCCACAGTGAGGCCTGTGGGAACTGAGTTTGGACCACAACATAGCTTTCTGTTGATGTTGATGTTGATGTTTCTGTTGGTGTTGCTTCCATTTTGCTTTCCTTCTCAGGTTTTTTTTATTCTCCAGATTCAATTTTTTTTTTTTTTTTGTACAGCAAGATAACTGTATAAATATGTGTGTGTGTGTGTATATATATATATATATATATATATATATATATAGGATCTAACCTATATTTTAACATATTTAGCATGTATTAGACTAACTGCCATCTAGAGAAGGAGGTGGGAGGAAGGAGGGGAAAATTTGTTTTTTTTTTTTTTTTTTTTTTTTTTTTTTTAAATTTTATTTTATTTAATAATAACTTTGTATTGACAGAATCCATGCCAGGATAATTTTTACACGACATTATCCCTTGCAATCACTTATGTTTCGTTTTTTCCCCTCCCTCCCTCCTCTCCCCCCCCCCCCCCCCCCCCCCGGATGGCAAGCAGTCCTTTATATGTTAAATATGTTGCAGTATATCCTAGATACAATACATATTTGCAGAACCGAACAGTTCTCTTGTTGCACAGGGAGAATTGGATTCAGAAGGTAAAAATAACTCGGGAAGAAAATAAAAAATGCAAATAGTTCACATTCATTTCCCAGTATTCCTTCTTTGGGTGTAGCTGTTTCTGTCCATCATTTCTCCAATGAAACTCAGTTAAGTCTCTTTGTCAGAGAAATCCACTTCCATCAGAATACATCCTCATACAATATCGTTGTCGAAGTATATAATGATCTCCTGGTTCTGCTCATCTCACTTAGCATAAGTCCATGTAGGTCTCTCCAAGCCTCTCTGTATTCATCCTGCTGGTCATTCCTTACAGAGCAATAATATTCCATAACATTCATATACCACAATTTACCCAGCCATTCTCCAATTGATGGGCATCCATTCATTTTCCAGTTTCTAGCCACTACAAACAGGGCTGCTACAAACATTTTGGCACATACAGGTCCCCTTCCCTTTTTTAGTATCTCTTTGGGGTATAAGCCCAATAGAAACACTGCTGGATCAAAGGGTATGCACAGTTTGATAACTTTTTGGGCATAATTCCAGATCGCTCTCCAGAATGGCTGGATTCGTTCACAACAAGGAGGGGAAAATTTGGAACAGAAAGTTTTGCAAAGGTCAATGTTGAAAAATTTGCTCATTTGTAAAGCTTTAATTAAAAAAAAAAAAAAAAAGCTCCATTTATTCCTATGCTCTAATAAGTATTGTATTGTCAAAAGCTTTTTCTGCATCCATTAAGGTAATCATAAGATTTGTTTTACTTTTGTTTTTGATACTGTCTATCATACTGATAGTTTACCTTTTTCCTTTCTAATCGGTCTTCTTGCACTTTATTCCCCTCCATAAATTTTACATTCTAGTAATACTGGCATCCTTGCTCACAACATCCTGTCCCCCAGCAAAAAGTTTTACTGGCTGAACTTCATGCTTGAAATGTCTTCCCTCCTCATCTCTGGCTCCTGCCTTCCTTGTCTTCAATTATTTCCTTCCACTGGCAGCTTAAATACTGTTTTCTTTAAAAAAAAAAAAATTGCAATTTCTGATCTAATGCTAGTACCTCCCCTCTGAGATTATCTCCATTTTATCCTGTCTGCTATAGTTTGTACATAGTTATCTGCATGTTATTTTCCTGATAGATTGTGTGCTTCTTGGGCAAAGACTTTTTGCCTTTTTATAAATACTCAGTACCTAGTATGGTCCTTGTCACATAGTAAGTGATAAGTAAATGCTTTCTGACTTGAACTTGTCCATCAGACTTCTTTTCAGGTTTCTCAGCCAATAATTCCTACGACTCTTGGCTATCTTGTTTGGTACAGTCATGCATAATATTTTTCACTCCGCATGTATAAAGTCTGCATGAATATGGTTTAAGGAAAAAAACAATTTGCTATAAGTCAGAGGCAGCTGGTAGCCCAGAAGATAAAAGAGTTAGGATTAGAGAGACCTGAGTTGAGATTTGGCCTCAGACTCTTGCCATCTGTGTGATCCTGGGCAAATCACTTAACCTCTCTACCTCAATTTCCTCAGCTATAAAATAGGGATAATAATAGCATCTACCTTATAGGGTTTTAAGGATCTAATATTAATATTTATGAAAAGCACATAGCAAAGTATGTGGCACATAGTAAATGCTCTATATATGCTTAATCTCTTTCCTCTTCCCTAATCGCCTTCTTCAAACTCTCTTCTCTTTTTCCCTTAAGATATTTTCAATTCTGCTCTGAGCCCTGTCCTTAACTAGCCATGCACCATTAAAAGCAAGTCATCACCATTTTTTGGATTTAGGCTTCCTCCTCTGTAAAATCAGGTGTTAGACAAGATCTCCAACGTCCCTTCCAATCCTGATCTATTCATTATCTGGAAAATGAAGATAAGGAATAAAGCATATATGTGAGAAATGGATATAGGGGAATAAAGCATATATCTCTGTCTCTATCACTATCTATATATCAAGTACTCCTGTGTGTAGGCTCAGTTCTGGGCCTACAAATATAAGCCAAAAAAAGCCCTTCCCCTCAAAAAACTTATATTCTAATGGAGAAAGACAACAAAAAGCATTCAAAGATATGGGGAAATGTGGTTTTCACATGGTGCAAAACTATTGGGGAGGAAGGAGAAGTCTGAAGAGTGAGGAGAAGAGCATGATTTGGGCATCTGATGAAGTGGTGGTCCCTCACTAATCAGAACTTTAAATTGAATACATCATCTTTCCCACAATAATTGTTCAAGTTCCCACCCAGTGCCAAATTTATATTTCAGCAAATGGCTTTACTATTTACTGTCAAAGAAAGTCAAAGGCACATGCTTTGAGCTCTTAATTCTCTTTATCCACATCTCAAAAATTGAACTTGAAACTTTCTCTTTCACTTTGATTCTCATTTTCTATACTTTGGTATCATATCTTGGAGATTATCTTACTCTGGAATTTTCCTCAAGTCTCTTTATCCTGAGAAAGCAAAGTGTCCCTATAGCCTTCTCACTGTTAAGGCTCCTTAATGATTTCCTCCTGGAGCCCCCGTTTTGGGGACAGGCTCAGGCCAGCAAACCCATTTTGGGGACAGGCTCAGGCCAGCAAACCTTTATTCCCCTTTTGGCTTTGCTTCTAGTTTTCTATAGTTCTTCCCACACATTGGGAAGGGGTCTTCTTTTGCATGTGATTATATACCCAATGATTAGCATAGTACCTGACCCATGGCTAAGTGCTTAATTTGTACTCATTGCCTTACTTTGTCTTTTGCTTACACATATCCAATCACAGAAACCCACTTTCTCCAATGAGATATTTTATTCCTAGCCAGACTTTCCAGAACTGAATGCACTTCTGAATAGGATGTGATTTTTGAACCTTTGTGACAGTCTACACTACTTCAAGATTCCTCTTTACAATCCTATTTCCTGATATTGTTACTTTATACTGGCTACTTTTAAGCTTAATTGTTATACTGACTTAGAAGGGAACATGGTGGCAGAGGAACCAGCACAAGATACAATTTCAATACAACTTATGACTTCCAACATTGACATTCTTAAACAACTCTCATTAGAAAATAATATATGTAGTTATTCTCTAAGTGTGTCTTTCTGTTTGTCTCTCATATATATACATAATACTCTATGTGTTCATATAAATATATATGCATATTTTCTGCAAAATTACATAGATACATCATCTAATAAAGGTTGTTTAAGAATGGGGGAGATTTAGCTGTGTTTGTTGGTAGTAGTAGAAAAGCTATGGAGAAATGAAATTGAAAACCAGTGAGGAGAATGACTGAAGGAGCTTGGTATTGGTGACTTAAAAACAGACAAGTAGATTTGGAATAGAAGAATGGAGGATTCAGTTGTCATTAGGAAACATAAACTTATAATAGATTTTAAAAAATATATCTTTTTTTTCCTATTTATAGTAGATCTAATGCAACTTTCTCCAGTGGGCATTAGCTCCTCAGGGCTGAATGGGATTAGGAAGGTATGCACACACAAATACACAGAAGGAAATAGAGGAATCCAGCTTAGAAATAAATATGTATTCTCTTTCTGTATATACATATATAGTATGTGTGTATTCCTATGTGTGTGTGTGTGTATATATATATATATATACACACACACACACATACATATATGTATGTATATAAATTTATATATGTGTGCTTTTAACTCCAATAGAAGATAAATTTTTGAAGGCTGGAATTGTTTCATTTTATATCTTTGTATTCCCCAGCACTTAGAAATATATTTGTCATGTAGTATGTATGTAATAAATATTGTTGAATTGGTAGTGAGATATGATGAAATATATTCATCCCTGCAAAAGCCTTCTCTTGATCTTCTTCATTAAACTATTGCATTCCTCCCTTTCCTTTCATTCAAATCTTCCATTGCTTTATATTTAATTGCTTTCCACAAAATCTCATCTTGAAAGTTATTTTTGGCCCCCAATTATCTTAGTAGTATGGTCTTTTAATTTTTTTTTGGTATATTTGCCTTACATTTTTAACGATACTTTTGTAGTTCTCTTATCTTTCTAGTTACTCCTCCACTCTACTCCCAAGATCATCTTCCTTTTTTTAATCCCTTGAAAGAGGATGATCCCTAAGGTAGTGTTGTCAGTACTCTTCCATTTTACATTTTTCCATAATGATCTCATCCACTTCTTCACTTTTAATTGTCACTTCTTTTGAAAAAATCCCAAATTTATATTTCCAATCCTGATCACTCTTCTTAACTCCAGACCTACTTTTACAATTGTTTACTAGATAGCTTCCAAATGGAGGGTCCATTGATATATCCTACTCATTTGTCAAAACAAACCCTTTATCTTTCTCTAAATCTGGGCGGGGGGGGGGGGGGGGGAGAGGGGCGCAGTGAGGTGGTGTAGTGGATAGAGCACCAGTCCTGAAGTCAGGAAGACTTGAGCTCAAATTTGGACTCATACTTAACACTTCCTGGCTATGGGACCCTGGGCAAGTCATTTAATCCCAATTGCCTCAGCAAACAAACAAACAAAAAACCCCAGTATTTTCCCTTTAACTCACAGGGTGGACATGAAGATCACATTCAAAGATATATGTAATGCTTCCATGATATCTGTAAACCCAGTGGTCTTTGGTCTTTCTATAGTTTTGTATCCTTTGTTCAGAGTGAGGAGAGAAAAAGCTATATGTTAACCACTAATGAAAATTTATATATAGTATTGTATCATCCTTCTGTTAAATAATGTAAGGAGAAATTTCCCCCACATTTGTGTATGATTATGTATTATTGTTATAATAAAAATGAATAGCATTTACATAGCATTTTAAAGATTTGCAAAGTGCCTATAATATTCAAATGAGGTAGGAGGTATTGTCACTCCTGCTTTACAGATGAGGAAAATAGGCCAAATAACTTGACCAGGATCAAACATCTAATAAGAAATTGAGTCAGAATCCAAACCCAGACCCATCCTGGTTTCATGCCTAGCAATCTATCCACTATACTGCAAAGTTTCTTAAACTTTTTCCAGTGACGATCTCTTTTCCCCCAGATTTTTTATGTGACTTCAGTATATAAATAGGTATACAAATTAAACATTTACTGATAATAAATCATAATTTTGAGACCCTCATGTTTAGCTAAGAGACCCCTATACCGTTCCGGAACCACAGTTTTAGACACTGGGCTACCTACCAATACTTCCCATTGCACTGGGGGGCAAGCTTTAGTTATCCTAATCTATATCATGCCACTTGTCCCAAATGTCTTCGAAGGACAGAATGAGAGGCTGGTCACTTTGCATACCCCTCCATCATTTAAATCCAATTCACTTGTAAGTGGTGACAGCATCCTCCTGATGTCACGGTCCTTTTCGAGAATGAAGGACAAAACCGAAGGAAGGAATGAATGCTCAGAAAACTTAGAAAGGGGAAAAACAAAACAAAACATTCCAAGCAAGAAACTTTTGGTAAAGACATCCTTCTCCTCTTCTCTCTCATTTCATCTACTTAAACTGTTTTTTAGTGGTTTTGATTGTTTACTCTGAGCAGAATGTTTAAACTAAATGCTAGTGTATCCCGATGAAGGGAGCTGGAAAATCTAAGAAATAAGTTATCTGTGCTGGGGTAATTTTTGTAAAATCGATCTTGCACAGCCAAAAAAACATAATTACAAAGAAATTGAAAGGAGAAAATTTATGTGACCCATAGATTTTACTTTAAAAGGCGGCTAGGTTTTGTTTGTTTGTTTATGTTTTTAAAGTTTTCCTCTTGGAGAAGATTGAAGTCAATTGTCATGCCCCGCCTCCAATGTGGGTGGGAGGAAAGGGTAACGTGAAAATGGGGGCGTAGTTTGATGACACATGGGAAAGGAGAGGAAGAAGGAAGTGCTAGATCTGAAAGCGGGCTATTAATTTAACCTTCCATTGCTTCTCTTGCTGCTGTGACTTTACGCTGTTGCCGCTATTTGATTATGTCTGCCCAGAATCAAGAGATAGAATTTGGTAAGGGACTCGAGGTCTTTATTTACAGCGAATACTTGTCTGCTCTCACTTCCATTTCTTCCCATGGGCTTCTGCCTTTGTGGGACTACCCATAAAAAAGGGAGATAAGGGGTGGAGGTTTTCTAGGCTCCAATTTCTGTCTTAAAGCAAGTGAGCAAATGCTCAATAAGACGTGAGGGTGGGTTTATTCGGGAATTCTTAGGTTTGTGCATGGTATCCTCTCTGCCAGAATCCTTTAGAATACTGGCAGGACAGCAACTCCTCAGCCTTCTGGATATTGGAACCCTAGAAAGACGGCTTCTCACTGGAGTGTATGCTTGTCTCACTTCGGTTAAAACTATTTTCTCTGAGAAAGTTTAATTCATAGTGTTCAATCACTTCAATCAGTTTTTCTTATCAGGGGAGAATGGTGGGAACTGTGAAAAGGATGCGTCACTAGCATTATTTTTTTTCCCGTCTCCACTATTATTTCAGTACCATTGGCAATGATAACTGTAATAGTAATGGCAATCTACATTATATGGGACGTTACCTAAATGATCTCATTTAACTCTTTCAATAATGTGGGAGGTAGGGCATTTTACTAAAAGGAAAGTGAATCTAATGACTTCCCAAGAGCACATTGCTTTGTACCTTGAGCCCAGATCTTTTGGCTCCAAGTTCAATGTGCATTCTCTTACTTTAAGTCTTTCCTTTCTCTCTTTCAGTTTCCTTGTCTTAATTTAAAAAACAAAAACAAAAACAAAAACAAACCTACAAGGAAAAAAATCTTAGCATTCTTTTTCAGAGATACTCTTGAATTTCAAAACAAGCTAAAGTTATTGGAAAGGCAGATAGCGTTAAACATAGTTATGAGTTGTGTATAACTAAATGTAAAAAAAAAAAAAGAGAGAGAGAGAGAGAGCTACATCTCTAGTAATTTTTTTTTCAGAATATAGTTTGTTGTTTTAGTTCAGTGTGGAAAATGTGGGTGACATAGGAATTTAAGTTCAGATTTCCTCAGAATTTTCAAACTAAAATTCAGCAAAACTGCTTGAGCTGTAGTATGTGCAAAGGTTTTGTGACAGGCTAATTTTTAGAATAGGCTATATAAATTCTAATAGAATAAAAAAATCTAGTTTTCATTGCTTAAGAATTTCTGGGAGCAGAGTCTATTTACTTTGTAAATCTAGTTAATTTAAGCACTGAGTAGTCTTTAATCATTGCTTCTTAGCATTTTATATTTTTTTAAAATGTGTCTTATTTCTGAATATTTGGCTTCAGCAGATACTTTATTTTTTTGTGTGTGGCTTTTTTTAAATTTTATTAAACTTTTTATTTACAAAACAGGCATGAGTAATTTTTCAGCATTGACCTTTGCAAAACTTTCTGTTCTAAATTTTCCCCTCTTTCCCCTCCCCCTCCTTTAGATGGCAAGTAGTCTAATACATGTTAAATATGTTAAAATATAATGTATAGTTGGGAAGGTTTTATTTCTTTCCATCCCCTTTGTCCTTCATATTTTTATACCTAATATCTATCTATTTCAATGGTCTTGGAGGAAAATTTTCAATTTAATTTTAGCTGTTTCATATTTTTAGATATTTGTCCCTAGAGAAAAAAAAAGTGGTTCCCCACAAATTCCTCTATTTTATTATTAATTATTTGTGTCAATATTTGGTGATTAATATTATCTCTGATAATTTAATATTATTTAAAATGTTAAGGTCTTCATCAGACCATTAACTTCACTTATCTTTGCTTCTAGGTATATTGAACAAAAAAGAAAATGTTATTAATTTTCTGTAGAATAATCAGTTTTCACTTATTTTATTAGCCTTATGGATGTATTTGATTGTTTCTTCTCAGTTACCTCTTATGTCTCATTTATCAGGCCCTGTTTTGATTTCATTTATCTAGCAATCCATTTCTGTCTCCTGTCTCTTCCTACCAGTGATATTAGCATGAAACGACCAATTTGGCTTTAGACTGTTGCAGTTTTATAGATTTTTCTATCTCTACTCTCTTCTACTTTCTAAGTTTTTTTTTAGTTCAATTTGGACACACATTTGGTTTATATCCTTAAAATGCTCTTACTGGGTCCTCTGAAGCTATCATTCTATAACTTCTTCCCTTTCAAAGCCAAACTCCTAGGAAAAAAAAAAATCATCCACATTTTCTTTCTATTACTTGCTATTATTTACTCTATTACTTTCTATCACTCTTTTTGCATCTTAGCTTCCAACTTTATCAGTTACCAAAGAGCTTTTTTTAAAAAAGTTTTGATATATTATTTTTTATATAACCATAGTAATTTTCCTCTCCCTTTCTCCTCAGAAAGGCATCCTGCATAACAAATAGTATTTTTTAAAAGAGAAAAAAAATTTACACAACTGAATTTATACATTGAAGAAGTCAGAAAACATGTGTAATGTGCCAACACTTGTGCACCTCCAAAGGGTAGACTAGGTCTCCTCTCATATCTTTTTATTTAACTCACGCTTTATTTTTTATAATTTTGCTACATTCACTTTTGATTTTTTGGTATGCAATTGTTCTTTTCATTTACATTTTGGTACTTATTGTGTATATCGTTTACTTGAATATGCTTACTTTATTCTGCATCAGTTTATGTTGATTTTCCATGCTTCTCTCTATTCATCACATATATCACTTCTGACAACATGGTGATATTTCATTACATTCTTGTTTAGCCATTCCCTAATTGATGGACATCTGCTTGGTTTCTAATTCTCTCCTATTATAGAAAGTGCTGCTATTTGGGGACTTTTTTTGTATTGATAGCTTATTTAAAGTATAAGCAGAGTAATGGAATGTTTGGTTCAAAAAGCATAGATATATTAGCATAATTCTAAATTGCTTTCCAAAATAGTTACATAATTTCACTACTCCACCAATAATATATTAGTGTGCTCATCATTCCACAATCCCTCCAAAATTGACTATTGTCATTTTTCATCCTTTTTGCAATTTGCAGGATGTGAAGTAAAACTTTATGATTGTTTTGATTTGCTTATTAGTGATTTGGAGTGGTATTCATTTTGTTGTAAATATTTTGTAATATTTCCTCATATTTTTAATAGTATTTTATTTTTCCAAATACTTGCAAAGATAGTTTTCAACATTCAGCTTTGCAAAACTTTGTATTCCAAATTTTTTCCCTCGTTTCCCTTCCCCCCCAAACAGCAAGCAATCGTATATGCAGTTCTTTTAAACATATTTCCATATTCATCATGTTGCACAAGAAAAATCAGATCAAAAGGGAAAAAAAGCAGGAGAAAGAAAAATAAAAAACAAGCAACAAACAACAGCAATCAAAAAAAGGTGAAAATACTATGCTTTGATCCCTATTCAGTATCCATAGTTCTCTATGGATGTGGATAGCTCTTTCCATCTCAAATCTATAGGAGCAATATTTTTTATGAAAACTGTTCAAATCCTTTGACCACTTGTCATGTGGGAAATGACTATTTTATACATATTCATACACATGGATATATACACACGTAAATACATATGTACAAAATAAACGCATATCAGAGAAATTTGATATGAATATTTTTTCCTCCACTTGACCATTTTCTTATACTAGGTAGTATAAGATATGGGGTCTAAGCCTAATTTCTCCAGATGCTTTCCAGTTTTCCCAGCAGTTTTTATCAAATAAAGAATTTTTTCTAGGTAATTTATGTTTTCTATTTTATCAAAGATTAGTGAATGAGTTCCATTCATTCTGATTCTCCCTTGTCTAGTTAGTTCTATTAATCTGTCAACTCTCTTTTTTTGATGACTATCACTTTAAAATGTAATTTAGGGACTGGAAGTGCTATTTCATATTCGTTCCTATATATTTTCAATATCTCCTTAGTTTTTCTAAATGAATTTCATTATTATTTTACCTAGTTTTATAAAGTATTCCCTTGGTAATTTTATAATTATATGGCACTAGAAGTTTAAATTGATTTTGGTGGTATTATTTTTATTATATTGGCACAACTAATCTGTGAGCATTGATTATTAGGCCACATATTTAAGTTGACCAATGATCTTTTAATTGTTGAATCTGATTGATTTTTCTCAATGCTGGGTCTTATCAAACACTCTGTAGCACTTGGTGCTCAATTTTCCCTTCTTGGATACTTATTTTTCCTCTCTGATTTTGTATATGTACAATTAACACACACACTCTCTCTCTCTCTCTCTCTCTCTCTTCCTTCCTCTCTCCCTTCCTCCCTCTTCCTTCCCTTCAGTCTATTCACTTTTTTCCTCATCTTTACAGATCTTCTCTCTATATTCTTCTACCAGTTGATCTCATCATCTCCCATGAATTTAATTATTTTTATTTAGATGATTCCCAAATCTAAATGTCTAGTTCAACTGTGTCTTCTGACCTCTATTCACATATCTTCAGTTACCTATTAGACATTTTCAAACCATGTATCTGATAAATGTCTCAAGACTATATTTCCAGAAGAAAATTCTTAGCTTTCTCCCCAAATTATCTGTTTGGGTTCTAAAAGTCAATCTGGCTGTTCCAACCTACATTTTCAGTCTTATTCCACATTACTCCTCTACACACACTCTGATTTAGCCAGACTGGCCTTTATTGTTGTCTTACAAATGATGCTTCATTTCCTATTAAAGGCAAGGGCCTTTGAATCATCTGTCACCCATGTTTGGAATGACTTCCTTTCTCACTGCTTTACTTCTCCCTTTTAGAATTCTCTCATTTATAAGATCCTTAAAGGCAAGGACTAATTCATTCATTGTCTTTTTTTAGCATAGTGCCTGCACATTCTGGGTACTTAAATGCATACTGATTGATAAAAACCATTCAATGATTCCCCATTGCCCGTGATAAATATCAGATTCTTCTGTTGAACCATTGACAATCCTATAATACTTTTGGCTTCATCTCATACTATGTCCTTCCATGGATTTGATGCTTCTGCTACATCAGACGGGTCTTTGTGCTGCAATCACTAAATGTACTCTCATTCCTCCATTCCCCAGACTATCCTCTCTACCTCTTTTATTCTGTTAAATTTTTACTATGCTTTAAAGGCCCAACTGCAAATCTGCTTTCTCCAGAAAGCCTTTTCTGGTATCATTCTATCCCTACCACATTGGGAATGACCTTCTCCCTTAAATAGCTTTACTTTGTAAATCTAATACAATTATCATGTAAAACTCTATATTATAGCTATATGTTTGTGTCCTTTTACCTAAGTAGATCATATGTTTTTCTAGGGCAGGAACTTGAATTGTTCTTAAACTTTATGTCTTCCCTGTTCCTAGTACCTAGTACAGTGTTCTGAAGTACTATAGTAAACAATTAATATTTTTAGTACTTTATAGTGCTAAAAAGCTCCAAAAAACACTGGGTGTTGGCTCTGTCACCAAATACCTGTCATTTAACCTTTTCAGCATTAATTTCCTTATCTTCAAAATGAGAGGGTTGGACAAGATGATAATTGTTAAGTTCCCACTTAACTCCAAAATGTCATCATACTTAAATGGACCTTTGAGCTCAACAACATGAGTACTCCCTATAATGATGCTGATTATCACCCATCCATGCCCTCTCATTTTGTATAGTTATTGTTAAAGTCCTTCTTTAAATACTGCAGAAAGGGCCCACCCAACATTCTGGAAACCTTTCAGTTCTTTTGTTGAACTGGGCTTATTAGTGGAGTAAGAGGGCTGTCATCATCCACATAACCAATCCCACCTTCTTTTCTGGCAATATATCTTTCAGGTGGCACTACAGAGCCTCCTAAGTGATATCCATGATCACTCACAAAAGTTGGGTCTAATTTATATAGTAGAAAAACAAAAAATATAAAAAAAACCCAAAACAAGGAGATAAAAAGTTCTGTTGCCCATACTTTGACAGACAACCCTTTGAGAAGAGCCATTATGACTGCTTATGGGCAGTAAGCTGGGCTCAGAATTAAACAAAAGGAGAAGATAGGTGAACTTGCCTTTGAGGACATGCATTCTGCTTTTTGGTTTTGCCCTGAAACATAAACCCATCTTTTGAAAATGGTATTCTTCTGGTGATACCATGTGACCACTTTTCAAGGAATACTATAACTGCTAAAGAATTATAGGTTTCTTAAAGAGATGCATAGAGGGAGGTGAATAGGCTGCAGTATGTTATACCAATCAAGAATCGCCTAAATGAAGTAGAGTAAAAAATATCGCAGAGGTCTATGAGCAGAAGATGCTTTGTTGTTTTTGAACAACTTTGTTCACTCTGAATACCTGAAGGGTTGAAGTGAACACCTAGTTCACTTTGAAAATAAATAGCTCCTCTTTGTGGATGACATTATCTCCTAGTTGAACTTCATAATCATCAAAAGAGTCAATCCTAAATTCTAAATAGGAAAAACAAAGTGGATTTTGAAAAACCAAATGGCTTTTGATATGCAGTCAGATCGAAAACTATAGACACTCTTAGTTAGACTTGAAGTAAATCATGAATTGGATCTGGAACTGACCAGGAGGTGGGGGAAGCAGACTGGATGGCTTGCTTTGGCCAACTAAAACAGATCTTTTCCTGATCTTAAGCTTCTCCTGAAATAAAGAGCCATCTTTTTCCTTAGATGTATGATAAATAGAATGCTAAGTCTAAAATCAGAAAAGTTCAAGTTCAAATCTAACCTTGAACCATGTGATCCTGGGAAGTCATTTAACTTCTGGCAGTCTGTTTCCTCAACTAAAAAATGCAAATAATAATAATAGCAAATATTTCCTAGGGTTTGTTGTGAGTTTCATATGAGATAATATTTCTAAGTGCATGACATGGTTCCTGGCACATAGTAGATGCTTAATAAATGCTTCTTTCCTTTCCTTTTAAAATTTTTTTAATCACTAATGTTTTTTTCACTGATGTTTTATGGCTACAAATCATGGAATACTACTGTCTTCAAAGTATTGAAATTGAGGCTCACCAAAGAGCAGAAGGTATGTGGTGGATATGAATGAGTTGTAACACATCGTTTAAAAAAAAAAAAATCATGTAAGAGGAACCTTATGAGAGAATGAATTACATATAAGAATTTTCACCTTATTAGGTTTGAACCAATATACTGGTTTGTGAACATTTTTTTGGATCTGTCATTCAACATTTTCTCTTCCATTCAGTTTTGTGTTTTTTGCAAATTTGATAAAGATACTATCTTATACTTTTCTTTTCACTGATAAAAATGTTAACCATATAGGACCAAGCATGGATCTCTGTGATATTGCCTTAGAGACCATTTTTTCAAAGTGATATCAAATTAACTTGAATTAATGACTGCTTTTGAAAATTCAACTAGTTATTAATGTATTGAATTGTACTATTGTTTAGTCCACCTTTCTTTGTCTTTTCCACAAGAGTTTTATGACCTATTTTATTAAATGCTTTCCCCAAACTCAGTCTAACACATTCCTCTAATATATTTCTTTAATATGTCCAAAAAAGAAATAAGGTTATTTTGAAATGACCTCTTATGGATGAAGCCATGCTAGCTCTTTATGCTCACCTTTTCTTTTTCTAGTGAATATTCATTGTTAATGGAATTAAAATAAAATTAAAATAAATAGCCAAATAAATAAAAAACAGATTTTAATTATTTGAAATTAAATGGCTTTTTTCACTTAAAATGTATGCCTTTGGTAGAAAAGATGAATAAAAGTAACAGTTGGCAGATCTCTTAAGAATGTGATTTAAGTTTGTCCCTAGAAATTATTTAAGTGGAAAGAGCTGTCCCCTTTAAAAACATGGTCACTGGAGAATTGATGCACTGAAATAGATCTTCTTTGAGTTAAAAGCATGAAAAGAGATTTGAAAAATTTCAGTTAACTCCACAATATGTACTTACTTTTGCAGTCATAGTCTGTTTTATAGAAAATTATGTGGATGCAAGAGTAGGATCAATGGTTAATTTTAGCATTAGGATATAGCAGAGTTCTTCTTTTTTTTTTTAATCTTGAAAAACTTAGGAAATAATTGTGGTTCTGTTGCTGCAGTAGCCAAGGGTTATTTACTTTTCTAAATTGTTCCATTTATGTTATTCCTCAGTCATTTGTGCTTTTTAAAGTGTAGAAAAGTAATAGAAATAAATAGCAGATCTTTTTCATTCAAGATTCAGATAAGTTTTTCAATAGAGACACCTAGTGGACACATTTTTCCTAAGCTTTTGAAACCATTATATTCTTTCAGAGAATGGAATAGAGAGTTTCATTTATCAAAATATGTTGAATTATTAAATAGGGATAAAGTATTTTATAAACTTCTGATGAGATGACATTTGTAAAACATTTTGCAAACCTTAAAGCACTATGTAAATTATAGCTATTATTATTGTTGTTATAGAGTTTAAAAGCATAAACATACCAACTGTTATTATTACACTATTTCTTGTACTATTATTTTTGTTGTCTGTAAAACTGGAACATTGATCAGTGGTTTAGAGAAGCCAGTGCTTTCTTTCTGTTCTTAAGATAATAGTGTTATCACAAATCAGGTATTTGCATTTGATAGATTGTAAAGGAAACTATAGAGAAATGAGATTTTCATTTTTTGATAGGACATGAAGAAATATTTTAAAATGATCCCCTTGTAACTTATTTTTTTTTAGCACAGATTTCTTAAAAATTAATAGGATTAGCTATTTCTCAACTTGAATTACAAAATCCAGAAATGAATTCGAAAGGGACCCTGTTTTATGACAGATATAAGACTGCTATCTGGGCATTTGTCATCAATTATTTTGTTAATCTTTGGAAAGATGAACTAGGAGGAAGCAATATTTGTACTCCTTGGTCTCAGAAAGTAGAATGGATGTGAAGACAGGAAAGGTGATAAGGTCTCCTTCTGAAAGGTAGATTTATATAGTGGAGTCAGAGAGAGAATTTTGGTTCCTTGTTTAATGAGATGGAAACCTATACTTTTGGATGTGGTTATTTAAGGTTTTTTTTTTTTAGGGGGGAGGGAATATAATATAGTTTATTTTTGATATATTTATTTTAGAGAAGGCGAGTAGTTTAAATGTATAGAGAGCTAATTATGTACGTACTGGTTGCATGTGTGTGATTAGGCAAGTCATTTGGCTTCTGGTATTCTAAGCAATTCTTTTAATGCTATAAGTTGTAGAAAAAGGGTTAACTTATAAGGGTAGAAAGGATATCTTCATCAGGACATTCCTAATATCAATGAAATAACAGGTCTAGTCCCTATCTCACATCTGTATTTTTGAGAATAATTAAAACTACAGTTCTTTATTTGTCTATTTGTTGGGAAAAAGCAGATTTCTTTGATACTTGGTATAATTTTTAGTAAAGAGGATTAAAGTAAGGGAAATCTTTGTCTTTAATCCATTTGAACAGCGATAATCACAGGAAAATTTCCCTCTCCATACATATACCATTTTTTCATTTATTTAGAAATTTTTAAAAAATTCAATTTGTACTCAGTCATGAATGCACAGAGAACTCATCCACTACTTTAAAAAAGATATATACAGAGGATGGATGTGAAGGCAAGTGATGGAATACAAATATGAGAAAGCATGGCTTGATGTTAACCCCAATTGCCTTAGCAAAAGAAAGAAGAAAAAGAAGAAGGAGAAGGAGAAGGAGAAGGAGAAGGAGAAGAAGGAGGAGGAGAACGAGGAGAAGGAAGGAGAAGGAGAAGGAGAAGGAGGAGAAGGAGAAGGAGAAGGAAGAAAAGAAGAAGAAGAAGGAGAAGAAGGAGAAGAAGGAGAAGAAGGAGAAGAAGAAGAAGAAGAAGAAGAAGAAGAAGAAGAAGAAGAAGAAGAAGAAGAAGAAGAAGAAGAAGAATCATCCTTTGGATTGAACAAAAAATGACTGCCCTTTTAATACCAAGGATAATTAGAGAGATGTTAAGAGCATCCTTGGTACGTTAAAGAAATGAGAAGTTTGAATCCTGCGCTACTATCAGTGATCTCTGAAAGACTGTGTATAATGGGAGAGATATCAGAGTCCTGGAAACAATCCCAATTTTAATAAAATTTAATAAAGGGAAGAGGATAGCCTGTGACTTCTGGGCCCCCAAGCTTGATTTGAACTCTTGACAAAATTCTGGTAAGTACTAAAGGGATAGTTATTGATCATCTAGAAAAGACAGGAATGATCACAGAAAATTGACATAGCTTCATCAATGACACATTATTCAGACTAACTTCTTTTTTCTTTTTTCATAGAATGACCACACTGATATATGAAAGGATTACTTTTCATAGATAGAATCTGGCTAGATTTTGTGTAGACAATGTCTCATACTGATGTTATGGAAAAGATAGAAACATGTAGGCTGGATGATAATATAGTCAGGTGGATTCTGAACTGGTTGAAGAGAAAGTAGTCATTAATCGTTTGATGTTAATTCCAAGGGAAGTAGTTTAATAGAGTGTTTCAAGTACCTGGACTTGGTCTTTCTTATCTATATTTATTTTGAGGTTGCTGTTTTGCACATAGCAGAAACCTAGGTTAAAGAATTCAACATATTAGATGACACAATTAGGATCTAAACCAGTTCTTTTTTTTTTTTTTTTGCTGAGGCAATTGGGGTTAAGTGACTTGCCCTGGGTCACACAGCTAGGAGGTGTTAAGTGTCTAAGGCCAGATTTGAACTCCGATCCTCCTGACTTCAGGGCTGGTGCCTTATCCACTGTACCACCTCGCTGCCCCCAGTTCTTTCTTTTTAATAATGGCTTTTTATTTTCAAAATATATGCAAAGATAGTTTTCAACATTCATCCTTGCAAAGTCTTGTATTCCAAATTTTTCTACCTCCTTTCTTCCCTCCTCCCCCCCTACCCTGCCCAGAAAGCAAGTAATCAATTATATGCTAAACATTAAACTAGTTCTTTATGGGGTTAGGATTATGGACCAAGTTTAACAAGATGAAGTTTAGGAATAGGAACTATACCTGATTTCACTATGATATAATGTTTGATATAGTAAACTCCCAGGTGAGGAAATTTTCTTCAACCAGTAGTCTTAGAGAAGTGCCTAAAACACTGTAAGGTTAGGGTCACATAGTCAGTATGTGTTAGAGATGAGAATTGAACCTTGGTTTTCCTTGCTCTGTCTATATCATGGTACTTTTTAAGATGTAATGTAAAAGATGACTATAGGGGCAGCTAGGTGGTGCAGTGGATAGAGAACCAGCCCTGAAGTCAGGAGGACCTGAGTTCAAATCTGGTCTCAGACCCTTAACACTTCCTAGCTGTGTGACCCTGGGTAAGTCATTTAACCCCATTTGCCTTGGCAAAAATAAAATAAAATAAAAATTTAAAAAAAAAGATAAATATTGGGTTAAAAAAACAATTTTAGGCTCAAAATAGGGCAGATGTAAATAACTGTTTGCATATATTTAAATGGACTTCAAGCTCAATGTGATACACTAGTGTGATTACTAGGGAAGGTTGGTTTTGAAGTAGATAAAGAGCCAGATCTGGAGTGAGGAAGACCTGAATTCAAATATGACCTCAAACACTTATTAGCTTTGTGAGCCCAGGCAAGTCCCTAACCCCCATATGCCTTACTTTCCCTTATCTATAAAATGAACTAGAGAAAGGAATGGCAAACTTCAGTATTTTTGCCAAGAAAACTCCAAATGGTCATGAGGGACACAACTGAAATGACTGAACAACAGGAAGGTCTTCCTGATTCCAGGTCTGGCTCTCTATCTACTTCTGCCACCTAAGTACTAACTGTGCAAAGTATTGAGAGATTCTTTTTTCAGAAGGTTGGCAATTGGATAATAAATTGACATAATAAAATAATGTATGATAAACCGAGATAATATTTCTAAAGTGCTTTGAAAATCTTAAAGTGCCATGTAAATGCTAGCTATTATTAATTATAATATGCAAATTGTTATTAATATAATACAGGTTGTAAAACCTGGTATCAGTAGATGTAGTAACCTTTTCTTCCCACCCAAATCTCCTCTCCTCCCACTTTTTAATCACTGAAAATGAGGGATGGAGAATTGTCTTTTGATATGTTAATGAAGACCAGAGACCTTTGAAACCTTAATATTTCTTTATGAAATATGAAAAAATTTCTCCTTAATGGAATTAGAGAGGCAACTGATAGTCTTAGCCCTATCTTTCTTTTATGAAACATGTCTTGATTGCATTGTAAGTAGCAATCCATTGGGTGGATGAAGGTTAGTGATACCTGATGTCTTTGAGCTCACTAGCTCTAATGGTATCCAGTGAGTTTGTGGATTGTGATCCCTATGCTTATAAGGGAGGGGAGGAATTTTTTTCCTTAATTACTTCAAGATCATATTCATCAAGGACCATTGATGTCTACCCTTGAGACATCTATCTCTAGACAGATTATAGACAATAAAATGCAATCACTGAAGATTTGAAGTATATATAAGGAATGGGACCTTTGGCTATAGCATAGAGAGACAATGGTGAATTCAAGGGAGATTCACAGTGAGGGGCTTTTTAAAGATGGGAGCTGACCTGATAGAGCCCAGGTGATGGACTCACAGAGGCACAAAATTATTACGGGATAGGAATGGGGAAGTAACATCATAATTTCATGAGGCAAAAAAGGACTTTTTGGCCCTAAAATATTGGAAGAATGACTTACTTTGGCTTCATTACTATTGTTTTCTCCCTGTGTCTACTTTTCCCAAGAGCACTATAGAAGAGTGCATGTCAGATTTATTGAGGGGGGGAAGCGTTTTGTAGTTATTGTTCTTACTGTGCCATCTTAGTAAATCCTTTTGTTTTGAGTTACTTTTATCTACTGGTTGGTTGTTACAGGGAAGCTCATTGGTAAGGGATGAACAATTAAGCAGAATTGAGAATCCCAGGGTGTGCTGGAATCATAAAATAGCAGCTACCCTTTGGAGATAAGTTGAGGATATATCCCAAAGGAAGTGTTACAAATTTAAAGTACTATCAGATCAGATAAAGTATTGTTAGCTAGGATTAGGGGTCAGGAATCAGAGAAAGCTTCTTAATTCTTTATTTCCATATTTTCTTCATTAATACCTTGTAAAGACCCAAATAGACTGTGGACAAGGCTCAGATACATACTTTAGGAAGCTATCTCAGTATTACTTTTTCTAGAAAGTTATTATTGGGCTAGTGAAATTGCATGGTAAGAAGTTTCTTTTCATATAGTACACTGTAGATGGAGAATCATCTCCATTGAGCAATAATTGTAGAGATAACAGACTACCTTCTGAGTTGGCACATCATAGTCTTATTAAAACACAGTTAAGTTTTTGATGATGTCGCAAATCATCTAAAAGTAATGGGAAAAAAAGAGTTCTTCCCAGTTGAGTTATAAAATCTGCCGCTAAAAATCATTTAAAAGGCACCCCACACACAGACACTTTAAAAAACTAACCTCTAAATCCTTTATTCTGAAACCTTCCCTAAGGAGCAACCACACAAGAGAAACAGGTGTTGGAAGCTATGTTTTGAATTGACACTCAGCAGGTGGTAATTTTCACTCTATTTCAGTGCTTGACAGATACTCCAAGATTGTCTGGCAATCATTGTGCTTCATAATGTGGCATAGGGATTTGGTGTGTTTGTTTGTTTTGGGAGGACATATAACCTGAAGTTCTGATTGCCTATAGTTAGAGATATTTTAGCATATTAGATGGCCTGCTGTTTATGGAGTACACACATTTTCCCAGACACTTATCTCAAAAAAATAAATTACCAGTGAACCAGAGATTATGGCAATAAGGGAACAATAGTAGAAAATAGAGAAACAGGTGTGTGAGACAATATGGATCCATCTCACACTGCTCCCAAACAGAAGGCTCCATCCCCAGTGCATAGGGATGGCTTACTACTCAAGGATATCAGGAAGATGCTTGAGGGGTCTTTCTTCTATAGCTTCATTTCCTGATATCTCTAATATGATATGCGTTGTCAGCCATTAAAATGAAAAGTTATATCATTTAGGGAGGAATTGGCACTGGGTTCTAGTTCTGGGTCTGCCGCTAAATAGTTGTGACTCTGGGCAAATCATTTAACTATCCAATCTCAAGTTTATTTAGTTGCAAATGAGGGTCAGAGCAAAAGATATATAATACCTCTTCCAGCTCTAAAATTTCACATTTGTGTTTATTATATATGTAAAAATAATATACAGAGTAGACAATTACCACCAGATTTTTTTTTCATTTTCACTTAAGTCTAATGTTGATCTAGCTTTTAACAGATTTTAACAGAAACCCTTGGTTTCATTGCCATTTGGGACCCATACCTTCTCTCTAGATAGAACATAGGATACTACCTAAGGAAAGAGCTTGGTGGGCTTCCCAAATGGAAATCCCAAGGTAGCATGAAGTTGAAAGGGGACAAAACTGAAATTTGCAATTATTAATGAAAGTATGATAGTTGGACCAAGGAAATGTTATTCATTCAAACTTACAAATGTGCTAATATGCCTCTGTAAGAAACAAAATATCTTATGAAGAACTCCACTGACTTACTGAAGAATGCAAGAAAAATTTATTTTACATTCTTGCAAGAATGGGTGTTCCCCAATTCTGTAGGTTGGGGACATACTTACAAAGGCCAGGTCAAGCCTTTTTATAGGGTTTATTTAGCCCCATTTCTTCCTTCAGGTTCAGGTTACTGTTCTTCCTTATAAGGAATAAAATATACCCAATTTTAAGCAAAATGTGACCTGAGCCTTTCGGTGTCCCTTATTTTCTTCCCCTGTCAGGAAGAAGCCCAACCAGCTATTATCAGATATAATAAAATTCCCAGACTATCCTGTTTATATAGACTGAAGTTGTGAACTGTGCTGATAGAACTCTTTTGTCCATCCCTCAACCTCTGGGTATTTTTAAATAACCTTTTGAGATATTGATTAGGAATCACTACAGGATAGTACATGATAAGTTCAATACAAGATAATTTTACAGGGTCAGCTTTTTCCTTACTAAGGTCCATTCAGATATTGGGTTGCTACCAGGAATGTAGTATTTTTCTGGGGTCTATTCATTCCCTCAGAAGTAATGGAACCAGCTTCTCTACTCCTATTTCATGTTACTTCACTGGTAAAATAATAGTCTTTTCTAGTTATTTGGTAGAACCAACACCTCTTAAGTAGCTCTGGCTTCTATGGATGTTGAAATTACAGGAATTATAATTAATAAATTAATTTTATTAGCACCTACTTTGCTAAACCCTGGGGATACAAACAGGGAAAAGAGAGTTCCTGTCTTCAAGAAACTCATAATCTAATTGGAGACAAACATGTCATATAAATAGGATATAATAGGATATTAGGATAATAGGATATATAGGAATATATAGGATAAATAGGATAATAGAATATATAGGAATAATAGGAATATAAATAGGATTTTTAAAAAAGAAGGCACTGAAATTAAGAGAGACTGCTAAAGACTTGCCGTATAAGTTGGAATTTTATTTGGAATTTAAAAGAACCCAAGAGGTAGAGATGAGGAGGAAGAACATTCTAGACTTAAGGAACAGAGAAAATGCCTCACTACAAAAATTTTTCCCAAGATGGTGTCTATGGAAATTGAGCTAAAAGCCTACTGGTTGCATGGGAAACAGCCATTCATGAGGCTTTTGGTCCTCAATTGCATCCATGAGGGAATGAAGAGAGGGGAGTGGTCAAAGGTAGCACTGATTTGCCCAGTCTGACAAAAGCCATCTCCTATGTCTTCTGTGGGTTACATTTCTGCTTCTGCTAAGTTGACTTGCTTTTCTGTTGATAGGAGTTGGGCTACTATTGATATTGGCAGGGATATGTCATGACTAGAATTGCTTCCTCAAGGGAAAACTAAGTAGGTACTGGCTCTTTCTTATAAACCTATGGAAGAGAGACTAAAACTGCATAAAAGAAACTCCCTAAATAGCTTTCATGCTAAAGTGGAAAGATAATATATAAAAGAAGGTTGAAAGTGGAGGGAAAAAGGACCTGGTGGGAGTGGGGATGGCAGAGGAGGAAAAAGTGGGAAAATATAGAGAATGAGGAATTGAGCTAGGAGTAAAGTGAGAATATTTTAGTTCCTCATGAAATGGGAGTCCTGGCAAGTATTAGTCAGAATAGAATGTCTTCATTTTTTCAGGTGAAAATATGTTATGAAAAATAGTTCTTCCTTTAAATTTTTTGTTTCTCTAAATTATCTGTTGAAATAACTTTTCTAGCTATATTTAATTTAAAATTTTTTGAACCTAAACACCAAAAAAGGAGAACATTTCCATACATAGAACAGCACACAAAAAAGATTCTTCTTGGGGTATATTCCTGGAAATTAGGAATGAAGAGAGGAATTTGGAACAAGATATAGCTAACACTGCTGTCTAAGATAAGGAGGATTTTTTACAGTTTTGAAAAATAAAATTATCATGAAGATGTCAAGAATTTTTGTGTTTTACTTTTTAAAAATTATTGGTGCCTCGTGATTTTTGTATCATCCATTTCTTGGTATTTTATCCACATGAACCCTTTCTTATCGTAAATGGAGAATTAAATCAAAGAACTGAGATAGTAGCTATAATTGACAGCATGAGCAACATTCTATACCAGAGAGACCAGTGTTTCATCATTGATCTTTGTTATTGTGTTGTTCAGTTGTTTCAGGCATTTATCCAACTCTTTGTGACTACAGAGTTGGGAGACTCATCCATCTGTAAAGGTATCCATAAACTCAGAAAGAGCTTTATGGTAAAATGAAGAATCCAGGCTTCATGTTGTTTGTCCATAGTGTGATTTAACTTAATACTTTTGAATTGGTCTGTATATTCTGAAGCAAGCTATAGGTACTTTAAGCAGGTTGAATTCAAACTGGGCTTCTTGTTCAATGTTTCCTACGTTAGGGTATCTTGTATTCATGAAATGGACAGTAGTTACTAATATACATATGCATACATTTTCTAGCATGCAGTGTCACTTTGTTTTCCTTCATAAAGGAGGACATGTGGCTCATGCAATTACAGAAGTCTTAAGTAGCAAGTATAAAATATAGAGAAAGCCATAGCAACCATAGACTAAGTGTTGTGGAGTGAACTGTGGCAATCATAGTTTAAAGCAGGCCTTGCCATAGTCTTCTGGAAGCTAATTGGAGATTAGTTTTTGTTTTTTTTTTAAAGTATTCTTTTCAATTAGATCATCATAATCATTGTGTATATTATTTGCTTGGTTCTAATTATTCTACTGATTCTACTCTGTATCAGTTCATACATGTCTGAATTCTCATTATTTATCATTTTGTAGAGTCCAATCATATTTCATTCCATTCATATAGCATTGCATAATATCTGTGGCTACCCAATTTATTCCTGTTTTGTTTTGTCACTTTATTGCAACAAAAAGTTCTAGAATGAATATTTTACTATCTATGGCCCTCTCTGTTTTTGTTCTTCTTGGGGCATATACTTTATAATAAGACATTCTGGATCAAAATGTATGAATTGAAGCAGTTATAGTATTATAATGGATAGAGTGTGTCAGTTTCCTCAACTGTAAAATAAGTATAATAATAGCACCGACCTCATTTTATTGGTCTCTGCTTCCCAATATCTCTTCTGTCTTATATCTGCTTTGTATGTATTTTGTATATTCTCATATAAGTGCATCTTGTTTTTCTCAAGAAATTGCGAATACAATTTACAAGAGATTGTATTGAAGAAGCCAAGAAACTTGGATTTTTCTTTGTGTAGCTCCCAGAAATCAGCACATTTCAGGCACATACTTGGTCGATTAATTGAAATCATTGGCCATATCTGAAAACGTATGTTTCATTCATTCAAATGAGATAATATTTGTAAAGCACTTAGCACAGTGCCTGACATATAGAAGACTTAACACATGTTTATTGTCTGATTGATAAAACGTTAACTCTTGATTTTGGATAGATATTATTTATCATGTTGATGAAAAAATAGCTATTTCTCTGCTTTTTCTTTCTTATAAGATAGATGAGTATTGTATTTTGTCAAAAGGCTTTTCTATATTTCTTTAGTCTTATATTTTAAAACCATCTTTGTTACTACTATAGTTTATTATGTTTATAGTTTATAGGCCACTTTATTTCTTGTTTTTGTTGTAGATGATTCTAATTGAGTTCCCTCAAGCCATTCTGAATTAGCTTCACTTTCCATCTGAAAGTCCTTCAAAATCTTTCCTCTCTAAGGTTAAATATTCCCAATTTTTAAAATCACTCCTAACCTGACATGACTTCTAGACTCCTTAACTATCCTGGTAGTTGAATGATAAAATGTTCCTCTTAAAATTGTTGGACCCAGAATTAAAACATAAAAAACTTCAACTTTAATCTGACAGTACCCAGTCTTTTTTTCTTTCTTTTCTTTTCTTTTTTTTTTTTTTTTTTTTGCTGAGGCATTTGAGGTTAAGTGACTTGCCCAGGCCATACAGCTAGGAAGTATTAAGTGTCTGAGATCAGATTTGAACTCAGGTTAGGACTGAGTCTTGACTTCAGGGCTACTCCTCTATCCACTGCACCACCTAGCTACCTCCCAGTTAATTTTCAAAATGCAAATACTTGTAGGGAAGGTCAACTTTTGTCCTAAGAATAGATTTGAATTAATTGGGAAGATGAGAGAGCAAAGGTCATTAATGAAACTAAATTTAGTATATAGAGTGGACATTGAACTGACCTTTCAATCCCTTTCGAAAATCTTAAATTTGTTTAATTATTCTAAGAACCAAATTCCTAATACCTTTGTCTTTCCTGAGGGAAACAGTTCACTGAATGGTAGAGGTAACTTCTGAGGCTATCGGGATTCAATCTATATTTGGACTTGATCCTGTGCTATAGCATATCTCAAAAAGGGTTATACAGATTTTTCTTGAAAACCTCAGACTGGCTACTTTCCAAGGTAGCTCTATTCCAGTTTTGAACAGTTCAGATTATTAGGGAGCTTTTCTTTACCACAGATTTGTTTTCGACTATTCAACTTTTACCCAGTTTCCATCTAGTTCTTCCTTCTGGGATCAATCCTAATCCTTCTTCCACAAGCCAATATTAAAGACTGCTATCATATTCCAAATTCCCTACTCCCTCTCTAAACCTTCTTTAGTTCATCTTCAACTAATCATCAAATGTTGAGATGAAAATGTTGAATCTCAAGAGTAGTGAAGTCACATATTATGATTACTCAACCATTAAGTTAATGGCAGAGCTAAATTTCAAGCTTACTTTTTGACTATAAATCCAAAGTTGTTTCCTATTTATCAAGGCTCCTTAAATTTTTTCTACTCATCACCCTTTTTCACCTGAAAAACTTTTACATGTCCCCAGGTATATAAAAAGTTATACAAATCAAACATTTCCTGAAAACAAATCATAATTTCCCAATCCCCACATTCAGTAAAGGGGGAAGAAGCTTTGCTCTATGTCATAGCTGCCCCTGGGGAATAAAGGTAAATTTGCCAAATAAAGAAGCTGATAAAACTTTTTTTTTTTTTTTTTTTAAGAACTCTTTTACTTTTCAGGTTGAGTCCAACCCTGTGTTTTCTTGTTACCTTTCTCATACACCCTTTGCAAAACTCATCTTAAGAAAAAAGAATTGATGAACAACATTGTGTATATCAGTTTATTGCTAATAAGAATTGACCTTCTCTTCTTAATGATCTTTGCCTTTTAGTAGAGGAAAACCCTTAAGCCAAATGATAGAATCTAATGGTAAAATTTCAGGTATGATTCCTATCACCAGGAAACTGGTTACTAATTATAATAAAGCTGGCACTCCCAGCAACAACCTACATACTTTACAAGCTAACTGGTAAGTCAATGGAATCATGGATGCAATACTACTCTTTCAGGGAAAATCAAAATATGACAGAAGTACTGAAGATACTTTAGAACTCAACTAAATTTTCAGTAGTTATCTTGTCATCAAGTATATGACTTAAAATTACCCTGAGTGTAGCAGTAGCAGTCACATTAATTTTTTAAAAGTTTTTTTTAGTGATAGTTTTTGTTTTTTCTTCACCATCATTTTTTAATAAAGTTAGGTTCTGATCAAAGAGGACTGTGTGAAATGGTTGTACATATTCAGATGCTTATGGAGTTATAATTATGGAAAATATAATATTTTTATCTCATATAAAACCTGGTGGAAATTTGTAGTATGAATTCAAATAATGCTACTATTTAGGATTCATTATTGCCTCTCATCAGGACCTAAAAACTATATTCCTTTCCCTCTCCACCCAGAGAGCTATCTCATATAACAGAAAATAAAAATGACAAGAAAAAGCAATTTAGAAAAACTAACTAACACATTCAACAAGCTTGATATTCTATGCAGTATTCTAGCCACTTGTTTGAATTAAATTGAATTTGCTTTCAGTTTTCTAATTGTGTTGCCATTATTTAAACATTTTGATGTTATTCATTTGTTCTTTTTGTCAGTTTTGGGCTTTCACAGCTATTGTTTTGGCCTTATTTCAGTTTTGTTTCATATCTCCCTATTTTGCCTATATTATTTATTTGTTTCAGATTCATTATGTGTAGGTCCACATTGATGACTGCCTTGGGCATATAAGCACCTGTGGAGAGTGTAACTAATTTGGTTCTATAATATTAGCTAGTATTTGGCATGTGAGTCGAAAAGCAACAAGACATCTGGATTTAGGCAACTCCTTCAGTCTTATGATGTCTTATCAAGAAGAGTTAAATGGGTTTTCCCTGAGGCACTTGGATCCTGGAATAATTGATCAAGTTTTCCTAAGGGACTGAAAGGTTGGACCTGTACTCAACAGGGGACTAAAGTTATCTGGCTTCTTAATGAATTTCACTCAGGTATAATGATTCTTCCTGAACACTTGGCACATATGGAGGTTTAGAGAAACACTTTCATCAGATAGTTTTCTCCCTGTACATCTTGTTGAAAGACTGTGTAATAGTTCAGGAAATCAAGATGTTGTTCAGGGATTCTTTGGGGTATCTCCTCATGAAAGTCTGTCAGTAACATTGGCATCTTGGTAATGAAGTTCTTGTAGTCTAGGAAGTTTCTTCCTTTTAAAAGTGTGCTTAAGGTATTGATTTTTCTGAAAATTTTGAAACAAAAAAATTTTAAATGGATGCATGTTCAAGAGGACATGCCATTTCAAGCATGCTTGCTTTTCCATTTCATTATGGAAACAGTAACATAGTGAAAAGATTTTGGATTACAAGTCAAAATATCTAAGTTCGTAAATTAATTTTGTACTTATTATCTGTGTAATTTTTGACAAATCAACTAATCTCTTTGGGTCTCAGTTTTCTCATTTGCAAATTGAGAGGTTTGGACTAAGTGATTTAGTTTTAAAATGATGATTCACTGACTCTTAAGTGTCAAAATACCAAAGTCAATTATTGGATGTCCCTCCTGAATATCTTGTAGACTTTTTTTTTTAATCCCTATTTCCTCTATGCCTATCAAAAAGATAATATCCTTGAGATAAAGTGTGATTTTCTTTTTCAGTGTAATCTTTAAGAAAAAATGTGGCCTAAATTTCTCAAGAGAAAAAACAAACATACATATTTTCCAAGTTAATTCATAGATTTAGAATTGGAATGGATCTTAAAGTTTATCTCATTTTAAAGCCAAGGAAACTGAGGTCCAGAATAGTTAAAACAGCTTGCTAATTGTGGCATAGATAAAAATTTAAATCCAGTTCTTTTGATTCTAAATACAAAGTTCTTTCTACTACATGCCATATGAAAAAAGGTGGGATTATAGAATTAAAGAAATTGTTTAAAATTATTAATAATAATAACATATATAATATGAATATTAAAATGACAAAGCATGCTTTTATTTGAGCTTCACAGAAGTTTTTTTGGTGTGTGTCATGGATCTCTTTGGCTGTCTGGTGAAACCTAAGGAGAGTTAGGTTGTATTGATATACAATTATCAAAATGTTTAAAAATAAAAACATCAAACCCTAAAGTTAAACTCCTAAATTATAAACTCCTTAATTAGCATTCCAAGTCCTTTGCGATCTGGTTCAAACTGAGATTATTATATTACTCCTCTTCATATACTCATATTTCTACTAAATGAACTACTTGTTCTTCCTTGAACTTTATTTCTTATTGACTCCATGAATATCATGCTTCCTTGCTTGTACTCTTAAGACATACTCTTAATAAATGTTTATTGATTGACTATGAATTTGTCATTCTATCTAGCACCTTTGTGCCTTTGTATAGGTCAATCCCATATTGTAATGTATACCACTCTTCATCTCTCTGCCTCTTATAATTCCCAGATTCCTTCAAGAAGAGTCCAGGGGAATACACAACAGAAATCCTTTTCTCCCATGCTAGCCCACTACCTGCCCAGAACCACTGGGATTTCTCCTTTCTACCAACCTCCTTTTTGTCAGTGTTCCCTCCATCTCCATCTCTAGTGGTATGATAGCTCCTTTAACCTGACTTGGGGCCTATTCCCTTCTCTCACCCATCCTGATTATAAGTCAGACTTAGCTACTCATAGCACTTTGAACAAGAAATTAACTATAGTCCTTCTAATGAGATGGAAAACCACTGAGTATAATCATCTGAAACTCCCCCTGACTCCTCATTCCATCCCCTCAATGCCCTAAGAACTTCTAAGACTTTCCATCTGCCCTTCCACTGTTCCCTGTTTCCTGGGACATTCTCTACTGGGTGCTGGGGAGAAGAAACAGAAAGGGAATGTATTTGAGTCTGGAGACTACTAAAAACATTTTTTAATGAAAATAATTGTTTTAATAATTTTTAAATTTTTAAAATTTAAATTTAAAATTTAATTTAAAAATTTTAAAATTAAAAAAAAAAATTACCACACAGGAAAAAAGTTACTGAATCTGACTGTAATACTGTAATGGACATTATCAGAAGTTTTTCCTTCACCCTATACCTTAAGCTATTTTTTTTTGAAGACAAGAACTTATTCATTTATGTCTCTTTATCCCCAATGCAAGGTGTATAGAATATATGAGGCACTTAATAAATGTTTTGATTAAATCACTTAATTGTATAATTAATTGGATTTATAACTGGTTGACTAAACATAAGGAGTTTTTAAATGAATGAATGTCATCTTGGAGGGCAGTCTCCAATGGACTACCCCAGGAATTCTCCTTGGCTTTATGCTGTTCAGTTTTTTTATCATTTGATTTAGATTGTAATATAGAAAGTATTTTTTCCTTCCAACTTTATAGATAACACAAAGCTAAAACAAAGAGCTAATGATTTAAATGAGAGAATCAGTATCCTTCTATATGAATTGAGACAACTGGCCACACAAAATTCAATGGCATTTTTGAAGCTAAATGTAAAATTCTACACTTTTAATTTCAGAAGCACAGGATTAAAGAGTTTTAGATTGACAAAAGTTGATCTGACAACTCTTCTCTTGTTGTAAAATTATCTTTTCTATTTGCTGTAAAATTCCAACTCCTTCAACTTATTAATAAATTCACATCTTCCAGCCCATTGGTCACACTCCTGTGTACTTGCTTACTTTATGATTTCTTTACTGTGTTTCAATATATCATATGGTCATTAAAAAATAAATTATCTCAATCCCATGAATTAGGTCAGTTTATCATGAATGAAGTTAGGTCTTCTAAATAAGGATATGGGTTAGAGAACAGAGATAAGGGAATTATCTATTTTTAGAAATTCTGGAATATACTATTTCTCTCTCCCCTCCCCTACCCAATTCATTTAAGTTTTATTATTTTGTTATAAACTTACCTTTCCCTGCCATGAGCATTTCCATATACATAGCAGCATAAAAAGAAAGAAATGCATGTGGAACTATGAATATCTTATGCCATTTACTCTTTTAAAAAAGTATATAAAAAAACTTCACATATAAATATCTTTGCCAAGAAAACCCTCTATGGGTTCATAAAGATAGGACATGACTGAAAAATAACCAATCACTTTTACTGACTCCTATTCTGTTTCTCGCCCCCTCTTCTCCAATTAAAATCCGAAAAGAAAAACATCAACAAAAGTCTACTTTATCACAAATAAGCATAGTCAAATAAAACATATTCACATGGTGGTCATATCCAAAAATTGTTTCTTGTTGGATGTATTGCCTTTCTGTCAGGAGGAAGACAACAATGTTTCACCAAAGAATAGAGTAAGTAAGAGAGAAAGAGAGAGAGAAACAGAGAGAGAGACAGAGAGAGAGAGAGAGAGAGAGAGAGAGAGAGAGAGAGAGAGCGAGAAACAGAGAGAGAGAGAGAAAGAGAGAGAAACAGAGAGAGAGAGAGAGAGAGAGAGAGAGAGAGAGAGAGAGAGAGAGAGAGATCTTCCTTTTATCTGATTGCTGTAAAAGTGAGGTATGTATATCTTGTCTTCTCCCTCTACCCATTTTAAAAAACTCTTCTTTTCATGTTCCCCAGTTATAAGTATCAACTTCTTTCTACAGACTGGTATATTTCTTTTAACTTGCTTCTAGAGGGAAAACATACTCCTTCTGACTTTTGTTTTTTCTTAATTAAATATATTTAGAAGATATCACGATTCTATAGGACCCTTGTTTTTTCTCCTCCTATTAGAATGTCAGCTTAAATAATACAGTTCCTTCTACTTGCTCAAATTTTATTTTTCTAAGGTTTTCTTGACTTGTGTTTGCATTTCAAAGTTTCTACTCAACTCTGTTTTCTCAGTGAGAAATGCTTGAAAGTTTTCTATTTCATCAGAGAACCATTTCCCCCTCTTGTAGGATTATATTCATATTTATAGTTAGTTTTGGTTGGAAAGCAATCTCTTTTGCCTTTTGGGATATTGTATTTCAAAAATTTCTCTCATTTATTGTACAAGTTTCCAAGTCTTATGTGATCCTGATTGTTTCTGGGTACTTGAACTACTTCTTTCTAGATCCTTATAGAATTTTTCCTTTTATGGAGGAGCCCTGGATTTTAGATACAACATTCCTGGGAATTTTCCTTTTGAGCTTCCTTTCAAAAGGTGATAGATGAATTTTTTTCTTTTTTTAAATTTCTTTGTTTAATAGATCTAGGAAATTTTCATATATAATTTCAATAAATATATTTGTCAGGCTTTTCTTCTTTTTTTGATCATGTTTTTTAGGGAGTTCAACAATTCTTTTAAAAAAATAATTATTTAATTTTTAGTTTATTAAAAAAACAAAAACTTCCATAACACAGTATAATAAAATGGAATTGTAAATCTATTATGAATATTTTGCTATTCCTTTTAAATATATGATAAAGTTATTCGTAAATTTATTTTCCCCTTTCCCTTCTGCCTAAAGATGACTATCATTACATACAGATCGCTCTTTACATGTCCTTAATTTGGGCATAATAGTATAATAGTCTAAATTACTTTATTTGCCCAAAGTTATTCTTAAAACAATATTATTCTTACCATATAAATTATTCTTTTGGTTTTGCTCATTTTGTTTTTCACTATTTGATGCAAGTCTATCCATGTTTTCCTAAGATCATTGAACTCATCATCTATTAGAGCACAATAATATTTCATCACAACCATTTTCCACAACTTTCTCAATAGGTGGGCATGTCTGCAATTTCCAGTTCTTTGCCAGCATAAAAAAAGTTGCTATAAATAATTTAGAACTTGTAGGTTTTTCTCTGCCTCCCTAATCATTTTTGGAAGTAGATGTAGTAGTGATATTACTGGGTATAGACATTTAATAACTCTTTGGGTATAATATTAAATTGCTCTACATAATGATTAGATGATTTCACAATTTCATCAATAATCAATATGTCCCATTTTCCCACATTCCTTCCAATATTTGTTCCTTCTCCTTTGGCTGAAGGAGACTGATTTTAGCCAATCTGGCAGGTGTAAAATAACACTTCAAGAATTTGCATTTCTCTATTCAATAATGATTTAGAGCATTTTTTTATTTGACTATAAATTGTTTTTATTTCTTCATCAGAAAACTGCCTGTTTATATTCTTTGACCATTTATTATTGGGAATTGACTCATATTCTTATTAATTTTACAAGGTTTTTTTTAAATATATTTAAGATATGAGACTTTAATCTAATCTGCCTATAAATTTTTTCTTTAATTTTTTGGCTTAACTTCTGATCTTGACTGCTTTGGTTTTTTTTTACAAATCCTTTTTAGTTTGAGGGAATCAAAATCATCCACTTCATACCTCACTTTGCTCTCTATCTCTTGTTTATTCATAAAGTGTTTGCCTATCATAAATCTGATAAATAGTATGTTCCATGTCCTTCATATTTTCTTGTATATCTCTATATCTGGGTCATGTATCCATTTTTGCATTATCTTGATAAATGGTGTAAAATGTTGATCTATGCTGAATTTCTACTAACTGCTTTTTAGTTTTTCCAATAATTTTTACCACATAATGAATTCTTATTCCAAAATCTCAAGTCTTTACACTTGTCAAATATAAGGTTAATGTATTTATTTTATTGCTGCAAATTTTAAGTCTACCCTGTTCTATATATTTACCTTTCCAATTTTTAGCCAGCACTAGTTTTGATAATTACTGCATTAAAATATAGTTTAAGATTTGGTACTCTCAAATCTCCTTCCATTACTTTTTTTCCCATTGATATTCTTAACTTTTTGTTCTTCCAAATGAATTTTTAAAATTTTTCTAATTCAATAAAAAAATTGTAATTTAATTAAGATGACATTGAATATATAAATTAGTTTAGGTAAAATCATCATTCAGTGATTCTTAAATTATCTCTTCTTGATCTCTTTTCCAGAGCAGCTGTTTTTGATATCAGATGTCTTAAATTTTTCTTTATTTGTTCAATGTTTTGATTTTGTTTTAACATTTTTGCTGTCTCATAGAGTTATTGATTTCTCTTTGGTCTTTTCAAATTTTTAAGAAATCTGTTATTTGGATAAGGCCTATTACTTTTTCTCCTAAGCTATTGATTTTCCTTCCAACTCTTTCCTCCAAAGATTTTATTCTTTGTGTCTTGCTTCATTTCTTCTATACTTCTTGTAGAAAATCCCCTTTTTCCTTTGAGCTTTTAGTTGTGAAGTTCATTTCTTTTAGTTTTTGGGGGGATAGAAAGAGCATTTTTTTTGATCTATTATAATTTTTCATAAATTCTCTATCTTTAACTTATCTCTCCAGCCTTAGTTTATGACTCAGAGATTTGTTTGAGGGCTAGTTCCATACCTCTCCCCTTCTCTTATTATACTTTTTTGGGAAGCATGGGATGTGGGGAAATAAGACTAGCTAGTTATGTTTGGTTTAAACCTGAGTCACTTTGGTGTCTTTGTTCACTTCCATCTCCTAGGGCTAAGCCCTTTGTGAATTTTTGAGCTTCAGCGCATTCAATCTTCAGAATCCTCTATGGTGTCACAGAATGGAGTTTTAGGGACTTTAGAGCCCTGAACTATCTCAGTCTGTTCCTCAAAGATCACTTTATCTCTTTGTTACTTTCAAAGATCTTGCCTGATCTCCCTGATATTTTCTTGAGCCTTTCCATTATTGCTGCTACAGGATATAGAATCTCACAGGCTACATATGTCTCTATTCTAGTCAGTTGGGAGGCACTGACCTGGGGCTAGTTTTCCTGATGGTTCCCTTTCCTATTGGCCATGGACTTTTGGTTGACTTTTATTTTGTTTTATTTTGTTGTGGAAGACAGTTTAGTTTCACATTAGATCTTGGCTATTTGCATTTTTTTTTTCTGAAGAAGGCATAAAGGGAGTTAATCGACCAGAAGTTCAAAAATGGATCATATTCCATTTTGTGCAACTAGATCATGTATTCTTAAATGTGTGTGTGTGTGTGTGTGTGTGTGTGTGTCCTGTAAAGCTTATTTGCTCCTTCTCAGAGCAATGTTTTTATGAGCATAAAATAAAATAAGTAAGATTACAAGAGTTGCCAATTATACTATTTTTTTCCCATGAAAGTTCACAGATCTCCTGAAACCTAACCTCCTAATGTGTCTGTGGGCTTTAGCTTATGAACTATAGTCTTCATGGGTATCACTGGTTCATCTCTGAAGAGCTGATGCTATAGGAAGGTTAAATAACAAACATTTGTAATGTAGTTCCTTCATCCTCTGGTAACTATACACATATGCGATGCTCTCTAACTGGTTAGCTAATTTCTACATTTTAGAAAGTCCAGGAGTAAATCAAATGTGGATCAGTATAGTTCTGACATCTCTACAAGTATATACTCATAACCAACATTTGTATACCCCATAACCAACACAAGTCGTTTTATCTCATTTTTTAGTTGATTTTCTTCAGAGACCTCATGGAAGGTATGTATTGTATGCTGGGTTGTGAAAGCAATATTATGAGTTGTAAAATATCAATGAGCATGATTATCTCAGAATGATCTCTTGAATCAAGAATAGTTTTGAGAAGGCTTTGTTTATCCCTGGTCTGGAGAAAACATTGGGAGATTAGACTGATTCCATGATCATCTGGAATTGGAATTCAGATCTGATTTTGCATAGTGAGACTTCAGAGCTGGGAGTTGGAAGGGGATGGAATACAGCATCTTTAGATGTCTTCTGGGTTCTTGAACAAGGTTCAGGAGACTTTAGAGGGACTTGAGATAGTGTTTCCTCTTGTAGTGAGATTGACTAGTAGGTTGGGAAATAGAAGATAGTTATTATTACCTGAATTTTGCCTTACTTCTTTCTAATGCCGACTTATAAAATAATAGTAACTTAGAAAATAATGATGACTTCTCTAAAGCGCTTGTTTGAAAAATTGCTGTAAAAAATGCCTGTTAGCTTCCTTGAAAAGTGATCTTAAAATCTCTAATTTAATCAGTGACATTGTAGCTGACATTGTAAGGTTCAGTTAAAGATAGGTATATAAATAAGATTTTTTTTTTTGCCAGCACTTTAGCCCTTAGATTAACCTTGAGATTTTAATATGCTTGGTATTTTTAAAGACAACAGAAATCAACTAAACTATTTTAATAAAAATTGATTTTCTTTGTGATTGATTTAGAACCATCCAATGTAGAACACATATTTTCTAATACCTTCAAGGATTCATTCATAATATTTTTGAAAAGTGTTTTGAGACTGCTTTTGGGCTACATATCATAAGATTTTCTTGGACAGTTTTGTGGAGGCAGTATGGCCTACCAAAAAATACTGCACATCTGGAAGATTTTTGTGGGAGTATTCTTTGAGCAATGAATAACTCATTTCAGGTTATTTAATTTTAGCCTATTCATGAAGTGATACATTTAAATTTAAGTACTTTGGATAAATTTGAAAACTTTGTTTTTTTAAGAAGTCATGTAGGACATATTCATTTGTATATGTGTATGCATACACACATGTCTATATTTTTTCCCTTTTTAGATGTTACCTGGATTTCTAATGTACAAGTGAACCAACCAGCAGTTTTAAGACGTGCAGAGCAAATCCAAACTCGAAGAACTGTCAAAAAGGATTGGCAAGTAAGTGTTGTTGAACATTTGGCTTTTTTTGTCTTAAAATACTTAGACTCCTCCTTTAAGGCCATAATATTAAATTTTCCTCAAGATTAATTCTGAAGTTAAACAACACACACACACACACACACACACACACACACACACAAATGTGTGTGTGTGTGTGTTTTTCTTATGACTCATTAGTTAAGAATAAGGTTTTGGAGACTTTAAAAAAAGTTGTCTATGACTCATTGGTTAACCTATTAGTTAAAGGGAGGATTTTGGAAACTTTAGAAAAATCTAAACCAGCCTTCTTTTTTATCCTCTTGAGAATTACCTATCCTTAGTCTATGATGTTTGGTTTAAAGAAAAGATAATTGGATTAGAGAAGAATAATATATTTATACAAAGTAAATATTTTATTGCTCTTTAGTGGCAAAACTGCAAATGACTTTGAGATAGATTTATCATAAAATATATCTTTCCCAAATATACATCCATTGGTTGTTTTATATTTTAATCATATAGCAGTAAATTCTGAATCTTTCTGGTTACTGTTGTGGCTATCAGGTATAAGAATTAGCTTCCTTTGACCATCTTCATTTCATTTTAAGGATCTTAAGTACATGTGGTTTTTGTATTTTTTTTTTTAATCTGCTCTTTTTCACAAATAATTTTTGTAATTCAGAGAGCTCAGTTTCATGGAATAATTAATAAATAATGGACTGGTTAATTACTTCTATTGGGTGCTACCCAGAGAATGTAGACTTAATTTCATGAAATATATATCTTAGGAAGTTTGTATTAGAATCTTCTGGGGTACCATTTCATGCTTCAACTGAACCATGTTCAGTTTAAAGTTCTTGAGGTGAAATTATTCACTTGGAATTAGCCATAAAATGTGACTTATTTTTAAAGTCAAAATAGATCAAAATGGAAAACCCATCGAACATCTGTGTTCAACCATTTTTATAGCGTTTGTCATTTTAGAGGTCATAGAATTTTATATCTGGAAGGGACCTTAGAGATCATCCAACACACCCTTCTCATTTTATGGATGAGGAAATTAGGCTCAGAGAAGTTAAAAATCATAGAGGTAGTTGTGACTAGTGGGTTTTAAAAATAGGTACTGACTCCAAACCCATTGCTTTTTTTTCCCTGTATACCCCATAGACTTGTTGTTTTTTTAAAAGCACAGCATTAAAATAAAATTGAAGAAATTTTTCTATTTATTGTAATCTCATATTCTAGAATAATGATGAGTATAGAGAGATCAAATAGGCATAATATGATTGATTTAGTGGTATGATGAAGACATAGAATATAGGATACTTGACCTAGAAAGGTTTTAGATTGAATTATATAGTCCAGATGTGGAGATCTAAGACCTGTATTTAGAGAAGTGACTAGATTGGGAATTTGGGTGACTTAGGTTTGAATTTTGACTCTGACTCTTGTTACCTCCATACTGTAGAAATCAGTTGTCCTAATGAGAGGATTGGACTAAATGGCTTTTTAAAGGTCCCTATCATTCTAAATCTATGATGCCATGACTTTTTGCTTTTATTATGATTACTGTATTTTCTTTTTATATATTTGTTTTCCTTGATTTTTAACTTTAATAACAATGTTCAAAATTTAACTTTTAACCAGACAGTATATCATACATCTGAATCTTCTTGTGAAATGAAATCTTTAAATTTCATTGTTTATATCTGATTAGCTGCAATAATTTGAGTGAAAGTGATTTTTTCTTTCTATATGAATTTTTCTTTTTTTCTCCCTAATATAGGCTGCTTGGCTCCTGAAAGCTGTTACCTTTATTGATCTCACTACACTTTCAGGTGATGACACTTCTTCAAATGTTCAGAGGCTTTGTTATAAAGCCAAGTATCCAATTCGAGAAGATCTTTTGAAAGCTTTGAATATGCAAGATAAAGGTAATGCTTCTGAAAATATATAGTTTATAATGAGTAAGCATGAGGCTCAAATGAATTATAAAATGAATTGATAATAATAAATTTCTTTTCAACAACCATCATGAAGAAATGAAAGATCATTAATTCTAAAGTCAGATGTATGCTCAAATCACATATGTCACATATAAATCACCATGACCTTAGGCAAGATACTTAGTTTGAACCCCAGTTTCCTTTTCTGTAAAATAAGGAGGTTTGATGAGATAATCTTCAAGGTCTCTTCTAGCTCTAAACTATTGTTATATTATCTACCCTGAGGCCAGAAATTTCTGTGCTCATGTATTTTGCCTGTCTTAATATTAATTCGCAGCCCACTCTGGTAAAAATTTCTAATACATATTGCCTGGCTGAGTTCCACTACTTTATTTCTTGAGCAAATAGTTTATTTGGCTCATCTAAAGAATGAAGCCATGCAAGGAACTGGAAACTGAGTGGATGCCTATCATCTGGAAATTGACTGAATAGGTTATGGTATTGTTGTTCTATAAGAAATGATGAGCAGGCTGATTTCAGAAAAGCATGGAAGGACTTATAAAAACTGATGCTAAGCAAAGTGAGGGAATGTTGTACACAGCAACAACAAGATTATGTGATGATCAACTGTGATGGACTTGGCTCTTTTCAACAGTAAAGTGTTTCAAAGTAATTCCAATAGACTTGTGATGGAAAGTGTTATCTACTTAAGAAAGAAATATGGAGAATAAATGTGAATTATACAATAATGTAAATCATAAATAATGGGTTAGTTATCACTCCTATTGAGTGCTAAGCCCAGAGAATGTGGACTTAATTTCATAAAGTATACATGGACAGTATACAGGATATTGTACAAGCATAGTATTTTCACCTTTTTATTGTTACTTATTTGCTTGGGTTTTTTTCCTTTCCTCTTTATCCCTTTTGATTTGATTGTGTGTGTGTGTGTGTGTGTGTGTGTGTGTGTGTGTGTGTGTGTGTAGCATGATGAATATGGAAATGTTTTTAGAAGAATTGCATGTTTAATCTTTATCAGATTGCTTTCTGTCTTGGGGAGGGGGCAAGGAGGAAGAGAGAAAAATTTGGAACACAAGGTTTTGTAATGGTGAATATTGAAAACTATCTTTGCATGTATTTGGAAAAATAAATACTATTAAAACAAATGAAACTGAAAAAAAAAAATGGAGCAATGGTTTTACCTGTGGCAGGCACCCTCTAATACATGTATCTATTCATTGGGAAATTTTTGCTTCAGAGGAAGTTTGGCATGGTGGTTAGGAACTTGAGAGTTGGGAAAACCTGGCTTTAAGTTTTACCTTTGACATACATAGGATATGTGAATACTTTATTAGTGTCTCAGGTAACGCTCTTTAGATTATTGCAGTAGTTTAAGCATTGGACTTGGCATCAAGAATTTGAATCCTGTCGGAAACCATGTGACTTTGAGCAAGTCATTTAATCTCTTTAGTCCTCAGTTTCTTCCTCTTTAAAATAAGGGGACTAGACCAGATGACCTCTTTGTGAGTTTGTAAATGGTTACTGATCTGCATTGGATCTTACTTAGAAATCACAGTTCTAGACCTCATCTTCCCAAAAGACAACAGGATTTCTAGCATAAGGAATGAAGGGGACATAATTCCCTTTCAATATGCAAGATAAAGGTAATGCTCCTGAAAATATATTATTTATAATGAGTAAGCATGAGGCTCAAATGAATTACAAAATGAATTGATAATAATGATAAATTCCTTTTCAACAACCATCATGAAGAAATGAAAGACCATTAATTCTAAAGTCAGATGTAGGCTCAAGTCACATATGTCACATATAAAATCACCATGACCTTGGGCAAGATACTTAGTCTGAACCCCAGTTTGGTTGATATAGTCATAAGATTTGATCATAGATGATGACATTTTGATGTCATAACAAAGTAGCTACAAAAAGACATCCACATCAATGTTTCCTTTATGGCTTAATGGCTTCCTAAGATCCTTTTCAGATCTGTGATCCTAGGATGTAAAAATAGTCCTCTACGTTTATCAGAAGTGAAGTAATGTTATATGTGAACTCTAAACCAACCATAACTTTGAAGGCCATTAGAAATCTGCCTCAGACATTTCCAAACTGAGAAGTGGAAAAAGAATGCTTCTGATGAGAGGGAATTGCTTTTGTGGAAGGACAGACTCTGACACACATACACTCTCTCTCTCATTATTGAAGTTTATTTTTGATACATATTGCTTTATGAATCATGTTGGGAAAGAAAAATCAGAGGAAAAAGGGAAAAACTATGGGAGAGATTTTTTTTAAAAGCAGAAAAAAGAAGTGAACATAGCATGTGTTGATTTACATTCAGTCTCTATAGTTCTTTTTAACTGAACTACTGAGAAGAACCAAGCCTTTTGTAGTTGATCATCACACAGTCTTGCTGTTAATGTGAACAGTGTATTCTTGGTTCTTCTTGTTTCACTCAGCTTCAGTTCATGTAAGTCTTTCCAAGCCTTTCTAAAATCAGCTTGTTGTTCATCATTTTTCATAGAACAATAATATTCTATTTATCTTCATGTATATTGATTGATGAGCATCCACTTCTTTTCCAATTCTTTGCTACCACATAAAGAGCTGCTATGAACATGTGGGTCCTTTTCCCCCCTTTATGATTTCCTTGAGGTAGAGACCCAGTAATGACTGCTGGATTAAAGGGTATGCCCAGTTTTATAGCCCTTTGGGTATAGTTCCAGATTGTTCTCCAGAATGGTTGGATCATTTCACAACTCCATCAACAATGCATTAATGTCCCAGTTTTCCCACATCCCTTCCAACGTTTATTATCTTTTCCTGTCATCTTAGCCAATCTGAGAGGTGTGACTTTCTCTTTACCCCTGATTGGCCATGTTACTTTTAGACATAGTCACTTGTGTGATAGGAGACAATCCATTCAGCAGGGACCTGAGATGAATATATGGGACAGGAATATATACAGAGAGGTAGTCATTTGAGGAAATTAGTGGTTTTGAGAAATGAGACTCCTGGTGATAGAAAAGATAACTTTGAGCACAGACCTTGGAAACTCAGCTGAGAACTCACCCAGAGATGTTGCAGATAAGGATAGTTCCAAGATATTCTATGAAGGGAGAATGGACTAATAAGCTCTGTAGTACCAGGAGCTGATGATTACATTTATTCATTTGTATGCTATATCTGTGCCATATTACGATTGGATTCTAAAATTAACCCCCCTCTTTCTATGGATATTGCATGTATTTGTGGGGAAGTTTATCCCAGATTGATGGAGGAATGTTTTATATATAGTCATTGTTTTTACTTTGCCATCTTAGTAAATGCCTTTCGTAAAAACAAATTATGTCTGTTGGTTGAATTGTTAGTGGATAATATATTAGATGGGTCTTTTGTAACTAAGAGAGTCATTCACAGGATTAACTCTAGAGCCTGAGTAATTTGTTTTTCCCTGGGAACTTAACCTGCAAAACTGTGAATGAGAAATCTAGAGTAACTCAGGGAAGATGGGGGTGTTACATTAGAAAGTAAATCCCAATTGATAAATGGTTATTAGATATGAAAAGCTATCTAGCGTCATAAGAAAACATGCTCCAAATCACCACTGATTAGGGAAATGCAAATTAAAAAAACTCTGAAGTACTATCTCAAACCTTAACATGACACAAAATGAAAATAATAAATGTTGGAGAAGATGTGGGAAAATTGGAACACTAATATACTGTTGGTAGAGTTGTGAACTGATCCAATCATTTTGGAGAGCAATTTGGAACTTTATGCAGAGGGCTATAAGATTGTGATAACCCTTTGATCATTACTGCCAGATCATTTAAAAAAAAAAAAAACTAAAAAAGGACCCACATGTACAAAAATATTTATAGCAGCTCTTTTTGTAGTGGTGAAGAATTGGAAATTGAGGAGAATTGAATGAATTGGGGAATGGCTGAGAAAATTGTAGGATATGAATGTAATGGAAAACTATTTTCTTCAAGAAGTGATGAGCAAGCAGATTTCAGAAGAACTTGAAAAGACTTGCATGAACTGGTGCTGAGTGAAGTGAGCAGAATCAGAACATGTTAACAGTAACAACAAAGTTGTGCAGTGATCAACTATGATAGGCTTAGCTCTTCTCAGTAACAAAATGATCCAAAACAATGCCAAAAGACTCATGATGGAAAATACTATACACATCCAAAAGAGGTATGGAGTCTAAATGCAGTTAGAAACATAGTATTTTTGCTTTTTTTTTTTTTTTTTCCTTTCTCGTGGTTTTTCCCTTTTGTTCTGATTCTTCTTTTACAACATGACTAATGTGGAAATGTGTTTAACATATTATAACATGTATAACCTATATCAAATTGTATTGGGGAGGGAGGTAGAAAAAATTTGGAACTCAAAATATTATAAAAAATGAATGTTGAAAACTATTTTTACATTTAATTGGAAAATGTATTATTCAGTGGGACCAAAAAAATCATAGAACCATAAATATCTAAGAGTGGAAAGAAAGAAAAGACAAAAGGAAGGAATTAAGCACTTATTAATAAGTACATATGAAATACTATGTACCAGATACTACACTAAACACTTCAGAAATATTATCTCATTTCATCCTCACAATAATCCTGGGAGGCAGGTGTCATTATTATCCTCATTTATAATTGAGGAATCTGAGGCAAACAGAGGTTAAGGGACATCTAAGAAGGTTAGGTTTTCCTGATTCCAGGGGCAATGCCTTGTTCACTCTACTATCTAACTGCTTCTAAGAAGATAACTTAGAATTCGTAGCACCTTTTATAGATGAGAAAAGAGCTATGTATAAAGAAAAAAAAATGACTTCCTCAAACATTTAGAGACTAGTTGTGGTAGAGTCAGGACTAGATACCTCAGTCTTGTTATTCCTGGTTTGCTCTCATACTGCCTTTTGATTTTTAGGGACAATTTCTTCCAACGAGATTTATGGTCACAGGGAAATGTCTGTAGTTCCCAATTCCTAAATCTCCTATTATTATTTATTTCCTATTTTCATTCATATCAAGGCATTTATGTTACTCTAAATTAATGAGTTGACTCTATAGCCACATGAGAATCAGTTTTATTTATTTATAAATAAAGGATAAGGTATTTATTAAATGCTACATGCCAACTATTATGCTAAGCACTGGGAATAGAAATACAAGCAAGCAAAGAGCTTACATTCTAACAAGGGAAAAGAACAAATAAAAAAGAACATAAAATGGGAAGGGGAGGATTTTAGAATCATGGGAAATGGCCAGAAAATTAATCATAACCCAGATATATAAAGTATTTTTTTAAAAGACTAAGTTTACAGTAAACTTTTAGTATAAACTATCAATGGGAAATATTTGGCCATTTTTATATCAATTCTTTAAATGATATTGAGCTATATTTTTCCCATAGTTTATATGAAGAACTTTTAAAGAATCCTTTGTGTGTTAATGTTATGAATCCATTCAACAGTCTGATGAAACTTACGCACTTCTCAGAATGATATTTTTAAATATACAACGTAAAATACATAGGATTACAAAGGAAGTCAATTAAATTAATAGACACTTATTAGAATATTAAATAACTTCAAGTTCATGGACCCCAAAATAAACCCTATTCTAAGAGACCTTAGAATTTATCTAATTGTTTTACAGATAACAATAGTAAGGTCATAAATTCAGAGAATTAGAACTGGAAGGGATTTCACAGGGAAATTACTTACCCAGAATTTATTAGCTAGAAGTAGTAGAATTGATGTTAAGGATAGATTTTTATTCCAATCATAGAATGTTTTTTGGCTTCATAAAATTTTACCGTGATAGGCAGCACTGGAAATTGAGTTGTTATGAACTATATATAATTTAGGTAGGCCCAGGACTTTTGGAAGCTTAATTTGTCACAATGTTTTAATGAGAACAGTGTCACCTTAGAATTGTAAAGTTTGGAGGAAGAGTGCTATAATTAAGCTAGATATAATGCTATAAATAATTTTTTAAAAATTTTAATGAAGATTGGGGTCCATTGTTTTAAAAATTTCCAGGGGGTATTCATTTTAGTGATGAATTATTATTACTATTTCCATTATAGTTGTTTCCAGTTTAAAATTCCTTCCATGCTTCATTTGGGGAATCAAAGTGTCATTCTGATATTCAAACTTAAAAGGATATTATTTTACATTTATTCCACTTACATTTCACTTTATTAGATTTGGCTCAACATTATAGCCTGTCAAAATCTTTTTGGATGCTGACTTTCATTCAGTCTGCTCACTGTGTGTGCCAGCTTTCTGTCATTTGCAAATTTGATAAGCATGCCATCTATGACTTTATCACAGTGATTGATAAAAATGTTAACTGGAAAAGGGCCGAGTACAGATCCCTTGGGGTTGGGGAAAAGATACTCTACTGGAGACATATTTCATAATTGACATCAAACCATTATTGACTATTTTTGGGGTCTGGCCATTTAATGAATTCCAAATCAAACTAATTGCACTGCCATAGAGGCTACATTTCTCCATATTTTCTTTAAGAACGGCATGTGAGGTTTTATTAAATATTTTGCTAAAAGCTAAGTAAGTTCTATCTATATTATTTTCCTATTCTATTAATTACTTCATAAAAGCAAATAAACTTAGTCTAACTTAGACCTATTGTTCTTGATTATGCCATTGACTTTTTGCAATCACTATTTTCTTTTCTTATATATTTATTGTTCCAGAATATTGTCAGGAAATGAAGTGAAGCTCATTGGACTATCCTTTTCAGAATCCTTTACTCTTTAAAAAAACAAACAAAAAAAGTAGGTGTTCCCTTTTCTAATACTGTGGTTTCTCCCATTCTCCATGATCTTTCAGAGATTTATCAGAGTTGCTTAGCAATCACATCTGCTAGAGAATATATTTCAGTGTGCTGGAGATACTTTTATCTCTTCTGCATTGCCGTAGTTAGGGGTGCAGTACCACCATGATCTGGAAAAGCTTCATAAAACTTTTTGACCTTCCCTTCATAGCAGAAAAGAAGTCTGATTTTTTTCTTTTTCTTTTATAGGTTATTTGTAGTATCTTATTGTAAAATTTGGGTTAAATATTTGGTCACAGACTTTGTGTTATCTGTAGCTTTTGCAAAACTCTCCCAAATTTTCTATTTCATTTTTTATGCTGAATGGCAGTATATCAAAAGTCACAAAGTGAAAGGGGTAATGTAATTCACCTAATCTTGGTGACTTGAATGACCTGATATCAGAAAATCTGAGTTGAAATGTGTTCTCAGACACACATTTATTGTGAGACCCTAGTCAAGTCACTTTATCCTATTTGCCCCAGTTTCTTCATCTGTAAAATGAGTTGGAGAAGAAAATGCCAAACTACCCCATTGTCTTTCCAAGAAAATCCCAAATGAAATCGTGAAGAATTGGACATGATTAAAAAGATTGAACCATTCTTCAAAGATTGTAATCTGTAATTTGCTGCATATAGCATCAGTTAAAGAATATCATTGAAAATGTAAGTCTTTGTCTTAGGAACAACTTTTGGATCATTAAAATCATTTCCCAATTTTCCAAAGGCAAACTAGCTTACACCTTCCTTTCTGTTCAATTTTGAACACAGCTCATTATCCAGAAGCAATGTACTAACAGACTAATTAATACATTGGTGAGTTACCTGTCCAAATGCATGTGAAAGTCTGAACACTAGACAGTCTTTATTCATTAAACTTTTTTAATGTGGAGAACTAGACTGAACTCTTTGTGAGAAATCATGAGTTTCATTTAGGAGACTCTTCAGTCTTACGGGGTTGACCCTCCTGTTTGCAGTTAACATACTGATTACATCTGGTGAAGTTTACCACTGATAGCAGGAATTCTCAACCTTTTTTGTATAGTCTGGTGAAGACTATGGACTATTCATTATATATATTTAAATATGTAAGATAAAATACATAGAATTACATAGGCAACCAGATAGCAGAATGGATAGAATGCAGGGTCTTTAGTAAAGGAAGATTTGAATTCCAAGGTAGCCTTAGACACTTACTTACTAGCTATCTCACCCTGAGTAGAACACTTACCTCTGTTTGCCTCAATTTCCTCAACTGTAAAATGGGGATCAGAATAGCACCTACTTCTTAGGTTTATCTGAGATAAATGACATAAATTGAATTCTTAATACTTTTTTCCTTTCTTTTTTTATAGAAGAAAACAATTATATCGAAAGGAAGGTGTAACTTTTCCCCATCCAAGTTCGTGGATGAAAGGAATCTATGGACCCTAGGTTAAGAATCCTTTTTTTTTTTTTTTTTTTTTTTCTTAATGGGAAATTCCTCTTATATTGGATTATATAGGGCATCCTCAGTAGTGGTGGCAAATCATTGTGGCAAATATATATATATATTTCTGATTTTTACGTCTCTAAATATTAATCATCAATAGGACATTATATTGTTATCTCCATTACATATTTAGGATGGACTAGTATGATTTTGTCTTTAATATATGTGTGGAAAATTGGTAGGAAGAAAGCCTCTAAAGTGAAATTTTGCCTTACCCAATCAAATGCTGCTTTCTATTTAGACAGATTGTTGGGCTTGGGGTCAGGAAGATCTGAGTTCAAATTCAGCCTAAATGTTTTACAATTCATTTAATCCCTTTCTATGATGGAGATAGTAATTGCTTCTACATCTTAGGGTTATTGCAAGAATCAAATGAGGTAATATTTTTAAAGTGCTTAGCAAAATGCCTGGTAAATAGTAGGCACTTAGTAAATGCTTATTTCCTTCCATCATATTCCTTTTAATCAATTGTATGATTGTGGAACTATATTTTTTGAAAGCCTTCTTGTTTTCAAGAAAGTCACAGAAAATAACTGATTTGTGTGCCAGTATCTATTATAGAGAATAGGGAGATATTTGCTAGAAGGAACTTGATAAAAACCTTCAAATCAAATAAACGTTTATTTTATTGCTTTATGATTTTAGTGCAAAGGTAGATGTAAAAAAAGTTAGTGAAAAACATATGTCATAAATACTTCTCTTGAGAACTAGATTAAGAGTCTCTGTATGTGAAAGAAACTAAATAGTATCATTAAAAATGATTTTTTGTTTTGGTTCAATCCAGCATGCATCCAATAAGGGCCTATTGTGTATCAGACTTTATGCTAAGCACTGAGGATACAAAGAAAGGGGAAAAAAAAAAAAAAAACAAATAAATTAATAAATAAAATCTAGAAAGGGAAAAAACCCCAAACAAACCTGGTTGTGAGTATGAAAATAATTTCCAAATAAATTTTCTCTGTGCAGTTTACAAATTTATAATAGATCACAGGAAAGAAAATAATTATCAAATTAGGAGAAATAGTTAATATGAAAAAATATAATGTGTAACTGAGATAACTCTATCTAGAGCTATTTAGACAAGTTCATAATGTTGAAAAATAGGAAATGCATGAGAGAGCAGACTTTGACATAGATTACTTCCATTTCCTAAGGAAGTTTAACCAGGGTTTATTGATTACTACAATAAAAAGAACAAGTGAGTCTAAAAACTAGCTCATTAAACCAATATTTGATGTCTTCACCAATCAGAGAAATGAAAGTGAAGGGCAACACTGGTTTAGAGTATAAATTCATCTTTAAGATCTTCTGAAATAAAATAGTAGAAAAATAGGATGGAGTCTACAAAAGAAAGAAAGAAAAATTTATAGAAAGCTTGATGAGGCACTCATCTAAGTAAAGTCATCCTGAAGGTGTGTCTAAGGAAAATGTTTAATAGATCAAAAAAAGACTTTTACAGATTTCTATAACTTTTTTTTTCTTTTTGCTATCACTGACAGTTACCTTATTAGAACTGTAACATCACAGACTTGTTATGTATTGTAGTAGAAGCAGATATGGATATTTTTTTTCCCATTAGAAATCAAAATTGGAAAAGGTTAGAGCAGACCGACAGAGTCTTTGCAACAGGAAATGACATAATTTTGAGGATATTGAAGGGTGATTTTAAAAGTATCTGAAAAAAGAGAAGATATCCAGACCCTTCTAAAGCAGCTGGTCAGCAAGATGTACTATTGGGGCAGTTTATCCCCTACTCTTCAGATTTCCTAGGCCATCTAGGTCCCATGAAGTAGGCAGGCAGTAAGAATCAATAGTAAAGCAAGTTCTCTAACTCTTTCCTTTTCCTCCTCCCCTGAGCCCCCGAGCCACATAGGGAGCTGTGTGAGAAAAACTACATAACTGTCCAGCCCAGTTGGATAAGTTGGGAGTCATCAAATATTATCTTTGTGGCAAAACAGAAAATTTTCTTGTCTATTGCATCCCAAGTGATCTAGGTCTTATCTTCTGCTCTAGTGCATCAGCCTTCTTTATATATTCTTTCAATCCATATCCTTTTCAAATATGTTTATTCACGAATTTCCCATGCAAACATTAGTCTCTAGGTGGCTCCATTTTCTTCCCATCAGGAACATTTTTACTTGTCTTTTCATAATTTCATTCTTGAGAACTTTCCATTTCTCTTGAATTTGTTTCCCCAAGGAACTCTAAGATGAAATGATCACTTGCTCCTAAAGTTCCTTTCATATCTTTTTTTAGCAATTGATATTACTCAATCAGAATCAAGTTCAGACTAATGGTTCTGACACTTCTATCTTTTGAAGGATAAAAACCCATTCAGGCAAGATATAAATTTATCAACTGTTTTGAATTTGCCAGAGAAAACATGTCAGTAGAGGGTCCTTGTGTCATTAGAGAATTATAATTCCCTTCCAGATTTGGAATTGGGTTTCTCAAATTCTTTATATATTTTCCCCTTTTCCTTCATGTAATTCCATGTAACAATATTGCTCTTAATTCTATCCATCTTGATCCTCACTAAGTTTTTCTCCTTTGGTTTCTATATATGCTTATGTGAGTATACATTCTGAGACCATTTTTATCCTTGAAACAATTCTGAGAGTTCATAAACTTGGTTTAGAATGTGTTTGTTAAATTTACAGATTTTGACTTTTTCCTTTTTAGGTATTACCACAGCAGCTGTTTGTGTTTATCCTGCTCGTGTGCGTGATGCTGTACAAGCCCTGAAAGATGCAGGTTGTGACATTCCAGTGGCTTCAGGTGTGATATAAAAATATCTGATGTGCAAAACTTAGATACAGCTATATAGTTATAGTGAAGGCAGTGTAGAATAATGGTTAGAAGACTGGCTGGTCTTAGAATAAGAAGACCCAGATGTAAATCCTTCCTCTGACACATATTATATATCTGACCACAGAAAAGTCACATAAAGTCTTATTGCAATGGACAACTCTCTAGAATTATAAGTTGAGTTAATAATCCATATCAATAGAAATAGGTTCCATGGTTAGAGTTCCTCATTGATAAAATCAGAAGTCTTCATCCTTCCTTCTACCCACAAGGCAAACTATGGATACTATTATTTGCCTGGTATGTTCAAAGTTGTGTTAATGCAGTGTGACATACCATTTGTTATATGGGTTGTATTGTATAGAAAAAATCTTGAAGATGTGTATCAGCTTTTTGTGTAATTGAAAGAAAAGTCCGAATTGTTAAGTTTGAATTCTATATGATGCTAGACTTCAGTTGAGCCTATTCTGTGAGATGTTATCACAATATCAGTAATTTGTTGTATTTGTATAGTACTGCCTTTTCCTCAAGGGGTCCCAAGGCACCCTACAATTAAGGGCTCATTTCTCTTTTTGTTATATACCCTTGTGCAGCTGAATTTCTTGGAAGCCTGACTCAGGCCTCTTCATTCAGCTCAACTTCTTTAGAAGCTAGTGCAAAGTAAGAAATAAGCTACCCATTGAAAAATTCTTCCCTTTCTTCATGGAAAAAGTACACTTTCCTCAAAGGCAGCAAGCCAATGTTATTTAATGCTTTGAAGTAAACACCATGAATTAACTTTGAAAGTAGTCAAAATACAGGAGAACTAAAAATGCACAGAAGTTCCCAGGTTCCCTCATCACCCCATTCCCCAATTTATTTGAATTTTTACATGTTCTCTGTATTTTTGCAACACACCGTTTTTTGATGTATATATTAGAGGCACTTTGTATCTTCCCACATAGCTGCATTTATTCACATATTCTTCTTTTTTATTTCCTATTCCTTCTACAATTTTGAGTCAGTATGTGATTCATTTCTTTTTTCGTGCATAATTTCTTTCTCCTTTGCATCTTGTATCTGCTTGGCAGGCTGCTGTGATTATTAGCTGCAGCAGTGGTACCAGCATTATGAAAAGTTTCATAAGAGGAAGTTGAAGAGGTGTAAAGCAGGAAATATAGTCATACAAGATTGGTCAACTTGACCCAGGATAAGAGCCCAAATTATTGACTATAGATTGCAATAATTCAAATTTACTTCAAGGACTAAATGAATATGAAATTTTGAAAAATTTTATCCCTAGGATGATAGTTTAGCCATGTTCTTCATTTTCTTCTGCCAATTTTAGTTGTAAAATTTCAGATAGATCTGTTAACTTTTTTGTTTGTTTTCCTTTAATAGTGGCTACTGGCTTTCCAGCTGGGCAGACTCATTTGAAAACTCGATTGGATGAGATAACATTGGCTGTTGAAGATGGTGCTAAAGAAATTGATGTGGTAATTAATAGATCTCTGGTGCTCACTGGTCAGTGGAAAGGTATGTGTTCATGTCTAAGTTAAGAGTCACAAATTTGCCTCTTTGACTTAGAAAATCAATATGGTAGCACAGGACAAATAATGAGAATTTCTAGGTTTTATCCTTGTCTTTATCATCTAGTACAAATCACTGGACTTCTCTCTGTGAGTTTGCTCATCTTTAAAATGGGAATAATAATCCCTCCCTACCTCATATAGTTGTAAAAACTAAATTTTATCAAATATGTGAATATATTTTAAAAAATTATTTAAATGATCTAAATCTGTTTAAAATGATCACTTTATGCTTAAAGACAGACTCTAGCTGCAAATGTTATCTGAGAGTGTAGTATTTTTTTAAATTAATTTATTTCTACAGAAAGATATTTTCCAAATCCATATGTCCCAAAAGTCTTAGTGAGGTTTTAAGCTTTAATAGGTTAAAGCTTAAAATTGCACTGCAGCTTTTGGCACATCCTCTATATCCCTTCCCTGCCTCTACTCTTGAGAACCATTATTTTTAATAAACAGTAGTTAAAAAGAAAAAAGTGCACAAAATCAACCAATATGCCAACTGACTGAATAATTGTTTGCTGACTGACTGACTATGCAATATTTCACACCTATAGTCCCTCATCTATACAAAGAAAGGAAAACAGTCAACCTTTATTATAACCACATAGTTTTGGTTCTGCTTATTATACTCTGCACCAATTCATATCTTCCCATATTTCTCTAACTTTTTCATGTTCATTGTTTCTTATGATGAAAAATACTAATTTACAACATTTTACTTAGCAATTTCTTAATTAGCAATTCTCAGTTTTCTCAATCTATTTTGTTTTACATTCTTTGCTATTACAAAAAGTACTGTCTAAAAACATTTTGTTGGATATGAGATGGGATGCCACGTGGAGGGGGGGAGGGAAATGATTTATTTATTTATTTAGGAAGAGACTCAGATCAAATTAATATAAACAAAACTAATCATAGGATATAAGTAATTATTTAAAAGAGGAATAAGAATCAATTTTTAAAAATGCAAATCTGAAGTTATACTTTTTATATATAAATGGATTAAATTCGCTAATAAAAAGACAGATATCAGAATGGATCAGAAACAAAATCCAACAGTTTGTTATTTGTTAAAAATTTTAAAAGAATAAAAATAAAACAGACACGGGATGAGGAATTTTAATAAAATTTAATATGTACTTGGTATTCTAAAGAAAACAGGATTTGTGATTATGCTATCAGGCAAGACAAAAAAATAAAAATAAAAATTGTATTATCAGAGGAGATAAATAGAAAGATTATATTGTGCTTAAAAGCAAGAGAAAATGAACCAGTTGCATTATGAAATGTATGTACCAAATGATAAATAAGGGAAAAAGCTAACTGAAGTGCAAAATAAGAGGAGCACAATTCAGTTATTATAGGAGACTTCAATGTTATTTCAAAGCTATATAAATCTATCTGAAAGTTAACATATAATATGTATGTGTATATATATATATATTCGTGTATATGTATGTATTTATGTATATATATTTATAATGGAACAAAGTGAAAAGTTTGATTTGGAAAACTTGTGACTCTCTCTGAATGAAATCACCAAAAAAATACACATTTCTCAGAACCCCAGATGCCACAGTAAAAATGGAATAGAGAAATTATCCATAAGTATAAAGAGGGAAATATTAAATACATTCTTTATAGAGCACAATACAGTTAAACATAATCATTAATATAAGGTAAAAAAAAAAGATTCATACTTAGAAACTAATGAACAAATATCTGAATAATAAATGAATGAAAGAACAAATGGTAGAAACAATAACTTTGTAAAAGAGAGTGATCACAATGAGGCAATGTATAAAAAAGTTTTGTGATACAAAAAAAAAGATTTTGTGATTATATACTTAAGACTATTTTAGTCTTCAGAAGACAAATTTCCTCCGGAAACACATACTGACAAAATGTTTTTTAATTTAGAAAGGCACTGTTAAGCACAGCATTACCACAAAAGAGTAAAGTTTTCGAACTGGGGAGAAAAAGACAAAATTAAGAAATGATAAATCTAAAAGTTGTTTGATAAAAAGGACTAAAAAATATAAACCTTTAGCTAACCTAATTTTTTTAAGTAGAAAAAGCAAATTGTTAAATTCAAGAAAAGCATAATATTCCCAGTGAACAGAGAAGAAATAGAAACAATTTCCATAAACTGTTATAGTTATTTGGTAAGTATAACTGGCATAAAAGAAATGGATGATAATATAGAGAGAGACATAAAATTCCTGAACAAAACAAGAAGTTGTCATTTTAAACAATTCCATCTCAGAAAATGAAAGTGAATAAACCATAAATAATCTAAGACATAAATAAGGTAAAGCATCAGAAGGCAGGGGAGGGAGGTAGAGGATTCCTGATCTGGACAGATTTACAAATGAATTCTATGAAATATTTCAAAAGGAATGCTATATCTGACATTCTAAATAGTTTTAAAAAAAGAGATCACTCTATACAACTCTTTTAATGAGACAAATGTGGTCCTAATGCCTAAACCAGGGAAAAATAAAACAGAGAATGAGAAATTTAGAACTAATGTATAAATGGTGTAAAAATTTTATTTAACACCTAAAGGACTGAAGGTAGGTATCAATATAATTATTCATTATGACTGTTGGATTTATACCAGCATTGAAAGTAGTTGAATGTTAGAAAAATAGTATAGTTAATCATAATAAAAACATATAATTATATAAATAGATAAAAAATGATCAAAATATAGTATTTATCTTGAAAAGCATAGAAATGAAAAGACCTTTTAAAATATTATATATAATATATTTTGAAAATCAAAGATAACATTATTTGATGAGGAGAAATACTAAAAACTTTCCCAACAGCAAGAATGCTTTCTTTCCACATTATTATTTGACAAACTTTTAAGACTGTTAACATTAGCAAAAGAGAAAGAATTGTATACCTTTTGGCAAAGAGGAGATACAATTTTATTAAAATGAACATCACATGATGGTTAACTTAGAAAAACTTAGAGACAGAAAAGAAATTATTTGTGTTGATATTTTAATTATTAGTAAATTAAGGAATTAATATTAATTAAGCAATTCTCTTTGATAAATATAGGACAAAAATAAATCCACATTTTCATTGTTTCTATATATAGTAATAAACTTGGGGGAAAAGATAAAAAATGAAATCCCATTTCAAATATAAAGTGCTCAAAATATCTAAGATTTACCTATCAAAGAGACCCTTGAAATTACAATTATAAACTCCTCTTTTTAAAAAAAAGTAAGTGAAGAAAAATAAATAATGCAATATTTTAGTTATTGCCAGTCATTTTACTATGCTAATATAAGGAAAATTACCAGGTTACCAACATTGATTTACACATTTAATCCTATTTCAATTAAATTCCAAAGGTTTGCTAATTGAAATGGACAAAAAACAAAGCAGTTATGAGAGAAATACTGAGAGAGTTAGTCATAGAGAAGGTTCAAGCTAAATATGTTTTTCATGTCCTTTTCAAAAGGACACAGAAAGTTCTCAAACTCTGGTTGTGTGGGTAGAAAGAAAAGTTTGTCTTGGTTCACATCAACAAGCAAATTAAGGAACACCTATGTGCCAAATACTGTGCTAAATACTGGAATCATCACAAAAGGTAAAAAATCTCTTTCAAGGAGCTCACAGTTTAGGGGAAACAATTATACTCAGGATATAATAAGGTAGAGATAATCTCACAGGGACAACACAAACATTAAGAAGTATCATCAAAAGGTTTTTGCAAAAGGTGGGATTTTAGTAGAGATCTGAAGGAAGCCTGGGAAGCTAAGGGCCAGTTATGAGAAAAGTAAGCATTCCAGGTATAGGGGACAGCCAGTGAAAATACCCAAAGTCAGGAGAAGGAGTTATTTATGATATAAACAGCAAAGTGTGTCACTGTATTGTAGAATGCATGGAGAAGATGGGGAATAAGATGTTAAAAGATTGGAGAAATAGGAAGGTATCAAATTGTAAAGGGCTTTGAAAGTAAAAGAGGATTTTATGTTTAATCCTAGAGGTGATGGGAGGCCATTAGTGTTTATTGAATTGGACCAGAGTGGAGAATGTAGCATGGTCAAACCTGAAGTTCAAACAGATTACTTTGATAGTTGAGGATAGACTGGAGTGAAGAGAGACTTGAAATAGAGAGACCAATCAGAAGATAATCTGGTAATGAGTTAATGATGACCTGAATGAAAGTGATTGTATTGTGAGAGGAGAGGAGATATATCCGTGAATTGTTACAAAGGTAAAATCAGTTGTTGCTTTTTAGTTTATTTAGTTATTATTCTTTGTGATTTGGGGTTTTCCTGGCAAAGATACTGGAATGGTTTGCCATTTTCTTCTCTAGCTCATTTTAATAAATAAAAAAATTGAAGCAAACAGAATTAAGTGACTTGCCCAGGGTCATATAGCTAATAAGTGTCTGAGGATAGATTTAAACTCAGAAAGATGACCTGACTCCATGCTCAGTATTCCATCGGCTGTACCATGTAGCTGCTCAAATAAGTCTTCACAACACATTGGATATGGAAGTTGAAAGAAAGTGAGTTGAGGATGATATCTAGGATTTGAGCCTGGTTAGTTGGAAATAAAATGGTCCAAAAGCAATAAGAAAGTTAGCAAGAGAGGAGGTTTTGGGGAGAAAGAAGACATCTACAATTATCAAGTGTGACCTTGATGAAGAGCCAACAAAGGACACTTGGGGAGAAAACAGTTGGGGAGAACACACAGAAGAGCAGTTACGAAAATCTGTAGCGGAGGAGAGGGAATCACAAAAAGACAATGACGCATCAAAAACTGGAGAGAGATCAAGTGATTTACACATATCTCTTTTGATCACAACTTAATGAGATAAGAACAATTATTATTATTCCTATTTCACAGTTAAGGAAATAAATAGACAGAGATTAAGGGATTTGAGATTACACAGCTAGAAATTTTCTGAATTGATCATCCTGGCTCCAAAATTGAATACCTAACATGAAGTGTTCTAGTAATCTCATGTGGTGGATATAGAAACTTGAAGTTTAAAGAAATGAAATTGCTTGCTCAATAGAACTACTTAATGGTAAAAGCAGTAGGAGCTTTTCTCTTAGCATTCAAATTTTGTGGTTATATCATCTTGCTTCCTGAGAAGTAAGCAGCAAGAGAGTCCTAATTTGCGTTCTTGAAAACAGTTTTCCATTTTGCCAAAACTTTTTTTTTTTTTTTTTTTGCTGGGACTGTTTGGGTTAAGAGACTTGCTCAGGGTCACACAGCTAGGGAGTGTTAATTGTCTGAGACCAGATTTGAACTCAGGTTCTCCTGACTTCAGGATTGGTGCTCTTTCTACTGTATCACTTAGCTGCCCCCAAACTATTCTTTAAGATGTGATTTTCTTCAGATAATATCTTTGTTTCTTTTCCAGAGCTCTCATTTCCTTTCCCCATTTTTCTTCTAACTCTCTTTTAAGATCCTTTTTGAATTCTTCCAAGAAAGTCTTGTGAGATGGAGACCAATTTATATCACTCTTTGAGACTTCATTTGGAGATATTTTGCTTCTAAAAGACACTAATGTCCTCAGGGTTTGAGGTCTATCCTTTTCTGCCTCCATAAAAGGTATGGTCAGAGTTCACTTTTCTTTTTTGCTCATTTTTAAAGGTTGATGTCTGCTCTTAGGGCAAAGGGGAGATTGTTTTAAGCTTCCTCTACAGGCTACAGCGGCTTCATGCTGTCTTGGAGCTAGTATTGCTGGCTTCCAGCTGGTGCTGGGTGAGCATGGATAAGTCCTGTGTTATGCTGGGGTTCAGGGGCTCAATGTTTGCCTTCTGTAGTTGCATTGGAAGTCTCATAGCTAATCTGCTGATCCACTGGCTTCTGAACTAGGAGAGAGTAGCAAATACTACTGTATGTTGGCTACAAGTCTCCCACTAGACTTCCCCAGCATGCAGAAGCCTCCCTGCCCTGGGTCTCCCTACACTGTATTGTGCCATACTTGTGTTGTCCTGCGAACTCCCCCACCCCCACCCCTTTCTTCCCACTGCCCAATTGAGACAGACATTTCCTGAAGTTCTTCCAAAATATCTTCTGCTGGAAATTTGCTACAATCCAAAAATCCATTCAGAGGCTTGATCTGGTGCTGATCTGAAGGAAGTCAGGGAGAGCTTAAAGACCTATATATTCTCCACAATCTTGTCTCCTCCATCTTGGCTCCATCCCTTGGAAACAGCTTTGGAACATGAAAAAAATCTTTTTCTCTATTGTAGTCACTGTCTAATCTTTATTTATTTATTTTGCCACTTGGTAGAATTCTGTGAAATGCTGCTGTTGCTGTTTACAAGAAAGGTGGAAAATCATGAATCAGATAGGTACTGAGAGTAACAGAAAAAGAAACTGAAATAACAAATAAACAGTCAGCAACAGATAAAATACAGATGGTTTTTCTGGGGCCAATGATTGAGCAAGTTGTCAAAATTGGAAGTGGAAAAAATTGGGAAGTATTTTATGGCTAAGATGGGAATCAGACTTTTAGGCAAATTAAGAGTTTTAGAGTTGAAAGAGATTAAGATTGTTTAGTCCAAATCTTGCTTATAGCACATATTTCTTCAATTGAAGAAATGATTCTAATGATTGAGAACTCACTATCTAACAGAATATTCTGCTTTTGGATAACTATTTCCATTTGCTGAGGAAAAAAATCTGCCTTCCTATGCTTATACCCATTGATTCTAATATTTCTCTCCTTGATCTAGAAAAGAAAACAGTAATTATTATCATTATCACGATCACTCCAAATTTGAATATATATGTGTTTTTGAGTTTGTATTATAGAATAACAATTTTGAGCTTAAAAGACTTCATGAATTTATTATAATTGAAAATAAAACTCTAGAACAGCAGGAAATATTAGGGGAGGGAAAGAAAAGGAATTAAAATTAAATTGAATCAAAAGGTATAACATAGCTAGTATAGTCTTATTTTTTTTTCCTCTTGAAACCACTCACAAACCTATCAAGTTGCCTACTTTTATGAAATTTTCATGCATTCTAGGTGAAGTGGTGTTTTGCATGTGTGAATCTACAGTTTTTCCCAGCAGTCTTTTACTACTTTTAAGCATAAAGCATTATTCATTCAAGGAAAGTACTATCTGTCCAGCAGTTTCTTTCACTATAATTAAGAGAGAAATTCTTTGTTTTGTTCTTATCAATTTGTCTTGATTTTTAAGGATGTAGAATTATTAATATCATGCATATATTTTGGAAAATGCATTTCCCTTTTTCTTTTTGGTGTTCCTAAAAACCAGAGTTCAAATTTGACTGTTAAAATATACATATATTTTATTCACCCTTGAGATTTGTTTGCTACTACAACAGATTATAATAGGTCATTGTGGAATTGGTGCTAAAATAGCCTGTCATTTTGGTAATATGCTATGGTTGTTACAACTCAATTTTAAAGGGATTACAAAGGTTTCACCTTTGCCCTGAGTTTATTATGCAGACTAAATGACAAGGTGTTGACAGATAGAAACAAATACAAATTCTCTGCCTGTTTAACCACTTAACTTGAAAGAATCATTTCAATACATTGTTTTGATCTATTCGGAATGTCTTAGCAAAATCATTTTTTAGAAAGAACCTGACTGGTATTTCATTGGAATAGGGAACTTCCAATGAATAGATTCCTTAATAATAAGATCAGCAACTGACCAAAAGTTTATAATCTTGGAGAGTTGCCTGCGGACACTGAGAAGTTAAATATCTTCCCTGAGTCCCATGGTCAGTAGGTATCAAAGGCCAGGTTTGAATCAGTCTTTTTGACTTAAGACCAAATATGTCTCTAGAATGCTATATTATCTCTCATGAAGTCATATAATAGATAAATCTACAGGAGCATACTATAAATTAATATTTATTTTAGAAGGACTTCATGTCTATCTGATAAGTTCTTTTGGTTAATTATTATATAGAAACTTCAGTCAAAGGATTAATGGACCAGAATTTAAAAAAAAAAAAAAAAAAAAAGGAGAGAAGCTACAGTGCACATAAGTTGGAAATAAACTTATTAATGCATAGCATGATAAATTGAGAACTCAGAAGCACCGGAGATCATTATTGTACTTTATAGATGGAGAAACTGAATTCGAGAACAGTTTAAATGGTTTGCCCAAAGTTACACAGCTTGTTAGTGGAAAAGTTAGTCTAAATTTACTTTTGGGATGTAATTATCCTAATTATTGGATAAAAACATCCAAAATCTGCCAACAGGTTAAGTGGCTTATGATATATTTAACATACCAATATACAGGTTTACCAATGATACTGATAAGGTCTAGATTTGGGGTACCCAAATGAAATTAGGGTTTAATTGAGGTCTAGTAGCAGGTTCGGGGTGCACGGAGTCAAATAGAGCTCCCCTGCAACCCCTTTGGAGTCAGTGCAAGGATACAGAGTTAAATGATGTCTAGTTGCAGCACAACAATCCCCTGTAAAGGAATTTATAGACCCAAAAACCTAGATTGATAAAAGAGGTTTATTATGGGGTTTGGAAGTAAGGTTAAAGTCTAGTTAAGGAAATAGGTGAAGGTAGAGATAAGAAGGGCACCAGACACAGGATTCCAGTGGGCAGAATCGTTGGTGCCAGGCATGGTGCTACCATGTTTCCACCCTCTGCAAAGAAAAGGCTCCAGCTTGGCTCTTTTATAATGAGAGATTTGGCTAAAGGGGCCTGTGGGTGGGGTCCCAAGTTGGGTTTCCCTGCTGGGTTTCAGCTAGGGCTAGAATTTTCTTGATGGAGGTTGGGAAACCTGAACAGATCATTAGAATGGGGACTGGGACAGCCCAAGTTGACTCAGATCCAATGGGGACTGGGAGAGCCTGGGATCTCCTATTGGAATTCAAAGGGATGCTTTTGACCAGGATTTGTGAATCAAAGGTCCTAGCTTCTTGAATTGATAATGTATCAGCCATGGGGGGGGGGGGGGAGGGAGGGAGAGAGGGGAAAAAACGAAACATAAGTGATTGCAAGGGATAATGCTGTATAAAAATTATGCTGGCATGGATTCTGTCAATACAAAGTTATTATTAAATAAAATTAAATTTTCAAAAAAAAAAAAAAGATAATGTATCAGCCAGGGTTGGGTTGGGTTGGGAATCAGAAAGGAATAAATGAATCTGATGGGACCAGTTTCTTAAAGGGACCGCAACCCGCATCAATACTATTCTTGTCTTTAGAGTTGCAAATAAGTGTACCTGTGCAGCCATAGAGATGGATATTGCTTGAATTCTTTGTCTTTTAATTACTGAGAACAATTTTGAGTCCTGACAATGCTAAAATCTTTCTCCCCCATGATTATTAGTTGATATCAACCCATTAGTCAGACAATATTCAAAAATAGTTATTTATTATAGTACTATTACACTGGTCACAAGCCTGTGACATACTCTCCCACAAGTACATAAGAAGTTCAGGGAACAATGGGTTCAAGTTTGGAGAGCACAAGCGGCAAAGTGTTACTTCACAGCCCTTGGAAGTCCTGTCTCAAGATGTTTTCCTTAGACATTGGGGAGATTTTCTACTGGGTTCTTTATTGTTTTCTTCATCTTGTCTACCCTACCCTTGGCTCTCAATGTAGTCACTTCTGAGAGCTGTTCTGGGGACACTGCTAGGGTGCTAATAGTAACAAACATTATTCAGAACTTTTGACTCTCACAAGGTCTTCCTCTGACCAAAGCATGGAGAGATCAAGACCCAGCCTGAAATTCCCCCTACCTCCTCCAAGCTGGTTCTTCTCAGGGCTTTGGTGGGAATGCCTTTTTCTGCCTAATCATTCACTCTCAAATTTATCACTTCAGAAACTGGCCCACAGGGCATGACTAGGTTTTTCCTCAGCCATTCTCAGTATATTTCCTATACAGTGCCACTAAAGTTTATACAATTTTTTCAAGGATTTTTCAAACCTAGTCTAAAGTCTTTGATTGATTGAGATGTGTTCTCATCTAGTTGAGTATCTGGGTAGGGTATGCAAAGGGAAGTAAGCAGAACCAGGAGAACAATATATACAATGTGTATATTGTATCATGAATATCTCTTTCCTTTTAGTGGGGAGGAGAGGAAAAGGATTACAGATGTAGAATTTGGCATATACCATAAGATGAGGTTGATATGTTGGTTGTTTTTTGTTTTTAGTTTTGTTTTTTTCTTCCATGAGAAGGCTTAGTGGGAGTAGTGAGGCAATGTAGAAATCCAGTCCAAACCAAAAAAGAAAAAAAAAAAAAAAACCTGGTTCAAAAGGTGAAAGGAAAAAAAAAAAAAAAACAAGCCAATAAACAACAGCAGCAATGAAAGTGGAAATATATGCTTTGATCTACAGTCTCCATAGTTGTCTCTCTGGATGCAGATGGCTCCTTCTATCACAAGTCTATCGGAACTGCCTTGAATCACCTCATTATTGAAAAGAACCAAGTCCATCAGTTCATCATCACAAAATTTTATTGTTGCTGTGTACAATGTTCTCTTGGTTCTACTCATTTTGCTTAGCATCAGTTCGTGTAAGTCTTTCAACTTTTCTGAAATCAACTTGCTCATCATTTCTTATAGAACAATACCATTCCTTTATTCAGCCATTCCCCAACTTATGAGCATTCACTCAATTTCCCGTTTCTTACCACTACAAAAAGGGCTGCTGCAAACATTTTTGCACATATAGGTCCTTTTCCTTCCTTTATGATATCTTTGGGTTACAAGCCCAGTAGAAATACTGCATAATTAAAGGCTATGCACAGTTTGATAAGCCTTTGGGCATAGTTCCAAATTGCTCTCCAGAATGGTTGGATTATGATTATTGTGATGCATAGTATAAAATGCTGATCAAAATGTATTTTCTGCCAAATTTTCCACTGATTTTTACTGAATAAGAAGTCTTTCCTTCAGTAGTTGGTGTTCTTGGGTTTACTGAATCTTGGGCTTTTTTGATTATGTCTAACTTTTTAGGTCATTTGTAACACATCCCCTTTCTATTTAAAAAAAAATTCTTTAGGCATTAAAAAAATCCATTTATTCTGCTTCACGTTATGGGACTGGATCTGTTATCTTATCCCCTTTGCCTTCTATGAAATTTACATTCTTAGTAAATTACCTAGAGTGGTACCTAGAGATTAAGTTATTTGTCCAGGATCACACAGCCAGGACTGTTTTAGCCACAGGACATAAGCTAAGGTCTCTGATGCTCTGCCAACTACTTGAATACAACCATTATGTCTCCTCTCTGTTCTCTCTCTCTCTCTCTCTCTCTCTCTCTCTCTCTCTCTCTCTCTCTTTCTCTCTCTCTCTTTCTCTCTCTCTCTTTCTCTCTTTCTGCTGAGACACTTGGGGTTAAGTGACTTGCCCAGGGTCACACAGCTAGGAAGTGTTAAGTATCTGAGGTCAGATTTGAACTCAGGTCCTCCTGACTTCAGGGCTGGTGCTCTATCTACTATCTAGATAGCACACGTAGCTGCCCCGACCTTGTTTTCTCAAATGAGATCAATATTTGTAATATATAAACACAGTGATTGGTACTTGTTAAGTGCTTAATAAATGCTTGTTCTTCTCTTTCTCCCTTCTTTTCTCTAAACTAAATCACCACAGTTTCATCAACTACTATTAATATGGAATGCCCCCCAAAGCTGTTCATCATCCTATTTGCTATTCTTCAAATTCTTTCCACCTTATCAATGTTTTTCCTAAAATGCAGCATCTAGAGCTGAATATATTACTCTTGTAGTCTGATCTTAAGACTAGAGCAGAACAGTTCTCTTCATAATTCTGGTCACCGTGCTATTTCTAGTCAGAAGTCTAAGGAGTCAGTCAGTCACTCAATTGCCAGATATTGTGCTGGGAGCTGAGAATACAAAGAAAAAAGCAAAAATCAGTCTCTACCCATAAGGAGCTTAGATTAAAAAAAAAAATAGTCTTATCACATTGCTGATTACTGTTGAGATTTAAATCACCTACAACTCCCTAGTGCCTTCTAAAGAAACAACTATCTTGCCATCTCTCCCTTATGTATACCTATGAAGCTGATAATTTTGAACCCAAGTAAAGACTTTATAATTCTCTTAAATTTTAGCTTGAAAGAGACCATGATTTTGTAGATAGAGGATTACCCTAGGATCAGAAATATCCAGTTATTATCCTATCTTTGAAACATAAAAACTCTGTAACAATTTACTAGAATCTGTTTAACCACTCACTGTCTTGGGTGACTCTACTAAGACTTTTAAATTATTAGTTTTTAATATACTTAGGTGAAAGGAGTTCTCACCCTTGGAATCCCTTACAATAACAAAATCAAAACTCAAATAAAAAAATTAAGAAATAGATTCAACCCAATATTCCAAGCCAGTAACTTTTTGAGTCCTACCCAACTTCTGATGTTAGTTGGCTCTCCTAAGTTTTCTCTTAGTTTTCATTATTATTGTTAACTAAAAGCATTGTTAGTTCACTTGATGGATAAAACTTTCTGTGTGCCTATTTTTCTCTGGGATGAGGCAGGTAGGAGATACCTATTTGATAAATTTCATAATTAAATATTTAATTAATTAAAATTAATTAATTAAAAATAAACATCAATAATATAATTACCTTAGACTTCTATACCCATTTTCATAAGATCACAGATTTAGAGGTTACTGAAAAATAAAATTTGGGTAACTTTCTTTCTTTCTCTTCTTCCTCTCTTCTTCCCTCCTCTCTATTTTCTACTTTCCCCCTCCCTCCCCTCCCCTCTCTTCCCTCCACATTCCTCCCTTTACCCCTTTCTTCTCCTCTCCTCTCCTCTTTCTGTTTTCCATTTTTCTTTTCCTGTTTCCCTTTCCCCTTTTTCCCTTCCTTCTCTCTTCTTCCTTCCTTCCTCCTTCCTTCCTTCTTTCTTCCCTTTCTCTCTTCCTTTCTGCTTTCCTTTCTGCCTTCCTCTCTCTTTTTTCCTTTCCCTTCTACCCTCCTTTCATTTCTTTCTTTCCTCAGATACTTTCTTCTTTGCCAGTCTCCCATTCTTCCTTTCTTCCCTCATATGCCTGTTTCTCTTTTTCTTTTTTCTGCCTTCTTTCCTTCTCCTTTCCTCTTTTTCATTCCTCCTACCAAGCCTTCTTTCCTTCTCTCCCTCTCTTCTTTCTCTTTCTTTCCTTCCTCCCTCCCCTCCCAACTCCCTTGGCAGAATTAAGCCTTCAGCAAATGAGAAGGGAAGGCATCAGACATTTATGAAGCACTACTGTGTGTCAAGTAGGGGCAGCTAGATGGCACAATGCATGGAATTCTGGACCTGGAGTCAGGAATACTTATCTTTCTGAGTTCAGATCTGTCTTGATACGGCTACTTGATACAATTCTATCAATTGTAGGAATTGAGGAAACTGAGGCAGATAGGGATTAAGTGACTTGCCTATGGTCTCATCACTAATTAGTACCTGAAGCTTGATTTGGTGTGCCACCTCTCCTGCACCAAATCTAGTCTCTACAGGAACTGAGCTTTCCAAACAAAAATACAGTTATTTATGAAATTCCCACGCCAGGAACCACAAGTCACCCACGAAAGGAAACAATCTATCTTTAGTAAAATAAGCTGCAGGTCACCAGTAAACTCTCCTGACTGTGTCTTTAATTAGTGTAGAACCAGCCATACATCCTCTGAGTGAGCTAGCTTATATTTATATGGCACTTTTAAAGCCTGCAGATTGCATCAGGTATCATATCACTTGATCCCCACAGCAACCTTGGGAGGCAAGTGCATGAGGAAACAGATTCAGAGAACTCAAGGGACTACTTCATGATCACATATCAAAAGTTTGAGGCAGGATTTATATTGAAGTCTTCATGACTGGTACTTTTTTCATTATGGACATTCCCTCTCATGGTGCTACCTTTCAATTATAAAATTAGAATCCAAACAAGGATGCTGCTTATAGTAGTCTAAAATGTCATTTATTATTGGACCAGTCAACTGAACCAGTGCACAAAAACAAAAGAATGGGAACTGTCTCTTCAACAACAAATGTTTTTGTCTTTGCAACCTAATGAACAACTTCCAAACTTGGAAAGGTAGTGACTCTTCTTAGTAAGGATGATGGCTTGATGAAGGGTTTGGACTTGGTACAGAAGAAGTAGGGGCATCGTATACCATGCTGGCAGTTCTTAACAAGCTCAGCTTGTCTTTTTCAGTGTCTTCTCTACTGATTTGTGTTTGTATGTGCCCGTTTTCATTCAGTTTCACTGAGAAATGGGATGATTTTTTTACTTTATCTTTGTAAGAAATTGTTCGATCCTAAAAGTCTTATGAGAAGAGGTCACTATTGTAAATTTACTACATTTAGTGACTTTCCCAAAGTCAAAAGGTAGCAATTGACAGAGCCAGGATCTGGATCCAAATTAATTCTTTCTATTATATTATAGGGATTGATAAAAGATATGTGTGTATGTGTGTATATAATACACATACGCTGACACACATACATATATACTATACATAATATTAAAAACATCTATTGTAAGAATTTATTTCTAAGCATCATCTATATCCTAGACATTTCTCAATTTTTTAATATCACTCTAGCTTAATTTTACATTAGGTACATATCTTAAATTATTTATAACCCTTGTGTTGGAATTTCATTTTTATTTGTCAGTCATTGTCAGTAGCTTTCTAATTTATCTTGTTACTGGCGAGATTTTCTTTTCAGGTTGGCAACAAGAGGTGCTTGTGTGCATTTTCTGTAGTAAATTTGAACATCTTGCACTCATTGAAGTTTTATCAAATCTACTGTGTATATCAGAGTGGGTTCCAGTGAATAAACTATGAAGGATTTTCCTGATCATGAAAAATCACCTTTGAATTAATTCATAAAATCATACTCTTTTTAATGAGTAAAAGAACCTTGTCAGTTATTTTTTCCCTGCTTCTTCATTTTACAGATGAAGAAACCAAGGAACAGAGAGTTTATGACTTTTTTAAAAGGTCATACAATTTAATTACAAGCAGGTCTGGAACTAGGCTCTGAGTCTCTTCACTCCTTTTGCAATCCTTTTCCTTTTAGCATGTTTTTCCTATTTTGTTCTCATCTGAAAGATATAGATCAATATCACATTTTTTATGGTCTATAAAAACCCAAATACTTTTTAAAAATTTTTTTTAAATTTTCAGAAGAAACCTAGCTCTTACTCCTATTGCAGGTTGCTTGCTTTTAAGAAAAAAAAAATGATTGTAGAGGTAGATATGAATTCTGTGAGAGCTGTAGGTGTACTTTTTTGGGATAGAGGCAAACTAGTTTAGCCATAAGGTTTTACTCAGTGTCTTGAAAACCTGAGTCCTGATTTCTGTTCTATGGTTGCCCATTGATGAGATCTTGGCCAAGTCATCCACCTTTGTGTGTTTCAGTTTTTACATCTATAAAATAGAAATGATAGCTTATTATGATGTTGAAATAGTGTATATAAGGGAGCTTTTGAAGAATGATGCTTTGAAATTTCAAGGGATTACTCATTCTGTTGAGCAATTACTTTTTATGAAGAATTTTTAGGAATGGGAATCTCTTGAACTTATTACTTCATTTGTAATTTCCTCTACATATACAGTTCAATAGCAATTATAATAAATCTACATCCTGCTTCTCTCCCTTTCCACTAATGTAGAAGAAAATAGGCCATTAGTTTTTCCATCATTTTGCTCATTTATATTGGAAGGAAAGTTACAGTTGAAAATGTTAATGAATATTATGATTTGAGATTGACTAGGTTACATTTCATCCATCTAATCTCTCTGATTGGGATACATTATCCATCTAGTTGCCAAGATACCCATCATTATAATGGCTAGGCAGCGTGCTAAAACACTTGGTGACTGATAATGCTTCTGAAGTTAACTGTTAGTCAATAAATACTTATTGAACTTTCATGGGGCTATATTGGAAATATACTGTATGTGTTCCTTTACTTATTGATCTTTGGGAAATAACTGTTCTCAAGAATCTTGAGAAATTTTTTTGTATTTTATGTTAATGACATTTAATAAACAGAGTCGTGGGTCAAATATTTTAAAGCTTGTGATGAGCAATGTCTTAAAATATAGTAACCATTTGCTCTAGATATTGTCCTAAAGAGCCTTTGTTTCAAGTTCCTTGAAGTCAGGGAACATTTTCTTTCTCACTTCATCACTGTTTATCACAGCGCCTAATACAATGCTGAGCATAGATGAATACTGATAAATGATTGTTGCCTTACTGATTTAGTATCTGAGTTAATCTGAGCTATGTAGTTAAAGGAAGAAATTATATTTTCTAAATAATAAATCTACAGTACTATTCTACAACAAGAAAAAAATCAGAAATTTAATTTAGTTAAGTGTTTTATGTCTCCATTTGAGCAGTGGGTTTTGTTTTATTTTTTTTTTAGATGATGATTTTTAAAAACCCAAATACCAGAGAGCTTTTAATTGAGCCATGAAATACATTCATAGTTATATACTGTTGTGTTTGACGATCTCATTAACTTTAAAAAAAAAAAAAAAAGGAGCCTATTGCAAGAGGCAGTACCCCTCAGTACAGGCAATGATGGGGCTCATCAGAAGACTTTTTGGCCACGAATATCATTACTCTATCTGGAGAATTTTGTTCTCTTTCAGAATTGCATTAGTCAATGGCCATCAGGGCTCAGTCTTCCCCATATATAGCTTATGAAGTACCCTGGCCAACTGACCTCTTAAAGCCTTTGCAGAGGATCTTTCAAGAATATTTCATAGTTTCAAATCAATATTCTATGTCAACTTGTTACCTTTTTTTTTTTTTTTAACTTTTCTTGAAAGCTGAAAAAAAGGACTTTTTGGGGGCTTAAAGCAAAATTTTCTTTTGGCATATAACAGGTATTATTGATTTTGAATAATTAAACATGATAAATGTTTTATTTAAATTTTAAATAAACTCTCTTGTTCTAAACTGCTGGCAAATCATATTGTCAATTGCCTGAGTTTTAACTGCCACATTCTTTCCCCCCAACAGCTCTGTATGATGAGATCTGTCAGTTTCGCAAAGCCTGTGGAGATGCACACCTCAAAACCATTCTGGCAACGGGAGAACTTGGTTCCCTTACTAATGTCTATAGAGCCAGTATGATAGCTATGATGGCAGGTAAGCAATTGTATTTAAATGTTTTTGATTTGTTAAAGCAATCAGGGAGAATGATTTTGATTTCCTTCATGATATCCTATCAAAATCCTCTGAAAGTGCTAATCATTTGAAGTTTATTTAGTTTTCTACTTTTGTAGAAAAGTGCAGTGATCAAAAACTGACTTTATATTTATTGTCCTCCTTGACTGTTGTGACTTCTTTGCTGTGCTATTCATGTACAGTAGATGGTGCTCTTGCTCATGAATTGTGTTGAATGCTGCTCGTTGATTTTGCTTTTCACCAACTTAAACAGGAACTTCATCGCTTCCTTATTCTTTTTTTTTAATTTTACACTTTTAGTATTGCCAAAAAATTTTCACTCTTTGCGATGGCTTATGATTTTTCTTTTAAATGATCTCCAAAAGTTCATCAAGCTATCTCATTTACTTATTCCAACGTGGGCCTGGGTAGTGTTGACAATAGTACTTTCTGTTCTAAATCAGGAGAGTGTAATCTCTGCCCAAAGGACTAAATTTGATCCTTGGGTCAGTTTACTCTGCCCTATTCTACTGTATAGGGAGTAGCTTTTGCAGAATTGGGAATGTGGAAGTTAATTGAGGACTCTGAAAATCTCCAAAGGAAAGGATAGAGGAGTTAAGATTTGAGTAGGGACTTAGAACTAGTGCCCTGCCCTAGGGTTGTAAGGATCAAATTAAATAATATATATGATACCAATTTTGAAGTTCTAAAGCAGGAGAGATATTATAAGGCCCAGTGATTAACATATAGTAGATGCTTGCTACATTTAATTTATTAAGAAATTAAAGTAAGGGCAGCTAGATGGCTCAGTGATTAGAACATTGGATTTGGAATCAGGAGTACCTGATACATTTGATACTTAGTAGCTGTGTGATCCTGGGCAAATTATTTAACTGCTATTGCCTTGCCCAAAAAAAAAAAAAAAAAATCAAGGCAACATGTTATAGTGGGTAAAGTTAATCTTAAAGCCAAGAAGATCTTTAATACTACTATTTAAAACCTTTTATAACCTGGTTCCATTCTACCTTTTTAGTCATCATTACACTCTCTTCCAATTACTCTGTAATAGAGCTTCACTATCCCAGTTATAGTTCTCTGCAAAATATTTCCCTCTTGTGTCCATCTCTTTGTATTGGCTAGAATGCTCTGTGTCCTCACTTCTGCCAGTTTCCCTGGAGTTTTTCCAAGACTGATTCCAAATCCTGCCTTTTGCAGGAGGCCTTTCCTCAGTTTTTCTAGTTACTCATAACTTCTCTCCCCCTTCTGAATTAACTTTCATGCATTTTATATATATATATATATATATCTTATATGTATCTGGTCATTTGCATGTTGCCTTCTCCTTTTCTCCTATATTAGAATGTGGAGTTCTTGAGGATTGGTACTGTTTTTGCCTGTCTTTGATTATACTTTGTATACTTAACTAGATGCCTGGATTATTATAGCAAGTGTTAACAAATATATAATGGCTATGTGATCCTGGACAAACCTGCTAAGTGAGAAATCATTGAGGTAAATTTTGTTTATTGCTCTGCAGCCACACTCCATATCCCACTCATTCAGTTAGAACAAGTCAGTCGGTAATTCTAGATTGAAAGAGTTAGAGTGGAGAGGAGCCTTAGAAATTATGGAACCTAAACTTTCTCATTTTACAGATGAGGAAACTGAGGCACACAGAGTTTAAGTAACCCCCTCTCCCCCAAGTGACATAGCTAGGGTTTGATGTCTTTCCAGACATAGTTCCTCTAATTATCATTATTTTAGAATTGTGGTTTCCAAAGTGGCTGCCCTGCTACTACCACGAAGCCATGACTTAACCTCATAGAGACCATGATCAGCCAATTATATGGTAGAAAGCTGAATCGCAGCTCAAACATCCTTGTCTCCTGGAGGTGTTCTCCAATATAACCACCTTACCTCCTTCACCTAGTAAAGACCAGTTACTATCTCATTTCCCCACTTTTTGTTAGACTCTTAAGGTTATATAAGCTCTTAATCTCTCTCCAACTATACATTGTCATTAAGAAAATCTCTTTTTCTTCTGTTACACCCATCACCCTGGTATATTTATACCTCTATGTCACTCCTGGGGTGTGTGTGTGTGTCTGTATACACACACACACACACACACACACATATTCATAAGCAAATGAAATTTAAAAAAACAAAAAGCGTAACTAAATTAAAAGAAAAAAAAAACAGCAAAGTACTTTTACAATCTATAGTCTTAGTTGTCATAGCAGATATATATACAAAAGAAATGCATAGTGCTGAGAGTAATCGGGAAATACTTCTTATAGGAGGTAGTACTTGTTCTGAACTTTGATTCTAAAAGGAAGAACTGGATATAATTGGTTACATTGATCTACAGTATAATATTTTGTGTGTGTGTGTGTGTGTGAGAGAGAGAGAGAGACAGAAACTGAGACAGACAGAGAGATCAAGCTAATCTGTCATAGTTATCAAATATCTGCAGTCATGTTGTAATATTCACTGCTTCTTTTTCTTTATATCCACTAGCCATTACTTTAAAAATATTTTAAATTTTGTTAGGAATCAGTAAAAACTTAACCATTCTTTAAGTTAAATGTTTTATTCTTCTCCTTTTAAAAAAATAGGAATTTTTTTTCATTAATGCCATACTTTTTCTAATCTTCATGATCTTCTAAACATTATTGATAGTGACCTAAGATATATGTAGTTCATTTGAGCCAGTTAGCTTTCTAACTATGTATAGTATGTTCTCTTTGGCCTAGAATTTCTTGATTTTAACTGTTATGTTCCTGGGAGTTTTCACTTTATAGTTTTCCTTCAGGAGATGATGAGCAGATTCAATCTCATTTTGTCATTCATCTGGTTCTAATAGATCTGGACAATTTTTATTCATGATTTCTTGAAATATAAGTGTGGTTCTTTTTAATCATACATTTTAAGTAGCCTAGTGATTCTTAAATTATTTCTCCTTAACCAGGTCAGTTGTTTTTGAAAGGAGATACTTTTGAATTTTTTCTTCTTTTCTTTTTTCTCTATCTTTTAACTTTGTTTTAACATAGCCTGACAGATGGGGATATTACATTCTGTTTGCTCCATTCTAATTTTCATGGTATTTATACTTGGGTAAAATTTTACACCTCTTGTATTAGGTAATTCACTTTCTAAGACTTTCTGCCAAAATTCTTAATTTATTTTTTAAAAAACATCTTTATTAATGTACTGTGTATAAAGTAATAGCAATGTTGTGGGATGCTCAGCTGTGAATGATTTGCTATTCTCATTGTGACAATGATCCAAAACTGCTCTGGAGGACTTAAGATGAAAAATGTTATCCATACTCAAAAGAACTGCTTGTGTCTGAATATGGATTAAAGCACATTTTTAAAACTTTATTTTTCTTGAGTTTTTTTTTTTGGGGGGGGGAGAAGGGGGAGGCTATTTTTTTTTTTTTTTTGCTATGCTATTTTGCTATTTTTTTTTTATTGAGTTATTTTCTTTTTCCATTTCACAAATCCTACTTTCTTTGTGAATTCTTAACCTTTTCCAATTCATAAATTCTGTTTCCCTGCACTTCTTGGGAGTTTTTTACCTTTTCCAATTCATACTTCAGGAAGTTTGCTCTCTTGCATAGCTTCTCTTTCCTTTCCCCATTTTTCTTCTAGTTCTCTTTTAAGATTTTTAATAGTCTCTTCTAGGAGAGCCTTTTGTGTTGGGGACCAAAAATTGTCTGGAGACTGCTATTAGTCTTCTCGGGGTTGAAAAGCTGCTCTCTTTCAGTATAGAAGCTGTCGATGTCCTTTTGATAATTTTTACTCATTTTGTTAAAGCCTGTAGGGTCTCCCTTCAGAGCTAGGAGGTTACCAGCTTCCTCTGCAGAGCAAGGATAGCTATCCTGCCAACCGGCTACAAAGAGCAGTGAGGTACAGGAGTGCAGCAGTGAAAGTTTTACTACCCCAAGCCAAAGCCTGCCTGGGGCCGTGGTATTAGCAGCTGATCAGTGAGTAGCCCTGCAAGGACTGGAAGTGTCACTGCTGAGAGAAGCAGGGTCGTGCTGTGAAAGTTTTATTGCCCCAGGCCAAGTCCCGCACTGTGCAGATTAGAGGCTGCCCCAGGCTGTGCCCCCCCTGCCTGCAGATTTGTAACTGCCCCAGCAAAAACCCCGAATTGTAGAATGTGGTTGCGGGGCTGTGTTATAGGTCTGCCTGAGTCACTTCTGCTTTTAGGTGGTTATAGCCAGATCTTGTTAGGTTCTGGTGTTTTTTAGAGAGTACCCTCTGTTTTAGGCTTTAATTTCTCTGGTGGTTTACTGCTTTATAATTAAGGCAGAGCAGTTAGCCTATAGCAGAGTCTCTCTATAACTTCTCTAGCCACCCCTACCCCTGGTCTGCTCCAGAAGCTATTCTCTTGCTGCCTGCGCTAGTGTGTTTCTGACCCCTCAGGACAAACCTTTTCTGGCGATCTTCCAGATTATTTTTGGCTGATGAGTTGTTAATCTTCCTGGGTTTTACCAGTCAAGTGCTATTTTTGAGGCTGAATTTAATGTTGGTCGTGAGGGCATGAGAGGAGCTTAGAAAGTCACGTGTGCCTTCTCTTGCTATCTTGGCTCCGCCCCTAGAAAGTTATTTGACTCGGCTTTTATAAGCTAGCTAGAAATCTTTAAAGTTTTAATGACAGGATTGAAGGTTCAATCCCCATCTACCAGGCAGCAGAGGACTGAATATTCTATCCTGCTTGACTTTCAGAGCTGTAATCCAGTTTCAGAGGTAAAGAGATAGAGTTGCAAATCTAGGTGATTTGAACTCAATGAGATCATTTTATGTATGCACGTAATTATTTTTATTTTATTTTTGGTATCAACTTCCTATAATCTTTTTTTTTTTTTTTTTTGTCCTTAGCAGGCTAAAATGGTTTTCCTTGGCAGAGAAAAATAGAAGTAACATAAGAGTTGAAGAATTTTATTTCTATTTTCTTTCAACCAAAAATTTTTACTGTCTTATTCATCCTAAGCTCTAGTGCTATCCCCAACAAAAGTAAAATTCAAAACAAAAACCATATTTGTTATTGTCTTTAGTTTTTCTTAGCAGCTTCAATTCATTCTGAAGGCTTAGTATTCCTAAAATTAATTTCACAAAAAATGAGCTATACTTTTGTATTTATCTTCTGTTAATTTGCCTTTGCTTCCATCTTCTATGAGTTTAAAAAAATCTGTTAGTTATCTGTGAATCCATATCAGTCCCTTTAGAAAACTATTCCCCACTCCCCTTTATCAAAAGTGCCTCTAAGAAATATCTTTAGAATTTATTTCTGAAGACTCCTGATCTAAATGTCCTACCTATATATCCATTCTCTGAAATGTACCTTCCCACAATCTAAGGGGTATATCATATTATTCTCTCCTGCAGTTCAAATAAAGGGTTGTCACTTCCCCTCAAGGTTTCTGTCATTTTCCCCATAGCAATGACTTCTTCCTTGAATAGAGTCTGGGGATGTTCCCTTAAGAGTTACCAAGATAAACTTTTAGTTAATTGAATAAATATATTTGAGAAAAAAAAAAAAACATGAATTTTTTTTCCAGTTTGGAAAGGTAAATTTAGAATTAAAACCTTTTTTTTTTCTTTTATAATTCAAGGAGGGAGGAGTTAGAAACAGTTTTCACTTTGTATGGGTTATATGGATGATATCCCAATTTGTTTTGCTTAAAATGACTCTTATAGCCTGTACTTAAAAAAAAAAAATCACCAACTGGGACATTGATATAAGTTTCCTAACTTAGAATGCTGCTAAATTGGGCAGGGAAAACAGAAGAGACACTGAATAGTCAATGAAATTTGGAAGGGCTTATATCATCTATGTCACATAAGCCTTTTTAATAGAATGCTAGTAGCTTCCATACTGATTTTATGTTAATATTCTAGTGAATAATTAAAACATTCCTGTTTATTTTTTAATAAAAAGGAAAAAAAATACAAATTGTCTCTGGATTTGTAATGTTACTTACCCTTGCTATCGAACAGTTAGGTGGGGCATCTAACTAGGATTTTAAGCAAGAATAAATTATATGCATAATTAAAAAGCAAATTTCCTTTGACTTGTACTTTATTCTTATCTTTCAGTATTCAAAATTATGAGTTTTAGAAAAGAAATTAAAGCTTTTAAAACTTTTCATGTCATTTTTTTCCCCCAGGGACATTTTTTAAATGAAGGGAGGATATATTAAGGAATGATTAGTGATTTTTTTTAAATTGCTGAAAAAATTCTTTAAAGCAAATTTCTCAAATATGTTAATATTTCTGACTATAAGCACACATTTGGGGAAAGTAGAGAGTTCCTTTCATCATTCACTTTTTAACTCATTCTCCCATGAGTGGAGCATTAGCTTTACTTTAATTGAACAATATTTTCTTTTTAACAGTACAATTTTTAAAAAAATTTGTTTCCCCAATAACCAGTGCAGTATTTGACACACAGTAGGGAATAATAAATGGTTATTGATTAATTTTTTCCCCTCCAACTTTTATTTATTTATTTATTTTTCTATTAAGGAGACTTTTGGATCATAGTGGTTGGATCATAGGGAGAATTTTTTTTTTTTCTGTTGAAGACTAATGACCCACAGAAGAGAGACAGACATCTTCAGAGAGAAAAACACAGACACAAATATACATATATCCTCACAGAGACTTTTGTGCAGAAACTTTGATTCTTTTATTTTTCCCTACTAATTGACTTCCCCGCAAAAGCCCATTATTTCATTCTTTATCCTTGTTTATCTTACCTTCCTTCACCAGCCTTAGATCATTCTGAACATTGATCTCCTAAACTATTGTTAATATGTCATACCATGCATTTGACGTGTGTGTAATATTTGTGTGTGTAGAGATTCAGACAGACATATAGGGATGTGTGTGCACACATGTGCCTATTTAAACTAAATTCATTGGCAGTTTTTCTATGTGTCTGCATTGACGTCTGCAGACAACTCTTTTTTATTCTTCATCAGAATTGTTTTTCTGTGTCTTCAAAATTCAACTTGAGAGTTTTCCTTCCCTTCTAAGCTCATTCCTCTTGTAAAATTTTAGTGTATGAAATTTTACCTACCCTTCCTCTTTGTGTTTTGAAATTTATTTTCCTAAAATCCAGGGTACATATTCTAGCCTCAGTGAGTCCTGCTGATCCATCCCATAGATATAAAATACTTCAGTATAGGAAATATTGAACAAAATATCTGTTAATTGCATCCAGAGCATACTGTTGAATCTGTTTATATAGTTATGGGTTAAATTAGAAATTCTGTCAATGAACAGACTTAATAGAATTTTAGTTCTTTGCTTTTCCATAAAGTTTCTTATGAGATAATGATCACTTGTTCATAGGAGTAAGCCTCAGGCTCTAGGAAAAAATTTCAATATAGTCATGACCAAAAGAATTGGCCTTCATTTCCAACTTCCCCAGACCATGATTTGGAAAGTCAGACTTTTTTTCCCCTCCCTTCCTTCCTTCCTTCCTTCCTTCCTTCCTTCCTTCCTTCCTTCCTTCCTTCCTTCCTTCCGTCCTTCCTTCCGTCCTTCCTTCAGTCCTTCCTTCTTTCTTTCTTTCCTTTTTTTGTTTCTATCCTTATCATAATTTTCATAATCATTTATTAATTATTTTATAGCAATATCTATACTCCAAAAGAAAAAAGAACTATCCATAAAATATACATATTCAAATGAAATTTAAAGACCCCTTTTCTTCTTCCCCCAATTATAGTGCCCAATGACTCCAATACTTAGATCTATAAATATTGATAATATATAAACTTTGTTTTCCCACCAATCACTGTCCTCAATCTTCTGGGAAATGAGAAAAACTGTTAAAACATCACTGGGACATGAGGGGATGCGACCTTTTAAAAAAGGGACCTGTAAAGTCATTTTTGTTACCTTGTTCCCCATATATTGATCTGTTATTGATAAAGATATGTAACATTCCCCTTGTTTAGCCATAAAGTGTGTAAATCATCAATTTTGAGCTGGAAGGAAGCCAAGATGCCATCTAGTCCAACCCCATCATTTCACAGATAAGGAAAATGAAATCTGGAGAACTGTGGCTTATGCACAGTTACATAAATGGTTGCTGTGTGATACAATGGTGTGTAATCCAGTATCTAGAATTAATTCCATTTGAGATGTTTTATGTTTTATGTAACTCTTTCCTTTCTTAGTGCAGATGTTTTAATAATAATAAAAAAAATAAGGTAACATTTATATAGTGTTTTAAAATTTTGAAATATTATCTCATTTGATCCTTACAGCAATTCAGGGAGATGGGTGCTGTTATACTCGTTTTATAGATAAGAAAATAAGCAAATAGAAATTAAGTGACTTGCCCAGTGTCATATAGCAAGTAAATTTCTAAGTTAGAATTCTAACTCAGGTGTTCCTGATTCAAAATGTAGTTCTCTGTCTACCATGCCACCTAGATTGACTTAAAAAAAAAAAAAGAAAAGAAGCAGTATTTGTCACTAAATATAGGAAATAAAATGCATAGAACTTTTTAGAATAAGAAAATCTTTTGAATTCAGGGAATGACACTAATTTATACATGGCACTCTAGGAATGGCTTTCCTTCTTATATCATCAAGTTTTAATAGTCATTTGCTCCCAAATTTCTTATTAATAGCATCCTATCCTCTGCTCTTGTCTCTTTCTTAAACCTTTCCTTAAACTTTCACTTATGACTGCTTCTTCTTCTTCCTCCTCCTCCTTCTCCTCTTTCTGCTGCTGCTGCTGCTGCTGCTGAGGAATTTTCTTCCTCAGATTTCTCTTAACACTTTGCACAGATCTGTACTTTCCCCTTATTTCATTCTCCCCTTCATAGTAGTTATTTGTGTAACTGTCCATTCACTACTTTACCCCCATTGAATTATAAGATCCACATGAACAGGACCTATGTCATATCTGTGTTTCTTATTATGGCACTTTGCATATTTTTTGCATTTGGCTTAGTAGAGTCTACTTACCATTAAAACATCAACAGAATTATTAAATGTATCAAAATTACTTGACCACATCACAATGATTTATCATTGAAAGAGAGGAAAATGTGAGGGTTTAACATAGTACAAATGATATACAGATAGCTAATTATTCTGGCATTTAATTACAGAATTAAGGAATGTTTAGCTTGATCATTAAATCTTCAAGTTCTGATTTTCTCTGAATAGTGACCTAATTCAAACTTGTTCTAGACCTAAATACTTCTCAACCTAGCTGGATGAGAATTATATCTTTGGACTTTAATTTACTTTTTTTAGTACTAGTCTCAAGAGTTCTTTCTTCTAGTTATTAAGGGAGCAGATAACTCATATCCTTATATGTCTCTTCTATTTGCTAACTTCCCATTTCTGTTTTCTACTAATTTCTAATTGATTTTCCTCTTTTCTTCCTTATACTATATTATACCTGGGGACTCTGCTTGTCTTTCATTTCTTTTAGTGGGCCATTAGTATCAAATTAAAGTCCAAATAAATGCATAAGTGAATAAAAAAGTATTTATTAAGGCTGAACTGTGTGCCAAGCACTGTGCTAAATAGAAAAGTGAGATAGTCTAGCTCTTATGGAACTCACATTCTGACTGGGGGAGACAGTATGTATGGAAGGGTTCAGCTGCAGGGCAGATGAAAGGGAATCTCTTAATTAACATATACAGACATAGGTATTTGAAAAAAAAACTGAGAAGCTAATGTTCTAGCTCCAGGAACAAATGTATATTCAACAATATGTGTACACTAAGGAAAGGACTTTTTTTCACCTCATTATAACACCACTTGTCACCCACATTCTTGTTTGAGGTGATGGCTTAATCCAATTCCCTGTGTTCCATTTATAATTGGAAAGGGAAAAACATTACATATTGAAAGCAGTGATATCCTGGAAGCAAAAATACTTGTGTGTTATAATTTTGTCTCTTATTTTTATTCATGTTTGTTTGCCAGAAGTCATGCCTTTCTATTCTATGTTAACAAGCACCTCTTAGACACTCACATTTAGAATTCCATTTATTTTTCATTTGTTTTTCATGGAATAAATGTGTAGAATTGGACCTGGCCAACTCAGAAAAATTTCTGTTATCTGTATCAAAAGTATAAGGAGCTCTTTGGCAAAAATGTGACTAACTGTAAACTGTTCTACCCTGGTTTTCTAGATGCCTTTGTATTTTGTAAGTTGTCATTGTGAAGCCCATCTCCCACTTTTGGTAATAAGCCTTGCAATAAATTTTTTTCTTTTATACACCAGGGTTTTATATTTTAAATGTAACCATGTAATCACTTTGGATTTTGACATTTAATAACTCCCCCTGAAATACCTGGGAGGAATTTTACATCTAATTCTCATTTTAAAGGGCTCTAACATTTAATTCCTCCCATGTACTTTAGTGGGAGGAATTAAATGCCAAATTTAAAGTAATTATATATGTAGTGTTAAAAACATCAAATATGCATCAAAAATTTATGGGTTTCAAAGGAAGTTGGGTCAAGACTTAACTTTGTCAACCCGAGAACCTGAAGAGTATGTTCTGTTTACAAAGTGATCACAATCTAGATTGGATGATGGATCGAAGGAGAAGAGAGACTTGAGGCAAGGAGACCAATAAGGCTTTTGCTGGAATTGGTTGCAATAGAACTAATATCTACCAGTGTTTCACTGCAACATAAGTTAGACCTATCCCTAGATTGGAAGCCTAGATTCTTTGGCTTCTGAAATATCATATTCCAAGCTCTCCACTCTTTATGGTGGTCTTATCTAGATTTTTGCAAGTCTCCTTACTGATTTTCCTGCCTCATGTCTCTCAACAATTTAGTCTGTTCCACATACTGCTGCCAAAATAATTTCCCTTAATCACATCTGACTGGGATTTCCCTATTTAATCAACTCCCATTATCTTCTTATTGTCTCTAATGGAGTGAAGTTCAGAAGGATGAGCACCTTTGGTGGAGGGCTTGCAAATCCACTTTTGCTATTCATCTGATTCATCCAACTCTCACTGGTGGCTCCAAGAAGTTGCAATATGTTCAGTAGCCTCACTTTGGTAAACTATCTCAGCAGGTGGGCTAACCTATAGGCTTCAAACCTATTAGTGAGTTAAGGAATGTCTACTCCAAGCATGAGAAGACTTCCTCCAATGGAATGAGAAGATGAAAGCAATTTGTTCCAGTGACCATAAAAGAAGCTGAAGGAGAATTTGGGCTTGGTCAGACATAGAAAATGCCAAGTTCATCCCCTGCCATTGCCAGGGCTGACTTTTGTCCTGCCACTGGACTTTGATGACTTAACCTTATAACTTCGCATTTCTCTGTCTCATTTTAATCTAATTCAAGTGCAAGTCAAGACATTACCTAAGATGTCATTGATGCTTTTTGAAAATGAAGGACAAACAACAACATTATCTCTAGCTTAAAAATGAACTTTTTTGTTTAGTTTTTAAATCCTTATATCACCTGGTCCCAGTCTACCTTTACAATGTTATTGGATATTTTTTTCCTGTGATGTTTCTTTCCAACAACACTATTTGGAAATAGTTGCTCTACATGTCTAGAATGCACTCCTTCATTATTTCTGCCTTATAGATTGCTTCTTTTTCTTTAACATTCATCTTTGACACCATCTTCTTTATGAAACTTTTCTTCATTCACTAATAGTGTTTCCCTCACATTTCCTTCCTTCCTTCTTTTGAATTTGGGATAGAATCTTGGAGTTCATCCAGAAATAGTGAGTGTAATATCTGAAAGATGAAAGGATATCAAGGAGTGATCAAACAGGTCTGAAGAGAACCAAAAAAGACAAACTATAGGATTTTGTATTTATTCTTATTAAATTTCATCTTACTAGATTCAGTCTAATGTTTTAAAGTTATATAAGTAGTAGATGAAGAAAAGGGAAGAAGAGGGAGTTCTCAGTAAATTGCCTCATTTTTTTCCCTGTAAAATATGAGGCAAGGTTCTCAACTGAGAGCACTAAGGGAAGGAGGGTCATGGAAAGTTTGAGGAGGGATGAAAAAGTTTGGAATAGTCACTGTAGAGAGAGTGGAATAATAAATTGATAAATATGGTATAGAAAAATTGCCTGGCATCATTCAGGCCCAGTTGAAGTTGTATAACATAAATTTATAGTGAACCCATTCAAAACAACTGTGTTATTTTATCCACATTCATCCTCAAAGGCATTCCTCTTATGGACATTCCAAGTGAAAGTACTCCTTCATGGAGGTGGAAGTCACCACTTTTCTAGATAACTCATTTCACTTTAGGATACCCAAATGATTAGAAAGTTGTTCCCAATTTGAAATCTAAATTAGATCCTACAATCTCTAGCACTTGCTTTTGATTCTAGCCATGGCTCGAAGGAGAATCTTCTAATCTTTCTAATCTTGTCCTTCAGACACTTAAAGGTAGATATCTTCTTCAAACTAAATATCCATACTTTCTTCAAAATGAGGGGTTTTACAAACTGAAGGAAACTGAAGCCCAGAATGATGAAAAGATTTGCCCTTTATAATCTGTCTTCAATTTACCTTTACAGATTTATTTCACATTCTCCTTTAAAAACTATGTTCTGATCACTGTGGTCTACTCTCTCCTTCCCAAATTAGGTCATCTTTCCTGTAGCACTTTATCTTTTCACAGGCTTCCCTATGTATTTGGAATATGTGACCCCTGGTTTTCTTTCAACATCAACTCATGTATCTACCTCCTTTGAGATACTCTCTCCTTCTTCAAATAGTCATGATTACATTTAGTAAATGATATAATGTATCTCTCATATAGAATGTCCTTTTTGAAGGCAATAACTTTTTATTTTTATAGTTATATCAAGAGGATACAATTTAGCATAGTAAATTACACATAGAAGATACTTTAATGAATGCCAGGATTGGATTTTTTAATATTTGTAAATCTTCAGGCAAATACATTTTTAATAGCTCTTAGCTAAGAATTTGACAGTTTTAAATTTTAAAATATAAAAATGTAATTTTATTGAAAAGTTGAATTTTGGGGTCCAGAAATTCATATTAAATTTCTGGATGTCATCTTAAGCCATTCACTTCCTATATCTTTCTCTTATGAAGCTCTTGTCCTCAATGGGCAGCAGTGATGAAGAAAAAAATAAAAACAAAACACCATCTATATACCTCTAATAACTTCTTGTTCAATACTTTAAAATCTTTAAAAATGCTTTCTAGATTTTACTGGCATGATTATTGGTTAGTAGTCACTCAATTATCCTTCCTCTTAATTTTGGGTGGTTTTTTATTAGGTCTTGGCTATATATTCTGAAAAGATAGTAGACCTTTCTATTGTTATTAGGGCAGCAAATAACTCTCTTAGTATCCAGTCGATATGGAACAATCTATCTGTCTTTGTCTCTTCTTCCTTTCTGAATAAATTTCTCATGAAATTAAGTAACAGAAAGTAGATGCTTCCTATTCACAAGGGTCAGCCACTTCCTCTTACAGAAGAGGCTCCTATTTTTTCCTTAGCTTCAGGTATTCACAATATTAGGTATTTTTAGTACCAAAAGTGATAGCAGAGCTATTGACTAATTTTCAACAATGGATTTTGTCATATGGCATCTTATATAAGTGTGACAATAAATTACTCTTTTTTCTTTCCTTCCTCTCCTCTTTTTTCCCCCTTCCTCTTTGCTCCCTCGCTCCTCCTTCCCTTCCTCCCCATCTTCCTTCATCCCTCCCTCCCTCCGTATCTCTCTCTCTCTCTCTCTCTTTCTCTCTCTCTCTCTCCTTCCCTCCCTTCCTCCCTCCCTCCCTCTCTCTTTTCTTCCCTCCCTCTCTCTTTTCCTCCCTCCCTCCCTCTCTTTCTCTCCTCTTTCTCCCTCTCCCTTGACTGTGTGTAAAATAGAAATTCATTCTTTGAGTTTCTTGCTTCTAGAAAGAAGACCAGCCTGAGCTTTGAGTTCAGCTAGCAATCATTTGTCATAGCAGAGATATAAAATATCACATGACAAAATTCCCCATGCTCTCTATTCTTGTTGAAACAAATCCATATGCTGGCCATTCCTCAGGAGAACTTTTATATCAAAATGCATGTGGGTTTCTTCAAATTCAGAACTATCAGTTATTGTCTCACCTTACCATAACTAACCTTTCTCCTTCCTCACATTGGCTTTTAGTCTGTCTTACCAAACTGACTTACTTTATCACCATCATTGTCTTTATTAGTGTTTACGTAGCACGTTAAGTTTTGGAAAGCACTTTGTGTGTTATTTCATTTGGTCATGGTTCCCTCATGCTTTCACTGTTTCCAATGCCTAGAATAAATTCTTTCCTCCCCTCTACTTCATTCAGTCCCTCTCTTCATTTAAGATGCAGCTCAAGTACCACTTTCTATATGAAGCATTTTAAAAATCCATTTAAACTACCTTTATTTGACTACTTTATATATATTTGTATTTATGCTCTTTATGAGTGAAGCATTTACTATGTGTAAAGTACTGGAGATACAACTAGAAATGACAGTCCCCTGTTCTCAAGGTGCATATGGGAGGCTTTAGCTGTAAATCAGAATTCATGGCCCTGATCAGTAATCATGGATCTCAGAATGCAGTAACAAAGTAGATGATAGTGCTTCTTTTTTTATTGTTATTTCCATTGATAACAATCATATCATTTTTCTATATTGAACCATTTGATAATTCCAAAGATTTTGGTGAAAAGAATTTTCTTCTTGAAGTTTTCAAAAAAATATGATTATAGTACCTATAGGAGCAAATGCCTGGTTGTAAATAATTCCATAGGGGTTGCAAGATGATGGCTGTGAAGACATCCTAATATATGAAGTACTGGACAAAATCTTTAGAATAATACCTTTTTCATGCATCTATATATAGAAAGTCTGTTTTAAAATTTAGAGAATGGCTCAGGAGAGTTAAGAGTTAAGTCAGAAACTCAAGCCATGAACAAACTTAATAGCATCCTTATTCTTTTCTTTGTTGCTGTTTGCTAATGTCAGCTCTGTGAATACAGATAAGAAAGTTTCACAGATCCAAGCCAAGACCATAAAAGCAATCCCTGATCTCTATGCTTTAAATAATAAGTTTGCAAGGTTAGCTATGGGGTGAGCCAATCCCTCCTGCAACCCTTTACTCTTTCTTCCCTTTGCTCTAAGATGGCCAATTATATAGCTCAGATACTAAAGCATAGATTTGGAAGTGGAGGCAAGTGATAATACTTTGTCTTCTCATTAATCATTACTCCAGAATTCCTGGAATGTGAAGAGAACCAGTGAAGCATAATTCTCATGTATCAGATATGAGAATGTGTGTAGTGTGTGTGTGTATGTGTGTGTGTGTGTGTGTGTATGTGTGTGTATGAATGATATGAGGAAAGCTTGGAAGCCATTTTTATGCTGTTATATTTCTTAAACTGATCTGGGGACTCTGGTGCTATATGGTACAGATGGTTGGCATGAAACTCATTCTAGACATATTTTCCCTAGAAGCACTTGGAAGAATTATAATGCCTATGTTTTTAGCCTTAGAGCCCTAGCTATCATTAAAAAAAATAAAAAAAAATTGCCTTCAGTAAATCTTTCTCGAATCCATTAGCTTGCGGTGAATTTTGACTTCCCTTTTTCTATTATGCTAGCAAACTTACTACATAATATCCATTTGGAGAGCACTTGCTACTAAATGTTGGGTAAAGGGCAGAAAAGACTTTTAGCTCTTGAATATCTAAAAGATAAATTCTTTCCCTTGTACTAGAAATGTTGGCTTTAGCAGTAAGGGAAAAAAATAAAGGAATTAGATTAGACAGTGAAGAAATAAAATTATCATTGTTTGCAGATGATATGATGATATACTTAGAGAATCCTAGAAAATTATCCAAAAACCTACTGGAAACAATTAACAGCTTTAGCAAAGTTGCAGGATATAAAATAAACCCACACAAGCATTTTTATATATTACTGACAAAGCCCATCAGCAAGAACTAGAAAGAGAATTCTGTAGACAAAATAAAATACTTGGGTGTCTACCTGTCAAGACAAACTCAAGAACTATATGAATATTATTACAAAACTCTTCTTATACAAATAAGTCAGATCTAAACAACTGGAAAAATATTAATTGCTTATGAGTAAGCAAGCTAATATAATAAAAATGACAATTTTGTCTAAATTAGGCTACTTGTTCAGTGCCATACCAATCAATCTGCCAAAAAATTATTTTATAGAACTAGAAAAAATAATAAAAAAATTCATCTGGAAAAATAATAAGTCATGAATGTCAAGGGAATTAATGAGGAAAAAAAATGCAAAGGATGGTGGCTTAACAGTAGCAAACTAAAACTATATTATAAAACAGCAGTCATCAAACCATTTGGTAGGGGCTAAGAAAGAGTGATAGATCAGTTCAATAGATTAGATACATATGACACAATAATCAAGACCTATTTTAACCTAGTGTTTGATAACCCCCCCAAACTCCAGCTTCTGGAGTAAAACCTCACTATTTGACAAAAATTGCTAGGAAAGCTAAAAAATGATGTCAGAAACTTGGTATAGACCTACACCTCTCACTCCATACCAAAATAAGGTCAAAATGGGTACATGATTTGGACATAAAGGATGCTACCATAAACAAATTAGGAATGCATGGGATAATTTACTTATAAGATCTTTGGAGAAGGGAGGAATTTATGATCAAAGAAGAACTAGAGAACTTTATGAAAGGCAAAATGTACAACTTTCATTACATTAAATTAAAAAGGTTTTGCACAAACAAAACCAACAGAAACAAGATTAAAAGAAAAGTACAAAGTTGAGACAAAAATTTTTAGAGAGTGTTTCTGATAAAGGTCTCATTTCTAAAATATATAAAGAACTGTGGCAAATTTATAATAAGACAAGTCATTCTCTAATTAATAAATGGTAAAAGGATATGAAATGACAATTTTCAGATGACAAAATTAAAGCCATCTGTAATTATATGAAAAAATGCTCTAAATCACTATTGACTTGAGAAATGCAAATTACAAACAAACCAAAAAAAAAAAACAAAAAAAAAACTCTGAGGTACTACCTCACACCTCTCAAATTGACTAATATGACAGGAAAAGATAGTGATAAATGTTGGAGAGGATGTGAGAAAACTGGGACACTAATGCATTATTGGTGGAGTTGTGAAATGATCCAACTGTTCTGGAGAGCAATTTGGAAGGGCTATCAAACTGTGCATATCCTTTGATCCAGTAGTGTCTCTCTTGGGTCTGTATCCCAAGGAAATCCTTGGGAAATTCCTTCATAAAGGAAGGAAAAGGACTCATGTATGCAAAAATGTTTGCAGCAACTCTTTTTGTGGTAGCAAAGAATTGGAAAATGAATAGATGCCCATCAATTGAAGAATGGCTAAACAAGTTATAGTATATGAAAATAATGGAATATTATTGTTCTATAAAAAATGATGAACAAGCTGATTTTAGAAAAGCCTGCAAAGATTTATATGAACTAGTGCTGTGTGAAAAGTTCTAGTTTCAAAATTGCTTCAAATAGCTTTCTCCATTAATTTTCATTTAAAAGCAACAACAATCATCTCTTCTCTCCAACTTCCCCTAACCCCCCCTATTCATTACACTATCATAACTAAGAACTATAAGACTTTACCTTACATCACTCCAACGCAAATCGAGCACTTTAATTAAGCTAAGCTCTCTCAAAAGCTCCAGCAGCGCTTAAGCTACTTCTTCGAATTTGCAATTCAACGCTGCTTCTCAACTCTGATTCCTGGATTTCTTTATGTGACATATTCTTAGTACCTATTGCTACCCCATCTTTTTTACCTATTTTGTTAATTTTTAATGAAATAACATCCAGAACCAAATTCCAGTCATGAGTTTTATTATATCAAATCTCAGTGAGGTAAAACTTGCCTTTTTGCGTTAGTATCTCTTGTTCATTTTGTTTGTGACCTAAATTTTATGTATTTGTTTAAAAATATTTGTAATTGGGGCAGTGTGTTTTACTACTTACTCCTTTTTTAGATTTGTCTCTTGCAAATTTCTAGTTACCTTAGCTGCTATTTTTTTTCTTTGTTGGAGGTACTCTTTCTTTATTGCATCTAGTGGTGTGTGTGTGTGTATGTGTGTGTGTGTGTGTGTGTGTGTGTGTGTGTGTGTGTGTGTGTGTGTTTGTTTATCCTTACATTCTTTTTAGTTTAAATCCATTTTTATTTGATTTGCAAGATAATAGGCAAATGAAACTTTTATCAGTAGCCTATAATTGCTATATTTTAAGCTATGGTCCATAAATTCAAATCCAAATCTATTGCAGAGATACTATGTTCTCATATTTTTGTCTTACAAACCTGCTTTTCTCTTCTTCGTGTGTTGTTTCAAAAGCAGTTAACCCCTTTGTTCCTCAGTTCCTTGCACAAGAGTTCAGCATGATGTTTTTGAGGCTCTGTCTATTAATGTAATTTGTGTCCATTTGAATGACCAGAAGATGAATAGTAATAGGTTTTGACAGGGAGATTCTCTATTATGTTTTGGATACCTGTCCTAGAAATACAATAGACTTTTCTGTTGTTGTTAGGTTGATGGATAGTTGCTTTAGTACCCTCCAACAAGGGATTTGCTAACTACACTATTCTTCTCCTCTTCTGATTCTTACTAGATAATTTCTCATCTGAAGGCTCTTTCAAATTGTTTTGAACATTTGATAAGCTTCAAAAAAGTGTTTGGGACCACGGAGACTGCCTCTTATGGCAGAGACATTGCCCTTACATTGTTTGTGTGTGTGTGTGTGTGTGTTTATTATAGCTTTTTATTTACAAGATATATGCATAGGTAATTTTTCAGCATTGACAGTTGCAAATCCTTTTATTCCAACTTTTTCCTTCTCCCCCCTCCCCTAGATGGCAGGTTGACAAATATGTTAAAGTATAAATTAAATAAAATATATGTATACATGTCCAAACAGTTATTTTGCTGTATAAAAAGAATTGGACTTTGAAATAGTGTACAATTAGCCTGTAAAGGAAATCAAGCATGCAGGCTGATAAAAATAGAGGGATTGGGAATTCTATGTAGTGGTTCATAGTCATCTTCCAGAGTTCTTTTCCTGGGTGTAGCTGATTCAATTCATTACTGCTCTATTTGAACTGATTTGGTTCATCTCATTGTTGAAGAGAGCCAAATCCATTAGAATTGATCATCATATAGTATTGTTGTTGACTATATAATGATCTCCTGGTCCTGCTCATTTCACTCAGCATTAGTTCATGGCTTTTCTGAATCTCCAGGCCTTTCTGAAATCATCCTGCTGATCATTTCTTACAGAACAATAATATTCCATAATATTCATATACCACAATTTATTCAGCCATTCTCCAATTGATGGGCATCCATTCAGTTTCCAGTTTCTGGTCACTACAAAGAGGGCTGCCACAAACATTCTTGCACATACAGGTCCCTTTCCCTTCTTTAAAATCTCTTTGGGATATAAGCCCAGTAATGTCACTGCTGGATCAAAGTGTATACACAGTTTGATAACTTTTTGAGCATAGTTCAAAATTACTCTCCAGAATAGCTGGATGTATTCACAATTCCACCAACAATGTATCAGTGTCCCAGTTTTCCCACATTCCCTCCAGCATTCCGTATTATCTTTCCCTGTCATTCTAGCCAGTCTGACAGGTGTGTAGTGATATCTCAGAGTTGTCTTAATTTGCATTTCTCTGATTAATAATGATTTGGAGCATCTTTTCTATGGCTAAAAATAGTTTCAATTTCTTCGTCTGAGAATTGTCTGTTCATATCCTTTGACCATTTATCATTGCTCTTACATTGTAATTTCTTCATGTAAACAGAAACTTGGTCAAAATCCTTTTAAGGGATAATAATCTAGATAATAATCTAGAGCTGGTCTTCTAACTTCCTTTTTCATTGTTAAGTTGGGTCCCTGGGACTTAATTGGCTATTTTTTTCACATATGGTTCTAATGGTAACTCAGCAAGATTGGGAGGAAGGGTGATTCATGAGCCCTACCATTGTGCTTCCCCTATTGATGATCAATCGATAACAGGCAGACAATTTGCTTTTAGAAAGAAGAATTTTCTGAACTGGTATAATAACAATTAGTATAAAACTTCTTCCCCAGAAATCTGTTATACACTTTCCAGTATATCTAGAGTTCAGGAGAAAGTGCTACAGGAGATTACCTGTTGCATAATGTTAATTTGTAGCTCTAGGTTTCCAAAATCATTTTCTGCCTTTTGTGGGGCACTCATGAAGTTTCCCTTAGACAAGGTATAGCATCTTTGCTTGGATTCTTGTAAAATCTTGAAGCTACTTTTCTTCAGTGTTTAGTTTGTTCTTGTTTTTTGACATGGGCACTTTATCAACTGTTTTGATACTTCCAGGAACAAGATGCTAAAATATCAAATCTTGTAATTGTCTGAAGTTCACAAGGTTCTGATTCCAGTATAGGGTTCAGGATAAGAAGATTATAGTCAAGGCTGGGTTTCTTCCTCAAACAAGCTTTTCCTTCTCAGGGATTGATTAGCAAATTCTACCATTGAGATACCAGACACTCAAAATTCTTAATTCCAAAGTACCTTGTTGATTTGATATAAGCTTCAAGAGATTTGAGCAAATTCCTCAACTAAGACTTCTGTTGCACCTGGTTGAAATGCCGTTAATTGATTGATTGAGTCAATAGAGATTTCTGGAACTTGTTCACAACTGGTTCATGCCTATGATTGATTAACTTAATTTCAATGTCTTCTCACCCTATAAATGCATCCAGGTCAAGTGAGGTGGGATGATTGATTGATTAATTCAGTAGACCCCCACTACCACCCTGACACAAAGTTTACCCATTTCTCATTTACTAATAGAAAAATCAGAAACCTCCAGATACATTGTAAATATTACCTGACAATACTTTTCACATCCAAAAGAGAAAGAAACTCAAGTTGCTTTATGTTAGGTAAGCCACTGGGGGAAAAAAAAATCTCACTTTACTTATCATAAAATGTTAAAAAAAAAAAAAAAAAAAAAGAAAAGGAAAAAAAAGATTTGTGATGACATTGAAGTATGGTAATCTTAAATGTGTTCTGCATTGTTTTTAAAAGCTTTGTGTATAAAATTCATAGTACTTTCTAATCCTGATAAAGTAGCCTAATTTTCTAACTTGCTTTTGTTCAGTAAAATGTATTTCTAAATCCATTTTAAGCAGCTATTTCTTCAATTTGAGCAATTTTCTCTTCAGTTAATAGATTCCACACAAGAATATCTGACTTTTAATGTTAATGCATACTCTATATTCCAAACTCACTATAATAATAGGAAATATAATCAAAATTAAATCCAGTTGTTTAAAGCATATCTAGTGTGTTATTGTGTTAAAACATTTTTTCCATTTTCTCCATTTTGCTAAAGCATGATACCAAATAGTTTTTTTTTTAATACTTCTATTGAAAATTTGGGGTCTTCCTCCCTCTTCTATCCCTGACAAAAAATAATAGAAAAATGATGGGTTGATATTTCTGTGAATCAATGATATTGATATAGATAATTCCTCCATGGGTACATATCATAAACCATATGTGCCTTCTCATATTTTGAAATTCTTGCACATTTCCTTCCATTCCTCCTCCTTAAGTGACCTGCTCTACATGCTTAAAGGCCTTTTTCTATTTTTTGTTTTTTGTTTTTTTGCATATTTTATAAATACAATTATGATGCTGTTTTCCTGAACATAAACTTGGCAGAACATGGATATATCTAGCCTAGTCGAATGTCTAATCTAGATATAGTAGTTTACAGATCAATTTATCTTAAAATTATGTTATCTTATCCTCCTTCTAATTGTACTAATTACATGTTAGATATGGTTCAACAATTTTAAGGTAAGTTAATTTTTAAATGATCATATATCAATACAAGGCATTTGCTTAGCATAGAAATTAAACTTTTAAAAAAGTTGCACTAATGATATCTGATTGGTAGGAAAGAAGTTCAAATTTTAAGGAATTTCTTTTCATTAGTGGTATGATGGTATTTAGTGATGCAGAAAAACCTTCTGACCAATTTTATCTCACCTGTTGTCTATCTCTAAGTTTCCAAATTCCTAGTTAATAATGTCATTCCTTTTATGTACTTTGATTGGTTTAAAATATAATAATTAAAATTTAAATGCTAGCCATTATTGTAATAGTTAGCATTAATATAGCACCTATCATGTGCCAGGCATTGCGCTAAGTGCTTTACAAATATCCCATTTGATCCTCTTGACAATCCTGCAATGTAGATGCTGTTATATCTATTTTATACCTAAGAGAACTGAGGCATAGAGTAAGCAACTTGACACAGACATATTCACACACACCCATGCAGTAAAGTCTTCCTCTTGCATTTCATGTGGTGTGAGGTGATCCTAGATTCTGTAAAGTCTGTTCCAGTTACCAGTACTAATACTGACTTCTGTCAGATACTCACCTTAGAATTGCTTGTTATAGAGATTCCAAAATAGTCTTATGAGTATGTTGTACAATGACTAACCTAATTATGGTGGAAAGACCCATTATAAGAGACTTGCCACAGAGTAGTGATTTTTTTTTTTTTCAGGCCCAATAACTATTCTGCTAAGTAATGTAAAGACTTATGGAGGAAGTACCTGTGTCATGAGATCATGATCTTTGAAGTATTCTGTTCAACTTTGGAATCTTTTTTGAAGGGGATCAATGACATGAGCAATATTTTAATTTGTGCATGAGTTGGATTTTAGTAAGTCAGAGTTGCACAAAGTTTTATTCTCTCCTCCTGAATCATTGAGGTGCAATGGCAGAACAAAAGTCAAGACAACTGGTGATGGCCCATTGTGCAGCAGATAACCTTGGGCATCTTTATTATGTAATTAAATTCTTCCACGGCATCTGATTTAGCTTCCTTTATGGCCATTAGAACAAATTGTTCTTATATAACTATTCCATTGGGAAATTTTTTCAAATTTTGGGGGTAAACACCCCCCTAACTCATTGATGGGTTTAGAATATTCTATTATTTGTGAAAGGTTAGATGTTAAATACTATCTCAGACAATAAACTAGATTTTTGAGTAAATGAAACCAAAAGTAACATTTTGATAAATGGTGAGATGATAAAGACCATTGGATAGCTTGCAGGAGTGGTATGGTGGCAGACTAAGGATCCTCAGTAGTCCAGGGGATAACTAAAGAGCCAAAGAAATGTGAAAAAAAGCATTGATGACTACGTTCAGTTTTGCCTCCTTGAAAATAACTATTTACTCCCTGATATTACTTGCCTTTAACACTGATGAATGAACTTATCATTCCTTCTGTGTGTGAATCTCCTCCATTTTTCTATTTTGTATTTCCATTGCTATTCATCTCAGTCAGGCTTAGGTTTGGGAGAAGTTTTAGGGAAGGATGAGCCTGACAGAGAATCATGCTAGTAATTTCCTATATCATAGAAGTATTTGTTCTAGAAGTAAACATTTAACTTATAATTAAAATAAAATGACTTTTAAAATTGCATCTAAAGCACTAATACAGTAATAATTTTAAATTAAAGCTTTGAAAGTAGACTCTAACATTAATTTAAACACTAATTTGGAAGTCAAAGGATGCAAACTTTTTTTCAAAAAAGGGAAATTTTGGTTTTATGCTACTAGTTTAGCAATGTCAGGGTACAAATCTCCCTTGAGATTGCCAGTGCTTTATGGATTTAAAATACACATTCATTGTAGGATTCTGAAGCAACCGTTCTTTTGTTTTCTTTCAAAGACTGTTTCAGATGCTGATCATATGACAATAAGGAGACACCATTATAGCAGATTAAATAATTCTCATTTTCTTCCCACATCTGTAGGATTGAAGGAAATTAGTTGATCTCATTTTCAAATTATATGAGGAGGATTTGTGTCTTACTATTACCACAAAAATTAAGGTAATATTGCCGTTCAGTTACAATAACTCAGGTTTCATGAATAAACCAGAGCATGTTTTGAATTACACATATGAGTCACTGTGGTAAGACTAAGGTCCTAATCCAGTAAATTATTTAACCACTTCAAACCTCAGTTTCCTTTCCCCTGAAGTGGGAATAATAATAACTGCAGTATCTTTCTGATAGGATGATTTTGAGACTCCAATGGGATACTGGCATAAGATACTTTACAAATGTTAAAGCACTATATAAATAGTACTTTTTATTATAGAAGGAGTTAAGTGATTCTGCGTGGTGTGGTTAGTGTAATTATTGTGGAATTCTCTCCAGAGCATGTTACTGGCAATTACCATGGATTATTATGAGTAAAATTTCCAAAATTATATTTCATAGTTTTGAAGCTGAACTATACAGCCTTGCATTATTCTAAATGTTTACTTTTTTTTTTTAAATTGAGGATAAGGTAACTGCAAAGAATGTGGTTGTCATGACATAATCCTATCTCAAGGTATTTGAAATGATTTTTAACCCCAAGATTGTGATTATTTCCTGATTGTCATACAGCTTTTTCATGCCATATTGCTTAATTATGGTGCTACACTGCTTTGTGTGTGTGATAAATTAAGTTTACTGAATTGAGAAATGTATCAGTACTCAGAACTCAGATTGAAGAGAGAAACTACATGAGCAGGTGTTTTTATTTTGTTCCTGCTGCTTATATGTTGTCATACTCTCTCTGGAAGATATATATTTTTTCCTTACAAGATACCTCATATCCTTAGATCATACAAATAATATCTTTGTGGCATAATGATCCCTATAGAGCTTGTTATTAATATATATTCCTGGGAAGGGAATTCTTCATCCTTTTTTCCAACTGCAAATCATATGGGATCTGTCTGTAGATACTTTCTTTTTCTGCCTTTTGACTGGCTAATTTTTCAATCATGACATTGGATCTTTAAACATTTCTCAAATTTTTTCAAACAGGTGCTAAACTTCCTGATTTCTTTTAAGGACACCACTATTCTTCTAGGCTCCCAAGTTCATAAACTTAGTATATCTTCAACTCTTTACTTTCCCTCACAGTGCAATCTAGTCAGTTGCCAAATGTTACTATTTCGATCTTCATAAAACCCTTCACATCCAACTCCTTTTATTTATTTGTATAATCACCAATCTAGTTTGGGCCCTCATCATCTTTCTTCCACAATAGTGCAATACTTGCTCTTCCTACAGCAAGTCTCCCCTATACTTTTCATATGGCTGCCAAATTGTAAACTATATCATTATCCTACTTAATGAACTCCAATGGCTCCTTATTGTCTGTAAGTTCAAATATAAACTCCTCTTTGTTTCTCTTAAATCCTTTTATAACTTGGCCCTAATCTATCCTACTGATTTCATTATATATTATTCCCCTTAGTGTATTCTAAATTCCAGATAAATGGGCCTTACAATTGAATGGACAACCTATAGAACTCATCCATCAAAATATATTTACATGCAAAATGCCTTTACACCTTAAATCTATATAAATGTGAGATATTATTATTGTTATATTTTGAACTGACACTATCAGTGGACCTACAGTTGATTAAGAGGAGGAGAGGACAGTATTGCCTTTAGGAAATTTCATGGCATTATTCTGGACCTTCTTTTCTTAATACTTTATACTATTTCACTTGATTACTTCATTACTTGTCTCTGATTTAATTATCATCTCTATGCAGATTCTCAAATCTATATATACAGTTCTAGCTAGTCTTTTCTGAACTCTAGTCTCACCTCATAAACTGTCATTTGGAATCTTGAACTGGATTTCCTGTTAAGATTTCAAACTCAACATGTAAGAAGTAGAACTCATTTTCTTCCACACATTTTCCACTTTTTCTGAACTTTGCTATTGCTGTCAAGAGTACCATCATCCTTCCAGTCATCTGGGCTTTGCAACCTTACTCTCATCCTTAACTCTTGATTTTAATCTCCTTCCCATAACTTTCCCATAAGACATATCTACTTCTCTTAAATACTTCATGTACCACCTTCAGACTATCACTTGTTGTCTAGAACTGATCTTCCAACTGTTTTCTGTGTACTAAAAAAAAGTTTCTCTTTTGATCATCCCTATTGCTAATCTTCCATTACCCCAGCCTACTTTCCCCTCTTCCATATTAAGAAACAAACAAACAAAAAAAAAAAATAATCATTCAAAAAATACCCAAAACTTTCTGACAAATAAACATAGCCAAATAAGACACATCTACACAGTGTTTATGTCTAGGAATTTATATTGTAGAACTTTGTGTCTATTACCTTCCTATCAAGAGTTCAGTAGCATGCTTTATCCCAAGTCTTCTGAAGACATTAAGACAGAATTCTTAATTCTTTCAAACTTGTTTTTATTTTATTGTTGCTATTCTTACTTATATAAATAATTTTCCTGATTCTTCCCATTTCACCCTACATTAGTTTTATATTACCCAAGATTCTCTGAAATTGTCTCTTTCATTATTTCTTAGCTTTATCATATTACTTTACATTTGTATACTATAATTTGTTCAGAAGTTTCTCAGTTGTATGAGAGGCGATCTTAAAGAATTCTCTTCACCTTAAAGTCTACTTTGTTCCTCTTTTCTCTACCTCCCAATAAAATCTCACTTTAGGATAAGAAAGTTTATTTTGCTTGTAATGATTTTCTCCCCTGTTATTTTCTTTCTTCCAACCCTGCACTCTCATCTACTCTCATGTTTCTCTGTTGAGTTTGATGTATTTCTATATCAAACTGTGTGTATGTGTTCCACTCTATCTTCATTTCAGTTAAGAGTGGTATTCTTCTAAGATCCATGTTTGTATAACCTTCTTCTTGTATGCCTTCATTAAGAAAAATAGCAAATTCTGTTTCTTTCATCCTTTTTTTCTACACTAGTATATTTCTTTTATTCTAACTGCTATTCATATCCTAAGAATAAAACAAAGACCTTTTTTTCCTTATATTTTACTCCCTCAAAACTGTTTGGAAACATTAAGATTCTGAAGGAACACATTTCTCTCTCTTTATATGTTAGCACTACATCATATAGCTCCTTACAATTTCTGAAATAAATTTAACTTTCTAGTTTCTTTGGACTCATGTTGGGATTTTAAACTTTCTACTGAGTTTTGGCCTTTTTATCAAAAATAATTGGAAGTCCTCTATTGTATCAGAAGTCTATTTTTCCTCTTGTAGAATAATACTTAAGTTTGCAAATAACATCCTTGTCTGTAAATTCCTATCTTTTAAAAAGTCTTTTGGAATCATATATTCCAAGATTTCATCTTTTTTTGTTTTTACCATTTTTCTATTAAAATATTTATTTTCCTTATTGTTCTTTCCTCCAGAACTTGTCAAAAAAAAAAAAAAAACCTTCTAGTTTCATTTCTTCTGGAAATTCATGTAGTTCTTGTGAGGAATCTATTTCGATTTTCTGAGTATAATTGATATAACATTTTTTATTCTCTTTGGGGAGATTCCTAAATTTATGACACCAAGATTAAAGTGGAGGCAGAATTTATCTATGATTTTGTATTTGCAAATGCTTGTGCCCTCACTACAGCTTCTGAAGCTGTGATGTAACAAAGTATGGATCAATTCTCTGGTGCTTGTGCTAATTTTTAGCCTAATAATCAACACCAAGAAAACACAGGTGCCCTACCAGCTAGTACCATACCATCCATATGCTGAACTACTGGTTACTATAAATGGAGAATTTATGAATGTTGTGGATAAATTCATTTACCTTTGCAGTATGCTTTCCAGGGATGTATACATAGATAATGACATTGACACATACATTATAAGACTTAGCTCAGTGTTTGGGAGGCAACAAACAGAAGAGCTATTAGGTTACCTGCTAAACCAAAGGTCTAAAGATCTGTTGTGCTGACTTCATTGTTGTATACCTATGAAACCTGAACAGTATATAAGCACTATGCCAGGAAACTAAATTGCTTTCATTTGAATTGTCTTAGGACAATTCTGAAGATCACCTGGTACGATAAAATACTAGACACTGACATCCTTTCTCAAGCTAAACTGCCAAGCATTTAAATTCTTCTGCCGCGAGCACAACTCTGATGGGCTGGCTATGCTGTTTCATTGCTTGCTTAAAAGATTATTTTGTGGAAAAGTCAAACAGGGGAAGTGTTCATATGGCAATCACAAGAAGCAATATAAGAACTCTCTCAAGGTCTCTTTGAAGAACTTTAGAATTAATCATATGACATGGAAGACAGCCTGATGTACCTGCATCAAAGAAAATGCTGTATTCTATGAGCAAAGCAAAATAGAAGTAGCTCAAAAGAAATGCAAGATGAACAAATTTAGAGAATCCATCCCAAATGTTCACATGGACTTTTAGTGCCTGACCTGTGGTAGAGCATTCCAAATTCTTATCGATCTGATTAGCTATAGTCAGGAATACTGTAATTTGAGGCTTGATATCACTTAGGTTCTCTCTGAGAATGAAGAACAACCACCAATCAAATTTATTACAATTTTTATATTGATCAGTATTTCTTTGATTTATTACCTTCTCTAAGCTCTAAAAGTTCCTGAAAATGGACTTTATATCTGGTCAGGGATTAGTTCCCTGACTGTGTTGATTATCAGCAAATCATTTAACTTCTCAATCACTTCAGAAAACTCTCGGACTAATGTACAAAATGGTTGTCAATCTGTATTGAGAGAGGTGTTTTCTTACTGAGAGTTCTTCATGAAAATAAAGTCATAGCACTGAATCAGTTGGATATCTTTTTGGATGTCTTTTATGGCTACAAATTATGGACACCACCATCTGCAAAAAATTGAAGTTAAATATCACCCAAAGGAGAATAGAGAATTATATAATGGATGTCCAAAAAGGCTTCATTGCATTTAACCAAAAACAAATATGCAAAATAGTATAAAGGATAGTATTAAAGAAATATGTAATTGAAAAATAATGTGGATAGGGAACATGGTGAGAGTGAGGAATAAAAGCAAAAAGCTTAAATACTCCACTGATAGGCATATGATATTAGAGAAATATGAGGAAGGCCTCTGGAATACTGGGTATCATACTGAAATAAACTTATGAGAGGTAATAGTTGTAGGATAAACAGGTATGAATGAAGCATAGTTTGTATCACTGGAAAGCATGCCTTCATTATTAGATCACAGATTTTTTGGAATATTTTGGGTAATTGATGTGCTTAGTATTTCTACTTTGTATATTATTTATTTTTTTTTTTTTTTGCCCTAGAACATAAAAATTCACTGCTGCTAAGTATGCATTTTTAAAATATTCCCATTCAAAAACTGCCATAGATCTTTGAAATATTTTTTCCAATAACTCATTGAGCTGTGTGTGTGCACGTGGATGTGCGTGATGGTCACATTATGATCAACATCATTTTTTGTGACTTATCTTGCTTTTTCTTTCAGTACTTAGGTGTTATACCTTTGGATATATACATATTCCACAACATTGTTTCATTGCTTAGACTTTAGGCATAAAGTAGATTTCCTGTTTTTCTTGACATTATCTATTTTTGTAGTTTTATTTGAAATTGTGACTGGAATTTCTGCTTTGGAGGAAATCATAAGAAGTATAATTTGGTTTTAAGCCATTTTTACTTCATATATGTCTTTGTCATAAAATATTTCTTATGTGTAGGAAGTTTTTCCTTTTGAAAATTTATTCTTTCATTTTATTGGAAGTTGGAAATCCACTTACATTTATTATTATAATTGTTAAGGCTTTCTTTTCCTGTTAAATTCTGACATTAATTTGATTTTCAGCTCTTTAAAAAAAATAGTCAATGATGAATCTTTGTGGTTTAGTTTGTTTACCTCAATCTGATTTCTCTTTCCTCCTAGACTCTAATCATTTTCCTTGTTATTCTTATCCAGTCCAAATTCCTTGTTTTTTTAAATTATTATTATTGTTTTGTTTCTGTTTCCATCATTCTCTTCTCCTTCTTTGACTTTACAGTATTCCTTTTTGAAAAATGTTAATTTAATTTATTCCTTTCCTATTAATTTCTTCTGCCCAGAACATGAAGTCCTGGGCTAGCTCCCTGAAGGCCTCAGGGTCAGCCAGAGTCAGGATGAGCAAAAGTCCTTGGTCTTTAGGGGGAGGAGTGAAGGAGATGGACAAAACTGCCAGAAGTTTTGCCAAGGATCTAGAGTTCAGAATCTCCATATTTTTCTCCTATCTGTCCTGCAGCCAAGTGAGTCTGGCTTGTCTCTCTCTACTCTCTAATCCCTCCTATGATTATCTGTATATGCCAAAAGATCGAGCCAGCACCAAATAGTGAGAAAGGCCATTTTCCCAAGCATATGCTAATAGAGTAATTGTCCAATAGGTAATTAGCCTTAAGTGCTTGGTTGTCTGATTCAAGCACATCTTTTTAGAGTTTCAGTCCTTTACAAGAACACACTATTTTCTTATTACCTGTTTTTACTCATTTTTTATTCTGTGATAATCAACAAAGTGAAGTCTTTGGAAGTCAAAAAGCTTTACTTCTTTCTTTTACTTAGCCAAATTATTAGTTTGAATATGAGCTTCCTAAATCATTTTATTTCCCATCTCTTTTTAAAAAATGGTTCTTTCAAGAAATATTATTCCTAGAAATATTTATTAATGATGGAAGAAGTGAGGGATGGTAGTATGTATCCATATTCTATATCCAGCGTCAAAGGGCTCCATACAACTTCAAAGTTGAAGCCCTTTCAGTCATTTTTTGACCATTCTAAAGCCATAACCCATCTCTTTGAATCTATTTCTCATTACATTTCTATTTCTTTATCAGATAATTTCCTATTCAACTCGGACTTTTCTTCTCGTAGGGTGGCAACTGATCTTGGGAACCACAACTTCTACCTTAAAGTCTTGTGAAGTGGGAGAAAACCCAGTTTTAGGAAAAGGCATCATACTTACTCCTGGAATCTTTCCTTTTATCAATGGAACCCAAATCTTATTCCTGCTCAAGGTTTTATATCCTCTGTGATGATTTCCTTTCTAACTCAAAATCTAAATGGGGTTATAAAATTTCCTCCCATCCCCATCCTTTAAAAGGAATTTTTTTTTTTTGTACTAATGCTAGACAACTTCTCCTTTTCTTTCTTTTCCCTACGTGAAAGACCTTTTTCTGTGCTTTTTTATCCATCTCCACCTCCCAAATTATTCATTAATGAAGGAAGAATACAACAGTTTTTTTTAGATAAATACAAATAGGTAGAACTAATTTTTTAATCATGCTCCCATATTTTTCATACATTTCAATGATATCTTTACCATTCTTACCTTTGTAAAGTAATTACTATTAAAGTATATGTTAATCTAATTTATAAGGTCTTACAGAATTTTTCACAGCATTTCTCTAACTTCATGCTTTGCATCAAATATTAGTGCATAAACTGCAATTATTTTTATGGTAATTTCTTAGCAAATACGTGAACACTACAATGTAAAATGAGGCTAGATCAGAAACAAGGGATGAGGAAGACCAAAGGCTTATAGCTTACACATAGCCTTTATTCCTCTACATGATGAACACCAAATATAATAAGAAAAAATTAATTATTTTAACAGATGGGAAATTATGTGTAATTAATGTGGGAGACATTACTGAATCAACTGTGTATAGTCAGACCACTGACTAATAAAAATTAGTATAAAACTAGAAGAACAAAAACAATTTAAAAAAACTTTTATTTAAAATAATCATATTGATGCCAAATAAATGAATGTGGATAGATAAAAGGACATTGACATCAATTAACAATAATTTATATGACGTTTAACTGGTATAAATCAATTGTAACTAGAGACCAAAAGAATCTACAATTATCCTTGACATATATTTGATTGACTTGATAGGTGAAAAAAGAACTCATGGTAGACTTGAGCAGGCTGTATCACATAAATAATATGAAGTTTATAAAACAAAAAGAGTAACATGTATCATCAAAGAAATGTATGCAAGAAAAAGGAGATAGCTTAGTTACATGAGAGAAAAGGATAACCAACAAAGAACCTCCATACTGTATTGGAATTTCAATGATGTTAAGAGACAGTGAAGAACTTTCCAGCACATTGGGTTATTCCTCAGTAGTGGACTTATGGGAACACAGATAAGAATTGTATAAGATGGGAAGACATTTATAGTTGTGATTTATATGACTATATAGCACTTTCCCTGAATTTACTCCAAACAGCATTCATAGATTGAGTCCTGAGAGGGGTAACTGCTACTCTCCTTTTGGGCTTTAAGAATAACTCTGAGAGACTTACATGAACTGATGCTAAGTGAAATGAGCAGAACCAAGAGATCATTATATACCTCAACAACGATACTATTTGAGGATGTATTCTGATGGAAGTGGATGTCTTCAATAAAGAGAACTAACTCAGTTTCAATTGATCAAGGATGGACAGAAGCAGCTACACCCAAAGAAACAACACTGGGAAATAAATGTAAACTGCTTGCATTTTTGTATTTCTTCCCGGGTTATTTCTACCTTCTGAATCCAATTCTCCCTGTGCAACAAGAGAACTGTTCGGTTCTGCACACATATATTGTATCTAGGATACACTGCGACATATTTAACACATAAAGGACTGCTTGCCATCTGGGGTGGGGATGGAGGGAGGGAGGGGAAAAATCGGAACAGAAGTGAATGCAAAGGATAATGTTGTAAAAAAATTACCCTGGCATGGGCTCTGTCAATAAAAAAGTTATTAAAAAAAAAAAAAAGAATAACTCTGAGAAGCTAAAGGTTTTTTACTCCTGATGCTCCATGAATCACCACCATCACACCAATGGGGGTGTACTCTTCTTTAACAATCAATCAGCTGACTGACTACATTAGCTGTTACAAAAGGGATTTACTGAAAAAATTTAAGTTGTAGTTGGTACAGTACATTTTTTCTCCACACTCCATCCTCAAAGCAGGGCACACTGTCTGCCTCTATACATACCATCCCTAGAGATTTTAGACTAAAATTTAAAGTAGCAAGACACATGTAGAAAAGAACATGCAGCCAAGAGGAATCCACAACTGCTGGCTCTAGAATTCTTTCTCTTCATGTAGTCTTCATTAAGTTGATCTTGTGTGATGTAGGTGATAGATGAATTTCTCCACTGCTGGCCCAGTTCAAGCAGATTGATTAGCCACTGAGGGTTGGATCACTCAGTTGCCATCCTTCAATCTTGCATAACCTTGCTAAGTTTGAAAACACTGGGTATATCCTTGAGTATATATATCTCAAGATTGTTGCTCATTCACCTCTGGATTCCTGAGTTTATTGCTACCAGCTCTGGTGGACTTCACGCCTGACTTGACTTGATAGTGACAACTTTGATGGGACCTATGGAACTTTAGTTCTGTCATCTCAATATACTTATTCATTTAAATCAGGAATGAGCAAACATATAAAGGAAACTGAAGGATGGTTTGCCTATGGACCCATAATAACTGGGGGGAAATATAGGAAAACCTTCCTTTTTTTTCTGTCTGGAAGCTCAGAACTGTATTGCCTTCTTATGGCCACTAAAGAAAGGTGCTGAGATGTATGCACACTTGTTTTAAATTCACCAACTCATTGCTTCTACTTTTGCAGTTAATTAGAAAATTCATTACATTGGACCAATTTCTAAATCACTTCTGACTGAAACTCAGTTCCCCAAAGTTTCCATTGAGTTGGATTGGAAGCAGTCAGAGAGTAATTGTGCATGTTTTAAGAACTGAAACTAAGCAGAGACTATCTTGTGCATGCATCCTTCAGTGGTCTCCCAATGACCATTCCATTTGGAGGGATCACTAATGTCCATGAGATGTTGGGTCTATTTGAATATTTGAAGAATTTTAAAAATTAATTTTGTCATAAGGTTTCACATAACAACTAACCTTTCTGATTGAGTTTATTGTAGTATTTTCTTTTTCATTCAGATTTTTACTAGTTAGCTTCTTTCAGTACATATTATATAGTCATATTGAATCCTCATGCTCACTTTTTTTCCCCAAAAAATCAGATTTTCTGCTTTGATTTCTTTCCTAGACCATCTTATCTATTTGTTATTATTCCCTTTACATTAACTAGAACGTTTATGATGAATTTGAGATGATAGAGTGTTAAGAGTTCAAATGTTGGAGTTTGTTCTCAGAGGACAGCCGGTTTAGAGGCTTAGAGCCCTTCGGATGTCTCCAAATCCAAAGGTTCTGTCCTTCAGCCTCTGCCTCTGCCTTCTTCTGCCTCCAACAGAGATGGAAGATCTCTCTTATCTCCTTCTGGGGAGCCCAGCCACCAATTTGCGGAGAGAGGGCTTCTGGCGTAGCTCCACTGAAGTCCGTCAAAAGTGTTCTCTGCAGCAGAGTCGTTTCTCTCGAGTCTAGCGCGATCAGCCAGCCAAGAGGAAAAAATGTATTCTGCCATAGATCCTTCATCGCTGGCTTTTTATCTGCCTCTTCTGAGAGAATGGGATTATGGGTTTTCTCCCATAGTGCTCTCTGGCCCAATGACTTTAAGGGAGGTGTGAACTCTCTTGAAGTTAGAAAGTGTACTTTGTGAAGCTAGCATACTTGTGGAGTCCAATGAGTAAAGGTGGGAACACAAGCCTTGTCTTGATTAGTTCTACTTAGTACCTTGTTTCAGGTTCTGGCCAAAACAACTTCTTGTAAGATTAGATCAACTCTAATTACTTAGCAGTTAGTAAGGATTCCAACAATAGAGGGGAACTATTCTCACACACTATCTTCCAGAATTTTCACCTGCTAGGTAATAGGGGGCTGTATACCTGGATCATTACGGGGGAAAAAATTGATGGGAAATAACATTTTACCATTATGTAGTGAAATGTGAAATGTAAAGCCCAATGTGGCAGGTTGATGAAGGTAGCATTGGGCAATGGGCACAGCTACAAGTGGTGAGTAGTAATAGTCATGTAGTAACTTTCCTTTGCTTTTTTGTTTATTTTCCTTCAAAAACTGGCTTGTATAGAGAAGTTTCTTTTCTCCTTATCTTGTTCTTGTTTTTAATTACTCATCTGATGCATGTTTTGATGTTTTAAACAGGTTTGGAAAATGCTGGTTTTAGCCTTTCATTTTATGTGCCAGAAGTCCATCTTTTGCTTATCTAATACAAATAAAAACTATTTGCCTGCTTATTATGTGTATAAACTATTATCAGAATCACCAGAATCACCATGCAAAACTCACTTGCAAACTTTAATTTATAATTTGTTTTAGAAGGGAAGAATATATGGAGCCAGTGAATAATGTGTCCAGAAGCCCTTATTATAGGGTTGGCATGCATTCCACTTAATTACAAGGTTTCTCAAGCAGCACTTGATTTTAATTCCCATTTTTCATTAGTGAAATATAAAATGTTAATAATACCTTTCATTATATTGCTCTTTAGTGGCATCATATATCTTCCATGTTCCCCAAGACTTTTCAGGTTCCTGGTAGCAACTTCTTATATCATAAATAGGAATCGTTCATGAAATTAAAATGTAGTTTTCTCATTGTTAGGAGATGCTGTTAAACTAGCTATATGTTTTTCTAATTATCACATCTGAAACTGATTATGCTAGTAATAGCTTTAAAATATTATTATTTTTAAAAGCACTACTTTGGTCTTAATACTACTTTTTAATCTCTCCTTGTTTCTATGAAGTCTGAATGAGATTTTCAAAATTGAATAATAATTTGATCCGTTAATCTTTTGAAGCTAGTAATTTTATTTTCCCCTCTTTGCAGTCTCTGAGGTTCGCAAATGAATAGAGCTTCATTACTGCAGTCTGCATTTAATAACCATTATCCATTATCTTGTAATTAAGACTCCCTGTAACGAATCATGAGGACAATGCAAAAATACATAGTACATTTCTTTAATGAACTGGAAAATGTTCATCTTGTTCTATTTAGTAATGAGTTGCTGAATAGTCATTAAATCCACTGGAGAATAGAGCTAGATAGATTTTGAAGACTGTCTTGAGTTTGTGGTTAATCTATTAGAATTAAAATTTCATCTTCTATTTTTATCAACAGCTGATTAGAAGTCATTCTGTTTGACCAAATTGATTAGACGACCATATACAAGGGCAGCTGTTGCTTAATGAAAGTTTTTAATGAAACTGTACCATGGAGACTTGTAATTATGGGACTTATAAAAGCTTTTACTTGCTTTAAACTACAAAAAACGATATTGTACTGAAGGGCTTAAATTGGAAAAATAAAAAAATACTATTTGATATTATGATATAAATGTATCAGATTTACTTTCAGTCAATCAGAGTTGATTATCAGTGTATTTACTTTGTAGTCTTGACTTTTTTCAATCTTTTAAATTTTAGTTTAGTGAAACTTATGTAAATTCTAAGAAAAGGCATGACAGAGTTAAAAGACTTTCTGGCTTGGATTCTATGTCTTGCTCTGCCAATTAATGCTGTGTGAACTTAAGGAGATCATTTGACCTTTTTAGGTCTCAAATTCTTCATCTGTAAAAAGAGAGAGGTTTGAATTTGATTACTACCAGAGTTCCCTTCCAGGCCAAAGAGTCTGTGCTTAAAATTGGAGTCCAGTGATGAGAGGACCTTTTTTTGGTAGGCTTTATTTTGTCTCAAGGTGTTTTCTCATGGGCTTGGCTCCTACAAGATGAATGGGAAAAATTGAACTCAGTACAATTCTTAGAAGAGCTTTAAAGAAAGCTTGTGTGTTTTTGGTAATGCTGTCTATTATAGAAATAAATAGAAGGTGTTTATTTGAGGAGATATTTGAATTCACACGCCAGAAAGTTTGGAATAGTAGTGTTAGAAGAAAAACCAAAATTTAATATAATTATTAATTACATTGTTCTTTTAATAGTAGTAGAACATTAATGTGTTTTCTGAAGTAGGTTGGATATAAAGATAGATCAGATCCTTTGATAAAAAGAATTGACAATAATTTAGTTCTCATTTTGCTGCAATAGCCTCTTCTTCTTGCTTCAATCTTTTCTTCATTCTACCATTATCTTATCCTTCCTAAAGCAATTATTTTCCTGATCAAAATCCTTCAGGGTATTCCCAAGTCATATAAGATATAATTCAAATTTTTTAGCCTGGCATTTAAGGCCCTTCCTTAATCCTACTTTTTAAATCTTATCTTCTATTAATGCCTTTTACCAACTCTGCTCTAATCAGATTAGTCCATTCATTGCCTCATTTTCTTCTGTTCTTCTTCCTTCCAGTAACATGCCTTATAATTTTCCACCATAGCCATATTATTCCTTTGACCTTTGAATATTCAACTCTTCCTCTCTGCATATTCATACTAAATCCTACCTATTCCTACTTTTCTTTGATTACCCTAGTTGGAAATAATTTATCTTTTCTACAATAGCAACTGGGGATCCATCCTTACTGCTATGTATGTTGCACAACAGATAGTTTCCTTCACTATTCCAATGCCTCATTGTGCCATGCAGGTGACATTGTGTTTTTGAAGGCTAGATCATTAGGATTTAAGCCGTATTAGGTTTTACTTTAAAGTTGAAAAGTAAGGTTGTGGTGAAAGACTATGTCTACCTGAAAAGTAGTGGTGGTTGTCCTTCATAACTGAAGAGGACCAAAATGGCATCACTATGTTGGAGTCAAGATATAATATGTCTGAATATGACTATCAGATTAATATGAGCTTGGAAAGATTTGCCACAGGTTGGGCACAAATAGAACCTTTGGAATGGAGATATATCTAAATTTTCACATTTCACATTTCTATAGAGTTACTGCTTTGCTGTTTGAAGGGCAGTTTCCATAAATAAGAAGAGATTAGTCATTAGTAGTTTAGCTAAGTGGAGATTAATTATTTGATCATAGATATCCACAAAAGTAAATAAAACTACAAAAAGAGATTTCTTTTTGTTTCTACGGTGATAGTGACAGAATGGTGGATAAGCGGACAGCAAATATTAAAGCTTATAAATTTAGGATTACTTATGAATTAATCATCTATTAAATCTAAGAGGAACTAAAATCCTAATATTTTTTACATTCTCCCTATAAATAAAACTGGAAGAAACTAGGATGTTACATTAAATGAATGAATGACTGATACCTTCTCTTTGAAGAAGCAAACACAAGAGTTGGCATATTTGGTTCACTGTGCTCATTTAGGATTTAGGGACCTTTTTACATATATCCGTGGATACTTAGACATAAGTCATACCCTGAAATTTGTCAGACTAAACTCTTTTTAGTGTCAAACAAGTCAAAGAAATAAGATTTGAACAAATTGCCCCTAGAATTAAACTTGGTCCATAATAAGCCCAGAGTATATATATCTTTATAGATAGGTAGATAAAGATTGATTTCTAGAAGGGTCAATGTTCTTTAGCTACAACTTGTTATGTATGTAGTTGATCTGTATCCAGTCAAAATTTCTCTCCTAAACTCCAGTCCAACATCATAAGCTTGCTATTGGACATTTCATGCTGGCATCCCTACAGATCTAAATCAGTTGCCAGATCATCTTGATTTCTTCCTCCACAATATCCCTCATATCTGTCCTCTTCTCTTTACTCAAATAACAATCACGCTAATTTAGTCTCTTATCATTTCTTGACTGAACTATTGCAATAAATCTCCTAATTTGTGTCCTTTCCTCAAGTCTTTCCCCATCCTAATCTGTCATACAACTGGCACAGTGATTATCCCAAAGCATAGTTCTCACACATACCCATCTTCCACTCACTAAACTTCAGTGTTTCCCTATTTATAGTTGATGTTTAGTCAAAAATAAATCTTTTTTTTTAAAATAATTTTAAGATCTTCACAACTTGGTTCCAACTTGCCTTTTTACCTTATTCTAACTTTATATACTTTAGAGTCAAGCCAAAGTGATCTTAGTATCACTCACAGTTGATATTCTGTCTCTCTTTTGTACTTTTATATAAATTTCCTATGCTTGAAATTCAGTTCCTCCTCATTTCTTAGAATCTCTTGTTTCCTTCAAACTTCAACTGAAGTATCACTTTCTATCGACTTTTTTCTTATCTCCTTATTGCTAATGCTGTCTCTACTCCAAAATATTAGCTTGTATTTCTTTGTATAAATTCATGTCTTGTGTATGTACCATATAAGTAGATTTTTTTATATACTTAAATAAGTTGGTATCTTCTTTCCTAGTAGAATATGGAGGAAAGGATTAAGGGAATGAATTGTTCCAAATTTTTTCTCCCTTCATTTCTTCTTTCCCCTTCCCCTCAAGTAGCAAGCTATCTGATATGGTTATACATGAGTAATCATGGTAAATATATTTCCACATTAGTCATGTTGTGAATGAAGGAACAAAAAAGGAAAAAATCACCAGGAAAAAAAAAAGAAAAAACAAAAGGGAAATATAGTATTTGCATTCAGACTTCATAATTCTTTCTCAGCATGTGAATGGCATTTTTCATCATGAGTTTTTTGGAATTGATATGGATCATTGTGTTGCTGAGAAGAGCAAAGTCTATCACAGTTGATCATTGCACAGTGTTGCTGTTACTGTGTACAATGTTTTCCTGATTCTGCTCACTTCTCTCAGCATCAGGTCATGTAAGTCTTTCTAGGCTTTTCTGAAACATTTGATTTCTTTTTTTCTTTAAGACTGAAAGAAAAGATGATTTGAATTTAGCCTTAAATTCATTTGCAGAATATCATGGAGAAATATGATAAAAGATGAATAATATTGGGTCTCAGAAAAGAGAGGAAATGAATTTGAAAAGAGCTTAACATGACATCCAGTTATGTCAATTCATCCCCAGAAGTTTTAAAGATGAACTGGAATGATGATAACAGATGAAAAATGGAATCAATCTATCAGCATTTCTAGAGGAAACTAGTTTCATCATCCATAATAAAAATATCACCACAATGGGACTCTCACACTTTAGTCCCCAAGATGTTAAATGAGGGAAGTATAAAAGCTGAGTATGAAAAATATTCAGGCCACACTGATGAAGTCTGTGTTGAAAATGACACCATTTTAAAAATTGAGGAATATAATTTTTAACATTTCTGGGAGAAAGACTAATTTAAAAAAATTATAGGAGGCAGCTAGGTAGCACAGTGGATAGAGCACCAGTCCTGAAGTCAGGAGGATCTGAGTTCAAATCTAGTCTCAGACACTTAACACTTCCTACCTGAGTGACCCTGGGCAAGTCACTTAACCCCAATTGCCTTAGCAAAAAAAAAAAAAAAAAAAATTATAGATGATATTAGCAACAATAACCAATAAAGGTAATCATAAGAACATAAAATACTGAACTATTTTTCTATTTTCTCGTCTCTTTAAAAACTTTTAGAGGCACTATGCCATAGAACAGGACTTCTTAAACTTTTTCCACTCATGCCTCCTTTACACCCAAGAAATTTTTATGTGACGCAGGTATATATATAGGTATATAAAATAGATATTCAAATCAAATACTTACTGATAATAAATCATAATATTGCAACTTCCACATTCAAGTATGAGACTCCATAGGGATTCTGAACTATAGTTTAAGAAGTTGAACTATAGAAGAAAGAGTAATGGACTTTGAGAGAAGGCATGGGTTCCCATCTTGCTTATACCTCTTAGTACCTATGATACCATGAACAAGTCACATGCCTTTTCTCACAAGCTCTCCAGGACTTATCTACTAAGTAGTAGATGTTATTTGTATTAGTATTCTATTGTTGAAATGGCAGATCTTGATGTATAAAACTATATGGATCCAGGTATCATGGATGAATATATCTGAAGAAAGAAGCCCTCTTTCACAAGTGAATTTTGACATTCAGACCTCATTTTCATAATCAAACAACTGATTGACAGGTACAAATGCATTTCACTGAGTATATTATTTGCTAATTATATACACTTACCATTTTTCTTTATCTTTTCATACTTACTTTGCTTTACCACTTACCTTCTCCTTTGAGTCCATCTTTTTCTCGGTCTTATTTTTTTCCTTGAGACCTTTCTCATATTTAGTGTTCTTTCACCTTACTCTCAGTTTTTTCCTCTTTTTTCCCCTCCTCAACAAATTTTGGAGTTTGGAAGAGACCATGTGTTTATCCAATCCAACACCCAAAAGACCCCCTTCATCTCCCCCTTCCCCTCATCCACCAGATCTCCAAAGAGAGGGAACCTTCTGAGATAGTCCATTCTATTTATGGATAACTTTTTTTTTTTTTCTGAACTTTTCCCCTTATTTCTAGGCTGAATTTACCTCTCTGGATTTCATCTATCGTTCTCTAGTTCTGTCCTCAGGTCAGATAGGTAAGTCCCAAACCTACTGAACAAAACTTAAAGGTAGCTATCCAATCCCTCCTCCAGGATAAGTAGTCCTAATTCCTTCAATCAGTTCCTAGGCATCATAAACTTAAGGCTTCGTACCAGTCTGATTGTGAGCTTCCGAACATTCTCCAGGTTGTCAGTTTCTTTCCTAATGTATAGTGGTCAGAACTAAACATTATCAATTGTGTGACCCTGGGCAAGTCACTTAACCCTGTTGCCTCATTTTCCTCATCTTTAAAATGATCTAGAGAAGAAAAGGGACAGATCACTCTAACATCTTTGCTAAGAAAACTCCAAAGGTGTTTTGAGGAGTCAGACACAACTGAAAATGGTACAACAACAACAAAATTAAATACAACATTTAGATATAGTCTAAGCAGTGTACAATAGGGCTATTGCCTTTTTATTCCAACATGTCTCTAATGCAAGCTTCTAAAAGTTTTTCCTGACATTTCTATTGAAATGATATATTGTATGCTCTGAAAATAAAATAATTTTCATTTCTCTCTCCATTGATCTTTATCTAAATGCTTTCCTCCATGCTTTTTACTATGGTTCCTGGATTATCTTGTATGAGTATGCTTTCTTAACAAAAATACTCTGTGAATTCATGCTTTTTACTTCTTGCTGTTTTCTTTGTTTTTTTTTTTTTTTTTTTTTTTTTTTTTTTTTTTTTTTAAGAGGTGGTAGGTTTTATTGAGATTATGTCTAGATACAGCTGAACCAGATGAAAAAACTTTTGCCTCATCATCAAAAGACATGGATTTTACTTCTGTATTTAACTCATTCTTTTTTTTTTTTTTTTTTTTTTTTTTTTTTTTTATAATAAATTTTATTTTATTTAATAATAACTTCGCATTGACAGAATCCATGCCAGGATAATTTCTACACGACATTATCCCTTGCAATCACTTATGTTTCGTTTTTTCCCCTCCCTCCCTCCTCCCCCCCCCCCCCAGGATGGCAAGCAGTCCTATATATGCTAAACATGTTGCAGTATATCCTAGATACAATACATATTTGCAGAACCAAACAGTTCTCTTGTTGCACAGGGAGAATTGGATTCAGAAGGTAAAAATAACTCGGGAAGAAAATCAAAATTGCAAATAGTTCACATTCATTTCCCAGTATTCCTTCTTTGGGTGTAGCTGTTTCTGTCCATCATTTCTCCAATGAAACTCAGTTAAGTCTCTTTGTCAGAGAAATCCACTTCCATCAGAATACATCCTCATACAATATCGTTGTCGAAGTGTATAATGATCTCCTGGTTCTGCTCATCTCACTTAGCATCAGTCCATGTAGGTCTCTCCAAGCCTCTCTGTATTCATCCTGCTGGTCATTCCTTACAGAGCAATAATATTCCATAACGTTCATATACCACAATTTACCCAGCCATTCTCCAATTGATGGGCATCCATTCATTTTCCAGTTTCTAGCCACTACAAACAGGGCTGCTACAAACATTTTGGCACATACAGGTCCCCTTCCCTTTTTTAGTATCTCTTTGGGGTATAAGCCCAATAGAAACACTGTTGGATCAAAGGGTATGCACAGTTTGATAACTTTTTGGGCATAATTCCAGATCGCTCTCCAGAATGGCTGGATTCGTTCACAACTCCACCAACAATGCATCAGTGTCCCCGTTTTCCCGCATCCCCTCCAACATTCATCATTATTTTTTCCTGTCATCTTAGCCAATCTGACAGGAGTGTAGTGATATCTCAGAGTTGTCTTAATTTGCATTTCTCTGATCAATAGTGATTTGGAACACTCTTTCATGTGAGTGGTAATAGTTTCAATTTCTTCATCTGAAAATTGTCTGTTCATATCCTTTGACCATTTATCAATTGGAGAATGGCTTGATTTTTTATAAATTTGAGTCAGTTCTCTATATATTTTGGAAATGAGGCCTTTATCAGAACCTTTAATTGTAAAGATGTTTTCCCAGTTAGTTACTTCCCTACTAATCTTGTTTGCATTCGTTCTGTTTGTACAAAGGCTTTTTAATTTGATATAATCAAAATTTTCTATTTTGTGATTGGTAATGGTCTCTAGTTCATCTTTGGTCACAAATTTCTTTCTCCTCCACAAGTCTGAGAGATAAACTATCCTATGTTCTTCTAATTTATTTATAATCTCGTTCTTTATGCCTAGGTCATGGACCCATTTTGATCTTATCTTGGTATGTGGTGTTAAGTGTGGGTCCTTGCCTAATTTCTGCCATACTAATTTCCAGTTATCCCAGCAGTTTTTATCAAATAATGAAATCTTATCCCAAAATTTAGAATCTTTGGGTTTGTCAAACACTAGATTGCTATAGTTGACTATTCTGTCTTGTGAACCTAACCTTTTCCACTGATCAACTAATCTATTTCTAAGCCAATACCAGATGGTTTTGGTGACTGCTGCTTTATAATATAATTTTAGATCAGGTACTTGCTGTTTTCTTTGAATAATATACCAATCTAGAAACATTTTCTGGTTATAGGTCTACCTGAATAAGGTAATATATTTTATGTTTATATATATATATATATATATATATATATATATATATATATATATATATATATCTTTATAAACTATATTAATATTACCATTATCATCCTACCATGATTTTATGAACTCCAAGAGGTCAAGTTGACCTCCTTGCATTAATGCCTCTAGTTCATCTTTCTTGTTGCCTCTTATTTTGTGCATTTGTGGCCTTTTGTTCCAGGCCTTTGGTTTTACTAATGGTCCCATGATTTTATATATATATATATATATACATATATATATATATTTTTGTGTGTGTGTGTGTGTGCCTTATAGATCTCAACTACTCTTCTTCATCCTATACTTTATCTATTCCTTAGGGTATTGTTGGAAGCAGGGAATGGCATTATAGGGAAAGAGACTGAATTTTGTTGCCTAAGCTACTCCCTGAGACTGGCAAGGAGGAGCACTGAGTATTTCAATCTTTCCGTCTTAATTAAAATGCCTTTTGTTATCTTTAAGTGGGCTTTTATTGTAGTCAGCCCCTGGTTGAATTCTTGGCAATGAAAAAAAAATCATAACCTCACAATAACTGTATCCAGTAGGAAGGTCAACTTCTGATGTCAATGCCAGAAATTATTTTTCTCCTAATAGAACCTACCTGTACTCCAATCCCCAGCTAACTCCTTTTAGGGTTAGTTTGTAGTCAATCGTGCTATCCCCCGATTCTTTGTGGATTTTTAAAGAACTGCCCGCCTTATGGTAGTAAGGTAACTTTGACTGCCTTATATTATCTTTCTCCTTGTCATAGCCAGGTCATTAAGGCTCAGTCTGCCATAATGAATACTTCCCTCCTTGTTAATGGTGAGTTGTACTAGGGAACTTAGCTCTCTTCTTCCCCTTGTTAATTGCTAAAACTCCCTTTTAGAAATTAGTGTGCTATCAGCAATGTAATAAAATTTTTTCCAGTTGATTTGGAGAAGGTCTAAGACTACAAATTCTTTTCATTCATCTTGTGACACTGACCTAAGACCCCAATATATTTTTGAGGTCCAAACCCCTTCTCTCCAACATGTCGGGGTACAGCATTTCTTCCCATTTCCTTTTAAGCTTATAGCTCTTGATTAAATTTCTAAGATACCAGACAATTATATTCTTACATACTTTTGTTAGACACAGTCAATTCTTGGTCAGGATACTGTCATTCTTATATTTTAAGGAGGCATTTAGATTTCTTTAATATTGCTTTCTAGATCTCTTCTGAAAATATCACTTATGCTGACACAAATCACTATCCTCCCTGATTTACATCAGAAAGTTCTCTGTTGTGTTTTGGATAGTACCCCTGAATAGGAAGTCAGCAATTATCAGTATTCGAACCTTCTTCTGGTTTACCTAATGGCCTCTAATTGGCAGTGCTTTTGGTTTTGCTGGATCTTTTCTAAGAGGACAAGTAACTGTTTTCTAGTTTGTTTCACTTCAGAAAGAATTTCAAGTACTTTTTATTTAAAACTCTGAGTATATAGTAGTACTTCTTATTTTCTTCTTCCACTCTTTAAATGCTTGATAGAGGTCATGGGTCCTTTCTTCCTTTTCAGATCACCCTCCCTCTCTCCACTTTCTTCCTTCTCAACTCTTTCTCCTCCCTGTTGAAGCACAACTTCTATTTCTTTCTTTCTTTCTTTCTTTCTTTTTTAAACACTTCATAGTCCCTGATATTTTGGAATATAGAAAAACATTTTTCTAGTCCTTTCACCTCACTGTATTTACAAATATTCATGCATTTTGAATATGGAAAGTAGTCCCTTGGCCATGGCATATTTAATGCAAGCCATTCCAAATTCTCTCTCTTCTCTAGTCTTGCTTGTAGTGAGATTTTCTTTTCTCTTAATTTAAATTGCTATGGGTGTGGGGGTAACTATAATCTTGGTGTGTGCATGATTATAATCTTTCTCCTTTAGTAAGTTGTTGACATCTTTCCTTACTCTTCTGTTATCTCTCTACAACTTAAAAGTCACACCCAATTTCTCTGATCTTTTTTTTTATTAACTTCTTAACCTTGCCTTATCTTTTCTTATCTTCTCCTTGAGTCTCCTCCTTTTTCAATCTTTTTCTTCTTTACATTGAGTCCTTCCTCATTGAACCCTTTTTCTCCTTCGATTTGAATTGTTTTCAGTTTTTATTCAATCTTTCTCTTTCCTTTTTCTTTCTCAGGTTAATCTTTGGACTTCTTCAGAAGATAAAACTCTGGAAACCAATTCCATAATTTTATCCCTATTTTGTTAGGGATCCTATTCTACCTATGCCATTCTTTTTTCTATTTGGAAGCAGAAATAAAACTCAGTGGAACAAAACCCAGACTTGAGTTACCCACAGAATTCATCTCTCATCCATGTGCTAAAACACTAGATTCTTTGATAGCTGGAAAATCAGAAATGATTTTGTTATAAGCATAACAACAATGACAACAATTAACCATTATATATAGTACCAGCTATGTGTCAAACCCTGGGCTGCATACTTTACAAATACTATTTCATTTGAATCTAACAATCCTTGAGAAATAGATTCTATTATTATTCACATTTTGCTGTTTAGGAAACTGAGATTAAGGAACTTGTCCAAGGTCACACAGCTAATAAACTATTAAAACAGTATTTTAATTTGAAAGAATCAAGGAGATGGGGCTGTCAACAGAATCAAATGCTATGGAAAATCCAGGCTCCTTGAGGGCAAGAAATATTTATCTGTATATCCTCAGTACACATGCAATCATTAAAGCTTGTTGAATGATTAAATTTGGAAGTGGAGATGAAGATTAAGGAAAGGTATTTTAATTTGACAGTTAAGCAATCATTGATGACCCTGAGAATATAATTTCAGTAGAACTACATTATTTTCTTAGTACTTCTGGAAACAAATCATATTGCTAGCTCGGTTAGTCAGTCAACAAATATTTATTCAGTACCTGCCACAGGCCAGTCACTGCTAAGAATTAGGATACCAAAAAAAAACGACAGAGATTGTACTCAAGTTGCTCATAATCTAATTTGTTGAGAAATGAACTAGTAGTTTAGAAGAGGAAACAATGAGTATAGGCTACTTTTTCCCCCTGGAAATTTTGCAGTAAAAAAGGAAAGAAAATGAATGAGAAGTGTTTGTTTTTTTAGGAAAAGAGAGAGCTGAAAAAAATTGGTTATTAAATGAATCTCTTTCTCTCTCTCTCTCGCTCTCTTTCTCCCTTGCTGTTATTCTCACTCTTTTTCTTCCCTCCTCCCTCTTTCCATCCCTCACTGCCCCTATGTACACATACTTGATTTTGGTCTGAACCTGTAATTTCATCAGTGTGGGAAATACCCAACGTGGAAACTACTTTTTCCAATGCAAATCAGCAAACCTTTTTTTTTTTTTTTAAAGAGAGTTGCCTGCTTAAAACCAATTCTTGATTCCAAAGAATTCTCTATCTACTATGCTGCCACACATCTTGAGGGGAAAAGACAATTTTTCTTTATTTCTTCATTATTTAGTTATTGAGTAAAATGAGCTGACTTTATTTTAATTAGTGACACATCATTACAGAAACAGCTGTGAGATTGTGAAATATCATTTCCTTTTTTGACAGGATTAATAAGCTAATAGATGATATAGTTTGATATAGATGATATAGTATGATTTAGTAGGATATTATCTACCTAGATCTTAGCCCAATTTTCAGTAAAATCTTTCATGCTATGTGGAGAAAATGGAAGGATATGGATTTGATGCTAATGCAATCAGATGAGTTAAATGGTGGTTGGATAGCTGAACTCAGAGTCCTTGTAAATGATTCAATATCAATGAAGTGAGAAGTCTCTAGTGGAGTACCCAGGGATCTGTGCTGAGATCTGTTCTAATGAATTTTTTTTTATTCTACACTTGGATAAAGGCACACATAGTATGCTCCTGAAATTTGCTGATGACATAAATGTGGCAGGGATATCTAACTTAAGAATCAGGACCCAAAAAGGCTTTGTCAGCCTATATTACTGGACTTACTCTAGTAAGATAAAATTTTATAATGATAAAGGTAATGCTCTCTATTCGGGTTCAAAAATCCCTCAGCAAAACAGCAAACCAACAACAAATAAATCTCAGTTTCATGACTTCAAGATGGGAAAGGAATGATTAAGCAGGAGTTATAAGAAAAAATATCCATCAACCTACATTGAAGGGCATAGTTTCTAGGAACAGAGGTGATTGTCCTACTAATATTCTGCCCTTAGTAGACAGTCATTACCTAGAATATTGTTCTCAGTTCTGGACTCAGTTTAGGAAGGACTTTGATAAATCAGAGACTGTCCAGAGAAGAATAACCAGTATAGTGAAGGGTTTTTAGTCCATTGATTGAATTGGGATCTTTATTTTCTAATACTGAAGACCTAGGGTTTTACATAATGATATTTGAAGGGTTGATGTATGGAGAAGAGCCTGAACTTCAGTTTGGTCCCAGAAAGAAGAATCAAAAGGAATCAGTGGAAGCTGGAGATTTAAACTAGATGACTGGAAAAACTTCCTAACATTTAGAGTTGTCCAAAAATGAAATAGGATGCTTAAACAGGTAGTGGGTATGTTATAATGGGGATTCCTTTTGTGCTCTCAAATTCTATGACTCTTATGTTTTGTTAGTAGGGCTAATTTAGCTTACTATTAAATTTATTACTTAGTGACAACAACAAAAATTTCCTTTTAAAAATCCTATCCCAGACTTAAGTATACATAATATAGTTAAGTCTGGAATAAAATTTAATAATAGGAAGTTAAAATAATTTTTTGAAATTACATATGTAACCAGTACTTATATCTACTGTTGAATTTTTAAGAAGGGGAATATTTTAAAATATTTATATTTTTCCAATAAACTTAAATTTTTTTTCTCTCTAAATAAAGACTACACAGTTTGGTTTTCAGCTGATTTAAAGCTCTAAAGAGTTTTCTAATTAGCTTGAAAATTTTATTTCTTTTTGTTTTAGGTTCTGATTTCATTAAGACATCTACGGGAAAAGAAACAGTAAATGCTACCTTTCCTGTAGCTGTAGTGATGGTCCGGGCCATTAGAGACTTCTATCGGAAAACTGGAAAGAAGGTATCTTTATTGCAAGCAGATCTTTTTTTCTAAATAAAAATAATGTTGCTTATGATACCAGGTTGCAGCCATGATAACCTTTTTTTTTTTTTTAATATTGAAGGCATGAACGACTTACCTTTATTAAGATAAATGTTTAATTTACCTTTCATTACAAAAGAATAAATTTATAGTAAAAATCGTTCCATTAACAGAAAGTGAGTGTGAGTGGAGGTGTAAGTGTGTGTGACCGAGATGTAAACTGACTTTCTCTCCTTTTATTAACTGAAGACAATTTTATCACTGACAAGAGATTCCTAAATGGGTTCTTTAACGAACTAATTTTGCTTCTACACAGAAGCTTTCTGGCAAGGCATTGGCTAGTGAAAACAGGTTAATGCAGAAATTAAACTTCCTTGAGGAACGGAAAAAATTGCAGACTAACATTTATTGAATGATAAGCTGTGGTGGTGATATGAAAAGTATGCAATATAATGGGAAATAATCTTTTCCTGTCATTATTGAAGGACACACATAAATTGGTTTTTCTGTTGGGAAACCCCTGGTCCAGAAAAACTTATTACTTTTAATAATATGAGGTGAAGAGAAAATTCTTGAGGAGATGAACTTATTAAACAAAATAATGAAATACTGTGAAACAGCAGGGAAAAGGTAGCTAGGCGTTATATAGCTCTTGAATTAAATATCCATTTTTGCGTTTTATGGCAGTTGGATGTGCTCTCTGGAAGACTGTTAAGCTGAGGAGGGTATATGCTAGCCTTTGTCAACTTTTGAAAAATAATAATTTTGGGGGAAAATATATGAAGTTAAAAGGGAAAAAAGTATATGAGGTTTTTTTTTTTTTTTAATGTCCTTAGATTTTCTCTTTTTGTATCAACTTGCTTGTTAGCTACAAATTATCTTAGAGGATTTTTTTTTTTTTTTATTTTTTTAGCACGCAAGTGGGGAGAATACAGCATGCTTCAAAAATATTTTTACTTTTCCTTCCTGGGAAGCCCTTTAAAGCCAATCTTTACATTCTTTCAGAAAGGAAACTGAAAAATCCTTTAATCCTTTGCCAATTGGATGTGACAACTTTATATGTAGCTACAATTCAAGTTCATTTATGGAGAGGGTCGTTTTTGGTTTGGATGGGCCTCTTCCTTCCAGAATTTTTTCCTGATGAATAACTTCATATCCTGGCATATTAAGAATAGTATTGACAAAATAAATATATCTGTTGGAGATTTATTCTTCTCAGCCTTAGGGCCTCAAACACGTGAATATATACACACATATACACATACAGAGCCATGCACTTGACAATGATATCTTAGTTAAGTAGAAGTGTGCTTGACTTTGGGCAGAATAGCCATGACACAAATATAGATCTGACCTTTGCCTTTTTAAACTAAGATGTCTTAGACGAGAGTCTCAGAATATTCCACTAGTGTGTTCCTTAGACGTTATGAAAACTGAATAATTGTCCTTGGAAACTAATAATTTTTACTATTGAGAACTCAGTTTTGTCTCTTGTTACTGTGTTGATGATTTCTTTCTTTAGGCAGTATGGACAAATTTCTGTCTTTCACTTAGAAAGCTAGAAATACAAGCCAAGTATATTTATGTTAAAAAAAAATGAACAACTGAATAAATGTTGGCAAGTTACACTCTCTTATATTGATAACAACTTAATAATTAGATACTGTGACCTAATAGGGAAAATAAAAACAAACCCCAAAACAAGCAAACAAAAAAAATCCAACAACCACTGATTTAGAAAGTGAATATTCTAATCCCAACTCTGAGTTGAACTAGATTCCTTCTGCTGCCCTTTTTGGCTCCAGCATCTCAGCCTGTAAAGTTTTATGTGACTGAGGTAAAAGGTGTTTTAAGTGTGTGATGCTGTCTGCCTCACAGTCCATGCTGAATGATCCTTCGGAAAGTAAAGATTTAATATTTCATAAAAGGCTTCATTTCAGGTTTATGCTTTTCATGTTTCTTGTTTTTTCAAAGATGGAAACTCTCTTTAGATGCATGCTGTGTCCAGAAGGCTTATTGACCCATGTTGAACTTGATTGAAATATGTGTTATATACATATACACACACAGATACATACACTTATGATTGTGTGTATATATCTCTGTATATCTATCTTTCTACCTGACCACTTTTTGAGATCTTTTCATTATATTTCATTATATTTGAGCTCCTTTTCATTATAATAAAAGTGCAGGTATAGAGAAGAGCAGAAATAGTATTCTTCTACTTCCTTTTTCTTTATTGGATTTTTACCCATTCTCTCAAACATAGCTCAAGTGCCACTCCTCCATGAAGTTACTCTGTTCAAACAATACCTGCAAAGATAGGGAGAGGGAGGAATAGAGAGATTAAACAACAGGGAAAGTGACATCCCTTCAGACTGCATTTTGCTTTATACTTCTTCAATGTTTATATTGTGCATTGAAATTTCCTGTGAAGTTTTATCCCTTATAGGATTCCATGAAGAAAAGTGCTTAGTAACTGTTTGTGGGATACAACTAAATGGCTGCCAATGAATTGTCTCTAGCTTTCCAGGGATCCATTGACTAAAGATATTTGAGAACCAATTCTCAGCCAATTTTTAGCCATTCAAACAAAACAAATGGCCCTTTTCCTTTCCTTTTTCAGATAGGTTTTAAACCAGCAGGAGGTATCCGGACTGCAAAGGATTCTCTTGCTTGGCTTTCACTTATTAAAGAGGAGCTTGGGGATGATTGGCTGAAACCAGAACTCTTTCGCATAGGAGCCAGCACTTTGCTTTCTGACATTGAGAGACAGGTGAGTTGCAGGAAGACCTTCACGTCAAGGTATGGCTCCCCCCAGCCCCTCTTCAATTAAATCTGCATGGGTTTTTGAGAAACAAATTAAAAGTTGCATATCTCTCTGTGTAATACTTGCAAATTATAGTTGTCTCCAGAGAGGAGTTAAAAGTCCAAAACTGGAAATGAAAATCCATCTGTTTCATTTTATTGTCAAATCCCTTTTGTGCCTTTCCTCATCTATCCCTGATGAGTCAGCGTAGTGTGGTGGAAAGAGCACTGGCTTTGAGGACAAAGGGCCTCTCTTCCAATCCCTGCTTTGCTCTGTAAATACCATTAAACAATTTAACCTCCTTAGGCCTCTGTTTCCTCATTTGTAAAATGTAGGAATTGGGCTGGATAATTTCTAACCATTCTTGTTCTAAATTCTATGATCCTTTCCTTGAAATCTATTGAGAGATGGGTTGGGGGGCCCGTTGAATCTAAGAGTTTTTTTAATTCATATTTTGAATTAAAATTTAAAAATTTCCTTCTAGATCTACCATCATGTAACTGGAAGATATGCAGCTTATCATGATCTTCCAATGGCTTAAATACGTGACCAATGAAAGAAGAACTTTGTACAAGAACATCTGAGTATATGTGTATGTAAATAAACATATAAACATATACATAAATATGAACATGTGAATTCTAATCAGTCACTAAAACAATCTGATTAAAAAGAACTTGGGAAGTAGGTCAATGACTGATTCTTTCTTTTGGGGTTGTCTTTTAATTAAATCCAGTAGTGAAGGACAAAATGTTATCTGCCAGGGGCTTTTTGTTGAAGCCCCAAAGGCACATTTCTGATGTTCATCATGGTTATAAAATCATCAGTGTTAATCTTGAGTAAACTTTCTCAGATTACTTTAAGTAATTTTTATAATTATGACAACATGTGACTTCTGTGAAAAATATGAAAAAAGAAATGTTAATCTCCCTTAGTAACATGTTGTAACAGGAGATTAATGTATATCCATGAGCTGCAACAGCAGTAAAGTGACTTTGAAGGGTTACTGAATTGGCACTAATGTTTACCCTATGAAAATGTCTTCAAATTTTGCAATTGTTTTTTAAAAATGAATTGTACTAATGACTTTTCAAGCATTGTTATTTGAAAATTTGAGTTACCAATTTTTAAATAAAAATTCTTGTTTTTAAAATCTATTACAACTTTTCAGAAATCATAATCCATTTATCTAAGAATATTAATTAATTAAAACCCTAGAGGTTTTTTGTTTGTTTGGTTGATTTTTGCTGAGGCAATTGAGGTTAAGTGACTTGCCCAGGGTCACACAGCTAGGAATTGTTAAGTGTCCGAGAGCAGATTTGAACTTGGGTCCTCCTGACTTCAGGGCTGGTGCTCTATCCACTACACCACTTAGCTGTCTCTCTATAGATGTTTTAGGAATAATTTTTGGAGTCTTTTCATTAGATTCTTTGGGAGCATTTTTTAGTGAAAGTCTCTTAGTACATTATTGAATTACAGTGGTTTACATTGAAGCTATTGGGCAACTAAGTGACACAATGAATTAGAGTACGGGGCTTCAAGTCAGAAAGATTCGTCTTTCTGAGTTTAAATCTGGTCTCAGACACTTCCTAGCTGTGTGACCCTGGGAAAATTACTTCACCCTGTTTGCTTCAGTTCCCTCTTGTATAAAATCAGGTATAGAAGGAAATGGCAAATCACGCCAATAACTTTGCGAAGAAAACTCCAAATGGAATCCCAAAAAGTCAGACATGATTGAAAAACGGCTGAAATAAACATACAAGTAATTGAAACTACTACGTGCTAATGAACTGAAAAAAAGACTACATAGCCAATTGGAGGCTGATAATCCATCTTATGTATTCCTAAATCTTCCTAGGAAGCTAGATGACACACTGGATGGAGAGCTGGGTTGGCAGTTAGGAAGATGAATTCAAATCTAGCTTCGGACACATCCTAATTATGTGACTTTGGGCAAATTGCTTAATCTCTATTTGCTGCTGCAGAAGGAAAGAGCAAATCATTTCATTATTTTTGCCAAGAAAGCCCCATGAACAGTGGTCCTTGGAGTCATGAAGAGTTGGGCACAATTGAAATGATTCAATAAGTCTCACTAACCTTTTCTTGTTTCCAGCATTTTGGCCACATTACCTCTTCTTAGCACTGCTGAAAAATCACCATTATTAGCATAAGCAGTTGGTATTGGTGCTTTATTTTTTTTGCCAATGAGAAATATAAGTCTAGGGGACTTCCATCTTGACAAACCGATGAAGAAGTCCATCCTCAGCATTGTTTCACTGGGCTTCAGCTTTGGGCAAACTAATAATGGATTCCTCCATTTTACTCATGGTAATGTGGACCTCCATTTTATTCATGGTAATAACAAAAAATAACATTTTCTTTATGTTTAGTTGTTACTGAGTCATCTTAATTTCTGGTCCAAGGTTCCTTTGCCAAGTCAAGAGGGGTGGATTTGTTTGCTTATTTCTTTCCAACAGATATAGCCCAAACTTCTTCAGTAATATTTGAAGTTCATTGATCTCTCACTCATAGATACGTATAATCATAGGATTTTGTTTTAGACTATTCCTGGTCAAATGAATCGGCCTAGTTTTGTTCCTCTGCTCTTTGGATTATTGATCTTTCAACCAACCTTTCCAATAATAATACAAAATTGACTGTAGCTTCCTCTTTTTGAAGAGTATTCAAGAACTCAATGTAGTCACCATAGGTACTTTCAGTACTCTGAACTGTCTATCTAAAAACTATAAGCCCTAGATTACTATAAGCTCAGAATGATGCATTTTCAAGAAACATATCAAAATCAAATTCCCTGAGGCTCTTAATTAGTTCCTTACTGCCACTTTACTTCAGTGTCATATCCTTGGCACTGTGACATAGTGGATAAAGGGTTGGCCTTAGGGTCATAAAAAATAAAATTGCATTCTCAACCTCCTAAACCTATAGTGAGATACATCAGATAAGTGAATATAAATCATTCTAATACAAGGAATAATGTGAAAATACTGCCAAAGAGATTCAATGGGTTATGGAGTTTAGAGAAAGAAAATGTATGGTTAGGGAAGTCAGGGAAGGGCTTTATGAAGGATATTAGTTCGTCCTTAAGAGTAGGTAGGAATTAGGGAGAACTTGGGGGAAAGTTACAAATGAGTTGCTAATCTGACTGATAGAGAAGTTTCCACATCAAGAATTCTCCACATTGTTGAAATTAGAAGTCTAAATTTAAACAAACAAATCTCTATATGGTGTTTGGAATGATTAAAACTTACGAAATTGCGTAACCTGCTACTTTTACATGTTGACCAACTGCCTAACCTATACGGTAGAATTAATGTCTATGTGGGTTGCTTGGAACACTGTTTACTTGGAAGGGTATTATTAGTTTTGGAACATTGAATACTGAAGGAGCTGACACTGTATAGGTGGATATAGAAAAGGGTGTCATTTACCTTAGCAAACTTTTTACATCAGCCCCAGTCCATCTTGCTCTTTATATGAAAGCATTATATCCATTCATCAATTAATAGTGAATAGTTTAATTATGATGGGTTTAATAACTACTGTCCAAATACCGCATTTGCTGATTGTCCCTTAGATTCTTCTATCTCACAAAGTATAGTGACTATTCTGTCTTTTTTTTCCTGTTTTCTATTCCTATTATTTTTCATTTTCTTCCCCCCAAAAATCCATAGCATGGAGAAAAATCTCTTCAAAAATCTTTGTTATTCTCAAGAGGGCCCCCTGAAATAGTTCTCTGTTAGGGTAAAATCCCATCATCAAACAAAAAGTCTCCAATAATAAGGTAGCTACTGGAACAAAAGACAGAGGCATTTTCCAAAATAAGAAGGTCTCAGAGAGAGACAGAGACAGACACGCACACACACACACACACACACACACACACACACACACACACAGAAAGAGAGAGAGAGAGAGAAATCAGAGGTATAAAAGACAGAGTGAGATAGACACAGAGAAACACAGTGAGAGCAACCAAATTAGAAGGAAAAATATAGAAGCAGAAGGAAAATTAAGAAAGCCAAATCTAAAGAAAAACAAACAGAAGAACATATGAGAGCTCTATAATACAAAAAAAAAAAAAAAAATGCTGAATGTGATGAGATAATTTAAGGATTGATAAATCTTCCAAGAAAAAAATAATGCCTAAGGAAAAAAATAACATATGAAAGGAAGGAAAGACTTCCAAGAAAAAAAAATAATAAAACAAAACAAAGTACTTTAGGCAACCAAATGAAAAAATACTGGAAGCATTTAGTCCTAAAGGAAGGAAAAATCAAGGTTAACTCACTAAGAACCATCACAATCTTATTTCAGAATAACAACAAACAACAAATTTTATAAACTCAAGGAAAAAGGCCCTTTGAATTTAAAAGGAAACTCAAAGTAGCACAAGACTCCTAATTTATAAGAAATAAGAGAAAAAATTGCAATACAGTGTTCCGAATAGTAAAAATTAACTGTCTCCTCAAAATAACATCTTGTAATTCTGAATATAATTATCACTAAAATAATTAGGTGTTTGCAAAAAACAAATAAAAAATCAAACCCTAGTCCTTCAAAAGAATCAAATGCAAGTAGGGTATACCATTATATTAAATAGATGAAAGTTAAACAGATAAAAGACTTAAGATATTACATGTGTGTTTTCATCTGATGTGATGGACAAAAACATCCCATTAGTTGGGAAATGACTGAATAAGTTATGGTATATGAATGTAATGGAGTATTATTATTCTCTAAGAAATGATGAGCAGTCTGATTTCAGAAAAGCCTGGAAAGACTTGTGTGAACTGAGGCTGAGTGAAGTGAGCAGAACCAGGAGAACATTGTAGTGTTGATCAACTGTAATGTATTTGGCTCTTATCAGCAATATGGGGAATTCAAGACAATTCCAATAGACTTGGGATAGAAAATGCCATCTGCATCCAAAGAGAGAATTGTGGGGACTGAATGTGAATTGAAGCATATTGTTTTCATCTTTTTTGTTTGTTTGTTTGCTTTTTCTCTCTCATGATTTTTTCCCCTTTTAGTCTTATTTTTCTTGCTCAACAAGACATGTATGGAAATATATTCAAAAGGATTGTACATATTTAACCTATATCAATTGCTTTTTGCATTGGGGAATGGAGATGTAAACAAGGGAGGGAGAAAAATTTGGAATTCAAGGGCTTACAAAAATGAATGTTGGAAACTGTCTTTCCATATTGGAAAAATAAAATAAAATTATGAGAAAAAAGCAAAACCTTAGAATATTATCTGAAGAACTTGTGAAAGGTAAGAAAGCATCACTGGACAAAACTTAGGTAGCAAAAGAGAGGTCTATAGCAAGAGATATGTAATAAAATTCACTGAGATATGTAATATAATTCTGCTATAATTCATAGCAGATATAAAAGAATAATTTCACATTAAGAAAACCTATGAGCTCAGTCATATAGTTAAGAGATATCAGATGATTATGTTACTCTGAAGAAAAAGCTTTTAACTGAACATAGCATTCATTGTGGTTAAAAATAAAATCTAAAAAGAACAAGCTTGGAAGTGGCCTTCTTTAATATGATCAAAAGTATTTATCTAAAATGATAAAAGCTATTTGCTCTCAAAGAACATTAGAATTTATTCCAGTACAAACAGGAGTAAGGCATGAATGCTTTCTCTTCACTATTATTTGACATAATTTTAGAACTGCTAGTTAAAGAATGACGAAAAAAAGACAAATAGTCTGCCTTTGATATCGTTAATTTGTAGAATTCCTAGAAAAGGACACTCACTATGTAAGTCAGCACCTTCTTTGCAATTTAGTCTTAGAGAATTGAGCACTGAGTACTAGAGCACTGAGAAATTGTTGCTTTCCTAGAGTCACAAAACCAATATGTGAGAGATGAGACCTGTTCCCTGATCAGCTTTGACTTTAAGACCAAATTTTCTATTTACTTCATAATGCCATAGAGTATACTAAAGGTATAAACTGGGGAACAGAAAATGAAGTTATCCCATTTCCAGGTGTCATAATCATATATTTAGAAAATCCCAGAGAATTAGATAAAACACTGGTTGAGATAATTCATATAGTAGGATACTGAATAAATCTACAAAAATGTGCATTTCTATATAGCACCAACAAAAACCAGAAAGTAATTCTGAGAAATTTATTTGTAAAATAATTACAAAGTATGTAAAATATGTGTTAGTCTATTAAGACAAGAGAAAAAAATAGATTACTACTGAACACTAAGGGGGGAAAGTATGACAAATAATTGGAAATTCAAAACTCAGACTTGGGCCATGCCAACATAATAAAAATGATGGAACTACCTTAATTAATTTACAGATTGTATGACATCATAAAATTTCTGAAGAAATATTTTGTAGAAGTAGACAAAATAAAATTTATTGGGAAGAACAAATTTTATAAGAATCTCATGGGATATATTAAGAATAGAATGCAAGTGAAGTGGGATATAGGATTATCAGACCTCAAACTGCATTATAAAGCAAGAGTCATAAAAGACTATATAATGCTGATTAAGACAGAAAAATAGATCAGTAGGATGACTAGATAAGTAAGAAACCAAAGTAAGCAAAGACTAGCTCAGTTTGGGGATTCTGATAAACCTAAGAATATAAATTACTGGGGAAAGAACGCCAAGTCTTGCAAAACTGGAAAGCAGTTTGGTGAAAATTAGTTTCACATTAGTGCCTTTTATCTATTATTACAATGTATTTAAAGTGAATGTTCAATCTGAATATAAAATATCATATTGCAAAATGTTAGAAAAGAATAGAATGAGGGATAAGTTTATCCTTCAAATTATGACTAGAAGTAGAATTCTTAACCAAACCTGTGCTTATTGTCTTTTTCTGTATTTGAATTACTATTTTCCCTGGGTGTGAGATGATGATTAAGAAGAACTGACAGAGAAATCCTCATGATTGCTTTTTGCCCCTGTCTTGTCTGTGAGTCCCAGAATATATGTGATAGGTAGGAAACCTCATTTTAGAATGGAGGTGAGAGTTAAATTCTAAAATTCAGGATTGGCTGGCTGTCTTTTCTTCCTTCCACTGCCCTTGAGATTTAGACTTCTTGACCATGAAGGCTAGAGGAAGCAAGTAATTATTGTCATTGACTTGAGACTATTGAGCTTCCATAAGATAATTGGGCACTTGGGTTGCTGCTGCTGTGACTAGAGATTCAAGTGGCTTGAGGTTGAACTGGTAATGGCAATTAAGACCCTGTTCTGTTCCAAGGGTTTAAGCCACACAGAAGCTGTTTGCTTTTGAACTTGCTTCTCATTCTCATTCAGTACATAGCCTAGGGCCCAGGACCACTCTTCACCTTGGAATGCCATTCCTGGGCCCAATTCCCCTTCTCAGTTCATCCTGGACATATTACCCAGAATTGGGTAGTGAGTGGCAAAGGTGCTGCTTGGTACTTGTTTTTTTGCTCCTTACACAAGTTTAGTTATCTCTAAGTCAGGTTGGGAACTTCTTCTTGCCCATTCCTGGAATACTCCCCATAACGTGCTACTAGCCAAAAAACCAGCCTCTGTGGATCTTTTTCTTTGTCTCCCTGTGTCAACCTGGACTAGAAAAAAGAAATGCCTGATTTTGTATTTTTCTCATATTGCTTAATCAGGGTTCAGTCGGGCATATTTTCTTGAACTGTTTGGAATAAGATAGAGCTTACAATCCTTTTTCCTGCTAGTTTGCCATTTTGGCTCTGCCCTGATACCATCAATTTCTAACCTTTGGTTCAGAAATTTTCCTGAACACACCTAAAGAACTGGAAGGCCACTAGGGGAAAGTTTTATCTAGAGGCAGATGGTTCCATGTAGGAGTACTTGAACTTTTTCCCCCCCTTTCATATCCCTGTGTTTAAGAAAATATATGATCATAGTATATTGAATTTCTGAGTCCTGTGAATTTGTGTGAGGAGTATGAAAAAGCCTTCAACATTTACTTCACATGCTACATAGCAAAGATAGCCCCCAAAATGGTAGTAATCAATATTAGAGGAGCTGTGAAAAGAATATATAAATGCCCTATTGGTAGAGCTATAAAGTGGTCCCAAAATTCTCAGAAAAATGTGTCAAAACTTAGACCTTTTGGATTTAGTGATCCTACCTCTACATGTCCAAATTAGAATTCATCCTCTTAGTCATTAAAACTATTATTTCCCTAAATGTCACTCTTTTTGTTGAGGAACTGTCTATTATCAGTCACTGAGATCCTTAAAGTCAGAATCTTCTTTAATCATTTCCATTTCCCTTTCCTCCTTATCTAATTGATTGGTTGACCCTTTGGTTTGATCTTTACATCTCTCAAATTTCATTCTCCACTAGCAATGCAATTTGTTGCTCAGACTCATCAGAGAATATTGTACCAGAATTATTGTAATGATCTTCTAATTGTCTCTGCTTCTAATCTCTTTCTAATATATCTTCCACATATCTGCCAACATGTCACTTCTTTACCCCAAAATCCATTATTTCCTCTAGGATAGAAGAGGGAACTTAAACTTCTTTTACAGACTTTCTAAATTTTATCCAATCAACAACCATCCGTTCTAGATTTTATATGACTTTTCTTCAATCTATTAACATTCCAGTCAAATTGGAAAATAGCTGAAATACTTGGCATTCAATTTTCAGTCTCTATGTCTTTGTGCAAATTGTTCTCCATGCAAAAATGTATCACTTCTTTATTCCAAAATGGTGGAAGATTTGTCAGATTGGGATTAATTAAAATAATTTGTAATGTTTAGTTTGGAAAAGAGACACTTTTTTATGTGGGGCGGTGGGTGAAGTGAGTTTTAGGTGTTTTCTTCAAATATTTGAAGGGCTGCTTTATGATAAGGGATTAGACTTGTTTGCAAAGATTAGACTTATTTGGATCTAGATGGCAGAACCAGGGGTAATATTTGAAAGTTGAAAAGAGATAAATTTATGGTTGAAGTCAGAAAAATATTCCTAATAATTACATCTATCTATAAATATAATGGACTACTCAAGGACATATTAGGTTCTCCGTCACTGAAGGTCTTTAGGGATTGGATGAAACTTTGTTATTTAAAATACAGTGGAGATCCCTTTTTGAGTATGGGTTTGCCTAAATATACATTGGAGTTCTTTTCAGTTCTGGGAAAAATAAAATAACTGAAAACAAATTGTTGTTTTAGAAATGTGAATAAAACCCATATCATAACTATAAATGTTTGTTCATCAGAATTTTTTCCCCCTTGTAGGATTTACAAGCATGTTAACTAGGCACTTCATGTCCTGCAGCCATGAGAAGCTGTTTATTTTGACAGTTTTAATGAGGATCTTTCTCTGCATGTCTTATGTAACCAGTGATTAACATGGTTCATACTTCAGAAGTCTCTGGTTACATAAAGAGAGCAAATACATTATTGAAAGCTTTGTTTATGGCTTAAAATTTACATAGGAAAAAACTATATCTACCACCAGCCTGATCCATTTCTACCTTTTAAGAATATCTTTTTGGTAATTCTGTATTTATTAGTACTTTGGAAGATATGAACATCCATATCATTCATACCTTGAGAGAGCCAAATATAAAGACTCCTAGCCTTCAGTTAAATTCATGTTTTAAAATTTTCTGACAATTTCCTGCTGAAAATGAGAAAACTAAAAGAGTGATAAATATTGCCCTTTTCTTCCAAGAGTTCTACCCAAATAACTTGATGTCACAATTTTTTTTCCAGGTGTATTACTAATCTTTTCACCTAGATTGCTTCTGAAAGTATTGCTCAAATATCCTACAAACTAAGTGTGGATACAGGGGTAAATCCAAACTCATCTGATTTGAATGATTTTCACTTGTTTCCAAGGACCTATGAAGGGTATCAATTATATGAAATGAGAGAGATGAGAGTAGAATAAATTTGGAGATGTTGCAGGCACTAAAATATTGGAACAAACATCATTCTTTGAATGGTTAATAATGTCCATGATTAGTTTTTTGGTTGTTGGGTATGTGCTTTAAATAGGACACCAAACAATTTATTTTGAACACAAATACATAAAACAATTTTCTTCAGATTTTTGGCACCTTATTTCTCTCTTAATTTATAAAGTTTATGTTTTCATGAAAAAAATTAATTAATATCAGTTATGGAAATAAACACATTTATATACACACTCCTTCAGAAGAAGATGGTTCAAAAGCATTGAACATGGAAAGTACCAAGCAACATGACAAAAAATAAAATTGTTTATAGCTTGACAAACAGGAAGTCTTTCATAGTGACAGATCACCAAGTATTTAGAAAAAAAAAAATCATTATTTTAAAAGAAAGGTAAAGATGAGAAAAACTGGATACATCTCCAACATGACCTATTTAAACAAGATGTTGAATTTACAAAAAAATGGAAAATGGACTCACAAAAGACATTGAGTCTAAATATTTCTAAGAAATAGTAATTATCAATTAATGCAAATTAATTGTCGTAGTAAAGAGGCCCATAGAACCCAGAAACAAGTTCAATAAGCAAGCACTTGATCTACTTTCCAAATAGAGAGTTGTAAGAGCCAAGAGTTAGACATATTTAGAATTAAATCTGAATTTCTTCCCATCTACTGGCTTCTTCTTGGCTTCTTAAAATATGCCCAATTATTGCCTCCAAGTGGCATGGCAGGATAACCAGGATAACAAGTTACTTAAGCTCTATGAATCTCGAGTTTCCTATATGCAAAATAAGGTGATTGAACAAAATGGTCTTAAAGGTCTCTTCTAGCTCTACATCTGTGATGCTGGGATCCTGTATTTCCTCCCAGGTAATTCTATACGTGGATTTTTGTTTGCATGTTCAACTATTAAACTCTATTAAACTAAAAGTTCCTTGAGGACAGGGATTGTATATTACTTTTTTTTTTTTTTTTTTTTTTTTTGCAGTGCTTACTTCAGCACCTGCTGTGTCTAGATGTTTAATAAACAATTTTTGATTGATTGAGTGATCATAAGTTACACAATAGTTACAGATCAGCATTGACAGAAAAGGTTTCCTCATGGGAGTTCTCTATACCAATTAAATCAGTCACAGATCTAATGAGAGAAAGATGTAGAGATGCAAAGTTCCAACTGTGTTTGTTAATCAACTTTTCTCCCTAGAGAAGTTTGGCAGAGTTAAAAAAAAAAAAAAAACACACACAAGATACAGTAGACTCTTCTCCAAAAAGACATCTTAAAAGCCTATGTTAAGATTACACAAATTTCCTTAGAAAATGCACAGAAACAACTTTGCTTAGTAATAAAGATGAATTGATGCTATCAAATAATGCACAATATAAGGAGACATGTTTTCTACTTTTGTGGAATGTATCTACTTAGTCTAAATAGGGGAGCTATTGTTTAACGATGACCAGATTCTTCAATGGTGCTAATTTGTGTATTGTATTATTTCAACTGCATCACAAAACACTATAGGATATCCTCAATAGATTGTATGACTACTGAAAATTGTTTGACTTATATGGCTAACTTTTGCAGTGTATAGAGTGCCAGACTTGGAATCAGAAAGAAAAGTTCAAAGTTGACTTCAGACATTAACTTGCTATAGGATTGTAGACCAGTCACTTAACCTCTGTCTCAATTTCCTTAACTCGTAAAATGGAGATAATAATAGCTCATACTTTGCCGGGTTGTTTTGAGGAACAAATGAGATATATGTAAAGCACTTAGCACAATGTCTGGTACATAGTAGGTATTATATAAATGACCAATACAGAAGGGGAGGCCTTAGGGCAGGAGGGATATTCTAGGATGAAAAAGATTGCTGGATCATGATGGAAAAAGAAGTAGAGATTCATGACTGGAATCTGGAGAGAAATTATGTAAGTTCCTTGACTTTTTCAGTCTTCATCCTTCACTGCTTGTCTGCACTGTTGATCACTACTTTCTCCTTGAGCTTCCATGACACTGTTAATTCTTGCTTTTCCTATTTATCTTATCATTTCTTTTCTGTCTATTGCATAATTGTCATCCATGCTCTTAGCCCTCTGCATAGTATATCTAAGGATTCTACCTTTTTCTCTTCCTATTCTTCCTCTTGGTCATTTTATCACTTCCCATGGGATTGAATATCATCTCTATGTAAATGAAAACATATCCAGTTCTCATCTCATTCCTGAGTTTTGGTTCTCAATGCCAGATGCTCTCTGGGCAGCTTCACTTGATTATAGACATTTCAAGTTCAACATGTCCAAAATGTGACTCATTACCTTCCTTGCCCCTTAAGACTATATCCTCATTTAATTTCTCTCAATGTCTGTTTGTTTTTTATTTTGACCATTCTTATATCACTCAGGTTTATAACCTCATGGTCAGCCAAGTCTTTTCAATCTTCCTTCCTTCCATCATATTGAATCAGTTTCCAATTCTAGCTCACAATATTTGGAGCTATCCCCCCTTCTCTGATTACTACTGTAGTTCAGATTCTCTCTACCTTTCTCCTAAACCATTGTAATGCCTTAATTAAAAAATACCTCTTAATTGGTCAGCATGTGTCCATCTTCTCCTTTCTCAAATCCGTCTGCCACACAATTTTCAAAAGGATATTTCCAGAGCACTGAATCTATTATCTTTTTTGCTCCAGTAGCTTCTGTGGATAAAATACAAATTCCCTCTTTGGTTGTTAAGCCCTTCTAAATCTGGCTTCATCCTAATTCTAAAGACTGTTTTTATAAAACTCTACCTTAAACCTTGACATTTCAGCCAAACATCCTTTAGTGTTTCCTTTAGTATTACCCCTACATGACATTTCTTTCTTGACTCTGCCATCTACTATGCTCACAGTCTTTCCCCCCACTCACTTCCACCTTGTAGAATTCTAAGTTCCCTTCAGAGGTTAGCTGAGTGCCATTTCCTCTATGAAGTCTTCCTTAATCTTTCAAGTTGTTAGTATTCTTTCTACTGGAAAGAGTATCTATTTTGTGTTTATTTGAAGGCAGCTAGGGTGGATGCAAGAAGTCTAGGATAGAACTCTTTCGTAGGCTCTGATGGAACACTTCTTCTGTCTTGGAAAGTTTCAGCTCCTAGTCTTTGGATCAGCACACACAAGATCCCACTCTTCAAGTATCAACTCCAGTTGTATTGCTATTGCTCCAGTAAGAGGGTATTATATCCTTGTTTATCATAATGTTTGCCTCCAATGACATTTTTTAAAGTTAAGGGCAAAAACTTCTTAGTTTTGTCTTCAACTTTTCTAGCACCTAGAACAGTTATGGGCACATGATAGGGATTTAATAAATGCTAGTTGAATTTATTTGAGTTTAAATGTAATAAAATTGGGAATGAATGTTCTAGTTGTATTCACAAAATATGAGAAGAACAAAAGGAAGACCTTTAGGTCAAGGGATAGATCATCCATATAGAATTTATGGAAGGGCACGAATCATAATTTAGCAAGATTTGAAGGCATGAATGGGTTGTGATCTGCACTGGTGAATTGAATTAACCTGGCTGATGAGATCATGGATCCATTGACATATCAAAGTACCCAATGCATCACTGAGGCCATCCATTTGTTATCTCTCATGCTTAGTATAATGATTGGCCCACCTCCTTCTCTAATCTTCCATGTTTCTTAGCATGTCTTTTATACCTCTTCTTCAGATCAAGTAATATGCTACAGACTATTTATATCCACCATGGGTCTTTCTAATACCTGTAAATTACCTGCAATTCTGACTCTTCTGGGATGATAGTGTTCTATAGTTCACAAGAAAATAGCATCATGTGTCATAGTAAAACAAAAATAATGAACAAATCTAGTTTTATTACCGGTACTAAAATGCACATTGAATTCTTTTTTTTTTTCCTATGGATCTTACCGAATATTTTGAAAGCAGGGCCTAAGTATTAGAATATGAAGTGCAGTTAAATTTCAAAAAGTTTAATAATGAGAATACAAGAAATATTATATCAATTTTGAAAGCTGGGGAAAAAAGATCACAAAATAAAGGTAATGTCTACATTTCTGCCTTCTTTTTGATTTAGTTTTTTCCCTCTCATAGGAAAATGAGTATTTTATATCCACCACCTAATGATCTTTTCCAGAAATGACCACAGGTAATTGGATGATGTTTAAAATATGTAGTTGAAAACAACTTTTAATTATCCAAAACTTGTTCAACAGAAGATTGGAGGCATCTCCATCCTGTCAATTATTATTTAATAAGGCAAATGAGCATCAGAATATTTAATGCTACATATATTAACTATTGACCTTACATTAAGATTGAGGAAAAAAAGACGAGGAGACTAATTGTGGGAAAGTGGGAAGGAAGAATGTGGGAAAATGGAAATCTAAAATATAATTTTAAAACTTAGGCTGTTAAAATAACAGAGTATATTATAAAACTATAAAATTTATCAGTGTTAGAAAAATTGAGTATATGCTATATTACAGTTACTGTGGATTAATATAGTGAAGTTCATCTGAATATTGGAGAGAAAGAAGGAAATTAGCATTTATCAAAAGCCTGCTATAGAATACTTTACAAATATTAGCTCACTTAATCTTCATTGTGAGGTCAGTGCTATAATTATCTTCATTTTACAGTTGTGGAAACTGAGGCAGCCAGAATTTTTGTCCAAAAAGTTAAGACTTGCCTAAGGATGCATACTAAGGAAGTGTCTGAAATTAAATTTGAAGACATCTTCCTGATTCCAGATTCAGAACTCTATCCACTTTGCCACCTAGCTATCTCTAGATGGAGAGGGCAAGAACTACAAAGACCATAAAGAATTTAGAAAGTTAGACTTATAAGAAAAAGTAAAAGGAACTGGAAATTTTTTTCTCCTAAAGAGAAGACTGAGGAGATATGTAATAAACCTTGAAGTTTTTTTTTTTTTTAAAGTTATTTCTTCCTTATAGAATATAGCAACCAGAAGTTCATTGTTTTCATTGAAAACAGTATAAGACTGTTTTAAAATTGCATATGAGAAATGGAGCTAAAATCTATAAAGAGCTTTACAAAACTTAAAGCACTATATAAATTTCAGTATTATCATCATTCATTTTTTAAGTGGCATTTTCTTTTTTCTAAATACAAACATAATTTTTAACATTCAGCTTCGCAAAACCTTGTGTTCTAAATGTTTCCCCTTCCTCCTCCCTTTTTCCTTCCTCAAGACAATAAGCAATCTGGTAGAGGTTAAACATGTGTGATTCTTCTAACATATTTCCATATTTGTCATACTGCGCAACAAAAGTCAGATAAAAGGGAGAAAATATGATAAAAGGAAAACAAGCAAGCAAACAACAACAACAAAAAAGTGAAAATGCTAAATTGTGATCTACATTCAATCCCTCTAGTTCTGTCTCTGGATGCAAATGGCACTTTCCATGGCAAGACTGTTGAATCACCTTGAATCATGGAATTGTTGAAAAAAGCCAAGTCCATCACAATTGATCATCACATAATCTTGCTACTATATACAATATTTTCTTGGTTCTGCTTATTTTATTTAGCATCAATTCATATAAGTCCAGACTTTTCTGAAATGAACCTGCTCATCATTTCTTATAGAATAATACTCATATTCACATATCATAACTTATTCAGCCATTCCTCAACTGATGGACTTCCACTGAATTTCCAGTTCCTTGCCACTACAAAAATGACAGCTACAAACATTTTTGTACATGTGGGCCCTTTCTCCCCCCACCTTTTTTTTTTGTTATCTCTTTGGCAGGCAGAGGCCTGATAGAGACACTGCTGGATCAAAGGGTATGCACAATTTGAGAACTCTTTGGGCAGAGTTCCAAATTACTCTCTAAAATGGTTGAATCATTTTGCAACTCCATCAACAATGTATTAGTGTCCCAGTTTCCCCACATTCCCTCCAACATTCATTATCTTAGCCAGTCTGAGAGGTGCATAGTAGTACCTCAGAGTTTTCTTAATTTGCATTTCTCTAAGAGTGATTTAGAACATTTTTTCATGTAATTAGAATCAACTTTAATTTCCTTGTCTGAAAGTTGTCTGTTCATATCCTTTGACCATTTATCATTTGGGGAATGGATTGTATTCTTTATAAATCTGAGTCAATTCTCTATATATTTTAGAAATAAGATGTTCATCAGAAACACTGGCTATAAAATTTTTCTCTAGCTTGCTGCTTTCCTTCTAATGTTAGCTGCATTGGGTTTGTATTAAATCTTTTAAATTTTTTTGTAATCAAAATTAATGATTTTGCATTTCATAATGTTCTCTAGTTCTTCTTTCACCATAAATTCCTCCCTTCTCCACAAATCTGAGAGGCAAACTATCCCTTGTTTTCCTAATTTGCTTATAGTATCATCTTTAATGTCTAAATCTTGAACCCATTTTGACCTTATTTTAGTATAGGCTATTAGAGGTTGGTCAATACCTAGTTTCTGCCATACTATTTTCCACTTTTCCCAGCATTTTTATCAAATAGTGAATTTTATCCCAGAAGCTGGAGTCTTTGGGTTTATCAAACACTAGTGTACTGTCATTGACTATATTGTGTCTTATGTTTCTTACCTATTCCACTAATCCACTACTTTATTTCTTAACAATTACCAAATGGTATATTTTAAAATTTATAGTTTATAATATAGTTTTGCCAGTTAAAACATCTTCCTTTGTATTTTTCTTTCACTAATTTCCTTGAAATTCTTGATCTTTTTTTCTTCCAGATGAATTTTGTATTTTTTCTAGTTCTATAAAGTAATTTCTTCACAGTTTGAGTGGTATGGCACTAAATAGATTAATTTAGGTAGAATTGTTGTTTTTTTAATATTAATTTGGCCTACCCACGTGAATTTTTCTAATTGTTTAGCTCTAACTTTATTTATATGAAAAGTGTTTTGTAATTGTGTTCATATCGTTTCTGGCTTTGTCTTGGCAGATGACTCCCAAATATTAGGTATAGTTCTTTAAAAGCAATGAAAGTTGTTAAATGTTTAAATAAAGTACTAAGGATGGTTTTTGCATTGTTTCTCTGAAAGTCTTTTCTTTCTTTTTTTTAATTAAAAAAAAAAAAACATTTTAAAAGCTTTTTATTTACAAAACATGCATGGGTAATTTTTCAGCATTGACCCTTGCAAAACCTTCTATTCCAAAATTTCCCCTCTTCTCCACTCCATCCCTTGGATGGCAGGTAGTCTAATATATATTAAATATGTTTAAAAAATATATGTTAAATTCAATCTATGTATAGATATTTATACAATTATCTTGCTGCACAAAAAAGATTGGATCAAGAAAGAAAAAAAAAAAAACCTGATAAAGAAAACACAACACAAGCAAACAACAGAAAGAATGAAAATTCTATGTTGTGAACCACGTTCTATTCCCACAGTCCTCTCTCTGGGTGTAGATGTCTTTCTTCATCACTGAACTATTGGAACTGATTTGAATCATGTCGTTGTTGAAGAGAGCCACATCTATCAGAATTGATCATCGTATAGTCTTGTTATTGCTGTCTATAATGATCTCCTGGTTCTGTTAATTTCACTTAGCATCAGTTCACGTTAAGTCACTCCAGGACTCTCTGAAATCATCCTGTTGGTCATTTCTTACAGAACAATAATAGTCTATGACATTATATGCCATAATTTATTCAGCCATTCTCTAGTTGATGGGCATCCATTCGGTTTCCAGTTTCTAGCCACTACAAAAAGGGTTGCCACAAACATTTTTGCACATGTGGGTTCCTTTCCCTCCTTTAAGAGATCCTTTAAGATCTCTTTGAGATATAAGCACAGTAGAGACACTGCTAGAAGGGTATTCACAGTTTGATAACCTGTTGAGCACAGTTCCAAATTGCTCTCCAGAATGGTTGGATCCATTCACAACTCCACCAACAATGTATCAGTGTCCCAGTTTTCCCACATTCGTCATTATCTTTTCCTGTCAACTTAGCCAATTTCAGAGGTATGTAGTGCTCTCTCAGAGTAGACTTAATTTGCATTTCTCTGATAAAGTGATTATTATTAGCACCTTTTTACATGAAATAGTTTCAATTTCTTCATCTGAAAATTGTCTATTCATATCCTTTGACCATTTATCAATTGGAGAATGGCTTGATTTCCTGTAAATTTGAGTCAATTCTCTATATATTTTAGAAATGAGGCCTTTATCAGAATTTTTGAATATAAAAATGTTTTCCCAGTTTATTGCTTCCCTTCTAATCTTGTCTGCATTAGTTTTGTTTGTGCAAAAACTTAACTTATGAAAGTCTTTTATAAAATGAATTTGTCTCATGTTACTCACATGATTAGGTGAATTGTCAGATAGATGAACTGATCAGACCACATGAAGTCATTCACTTCTGACCCAATGTTTCAAGGATAAACCCAGCTTTGAAGTTGTTAAAATGAAACACCTGTAGTCCAACTTTACCTATGTTCTTCCTTATCATAAAACTTAGAGAGAATATAGGAATGCTTTTGCTTACTGCTTTTGATTATGAAGGGGGAAAAAAAACCTCAACAAATAGGTATAATAAAATGCCATCTGATAGGCTCTTTTACAACATTGCTCGTCATACATAAATCAAAATATTCAAGACTCTTGGAAAGATAAGCTGAAATCACCTTGATGCTCCAACTGAGCTATAAAACAGGTGGATGTACAGTCATCAAAGATGTTCCCCACTTTTTGGAAGAGGTCTGTAATTATTTTTTTTTAAATTAGTATTGATCATCTATATAGGAACAAGACCAATCCTTCCATATATCCTTATGTATGAATGAGAAGTTCATCCCATCCCAATCAATCAACTAAAACTGCAAACTAGCTTTGAATAAGACCTTACTCTGCTTAGAAGTGAAATATGTTGGTGGTTGGATTAAGTAGGATGACACCACATAGGATATTCTTGAGATAGGTTTAAAAAATTAGAAACACTTCTGGGACCATGTCTATTACAGGTATCTAGGATTAGAGGTTTCAAAAGGAGCATTCCAGCAAAAAGTTACAATTAGTGATGGTCAAGATCATTGACCATGAGGGAGAGGATTGAGTTATTCTCCATCCCTTTAACAGATGATCTTGTGAACCTCTGAAAGGTTGAAAGATATGTACTTCTCATCAGCATAGGCTTACCTTTTTCCACCTGAGATCTTCAGGGACTTTGCATATGAAAGGGAAGACTGCCTTTAATTTGGGAGGCTGTTTGTTTAAGTAATGTTTTTGCTATACTTGTTTGGCAAATATCCCTTTTCAAGAAACCTAATTATGTATGGCTTGCTAATTGATAATGAATGGGGAGAAAAATATAGTTCATGTATGATAACACTAGAAAATGTGAGTTTAATAAAGCACATTTTTGTAGACAATTATCTTTTTCCTTTAAATTTTCTAATGTATTAGAATACAATTAATATTTAAATTTATTATTTATTATTGTTTCAGAGAGAAGGTATAACATATATAGTATTGACTCAGAAGTCGGGAAGTTTTGATTCCACATAAGATACTGTGTTACATAGACAAGTCATTTAGCTTCTCTGAGACTCATTTTCCTGATGTGTGAAAAGAAATTGGGTCAACTAGGTGGCACATTGGATAGAATGCTGTAGATTTATCTTCCTGAATTCAAATCTGGCCTGATATTTAATAGCTGTATAACTCTGGACAAGAAGTCCAGTTTGCCTCAGTTTCCTCATCTGTAAAAGGACCTGGAGAAGGAAATGGAAAACCACTTCAATATCTGGACATGACTGAAATGATTAAAAAAACAACAGCAACAAAAAAGAGGATAATAAAAAAAGATGATACCTCCACAAGTTTGTTGTAAGACCCAATGAGCTAATTATGTAAAACACTTTACAAACTCTTAAGTACTACATATAAACCAACTGTTTATAATTGTATCCCCCCCCCTTTTTTTTTGGTAATTTTGCTATTTGTATTCTCAATATCTCTTTAAATTAAAAGACTAAAGCCTAAATTAATCAATTTTATTGATACCCACTGCCCCAAAAAATAAACTCTTGGTCTTATTTATCAATTTGTCAAGGGTTAGTTTGTCAGTTATCAAATTGTTGTTTCATTTTCTATTCACTTCTTTCCCCCTCTGACTCTAATGGCAAGACTTAGAAGTCAGGAAGATTTAGTTTCAAGTTCTGTTTCTGACACATACTAGACATGATCTAGACAAGTCACTTAGCTTCTCACTACTCCCAGGAATTGTTCTCAGTTTATAAATTGAAGAGAAGTACCAGATTCTCTTTGATAGAGGGAGTTCCTATCAGATTTTGTTACCTGTCTTCTCTTTCTTTCCCTAATCCTTCAAATGCCGCTTAAGAATAGCTTCAGCTATTTCATATATGGTGTTATTTTCAATGTCTTTTCTTTATACTTTACCAGATAACATTATTCTTGCTGTTGCTTTTTTTTTTTTTTTTTGAACTTGTGACTGCTTTTTATATCTTAAACTAAGCTTTTAATTTAAAGCACATATATCTTTTTGCTTTCATAGCCAGTTGTGGTCCTTTATACTCAAAGGCTAATATGACATCACTATATCATGATGTTGGTTGATCAAGTTTGGAAGGATATTCTACAGACTGGGCATAAATATTTGTTTTATTTTGGGACATAAAATAAATAAATAAACATTTGTTATATTTATGTAAGCAATGTATTAATTGTTTTTTTTTTTTTTAGAATTGATTCTGTGACATTTTTCTTCAAAAGGGACAATTCAAAATATTCACATTTCTTTTTATAAGAAACAAATGTTTTTTTCTATTAGTTTTATTTTTTATTCTTAATGATTTCTAGAGGTCAAGAGGTCTGTCTTAATAATATGTAATTATTTCAAAATTAAAAGAAAGGCAAAAAACAAGTTATATTTTTATTTTAAAATTTAATTCTCATATTTTTCTGAGATTTAACCTCTTCTTAATTGAGATAGACAATTTTTGCCTTTGTTTAGGATTATTAGCTTCTTTCCATTCTTCCTATTCTTTTTTTTTAATATCATGGTTATTGTTTTTTTTTGTTAATTTTTAATGCTAGATAAAAATGTTTTTTGATGTTTATTAGTCTGTTCTGATGATTGTTATAGTATAGTTTTTTACCCTAAACTTTAGTTACTTATTTTACAGTTAGAATAGTTTGTATCATTTTTATATCTCCATATATCAATCTCTAACTAAAATTAATAGGAAGCCTTTTATAGTATAATTTTAGTTGCTTAGTGTTCATTTAATTTTTATTTTTGTTAAATTCTTCTGATCATCTCAAATTTCTTCTGTTTTCAAGTAATATATGGTTGCAAGACATTCGCTTTTTGAGGGCCAACTTTTTTTTTTTTTAGGCAAAATAGATCTTTTCAACATTTTAATCCAATTTAGGAGTTTTCCTTTGTTGTTTTCTTTTAAAAAAAATCCCACTCTAAACAAGAGCTATTTAAATATGACTTTTTAATAGAAAATTTTTAGTCCTTATAATTATATAGCTCTGTACTTTGGTGGATCAGTTAGGATTTTTTTCCTTGTTTCCTTTATTTATAGAATACCTCTGTAAATCAGTAGAAACAAACTCAAATAGAAAGGATATCTGCCAACAGCAGTGTTGACTTAAAAAAACCCATAGATTAAGATTGTCTACTTTGTATAGTATCTTTTTTTTGTTAACATCTCCCAATTACATTTAAATCTGCTATAGGCTTAACTGAGAACTTCTAGTTTGATAACCTCAACTCTAAATGATTAATAATTAAGAAAATATAATTTAAAGTGAATATGAAGTTCAACCTTACATTCATTGGATTGACAAAACTGAGAAAAAGGAAAAATGATAGATGCTAGAATGACTGTGATAAATAAGGTACAATTAATGTGCTATTGATGGATTTTTTAATTGGTTCAGTCATTTTTTGAAATTGATTTCATTCTTTTGCTCCCAAATTTATAAATTGTATGTACCCAATAACCCCTTGATACCACTTCTAGAGATCAGAGAAAGAGAAAAAAAGACTCATGTACAAAGATATTTATGACAGTTTTATTTATTATTTATTTGTTTTTTGTTTTTTTTTTTTGGTGGCAAAGAATTAGAAACTAAGGTTTCTATCAATGGGAAAAGGCTGAACAAGTTATGATATATGAATGTTATGGAATACTGTTAAGCTTTAAGAAAATATGAAGAGGATAGTTTCAGAAAAACCTTCGAAGACTTGTATGAACTGATATACAATGAAGTGAGTATAAAATCAGTAGAAAAAAAATTATATAATTGAAATATTAAGATAACTTTGAAAAATTTAGGAACTTTGATCAGTGTAATGACTATGATTCCAAAGGCCACATCATGATGAAACATGATCTCTAGAAAAAAAAAAAAGTGATGAATTCAAAATGCAGATTGACACATATTTTTGGACATGACTAATATAGGGATTTACGTTGTTTAACTAAATTTGACTATGTTTTTAATATTTTTTTTTCCTTATTGAAAGAGGGGAAGTGAGAGAAAGAGAAGGCTGATTTTTTCAATTTAAATTCAATTTAAATAAGTTATTTCCCTGAAGCTGAGATCTGACCATGTGATTCTCCTACTTAATTAACTCTAGTGGCTTCCTATTGCCTCTAGGATAAAAATATAAACTCTTTTATTTAGTTTTTGAAGCCCTTCACACTTGTTCTTCAACTATCTGTATCACTAGACATTAATCCCCTACTTTGCAATTTACCTCTGTTCCTCACACAGAACAAATACTTAATCAGTATGATTTGGAAAGATAACTCCACAGGGGATACAACACTGTTAATTTCAGACTTTAGAAGAATGGCAGGAGATATATTAAGGGTAGATGCTATTTATCAGCAAGTATTTGAAATGGTCATCTATTAAAGATAAATGAATCTTTTGAGATTGGTCCCGAATTTCATTTGTTCCTTATTTCTCATTATGCCCAATACTTACTAATTCTTTTCTTGAAGAAAGTATTTATGATATAAAGACATGAAGTTTTTATGCAGTCAGTAAGGTCTTTTCTTTCTCTCATTCTTTTTCTCTGAACTATGTTTTCCTATATGTTTGTCACCATCCTCACCATTTTCCATCGTTGTATTGAAAACTCCAAGCATCTGAACATATGTTGAATTTATGTGAAAGGCTGTATCTAGTTCATTGTAGAAATCCCCTATTTCATCTTCAGCAATTGGTATTGGTACATAAGCTGCAATTATTTTCATGGGTGTCTTTTTGCAGAAAATTAGAGTTAATACTGAAATACTAATTTGCCAGGTGTTCCTTGAAACAGTCTTTCTTGTTGCCTTGTTGCTGCAAAAGAGCCAATATAAATACTTCTGTGCAAATGGATGTTTTTCCCTTTTTCATTGATGTCTTTGAGGTGTAGATCTACTATCTTTGTGACAAAAGATATGCAGATTTTAGTAAGTGCAGGTTTAAATGCCTATTTTCCTTTCTCTTCTAGCATTTCTCTTTTCCCTTTTTTTTTTAAATCAATTTTTCTAGTATGATCGGTATGAGGTTGAACCTTAAATTGCTTTAATTTGTATTTCTCTGATTATTAGTGATTATAAACATTTTTATATAATTATTTTTAGATTGAATTTCTTCTCTAGAAAATTCTTATTTATATCTTTTAACCATTAACAATTAATCAATTGCAATTTTAAAAAAAAAATGTTTGAATTAGATCCTTATCTGTCTTCAGAAGGAGATCCTTATTGAAAACACTTACTGCAGAGATTTATTCCCCAGTTATCTATTATCTTCTCTTAAAATTTTAGTTGCATTGTATATATGTTCAAAACCTTTAAGAGTTTATGTAATTAAAATATACATTTCAGGTTTTGTGATCATTTTCATTCTTTGTTTGGTCATGAACTGGATCCCACTGACAGATCTGAAAGATACTATTGCATTGCCATTATTAAGAAGAGACTTTTAAGTTGCCATAATCTAAAACTGAAATGGCTGGCAGGTATCCTGAAGAAATGAAGCATAAGATGATGGGAGAAAAGAGAATAAGAAAAGAAAGCTAGAGGACAAAAGAGATTTAGAGGCTAAAAAATTGTGTAATAAAGTCAGGGACTTCTTGAGCTCGCCCAAAATGTCCTCCAAACAATTTTAAGGGAATACCTCAAAATGAGTGTTAGAGTGGTAGAATCAACAAAAAGATGGGATGAAACAGTTTTCTAGCTCAAGACAATTTTAAAAGTCTATAGGGAATGTTCATCTCATTGGCGTGTAGTGCAGTCCAGCGTAGATTGTGCCTGGCAAGGCAGCAGCAGGCCTTGAAGATGATCGAATCAGCAGCAGTGGATTTCTGGGTTGCAGTTTCAGATCAGGGAGAAGCACTAGGACCCTAGAGTAAGGAGAGAAAAGGGAACAGAGACCCTGGTCACAGTTGCAGAGCAGAAAAGAATATTGGCAGTCACTTATAGGCAAGAGCACAGGAAAGGAAAACAGTGACCACACTTCTCTTTAGATTATATTACCTTGGAAACTGAAAACTTACACATTCCTAGAGATAGCTTCAAAAATAGCAGCTTTAAAAAAACAAAAAACAAAACAAAACAAAAAAAACAACTGAAGCTTAGAACAGTGTCTGTTCTACTCTGGGAGTAGAGTCCAACTTTAACATAAAATTTCAAAACCAAGAAATAGGCTAGAAAAAAGTTAGTTAAAAACAACAAAAAGAACCTGATCATAGAAAGTAACTATGATGAAAGGAGAGATCAAAACAACTCAGTACACAACAAAATCAAAACTGCTACATTCAAAGCCTCAAAGGAAAATGTAAATTGACCTCATTCCCAAAAAGAATTCCTGGAAGAGCTTAAAAAGATTTTTAAAAAGTCAAATAAGAGAGGCAGAGGAAAAATAAAATAGAAAGGAGAGTGATGCAAGAAAATGATGAAAAAAGAGTCAATAGCTTTATAAAGAGTCTTTTAAAAATGGAAGAAAATAACACTTTAAAAACAAAAAGAAAACAAATGATAAAAGAGACACAAAAAATTCTCTCCTTAAAAAGCAAAATTGACCAAATGGAGGTAGAGATATAAAAATTCACTAAGGAAAAGAGTTCCTTGAAAATTAGAAATGATTAAATGGAAAAAGTGGTACAAAAGTTCATTGAAGAAAATAATTCCTTGAATATTAGAATTGAATAAATGGAGGTTAATGATTCCATATTACATCAAGTAACAATAAAGTAAAATGAATGGAAAAAAAAGAGAAGAAAATGTGAAATATCTTATTGTAAAAACATTGGAAAATTGATCCAGAAGTAATTTAAGAAATATTTGGCTACTTTAAAGCCAGATTGAAAAAAGAACTTACAGATCATATTTCAAGAAATTTTCAAGGAAAACTTGTCTTGAGATTCTAGAACCAAAGAATATACTAGAAATTAAAAAAAAAAAAAATCCACTGATCACCTCCCAAAAAAAGAACCTAAAATGAAAATTCTCAGGAATATTATTGCCATGTTCTAGAACTCCTAAGTGAAGAAGAAAATATTGCAAGCAGCCAGAAAGAAACAGTTCAAATATTGTAAAGCCACAGTCAGGATAACATAAGATTTAGCAGCTTCTACATTAAAGAATCAAAGGCCTAGCATATGATATTTTAAAGGGCAAAGGAGTTATGATTGCAACCAAATATCATCCCATGCAACAAAACTGAGTATAATTCTTTGGGGGAAACATGGATATTTAATGAAATAGAGGACTTTCAAGTATTCCCGATGAAAAGATCAGAGATGCATAGAAAATCTGACTTTCAAATACAAGACTCAAGAGAAGCATAAAAAGGTAAACAGGAAACATAAGTCATAAGGGATTCAATAAGGTTAAACTTTTTACATTCTTACATGGGAGAATCACACTTGTAATTCTTAAGAACTTTCTCATTATCAGGAAAATTAGGAGTATATAAAGAGGACATGAGTGTGAGGTGACTATGATGAAATGATATTAAAAATAAAATTAAGGGGTGAGAAAGAGGAATGCATTGGAAGAAGGGGAAAGGAAGAAATAGAGTGGGGCAAAATATCTCATACAAAAAAATGATGAAAGAGCTTTAAGAGGAGAAGATAGTAAGGTGAAGGAGGAAGCAATGTACTTTATTCTCATCAGAATTGGATCACAAAGAGAATAATATACAAACTCGGGTACAGAATTTTTCAGGCAAGTGAGGGGAAAGGAGCTAAGAGAAAGGGGATACTGATAGAAGGAAGATAGAGGGTGTGGTGGTCAGAAGCAAAACATTTTTGAAGAGGGACAGGATAAAAGAAGAGAGGATAAACAGGGATGGGATGGAGGAAAAGGTACAGTTAGAAATCATAACTGAAAAAATTTATAGCCAGTTTCTCTAATAGAGAAATAAATTTCTTTATTAGAGAATATATTCAAATATATTCTGAATTGGGCCAAATTTATAAAAATGTCACTCCCCAGTTGATAAGTGGTCAAAGGATGTGAACAAAAAGTTTTAAAGTAAGAAATAAATCAAAAGTATTTATGGTTGTATGAGAAAGTATAAATGACTATTGATGAGAAATTGAAATTATACTAACCATCCCATACCTATCAAATTACTTAATATGGCAGAAAAGGAAAATGCCAAATGTTGGAGGGGATGTGGGCAAATTGGGACACTGATGTACTATTTGAAGAGTTGTGACCTTATCCAAACATTCTGGAGAACAATTTGAAACTGTGCCCAAATGACAACCAAACTGTTCATACCCTTTGATCCAGCAATGCCATTACTAGGCCTATACCCCAAAGAGATTTTTAAAAAGGGAAATGGACCTATATGAATAAAAATTTTTGAGGTGACAAAGAATTAGAAATTGCAGGAATGAATGGAATTGATTGGGGAATGGTTGAACAAGTTGGAATATATAGCATAATAAAATACAATTGTTCTATAAGAAATGATGAAAAGAATGATTTTTAGAAAAAACCTGGAACATTTACATAAATTGATGTGAATTGAAGTGAGCAGAACCAGAACAGTATTCATAGTAACAGTATGTATAATGATCTATTATGAATGACTTCGCTATCCTCAGCAATAGATTGATCCAAGACAAAAGATTTATAATGAAAAATGCTATCCACCTCTAAAAAAAGAACTGATGGAATCTGAATGCCTATTAAAGCATATTTTAAAGTTTTTGGTTTTTTTTCTTCTGTGTTTTCTTTCACAACATGACTAATATGGAATCATGTTTTTCATGACTGCATATTTATAACTTACATCAAATTACTTGTTTTCTCAGTGAAGGAGGAAGAGAGGGAATGAGAGAATTTGGAACTCAAAATTTTAAAAATGAATGTTAAAAATTGTTTTTATATGTAATTGGAAAAATAAAATATAAAATATAGAGCTAGCGAAAATGTAAAAATTAGAAACATCAGAGAACATCTAGTGCAAAAGCAAAAGAGATTCAGGGAATTGAAAGAGATTTTAACCTTGGGCACAGGACAAGCAAAAAGCAGTATCCAGGGAGAAATTACAAACAGTAGGGTAATGTTATTGGTGACCTCTAGCATCAACTGTATGAATAATGCCATCATGTATATACTCTGGTCACATTCTTCCCTATTTTTTCTTCTCACTTTCCCTATTGATATCATGGAATCATATGACAGCTAGAGGGAGTTTGGAAGCTGTCTAGTGCATTATCTGTGAGAAGTTATGCTCTAAATTTTTGGAAGGAGTTGTGAAGGGGGAAGATGTTCCATTATTAGATTTCTTATTATTCCATTTCATTAAATATTACTATATTGAATTATTTATATTCTGTAGTTGACTAATAAAAATAAACACATCAGTGGTATAGGGATTTGTGAAGTATGGTTTGGCACTTATATAAACCCATTGGATAGTTTAAACTCGAGCAGCTCTTCTTGAGATTCTGTTTGCAAAAGTTAGAGTCTCTAGGTGGTACAATAGTATATCAATTCTGACAGTTTGCTAGGTCTACAGGTTTGGTCCATTGCTACGATTTCCTTTTTTCACCTCCTCCCCAACTCTGATAAAAGTGGGAATTTTGGCTTGACTTGATCATTACCTCTTATGTCTGGGACAAACAATTCTATCTTCCAGCTAGGCAGTAGGTATTTATAAGAACACTGTTGATCTTGGGATGAGGTTGGAAGGATCAATACTAGAGACAGAAATGTGTAGGACAAAGAAGCATCCTTAGGATCAAAGCCTTTTCTTTCCCCTATTTATGACCTGACCATTGACAGTTCTATCACTACAGATCCTGACCTGGATTGATTTCAAAGCAAAAAACAAAACAAAACAGGGATAGGGACTACTGGAAAATTTGGAATTTCAGAGAGTGGTAATAGGAATTTTGTATTTGTATCCCAAATATTCAGTATTAATCTGCCATATTTTTGTCACGTCTAATTCTTCATGACATCATTTGGGGTTTTCTAAGTAGAGATATGAGAGTAGTTTTCCATTTCCTTTTCCATTTCATTTTTACAGATTCAGAAACAGAAAAACAGGGTTAAATGACTTGTCCAGGGCTAGTGTCTCAGGCCAGATTTGAATTCAGGAAGATTAATTTCCTTTGCCAGGCTCAGCACTCAGTGCACTATGGCATCCCCTAATCATCCCTAGCAAATATGTAATAGATACATTTTGATTAACCGCCTTTTCTAGGGTGGTTACTTAGATGTAATGTATAAAAAAAGGCTATTCTCTGCCTCATTTTCTACCTACCCTTAATCACTGAGTGGGTGTTGCCTCAGTCAAACAGAGACTTGTTAAAGATCTTAGCCTCAAAAGGTCAAAGTCTTCCAGTGCATCTGGAGCCATCTCTAGCTTTCTGATCTATATCTGGCCACTGGACCCAGGTGGTTCTGGAGGGGAAAGTGGGACAGGTACCCTTGCCCAGCCCCCCCTCACTTAAATCCGATTCACTTCATGTTGTGGTATCACCTCCCTGATGTCATAGTCCTCTTCAAGAATGAAGGACAAATAACAATATTGCCCATAAATTAAGTGTAAATAAATAAATTACTACTTATAAAAGATAGATTATGTTTGTGAATATATGTATGTGTATATATATATTTCTTTATGTCTAAATGTGACATAATATTTCTGTTCATGTACATAATCCCTTTTCTCAAATGAGATATGCTATAGGCAAAGAATAGATATTAGTTGTTATTACTAATACCATTATTTCCACAACACATATGCCTAATTAATCTGACTACAAAGAAACCCCCTGGGTTTAACAAAATCTCCAGTGATTAGAGCCATGCATAAGAAAATTTCGTATTTCTTCAAACATATGTTCCCAAATCGAAGCTATCATAAAAATATAGAGTGATGGCCAAGGTGGCCAAATAAGGAGATAGTGTCTGGAAGATATCTCAGAAGTTTAGCTACAGTGAGTGTTGTTTCTAGCAGCTAAAAATCAATGCTTTCCTGCTGTGGAAGAGACTGTTGTATGGTGTGGTGGTTTGGTTGGCAAGAAAAACTTTGTGGTCCAGAGCAGTTTCTATTTTGTCTGATTGTATTTATATATTGCATATAGTAGAGAGGATAAAATTCTGGTCTATAAAAGCTACACTATTATCATTCAACAACAAATATGTATTTTAAGAGTCAGGGAAAGATTTAAGAATGCACAGACCTTTGACATTTCTTTTATTAGTCTGGGATATCACCTCTTTACCATCCCTTGGTTGATAGCATTTTTCATCTTGCTCCGAATTTTTTGTCTTACTTGATAACACTATAACACGAACAGGTAAATAATTTAAAAGATGCATTGATGTGTATGTATGTGTGAATGTATACATTTAGGACAATTTATGCTGACAAGATGTTCTTGTGTAACTTATTTTGAGATAATAGTATATTGATGTTGACATAAAAACACTTTCACTTTTAAAAAATCATGCTCCCAGATGCACAAGCCAATATTTTAAGTTTAATACTCAAACTTAAATATTTTTTAAAAGTTTAAAAGTGATTCTTTAACAGATGACATTTGATTAACATTGCTTAATTATCAAAATAATTTTCTGGTGCTAATATTTCCAAGATCCCTGCATGGTTGTCTTTATATCTCAAAAACTTTTAAACACTATCTTAATAAGAAGGAAAGTGGACTGAGTTGCCTCAGTCAAATTGAATTGTATCTGATACTTGGAAGAACATGGATGTCCATTGGAGCACTTATACTTATGTATACATGAAGCTATTTAAAACAAGATTTGCATTTATATTGAGCTAAAAAAGGTGTCTGAGAGGCAATATGGTGTAGTGGATAGAGACAGCAGGTCTCTCTATCAGAAAAGACATGGCTATGAGTCTTGTCCCTAACATACTGGCTATCTAGGGAACTCTAAGACTATAAATTGTAGAGAGATTCTGGTTCACATTGATTGAAGGGATTTTCTCATCCATAGTTCTTTGCATCAGTGATAACAGATTTGAAGAAAGATCTGAAGAAATAAAGAGGAAAGAAAGATGCATAAGAAATTGAATTAAGGAAGACAAAGTAAGAAAGAATACTTGGATCAGAATAAGACACATAATAAAAATCTGTGCTTGGAGCCACAGTTTTGAAAATAATAAAATAAGCTAGGAATTTGCATATATCTCTACTTCCTGCCATTGTAGAGGGTATTAAACTTGGGAGGATTGAACTTGCAGAGTTCATTGGTTGTCTGTACTAAGTTCAGTATCAATAATGTAAGATCCTGGGAGCAAGAGGTAACTAAGTTCCCAAAGGAGGAATAAATTGGGGAGGGGAGAGGAAAAGAGAGAGGGAGAAAATAACAGAAAGACAGAGACAGATAGAAACAAAGAGAAACAGACACAGACAGGCAGGCAGAGACAGAGACACAGAGATACAGAGACAGAGAGAGGGGGGAGAGAGGGAGGCAGAGAAAGATAAAGGGAGAAGAAAGAGGAGGAGGAAGAAATAGAGAAAGAAGGATAAAAGGTAGAAGGAAAGAAGAAAAAAGGGAATGAAAGAAGAAAAAAGAAAATAAATAAAAAGAAAGTAAAGAAAAGGGGAAAAGAAGAAAGGAAAGGGGAAAAAAGAAAAAAGAAAAATTTTGAAAAAGTAAGAGAAAATGAAGGCAGCTAAGTCAAAGAAAAGATATCAAATGGTAGAGTTGACCCAAATTATAGATGAATTTCATTATCCCTCCCCAAATAATCAAAAAGACATCAGCTTTCTAGAATGTTTGAAATATATGAAATTTTATGGTATTATTGAAGGATATTGGTTATCCCTTATGTTGTCTGCTTAGATGATCACCCCTGTTCCCCCCACCTGCCAGCCATACATTTCTCTCATGCCATATATTACAATGTTCCTCCTATGCAACTCTTCATTACAAATACAAGTGTATGAGTTGTTAAATTGAACTAGACATACAATTTGAGTTTGTGACCATTGATTTAATCTAACCTCCGTATTTTAAATATGGAAAACTAAATCTCAGAGAATTTATGTTATTAGCTTAAGTCCACACAGCTAGTTGTTGGCAGAATAAATAAGAAAAAAACATTTTCTTATATAGTTCAGAAGATTCTCAGTCTTTGTTTATATTCACTACTTTGAGATATCTTCATTGGGAAAGACAATAAAATGTATTCAATAGGCACAAGTCATTCTCAATATGGTATTCAAAAATAAAGGATTAAGTCCTCAATCCTTCCTTCCCTAATTTCTTTCATATTCTTTCATCACCCCAATACCCCAGAAAAGACATAGTTTCTTACTTGTAAGTCTTATTGAGACTGAGTTCTAGATAGTGGTAAAGGCAGAGCTAGAATTCAACTTCCAGGGGTGTTCTAAGCCAACTCATAAAATCACCAACAGAATTGTTCAGTTTTCAAGGTGAGCATTTATACTTTGCAAGTCTGTAAATGTATAAATTAGAGATAGGTTCATTGAAAAAACCTAAAAAGTGATGCAGAAAATGTTAATAATATAGTTTGAAACTAAATATGTCATACTTTTTTGGAGAAGTTAAAGATTTATCAGCACATTCCTGTCTGAGTTCCAATTCTGAGTTGTTTCACTATATTGTGCTATTAGGGAAGAAAGAGGTAGGGAAAAAAAATAGTATGTACCCTTCACTAGGTTATTAAAGGAAGAAATCAGAAGCATGGGTGGTTAAAACAAGTGACTAAAATTAATTGGGAATTTTAGATATCTAAGTGTTATGATGGATAGAATATTTTGTTATAGAATCAGGAAGATCAGAGATCAAATCCTTACTCAGAAATTTAATTATCAGTGTGACCCTGGATAAGTCATTTAATCCCTTTCTGCTTGAGTTTTCTTATCCGTAAAATAGGGATAACAATGGCATGTACTTCACAGGGTTGTTTTGAGGATCATATGAGATAAGGTATATAAAGTATTCTGAATACTTTAAAGTACCATATAAATGCTAGCTGTTAGTATTGCTGTTTCATTTATTTGTGATCTTCAATAACGTAAATAATTGAAAACTAATTTTGACATCCTCTGGCCCAGACTAAATAAAAAGAGAGTTAGAATTTATTGGTCATTTTCATTTTTCTTGCATTTCCCACCATTGATGCTTCTACTCTATCTCCTCTTGAACATTTTAGCATAAAAAAGAGATACCATCAAGCACTGTTATTAATACATAAAAGATGATACAAAGCAAGATTGGCAATGTACCTTCTAGGGCTTCATATAATACAGATTTAGAGATTTCATTGTGAAGTCATTTTAGACGCTCTACTAATGTGCAATTTGGCAACATTAAGTATGAAATGATTATTAATTCCTTTAGTACTGTAATAACATTGATTTAAATGAACCCTTATAACATAGAAATTGTATAGTATTTAGCACTAATTAACATCACTTAATTAGAAAGAGTTGCCAAGTAGTTTTCCTGTTAGTACTATTGTACTTAAGTGCAGCTGGATGAAAATGAATCACAAAGGCAACAGCTTGTGTTTTCTGTTAAATTTGTCTCTGATTGATTAAAAATATTCCTCAGTACTATATTTTACCATCAAAAGAATATATTTGAAACATCCATTTTACAAAATGTGAAGAGCCTCAATTATATAAATCTTGTACATAGGTCACTGGTTTAGAGGTGCAGGTTTGTACCTATACAGACACACACATATACACACACATATACATACATGTATGTATGATGTATGTATGTATGTATATGGTATGGTGAGTAGAGATTTGTCTTTTGGAGTATCCTCAGGGAATAGACTTGGTCTCAAACACCAATTTTATCATTATAATTACTCTGTAATCACAATGTAAAATTTCATCATTTAATGTCCATTTGTTACTTCTCGTTAACTGGAGAGGCATCTGGGCATTTGTTGGTATGAAAATTGATGACATTTTTGGAATTTCAAATGACAAATGAAGCGCTCCTGTCAGTTTACTGAATAACTCTGTAGCATATGGTGCTTCTGCTGGTGGGTGTTATTTCAAAGTTTGCAAATCACACCATGAGAGAGTCCCTCTGGTGAGCTCCTGGAAACTTAGCAACTGTGAATCTAAAGTGACAGTACAGAGGGTAAAGCACTGAAAGAAAGGGGAACTTTTCTATCTTTGAGAAGGCAATATAAAGTGAATGATAAGTCAATGTGCCTTTATAGAGGGTACAAAAAAGACAGACCTAGCATGAAGTAAAAAAGAACAGGTGTTTTTTTTTTTTTTTTCTATTCAGAAAAAATCTACAATGTTAAGGCCAAATTTAGAAATTTTAACTTAATAAAGGTGGGATGAAAGATATCATGGCAGTATTTAAAGAGCTGGTTTCAGAGGCAGGAAGCTCTAGTCCCAACCCTTGCCTCTGACACATAATGACTGTATGACCTTGGATAATTCACTTAACTAACCACAGTGTGCAAGCAATCAATAAGCTCTATATCAAATTGGGGTAGCTAAGTGGTACAATGCATAGAGTGCTGGGTTTGGAGAGACATATTAAAATCTGGCCTCAGATACTTCCCAGCTGTGTGATCCTGGACAAGTCACTTAACCCTGTCTGCCTCAGTTTTCTCATCTATAAAATGAGCTGGAAAAGGAAATGACAAACCACCCTGACATCTTTGCCAAGAAAACCCCAAAAAGGGACCATAGAGAGTTGAACACAGCTAAAAACAAGTGAACAACAACAATATGTCAGATACTAATGTTAGGTTTTGGGAATAAAAAGACAAAACTGAATCATGAGATTATATCTAGAAGAAAATACATAAGCATATAAATATATATAAAAAAGATACAAAATCTTTCACTAGCAATTGGGGTGAGGAATGAGGAGGCTTTGTGTAGAACGTAGTGTTTGAAATGAGTCTTAATGAAAAATAGGGACCCCCAAGAGGAACAGGTAAGGAGAAAGCACATGCCAGGCATTCAGGACAGCAGGTAAAAGGTAGAAAGATTGCAATTGGAGGATAATGTATGAGAAAAAGAAAGGACAATCTGAATGACCTGCAGAGTATAGGAAAGGATATAAATAAATAATATGTCTAGAATGGTAGAAGGACTTCAAATATCAAATGGAAGGTTTATATTTTCTCTTCAAGACAGTAGGGAATCTCTGGAGTTTTTTGAAGAGAATAGTGACCTGGCCAGACCTGCACTTTAGTAAAATCACTTTGACAGCTATTTTCAGGGTATATTGAGGTAGGAAGAGACTAGAAAGATAGAGGCTATTGCAATAGAGAAGTGATAAGGGTCTAAACTAAGATGGTGGCTATGTAGGTAGACGGAGTAGAAATGATAAGATTTAAATTGTAAAGATTTTGATTTGCAGAGCACTTGCTAATAGGCATTGATAGAGAGCATTTCTTCACTAGGATTTTCTTATACTGTTGAAATCATAGTTCTGATTTAAATATAAAATATGGATGAAAATAAGAAAAAAAAAGAGCAATAGGCATTGTATGGCATCTGGGTAGTTGGTGGGAAGAGTTGTTTTTGGAAATATAAAATATTATTAATTCCAGGGCAATCACAGAAAATTTCTGAATAATGATCATTTGAAAAAGAAAGTCACCATTGTTCTTCACTGAGAAATCTATTTAAAGTAACTAGATTTGAAGAATTTTTGACCAACCAAAGGATATACAGGCTCAGAAAAGTTAAAATGGACATTTTTTTCTTTTTTAAAAGTTTTTTTTTTTATTTTCAGAATATATGCATAGTTTTCCACATACACTCTTGCAAAACCTTGTGTTCCAATTTTTTTTCTCCATCTCTTTCTCCCCTCCCCTCCCCTTCCCCCAGATGGCAAGTAATCCAGTAGATGTTAAACATATGCAATTCTTCTATACATATTTCCACAATTATCATGCAGCACAAGAAAAATCAGATCAAAAAGGAAAGAAATGAGAAAGAAAACTATAAGCAAACTAATAACAACAAAAAATAAAAATACTGTGTTGTGATCCACACTCAGTCCCCACAGTCATCTCTGGGTACAGATAGCTCCCTTCATCACAAAACCATTAGAATTGTTGAAAAGAGCCACATCCATCAGAATTGATCATCACATAATCTTGTTGCTGTGTACAGTGTTCTCTTGGTTCTACTCACTTCACTTAGCATCAGTTCTTATAAGTTTCTCCAAGTCTTTCTGAAATCATCCTACTGATCATTTCTTATAGAAGAAAATATTCCATAACATTCATATACTATAACTTATTCAGCCATTCTTTAACTGATGGACATTCACTCAGTTTCTACTTCCTTGCCACTATAAAAAAGGCTGTTACAAACATTTTTGCACATGTGGTTCTTTTTATTTTTTTATATCCTCTTTGAGACACTGCTGGATCAAAATGTATGCAAAGCACAGTTTGATAGCCTTTGGGCATATTTCCATGCTGCTCTCCAGAATGATTAGATCATTTTACAGCTCCACCAATAATGTATTATTGTCCCAGTTTTCCCACATCTCTAACATTCATCATTATCTTTTCCTGTCATCTTAGCCAATCTGAATAGTATAGAGTGGTACCTCAGAATTGTATTAATTTGCAATTTTTTGATCAATAGTGATTTGGAGCATTTTTTTTTCATATGACTAGAAATGAATTTAATTTCCTTTTATAAGTATTGTCTTTTCATGTCCTTTGACCATTTATCAATTGGAGAATAGCTTGTATTCTTATAAATTTTAATCAATTCTCTTTTAGACATGAGACCTTTATTAGAATCTTTGGATATAAAAATGTTTTCCCAGTTTATTACTTTCCTTCTAATCTTGTCTGCATTGTTTTTGTTTGTACAAAAACTTTTAAACTTAATATATTCAAAATTATACATTTTGCATTCCATAATGTTCTCTAGTTTTGGCTATAGATTCCTTGTTCTCCAAAGATCTGAGAGATGGACTATCCTTTGTTCTTCTAAATTGCTTATATTATCATTTTTTATGTCTAAATCATGAACTCATTTCAACCTTATCTTGGGTGTTAGGTGGAGGTCAATACTTAGTTTCTGCCATACTAATTTCCAATTTTCCTAGCAATTTTTGTCAAATAGTGAGTTTTTATCCCAGAAGTTGGGGTCTTTGGGTTTAAGACAAATACTAGAAGAGTACTGTAGTCATTGACTATTGTGTCTTGTGAAACTAACTTATTCCACTGGTTGACTACTCTATTTCTTAGCCAGTACCAAATGGTTTTGATGACTGCTGCTTTATAATGTAGTTTTAGGTCCAGTACAGCTATACCAACTTCATTTGCTTTTTTTCTTTTCATTAATTTTCTTGAAATTTTTGACCTTTTATTCTTCCAGATGAACTTTGTTATCATTTTTTTCTAGCTCTGTATAATAATTTCTTGAGAATTTGATTGGTATGGTACTGAATAAGTAGATAAATTTAGGCAGTATTGTCATTTTTATTTCATTAGCTTGGACTAACCAAGAATGAGTATTTTGAATGAGACACTTACTAATAGACATGGCCAATGAGAGGCACTGTTTAACTATTTCTGGAAATAGAAAATATTAATTTCAAGGCCATCACAGAAGGTTTCTGAAGAGTGATCATATGAAAATGTCACTGTTGTTTTCTACTGACAAATCTATTTAAAGTACCTAGATTTGAAGAATTTTTGACCAACCGAGGAAAGTAGAGGCTCAGAGGAATTAAAATGGACAGTTTTGCTTTCATAAAAATTGAAAAGCTTTTTTTCAGGTACATAAAATCAGCTAGAAGAAAAATTATTATTGGGACAAAATCTTTGAAGCAATTTTCCCTAGTAAAGCTCTAATAACTAAGATAAGAAATTTATTCAAATAAATAAGAATACATGTATACCATATATAATATGTATATAAAAAGAATATATAACAACCATGCTAACTTGTTATGAGAGGGTTTTACTGGGAAGAAGAGAAGTAGAAGGAGGAAGAATGGTAGTGATTTTCCTTTCTTCCTCTAAAAAAGTGGGAAAAAAGAGAAAATATTGTCAATGAAACATTTAAATAAAATGTACATGGCATCCAAAAAAAAGGCCACAAAGACAAGTGAGATGACTTTGGAACTACTGTGCTGAATTCAGTATACAATTTACAAAAAAAGGACAAACTGAATGTAATGAGATCTATTTTATATGCATGCTTTTTCTATTCTTTGTCTAAAGAAACGTTCATATTTGTTGGTATTTGCCAAGTTCAGAAGAACAAAAAATTAGAAATAAAATAGTCAGATTTCTTTCAACTGGATGAATTTAAAATATGCCTTCTTTACACATTTCCAAAACAACTAAATTGAATTGGTTGGGTCATTCAGTCTAAACAGTCAGTTCAAATAACCCCAAGGAACAACCTTATTTGCAATTTCATCTACAAAATTTGATGATGCCTTTTAAAATTTTCTTTATTTAATTTTTTATAATTTAATTTTTATTTATATTTAATCATTTAATTTTTTAAAATAGATTTTTATTTGCAAAACATATGCATGGGTAATTTTTCAATATTGACCCTTGCAAAACCTTCTGTTCCAACTTTTTCCCTCCTTCCCCCCATACCCTCCCCTAGAAGCCAGGTAGTCCAATACATGTTAAATATGTTAAAGTATATATTAAATCCAATATATGTATATATATATTTATACAGTTATCTTGTTGCACAAGAAAAATCAGATCTAGAAAGAAAGAAAAAAACCCGAGAAGGAAAACAAAAATGCAAGCATACAATAACAGAAAGAGTGGATATGCTATGTTGTAGTCCACATTCATTTCCCATAGCTCTCTCTCTGGGTTTGGCTGACTCTCTTCATTACTAAACAATTGGAACTAGTTTGAATCATCTCATGGTTGAAAAGAACCACATCCATCAGAATTGATCTTGATGATGCTTTTTAGCTAATTATTGACAAAATGGTTATGACCAAAAATGATAGAGTAATTACAGCAAGATGATACAGGGATAGAGAGCCAGGCTTAGAGTCAGGGAGACTCATTTTTTGGAGTTAAAATTTGGCCTCAGGCATTTATTGGCTGTGTGACCCTGGGCAAATCACTTAACATTTTTTTCATCAGTAAAAGTGACATTGAGAAGGAAATGGCAAACCACTCCCATATTTTGGCTAACAAAGTTCCAAATGGGGTCATAAAGAGGTGGACACAAATGAAAAAAATTGAACAACTAAAAATAAAATTTAATCTATCCTCCAATATCTTTTAATTATATTTAACATAAGTAATGTTCTAGATTATTCAAGTAGGGAGATCAAGTCACATTTCCCTCTACCACATTATTCCTAATATCCTTTTCCTTGTTTATTTCTTTCTGTTATGGTGGAATAAAGAAACTGAGTAGTTTTGCTATATAACAGTTCAGTTAGCAATACATGTAGTTGCAAAAACTAATCAGGTCCAAGGTTCTCAGTAACCAAGGACACTGATATTTGCTTCCTACACAATTGATATACAGTTTGGAGGGAGTGAAAAATAGGATTGACTCACCTACTTGCTTTTTGGTGAGAAGGACAAGAAGACACTGAGGTGAGAGGGAGAGTAATATTTTTGTGGCTTTTTTTTTTTTTAGTTGGGGAAGGGGGAGTAATATTGCTACTTCTCCAAAATCACATGACTTCCAAGAAGTTGAAACTTAACTTCACAAAATGGAAGATAAGCACAAAATGGAGTTACTAATATTGTTTTTAAAATGTAACATTCCCTTCTTTGGTCCTGAGGTTTTTCCATCCCAGGATCATTTATTTAAATGATTCATCCATTAGGGATTTCTGAACAGAATGATTGTTTACCTTAAGGAACAGCAAAAGGATGAGATAAAAAGCACAAAGAATACAAGCAAAGTCATAATCTCCTATATCCCTTAAGGAGACAAACATTGTTAAAGACAGTCTATTGGTAAACTAAGTTAGACTACAAATCAAACTACTTAGAGGACTCACTATGGGATAATTTGAAAAGGGGGAATTATGACACCAAGGTAAACAAGAAAATTTAGCAAATATCATAAAAAAACAGTAAAAACAACACAATAATGATGATCACTATTAAATAATATCAAGTCTCCTTATAACCTGGTAACCCACTTTCTTTTTATTATTATTATGGCCTTTTTATTTACAAAATATATGCATGGGTAATTTTCAGCATTGACAATTGCAAAACCTTTTGTTCCAACTTTTCCCCTCCTTCCTCCCACCCCTTCCCCCAGATGAAAGATTGACCAATACATGTTAAATATGCTAAAGTATAAATTAAATACAATATATGTATACATGTCCAAACAGTTATTTTGCTGTACAAAAAGAATAGGACTTTGAAATAGTGTACAATTAGCCTCTGAAGGAAATCAAAAACGCAAATGGACAAAAATAGAGGGATTGGGAATTCTACATAGTGGTCCATAGTCATCTCCCAGAATTTTTTCACTGGGTGTAGCTGGTTCAGTTCATTACTGCTCTATTGGAACTGATTTGGGTCATCTCATTGTTGAAGAGGGCCACGTCCATCAGAATTGATTCTCATATAGTATTGTTGTTGAAGTATATAATGATCTTCTGGTCCTGCTCATTTTCATTCAGCATCAGTTCATAAAAGTCTCTCCAGGCCTTTCTGAAATCTTCCTGTTGGTCATTTCTTACAGAACAATAATATTCCATAATATTCATATACCACAATTTATTCAGCCATTCTCCAATTAATGGGCATCTGCTCAGTTTCCAGTTTCTGGCCACTACAAAAAGGGCTGCACAAACATTCTTGCACATACAGGTTCCTTTCCCTTCTTTAAAATCTCTTTGGGATATAAGCCCAGTAGTAACACTGCTAGATCAAAGGATATGCACAGTTTGATAACTTTTTGAGTATAGTTCCAAATTGCTCTCCAGAATAGCTGGATGTGTTCACAATTCCATCAACAATGTATCAGTGTCCCAGTTTTCCCACATTCCCTCCAACATTCCGCATTATCTTTCCCTGTCATTCTAGCCAATCTGACAGGTATGTAGTGGTAACCTACTTTCAATACCTATTTAATAATCACATTTCATCTCAAGATAGTTGTCTGCTCCTTGTAAACATTTCCCTTGGATATTCTGGAATGAGTCTCATTCTCAGGGCAGCTTGAAGGGAACTTCTCCAAGTATATTTGGTTCCATGTTACTTACAGAGATTTCTAGGGAATTCTTCTAAAATCTTCCAATAACAAGATTCAGGACAATTTAGTACAACATCCTAAATTTGCTTTTTCAATAACAAGTCCATGTAGTTAAAAACTAGCAAGCCTTCTAATTCTGAACCTATTAACAGAGATATAAGAAAAATATCAAATTCCTCCAAAGAATTTCAGTTTTTTACATGCCATTTGCTGTTTATATCTTTACCTAAATCCTGTAGCTAATATGAACAGTGCCATCAATACAATAAGGGAAGAATCTTAAAAAAATCTATGAGGGCTTGACTTGAAAAATAAGCCCTTCTGTTTCTTAAAATGATCAGATAGAAACTTTTTTACAATTGCCAATGTAGTTTTATATGTAAAATCCTTAATTGAATTTTGAGAATTTATTACTAAAACATACTCAAATATGTATATCCTATTAGAAACCAATTGAACACACACATACTCACACACACACACACACACACACACACACACACCCCTACACTAATTTTTAGATCTTTTTGCTTTCTCAAAATTTGCAACTCTAATTAGAAAACTTTTACATCTTTGTCTTATTCATTAATTTTGAGGATATTACCCTTATATGAAAGGGTATGATGATAAGAATGAGATACTTGAACCTTATTTATGAACATTTAACTATTAACAAGTGCAGGACAAATGCAAGAACCTATTTACTTAGTTGTTCAGAATGTAGAACTGACCATACATTCTGATTTAAATAGGAATATATTAATACTTGTATTCTATTATGGAAACTCAGATATTTTAATTTATAATGTTTGATAATAACAAAACTTTTACTGTTCAATTACCTTGATTATAGAATTTACTATTAAAGGAAATATCTGGTTATGGCAACATTAACTGTCTCCTCAAGGGTATAGACTGACCTGATATAAGCTACAATGGGGAAAAATTACCTTAGTGCTGTGTATTTACATGCAGAGTTATATTTACTAGCCAATCATATAGAAAAGTTCCACATCATTCAAAAGGTACAAAAAAGCTAGGCTCAGAATTAACAAGGTAAGAAAATGTATTTAAAAAGAGAAAAATAACACAGTGTGAAAACTGGTTCAAGAGGATCTGCTCTTAGTCTATACAAAGGCTGTCCCCTCAACATTTCCAGGAGACAAATATTCACCTGCTTGCATTCCATTTTTGGCCCATACATGATATCCTTCTTGAATGGTGGACTATTAACTTCATGACAATTCAGACAATTATACCTGAAATCAAAACTCAGAAAATATTAAATATAGTCTCTAGAGATTTTACTTTAAATAGCAACATTTCACTAATCACAACTTTAACTTACCATTGTAAAAAAAATAGCACAGACTCCTTAAATTATTCTTATCTGTGAGGTTATTTGAAACTTTCTACTTGGACAAGGTCCTAGGATTTTATCAGTCTTGCTGATAGTATAATAAAATTCTTATGTACCAAAGTTTGAGAAACTAGAACCTCTCCCAACCAAAGTAGAGAAATTTATAGGTTTTCTTATAGTAAAGAGTAAGTGTTATCTGATAGATTATTTGGCTATCATTTATGAAAATTATGAAATTGTATGTTAATAAATAATCTGTAATGAAGCTACTTTTTTGAATCAGTGACAACAGACCTTAAAATCAAAGATTTAAATGTTACATTAAGGGTAAATAAATAAAGTATATATTTAAAGTAAATATTCTTCATTAAATCTTTTTTAGACATATTTTTAATCACAGTCTTTAAAACTGTTCCTCAATTTTGATAGAATTAGAAATCAAGAGAGATAGACAGACATAGAAATAAAGAGATAGAGACTGAGACAGAAACTGAGACTGAGAAGAGAGACAGATATAGACACACACACACATACAGACCAGAAAAAGAGAGACACACACACACATACACAGAAAGAGACAGAGAGACTACCTTTCTGCAGACTTTGAAAGTTCCTCAGTGGGGGAAAAATGTTTTTATTCTTTTTTTCCCTTGGTTGATCAGGACACAGGAAGAAATTTGGTTTACCAAGATAAAAACACAGATAGTATAAGACAAACAAATGAATATGTTTTCCAGCAAAGCTTTCCTTGTTTTCCCCTGGAAGTTTAATAAAAAAGTGTACAGAATTTTCTAAAGGCAGTCTCAAAGTTATTCATTTGTAGTATTTGAAAGTTCCTTCTTCAACCAAATTTGAGACCCATCAAAATTTTTATATGTCGTAAACAAATCTTTGCATAACTTTAGAACATCCTAATCATCCCCTTCTGAATGGGAAGCTTCTCCTGTTCTCAGGCCAAAAAGTACTTCCTGAGAAGGTATTCATTGGCTTACTAGAGCTGGTTCCTATGCCACATTGGTTAGCAATTATTTATATTTAAGGAGGTACTCTCTTGATGTCCTTTGGAAAGACATAGAGGTCTGGAGACATGCAGTCCTTTGCCTAAAAAAAAAAAAAATGCTTTGGTAGAAATGGTACCCTGGGGTGTTTCTGTGGTGAAGGTCTAGTCTTCATACAGAAACATCTGATCTCTCAATCCCTTCAATGTTCATCATGACCATTACCATGGAATAAAGGAACTGAATAGTTACATCAAGGATTTGGTTACAGATTCTTAAACCAATGTTCTTAAGCCAACTGATATATCCAAATGATATACAATTTGGAAGGAATGAATGCAAGGAAAAGCAGAATGATACATGGTTGGTTATTGGTAGAAAGAATCAGGAAACACTGATGTGAGAGGGAAAGGGGTGATTTGGTGATATTATCTCTGTTGTGTCAAATAATATCTGTGAAGGGCAGTAATTTTGTGACTTATCCAAAATCAGGTGACTTCTAAGAAGCTGAAACTTAATTTCACAAAATGGACAATTATGATAAAATGTAATTATTCATGCTACTTTCTAATATACCATTTCCTACGTAACCTAGTCACACATCAATAGAATCATAAAATCATAAGAGCTGAAAGGGACCTTATCATTCCCTTAGTTTTGCATTTCATTTTACAAAGGAAGAACTGAGAGCAAGAGAAGTGAAGAACTTTCTCAAGGTCATAAATAAGTGGCAAAGATAGAATTTCAGCCCAGGTCTTCTACCTCCAAAATCAGTACCCTTCCTACTGTCCCAAGTTGTTTCCAAAAAAACTCCTGACATGCTACCTATTATTAAAAAAAAAAAACAATCAAAACAAAAAAGCGAGTGTCCTGGGAAAAAAAGATAAATAGGAAATGACTTAAGAATAACTAGACTCTCTCCAGACAATAACATAAAAAATATGGATATTGTATTTCAAATAATAATTAAAGAAAACTGTTTAGATCTACTAGAACTTGAAAAAAATGAAAATAGGAATATTCTATTGATCATCTCTTTAAAGAAACTGCAAATCAAAAACATATTGGAATGTCATAGCCAAAATCTAGGGATTTCAAGTCAAAGAAAGAAATTTCAATTAGTCAGAAAGAAAGAGTTCAAGAACCAAGAAAACTTAGAAGTACCTCAGGATTCTATAAGATTATGCTACAACTACATCAGAAAGAGGAAATCTTGGAGTGCGTTATTCCAAAAAGAAAAAGAAATATAACTAAGTATAAATTAATCTCCAAAGCTTAATAATCTTAGGTGAGGAAATGGCTTTTATTGTATTAGAAGATAAAAAGCCCAGAGCTAGGTAGCTTGGTATGTAAACAGAGGAGATAAAAACAGAGGAATCTGGAAAAGTAAATACATTCTAAGGAGTTGGAAGGGGTTAAACGATGAGCAAATACTTATATTCTAATTGAAAAAGAATAGAAAAATATTTCTTCATCATACTACTAGTAGTCTTTAAGTAGAGGAAGACATATATAGTTCCATTGGTTTTATGAGAGGAAAACGAAGGAAAAGTAAAACAAGGGACAAAATGTGGAAGGACACACACACACACACACACACATTTGTCATAGTAATACATTAAAATGAGTGAAGAAGTAGGCAGTGATGGGAAGGTATTTAAAAGGAAGGGTAGAGATGAAGAAATAGTAAAAAGCAAAATAAATATCAACAATAAAGAATGAATGATAAATGGAGAGATTAAAATGAGACAAAGAAAACATAAGAACTAATATTTGGAGTCGGAGCTGTGTGAATAAAGGGTAGAGAATTGGGATCTGATCATTTAAATCATAGAGTTGATCTCATTTTTTTTCTCTTTTCCCTTTTCTTCTTCCTTGAAAAGGCTTAGGGAGGGCATAAAAAGAGAAAAAAGTTATCATTGTTAAGATGGAGAGAAAAAACATGATCAGGCATATAAGTGAGAATGTGAATTGGATGGAATAACCAGACAACAGAAACAGATTAAAAAGCAGAAATCAATGAGTTGTTTACAAGAAAGACATATGAATGGCAGATTCATATAGTATTAAAATGAAGGAATACAAGAGAATTTATTATGCCCCAGGTAGATTAAAAAAAACAGAAAAATTATCTCAGCCAAGACATTAAAAATAGATTTATTAAAAGAGATAAGCAAGGAAATTACATTATGTCCAAAGGAACTATAGATAATGAAATCACAGTAATACTTAATATAGATACACTAAATGGCATAGCTTATAAATACTTCAAGAAAAGTTAACTGAATTATGGGAGAAGATCACAAAATTATGACAGTTGAGGATTTCAATGTGCCTTTTCCATATATAAATATGTATATGTATATATGTGTTGGGGGTGTGTGGGGGGGTGTGTGTGGAGGGGATGTGAATATATATGGTAAAAATATAAACAAGAAAAATGGCTTTGGATAGAATTTTAGAACTAAAGTTTCTTTTGATGATCATTCATATGATGGTTATTTGATGGTCCATTCCTATGGACATCCTATGTATCATTCTAGCTGAGCTGATATCTCAGGTTCTATACTGGAATGAAACAAAATGCTTTTTTTAACTGTTTACAAATGGAAATTCCCTTAGCCACACTTAAGGAAGAAAATTCTGGACAGGGAAAAGATAAACAAGGATACAGAATTTATTTATTTAAGTATAATTCTCTTATGATTTTGTTGGTTATTCTGTTGCTTTATAGTCAGAAACCTGAGTGAGGAATTCAACTTTTTTCATATCCTTTCTTTGTTTTTATTCAGATAATCAGGAAACTAAATCAGCCATCTCAAATAAATCAAAGGAACAGTTTCAATACCTCTTATGGAAAGATTAATCTAACTTTTAAGGAAAGTTTTGTCTAAGAAGTAAATGGATTGTACATTTACAAAAACTAAACATAGCTTAAAGAATAAATAACTCAAAAACAACTGTTGAAAAGAAGAAATAGTAAATATCATTTACTGACTATATTATGTAGCTGTTATCAGCTCTGATTATTCTTAATCACATTCTCATTAACATTGAGTGTGAATCAGATTCTTGAGCAAGCCTACATTTCCCTTTTAGGTTTTTAAGATACATTGAAGGGACAAAGTGATTCTTCTGTAATGCTATCACTCTCAAGCCCCGCCCCCCCCCATTCCATTATGCTCTCTGTAATATAAATTGCCAGTATCATTTAACCAATTAACATCAATTGCCTTTTATGAAGAAATATTTACTGAGTAGATGTAGCAAAAACAAAAACACAAACATTTCCTCCAGCATCCAAAGTCATACTCTCCCCTATATCACATCGTTCTCAGAAAGAATATATTTATATCATCTCTGTCTCTATGTTTTTCTCTATCTATATCCCAGTCCCTATCTTTACCTCTCTTATCCCTCTATCTAATATAGTTCTTGAGGTTCTTGAAAAAGAAGTAGTAGTCACAGAGAATCAGATTACAAATTTTATTTGACTAACCTTATTTCCCTTTTTGATAGAATGATTAAACTGATACATTAAGGAAATACTGAAGATACAATTTATTTAAATTTTTAGCAGATCATTTGATATAGTATCTCATTAATGTAAGGTACTGTCCCTTTAAAGTATGAGCAATTTGGCTGCAAAATAGAACAGGAAAAAAAGAATTTTGATTTAATAAACTGCTAAAATAAAAATATGGAGGGATTAAGTTTTCAGAGGCTGAATTTTTAAACTCGTTTTGAGGACTGAGAAATGAGCAATGCTACAGGGCATTGTGGTCCTTTAGCTAATTCATATAATTCTTTTTAAGGTTTAAGAGATTAAAATTTACAAAAATGGTAAATTCATGGAGAGTAGGGGATTATTAAATAAGGACTTTTGGTTCTTTAACTAACAGAATCAGCAATCAGCCAAGTGCTACTACTACTACTACTATTACTCATGGCTTGGACAAAGAGATTGGTGCCAAGAGAAATTTATTGATCTTTGATGTTGGAGGTGGTATTTTCAATATCTCCATTTTTACCATTAAAGATGGCATCATTGAGGTCAATATCACTTCCACTTGCATGGGGAAGACTTTAATGATTACATGGTCAACCATTTCTTTGCTCAATTTAAGTAAAACTATATGAAGGATGTCAATGAGAAGGCAGCTGTTCACCATTTACTCACACTTCTGAACACGCAAAGTGCAAGCTCTTTTCCAGTACCCAGGACAGTGTTGAGATCAATACCTTTATTAAGGTATTGATTTGGCAAGGAACTCCACAAGAGTATCAATCCAGATGAGGTTGTTGCCTAAAATGCAGATATTCAGGCTGCCATTTTGTCTGGAGACAAATCTGAGAATGTGCAGAACTTGATGCTGTTGAATGAAAAAAAACTGCTTCTGGGGGAGTTAAGACAATTTTGATCAAACATAATACTGTCATCTCTACCAAGCAAAAACACATCTTTTACTACCTATTTAGACAGTCTGATTTGCTTATTCAGGTTTATGAAGCTGAGAAGAGTACATACAAAGGATAATAATGCGCTTGACAAGTTTGAGCTCACAGGAATTCCTCCAGCACCCAGAGGTGTTCTTAAGGTCGAACTAACATTTGACATTAACAAATGGCATCGTCAATGTTTTTATTATGAATAAGAGCACAGACAAGGAGAACAAAATCATGATTACCAATAACAAAGGTCATCTGAGCGAAGAAAAAATTGAGCATATGATCCAGGAGGCTGAGAAATGAAAGGCTGTTTGAGAAACAGAGACAAAGTGTCTTCCAAGAATTTACTTGAATATTATGCTTATGTAGAATATGAAAAACTGTAAGACAAAATTGGTGATGAAGACAAACAAGATTCTTTTCAAATGTAATGAAATAATGAACTGGTTAGTTAAGCACTAGGCTGCTGAGAAGGAAGATTTCAGTATCAATACAAAGAATTGGAGAAAATCTGCAACCTCATCATTACTAAACTTCACCAGATTGCAGGAATTCCTAGGAAGTTGAGCAGTTCTATCTGGAGACACCTCTTCTGGATTCACCATTGAAGAGGTGTAAAACCAGCAGAGAAAGAACATCCCACACAATTTTCCAAAATTGAAGGACTCAAATTTATAGGTAAGGCTGTAGCAGTTTAAAAGTAACATTTAATCTTAGTAAATCTGGGTATTAGAAATACTTCAGTGTATACACAGGAAGAAAAATGAACATCACACTTGATCAATAATTGTAAACAAGTGGAAATGCAATTTTTGTTCTGGAGAATAAAATCTATTTAAAATTGGCAGCATAAAAAAGAAAGAAAGAAAAGAACCCAACAGGAGGAGAATAAGATGACACAAAGGATTCAGCTAACAGTTCCTGATTGGCTAGATGAAAGCTGAAACTCATTAGAACATAGTGGAAATACTATTGTTCTCTGCAGACCTCTCTGTTTTGAAAGGGAAATGAAGACTTAACAGCTGGTTTTCTGTTGGATAACTTGCTTGATAGCTGATTAGAGGATGCAGAATATTAGAGAGTGAAAAATTGATTGAGTTTGTCTGCATTTCTTTTAGGAAAGCATCTTGATGAGCTTTGAAGTTTTGGGGCATTGAGGAAGGTTAGCCAATACAATAGTGTAACACTTTCTTAGTGCACTAAAAATAATTATAAGTTAAAAGGCTTCAAGAATTCAAGATTCAAAGAAAAAAAAAACTTGGCAGGCAAATGGTGAGGACCAGAAGGAAAGTAAAAAGTAGATAGTAATTTCAAGTTTTGAATATTTCTGATGAACCAATGACCACAACACCTACAGAAGAAAGTAATTAGTTATCCAAATACATGGGTTTTAACTCACATTTATGTGCTTCATAATGATTTATATTTTCATTTCCCTTTTATTGTATATCTGTGAAATCACTATTATTGATTTAGATTTAGTTTTAAGAAATAATTATAGTTAAGATCTCATAGTATAACTATTGTGGATTCTATCATTTTGCCCGTACTGTACAAGTAGCAATTATATCTGTGAGATCTTGAGTGCAATGGTGGTAAGGAGAGGGAATATGTCTCTTGCAAAAGGATTACCTTTATAGATGACATGTGATAAGAAACCATTTCTAGTAATTCATACCTATCAGTTTGAGGCAGTTTGGCATAAGTGAGTAGTCCAGTAAGATCTACCTCAGAGGTGACCCTATGTTTGCCTTTTTTCAGTTCTTGTTGAAAAGATGAATAAATGTGAGATAGACTACAAGTAGGACAGCTAGAACAACTTGAATGGCCAAATTTAAAGAGCAGTCATTAGTTATTCCAGTTTAATTTAGCATGTAATCTTTAGTGAAGTACCTCATGGATCCATCCTTGATCTTGTACTATTTATATAGTTTTTACCATTGACTTGGACAAAGGAATAGAAGACATCTTTGTCAAATCTTCATATGACATGACTGAACAATAGCTAACATATTAAACAATAATTTGGATTTAAAAAAATCTAACAGGGAAGAATGTTGAGTTAATTATAAGCAAATAAAATTTAATAAGTATAAATACAAAGAGTTATACTTGACTTCAAAATAACATCTTTAATAATATAAGATGGGAAAGATATGACAAGATAGTAGTTATTCTGAAAAACATCCAGGGTCTTTATGGGTTATAGGCTCAATATGAGACCATGGTGTGGCATATCAAGAGGGAACCTAATGCAATCTTACATTTCATTGAAGGCCTAAAATTTCTATAGCTGGAGAAATTATAGTCCTGCTAAAAGTCTGCCTTATTCACATCATATCTCCACTAATTCATTCATTTCTAGGGATTGCAGTAAACTGACTTTGGCTATATTGTATTCAAGATCAATAAATTTGGATACATAAATTGATTCTAATTGAAATCATCATTACCAAACTCTTGAGATTATTCAAGAAGATATCCATGATTCTAGACGTTGGTTTTCTATTTTTGTATTACAATTAACTTGGAAAGGCCACTATAACAAGAGAGGGAACAAAAGCTTTTATTTGGGACTATTTGAGGGCAACAAAAAACAAGTCATAGCTAGAACATAATACCAAATAATTCATTTTTTTAGATCACTATGTCAGGGTGCCCAATTCTCTAGGGCCTTGACAATACTTAAACTTCTTCAGAGTCAGGGGAAAAAAATGATCTTAGCACCTAGTTAACAAGAATAAGTAGTTAAAATAAGAAGCTGCCAGATGGTGCTCTTCTTCATCCCAGCAGCCACACACCAGATGAGATTTTCCCTGCCATACTCATTCTTGAGGTATTCATTTTCTTATATTCACTGGGTGTTGTCCTGGGACTCTTTTTGTCCAACTCTACACCCCCAAATGAATTTGTCTTTAAAAGTCACAGTAATTTGAGGTCTCTTTTTAAGCTTCTTGCCCCAGGGAGATTTGTGAAGTTCACTCCTGGGCCACAACTTCTAGTTATGGTTTGGAGGGTTTGTAACCAAGACAACTCTGTTGCTCCAAATAAGACTTTTCTGTTGATAATCTATTGTAATGCCAATAATTGCAGCTGAGAGAAATTTCTGTTTGTTGTGTGAGACAATTAGCACTTGAAATAAAAGAACAGATTTAAATAAATTGGAGGACTGAACAGTATGACCTGCTCTTTTAAGAACAAGCAACAGCTTTGGAATATGACTGACTGGTGATTTTTTTGTAGCAGCCTCTAGAGTAAGAGAGAAATGCCATCAAATATTAAACTAGGTCTCCTTTATAATTACTAACTCATGGTGAAAACAATTTGTTTCTTCTCAGCTCCTATTTGGAAATACGTTAACAAATCTAAGTCTGCAAAATGGTGATACTGCATTTTAAAGAGTAGTTTTATTCAAACAACTTGTCTTCATGTGTGATATCTTGTGAAAAATAGTTTCTTCCCAATTACAATCAGTGTTTCTTTACCTTATGTAGACATGTACACCTTCCCAAACACACACACACACACACACACACACACACACATAGCACTTTAAATAACTGTTTCATTTCATGTAAAGTATTTGTGGCCCCAGGTCTATACATTCTTTTCCTCACCTATAAAGTGTTTTCCTCTTTCCAAATGAAAATCACTATGTGAGATATTATTACCATAGCTTGACAACAGTGTATTGTATAAACTCATAGCCAGTGTTAATTAACCTTCAGACCTATCACTCTTAGAGATTTTTTCTTAAGCTTCAATTAATCTTTACTGTTCCAAGGAGAAATACATTTGCCCTGAGTCAACTATGCTTGTTTTCAGTGATTCACTATTTATATAATGATTCCACCTAAAAGGTATTATATAAACACAATAATAAAAAAAGCATTTAGGGTTACATCTGAAGAAAATTGTCACCTCAATTTCAGAAATGAAGAAACTGAGGTATTTGCTAACTTGAATGATGTCTTATTAAGAGGTTTGGAATTTAGAAATGCATTTAAATTCCAAAGTTTATTCCCCAGCAAAGTTGGAAAGGTCTGAAATGAGAAATGTATGTTCAGGGCCAAAGGAAAAAAAAAAGTCTGAGCCTAAAAAGCAGCAAAAGTCTGGTGATAGATAAGTGTATCACTTAGAAATGAATGGGAAAAAAATGTGCTTCCTCCTCACAGCTGATGGATATTGTAGAAGGCTTCAAGTTCATTTGTTCAAGATAACTGAGAATCTTAAATACTCAGAATAATAGGCATATTAGTCTAATATGATCTCACTGCTGACTATAATATTTCTTCAGATATAAGCATGGATAGAGTTAGCCAAGAAGCCAAGAAGCCCTGAGTTTAAATCTGTTTTTGAAATACAATTACTTTTTGACCCTGGGCAAGCCACTTAACCTCTTAATGCTTAATTTAGGAAATTTGTAGAGGATGTCCTGATCTGAATGGATAAAAGAAGTTTCCTATACCAGTAAAATCAACGGTCTATTTACTATCCCTCTCTTTTTCTGATTCTGGAAAAGCACAAAGAGGCAGACTTCAGCTTGATTTTTTCCCTGACTCTGAAGAAGTTTAAGTACTGTCAAGGCCCTATAGAATTTGGGCACCCTGACATAGTGATCTGAAAAAACCCAAAGATGGGTTGTCTTTCAATGGAGTGGATTCATAGGAGGATTCATAAGGATTCCCCTTAGATGGAGTCCGGAAAAACTTTTGGTTTCAAAATAAGACTATTTGATAGTAGGATGCCTCTTCTCTACAATTGCTGCCTCCTCCTATTCCCTGTCCTCCTCTCTCCCATAACCCTGAAATCTTTCCCTAGAAACTCCTACCTAGAAATTCATGGCTTCCTAGCTAATTGGTAGCCTACTGGCAGTGTAAGAGAAGGGAAGGAGTAAGGAAGGTAATAAGCAATTATTTATTGCCTACTATGTGCCAGACATTATGCTAAGTGCTTTATAAGTATTATTTCATTTGATTCTCATAACAATCCTGAAAAATAGGTGCTATTATTATCTCCATTTTATAGTCAAGGAAATTGAGGCAAAAAAGGTTAAATGGCTTGTCCAGGGTCACACAGAAAATTTCTGATCTTGCATTTGAACTCAGTTCTTCTTGACTGTAGGTCTAGCACTATGCTATCTAGTTTCCCCTAACAGAAGTGTGAAGCCATTCAAATGTCCCTCAATGAGACTATACCAGTCCCTGTAACCCAGGGACTTTTTCTTCTTCCCTGATGTGGCTTGATATTAGAAATATTCTATTACATGAAGCATCGGGAGTCTTCCATTGAACTTTCTTTTTTTTTTTTTTTTTAAATAACTTTTTATTGAAAGAACCCATGCCAGGGTATTTTTTACAGCATTATCCCTTGCATTCACTTCTGTTCCGATTTTTCCTCTCCCTCCCTCCACCTCTCCCCCAGATGGCAAGCAGTCCTTTACATGTTGAATAGGTTACAGTATATCCTAGATACAATATATGTGTGCAGAACTGAACAGTTTTCTTGTTGCACAGGGAGAATTGAATTCAGAAGGTATAAATAACCCGGGAAAAAAAACAAAAATGCAAGCAGTTTATATTCATTCCCCAGTGTTCTTTCTTTGGGTGTAGCTGCTTCTGTCCATCCTTGATCAATTGAAACTCAATTAGCTCTCTTTATCGAAGAGATCCACTTCAATCAGAATATGTCCTCAAACAGTATCGTTATTGAGGCATATAATGATCTCCTGGTTCTGCTCATTTCACTTAGCATCAGTTCATGTAAGTCTCTCCAAGCCTCTCTGTATTCATCCTGCTGGTCATTCCTTACAGAACAATAATATTCCATAACGTTCATATACCACAATTTACTCAACCATTCTCCAATTGATGGGCATCTATTCATTTTCCAGCTTCTAGCCACTACAAACAGGGCTGCCACAAACATTTTGGCACATACAGGTCCCTTTCCCTTCTTTAGTATCTCTTTGGGGTATCCATTGAACTTTCAAGAACTGGTTGTAATGATATGACAAATCTTGGGAGTTGCCTCCCAAGGATCACCATGACCTTCTCTTTCCATGCATTAAAGATCATAGTGACTCTTGAAGCTCTTTAGAGCATTCCTTATTATATCCTTTGTGGCTTTTCTCTCTGGCTTTGGAGATGCTCATCCCTGAATGACTGGGAATTGGTGCACTGCTCTAATTTTGGAAGTATCAACTGATACATCAATTTGGTGAAGTTGGGTGTTGTCCTAGTACACTTTCTCTTACCCTTTCAGCTTCCTCCTATGTGACAGAACCAAAGTTGCCCAGCAGTTTCATTCTTTCTTCCCATGACCCGAGGGGGAAAAAGACAATAAAATAACGACAAAACTTCCCTTAGAACCTTATTGACCCTGCTTCCCTGGCAGCTTTTTGACTATCTGTGGACATAAAAATCTCAGCCATGTAAAGTGTATCCCCACCAGATTTGATAAATTTCTGAAGCTTGCACAAGTCAACTTACCCTGTATTTCTACATGGCGACTTTGCAATTAATGAGGGTGGTAGAATATCTTCAGAGAAGACAATGTAAAACAACTTAATGTGAAATATTCAATGACTTGAAATTGCTTCATTTCTTCCCCACATTGAACATTAACAAAAAAGTGTATCATCTATGATCATTTAGGTGATGACAGTGGTTATTGATGACCTTTATTTAAATATACTGGTATCCTGAGATCAGGGGCACAATGGGGAAAAATATGCCAAATTTATAGTTCCAGGACTTGGACCAGCTATTTGTAGCCTGTTTGGTCTTGAGCAAAACTTTCTGAGCCTTCATTTCCTTCATTGTAAAATGAAGGAGTTGGACAAAATATTCCATTCAGCTTTAGAATTATGATCTCTTGTCTTTTGTCACTGATTGTCTTGTTTAATTCCTTTACAAAAAGTCTTTATATTCCAGCAATGCAGTCCAATACCTTCCTGGCAAACTTCAGATGGAAACTGGAAGCGCACACACCAGGGATGTTATAAAAGTGATTCTTTTCTGGGGATAGGTAGGACTAGATAATAATAGCTAGCCTTTATGTAGTGCTTTAAGGTCAGCAAACTACTTTACATTGCTATCTCATCTTCACAACAGCCCTGTGAAGTGGGTGCTATTAGTAATCCCATTTTACAGTTGAGAAAACTGAGTCAGGGAACAGTTAAGTGATTTGCCTAGGATTACACCTCTAAGTATCTGAAATAGGATCTTTTCCTGATTTTAATGAAAGTACCAGCTATCAACTGTACCATAGCTAGGCAGCAACTAGTAAATGACTCAGTGGATTCTGAGGTTCTTCCCAGTTTTGAGATTCTGTGATTCTTTTAAGCTTTTCCATGTGCTAATTATTCTATCTTTTCCTCCACAAAAATTCTTAATTGTCCCTTTTTCCTCTGCCACCCAGTGTCAGATATGTTGTTTAAAGGCAACTAGGTAGTGCAGAAGATAGATAGGTGAACCTGGTCTCAGGAAAATATGAGTTCAAATCTGACCTCAGATATTAACTATGTGACTATCTCTGCCTCCTTTTGTTCACCAATCAAAAGAGATAATAATCACAGCACCTACTTTTCAGTTGTTATGGAGGATCAGATGAAATGGTATCTGCAAAGAATTTTGAACAGTGCCTGGCACATTAATAAACCTGTGCCCTTCAACCCTACATAATCCACAGTCTTTATCTCCTCTTTTAGATTAAGAACTGTAGAGACAGCTGAAGAATGGGAGTGATTACTAAATATTCTACTAAAAGCCTTTTCACTTAACTCATCATGTTTTAAGGAGAGATCTCTCATTCTTGTCATCTGTAGTTCATTATAACTCCTTATCATTCACTTAAATAATTTTTTTTATGTGTAAAATACTGTGTTTGGTGCTGTGGGGAATAAATGCACTCAGGTTCCTGACAAACGACCATTAGCTGCTCCCTTATATCCTTCACTGTACAGCTTCTTTCTGGGTTTTGCCCAGGTCATCCTTCAAACATGGAATACAATGGTTCCTCATTTCTACTGGTCAAAAATCCTCTTCCTTTGTGTTCAGATGTTATCTTTATAAAGTCTTTCCTGTCCAACACCCTTTTGAATGCCAAGGTGAAAGGGATATAACCCTTCTCAAATTTTCTTAAAATCCTCTCTTGAGTAGAGGAAATAAAGTTAGAGTCAGGAAGGCCTGTGTTCAAAAGCAAGTCTTTAATAATAGTTTCTAGTTGTATGATCCAAAGCAAGTTAATCATTTAACCTCTGGCAGCTTTCTAAGTCTTTTCCTCGATTTCTCAATAACTAGAATGACAAACTGTGATTTAAAAAATGTAACTTTCCCAGTTGCTCCTTCAGAATTTACCTGTAGGATTATCCTAGAAGAAGGGAGGGATATGGCTGCCATAGGGGTCACCATAGTTGTGCTCCATGTGTAATGGAAAGATCTTTGCAAGTGTCCTCTCTCTTCTCAAGATAGCTTTCATTTCCCTCCATTGTAAGGGGGGTAACTCCAGCCTCCAGCTTTGACCTCCCATTAGCTTCTACTTTTCTAATGTTGGGAGGAAATACAACTACTGGGGTCTTTATCAACTCAAGGCTACTTTCAAAGGAGACAGCCTATGTCTTACAAGAAAAATTGTTATAAGTTGGTAGTTTCTGATATGAGTTGCCCAATTAGACTTTTACCACTGATTAAATCTGATTAAATCACAGGTCCCTTGTGTATTTTATCTTGATCTCTTTTGTATAATAGTTATTATTATACATGGATGTATCCCTCTTGTGATATTGCTGCCCTTTTCCATTCAAATTAGGCTAATTTTTCCTTAAAAGGTATTAAGATTAATTTTGAGTCTTGATTAGCTCAAACAGCTCAGATTCTGCCTACTGATATTACTTTCTGGTCCCTGGAGTACAAAGCAGCCACACAATTCCAGATATTGTCTTAAGCTGGTAGATCACAATAGGCAAGTGATCTTTAGCTCACTGAATTAACTTGAGGTATCTAGACTTAAAGAATATACTTTTCTTTCTATAGTTTAGTAATTTTTTTGGTTAACTGTTGAATGATTTTTTAAAAAATTTAATTAACTTTTTATTGATAGAACGCATGCCAGGATAATTTTGATGAATGATCTTCAAATTTTTCATTTTATTTTGATATTGAACCTAAACTACCAGAAGACTAGAGTGAGTTGGATCCAGTCCAAAACATCCTTTCTAAGACTTTAAGACTGGGTAGAGCAGAAATTGTGATAACATTTTGGTATCGAGTCCTGCACCAAGTAGATATTCAACAAATGTTTATTGAATTTCATTAAAACATATATTCTACTCTAAATGACCTTAAAATATAACTAGGGGAAGCACTATATCATAAAGCTCCCTAAATTTCCAGTTGGAAGTCGGGTTCAGCATCTGGTTCTGTCACCAATCATGACTTTAAATAAGCAGGTTAACCTTTCAATTTTTTTCTGAGCCTTAGTTTCATCATACATAAAGTGAGGATAACAATGCTTATTACTGATGACCTCTCCTTCATTAAGTTATATTGTATTTACTTAATTGTGTGTATGTTGTATCCTCCAGTAGAACATAAAGTTCTTGAGGTCAGACTCTTTTTGCTTTAATTTTTGGATCACCAACTCTAAGTCTAGTGCCTTGCACATCACACATGCTTATTGAATCAGTCTTCTAACAGGACTATTGTTTAAGATGTGCTTTGTATACAGAACTATGTAAACATCAGCCACAATTATTATTGTAGTGATAAGATATAGCCATAAATTAATATTAATCAACGAGCAATACAATATTACTAGACAATGTGGCACAAATACCCCATGATATATTGTCACACAATGCAGCAGCTACTGGTACCAGTGCAAGTAAGTGCAGTGTGTCTGATCCTTCTCTGAAAACAGAGATCCTCCACACTGAGGCAGCCCTACTTTCCAAAAGTGATTAGTTCGTGAGTATACCTTTTTTCTTTCTTCCTTCCTTCCTCCTTCCCTCCCTTCCTCTTTTCCTCCTTCCCCCCTCTCCCTCTCTCCCTTCCTTCTTCCCTTCCTCTCTCCCTTCTTCTCTTCCTCCTTTCCTTCCTTCTTCCCTCTCTCCCTCCCTCCCACCTCCCTCCCTTCCTTCTTCCTTCTCCTCCTTCCTTCCTTCCTTCCTTTTTTTCTCCTTTGTTTCCCCCTTCCTTCCTATTACATAAAGAAAATTCAATAGATATAACTTATTTGGATCAAGCAAAATTATTTGCTATAGGGACTCTCAAAAAATCATCATCACAAAATGAATTTATGTTGGATTGTGTGTGAGCAGAATATGTGAAAAGAAAATTTTCTGAAGAATGATAACCAAAGGGTAATTCTAAATAGCAATGTTTTGACAAATGCAGCTAACACATCTAGGGAAATGTAATCTGAAGCACAGATATTCAAATGGAAGGAAAAACTTGGAAAGTACTCATTCTGAAAGGGCCTAGGGGTGATAACAGGCAGCAAATTGGCTATGAGCATGTAATGTGATGTGATGTAGAGAAAAAAGACAATGAAATTTTGGGTAGCATAAGCAAAGAAATCACATTATATATAAAAAATACTATAGTCAACTCTCTTTATATTTTATGGTGAGAGCACTCCTGTAATACAACTTAAGGCTCTAAGCATTTCCACACAAGAAGGATGTTAATAACAAAGGGAATTCAGAAATTAACAACATAAGTGATCCTAAAATCCTGTCAAATTGATTTATTAGGTTTGAATGGCAAAATCATAGCCCAAAGATGTGTGTGTGTATACATACATACATATGTATATCTATGTATGTATGTATCTGTTATAAGTCCCCATTGGCTCAGCAAAATAATTAGATCTTTTTCATAGCTCTATTGTGAAGGACAATAATTTTCTAGCCTAACTAGGATTGTCTGCTTTCAAGAGAACAGTAGTAAGACTAAAATATTGAGTGAAGCCCCTGCTAGAAAATCTAAACATGTACGGGTTGCACAGAAATAAAGCACATTTGTGACAGTCATCAGGGAAAACTCAGTGATCAACAAAGAGTACTCTGACAAAAGAGATAATGAAGCAATTCTAACTGAGAAATGTGGAATAGTAGAAAAAGGTAACAAATCAAGAATCAGAAGAACTGGCTTAATTTTTATTTCTCTTAAGATTTCTTAAGGATCTCTTTCTGAGGTCCTTTTCAATTCCAAAAATTACAAGGGCTACTTTACAGTTATTCCTGGATATTTATTTAGCTATCAGCTTTATTGTGAGAGTTAACATAGGATCATAGATTTAGAGCTAAAAGAGATTTTGGAGGTCATCTCATTCAATCTTCTTATTTTACAGATAAACTGAAGCCCAGAGAGTTAAATGACTTAACTAAGTCATATGGGTAGTAAGCAACAAAGACAGGATTTGAATCCAGTGCCTCCAAGTGCAAATCCACTTCTTTCCCCTCTCATACAATAGTTCATATTTCTATTTATACTTTACAAAGCAACCCTTAAAGAGGAAAGAAAAGAATTATTCCTATTTCATAAATGAAAAAATAGACATTTGGAGGCAAAAAATGACTTTTCTTTGGTCCCATTGTTAGTAATTGGCAGGGTAGGACTCAGAATCGAATATTTGAGAGATATCAATATGAATTTAAGAGAATCTAACATTTATTACCATCCACTACATGCTTTTGCAAAGAAAAAGCAAAACCAAAAACCAGTCTTTGTCTCAACAAGCTTATATTACATTGAAATGTTTAAAGAATATGCTAATAATATTAAAGGAGTTACTTAAGTTTAAATATTAAGGTTATTAATTAATATTAAGGTTAAGTAACAGAATGAAATCGAAAAGGAAAAAAAAAACTGAACTGAATTGTAAGATGTATTCAATCAGCAATTATGTATCTGTCCCATGAAATGTAATACACTTTGAATGAACTTTAATTAGAAAGGTGTAGCAAAATGAGCTTTTTTGTTTCTAAATGCACTATAAATGATTATTATGTAACAAGGAAAATACTATCTTTCTTATAATACCATTTGAGAGTAAAAGGATATATTATAAACTCTAATTTTTTTAAACTTGTGATTTAAAATAGATTTGTGGTTTCATAGATACGAATATTTTGCCATCAGTACAGAAAAAAAATCCCAAAACCTCATTCACCTTGTTTTATTTATCCTGTACCATTCTTGCTTATGTCATACCACAAAGTCCCTAAAGAGACTCCTTCTAATGTATAAGACATTCCTTCAATTTTTTTCTCTTTTTTCTCCATTTATCTTTTTTTTCACCTCTTTATCTCTCTGTCTCTATCTCTATCATTCCATCTCTCTCTTAATCTTGCTGTCTCTGTCTCTTGATATACTTTTTGTAACTCCTGGATAATTCTTGATTGAGAATACATTATACTTTATACATATTGATTATTACCTTTGAGGTGACCTGAAACTTTGATTTTTGGAAGATTGTGCTATTTCATTTAGATTCATAAAACATCACCTGAAAAATGTTGATGTTAAAATTTGGGGCCCTTATTTTATTTTTTAAATTTATAATAACTTTTTATTTTTCAAAATATATGCAAAGATAGTTTTCAACATTCATCCTTGCAAAACCTTGTGTTCCAAATTTTTTTCCCTCCTTCCCTTTCTCCCCTCTCTCCTAGATAGCAAGCAATCCAATAGAGGTTAAATATGTGCAATTCTTCTAAATATATTTCACATTTATCATGCTACATAAGAAAAATCAGATCAAAAAGGGAAAAATAAGAAAGGAAAAACAAGCAAACAAACAAAAGTAACAACAAGAAGGTGATAATACCATGCTATGATCCACAATCACATCTCCCTAGTCCTCTCTATGGATAGCAGATGCAAATCTATTAGAATTGTCTTGCATAACTTCATTGTTGAAAAGTACTAAGCCCATTGTGATTGATCATCACATAATCTTGTTTTTGTGTACAATGTTCTCTTGGTTCTACTTTCTTTACCCAGCCCCAGTTTATGTAAATACCTTCAGGCTTCTCTGAAATCAGCTTGCCCATACCTCTAACAATAATATTCCACTAAGTTCACATAACACAACTTATTCAGCCATTCCGGAACTGAGGATCACACACCCGGTTTCCAGCTCCCTGCCACTACAAAGTGGGCCCTTATTTCAGAGGGAAAAAATGGGATAATTAAATGTACTGTTCAATTAATAAAATGTTAACTATCTATTCACCTTCTGTTATGAACTGGTCTTTATGATTCCAAGCCTATCATTTTTTCCACTGTGCTATATAGCTCCTTAAATTTCTTTTAGGAGAGTGATTTTGATTTCCTGAATCAAATGTTATTTTTTATACTTGACAAATAAAAGAGATCTTGTGTTTTCAATTGACATTTCAAATATTTTGAAAAATGCAGTCTATTGTAAACTTCCATTCTCTTTTTCTCTGACTCCTAACATCATCTAGGATACTTTTGATGTATATATAGATTATTCTTATCAAGACTTTGTAAATATGCAAAAGTAGATACTATATATATATATATATATATACACATATATAATATATATATATAATGTATGTATATTCACACACACACACACACACACACACACATATATATATGTAAATTTTTTTCTCTACTGCTTCTGTTTCAGTAATAAAATCTGGGCTTTTTCTCAAGGCTTTGTTATTCTTTCAAATTTTCCTTAGAATCAGTTTCTCAATGATCACAAAACTGTGTCACCTTAAACACAAAACTGTCTATGTTGCTTTTTCTTTCTTTGTCTTTCTAAGCTCTATTTCTACATATTCATGTAATGTTGAGTTCAAGTGGTAGCTCATTGTCATTGATAAAGAAAATGGTTTATTATAGAATCTTTACAGATCTTTTTCATCTATTCTGTCTACCTTTCAATTTCATCTTTAAATGTCCCTAGGAAGATTTGGTTCAAATGAATTCCCTGCCAACCTTTCTGTAGACTTATTTTCCCCTCTACCATTTCTGGCTATTTTATGAAGTGAGGCCACTCATAATATTCCAACATTTTTTGTAAGGTTTTACAAATGAACTTGTATTCTAAATTTGGATTGCCTTTGGCTGGTCTATCTCTCTACTTGGCAAGGAGATTAAACATTTTCTGAATGAATTGATTTTTACACTCTTTGATCTATTTAATATGGCAATGCATTTACATTGGTTAAACTTACTGAGGAAATTATGACTTTTTCATCTATTTCCAATTTTTGTCATCAATATATTGTTTAAATAGATTTTTGGTTGGAGCTATCCTAAATATATGTCCTATCTTTGCATTTTTATTTTTCTTCTGATTTGGTGTTGATTTTGATCTTTGCTCTAACAAATTGGTAGTCTAACTGTACTCAAAAACTGAATTCAAAAATAGAATATAGCTATATAAAAGGTGAATTTTTATGGTAGTGAATAACTTGAAATCATTGAAATCACAGCAATTTCCTAATTTTGTTGTCCTTTCCAATCCAGTTATAGATCCAGCCCATTGTCTATTTCTAGTCTCTGTATTGATGAACTCATTCAAAACACTATCTATCTAAATGTATGACATAATCTGGATAATATGCATTTCTTATCAACTTCATTTTTCCCCGAGTTGATGGCTAGACTGATCTATTTTAAAGGACTAATGTTCCAATGTTTAATGTAATTGATGTAATGTCATCCCCAAAAAGGCCTATGTATTGCTAAAAGGCCTTTTAGCAAAAGATATACACAGGGTGGCCTTGAAGAAATTTGTAAATACCTAGAGGAATCCTGAAAAGATAGGCAATCTAGGATAGAATTCTCACCCATAATCTCTCAAATAAATGGGATAATGCATGAAGATATAATAAAATCAAGAATGACAGGGGAGAAACTTTTTTTTTCAGTGAATTTCAAAATTATTCCAACAGGAAAAAATAAGTCAACATCCATTGGTCCTGACATTCTTGCCCTAATTTTCTTTCCTCTCCTATTCCTGTGGGTTTTTTTTTCACTACCCCATGCTTTTCTGCATTTGTAGGAACTGATTCTTGGAACAAACCTCTTAATAGTGCCCCAGCAAAATTCTCTCCCAGAAGAAATCTCCCCAAACCAGCCCTCAGGCTTGAGAGGAATGGAAGATGGGGACAAATAATACAGGTAAGCGGGGCTGAGAAGTGCTTCCCTAAGAATTATTTAGAATTGGACAGAATGAAATAGCCTAACAGCAAGATTGAGAGAAAGGGAAATGAAAGAAGGAACCCAGTTGCAAAGCATTTTCAGAGCCTCTCTTACCTCCAAACATTGTATTGCAGGATCTTCCCCCAATCATCTTCTGAACCAACCTTGAATGATCAGATCAGGGCCTGAAGAGAGTTCATTTCAGAGAATGGGACTAGGAAAATAGAGAATAAATCGAACTATAATAGTGTCTCAGAATGTCTCTTCTGCCGTGTTCAGTTAGCTACCAATGCCCTGTTGAAGTCCATGTATCTCATTCAGCATTAGTGATGGAGAAGGCAACAAATTTTGGGGGAAGAGCATAAAAGTGATGGCCCTAAGGAATTGAAAGTATTGGAAAATTTTTTAAAAGACATGTTTTCAGCAAAGGAACTATAGTAAAAACAGGCAGAGGGAAAGATAAATACAAATCAATTCCCCAAAGAAAAAAAGAAAGAGGAAAACTTTTTATACATGTGTATAAAAATAAAGATACTTCTTTTTTTGTGGTGGCAAAGAATAGAGAACTAAAAAGGTGACCATCAATTGGTAAATGGTTAAATTATGATAAATTAATGTCTTGAAATATTATAGTAAAAAATATTATCATACTATTAAAAAATGATGAAGGGGACACTTTCAAAGAAACCTGGGAAAAATCTGTAAAATCATGATGATAAGATTAGCTGTTTTGAATAGTTATTAATGAAGCCATGCTGTTTCTCTTATTTTTTCCTACTGTAGATGTTTATTAAGCAATTCTTTAATGATAAATTCTAGACTTTTTCCCAGATATAATAATCAAGCTCATATGCCTGTAGGTTACTAACTCCTTTTTTTGAGAGTTGAGACATTTGCCCTTCACTAGACTTATATTTTTTGTGTTTCTGACAGTCTTTTAAATAACATCTGCAGTGTTTCAGCAATTCTATCTACTAGATCTTGAAGCATACAGGATATAATTCATCTGAGACAGATGATGTGAGTATATCATATTTAACTACATTCTTTCTTACCATCACCTCCTTTTTTATCTTAGATACCAAATCCATAGAAACCATTTTTGTTTTATTCTCTCCATTCTCCTTGGTAGGAAAGAAAGAAACAAAATAAAAATTAAGTAGCCTTTTTTCCTCTCTGTTGTCAATTATTATCATTTTATTCACATGGCAAAATTATCTTATCCCTTACTAGATCTCCATCTTTATCCTAATATAGCTTTAAAAATTTTATGCTTATTTTTGTCATCCATACCTTTCATTTAAAAAAAAAGTCTGATAGATGTGCTTTGTTTTCATATCACAAATATTTAGAATTTATTCTCACTTCACAAGAGGTTTGTAACTAAGTAAAACAATAAAGTAAAGTAAATAATACAGTGACCTTATTTGAAAGTCCATGTGACATTTCACATTTGTGTCATTTCTAATCACTCTATTAAGAAAAACAAAAGTAACAACAACAGAAATCTATTTTCTCTATATTTTACCCCACACCCCATTGGGGAAAAAAGGGAAAAAAGATTCTTTGTAATAGGTATTCAGTCAAATAAAACTAAACCCCTCATTGATCACATTCTCTCTCTCTCTCTCTCTCTCTCTCTCTCTCTCTCTCTCTCTCTCTCTCTTTTCTCTCTCTCTCTCTCTCCCTCCGTCTCCCTCTCTCTCTCTCTCTCTTTCTTTTTCTCTCTCTCTCTCTCTCCCTCCCTTCCTCCCTCCCTCCCTCCTCCCCCTCTCTCTTTTTTCTCTCTGCCTCTCTTTTCTCTCTTTCTGTCTCTCTGTCTTAGATATAAATATGGACACATCTATATCTATTTATCTAATTTAAATATTTCATATAGGTTATAGAAAAAACACATAAATACATACATACATGTCATTAGTTATTGATATCCTTTCTTACCTTTTATTTTCGAAGTTGATTGTAATCCTTCCCTCATCCCTCATGTCTTTGGTATCTTTCCATACCTTTTATTTTAATCTCTCAAAGCCCATGCCATTGTGTCACTTGCAACATGGATTTCTGCTATTTTTATCTTCTATTGTCTGGCTTTGCTCCAATAATCTGCATTTTTCTAATGGATATTGATTGGTGATAAGTAAGCTAGTCATGTAATAAGGGTAACAATTGACAGGTGAACAGAGGGCTCCACAAAGACAAAAAATAGCAAGGAAAGTTTTCAGCACTTTGGGTAGATCCTTTGTACTACATAGATGAGAGAACATGGCCAAAGGTTGTAGGAGGACAGGCATAAGTAGATTTCAACCTACATCACTGGAAGCCTCTTCTAAATCAATGAGATGGCAGATCTGTTTGTATATATATTTGACTAATTTATGGAAACAGTCAATTGAAGTTTGGCCAGATCATAGTCTACTTTGGTGAGGTAGTTGCTTCAGTGATAAAATCAAAGATATTTTGATGTACTGAGGATACAAATATATTTCCTAGAATAGTGTTTAATTTGGTGTGTGATATTTCGAAATACACATAAAAGTTTCATGTCTAATTTTAAAAATTAAACAATAACAGTCACAAATTTTGTCTAACGAGAGCAGTCAATTAAAAAAAAAAATTTCCACAATTTGGCATTTACGATATTTCTAGCTTTCTCTCCATTACCCCTGTCTTGTAGTTCATAAAAAAATGACTTGTTTAGAGAAGTTAGAGATTTATGTGAAATTATGCCTGGGACATAGTAGGCACTTAATACGCGTGTATTGATTGATTGATTGTTGCAAAATGAAGTAAGCAGAACCAGCCAAACAATATTTGCAATGACTACAATAGCACAGATAGAAAAACAACAAAGCATTTGAAACTAAATGCCATAAAATTATAATGAACAGGCTTGACTTCCTGAAAATCTATCAGAATGTATTTTTTCCCCTCTCGTTTAAAGAGTGGGAAACTATGGATGTGGAAAAGTAATTATAATAGGAATTGGTTGAGGTATTGGTTAGTGTTGCTGAACTGTTTTCCCTCTTTTTTTTCTATTCTTTGTAACAAGGAGGGGCCCTCTAGGAGAAGAAAAGAGAAGTATATGAGAAAATGTATGTGTTTCAAAATTCAAAATACCAATATTTTTATATGACACTTATTTACAAAAGTGCATATAAAATGAATTGATTTTAGACATTATTAATTTTTTGCTTCTTTAATTAAAGCAAGAAATTTCATGGAGAAATATAATGGAACAGTAACTAGTATATTAAGCAGTACATTTGGAAGAGAACTATAGTAGAGGTCCAGACACCTTGGATTACTCTTTATAAAGCCAAAATCTAGAGAAACTTTAAACCATGGTTCTTTAACAGATGGTACATTTGTGTTTTCTAATAAAATATCTCATCTGCATGTAGCTATCATTTTAAGATAATAGCTACACATGATCTTTGGTAATCATTGAATTTGTCTCATTTATGTTATTTGTATGTTGGTACAATCCTTCCTAACATCTTCATTTGGTTGGTTCATTGACATTCACTGTATCCAAATGGATTCATCTCCCACTCCCTTTTCTTTTCCTTTTATTCAGTGACAAAATATATTCTGGCTCTTATTGCATAAGAAGGAACACTGACTCACAAAGCCTTGGGTGAATTGGAACCTGTAGTGTTTACTCTGGCTATATGCCCAGCATCTTAAGATGCTAAACCTTCCCACTTTTTAAACTACTTCTTACTTTGAATGAATATTGAGCTATTAGAGATATTATGAAGAGACTCAGCCAGACTAATGGTTACTAATAAATGTCACTTTGTAGACTAGTTAAAACTTATATTGGTTATGTCTTGTTTAGGAATGATTGAAATAAATATTTGTTTAATCAATATATTGTTTATCAATATAGTATATATATATATATATATATATATATATATATATATATATTATATATATATATATATATATATATATACTCTTTTATTCCTGGAAACTTTGAAGAATAAAATGTTAAATTTAGGAGAAATTTTATTAGCTTTTAGACTAAGTGCGAAAGTTATCCCCAATTGTGAGACTCTCTCAGATTCATACTCTGTGTGGTCTCTAGACAAATATGGCTGGTCACCTGTGGGATTTGGGGCTACAAGAATAATTACTTCTCACTCTTATCTCCCACAGCCAGAAGAAAACATCTGCCTTTTGAATTTTGCAATGAAGGACAGAAAACCCTATGGAGATCTCCACTGTTGTTCTGGCCAAAAAGAAAAAGAAAAAAATATAAATATGGAAGGCAGTAGAGAACATTTCCAATTCAAATCAATGGCAAAATGTTATATCATTGAGAGTAAGGAAGGATCTTTGAAGTCATCTAATCCAACCTAAGCATAAATTCCCTCTGTAAGTAAACATAATTCAAATTATTTGAGGGTAGACATGCATTCTTCAGTTAGAGACAAATGTTGGCTTAAAAAATACCATCAGTTTTAATTATTTATTTAAATAAAAGTCATATAATTGTTATTTTTTGCTTGGGGGTGGTGGTGTAGAAAAGATCACTAAGCAACAATTTGACCAAAAGCACCTTTTGAGTGATAATTAACTTGCTACTTTTTTTCTTGTTTTATGTTACCATAAATATTCATGACACATTTCCTATCAAATTGTAAGTTCTTCAGAAAACACTGTTATCAGTATAAGAAGAACATGAATCAGACAGATAAAGCTAATTGGTTAGTATTTTTTTCTCCTTTATTTTAAATAAAGCTGTTGGAGGTTCCTAGGGTAATGAAGAGCTTTGTTGTTATGACAACTGCTTATTCCTTTCCCTTTGAATAAGCTTGTGATGGGTTAGGCAAATCATTGGGAATAATTAAAACAAATGATAAGTGAAGACACATCTACCTAGAAAAACAGGACCATCAAAAATTTTAAACTTTTTTTATGCTGGTTTTAGGATGGAATTTGCATAACAAGAAATCAATGCCATCCAGTTTAAAACAGAGATTAGTATAAAAGGTTTCTTTAAAAAGTAATCATATAGCTTTCAATAGTCAGAAGTTCTTCGCAAAATTTGTTCTTCATCCAGTGATTTTTGTCCCATTTTGAACAATATATTCTCTTTAAAAGCTACCAGAACTCTGTGATGATCAACCAGGGCAACTAAGTATATTTTGGTATTGCTCAGGCAACTAATTTAGTTTGGATGCTCTTAGTTTCATCAGGGAACAGGAAAGTTACAATTCAACTTCATTTTCATAAGTATATTTTTATGTACTTGATTTTGATCATTACCAGAAGAGGAAGTTATTTTGAATAATCCCAAATAGCCCCAGATTTTCACAAAATGGCTTTCTGCTCTAATGTTCCTTCCTACTCCTCCTTAACATGTATCCTTTTCTAGCCTATGCTAAAAGGAACAAATTTTTCTCATTACGATGCTATTTTTTTTGTTTTGCCTTTAATTCTCCCATTACTCTAGATCATATTAAAAGAAAACAACAGCAAACCAAAAAATCCAGAATATGCCTTTAGTCAATTGATAAATACACAGTGGTGATGCCCTTTGTAGGTTTGATAATAATATTAAGGGGTTCTTAGGTAAAGGGAATGCTCTTGATTCACCATAAGTAAGACATAAATTTTATATTAGCTCTTCTGCTAATGGAGAGACGTGCGTGGTGAGCTGGATGTAGTTAGATCTATGGTCAATGGTCATGGAAAAGAACAAAGTCAAATATGGAATGCTATTAGCAATATGTAATCTTACTAGCAATGGTTCTCCATTGTGTCAGTTGAACTGACATAAGCATCTCTTAGCAAAGTACATTTCCTATGAAGGCAATTTTACCATGTCAAATACTTTCTGATGTCTTAATTTTTGAAGGCTCAAATATTTTAGTGTTTACCATGGAAAGGAGATGGAAAGAGAACTGGGACATTCTCACTTTACAAAAAAAAAACTGGATCAACCTCTTTCCCCCTAATCAGGGGCAAGTAAATAGGTAGGAATCAGGAGAAGTGTGATTGAAAACAACATCTTCTTCCTTCCCGATAGTCATGCCATTATGCTTTGTACCTCTCATGAAGAAGAAGTTTCTTGATTGAAACAGAGGACACTTTGGATCAGAGAACACTTTCATAAGGGGATGCTCCAGTGAGATTTTGGCAAAAAGCTAAAGGTCTTCAGAGATGAGAAGAGAAAGCCTTCAGATACAAAATAGAAATGCTTGCCTTAAGGGTCAAAGTCTTAGAAATACCTTAATTTCATCTGAAGAGGATCGAAAGACTAGGAACATGTTTCCAGGGCATGGATTTAATTCACATAGTCATCCCTAGCCACTCATCTACATAAGTTTGCCAGAAGAGGTTGAGAGGAGAAAAAAAGATTAACTACCCTAAGGAAATATAGTTTCATTTTATGTTGGGAAGAGAATGTAGATTAAGGAAGAATTTATCTAAAGGATAAATATGTCTGCTCTCATCTCTTTCCTGAAGGTGACAATCCTAGAGCTAAATTTCCCAAACCAACTAAAAACTTTTCATTCATATAGTTGAAAAAGGGTATATTAATACTGCAGTTGAAGAGAGAACACTATACATAAAGCAGGCGGATAGCTAAAGATGGAAAAATGATTCCAGTGGTCCATTAAATAGTGAGCACAAGAAGCTAGCACATTAATCCATCAAATCAATAGAGGTGCTAATGATTCCTTGAGTCCAGTTGCAAAGAAGCCTTCCTGGCCCTGCCTTGAAGCATTTGCACAACATTTGAGAATGCTCTGAAGAGAAAAGGCATCAAATTCTGCAGTTCCAGAGTTGTGAATTGCTTTGGTCACTTATGTTCACTACATGTATTCTTCATTACCAATATACTTTGGGTTTCTGCCTACTCTTTTCTCTTGGACTCTGAGCACATTAGTTTAATTTGTGGGATTCTCATATCTATTTGCAGGGGGGGATAACTCTAGATATGGAACTTTGAACATACTGTTCCACTTTGTCAATGATACTATTGAACACAGTGTCTGGCTTAATAATATTTATTGATAGACTTCCACTTGACAAATTTTGAGGAACTATATTTTTTCCTCTCTTTTTTTTTTTTTTTCATTAGTGTTACAAGGGGTAGATAACTCAATAGGTACAGGAAGCAAGAAGGACATATTTAGAAATTAAAGTGATATCGGAAGAAAATATTAATAATTTTAAAAATAGAATTAAATATTAACACAAACAAATCTGATAAAACTTCCCAGAAACTGGAGAACAAATGATAATAGAATACCTAAAAGGTAAAAATAACAATGCCACTTGCTACAATTTATGGGATACAACCAAAGCAGTTCTTACAGGCAAATTTTGTCTTTAAGTACCTGCATTATAAGCAAAGAAAAAGGAAAATAAGAAAATGAAGCTTGTATCTAAGAGTATTAATGAAGGAACTAAGTATAAAAAATATAAACAGAAGAGCAGAAAATGGCATAAAATGAATTGATAAAAGTAAGAGTTAAAACAAATCCATTAGCAAATTTAGTTTTTAAAAAGATGAAAATAAATGTCAACAAGATTAAAAATGGAAGAAAAATCACAATAAGCAAAACAATCAAGAATATTATTAGGAAACACTATATAGAAATACATTCTAACAATCAGTAAGTTATTAAGAAAGAGAGGATCATAAAAAATTTGTCAAAGTTGACATACTAGTAAATGAATTATTTAAAAAGAACAATCCCAGAAAAGAAATAATAGTAATCAAAGAATTATTCCACATAAAAAAGCAAATAAAAACTTTTACTTCAGATGTTTTCACAGTATCTTTGTTTTTTCCCCAAGAACACATAAATACACACACACACACACACACACACACACACACACACACACATAATTCATAAATATAGATTCATCATTAGCCCTTAACTTTTATGAAAATTTTAAAATCAGATGAAAATCTAAGATTATAAACCATTTTATATGATGAATTTAGAGGTAAATAACAGAAAAAAAGATATTAGGGTAATTAACATTAGAAATGAAGAGGAAAAAATATCATTATTTGCAAATTAGTGTATCTAGAAAACTCAATCTTGTTAAACAAAAAAATTAATGGAGACAAATTAATTCAGTGAACAATCTGAAAGCAGAATCAGTGGTGATGGTGATAATGGAAGAGAGAAGAAAGAACCTTACATAGAATAGTTGGTCAATTAATCTTTGTTAAAGGAATGAATAAAAAAAATGGTCAATTAAAGACTGTAGGTATTTATTAAGGAACAACAGACAAGATTCACAAATATACTTTTTCAAAACCAAATCTTGTGAGTAAGATTTCTGGTAAGAAATTTTCCATTGATAATTTTTGCTCTTTAATGCTGATGCTTCAATATTGTGAAAGATATGGTTCCCAAGAATGTTTGATCTAGAAGAATAGACTGAAAGTAGAGAGATTTCCAGTACTTGTTTCCTCATTTCTTAACAGAAATGAAAAAAAAAAAAAGATTAAACATCCTAATGAAGAAAAAAAATGATTATAAAAAATAGTAAAAAACAAAACAATTACAACTCTGAACTATAACATAACATTCAGTCTTAAAGGCAGCATTTTGTGAAACAATATAAGATTGGATAGCATTTCAAAAACTATTTTCCCACTGTAGTGATCTGACATAGAAATCCCTTCTTTTCTCACCGATGAAACAATGTACTGTGTGCATGTAGTAATGGTTGGGAAGAGCCAAGTGAGGCAACGTAGAACATTATCTTTGCTGTGTGTAATGAGGAATCCTGCAGCTAAGGAATGCTTAAAAAAATGGAAGACTGCTGTGCTTACCAGTACTGCTGAGAAGCAGATTTTTTTCCTACATAAAGTGAAGAATAGGGTGAGTTTGAATAAAAGAGAGATAGAGGCTAAGCTCACTGAGTAGCATAAAATACTGGAAACGTGTGAACTGTCCTGCATTTTTCTTTGAAATCTTCCTTACTGTCTGCAGGCTTTGAAGAGAACCCTTAATGAGGTTTATGGGAAGAAGCACATGTAGAAATTTATAAATGAAAAGTTTTTCCTCTTATTTTGAGAAAATGAATATATTTCATGCATATGAAAGAAAAGGCTATAAAGTGGTTTTTTAGAGTGAGGCAATATGTTTATTGACAGAAAAAAAAAAAAAACCCAGAAGAGAATAATAGATCATAAGAAGATTAATTCAGATCTAGGCCTATTCTACTCCAGAGGGAAGGAAAATAAAAAAATGTCATTCTCTATTGATATTCTCAGTTCTTCCACAAGTTGGTATTGAGTTAATCCAGACAGTTCAGTAGAAAGAGAGCTGGACTTGGTTTCAAGTCTCTCTTTTGCTATTACTACCCAATGTGGGGCATTGTGCAAAAAATAATAATAATAATAATTTCTCTAGGCCTTTTGTTTCCTCATTTTGAGAATAAGAGGTTAGACTATGATTCTTTTTAATTCTGAATATTTTATCCTAAAAGATTTTATTAGTAGTTTGGATCATAACCACTGGAAAGTACACCAAAATACATATTTTTTTTTCTTTAAAAACAAATAAACCAATTCATATTACTTAGGATTTCTCTTTAAAATAGGTAGAACAGTTTTTTACCATGTGGACGAGACATGAAGTAGTCCTAGAGGGCCGACATTCAAAAATATTTCATTTAGAATTGGAATTCTACCATGGATTTTTTGCACTGTGTTCATTTAATTGAAACGTTTCTTGCCAACGTTATTGATTATCAAACTGCCAAGTCCACTGGCTTTTTCAGAGTCCTCATCTTCCTTGACCTCTGCAGTTTTGAATACTGTTTCCTTCATTCTCCTCTTGGACATTTTCTCTTTTTTCAGTGTCACTGACATTATGTTCTTATTCTCTTTGCTGACTGATCACTTTATCAATTTCCTTTATTGGAGATTTTTGCCTTCTTGACATATATTGTTTTGGTTATTGTGATGGACCTTCTCTTTTCACTCTAAACTCACCTTTGTGGTGAGAGAAAATGAAAATAAAATCTGGTGGTGGAACTGTTTTTCTTTGATTTTGAGGCTGAGATAGAAAGTTCCATTTTGGACTTATGAAATTTGACATGTCTACTCACAATCTAATGGAGGTACCTAACAGACACTTGATGATATGGAATAGATTAGGGCTGAATATATCTTGGAGTCATATGAAATGATTATTGAACCCATGGAAACTGATGAAATCACCAAGATATGATTTGGAGAAAAGCAAAGAAAGTCAAAGGCAGGTATACTCACAGCTAGAGATATGTGTGTAGGAATGATGAATAAAAAAACAGGCTTAGAAGTGGTTAGACATCTTTACTTCTGCTATTTAAAAAATGTTATATACTTCCAAAGTCATATTCCAAATCGTGTATTTAATTCCATCAATCTGTATAATATATATGCATATATATGAACATTTATGTGTGCATACATATATATGTATTACTGAGATGGATGGGCTATAATTTATGATTATATTGCTTTATATGGTTTTATATATATATATGAATCTATAATATAAGATCCATGGATTATGGATCACAATCATGAATTTAAAAAAAAAATATATATATATATATACATATATATATATACACATATATACACACACACATACATATATACATGTATGTATCCTTGCATTAGGATCTACAATTTACCTTGTATATTACTTTTATGAAAAAGCCCATTATTTTATAGCTCCTAGTCACTGACTTCAAACCTCTAATTCATAAATTAAATCATAAATTATATTTATGAATTCATTATTTAATCAATTACATTAAGTCATTGATTTAATACTACTGGCTACTAATTTGGGTCTTTGCCTTGCTGGTCTTAGGTAACTAAGTGGAAGAGTACATGAAGTTAATTATTAAGACCTACATTTTTTCTACCCTTTTTATAGAACTATATAGTAAACTGGAAGATGTGTGACTCTTGTTAAAGCCTAAGGCTATGGATCACATGTTTACTAGTATATATACATTTCCTGTGACTAAATTTCCTTTAGTGGCCTTAAAAGTCATCACATGTTGTGATCTCAGAGATTCCAGGTCTTCAGGCCACATATTAGGTAAAATATAAAGGAATCTTGAGATGTTTACAATACCTTTTCCAACTTTTTCCAAGCTTTTTTCTAACTTAGTCCCCTCAGATAATGTAGAATTCTAGTGTGATATTCCAAGACTTAAATGATTCCTTTTTAAAGCAGGGCATGGATACTCTTGTGAGAAGCTATTCATTCTTCTTTTTTTTTTTTTAAAAAAAAAATGAGAATTTTTTCTCTTAACAAATGAGAATGAGTCCTGCTTTTTTTTCACAATATCTATTTATATTCCATTTTTATGTTTTTGACAATTATTTCTTTAAAAATGATATATTCAAGAGATATTAAGAAAGCATTGAGATCCAGGAGTGAAGGATTTTTGCTTATGCTAACATCTAGGAAGTAAACTTTTTTTTTCTTTTTGCTTGTTAACAATCTAGTGCAATTAATGTTAACCAAACACCTTTTTTACATCATTTTATATATTTGACAGGTTGGTTTTCAGTGACTTAATTAATGATTTTTCACATCTTTCTCCATTCTCCAATCACTACTTTTCTTAACAGAGTTGTGGAGTATTCAAACTGGAAGAGACATCCAAGGTCACCTAATCCAGAAATTCTTACCTTTTTTGCTTCTAATCTCTTTGGTAGTCTGCTAAAACCGAAATAATTTTTAGATCATAAAAGTAAAACAAATACAATTACAAAGAAAGTCAATTAAATTGAAATACCACCCAAATTCACAGATCTCAGGTTAAGAACCCTTGATATAATCTGACCTGTTCATTTTATAGATTAGGAAATTGAATCCTAGAAAGACTAAGTTACTTGCATAAAAGTGACATAGCTGATGGTAGAACCAGAACTAAACCAGAAAAACCTGTCCTTTTTTTTCCCCCTGAAGTGGATGACACACTCTACAACACTTTACCAGATATATGTCTATGTAGTTCTTGGTAGCCTTTGCAAGTAGCTGTGGTCACAAAGCAAAGAACAGGTTTTATGATTTAGTATTGTAAAAGGTTTTGTTAGTGATACTCATATCCACATAAATTGCTTTAAATAGCATCATCTTTAAGGGGCAGTGAGATGTCAAGGTCCTTTATAAAGACTAGATACTTGTGAAGTTTACATGGCATTCTTTAAATGGAATTGACAGGTACCAAATGCACAAAAAATATAAGTATAAAAAGACAATAATTGCAAACATATCTATAATTGTATTTCTTTTCTAAATAGGAAGGCATAGCTTTGGAAAGCCAAAAATGCCTGCTAATTTAAATGCCAGTTTTCAAAATAACACATGGATATGCTCATGAAATTAGTTTCCATCTGCAAGATGGGAATTCTGAGCTGAAGCCAACCTGAAGAGAGAGAGAGAGAGGCAGATGTGAGTTATTCTGGAAATTTGTTTGCAGATGACTTCTTGTTACAATTATACAGGGTGAAGCACAGAGCAAAAGCTGCAGTTCACAACTATTGATGTCTAAATCTGCTTCAAAGTGCCTTAAGCACATTCTCTTAAAAGCTACTGAGCCAATTATTTCAATGAATATTGATGGACGCATCAGACAGGCAGTATGGAATAGTTAATAGAGAAAGCTGTCCTTGAATCTTGGAAGACCAAAGTTCAAAACTTGCCTATGACACATACTGGCTGTGTGAGCAAATCTGTTTTCCCCTCAATGCTCTAGGCAGATAATAAAAGTATTTATTTCTAAGGTTTGTCATTGTGAGGGTCAAACAAGATAATAGCTATAAAGCTCTTTGCATACCTTAAAGTATTTAATGATATTAGTTATTATTATTATCTAATTCAATCGGTGAAACCCTGGGTGTAGAATGACTAACTGAAGTTGATGTAGATACTCAAACTCAGGCCATATGACTATGAACCTATATAATTTCTGCAGATTATTTGCTTGGCAGCATTGCCTTGTTTACTCTTAGTTGTTTAGATAGTAATAAGAACTTTAAATATTTAGTAAAAATATTTCAACCAATCCTCCTGGTTAATGCCAACTCAATATATATAGGAAAAGGATCTGGGGAAGGAAAAAAAAGGAGAAAGAATTAAAAAAGGGATCAGTAGGATTTTGGACTTATGAATAAGACCAAGGATTGAATTGGGGGAAAGGAAATAGAAAGTTTGAGGATAAATTAAAGGAAAAGGAGAATGGTTTGAGCTGAAGAAAGAGGAAGACTCAAGCTGAAGGAGAAAGGTGAGAAGACGACTCTAGAGAAAGGGTTTAAAGAGGAGGTGAAAGGGGAGTAGAAAGAAAAGACAAAGGTCTTTAGCTAATAAGGTAGAGAAGGAAAAGGAAGTATAACAGTAGAAAAAGAGAATGAACTTGTAAAACAAATTAAGCAAGACAACATATGATGTTACTCCCATGAAAGGAAGTTGAATGTGATAGTCAAAGTAAAGAGGAGAATAAGTTTGAAATTGAAGATTCTCTCCAAACAATTTTCCAAAACAATGCTTAAGAGAAAGAACTACTAGGAAATGATAAATCATAGACTCATTTTCATTAAGTATGGAAAGCAGGAATAATTTTGACATGATCTGCATAGAGCATGTGATGTTTGCATATATACACATAATTTTCAACATTCACCTTTATATAAAACCTTGTGTTCTAATTTTTTTTCCTACTTCCCACCCACCCCTCCTTAGATGGCAAGTGATCCAATATATGTTAAACATGAAATCACTAACATCTTAAACCCTCTAAATTCTCAGTTCATCTGCTTTTATTGTTTTTTTTTCCTTAAGTGCTTTAATTTCACTTATAATTTTGCTATTACAACCTCTTGCTTAATTTCTTCTTGTCATTCTTTTTTGTACCTACAGCCAATCTTTTTTCCACCTCTGTGCCTTCCCTTATGACTGCAGGATTGCTTCTTCTAAGTCTGCCTCTTTGGCTTCTCTTACTCCACAATGTTTATTCCTTGTATTTGAAATGGGAATCCTTTCTTGCTTTCTTAGACGGGTTGGGTAAAACAAGTTTGGCTCAGGCCCCATAATCTGAATGATCCTGTCACTTCCCCTATCACTGTCACTGCCAATCTAATCCCATTTGCTAGCATTAGACCTAAGTATCTGTTTTAATCCGTTTATGTCTCCTCCCATAGGTGGTTTACTGCAGGTTCATGTCTCAGTTGGTCTCTTTCTTCTTTTTCTATGACCTTCACTCAGGAGTTGTTTCTGTCCCCTCATGTAGCCCTGATAAACCCCAGTAGGATGTCAGAAATCACAATAATTACAACTCTCTTTGCACTTAAGTTTTTTTTTTCTTTTTTTGATCTATATCATATCCTCATCATCTAACTTCTTACCACACTGTGAGAGAATTAATATTACCAGTGTTTCCCTAAAGCAACTTCTTTCTCCTCACCCACAAAATAGGGCAGGCCACAGTGTCTCTTCATTCCTTTTTCCCAGAAGAATGTTTCCCCAAAAGGGAAACAAAGCTGTTCCAGAGACTGATTGGTCCTGGTTTTTGTGATGCAGCTTAGTGGACACCTAAAAGCAGAAGTATGCTGAACCTAGCTCCTACTGTCCAGAGAGCTAATTATTTAATTTTCAGTGTGAACATTTATATCTCAGAAATTAATAAATACTACAAATCATGGCTGCTTATGTTGTTTGTGATGGGGAAAATGAGAACACTGTTAAGTCCTTTTAGAAATAGCTCATTCTATTTTCACAACACTACTGTGAGGAATGTTCTATTATTATCCCCATTTTATAGTTGAGGTAAATAAATGTCAAATAGCTTGACCAGGATCTTGCAGTTCGTAAGTATCTGAGAACATATATGAAGTTGGGTATTGCTGGTTTTAGATACAGCACTCAGTTCATTGTGTCTGTAATTATCTCTAGAGAGAGCCTCAAACTAATTATATATATGTATATATATATATATATATATAAATATACACATATATATATACATAATATATGTATATGTGTGTGTATATATATATGTATATGTATATATATATACATATATATATATATATATATATGTCTTTTATTTACAAAACATATGCACGGGGTAATTTTTCAACACTGACCCTTGTAAAATCTTCTGTTCCAAATTTTCCCCTCCTTCCACCTCCACCCCCTCCCCAAGATGGCAGGTAGTCCAATATATGTTAAATATGTTAAAATATATATTAAATCCAATAAATGTATACATAGTTATACAGTTATCTCACTGCACAAGAAAAATCAAATAAAGAAGGAAAAAAAACCTGAGGAAAAAAACAAACAAAATGAAAGCGAACAATAACAGAAAGAGTGAAAATGCTATGTTGTGGTCCACATTCTATTCCCATGGTGCTCTCTCTGGGTGTAGGTGGCTCTGTTCATCACTGAACAATTGGAACTGGTTTGAATCATCTCAATGTTGAAGAGAGCCACATCCATCAGAATTGATCATTGTATAGTCCTGTTGTTGCCGTGCATAATGATCTCTTGGTTCTGCTCGTTTCACTTAGCATCATGTAAGTCTCTCCAAGCCTCTCTGAAATCATCCTGCTGGTTGTTTCTTACAGACCATGTATATATTTTGAAAATAAAATGCTTTAAGTAAAAAAAGAAGTTAGTGATTTAAGGGAATTAAAAGTCAGAATAGGAACCAGATCAGGAGACTAGTATGAACTAATTCAAAGTGAAGTGAGCATAATCATGAAAACATTTTATGTAATAATGATAATATAATAATGAAAAATAACCTTAAAACCTTAGGACCTCTGAATAACACAATGACCAAACCATAGGATTCATGATGATACGTCCTACTTACCTCCAGATGGAGAACATATGGATTCAGAGTACAGATTGAAGTATATCTCCTTTTCTTTCCTCTTTCTTGTCTTGTCATAGTTGAATTTTTTAAAAAGAGTTTAATTAAAAACAAATGAACAAATAACTCTTGGAATATTAGAAAATTGCCTGAGATGGATTCAAGGTAGCCTGAATGTATCTCCATGGGTGTAGGAAACATATGATCAAAGTAATTCACATTTTTGGTGATTTGGGGCTTTAATATCTTTTTTTTTCTTTGAAGTGTTATCACAAAATTTGTTATGAGTTATAGTGTATGCGAGGGATTAGTTGTTTTACTGATGGGCTGTGCTGGTTCCTTGTAGGGTACAGTTGGATGGCTCTCTCTCTAGAGATAGCAACAGACACAATGAATGGAGTGCTGGATCTAAAACTAGCAATACCCAACTTCATATATGTTATCAGATACTTACGAGCTGTGAGATCCTGGTCAAGCCATTTGACCTTTATTTACCTCAACTATAAAAAGGGGATAATAATAGAACCTTCCTCACAGTAGTGTTGTGAAAATAATATGAGATATTTCTAAAAGGACTTAACAGTGTTTGGCACATAGTAGATTCCATATAAATGTTTATTCTTTCCCTACTCTCTTACCCATTGCTAGGCTAGATCAAACAGATTGAGGTGCTGGGATCTCTAGATTTTTTTTTTTTAGGGCATCTGTGATATTCAGTAACTTTAGCCTTTAGCTAGCTCTTTTCATTAAGGGCAATGCCAAAAGTTTCTCCTCCCTGCCTGTGCTCTGAAGTTTATAACCTCTGGCCTCTCCTATTCCACAATCTTTTTCATTTTGGAGATCATAGGATCATAAATTAGAGCTGGAAGGAATTTTAGAGGTTCTTGCATCCAGTTCCTTTATTTTACATATGAGGAAACTGAGGCACAGAGAGATTAAATGATTTTCCCAAAGTTGCAATTTAGTAATTATCTGAGGCAGGAATTGAGTTCAACTTTTCCTAATTCTAATTTCGATACTCCATCTGCAATGACATTTACCTGATTCTATCCCTAATGAAAGACATATAATCTTTATTTATGTAGAATTACACTGAGATTTATACTTCTTAGACTCCTATTTGGTCTTAATGTCTCCGACCCTTATCACTTTGACTTTTTTTAAAGTCTAAATGGGTTATACACTAACAGATGAACAAATGAAATCAAAACATTTTTTTAAAAAGATGGTGAAAGAAGAAATGGGAAAGATTTTCCTTCAAACTGAACATGAATAGAACAAAGAAAAGAATTAAGATTTTATATTCTAGGAATATTACCTTGTTTTAGAGGTATAGATAGCACAAAAGAAGAATATGCAACTCCATAGCTTGTAAAAGAGAGTAGAGTTTCAGAATAGATTAGACAGAAAAACAAATAAAGAAAGGGTGAAATAAATGAACATTTCTCAGAAAAGGATATTGAAAATAAATTTTTACTTAATTAAGAGAAGGAATATGAGTGGGAGAAGAGGGAGAAAAGGAAAATTATTATCTAAGAAGAAGGAAAAGTCATGAATATAACAAAGATTACATTTCCTCCTAATAGAATTTATTTGTTGTGGGAGACCAGGGGGAGTTGTTCTAGATCCTATGTTTCTTTTTTTTCTTTTCTTTTTTTTTTTTTTTTTGTATTTCCACTTTTCCCAATGGTAGCATATACATTTGTAGAAAATTTATGGGGAAATTTTTCATGATTACTTTTCTTACTAAGTATTTGGTTCCTTCAAAAATAGTTGACCAGGTCTTGGGAATTAAGATTTTGAGTGGATGAATACTCACTGATGTTTTGATAAATGTTTAACCACTACTTCTCCAAAAATGTATGACACACATAAATTTAAGCTGTTTGGATCATTTTCTTCATCATTTTCTTGAGGTAGACAATAAGAACAATAAATAAATCTCTGATTTGTAATATTTGCCAATTTCTGAGGTATAAATGCTCACACTGAAAATTTTGTGATTGGCTTTTACAAGTCAGTTCAAACTGGCTTTAGTGTATCTCTGTAACATGATGTGCTTGGGATCTATGGTAGTTAAGCCTAGAATGTGTGGAGATTATGTTTGGACAATTCACAGTAGAGGTGAAGATTCCCATAAGGGTCACATTTTATGACAAGAGAGGGCTCAATCTAGGGATTGAGAGATATATTGGAAATGGCCAGTTTAAAAACAAAAATTGTTGTTGAAACACTAAAAACCAAACCAAATCAAACCACAACTGTGCCTGACTGGGAGCTCATTTTGTCAGAAGTTTGCAATAACAGCCAACAAAGCCAATGAAATTTTAGACTGAATTGAAGTAAGTAGAGAGTTTAATACAAAGGGAATGATTTGGAGACTTTTAGTTTGGTGACTGAGATGATTTAGAAGAGAAATGATAGTTGTCTTCCAGTATTTGAAGAGCTATCCCCTGAAAGAGGGATTGGAATTATTCAGCTACAGAACAGAAGGTGGATCTAAGATCACTAAGAGGAAATTTATAAGATGCAAATTTAGACTTGGTATAAGGAAAAATTTCCCAAGAGCTAGAGGTATTTTAAAGCAAAATCATTTTCTCAGGAGGTTTCTCTCTCAAAGAAGTTTTTCCAAGCAAAGACTAGATAACCACTTGTTTGGTATGTTTTAGAAGGATACTTTTGGGGGTATTGATTGGGCTAGTCATCATCTAAGTTGTCGTACTTTTCTATTTGGACATTCTATGATTTTGTTTGTTGACATCCCTCAGACTTAACGTTTTCCAAGTTCCTGAGGATATTTTAAAAAAGCTATGGAGGTGGAAGTAGTTCACAGTTTGGTTCTGTGAAATGAAATTAAATCAAGTTTGCTTTTTCATGTGGCTTATTTCTCTTTTACTTGTTTCCTCACCAACTGGCAAGTGGCCAACTTTATCAGAGCTAAAACATCAGACAGCTAGAGAAGAGCTTCTCAGTTGATAAATATTTGATTTACAAAGTATTGAGAGGTTTAAAGAAATGGAAGGGGTTTTTGCCTAATGGGACTTGTGTTTAATATAGTGAGGAAGATAACCAATAACCAGGTCTGTTTTTCTTTTCCGTGGCCTAACTTTATCAGCCTTGTTACACTCCAGATTGCGTTGAGCTCAGCTGACAACTAGGCAAAACCAAGGAGGACTGGGACATGCTGTACCCTTCTTCTCCACAACCTGTGATAAATATTGTATGGCTGAGCTGTACTGGGAAAAAAAAAATGATTGATCCTTTCTTAGTGATATAGATATGTTTCTGTATTTGCTATATGCAGAATGCATAGATGTGAGAGAATGGGGGGAAAGGGGAGGAGTGAGAAAGATGTATTAGAATTTCCAATGTCAATGTGAAAGATATGTTGGGAATATTGGAACATACAGAGTGAATTTTATTCCTTATTTGGGAGAGGGGGCGGTTACTGAGGGAACTTCTTTTAACTTATATTACTCATCACAGTTGTTAAAAGTAAAATGTAGAAAAGTTAAAAAAAAAAAAAAACAGTTACAATAATAACAAACATTCATACTTCTGCCATGTGTCAAGGCCATAGAATTATGAATCTGGAGCTGGAAGGGACCATCTAATTCTCATTTTGCAAATGTAGTATCTAAGTCCTGAGGTAATTAAGTAAATTATCACATATTATGCAAGTAGTAAGCAGCAGTGAAGATATTTGAACCCATTTTCTTTGATTTCAGAGCTGGTACTCTTCCCAGATTTTATGAATAGTTTCCTTCCATTCTGGTGTATAACAATTACTATCTACATTTTACAGTCAGGTAAATTGAAACTTACAAGTGCTTAAAGTTTTCAAGTTCGCATAATTACTAAGTTATTGATTTGTGAATTGAAAACAGGATTTTAAATTCTGATTCAACTTTTTTTTGTGATATCACCTATTGCCTTTCAAGTCTAGGAGGTGCCATTTGAGCTAAAAATGGAAAGGAGTTTCCTGGGGCAAAGATAAAAAGGATGAATATTGCAAGCATGAGATACAACTTTTGCAAAGGCATGGAAGTGGGAGATGGGCTGCTGGTATGAGGAATAGCCAGAATATGGATTACTAGCATAGAACCACAGTTATCCCTTCCTCATTTTAGGGCTTAGGGGAATTGCCTCTGTGATCTGGAAAATGTGTAAAATTTTTTGGCTCTTCTTTTGTATGGAGAAGTAAGAATTTTTTTTCTTTTTCTTTTATAGGGTGTTTGTGATACCTTATTGTAAAATTTGGGTTAAGTATTTGGCCATAGTTTATATTATACAGTGCTATACATATATTTTTTGCATTCCTGAATTTCTAAACTTTTTTGTGTTGTCTGCTGGCCTTTGCATCTTGCAACTTCTGCAAAACTCCCCAAAAATTCTCACTTAATTTCTTATGCTGACCTATAATGTGTAGAAACTGTGTTGAGAAAAAGTGTGATATGGAAGGGATAACTATAATTTTAACTTGACCTAGAAATTCAAGTTCAAGCCATATTATGAAGGGCTCTAAATGCCAGTTGCTAAAGGTAACAGGGAGCTGCCACTCAAAATTCTTGAGGAAGTAAATGACATAGTCAGACCTGTGCTTTAGGAATATAAATTTGATAGCTGTGTGCAATATAGATTGAAGAATGATGAGACTAGGACAGACTGACTAATAAGAGGGCAATTGAAATAATCTAGGAGAGTAAATAGACAGCTATTTAATTTTAATGATTTATGTGGACTCTACCAGAAGATACCTAACAAGTATTACAATGGATATATCATTCTAAAATATATATGTGTGCATTTATTACATATATACATATATATATACACACACACACATATATATATGCGCATCCATCTATCAATCTGTTTATCATCTATCCAACAAGTTAATGAAGCAGCTTAAAAACTTTTGATCCAGGTAGTATACTGTAACATCTTTCCCAATAGTCACTGGAGTTTTGCCCCAGCTTTTCAGCTCAGATGTTGATTTGATTATCATCTTCCTTGGGCAGAAAAAGAAAAGGACCATGTCTTCTGAATTTCTAATCTAAGGGATCAGATGGCTTACTATTGAAAACTCTCCCAAACGTAAGACGTTGATGATTTACAAACTTTTCCTAGGTACTAAGAAAAATTCTGTCCTAATATGTAAGCTTTATAATTATAATGATGATGATGTTTCCATCTCTAGTATTAATAGTGCTCTATTGGAGTTGCTTAAGGAATGCTTGATGATTCAGAGTATTGCTAGTTGCTTGCTAGAAAAAGCACAAAAATGAGAGATTTCTTTCTTTCAAGAAGTTTGTTTCTAGAGAAGTGAAATGAATAGAACCAAGAGAAAATATTCTCTGTACAATAGTACAGAGCAACAATCACAAGATTATATGATGGTCAACTGTGATGGAGTTGGCTCTTTTCAACAATGAGGTGACTCAGGATAATTCCAATAGACAGAGAGAGCCATCTGCATTCAGAAAGAGGACTGTGAGGACTGAATGTGAATCACAATATATTATTTTCATTTTAGTTGTTGTTTGCTTGGTTTTTTTTTTCCCCTCATCCCCCCCCCCCTTTTAACTGATTTTTCTTGTGAGCATGATAAATGTGGAAATATGTATAGCAGAATTGTACATGTTTAATATATATTGCATTACATTCTACCTAGGGAAGGGGGTGGGAAGAAAAATTTGGAACATGAGGTTTTACAAGGATGAATGTTGATGTATTTTGAAAATAAAAATCTATTAAAATCAATACTATACAATGATCAATTCTGATGAATGTGACTCTTTCCAACAATGAGATCATTAATGCCAGTTCTAATGATCTTGAGATGAAGAGAGCCAGCTACATCTAGAGAGAGGAATATGGGAACTGAATGTGGATCACAAAATAACATTCTCATTCTTTTTGTTGTTGCCTGTTTGCATTTTGTTTTCTTACTCATTTACTTTCTTTTTAATCTGATTTTTCATGTATAACAAAAGAATTGTACAAATATGTTTATACATATTGGATAGAGAGAGTGGGGGGGGGGGGAGGAAGAGGAGAAAATCTGAAACACAAGGTTATGCAAGGGTCAATGTTGTCAAATTGTCCATGCTATGTTTTGAAAATAAAAAGCTTTATTAAAAAATAAAAAGCTATTATTAGAAAAAAAGAAGTTTATATCCAGTATGCATATACATTCATATGTCTATATAGATGAATGTGTAGAGTGAAGTAGGTTGGGGAGCCCCATGAAACAGAAAAAAAATGGGTCACATGATCTCTGGGCTAGTGCTAATTTCAAATACTCTGTCCAAATTTCTTTTTAAAAAATCCTAGAAATTCCTACATCTTGGCAAATGGAAATGAATAAATCTCATCAATAAACACAAAATGAAGATACAAATAAGCCAGAATAAAATGTAAAATCATAAAAGATAGAAAAGTCATAGGATAATGAAACATTAAAATTCCAAAAAAAGAAAAACTCCATGTTCTGTGAAAACATGAGCTATCTGTGTAGGTAGTTTGCTATGGACCATCTGGTGATTATATTTGGTTGTTTCCTTTTTTTTTTTAATCACAGAGTCCACAGAACTCTGAAGGTAAAGCAACAAGACAAAATTGATTGGTTATGTCCTGATTCAGAGTTTACATAAGTTGATCATAAGCAGCTACCATACGAATATTCATTTCATCATCACATGTAGAAAGGATTATTGTGCAAAACAGAACATCATAAATATATAAAGGAAACAAAAATGTATACTCATATATACTAAATATTTAGTTCTACACCAGGTTCAAGAAAGGAAAGATTATTTTCAACAAAAGGGGATCAGGAAAACCTTTATGTAAAGTAGAATTTAATTTAGCCCTTAAAGGAAAGATAAGAATTCATTAGGCAGATTACAGTAAGTAAGTGGGCATTTTATGAGTCAGTGGAGATGGCAAAATTTGGACTATATATAGGAGATAAAGTTTCTGTGGAATAGAGAAGAAGAAGCAGCAAGATAGTGAAATAATGGAGAGAAAGTTAATCTTGCAGACTGAAAGATTGGGATTCAAATTTTACCTTTGACATAAAATTAATTGTCATTCAGTCATTTTTCAGTCTTGTCTGACTTTTCATGACCCCATTTGGAGTTTTCTTGGCAAAAGTATTTGTCATTTCCTTCAGTTCATTTTACAGATGAGGAGACTGAGAGAAACAGGAGTAATCTAGAATAATCTCTAACCCTTTTCATACTAAAACCCATTTATTTGTATTGTTTTTGTAAAAGAGGCAAATTGATGTAGTAGAAAGAACAGTTGAGAAAGATTTGGAGTCAAAAGACCTGATTCTAGTATTAGCTCTGCTATTTAGTAGCTTTGTGACTTTAGATAATAATTATAATGCCCAGACTAGCTCTCTGGAGGGCCTCAGGATCAGTCAGAGTCAGGATTAATCAAAGTTCTTGGTCTTTAGGAGGAGAAGTGAAGGAAGCAGGCAAGCTGCCACGTGACTTGCCAAAGATGTATCCTGGATTCTGGAGTCCAGAGTCTCCAGCCTCTCTCCTCCTCACCCTGCAGCCAAGTGACTCTGACTTCTTCCCCTCAGCCCTCCAATCTTTGCCTACGATTACCTCACCACCAAACATTCAGCAAGCACCAATGGTGAGGAGAGCCATCACATCACCATCTTATCTAAATATATGTATATAGAGCCATTATCTCACATCGAATAGGTAATTAACCTTAAGTGTTCTGCTATCTGATTCAAGTACACTTTTTCAGAGTTTCAGCTCTCTACAAATAATAAGAATGGGAAATTGCTCTGTGGTTTAATTAATGTAGGGAATACCTACCTGAGGAGATGTTCTCTACCAGTGCAATTCTGCAACTTCTTCGCAGTTCATAGTCTTAGAGAGTTGCTTAGAAAGTCATTTTGGGAGGGCAGCTGGGTGGCGCAGTAGATAGAGCACCAGCCCTGAAGTCAGAAGGACCTGAATTCAAATATGGCCTCAGACACTTAATACTTTCTGGCTGTGTGACCCTGGGCAAGTCACTTAACCCCAATTGCCTCAGGGAAAAAAAAAAGAAAGGGAAAAAGGGTTATTATGTGTCAAAGGCATGACTTGTATTCATATCCTTTTTACTTCAAGGTCATTCCTCTATCCACAATGTCATACTGCGGTTAGGTGAATAATGGTGATTGTTCACACTTCTTAGAGCATTCTGGTTTATAAACCACTTTCCTCTGACATAATGCTTTTGAAGCATGTAAGTTCCATAAGGAAGAAATGGTTTTGTTTCTGCTTGTTGCTTTGGATTGAATTGAAATATGTAGAGTGAATATCATCTCTATCTTCCAAATCAGTATCAGAATCTTCCTCAATCATCAATTAATAGTGTTGAAACTGGACCTTGAATCACATTCCCATTTAATTTCCGAGTCTCAATTTCTGCATCCATTTGTTGTTCAATTGTTTCAGTCATGTCTGATTTTTTTGTGACCCTTTTTAGTTGTTTCTTGGCCAAGATACTGGTATAGGTTTGTCACTTTCTTCTTTAGTTCATTTTATAGATGAGGAAACCGAGGCAAACAAGATGGAAGTGATGTATTCAAGGTCACATAGTGTCTAAGGTAAAGTTCAAACTCAAGAAGGCAATTCTTCCTGATTCTAAGCCTGTTACTCTGTTTTCCATGCCCTTTCCTCATACATAAAAGAGTGATAATAATATCTACTCTATCCTCTTTAAAATATTGTTGTGAAGCTTATATATGATGCGATCTATATGAAAATGGTTTATAAATATTAACCATTATATAAATATGAGTGTTTAGTAGGAGCCAGAGCATGAGAACATGACCTATGCTTCTTTTTTTTAAATCTCTTTTTATTTTTTTTTATTATAGCTTTTTATTTACAAGTTATATGCATGAGTAATTTTTCAGCATTGAAAATTGCAAAACCTTTTGTTCCAACTTTTCCCCTCCTTCCCCCCACCCCTTCCCCTAGATGGCAGGTTGACCAATACATGTTAAATATGTTGAAGTATAAGTTAAATTAGAATTGGACTTTGAAATAGTGTACAATTAACCTGTGAAGGAAATCAAAAATGCAAGTGGACAAAAATATAGGGATTGGGAATTCTACATAGTGGTTCATAGTCATCTCCCAGAGTTCTTTTGCTGGCTGTGGCTGGTTCAGTTCATGACTGCTCTATTGGAACTGATTTGGTTCATCTCATTGTTGAAGAGGGCTATGTACATCAGAATTGATCATCACACAGTATTGTTGTTAAAGTATATAATGATCTCCTGGTCCTGCTCATTTCACTCAGCATCAGTTCATGTAAGTCTCTCCAGGCCTTTCTGAAATCATCCTGTTGGTCATTTCTTACAGAACAATAATATTCCATAATATTCATATACCACAATTTATTTAGCCATTCTTCAATTGATGGGCATCCACTCAGTTTCTAGTTTCTAGCCACTACAAACAGGGCTGCCACAAACATTTTGGCACATACAGGTCCCTTTCCCTTCTTTACTATCTCTTTGAGGTATAAGCCCAGTAGAAACACTGCTGGATCAAAGATTATGCACAGTTTGATAACTTTTTGAGCATAGTTCCAAATTGCTTTCCAGAATAGCTGGATGTGTTCAGAATTCCACCAACCATGTATCAGTATGACCTATGATTCCACAGAGAACATAAACTACTCTGAGTAAATGTAAACAGCAAAAGAAACTCCAACTCTCCCATGGGAGAACATGTACATGATCCTAGCTCATCCTTGGCACTATGCTTTTTTTTTTTTTTTTTTTTTTTGCTTTCTTTCTTTATAATACCTGGCCTGACCTAGGATTGGAATAAGGATCCTTATCACTTTGTCCTGCTGCCATCCAAAACCAGGCCCTTAGGAGTAAGCTCCCCCAATTAACTTATTAACCAATAAAACCTATTTATAACCAAAGTGATATGGGCCCCTTTTTCTTTGGCATCTAAGTATTCTCTTAGAGTGTTCACCACCCTATAATTGGTATAATCAAGGCAGAATAAAATCTGCCGCCTTATATTAGTTGGCAGGATTATCTATGTCTCCTAAATCCTGCATCCTTATGAAGAGTTATCTTTGGTGATTATTTCCATGTTTTATCTTGTCTCTCAATTAGTTTGTAAATCCCTTGATAGCAGAGGCCATTTATTACTTTTTCTTATATCTACAACAAGTTCTAAAACAATGATGAAGTGCCAAATGAATGAATATTTATTTAGTACTTAAAGCTTACTAAATTCTAAGAACTCTGAAAAGTCTGGGGGAAAACCAAATGGAAAAAAAAATGAAAGTGTCTCCATTTGAAGAGTTTGTACTTTGGAAAAAAAAATGTTTTTGGTATACAAGAGTAACTTAGCTTCTGCATATTTATGGGCAGTTTTTGGAGGGACAACCATGTGTTACATGCTGGAGATTCCAGAGGCATTTTTGAAGAGAATACTGGAGCTATGAACATGGACTCTGTCATGTTCCTTGATTTACTAGTCTTTCAATTCTAATGACTGCCGAGAGCAAACTTTTTCTGGATGAGATTGTTCCCTCATCTTGTGTGGCTATGAAATCTTTCTGAAATGTCATGGAAACAAGGTCAAATGATTTTAAAAGGTATGCAGCATTTTATTCAGCATTTTCTCAGCCAATCAGGAGTCACATCTCCATGGATCCATCGTTTTGCAATACCCTGTAGGACTGGACAGAAGCAAGGTTATATAAGTGTGCATATGAAAAACTTTAAATAAATGTGAAGTGATTTACATGTATGCATTAAGGGAAATCGGATGAGATTCTTGGAGTATCAGGAAAAATTAAGGCAGATATATAGAAGGGCAATCTCATGCCTTTGACTGTTTTCTGATAGTTTTGTTATTCTCTGCTAGACAGTCTCCATATGTTGTTGCTCTGTTGTTCCTATGGTGGATTCTGGCTATTTTCAGTCAAAAACATTCAGACTGGATGCCTGCTTATAGTTTCTAGCTTTGGTCATAGCTTAGCTTAGACAATAAACTGTGAGGTGGCAGTGACATGTTTTTCAATTTAAAAACTATAAGCTTTCCCCCAGTTCTTTTAGAAAGCAACTACCAGACTAGCAACTAGTTTTTGGTGGGGGAGATTACATTTCCTAGTGATTTTCTTTTACAAATAATCTGTCTGTTCTTTTCAGGACCTTGGCAAAAACAAACTATCTCATTTCCAAAAACAAATTTTTATTATTATTTTTTTTTTTTTTTGTTCCAGGTTGCATTTAAAACTAGGATTCTCATTGGTGGTGTTTTTAGACTTAATTTATTTGTTGAACCATATTTCCTGGTTGAGGCTTGGATCTCTACCAGAGGTTATCTTCTACCTTTGGGAATTTCTTTATGCCTCCACACATAATTCCAATGGGGATGCTATTTCTGAAAATTCATTTTTTGGAAGCTCTTCCACAAAAATACCATTGAACTAGGTGAGTCTGATTATTCACAGTTTTTTTTTTTTTTTTTTTTTTTTTTTTTAGGAGAGCATGTGGGAACACAACAGGTTTTGTGCCTTCTATGTGACTAAATATAATCCATTACAAAACCCAAGTAAAGGAGGACAAGGATTTTGTTCAACAAGTCAATAAGCATTTACTAATCACTTACTCTATGCCAGATGCTGTGCTGAGGATTAGGGATGTAAAGAAAAGCAAACATGGGTCCCTGATCTCAAGAAGCTTGTTGACTAATTAGGAAGATGACATCTAAACAGCTACATGTCCAAATAACACATATACAGATAAGCTAGATGTAATCTGAGAGTCAAAAGTTTTCTTGAAAAAAAGGGTGGGATATTAGTTTAGATTTTAAAGAACCCAGGCAATGGAGTAGCTAGGTGGTGCAGTAAATAGAGCACCAGCCCTGAAGTCAGGAGGACGTGAGTTCAAATTTAATCTTAGATACTTAACCCTTCCTAGCTGTGTGACCCTGGGCAAGTCACTTAATCCTAAATTCCTGAGCAACTCTTCCCCCACCCCCCACCCCCCCCAAAAAAAAAAGCCAGGAAGGGAAGGCAAAAAACGAAATGAAAGAAGAATTTGAGGCATGGGGGACAGTCTGAAAATTCTGAATGTTTGGAGGTGGAGATATAGATATATTCCTGGGATACCTAGCTTATTATATTTACATGTGGCAGAAAAGTCCAATCAGTCAATGAAGAAACCCTTATAAGAATATTATAAATCTCTCACATATAATTGTACTAGCCATATTAATGGTGAAAATAGCTTTCATGAAATTACATATAATTCTTGCCTTTGAGAAATAATGATTACGGATTCTTCTGAGTCATTATGAAGGTTTATGTTGTAACCAGTTACTAAGACAATGTGAGTGCCCTGACATTAAAACAAACTTTTTTTTAATGATTTAGTGTACTGGGAATTAGTACCTTCTGCTTTGTGAAGGTAGTCACACCAAACCAAGCATTTCAGAAACAATGATAATCTTCTTATTCAGTCACATTTTTCCATTTCATAAAGATCTTGTTAGGAAAAAAGAAAGACAGAAATCCAGAAGTGACTAGTCTGTATATGTCACTTAGTTATTTTCATGTTTGTATTCTTGTTTAGTCTGTGAGGTACTTGAAGTCAATACATTTTTATCTTTCTTATATATGCAGTCTGGCATATACTAAGTTCTTTAAAATATTTTTTTCAATTGACAAAAATTCGTTTTCTCTCCTATGTTCTTTTTAGCCTCCCCCACCATTGAAAAAGAAAAAAGCAAAACAAAAAAGAAAAAAAAATGAAAGAAAAAAATTGTCAAATTATGTATAGTCAAGTAAAACAAAGTCCAGTTTAAATGACAGCTTGGATTAATTGTCACTCCTACCCATCCTTCTTTGTATAGACTTCTACTTGTGTACTGCAAGAATGTGTGATAATTTTTCCTGTCTTTCACATATCCCTTTCCTCCCTGGTACATTTTATGTCTCCTTTTTCCATTCTTTTTATAAGGTCATCAAACAGAACAGAATCACTCTCAACAACTAGACTTTCTGAGGTTTGGAGGGTGCCATTTCTTATATTAGAACATGAAGTTTGTTTTTTATTAGTCCGCATTATTTGTTAATAATTGTCTGTTTGTGTTTCTGTTGTTTCCTGTGTTTGTACTTCAGAGTTTCCATATAGTCTTGGTGTTTTTCATCAGGGTTGTTTGGAAGTTCTCTATTTCAATAAAATACATTTTTTAAATTTATAGGATTATATCTAATTTAATGTTATATTATTTATTAAAAGTCTATATTCTTTGCCTTCTGAAGTACTGTATTCCAAATTATCTGGTTTTTTAATATTGGTGGTCCTTAAATTATATGTAATACTGACTGTGGCTTCCTGGTGTTGAGTTCTTTCTCTCTAGCTGTTTTCAGTATCTTTTCTTTGACATGGAAATTCTGGATTTTGCTTATAATATTCCTAGGAGTTTTCATTTTTCTTCCAAGAGATGACAAATGGATTCTTTTTATGTCCTTTTTTCTTTTTGGTTTTAAGAAATCTAGTAAGTTTTCTTTTGTGATCTCTTGAAAGACTATGAATAGTCATTTTTTTTTTTTTTTGCAGGGCTTGTGGCTAGTAATTAAGTTTTAAGGGTATTTCTCCTTGATTTGTTTTCCAGGTTAAGTTTTTTTATTGATGGGGGTGGTAGTGATTATTGTTGTTATGAGATACTTTGCATTTTTTCTATTTTTTTAGTCTTGATTTTATTTTAATGTTTCTTGTTATCTGATGGAATTTATAGAATTATCTTCTTTTATCTATTCTGATTTTGAGGTAGTTTGTTGCTTGTGTAAAGTTTTTTTTAACTTCTCATGTCAATCTGTTAATTCCCTTTTCAATTCTTTCTTCCATAATTTCCATTTGTTTTCTAATGTTTTTGTCTTACACTCTCACATAAATTATAAATTTTTTTTAATATAACAACAACAAAACCAACCCTTTTACTTTATTTCTTCAAGGAATTCTAGCTGAACTCATGCCCAAGCTGTGTTGCTTACTTTATATATGTTTTGAAGTAATTTCTTCTTTCTGGCTTGTGTCTTGATTGTTTCTGACACCATAGTAGCATTTTATGATGGAATTTTTTTTTGTTGTTTGTTTGTTTGTGTGAATGTTACTAGGAAGCAGGCTTCAAAATGACTACTTAGTATATCTCAAAGTGAAGATCAGCAGCTTTATTAGAATCTCACAAGAAGCGAGTAGTCTGCTCGCTGAATTCTCAGAGAGAGGAGGCCAATTTAACAAAGGCTTAGAGGTGATTTAAATAGTCAAAAACCATAGGAACCTCCTCCTGTTATCTGGTTAATTTTCATTGCCAATGTGGAAGTAGAAAGGCTTGCTAAATTCTAGTCAAGCCAATATAGTTTAGTTATTGCAGTTGTGTTTGCCTAAATTTATGATGGTCAGTTTTGCAAATGCTTGCAGGTGTGTTTGAGCTAGTATGAGCACTCTATTGTAAGGTTTGTACAAAGAATTTCATTTTTCCCAAACCCATCAGACCTTCATATACTAAAATTTAGGTTATAGGTCCAATCTATCTTAGTTAATGATTTTATGAGAAACCCCTTAATCCCTCACAATAAGGAGATTTATTTAGAGGTAAGTAATTGATTAAGCCAGAAGGGTTAAGATTTCTAAAATAACTAAGGGGACTTGGTTTACCTCAGGCTCTCAATCAACAAATAGAGATAGCTAGTTTGGAGACTTCTTGAATATTTCCAGGCCATTAAATTATTAATCAGGTTCTTCTCTAAGTAGTTGAGTAAAGGTCAAGAGGTTACCTCTTAAATGTTTTCTGCTGAAAGAACAAGTCTTTGCTCTTCTTCCCAAAGGCTAATGATTAATAAATCCTTGGTGTTGAGTGTTGAATTACCTAAGCTTACTATTCTGAGAAGTCCTCAGTTTCCCGTTTCACTCAAAAACAATATAAAGAAATATTCTCAATAATTAGAGCTACCATTTGGAGAACTGAATTCTCCAGAAATAGATTTCTTCAGTCAGAGGTTAGGGGGCCATTTGTTATAGATATTTAAAGGTAATTTAGGGGCAAGTAGGTGGCACAGTGAATAGAGCTTCAACCTTGGAATCAGGAGGACCTGAGTTCAAATTTGATCTCAGACACTTGACACTAGCTGTATAATCTTGGGCAACTCACTTAATCCCAATTGCCCTCTCCAAATAATAATAAAATGAATTTTAAAGGGAATTTATATTCTTAGAAGGAGGGGATAAAATGATCCACAGTCTTTTATACTCTGAGATTCTATGGTGATTCTATTGTTTAAATAATTAAATCTAAATAATCTGTCACTGAGATAATTTAATAAGTATGATCATGCACTACAAAGGCATCTAGTAGAAACCTAATTAACAAACTTGTGATAGTCAAGCACCCAATTTAAGACCAATAGCAATTAAACTTTGTAAAAGTCTCTTAATTTCCTTTGGCATTAATTTTTTCATTTGATAAATTAACAGGTTAAGTTATATAAATTCTAATGTCTTATTTCAAAAAAGAAATTGAGATGCTGATATAACAGAATTTCAAGCATTACATAGAGGACAGTAGAAAAAAGATATTCAGAGAAAGGGAGTCTTCCTTTGCCTTAAATCATTTCAATAGTTGATAATCTATTTTATCTATTGGTAATTAGAACTTGTCAGAGTTCATAATTATTTGAATTATAAAAGGATATATGAATCATACTTCTTACATTTCATATAAGGGAGTGGACCTGAAGTAATTTATTTATTTGTTTGTTTTACTTACTTAAAAAAAATGAAATGACAATTCTCAGGCAAGATTTTACTTAAATTAAATGAAATCATCATAGAGAAGGAGATTACAAACAATCCCAATTTATGAATTTGATGATATATATATATATTTAAAGCAGTAAACCATGTTTGTTTTTTAGCTGTGACTGATGATTCATTGGGGTGACCTCGGCATTTTTAGAAGGATGAGTAGCCAGACTAAGGGGGTTCAGCTTCTTATCATTAATTCATCTAGCTCTCTTCAGGTTATGACAACTTGTTTTAATCTACCTTTGCAATGCAAAATTAAAGGCCAATTATCCAGCAGCCAAATACAAGAGAGCTCTAAAGGATAACTGGAGAATGATATAAAAGGTTTACTAATCAGTATACCTAATTGTAAAGAGGAGTAAATAATTTTTATGAGTGTCTGAACTATAATTAAATACAAATAATCAACTTGCAGATTTCCATCATTTTTGTAGTGTATTCTCTGAGGCAGTGAAAGTTTTCCCTGGAGGGAATGCAATATAGTTTCAGATAAATTAAACCTTATAAAAAAAAAAGGGGGCATAATGCAAACCAGGAAATTCGGGGTATAAAGTCTCTTGGGAAGTAGCTTAAAGAATTCCTGAGATCAGGAAGAGGTAGCAGGAGCTTTAGAGGATTAAAGAAGAGGCAAATTAAATAAAGGAGAAGGATTTAATAAACAGGAAATAGAGAAGTAGAATGGATGTAGCGGGAATAGAATACAAGCAGAGATCATATCACTAGTATCCTATGATCCAGGAAAAAATAATCAGTAACTATTCACTGGATTCCAATGAATGTGGATTTAAAAAATTGAATGCTAAACAGATACTTCTCATTTAGTATTGGCTCTTATCCATTAAGATATGGTATATGCAAAATATATATAAATAATTTCAAGACGGAGCTAATTTGGGGATTCTTACATTTGTTATGTGTTATGGACTCCCTTGATAGTCTAGGTGAAGTTTATGGATTCTTTCAGAATAATGTTTTTTTTGGTTGTTGTTGTTATTCTTTTTTTTTTTTTTAAGCCTTTTATTTTCAAAACATATGCATGGATAATTTTTCAACAATGACCCTTGCAAAATTTTGTGTCCCAAATTTTCTCCCTCTCCCCGCCTCTACCCTAGATGCCAAGTATTCCAATATATGTTAAACATGTTAAAATACATGTTAAATACAATATATGTATACATATTTATACAATTAACATATTACACAAGAAAAATCAGATCAAAAAGGAAAGAAAATGAGAAAGAAAACAAAATGCAAGCAAACAACAACAAAAAGAGTGAAAATGCTATGTTGTGGTCAGTTCTCACAGTCCTCTCTGGGTGTAGATGGCTCTCTTCATTACAAGAATATTGGAACTGGCTTCAATCATCGCATTGTTGAAAAGAGATCTTTGTATAGTCTTGTGGTTGCTGTGTACAATGATCTCTTGGTTCTGCTCATTTCACTTAGCATCAGTTCATGAAGGTCTCTCTAGGCCTCTCTGAAATCATCCTGCTGATGGTTTCTTACAGAACAATAATATTCCATAACATTCATATACCACAATTTATTCAGCCATTCTCCAACTGATGGGCTTCCATTCAATTTCCAGTTTATTGCCACTACAAAAAGGGCTGCTACAAACAGTTTTCCACATATGGGTCCCTTTCCTTTCTTTAAGATCTCTTTGGGATATAAGCCCAGTAGTAGCACTGCTGGATCAAAGGGTATACACAGTTTGATAGCCCTTTGGACATAGTTCCAAATTGCTCTCCAGAATGGTTGAATTAGTTCACAACTCCAGCAACAGTGTACTAGTATCCTAGTTTTCCCACATCCCCTCCAACATTCATCATTATCTTTTCCTGTTATCTTATCTACTGATTATGTCTTAATATAGATTAACACATTCTCCCTCCCTCCTTTCATCTTTCTCTTCCTACTTCTTCCTCTTCCTTCTCCTTCTCCTCCTCCTTCTTCTTTCTCTTTCCTTTCCTCCCTTCTTCTCTCCCTCCCTCCTTTTTTTAGGGTGTTTTTTTTTATTAGAGTGGATCACAATATGACTTTTATGGAAGTGTTTTACACAACTTCACATGTGGTTTCTTTTTTTTTTTTAAGCTTTTTATTTTCAAGACATATGCACAGATAATTTTTCAACATTGACCCTTGCATAGCCTTGTGTTTTAGATTTTCTCCTCCTTTCCCCCACCCCTCCCCTACATGGCAAGCAATCCAATATATGTTATACATGTTAAAATATATGTTAAATCCAATATGTGAAAATATATTTATACAATTCTCTTGCTGCACAAGAAAAATCAGATCAAAAAGGAAAGAAAATGAGTAAAAAAAAAAAAAAATGCAAGTGAACAACAACAAAAAGAGTGAGAATGTTATATTGTGATCCATATTCAATTCCCACAGGCCTCTCTCTGGGTGTACATGGCTCTCTTCATCACAAGATCACTGGAACACTGGCATCAGCTCATTATTGGAAAGAGTCACATTCATCAGAATAGTCCTATAATATTGATGCTGCCATGTACAATGATCTCTTGATTCTGCTCATTTCACTTAACATTAGTTCATGTAAGTCTCTCTGGGCCTCTCTAAAATCATCCTCCTGATCATCAGAATAATGTTTTTAAGTACATAAAGTAAAATACAAAGAATTACAAAAAACCAAATTATATTGAAATATATCCATATACATACATATGTATCTGTGTGTGTGTAATATAATTTGTGGACCCCAGGTTAAGAATCATGTTTTAGATAAATTAATGAATAAAAAGAATTGAGTGGTTGCTAGCAGAAGAGAAGGATTGTAGGAGTTAGATAATACATATTCACCAAATCTTAAAACCAGATCTCTGAGATAATCTATTACTGAATAGAAATTCTTTCTATAATACCCCCAAGCTCCTTGTGTCTCCAGTGTCTTGCAAAGGGCCTGGAACATAGTAAGTACTTATTTCTTGTTAATTAATTGATTGATCATCCAAACTCCAGTGAAGAAACTCTCTCCAGAAGCAGTCCATTTTACTTTTAGAGAATATCAGAGATGTAAAGGACTTTGGGTTCAAGTCAGTCCAATCAGGATGTGAACCAGAATCTCCTTTATATTCTACATATATGAAAGAGTCATCCAACCTTTGAAGATCACTAATGGCAGAGTTTTGATCATTAAGAAATTTTTCTTTGAATCAAGCCTAAATCTGGCCCTTTGCAATTTTCACTCCACTAATGACTCTAAGTTAGGAGGCAGCTAGGTGATTTAGTGCAAAGCTTCTTAAGCTGTGGGTTGTGAGTTCATATGGGGTCATACAGCTGAATGTGATGGCAAAAAATTTGACAACAGTAAAAGATTTTTGGATGCAATTACCAAAAAATTATTCAAAATCAAATATATAATGAACCCCAGATGCTTCTGGTAGCACTTCCCTATGTTGTATCATGTGACTTTAATATAGCCTTGGTTCTCATTTCTCAAATATGCATAAATAATACCAGAAATATCTCATCTTAGATTCAAGATAAGAGCACACAAAAATTTCTTGAAAAGAAGTGAGGAATGGAAAAAATTGAAAGAGCCTTGACTTAGTACATAGGGTGCTAGATTTAGAGTCAGGAAGACCTGTGTTCAAACTTAATCTCAGACATTCACTTAATCTCTATTTGCCCTAATCCTTTAGAGAAGGAAATGGTAAATGACTCCAGTATCTTTCCCCAGAATATGCCATGAACAGTAGATATCATGGGATCATGAAAAATCAGACAAAACTGAACTACTTAACAATAGCAACAGACTTTAGAATTGTAGTCAGAGGCCTTGGATTTGATGAGAGTAAGATTCACTCACTCAGACTTTCCTTCTACTCTTCCCCTCCACTGTAAAAGCTTTTTTCTTATCTCTTTTTAATGACAAATAATTTGCACCATTCCACTTCTCCCTTTCCCTTTCTCCCAGTACATTCCTCTCTTACCTCTTAATTTCATTATTTTTAAAAAAGATATTATTCCTTCATATTCAACTCACATCTATGCCCTCTGTCTATATATACTCGTTCTAACTGTCTAACAATGAGAATGTTCTAATGAATGACAAGTATCATTCTCCCATATAGAAATATAAACAGATAAGCCATATTAAGTCCCTTAGGATATTACTTTCCTGATTATCTCCTTATGCTTCTACAGAGTCCTATATTTGAAAATCAATTTTTTAATTCAACTTTGGTTTTTTCATTAAAAAATGCTTGAAAATCCTTTGTTTCATTGGATAACCACCTTTTCCTCTGAAAGATTACACTTAGTTTTGCTGGTGATTCTTGGTTGCAATTCTAGCTCCATTGCTCTCCAGAATACCATGTTCCAAGCTCTCCAGTCCCTTAATGTAGAAACTGCTAAATCTTGTGTTATCCTGAGTATGGCTCTACAATAATGGAATTGTTTCTAGAAGCTTGCAATATTTTCTCTTTGACTGAGAGTTCTGGAATTTGGCTATAATATTCCTGGGAGTTTTCATTTTGGGATCTCTTTCAGGAGGTGATTGGTAGATTTTTTCAATTTCTATTTTACCCTCAGGTTCTAAAAAATCAGCACAGTTTTTCTTAATAATTTCTTCAAAGGTGATGTTCAGGCTCTTTTTTTGATCATGACTTTCAGGTAGACCAGTGATTAAAAATTATCTTTCTTGGATCTATTTTTCCAAGTCAGCTGTTTTTTCCAAGGAGATATTTCACATCTTTTTTCTTGTTTCCATTTTTTTTGGTTTTGCTTTATTGTATCTTGATTTCTCATAAAGTCATTAACTTCCATTTGCTCAATTCTATTTTTTTAAGGAATTATTTTCCTCAGTGAGTTTTTGTACCTCTTTTCCCAATTGGTCAATTTTGCTCTTTAAGATATTCTTTTCCTCATTAGCTTTTTGTTTTTCCTTCTGCACCTTTCAATTCTTTCCCTAATTTTTCCTCATTCTCTCTTACTTAATTTTCATAGTCCCTTTTGAGCTTTTCCATGGCCTGAAACCAATTTTTAATTTTCTTGGAAGCTTTGGATGTAGGAGCTTGGACTTTGTTATTATCTTCTGAGTGTGTATTCTGATCTTTGTCACCATAATAACTTTCAATGGTCAGAAACTTATTTTTTTGTTGTTGTTTTCTGCTCATTTTCCCAGCTTATTGCTATGCTTTTAACTCTTTGTTAAAGTAGGGCTCTGTTTCCTTGGGAGAGAGTGTACTGTCCCAACCTTCAGGGGTTTTGTGCAGCTACTTTCAGAAATTCTTCTAGGAATCTTGACCATAAGCAGTCTTTTCTACCCTGAAGCTTTTAGGTGTGTCCCTGTCCCACTGTTACTTCTTTTTATTTATTTATTATATGTCTATGATGTAATACACATATTTGCTATATGTTGATGATATAAAATTAAAAAAAAATAGTTCCTACTCTCAAAGAGATTATCTTCTAATGGAGATATAAAATAAAAATAGATAAATATTTATAATTTGAGGAAGAAAAAAATACTTGCAATTAGAGCAAAGGGGTACATAAACTTGGATGAAAAAATATTACATCTTTATGTTCTCTAACCTTTAATAGAAATATAACATTTCCTTCAATTCTAAAAACTATGTTATTTTTGGAAGAGGTCCATAGACTTCATCAGCTGCCAAAAGGTTCATGACACCAAAATATTAAAGACTCCTTAATTAGAATGCCAAAATATTTCCACAGGGAGGTGACATGATTCCATTCTTGAAATAACCTAATGATTTTGAAACATTGGTAAATAGAGAATGTATTTCAGCATGGAGCACAGCCTGTGCAAAGGCACAGAGGAGGGAAATAAAAATAGAAAGTTTATGAAATAGATCAGTGACTGGAATATAGAGTATGTGAAAAACAAAAACTTAAAATAAGTATGAATAAGAAAGCTGAAACCAGATTTTGAAAGGCTTAAATACCAGAGTGAGGGTAATTTATCTTAGACATATCAAAAAAAAAAAAAAAAAAAGCCACTGGAGATTTTTGCACAGAGTCTGGTCTTTAAGTCTTGTTTTTTAGAAGAATATTTTAGCAATTGTATGGTAACTCACAGGAGAAGGAAGAGAATGGAAGATAAAGGACATCAGAGATGCTATTGAAATAGTTCACTTGAGATGTAATAAGGGACTGAACAAGGGAAAATCTGATGAAATCAGGAATGCTAATATTGTGAGTGGAGAGAGATACCATAGAGGTAGAATCAGTAATGCTTGGAAAAAAGGAAGAGATTAAAATTCATCGGACTTCCGGTTAAGATGGCGGAGAGGAGGCTCACAACTGCATAAGCTCCACGCTTTCTCTCACTATCCATTTCATTACAAGCCTCTGAATCAATGCTTGACTGAAAAAAGCCCACAAATTGTTACCAAGAGAAGCCATCCTTGAGATCCGCCAAGAAAGGTCTGTCTTTACTGGAGGGCTGGGGCGGTTTTAGATCGGGCGCAGGTGGCGGGCAGCGGCAGTGAGGGCACAGGAGCAGACTGGAGAGGGGGTGGAGAGTGATCGTAGCTGTCTCTGCGGGGAGAGCTTCGCTACAGGTGTGGAGACTTTGCTCCGGCAGCAAGTCAACAGCCCAGCAGAGAAGCTAAAAACACCGGGGCTGAAGAACACAACCCCAAACAGCTGGAGTCTCTCAGGACCTGGCCGCCTCCCCCTTCCCCCCCCTCAGTGACTCAGCACGCTTTGGGATCTCAGAGCGCAGGCGCAGCACAGTCCTGCTAGTGCCTCACTGCTGCCCCCTGCAGTCTGTAGAGGAAGCTCGATAACACACCCAGCCCCCCCCCCCCCCCCCCCCCCCAAAGAAAGACTCCAGTTTTTTCTATTTTTCTTTGGTAGTTTGTCTCTGATTAATAGACAGAATGAGCAAGAAGCTGAAGAGGACTTTAACCCTTGACAGCTTCTATACAGATAGAGAGCAGACTCTAAATCCTGAGGAGACTAAAAACAGGCAGTCCCCAGGTGAATCCCCGAAGGAGGAGATCGTCTGTTCCTCAGCACAGATGAACCTCATAGAAGTGATTAAAAAGGCTCTCACAAGGGAGCTAGAAGAAAAATGGGAAAAGAGCCTGGAGAAGTCAGTTAAAGAGAGAGTGGATAAAGAAGTAAAATCCTTGAAAAATAGGATTAGTGAACTGGAAACAGAAAACAGCTCTCTAAAAAACAAAATTGGCGAAATGGAAAAAAATTCCACAGAACAAAAGAAATCAATTGGACAATTAGAAAAAGATTTTAAAAAAGTGAGTGAAGAGAATACTTCACTGAAAATCAGAATTGAACAAGTGGAATTGAATGACTCGAGGAGACAAGAAGAATCAGTCAAGCAAATCCAAAAAAATCAAACAATGGAGAAAAATGTGAAATACCTTCTGGGGAAGACAACAGACCTGGAAAACAGATCCAGGAGAGACAATCTGAGAATCATTGGACTCCCAGAAAAACATGATGAAAAAAAGAGCCTGGACACTGTCTTCCAGGAAATTATCAAAGAGAACTGTCCAGAAGTCATAGGAACAGAGGAAAAAATAAACATTGAAAGGATTCATCGATCACCCACTGAAAGGGATCCTAAAATCAAAACACCAAGGAATATAGTGGCCAAATGCCAGAACCCTCAGATGAAAGAAAAAATATTGCAAGCGGCTAGAAAAACCCAATTCAAGTATCAAGGAGCCACAATAAGGATCACCCAGGATCTGGCAGCATCCACATTAAAAGATCGAAGGGCCTGGAATATGATATTCCGAAAGGCTAAGGAACTTGGTATGCAACCAAAAATAACTTACCCAGCGAGAATGAGCATCTTTTTCCAGGGAAGAAGATGGACATTCAACGAAGTAAGCGAATTTCATCTATTTCTGATGAAAAAACCAGAACTTAACAAAAAGTTTGATCTACAAATATAGAACTCAAGAGAAATCTAAAAAGGTAAAGATTAATCTTGGGAACTATATTTTGACTATATAGATGTATAAAGAATACATGTATACCTTGTTCTAGAAATTGATGTGGAAAGGACATTGTACCAGAAAAAGGGTAAAGTGGGGGTAGTACATTTCATGAAGAGGCATAGGAAACCTATTATATCTGAGAGAAAGAATGGAGGGGGATGAATATAGTGGGTATCTTACTGCCTTCAGAATTGGCTTTAAGTGAAAAATCTTAAGACATATTCAATCTATGGTGAAACTTCTCCCATCTCATTGAAAAGTGAGAAGGGAAAAGTGGAAAGGGAAGGAATAAGCTAAGCGGAAGGGAATACGGGAACTGGGAGGGAAAGGGGTAAGATAGGGGGAGGAACTCTAAGGCGGGGGGAGGGATACTAAAAAGGGAGGGCTGTGAGAAGCAAGGGGTGCTCACAAGCTTAATACTTGGAAGGGGGGGAAAGGGGAAAGAAGGGAGGAAAGCATAAACCGGGGTTAACAAGATGGCAAGTAATACAGAATTGGTCATTCTAACCATAAACGTGAACGGGGTAAACTCCCCCATAAAGAGGAAGCGGTTAGCAGAATGGATTAAAAGCCAGAATCCTACAATATGTTGTTTACAGGAAACACACCTGAAGCGGGGAGATACATGCAGGTTAAAGGTAAAAGGTTGGAGCAAAATCTACTATGCTTCAGGTGAAGTCAAAAAAGCAGGGGTAGCCATCCTGATCTCAGATCAAGCTAAAGCAAAAATTGACCTAATTAAAAGAGATAAGGAAGGACACTATATCTTGCTAAAGGGTAGCATGGATAATGAAGCACTATCTATATTAAACATATATGCACCAAGTGGGGTAGCATCTAAATTCTTAAAAGAGAAACTAAGAGAGCTGCAAGAAGAAATAGACAGTAAAACTATAATAGTGGGAGATCTTAACCTTGCACTCTCAGAATTAGATAAATCAAACCACAAAATAAATAAGAAAGAAGTCAAAGAGGTAAATAGAATACTAGAAAAGTTAGATATGATAGATCTCTGGAGAAAATGTAATGGAGACAGAAAGGAATACACTTTCTTTTCAGCAGTTCATGGAACCTATACAAAAATTGACCATATATTAGGACATAAAAACCTCAAACTCAAATGTAGTAAGGCAGAAATAGTAAATGCATCCTTTTCAGACCACGATGCAATGAAAATTACATTCAACAAAAAAGCAGGGGGAAGTAGACCAAAAAATAATTGGAAACTAAATAATCTCATACTAAAGAATGATTGGGTGAAACAGCAAATCATAGACATAATTAATAACTTTACCCAAGAAAACGATAATAATGAGACATCATACCAAAATGTATGGGATGCAGCCAAAGCAGTAATAAGAGGAAATTTCATATCTCTAGAGGCCTATTTGTATAAAATAGAGAAAGAGAAGGTCAATGAATTGGGTTTGCAATTAAAAATGCTAGAAAAGGAACAAATTAAAAACCCCCAGTCAAACACTAAACTTGAAATTCTAAAAGTAAAAGGTGAGATCAATAAAATTGAAAGTAAAAAAACTATTGAATTGATTAATAAAACTAAGAGTTGGTTCTATGAAAAAACCAACAAAATAGACAAACCCTTAGTAAATCTGATTAAAAAAAGGAAAGAGGAAAATCAAATTGTTAGTCTTAAAAATGAAAAGGGAGAACTCACCACTAACGAAGAGGAAATTAGAGCAATAATTAGGAGTTACTTTGCCCAACTTTATGCCAATAAATTCGACAACTTAAATGAAATAGAAAAATACCTCCAAAAATACAGCTTGCCCAAACTAACAGAGGAAGAAGTAAATATCCTAAACAGTCCCATCTCAGAAAAAGAAATAGAACAAACTATCAATCAACTCCCTAAGAAAAAATCCCCAGGACCAGATGGATTTACATGTGAATTCTACCAAACATTTAAAGAACAATTAACTCCAATGTTATATAAACTATTTGAAAAAATAGGGATTGAAGGAGTCCTACCAAACTCCTTTTATGACACAGATATGGTACTGATACCTAAACCAGGTAGGCTGAAAACAGAGAAAGAAAATTATAGACCAATCTCCCTAATGAATATTGATGCTAAAATCTTAAATAAAATATTAGCAAAAAGATTACAGAAAATTGTCACCAGGATAATACACTATGACCAAGTAGGATTTATACCAGGAATGCAGGGCTGGTTCAATATTAGGAAAACTATTAGCATAATTGACTATATCAATAACCAAACAAACAAAAACCACATGATCATCTCAATAGATGCAGAAAAAGCATTTGATAAAATCCAACATCCATTCCTAATAAAAACACTTGAGAGCATAGGAATAAATGGACTTTTCCTTAAAATAGTCAGGAGCATATATTTAAAACCATCAGTAAGCATCATATGCAATGGGGAAAAACTGGAACCTTTCCCAGTAAGATCTGGAGTGAAGCAAGGTTGCCCACTATCACCATTATTATTTAATATCGTATTAGAAACACTAGCCTCGGCAATAAGAGTCGAGAAAGATATAAAAGGAATTAGAGTAGGCAATGAGGAAACCAAACTATCACTCTTTGCAGATGATATGATGGTATACCTAGAGAACCCCAGAGATTCTACCAAAAAGCTATTGGAAATAATTCATAATTTTAGCAAAGTAGCTGGCTACAAAATAAATCCCCATAAATCCTCAGCATTTTTATACATCACCAACAAAACCCAACAGCAAGAGATACAAAGAGAAATTCCATTCAGAATAACTGTTGATACCATAAAATATTTGGGAATCTATCTACCAAAGGAAAGTCAGGAATTATATGAGCAAAATTATAAAAAAGTCTCCACACAAATAAAGTCAGACTTAAATAATTGGAAAAATATTAAGTGCTCTTGGATCGGCCGAGCGAACATAATAAAGATGACAATACTCCCTAAACTAATCTATTTATTTAGTGCTATACCAATCAGACTTCCAAGAAAATATTTTATTGATCTAGAAAAAATAACAACAAAATTCATATGGAACAATAAAAAGTCGAGAATCTCAAGGGAATTAATGAAAAAAAAATCAAATGAAGGTGGCCTAGCTATACCTGATCTAAAATTATATTATAAAGCAGCAGTCACCAAAACCATTTGGTATTGGCTAAGAAATAGATTAGTGGATCAGTGGAAAAGGCTAGGCTCACAAGACAGAATAGTCAATTATAGCAATCTAGTGTTTGACAAACCCAAAACCCCTAACTTCTGGGAAAAGAATTCATTATTTGATAAAAACTGCTGGGATAATTGGAAATTAGTATGGCAGAAATTAGGCATGGACCCACACTTAACACCATATACCAAGATAAGATCAAAATGGGTCTATGACCTAGGCATAAAGAACGAGATTATAAATAAATTAGAGGAACATAGAATAGTTTATCTCTCAGACTTGTAGAGGAGAAAGAAATTTGTGACCAAAGATAAACTAGAGACCATTACTGATCACAGAATAGAAAATTTCGATTACATCAAATTAAAAAGCCTTTGTACAAATAAAACTAATGTAAACAAGATTAGAAGGGAAGCAACAAACTGGGAAAACATTTTCACAGTTAAAGGTTCTGATAAAGGCCTCATTTCCAAAATATATAGAGAACTGACTCAAATTTATAAGAAATCAAGCCATTCTCCAATTGATAAATGGTCAAAGGATATGAACAGACAATTTTCAGAGGATGAGATTGAAACTATTACCACTCATATGAAAGAGTGTTCCAAATCATTATTGATCAGAGAAATGCAAATTAAGACAACTCTGAGATACCACTACACACCTGTCAGATTGGCTAAGATGACAGGAAAAAATAATGATGAATGTTGGAGGGGATGCGGGAAAACTGGGACACTAATGCATTGTTGGTGGAGTTGTGAACGAATCCAACCATTCTGGAGAGCAATCAGGAATTATGCCCAAAAAATTATCAAATTGTGCATACCCTTTGATCCAGCAGTGTTTCTATTGGGCTTATATCCCAAAGAAATACTAAAGAAGGGAAAGGGACCTGTATGTGCCAAAATGTTTGTAGCAGCCCTGTTTGTAGTGGCTAGAAACTGGAAAATGAATGGATGCCCATCAATTGGAGAATGGCTGGGTAAATTGTGGTATATGAATGTTATGGAATATTATTGTTCTGTAAGAAATGACCAGCAGGATGAATACAGAGAGGACTGGCGAGACTTACATGAACTGATGCTAAGTGAAATGAGCAGAACCAGGAGATCATTATACACTTCGACAACGATATTGTATGAGGACATATTTTGATGGAAGTGGATTTCTTTGACAAAGAGACCTGAGTTTCAATTGATAAATGACGGACAAAAGCAGCTACACCTAAAGAAAGAACACTGGGAAACGAATGTAAACTATCTGCATTTTTGTTTTTCTTCCCAGATTATTTATACCTTCTGAATCCAATTCTCCCTACGCAACAAGAGAACTGTTCGGTTCTGCAAACATATATTGTATCTAGGATATACTGCAACATATCCAACATATAAAGGACTGCTTGCCATCTAGGGGAGGGGGTGGAGGGAGGGAGGGGAAAAAAAAATCGGAACAGAAACGAGTGACAATATAATGTAATTATTAAATAAAAAATTTAAAAAAAATACATAAAATAAAATATAAAAAAAAAGAGATTAAAATTCATCTATTTATTTGTTTCTTTTTTCAATGAATATGAACAAGTACCTATTTCAAAGTTGTGAATCTAATGATTTGGACATTATTGGTAACTTCAATGGAAATAGGAAAGTTTAGCTAAGGGGTAGATTTATGTGGAAATGATGTTATATTTTGTTCATTTACCTTAAGATGAATACTAGGCTAAACAGATAGAGATGTGAGACTGGAACAAGGGGACAGATCAGAGATAGATATATAGGTCTCTTAGTCATCTGTATAGAAAAGATAAGTAGAGCCATAGGAAGTGATGAGACTTCCAAGAAAGAAAATGTAAAGAGAAAAGAAGGTACAACACAGAGCACTAAGAAATATTCATAGGTGGGGATGGATGATCACCAAGCAAAGAAAACTGAAAAGTTGTTTAGATAAAAGGAAAGTGGGAAGGAAGGGGTCATTAAAACTGAGAATTCAAGAGGAAGGTATTTGCCAAGTCAGAAGCTTTCTAGAAATCAAGAAAGACTAAAGATAGACTAAAAAGACTAAATAAAGACTAAATGGACTAAAGAAAGATAAGAACAGTTTTAGTCAAGTGGTAAGAATGGAAACCACTTAAGTATCACCTCATCATTCCTGTATGGATGATATAATTTTCAAGGTTGAATTAACTTTCTTGGATTCCATATCATCTTGTTGATTCATATTTAGCTCACAGTGCACAAAATCACGAGGTATTTTTCTGATAAATTTCTGTCGAGCCATGTCACCCATTTTAGATATATCAAGTATTTGATTTTTTGAATTCAAATATAATTTATCTTTCTTAAATTCAAAGAGTTCAAAGTACTAGTTTGTCAACACATTTTTATATCATCTCTCCCTTTATCTGTCCTCCTAGCTTTATGTCACATTCAAATTTCATAAGCATGCTGCTTATTTAAAAAACTAAACAAAACAAAATTGAGGTAACCAATGGGTAGAGTTAATGCTGGTGACAGCAAATACTCTTGTCAGAGGAAAAGTGCTTTGTAAAGAAAAGTTACAGCAAAAACCAAACCAAAACAAAACAAAATTGAGGTAACCAATGGTTAGAGTTAATTGTCAAGATTTCAAAATACATACTGTAATATTCTTTTTTTTTTAAATTTAATTTTATTTTATAATAACTTTTTATTGACAGAACCCATGCCAGGGTAATTTTTTTACAAGATTATCCCTTGCACTTGCTTCTGTTCTGATTTTTTCCCCTCCTTCCCTCCACCGCCTCCCCTAGATGGCAAGCAGTCCTATATATGTTAAATATGTTGCAGTATATCCTAGATACAATATATGTTTGCAGAACCGAACAGTTCTCTTGTAGCACAGGGAGAATTGGATTCAGAAGGTAAAAATAACCCAGGAAGAAAAACAAAAATGCAAATAGTTTACATTCATTTCCCAGTGTTCTTTCTTTGGGTGGAGCTGCTTTTGTCCATCATTGATCAATTGAAACTGAATTAGGTTTCTTTGTCAAAGAAATCCACTTCCATCAGAATACATCCTCATACAGTATCATTGTTGAAGTGTATAATGATCTCCTGGTTCTGCTCATTTCACTTAGCATCAGTTCATGTAAGTCTCTCCAAGCCTCTTTGTATTCATCCTGCTGGTCATTTCTATGGAACAATAATATTCCATAACCCCTAATATTCTCTTAAAGATGAATGGCACTGATTGATAGATGGGAATGGGTAGCTTTTTGTGGTAGCAAATAGCTGAGTATAAAATAGTTACCCATCAACTGGGGAATGCATAACATTGTAATCATGAAAGTAATGGAATAACATTGCTCTGTAAGAAACAAGAAATATAAAGAATTCAGAGATGGAGGCTGAGAAAGACATACAAATTGATATGATGCAAAAAGAAGTAAACCAAACCAAGTAAACAATAAACATGGTATTTAAAACATTGTAAATGGAAAGGACAAAAAAATGTTACTTAGCATTGTGGTTTTATAATAACCAACCTTAATCCTTGAAAAGAATTGAGAATTGAAAAATATGTCTCCCTCCTTTCTTTGAAGGATTGTGTTTATGTTTGTGTGTGTGTGTGTGTGTGTGTGTGTGTGTGTGTGTGTAAACAATGGGTATATGATATTGTGAATATTTTAAACATAGTTAATATTGTTATATTGGTTTTATTGAAGTGGTTTATCCCCACTTACATCTGACCCAGTTTTTAAAAAAGCTATATTATTATAAATATAGCTTATTAAGTAGAGGTGAGAGGGATGAAAAATTTGAAAATGAAGGTACTATAAACCAGAAGATTTTGATAGATTTAAAAAAAAAAGAAAGGGGTTATACTTACCAAGTTATAGTATACTGTCAGTGGTTAACAAGTAAAAATCATTCACCACTAGTGAAATTACCTTTAATAACATAAAAATAAAAATTTCTTTCTCATGATAGAAATGGAAATAAGCACCAGAATGCAAATTCAGTATGTCCCTATTCTCTTTGTAAATGATATAAAAGTATTCACCTGAAAGATTACCAAGTTTATCATTTTGATTCATGGCGTCAATTAGAAAAGATGGGTAAAGTACTATAGATTTTTAGGAATCAATGTCATTAATTGGCAAAGAGTAGTGACATACTTTTTGGAAGTGTGTGTTATGTGTGTGCATAGTTGTGTTTGTGTCACAAAATGCAAACTAATCTAAAAGTCAAGCACATAAGTCATTGGCACCTTAAGGTGGCAGCAGCTTATCCACAATTGACTTAAGCAGATGTTGCTACTGTTATTATCTTGCATTTCAACATTCATGAATAAATTTCCTCATCCTGAGGCACACAAACACACGCATTCATGAAAGAACCTACACAAATCTCTTTATTTTTAGGAGATTACATAAAATATTTATGGTCCTCTATCTTTCCAACCAATTACTTTTTCTAAGAAAAAAGATACATATGAAATGTGATTAAAATTTTACCTTACGACAAATAACATGCAATTAACTCCTACATTTCCACATGTCTTTCAGATATGGTTGGTATATGTCAGAAAATAGCTATCACTTTTAAACAAACTAGCAATACTCCATATCAACTATGGCAGGCAAGTCAAAACACAGTGTAGATTTCTTATCAATCAGAATGTCAAATGATCTCATTATAGTTTCAGGTCTGTATGTAGATGCATTTCAACTACTCAGCCTTTTCTGCAAGAAGGCTTAGTAAAGATTAAGTCATTTACCAGCGACAGTTGGCTAAGGCAAGTGAGTGGAAGCTTTGATGATCCTTGTCAATTACTTTCCAGTAACTTTGCTTTAGACAAGTAGAGTATTAGGAATAACCACTGTCACAGTTATTGCCAAGATGTGACTGTAAATCTTTTGAAAGAATATTCCTTCTTTGTTTTCTGTCTAACTGGTTTTGAGACCTTTATTCTAACAACCATGTTGGAAAATGATTGGGTCAAATAGTTGTCTTGCAAATTAATTAGAAGAACATTGTTGACTGGGATTTTCCCCTTTCTTCAGAAGAGTAAGAGGTAAAAACTTAACAAGTGAGTCTCTAGTCTTGTGTGTATAAATATCTCATCCTTAAATAATAAATATATTTCTTCTTATTAATTTGAAATTTCTATAAAAATGTGTTTGAAAGACTATTTTTTTCCTTCTCCAAATTACCTTCCTTTTATTTTGAGCAAAATTTTATATCTTGCCTCGGTTTAAGTCTGGTGGTCAGATATTTGGAATATAATAATGTCTCATAAATCTGAGGCAAATTCAAATATAGGATTTGGGCATTCAATAAATATATTATTTATTCAAAATACATGTACTATGTTAAGCACTGGAGATCAGAAAAGACAAAATTGAAAAGGAGTTTATATTCTATCAGAAGAGCCAATATTGGAACACAGTGTAAAATCATAAACCTTAAATAGTTTTTAAGGGTCTTATAGCACCTTCAGTAGCTCTCACTTGCTATTAGGGACAGGTGGATTCTTTTGGAAGCCATTAGTCATAGTAGTCCAAGGCTGACTAGGTCAAATGAAATGATATACCTAAAAGTGCAAAATACCAGTGTGAGCTATTATCCATGAATATCCTCTCCAGTAACACAATAAGCTTAGACTAATTTCCTAGATTTCAGATTTCTACCTACAAATAGGCACAGGTGGGAATGAGATCTCCCCAACTAGGATTCACTCTCAAGAGCAAAGGTGAGCACATGTGTGCTTACACACACACACACACACACACACACACACACACACACACCACATCTGCTTATGCAAAAATGAACAATATACCCTACAACACAAGAATGATACCTCAGGGAACTAGTTCCCACCCAACTTCCCTTGCTCTACAGAGTCAGCAACCTGTCATAATTTCTTAGCAAGGCTTGAAAGGGGCTGATCAGAATAACTAGCACTGGGAGGCCTCTGGTTCTGATTTATATAGGGTACTATTTCTACACAGGGGGCAGAGGCTACTCTGCAGGGATAACTCTAACTGTGCCAGATGGTAACTTGTTTACAACCTACTGCATCTGTGTCTCTGAGCCCTGTGGCTGCTCTGCAGTGATGTTGCTGACAGTCATCAGCTCTGATCTGCTGACAGCTTGTGATGTATTTATATAGTGCATACAAATCTTAATCTTCCATGTGCATGAGTGGCTGAACATTCTAGGAATGACTCTAGCTGTTTCTGATCTTGGATTTTCAAAATACTGTTTCTCTTTTCTCCAAGAAATTAATAATATTCAAAACCATCTGGAATAGTGTGTCTAGTTCTGGGTGCCACAATTTAGAAGAAAAATTGACAAACTGGAATGTATCCAGAAGAGCATGACAAAGATGTGAGGATACAAAAGTCAATACCGCATGAGGATCAGTTGAAAGCACTGGGGATGTTTTAACCTGGAGAAGGGAAGACATAATAGCTGTCTTTAAGCGGTTGAAGTACTGTCATATGGAAGAAGAATTGGACTTGTTCTGTTTGGCCTCTGAGGACACAACTAGGAGTAATGAGGAGAAGCAGAAGAGAGACACGTTTAGGCTAAAGTGAGGAAAAACTTACTGACAGAATTGTCCAGAAGTGAAGACCCTTATCAGGAGGTTTCCAAACAACAACTGGATGACTGGTATTATGAGACTGCTTCTTTATAGAGACATGTAAAATATGAATGTAGAATTCATTAATAACTGTGAGTTTCTTTTAATAACAATTGGAGAAGATATAGACACTGTCTTTCCCTTTTTCTGCCTTTTATAGAACTTTTTTTTTTCTGGATGAATATAGAAGTGATTCCTGTGACACAGGTTAAAGTAGGGAATCTCTGAGGCTACAGATAATATACCAAACAATCTTTGGGTTCCTTTGAATCATAACTCTGATAAGGGCTCCCTTGATTTCCAACTCTTGAACAATGAGTAACGTAGATTGGATTGAGATGAGGTGATTTTCTGCTTATTATTAGAGAAGGATACTCAATTTAGAATTGACTCCTTTCTTGGAAAAGGAAAACCATTTTCATTGACCTTTGTAGTCAGGAAAGTTGTTAGAAGTTAAGGAATTGTTTTTTACTCAGGTAAATTATAGAGGAGCAAGGGATATATCCTGAAGATGTGTGCAAGGCTTCAAAAAAGGTCTTCTGAAGTCTTTCTTTTGGTCTTACTTTATTCCTTCTGGTCAATTATGACAGCTGCAGACTCTTGGTTCTGCTCCCACTCTCTCCTCTGTCTGATAGCCAAGTCAGCAAAAGCCCTTTGACTACTTTCTATCTTCCAGTTTCTTTTTCTGACTCTTCTGGAATGATAGAGCATCAGGAGAACTAATGGATCATTAGTTTCTCTGGAGACAGTAAAATAATAGAAGACTATCTACTGGCCCAGGAACATTCATTCATTTCGGAGATTATCTATTCTAATTCCAACTCAAGCTGCTCCCAGTTCCCACCAAGAGCTACCATATAACAAGCTTCCTTCAACTCAATTCCTTGCAGAGGCTCTAAAAGCAGGAATTATGCCAAGGAACCTCTCTTTCTCCTTGGCGTAGCTGTGACCCTCTGCCCACTGAAAAGACATTCTATTTTCAGCGTTATTCCTCTTTATCTCTCACCTATTTCCCTAATAGGACCTTATTCACCTGTCAGGATTTCTCTGCTAGAAACTTTCTCTGCTAGAGGATTTCTCGGCTACCCTGCCACTAAGAAAGTCAGCCAGCAAAAGCTGACTTCTCAGTTCTAATAATAATTTTTTTTTTGCCAGTTTAACTTTTCAGGTTCATAAATTCATTCACAAAGGACCTGTCCTGACCAGAAGGGGGTTCCCATAACTCCCTGCCCTGCACCAAACCTCATCATTACTACATAAACTACTTTTTTTTTTTTTTTACAGAAGATGCCTCTAAAATGCCCATTGGGATTAAGGCAAGTTTTTTTTTTTAACCCTTTCAGTGGCAATGAAGTCTATTTACCCTTTTCCTGAATAATGTTTTTAATCGCATAAAATAAAATTCATAGGATTAAAAAGAAACCAATTATATTAAAATCTAACCAACAATCTTGAAAAAGTTCATAGACTCCAGTTTAAGATCCCCAGACTGGGAAATTTCCAAGGTTCCTCTCAATTTACAGAGTCTGTGAAAGTCCAGTAATATAAACCACAAATATATGATGAGGGAAAGGAAAGACAAGCACCTACTATATGTCCAGGAACTGTGCTAAACACTTTAGGAATATTATCTCATTTTACTCTCATCACAATACTGCAAAATAGGTGCTGTTATCATCCTAATTTTACAGTTGAGGAAACTGAGGCAAACAGAGGTTAAATGACTTGCCCAGTAAATAAGTGCCTGAGACAGAATTTGAACTCATTTCTTTTTTACTCCAAGACCAACACTTTATCCACTAACTGCCTCAGTCTAGGGAAATGAATATTAAGCAATAAATCAACCTGTTTGGTTTTATCCTCTCGAAAAGAGTGTTAGCACATTGGGAAAGGTGATGCTACAAGCAATGGAAAAGTATTGCTGTTTGAATAAATGTCTAGAAGTGCTTCTACTTGAGTGCAGATGCATAGTTAAGTAGCAATTAATTATATTTTATATATTTTAAGATTATTCTTCAGAATTCTATGGTTTTTAGCTTTCTGGCAAAAAGAAGGAAGTACAGAATAAAGTAGGATTCTTGTTCTGGTGAGGCAAAGTGGTTACAGTAGTATCTGAAAAGCTTTCCAAGGAGAGTGTTTCCCTCAGGGTGTCTCATATTGTTATGCCACAGTTTTCTTTAACTGTCCTGACTCAGTTTCTCTCTCCTGCCTCAGTTTCTCCGGCATTACAATATGTCTAGTCACATGTCTAGTCACATTGTTGCACTGGCTAGAGATCTGGGACTAGTTGCTCTGTGATGGTTTTGTTTTCTTAAACTCATGGAAGCTTAATACTAGATACATATATTCTACTAATTGTCTCTTTTTAATTTTTTTCTCAATAGTACTTTATTTTCCCAAATACATGTAAAAATAGTTTTCAACATTCATTTTTGTAAGATTTTGTGTTCCAATTTTTTTCCTTTTTCTTCCTTACTACCTCCCTTTCCAAGACAACAAACAATCTGATCTAGGTTAAATATGTACAATCCTTTTAAGCATGGTTCCATATTTATCATGCTGTACAAGAAAAATCAGACCAAAAAGAAAAAAAAAACACACTAATTCTCTTTTTTTTAAGATATGCTAGGTAGGGGGGGCAGGGTTATAACAAAGATCTTTCTTGAACCAGTTAGAATAATTGCTTTAAATTAATATTATAAAAGATCAATAGAAAGTCTTGCATGTAAATCTCAGTCAAACAACTCATTGTTTATAAGCAGTAATTTTAATACCAAAATGTTATTTTGTATTTCATTAATATCATTCAAAATAGAAAGTGAACATTGCAGTTTAAAATATCCTAAAAATTTGTTCTCAAATTCCTTTGTATGCATCTTCAACAGTTGAATATTCTTGGAATTTTGAATGTTAATTTAAGTCCTTAAAGAAAGAAACAGTCACTGGAAACAGAACCAAACAATGGGAACATTGCTAAATAATTTATCTACATTAAAAAATATACTTACTTTTGGATTCATTTCCTGAAGAGGAAAATATATTTCAATAAGAACTATGGGTGATCTTTTTTTCCTATTTAATATATTATTTTTCCTAATTGCATATAAAAACAATTTTAACTTTTTTTTAAATTTTGAGTTCCAAATTTTCTTTCTCCCTTAACTCTCCTGATCTCATTGACTAGACAGCTAATTTGATAAAGGTTATATATGTGAAGTCATGCAAAACATATTTTCATGTATCTCATTCTGTAAAAGAAAATACAACCAAAAAAAAAAAAAAAACCCAAGAAAAATATAGAAAGTAAAGGACAAAATCTTTAATCTGCATTCAGATTTCACCAACTCTTTCTCTGGATATGAAAAGTACCATTCATAATAAGTCCTATTTATTGTCTTGAATCTTTGTTGCTAAAAATAGCTAAATTATTTACAACAGATCAGCATAAAATATTGCTATTAATGTGTACCATGTTATTCTGGCTCTACTCATTTCACTTTGCATCAATCCATATAGATCTTTTCATGTTTTTCTGAGAGCATTCTGCTCATCATTTCTTAAAGCACAATAGTATTCCATTACAATTATATACAATAACTTGTTCACCAATTTTCCAATTTTGGACATTCCCTCAATTTCCAGTTCTTTGCTCTTACTAAAAGAGCTGCTATAGATAATTTTTGTGCATATAGGTTCTTTTCCTTATTTTTTTTTTTTTAATCTCTAGGATACATACTTAGTAGCAGTATTGTCTAGTCAAAGAATATACATTGTTTTATAGCTCTTTGGACATAGTTCCACATTGTTCTATAGAATGTTTCAATCACCCCAAAGAGATACTAAAGAAGGGAAAGGGACCTGTATGTGCCAAAATGTTTGTGGCAGCCCTGTTTGTAATGGCTAGAAGTTGGAAAATGAATGGATGCCCATCAATTGGAGAATGGTTGAGTAAATTGTGGTATATGAATGTCATGGAATATTATTGTTCTGTTAGAAATGACCAGCAGGATGAATACAGAGAGGACTGGCAAGACTTACATGAACTGATGCTGAGTGAAATGAGCAGAACCAGGAGATCATTATATACCTTAACATACAGAATACTGTATGAGGATGTATTCTGATGGAGTGGATCTCTTAGATAAAGAGATCTAATTCAGTTTCAATTGATCAAGGATGGACAGAAGCAGCTACACCCAAAGAAAGACCACTAGAAAATGAATATAAACTGCTCGCATTTTTGTTTTTCTTCCCGGGTTATTTATACCTTCTGAATTCAATTCTCCCTGTGCAACAAGAGAACTGTTCGATTCTGCACACATATATTGTATCTAGGATATACTGTAACTTATTTAACATGTAAAGGACTGCTTGCCATCTGGGGGAGGGAGAGGAGAGAGGGAAGGGAAAAGTCAGAACAGAAGTGAGTATAAGGGATAATGTTGTAAAAGAAATTACCCTGGCATGGGTCTATCGATAAAAAAGTTATTTAAAAAAAAGAAGAATGTTTTAATCAGTACACAAATTCACCAATAGTATATTAATGTTTTAATTTACCCACAACCCACGACCTCTCTAAATCTCCTTTCCTATTATATTAGTCAATCTGATAAGTGTGAATTAGTAGTTTTTTTATTTGACTTTTGAGATTTATTTTAATTTGTATTTGTCTTATTAATAGTGATTTAGAATACATGTATATATAAATATATTTGTGCTTAACTACAGCCCGCATGGGGGAAGTGAGGGGATAAAAGAGGAAAAAAAAGACAGTTAAAAAAAAAAAGTAGACAGCAGAGAACAACAACGACCAAAAAAACAACCTACAAGGAAGCAAAAAAAAGATGGACACTCATGAAAATAATTTCTTCTACTATTATATATTCTTTCCTGAATTGGTAATTTATTGCTATATATTTTGAATCCCTCCTGAAGTTCTGTTGGACACATGTCTGTTCTGTTCTGTTCTGTTTTCCCTGTTTTTCTATTTTTTTTATTAACAGAAAAAAAGAATGTAGAACTGGAAAAAATAGTGATTTAGAATATTTAGAGACTATTGATAACTTTGTTTACTTTGTTTGAAAGCTGCCTATTCATGTCCTTTGACCATTTATCAATTAAGGAATGGCTTTTATTTTTAAAAATTTGACTTAGTTTTCTATGTGTTTGAGAAATGAAATCTATCAAAGAAACTCATTATAAACTTTTTTCCCACAGAAATGATTTTTAACTATGCATTTTTCTCTATCCTATTACTCCTATTTATTTTCTACTCTCTCCTCTTACAATTCTCAAGTGTTTTGCTTTTGACTTTTCCCTCCCCCCAACTGCCCTCTTTTCTATCAATTCCTTATCCCCTATCCTTTATTCTCTTCCTTTTCTACTTTCCTGAGTGTAAGATAGATTTCTATACCTAATTGAGCCACTTCTGATGAAAGTAAAGTTTATGTGCTCCCCTTCTCACTTCCTCCCATTTTCCCTTCATTGTAAAATTTCTTTCAGGTCTCTTTAATGTGAATTAATTTATCCCATTTTGCCACTCTCTTTCCCCTTTTCCCATCACATTCTTCTTTTTCATCCCTTAATTTTATTTTTTAAGATAATGATACCATCACATTTAATTTGTACCTCTACTTTCTGTTTATATGTCCTTCCTCTTACTATGCCCTAAAAAGAAGAAAGTTTTTGGAAGTTATAAATATCATTTTACCATGTAGAAATATAAACAGTTTGACATTATTGAATACCTTTTGATTTCTCTTTCCTCTTTATCTTTTTATGCTTTTTTTCTATCTTACCTGTGAAAGTCAAATTTCTTAGTTATTTCTTGGCTTGTCATTAGAAATGCTTGAAAGTCTTCTATTTCATTGAATATTAATCCCATCTTCCCTCAAAGAATTATACTCAATTTATTGTAATTCTAGCTTTTTTACCCTCCAGAATACCACATTCCAAGTCCACTGATCCTTTAATGTGGCAAATGGTAAATTTTGTGTTTTCCTGACTGTGGCTCCACAGTATCTGAATTAGTTTTTGATTGCTTGAAACAATTTATTTGTGATCTGAGAGGTCTAGAATTTGGCTATAAATTCCTGAGTTTTCATTTTGGGATCTCTTTAAGGAGATGATTAGTAGATTTTTTCAATTTTTATTTTACCCTCTGATTCTAAAATATTAGGATAGTTTTCCTTGATAATTTCTTGAAAGATGTTGTCTAGGCTAATTTTTAAAAATCATTATTTCTTGTAGTCTAGTAATTCTTAAATTACTTCTCATGGATCTATTTTCCAAGTCAGTTGTTTTTTCCCAGCAAAATATTTCACATTTTCTTTTATTTGTTTTTATTCTTCTTCTTTTTTTTGTTCTTTCTTTTCTTCTTCTTTTTTTCTTTTGTTTGATATGTCTTGATGTTTCATAAAGTCACTAGCTTCCACTTTTAAGCAATAATTTTATTCAATAAAATTTGGCCAATAATTTTTTTTTTTTTGACTGCTTCTACTATTTAAGAAGTACCCTTCGGTGAATTTTTTGCACATCTTTTCCCATTTGTCCAATTCTGCTTTTCAAGGCATATTTTTTTTATTGAACTTTTGTATATTTTTTATTACCATTTGCACTATTCTGTTTTTTTAAATGTTATTTAAATGTTATTTAAATGTTATTTTTCTTCAGTATTTTTTTTTTTTGGTGCCTTTATTAAGGTGTTGACTTTTTTTTCGTGATTTTATTGTATCACTCTATGTCGGGGGCCAGGACCGGTCACAGGAAACCACAACAGTGACTGCCTCTTCCAGCTTCCCCAAGCCTACGAGGCTTCAGACGGCTCCAGCCCTCCTCGTTGAGACGGGAGGGAATCACCAGACAGAGAGCCGAGGTGGATAGAACACAATGATATTTATTGAAGTTACAAGTCAGCAGTGTCTCCCTGAACCGTTCTGTGTTAGCTCTTTTTATAGCTCTTTTTCTTCCTTCTGCTGTTCACCAATCGGGGTAGAGACTCCTCCCCAATCCCTCCCCGAAGGAGGAGCCCATCCTTTCTGTGCCTCCCCGTCCCCCTCCCCCCCCCCCCCCCAGGCTCCGCCACGTCAGCATTGCCAAGCGTGGCAGTCCAGGGATCCGGGTTAGGGTGGGTCCTGACACAAAGGAGTCTTCAATTCACTCCAGGAGGTTCAGGTCCAGAGCCTCTTACAACTCTATTTCTCTTCCTTATTTTTTCTTTAGCTCTCTTACTTGATTTTTAAAATGTTTTTGAGTTCTTCCAGAGCCTAGGACCAATTCATATTTTTCTTTGAATGCAGGGATTTTGAGTTTGTTGTCTTCTGAGTGTATGTTTTGATTTTCCTTTTTTACCACAATAACATTCTATGGTCAATATTTTTTTCTGTTTTCTGCTTATTTTCCAGCTTGCTTCTTTATTTTTAATTCTATGCTCTAGTGGAGCTCTGCTTCTGAAGGGAGAGTGCATTTTTGTCCCAACTTTCTTGTTTTTTGTGCATTTATTTTCAGAGATCATCCTGGGGACATGTAAGTTCTTGATTCTTCCAAGATGCTGTTTTCAACCCTGGAAATATGATTAGGAAAATAGCCCTTGCCCCCATTGCTGCATGCTCTTCTGCGCTAGTGCCTTTTTAAAAATTAGGACGAAGACCCAGCATTGTGACCCAGATCCAAGTATAAGCAATGCAACAGAGTTGCCATTCTTATGCCCCTGGTGTCACCAATAAAACTCCTGTAAATCTCCTTCTGATCTTTTAGCTGATCCTCTTATCATCTGTGGGCTAAGAGGTATGGAAACTACCATTGCTGGCATCAATTCAGTTGGCTTGAAGTCTGCTATTGGTTTACTGAGGTCTGGTCTGTGCTGGGTTGTACTCCTTTCTCGTCCTGGTGCAACAACCTTTCCTGCCCACTTTCTCAGTTGTCTTGGGCTAGCGAATTGTTTCACTTTATCTTTTTTGTGAATTCTAACACTCTAGGATTTGGAGTCATGAAATTCAGGGAAGAAACAAGGAGAGTTCCTGCCTTTACCATTTTGACTCTGCCTTCAATTGAGATTTACTAAAACTTTCAGATTAAACAATCAGGCAGATTAGTGGGTCTAATATTTTTATAAATTCATTAAGTTAATTTTAATAGATACTTTCTAATTTGCCTCATATTAGAATAGGGATTTTTACTTTTCAAAACACTTCGGTGATGAAGAAGAAGAAGAAGATGATGATGATGATGATGATGATAGTAATAAGATAGTAATGAAGTCCATATATGGAGAAATCCATGTGTGGGGAGGCCCACATGTTGTCAGGCCTGCCATTGTGTGGCTCAAAAGGAGGGAAAATAGACATCTCTAGCTTTTTCTCTCTACCTTTCTTCAAGGGAAATTTTCATTTCTGTCAGGAGGAAAAGCAGGAGATTAGAGTTTAAATCTTCAGAAATATTTGAAGAGAAGGAATCTGACTGATATGCGCTAATGTTAGAAACAGAGCTTCTTCTCTATGAAAACAGCAATTCAGCCTGAAATGGCATTACTGCTAAATACTCATCCTGGAATCTTCCCATGGCAGATCATCTTAAAGTTTACAATCCAATCCTATAAACATTTATTAAGTATCCACTATTTGTAAGGTATTATGCAATATTAAAAGTAAAAATTGTCCTCAAAAAGGTCACATTCATATTTATAGCAGCTCTTTTTGTGGTGGCTAAAATTGGAAAATTAAAGGGATGCCCATTGATTAAGGAATAGATAGACAAATTGTAGTATATGATTATAATGAAATATTATTGTAGTATAAGAAATGACAATTAGGATTATTTATGAAAAAACTTACAAGAACTTATGCATAGTAAAGTGAACAGAGCCAGAAAAACATTGTACAGACTAAAAGCAACATTGTTCTATGGAGAACTGTGAATGGCTTAGCTGTTCTCAGAAATACAATGATCCAAGATCTGCAAGAAAAAACAGATTGGTGAAGCATTACACTTAATATTTTGAAAGACCATGGAAAATAAGAAAGATGTTGGAGGACAAATGTCCTTTATTATTTTTCAAAGAGGGAAAGAAAGCAAAGCTGTACAGGTTAATAATATTCCAAGGAAATTTCTAAAACAAATCATTATAAAAGTAGTTGGTAGACATCTGGAAAGTGAAGTGAAATTTATAAAAAATCATTATGGTTTCATCAAAAAAAAGACATGACAGACTAATTTGTACAAGAAATCATTTATTATGAACAAGTTGGATTTATACCAATAAACAAATATGATTTAACATTAGAAAAATAGTCAGTGCAATTTAATCATGTTAAAGATAAAAGTGCCCAAAGTCACATGATGCAGAAAAAGTCTGAAAAATATAAACTCAATAATGCCAAAAATTATAAAGAATAAGTATGAAGGAATCTTTTTTAATATCATGAAGTACATGCTTAGAATCAAAAGCAAGTATCATATACAGTGAAAATAACTAGAAACTTTCTAAATAATTAGAAAGATAGCAAGAATGCTTAATGCTAGCAGTCACAATAAAAAAAAGAGAAGGAAAACAAAGACATAAAGATGTACAAAGGGAAGGTAAAATCATCTAATAACCTGATAGTATGATGGTTTAATTAGAAAATCCTAGGGACTCAGCCCAGAAACTTAAGTGAGATATCTCTCTGGTGTTCTTTCCTTCCAAAAGAATCAGGCATAGTTTGGAATATGGAACTATATTATTTTTCCCCAAGGTTCTTAAAATTCATAATCATTCCATTTTGACATTCCTTTACTATTTTCTTAATATATGTTCATAGAGAGAGTGCTTCTCTGAGCATTACTCAATTGTTCTCCTTTCTTCCATTTTATCATTGATTGTTATTAATTCTTTCACCTACTCATTATTCATGATATACTCAGATTTGATTTAGATCTATACTATTTACCTGTGTTCCCTTGTGTATTAATGAATATTTATTACATTATGATCTTAAAAGATGTGCTTAATATTTCTGCCTCTTTACATGCGAGTTAAATATATTATTTGATAGGTAGATGGATGGATGAATGATTGAATGGATGGATGACTGAATGGATGGATGGATGGATGGACAGATGGATAGATAAAACACTTAATAAGCACTTATTTTGCAGCAGGCATTATGCTAAGCACTGGAAATGCAAATATAAGCAAGAGAGAGAGAGCCCTTATTTCAAGGGTTTGACATTCTAATGGAAGACCGTAATGTTCTAGTTAGCTTTCTGGAGGTCTTGGGACCAGCCTTCGTTTCAGCAAAGTAATCACCACAAGAATAGCCAAGGATAAAGTCCAAATTCTTTATTGTCTCCTTCACTTGGGGCTTGGCTAGCTTTCTAGAGGCCCTTCAGATGGGCCTTGGTCTCAGTGAAGAAATGCAGGAGAGCCACCACTACGTTCTCTATCTGGAAGTCCCTCTCTGGCTGAGTTTTTCCCCAGTTAATATGCTTTTTACAATTACATTATTACAGTATATTGAGTATAAACCAATCATTATATCACTAGGGAACCATTATTTGTTGTAAGATTAAATCAATCATACTGAACTAGACAACTCACATGCTAAACTAGATAACTATTGTATTATCAGTTCCACTGAGTTAACACCTTGTTGTAGAACTAAATCAATCATACTGAACCTTTAGTTTATTTCTCCAAAGTTCCTGCCCTTTACATCTCCCAATTTCTTTTGTTTTAGACATAGGTGGTCATGCCCTCGCTGATTTTTCAGGGAGGTAAGAACCCCCAAAAGGAGGTGATTACATCCTTCCTGACTTCTCAGAAAAGGGGGTTGAAAACACCAAAAAAGGAGGTGATCATGCCCCCCTGAAGTCTCAGGAAGGAAGAAGAAAACACCAAATGGGAAATGGGGAGTCAAACCAGATTTTATTAGTGAGTTTCTGAAGGTCGTAAATAGGTATATATAAATCCTTCAATATGGGAGGTATTACACAAGCACATAGCAATATAACACAGGCTAGTAGTGATGTAACAAACAACATGAATCAACAGGAGGAACCATGCATGTCCATAAGTTCTAGAAATAGTCCAAAACCAAACTATTGTCCATTACTTCATATGTCAGGGAATCCAATGATTCCTGCAAGTTTTGAAGTCCTGAAATAGTCTCATGGTATGTCAGGGAATCCAATAATTCCTGTAGTCCCTGTGTAGTCCCAGTATAATTCTTCTACAAACCTCATTAGTATTTTCTCTAGCAAGTTGTTTTATCAGTATTTTTGTTGCTGCATTTTCACCAATAGTTTGTATGACAGCTGTCTGCAGACATCCCACAAAATCAGCAAAGGGTTCATTTGGACCTTGCTCTATTTTCATGAAGGCTTCCCCTTTATCTAGTTTTCCTGGGATGGTGCCCCATGCTTTGGTAGCAGCAGCAATTTGCTCATATGCTATCAAAGGGTAATTAATATGTACTAAAGTGTCGGCATACTGACCTTTACCTGCTAGTTGGTCAAAGGTGATTTGTATATTAACTCCAGTTTGCTTATTTCATTGGTCTTGTATTCTACATAGTTCACTATACTTTGAAAGCCACAAGTTTTGTCCAGTTCTAAACATGTCCTTGCTGTAGATTTCCAATTAAGAGTTAAAATTTCATAACCCAAATTCTCTAATATCATAAGATGATGTAGCCCCATAAAGAGTGCAACTCTTGTTCAGATCTTTGATAATTTCCAGATCAAAAGGAGTGTATCTTCACCTTTCTTTATCTGAAGAGTCAAAACTCTTGAATAACAGGATATGCTTCCATTCTTAAATCAGATATATCCTGTTCTTCTTTTTTAGCTTTAGCTAGTGCCTTATGTAATCTTTTCATAGGGGATGGATCAAGCTGCTTCATGGGTGGTGCTGATTGTGTCACTGCCCCTCCCCCTCCTCCTACTCCCTCTACCTATGAAGGATTAGTTGAGGGGATTAGATCAGGGGATGAGGAATGCCCTAATGGCTCCTGCTGTGAAGTACCATATTCCTTAATTTCATCAGCATTGTACTTAACTCTTTTCTTGTCTAATTCTTCATGTTTTTCAGCAGTTTTTTCAGTATCCCCCTCCTGCTTTTTCTACTTTTTCCTAATTCTAAAACTTAAGTAATTCCCTAAAGCCAATTTTATAGGTTACATATATATATAATGCTTCTTTAGGAATTGAATCAGGACCATTAATATTCTGGTTAGCTTTCTAGAGGTCTTGGGACCAGCCTTCGTTTCAGCAGAGTAATCACCATGAGAATAGCCAGGGATAAAGCCCAAATTCTTTATTGTCTCTTTCACAGTCTGTCTCCTTCACCTGGGGCTCAACTAGCTTTCTAGAAGCCCTTCAGATGGGCCTTAGTCTCAGTGGAGAAATGCAGGAGAGCCATCATGATGGTTTCTATCTTGAAGTACCCCTCTGGCTGAGTTTGTCCCCAGTTTATATACTCTATTACAATTACATCATTATAGTATACTGAGTATAAACCAATCATTATATCACTAGGGAATCATTATTTGTTGTAAGATTAAATCAATCATACTGAACTAGACAACTCACATACTAAACTAGATAACCATTATCTTATCAATTCCACTGAGTTAATACCTTGTTGTAGGACTAAATCAATCATACTGAACCTTTAGTATATTTCTCCAAAGTTCCTGCCCTTTACAGAAGACAAGGCATTAAAGAGAACTAGAAAAGCTGGAATAATCTCCATATGTCTCAGATTCTTCAACTGTAAAGTGGGGATAATCATACATTTATTTCCCATAGTTGTTGTAAAGATTAAATGAGACATCTGTAAAGTGCTTAGCACATTTCCTGGAACATAGAAGGCATCATATAAATTCTAGCTATTATTGTTATTATTATTACTAGAGTTGGGGAACTCAGAAGAAGAATTAAAGGTTTTGATGGTAGGCATATGAAAATGATGACTGGAATATAAATAGCATGAGCAGAAGATGTATGGTATAAGGTGTAAGACCTTATTCCAGGTAAATATAGAAAAAAATTCAATTAATAAAGCTGAGATCCCAGGGACAAAATCCAAATTTGAGTTAGGTTATTTTTTAATGTTCCCATTTTACTATGTTCTGCTATGATACTTTAAAATTAATTTTTCCAACAGTCTATTCTGTGATTTGCTTTTTAAAAATCTATTAGATTTATCTAATTCTGGGGGCAGCTAGTTGGTACAGTGTATAGAGCACCAGCCCTGAAGTCAGGAGTATCTGAGTTAAAATCTGGCCTCAGATACTTAACATTTACTAGCTGTGTGACCCTGGACAAGTCATTTAATCCCAATTGCCTGGGGGGGGGGAAGATTTCTCTAATTCTGAAAGATGAACATTAATTTCTACAATAATTGCCTTGCTGTCTTTTTGTGTTTGTGTTTCTTTTATAGGAACATAAATCTGGAGCTGGAAGGGATCCCAGAAGCCATTTAGTCCACTCCCCTCATTTAACAGCTGAGGAATCAAGACCCATAGAAAATGAATGAACAATCCAAGGTCACTCAGATAGAATTTAAACTTTACAAACCTAAAGTATATTTTCTAAAGACGCACACATGCCATTAGTGGGGAAAAAATGAACCCAGGTAGGAAATATGTGACCAGGGAACAAGTTTAGAAAGGATAATTCATATCTTTGACTCTGTAGTCAAACTCTGTAGGCTTGCTGATATCATCACACTGTTCTGCTAGGCCTAATGCTATTCTGCTGGACATATAGTTGTTCCTAGCTAATACAAAAAATGACTCCACTGGCTACATGGTTATTGAATTCCACTGTCTCCAGTATCTAACTTCAGTTAGAGTCCTTTGCTATTGGACTATTTATTCTCAGTGAAAAGAATAACATTCTCTCTGAGTTTAAAGCCTAGAGTCTTTCGGTAGTTTTTTCAGTAATGAAGAAAGCTTTACACTCAATTTATTCTCCTTCATTAGAAGGAAGGAACAAAGGAAGAAAGTGTATGGTAAGGGTCATTGCCCCCCTTTTCAATTAATCAATCAGAGACTTGTCTTAGGAAAGGCAAAAAGGAATTTCTTTCTTTCCCATGAGAAATGGTGTGCACTCTCTGACCCATTAAAGCATAGTTTGAGAGAGAAACACACACACATAAGTAAGGGGCATTCCCTTTTTATTCCCCAAAAAGGGCTTCCCTCCTTAATCTCTTGACTCCTTTCTCCAGAGTTTCTAAAAGTGGGGTTTCTAAAGCTCAGTTTCTAAAAATGTGAAATAAGAAAGCCTAAGGCTATCAAACGTTTCATCAGGCAAAGGGTCTCCCACTCAATCCAATCTGTGTCCCCAAGGAGCTTCCATTCTAGAAGAAGATAACAGTGAAAAACTAGGGGCAAAGAACAAAAGATTCTTTTCAAATCTCAGGTCACCAATTGGATTATGAAACCCAGTCCCTGCCCCTAAAAAATTTACATTCTTACATAGTTTTGGAGGAGATAATCTACATCCTGACCTCCTCAATCCCTTCTGATGTTCCTGTGGGTTTCAACTTTAATTCAAGTCCCATTTTTCCAATTTACTCTTCACTACTGTGGAAACCCAATAAATGCCCATTCATTTCTCACCAAAGAAATGAAGGAAGGAAGGATGAAAAGAATAAAGGAGATACTGTTGTGCCACAGTTCTCTTTTATTGTCCTGACTCAGTTTCCCTAATTGTCCTAACTCAGTTTTCCTAATTGGTCCTGCCACAGTTTTCCTTAATTGTTCTGCCTTAACCCCTTTAGTTGCAAACCCCTGCCTCTGGCTGATTAAGACTGATATAACTCAGTGCTACTTGCTCTAAGGTTATAAATTGCCAATGTGTAAACTCAAAAAGGGGGAATCTAGACTTTCTGTCTGTAGTCAGACCCTTTCTTAACTCCCAGCTTGTTAGAATTTATGGTCCTCCCCCCTCCCCCCCCAACCTGTTGGAACTGAATTTATTGGTTCTTGCCTGGAGATTCCCAGTCACCAGAGTTTGGACTCCATTCACCTGTCTTTGTTTAGCTACGGTGTATAAATACATTATTGAGAATTTGCATTGGCTGCTGGATGCTGGCTGGATGCTGGATTCTTGAAGACAATAGTCTCATTCAGCCCTGGGACCAAACCATAGATCCATTTGGTCCCAGTAAATCTCTCCCTTTCAAATAAAACATTAAAAACTTTCTGATCTCTATCATACTTCAGTTTCTCCAGCATTACAATACTTATTGAATGCTTATGATATACCAAGCACTTTACAAATGTTGTTTCATTTAATCCTGTTAACAACTCTGAAAGGTGTATGATGAAGTCTTGGATTACTAGGTGGGACCAGCAGAGAGAACCTGAAGTACTCCCTGAGGCAAGCAGGAAAGGATACTGATGGGGATCAATTTAACCTAATAAATAGTCCCAGTCTCTGGAAGTTGTGGATAACTCCACCTTGCTATGTCTAGTCAGAAATCCAAGTTACATCCCCAAGGTTAAATTTCCCCTATAAATCTATCTATGACCCATGCTATCTTTGCTGATTCTGATGTAAATTGTGTCCTCTTTAGCCTTTGGGCCGGGAGGGCCTGAAACTTTCTTCCCTTTTTGGGAAAGAATTCCTGACTCTTAAACTCTTCTCTTGGGAGGGGCCACAAGCTTTTGTCCAAAGAGATACTCCCAAGTTAAGTAATCTCTTTTCAACTGGAAATCTAGACCTGGGGCATTGTCAACATTGAGTGACTCAAATTCCTAATTAAGTAATCTCATTCAATTTTGAATTGAATTGAAGCTCCAAGCCTCACACTAATAAAAGACAACTCTGAACCCAGAATCTTCACAGATGTCCCAATAGGACCTGAAGATATTTCTTCTCCGTGTAATCCAACTTTGCTATATTCCTTGCCCACTAAGAAGTCTGTCTTCCCAGCAAGCTGGCTTTTTAGTGTAATTAAATCCTATTCTCTGCCACAAACCTCATGCTTGTATTCATTGGGGTTTGCAAATTCTTTCACAAAGCCTGCCACCCACCAAGGGGATCCCATTGCTGATAGGGAATCTCTCTCTATTCTCACATCTCATCATTTGCACCTCATCAAATCCCTCTAGCATTAAGCCCTCCATGGTGGCATTCTGCCTTGTAGTGTCTTTCTTCTCCCTCATGCCTCACGATCCCTTTCTCCTTCTTATAGCTAACTAATCCTTTTAGGGTACTAAATCCCTCTATGGATTTAGCCTGCCAGGGAAGGGCATGCTTCTACCTCATTCTCTTTCTCCTGGCTAATTGTGAGTTCCATTAGGAACTTTGTCCTTTCCATTGTTAATTGTTAAAACCCCTTTCCTTGCTATCTTTATACTCTCCCAACATTATTTCTTATTTTCCATTCCTAGTGTCTATCATATCTCTTCATATTTCTTATAGTCCAGATCCTTTATTATCTCCTTCCTGGGGCTGGGCAGCTTTCTGGAGAGCCTTTCAGTCTGGTCTTGACCCTGAACACATCAGTAGGTACTATGGAAGGGGGTTTGGTTTTAAGGGAAATAGGTGTTAATATTATAATAAAGTTTGCCCCTTGACTCGGAAATGGATTCAAGCCTGCAAATTCATTTGATGTAATGGGCTGAGTCTTGAGTTGATGCACTGAGGTCCCAAGCACATGAGGCTAAATAGTAATTGGACCATACTCTATTAATATATAAGCTTGGAGAAAGAGTGGCCCCCACCCACTCTTTGTGCAAGTCCTGATGTGTTGTATAGGAAATGACGATTTTGGTGGGTGGAGGCAGGGGAGTGGAAAAGGAAGGGGAGGAGAGACTTTTGGGATTGCCATTGCCACGGTTGGCTCTGCTCGCGTCACTCTCTCTTAGCTGGCTTCCTGTCGCAGCTGCCCATATTTGCTATTGCAATCTTTATTCACCTCTTCACTTCAATAAATATTGAAGATTTTTCCCTTAACCTGAATTCCTGACTCCGGCTGATTTTAAATACGCGGTCATTACAATTTGAGACACCATGCAACATTGGTCTGCGACCCCAACCTCTTGGGTCTCCTTTTGAACCTCAACTTTATTAGCTGGTGGAATAAACTGAGGCTGACAGAAGTTTATTGACAGGGTCACATAGGGACACACAGTGCCGGAGGCAGCTTTTGAATCCAGGTCTACCTTACTTCAGGAAGGCTTAGGAAGGTTTTGATTCTAAGGCTCTATTGACTATATCACCTAGTTACTTTTAGAAGGTAAATCAATCTTTTCCAAGCTTTTAGAATAAAGAATCAGGATCTTTCCTCATTGAATAGCTAGTACCTTCAGGCTTCACTTTATATTTGAATATAACTTCTTGGATGATTGGGCGTCTTCTGAGATCTCTCTCTAGCATATAGTGGTCATTCCCAAAGCTTTTCTATTTGTCTATTCTATTTGGGAGACTGATAATTTTGTCTAATTCTGCCTCACTTAAAGCCAATTCATGCACATGATTTTACTCCAACATCATGATATTATAAATCTTCTTTGAAGATGAAGGTTGAACAACAACAACCTAATCTAAAAACCTTGCAAATTGTTTTGCCCAAAAACAAAACAAAACAAAACAAAACAAAAAACTACCAGAATTCCTTCATCAGGGATCCCTAATTTCTCAATTCTAACTTTTCAGTTCTTCCATTCAAATGTGTAATTGGCTATACAGGAAAGAAAGACAAAACTAAGCTCAGTGGACTAGGTTTTATCTTCCAGATGCCTATTCCTTCCTTTATTATGTATATTTGGTCAGCAAAGCCTAAAAGCTTTTAAGCTTTTAGCTTCCTTACATACTAATTAATCTTTAAGTCTTAGTTAGAATTCAGTGGAAAAATCTGTCTAGACTGGGATTTTGTTTTGTCCTCTCCTCCTTCACACACCCCCCCCCCCCCCATTTTGTTTATGGCTTTTCCAATTTCTTTTATTCTCTTTTTTTTCTTTCTTTCTTTAGTCCTTTCTTTTGCTATTTGGTTATAGTGTAGTATTATAAGCAGTCACCATTTCCATTTACTGATGTAAAAGTCTGTGAAGTAGTTACTGATATTTATTATTTTCACTTTTCATTGTGATATAACTTCATTCATTTCATATTTTTATAATTTGATTTTCATCTCTTTTTTGTCTTTGTTTTCCTCTCTGTCTCTGTCTCTGTTTATTTTTGTTTCTCTCTCTCTTTCTCTGTGTCTCTCTCTCCCTCTGTCTCTGTTTATTTTTGTTTCTCTCTCTCTTTCTCTGTGTCTCTCTCTCCCTTTCTCCCTTTCTCTCTCCCTCCAGATTTCTCCACATGTTGAATTGACTGTAGGGATGGTGAGGATGGTTGATCTCTCCAGTCACACAACTATGGACATATTTGTATCATAACATCCTACACAATGCCTTCTTAGCACTTGATTCAGCCATGTCTGATTAATTTCCATGTCTCTGATAATGGCCTTCTGCAACAGGGTTCTCAGCTTTAGTTCAAAGTTGTAAACCTTAACTCCTTCCCTAATCTAATGATTGTTAGAATCTCCATGAGTCTCTAAATATGTCTGTCACTTTTAAATTGCCAGGGCATTATATTTAGACATTGTAATATGGCAACTTTGGGGAGCTGCATCTTCAATGTACTTAGAAAGTCAAGAACAGTTCTCCTGAGCTTCTCAAGTCATCTCATCAAGAAATGCTAAACATAGGGCAGTTATAAACATGCATTTGACAAAAACAAAGTTAAAACAGCTTCTAGTAACTTAAATTATAACTAACAATTTGATCTATTGGGAGTCTGATACTTTAAACTCTAACCTAAAATAGTTTGCTGAACTACTAATAAGGAATTTTTCATTTCATCTTGTTACACTGTACAAACAATTTCCAATATATATTTGCTGGTAAATCAATCAGCCTTGTGCCAATCTTCTTGCAAGGTCCAAAAATATTAAAGAAGTAGTTCCCAAGGACTCTTTGACTGACAATATTAAATTCCAAATCAATAGGACCTGGTCCTTTCAGACATCTCAAAATGGTAAGCAGAAAATGGAACATCAGTTCATTTCATGTTGTCCATCCTGGACTTGGTAAATAGGAGACCATGAAAAACATGCAATTGAAAAAAGGTAGAAAAGACAGTGACTGGCTGAATTTCACTACTTTTAGAGATCCAGGAAGCTAATCAAAGAGGTAATTCATTGCCTCTCCCTCAGTGCCGGGAAGAGGGTGTGGTAGGCTCTGTATCAGAAAAACTGGTATTGTTTTGGGAAAACAGTCTCCAAAATCTGAAATGGTTTTAAAAAGAAATTTATTAGATCATTTGATAGAGGAATGAGCTGGAAAGGAGTTATGGCTCTGGGAGGTTTATATTGCATAAAATTTAGACAAAAGAACTTGTACATGAATGACACCATACAATTAAACATCTTATTTAATGATTGTGTAATAATTTTCCAATAATTGACAATCATGGTGGCTGTCACCCTGAATACCGATCTGGAAAGGATCTCACTGGTCATTTAGTACTGTTGAGGTTAAAAGGAAATCCTCAGAAATGTTGGGTTTTCAGACCAGTGTTGTGAGGTATCTCAAAAGAATTTGCAAGCTCAAATCCATCTCCAAGTTAAGAGAAGTTTATTATAATTATAATGCCAATTGAAGTGGGCTAAGTTCCAAAAGAATTTAACAAATCACCAGAAACACAGAGATAAATTTATAGGAAAATGTTGAGAAGAGACCAGGAGCTTCATGCTACTTCATTCTACTTCATGCTAAAAATAGCAAAAAACTATTTGCTAATTTTATGGCTTACAGAAATGGTCTATCCCACTATTGTCTCAGGAACTTTGTTCTCACTGATCAAAAGATTGTATATCTGACAGTCAACAATATTTGTAGGACTATACTATATTATTCCTAAGGCCAGCAAGACTTTAGGATTATTGACAAACAGATTGTTAGAACAATACTACTTTTAAGGTCAGAGAGCCTCAGGATTACTGTTGAATCTTCCCTAAAAGCTAGGGGAAGAAATAGAACTGTATTATTATGCCATTCCTAAGTCCAGGAGACTCCAGAATTATTGCAACATTTTCCCTAGAAAGTGCACCCCATCATTACAATCTACAAACTCCAAAAGAATTCCCAAAGTATCCTACAACATACTGGGCAAGTAGTTAACTATACTCTGTTTAAAGACCTCCAGGAGAGGGAATCCACCAACTCCAAGACTATCCATCCTTTTTCTAGACAGTTTGAATTATTAGAAAGTTTTTCTTGATGTGAAGTTTAAATTTGTCACTTTGCAACTTCTATCTGTTTGCTCCTGATTCTCCCCTCTGGATCATGTATAGTAGAAGAAATATTCACTCTTAAGTCAGAAGATATAGGTTTCAATCCTGTTCCTCATACTGTATAACCACAGACAAGTCAACTTGTTGGGCCTCCATTTGGACTAGAAGGACTCTAAATCTGTGTTTTATGCTCCTAAGTCTAATTTCTCTTACAAAAAGTGATCCTTTACACACATGAAATAAATTATTCCCCTTTTCCCCAACCTAGCTTACCGTTCTTTCTCTAAGTTATTTGATTTTTATGACATCAACTCAAGACCTTTCAGTGTTATGATTGCCTCCTGCATGATCTTCAGCATAGGTCATGCATATTATTGATCATCATGCTCTAGATAGAGCGAGATATATTTATGAAAGTTGTACCTCACATTGCATTCCAAGATTGCATTAGCTTTTTTGATTACTGGACCACATAGTTGACTCATATTAACCTTGCATTCCACCAAAACTTCCAGATTTTTTTTCAGACAAATTGCAATCTTATTAAGATTCTTCCATATTATACTCAGTAATTTTTATCTATATTTATCCCTATTAAAATTTATCCTTTTAAATTCAACCTAGCATTCTAAACCAGGAGTTTTCAAAGGGTGGTTCAATGACGCTTATGGATCCTCTATTTTATTCAAGTAAGCATCTAGAGATATAAAATTTCTCCTAATAACCACTTTGGCTGCATCCCACAAATTTTTGTATATTGTTTCATTATTGTCATTCTCTTGGATAAAGTTGTTGATCATGTCTATGATTTGTTGTTCCACACATTCATTCTTTAGGATTAGATTATTTAATTTCCAATTAATTTTTGGTCTGTTTTCTCCTGACCTTATATTGTGTGTGATTTTATTGCATCATAATCTGGAAAAGATGCATTTACTATTTCTGCATTTCTGCATTTTATTTTGAGGTTTTTGTGCCCTAATAGATGGTCAGTTTTTGTATAAGTTCCATGAACCGCCGAGAAAAAAGTGAACTCCTTTCTGTTTCCTTTCAATTTTACCCAAAGATCTATCATATCGAAATTTTCTAACATTTTGTTTACTGCCTTAACTTCTTTATTTATTTCGTGGTTTGATTTATCTAGTTATGGGAGAGCAAGGTTGAGTAAGGTATACAAGCAAAAGTTCTTTAAATTTTTCAATAATTTTTAGGAGTGTAAAAGTGTCCTGAGATAAAAAGTGAAGATTTTTTAATTCCTGACTTTGTCACTCATTGTGCTAGTTTCAGTTTTAGCTTGATGTCATTTGTAAATTTGATAAGAATGCCAAATGTAACTTTACTCAGGCATATATATAGATATAAATGTTAAACAACAAGAAGAAAAAATTTTGGGGTTACTCCAATGAAGACCTTTTATTGACTTCATGTGGAATTCTTTAGGAATAGCCATTAAAAGACTTAATTCATTTCATTATATTATTTTCTAGAATATTTCTACATCTTTTCCAAAGGAAAAATATATGAGACTTTGTCAAATTTACACTAATTATATCAATAGCATTTCTGATATACCAGTTTATCAGTTATAGTGATAAGAACTGAATCTGTGATTTCCTTGATATCAGTTCAGTTGTTTTTCAGCAACCTCATTTGGGGTTTTCTGGCAAAAATATTGGAGTGGTTTGCTATTTCCTTCTTTAGCTCATTTTTACAGATGAGGAAACTGAGGCAAACGTTAAGTTATTTGCACAGGGTCATATAGCTATAAGTATAGCTATATACTTATAGTCCAGGTGTGAACCCAAAAAATGATTCTTCCTTATTCCAGGCCTGAAACTCTACTTACTGCATGAGGTCATTGCCCTTTCTTTGGTGTAGGGAAATCCCAGGTGAGGAAAGCCATCTACCAATGCAGGTAAGTACATTCTTTGAAATTCAGCCTTAGACAGTTGTCTAGTGTACTGGGAAGTTAAGTCACTTATCCAGGGTCATACCAATATTTATCAAGGGCAAGAGGTTGAACCCAGGTCTTCTGGGTTTATCAGAGGCAGCTAATTAGCATAGTAGATAGAGTATTGGGACTGGAGTTAGAAAGACCTGAGTTCAAATGTGGTCTCAGTTCCGTCCTAGTATTATAATACTTGTTAAGTCACTTTATATTTTGCCTGACTCAATTTTCGCAACTGTAAAAGGATAATAATAACTTATCTCTCAGGGTCTTAGTGAGGATCAGATTTTATCATATTTGTAAAGTGTGTGACATATAATGGGAATTCAAAAATGTTTGTTTCCTTTTTGACTTCTAGAACAGCTCTCTGTTCATGTTTCCATGTTTATGGCTAATGTTAATTATAGCTATTATCTTCTTTCATAATGTTTTGAAATAAACTTATACACCAATTCAATATTGCCCTTAGCTTCCATGTCTTTCCATTTATTTAAAGGAAGTCATGAATTTATTGATTAAAGAAGATTTCTGTCTTCTGTAGGCATCTCATTGAATCAACAAATTATCTCAATTTAACTTCATTAAGAATGGTAATAATCACAGTAAATGTCAGCCAATGATCCAGAATTATCACTTTGTGATAGGCCAGATTGAATTTATTATGATTGTACATGGTATCTTTTTATTTTTATCTTTTCTTCTAATATAATATTGTAACCTTGGAGTATCATATAACCTTCAAACATCATGATAAATTTATCAATCATCATCTCCTAACTCTACCTTGAAATTTTCTGAAGACACTTCTGGGGTTAAGTTGCCATAGGTTGGTACCACAAGACCCAAGTTACAAGTTCCTATGACAACTCCATCTATGAATGTAAATTGAATGTCATTTGACTGGTATCATTGTCCACCATGAAACCCTCATTATGTGATCAGAATTTCTTGATGTGATACTTGTTGGACCAACATGTCAAGTTCAAAGGAATCTTTGCCATTTTTGTATTCCTCTATTAGGAGTGTTGCAACCTGTCAGAAATTTAATAGAATTACCAGTATTTGGAAATGTGTACAAGAGGGATTCTTAACATTTACATTTTATTGGTTGTGAATTTAGAGCTAGATATGATGGAAAAATTTTTTTGAGTTGAGGACCAAAATTAAGGTGCAGTTAAAACATACCTTACATGCAGTAAGTTAGTAAAGCTAGCTAAAGTAAGAATGATCTTCCACACAATTTCAGATTTACTGACACAGATGCAATCATCTATTTACATAATACTAGAAATGCAAATATTATAATTCTTGGCTGTGGTAATCATACACCCAAGAAGATGTTGTAACATTTCACTGTTGAAAGCTCCTTGGAAAAGGTATAAGGGTGAGTCCCACTGGTGCTTTTGTCATTAATTCTGACATTTATTTGTAGTTAAGTGATGTACCCAACAGATGTCTGATAAGTAGACAACTGTATAAAGCTTTAAAACTACAAAATATATCAGTTATATAATTATAGTGTCCAAAGTAATTGAACCAAGGTCTCAGAGTAAATAGCCAGCAACGTGGAATCTACCAGAGGTGTGAAGATTAATTATACAGGAGAGAACTGTTTACAGACAAGGAATTAAGCTTTCACAGCAGCTCTAGAGAAGACTTTTGAATTAATGGCTAATTTCAAACAAAACATTTAATGGCACCACTTGAAATGATTCAGTAATAATTCAAATGGTTTAATTCTAAGCCACTTATGATTAAATTTCAAATATGCTAAGGTATTATTAGACATTTATGGGGAAAATAATTTTTTCCTGAAAATTAAACATTTTTCTTTGACAGTGATTTCAGTTAAAATAAGGTCCATGTTTCCTTTTAATTATAACCAAAACACTTACAAGGATAAAGTGGCAGCATGATCACTATTTCATTTTGGAGTCATTATTACTGAAATACAAACTATCTCAATCCTTCTCCCTCCTTTGTACCCACCCCAAGGTTTTCTTTTTAATCCCATAAAAGCATCTGTCTTTGATTTCAAGTGGAGTACCTGCTGTGCAGGATGCAATGCAAATCCAATTTGTGTGTAACAAAACCAAATGGGCTGAAATGAACTCTGCATTTTAAAGATGTTTTTGTTTAATCATTGCCATCCCTCCACTTTAATGAATGCATAATCAAGTTAAACTTCAAGCAAGACATAGAATGGCTCTTCTTAAAGAGAAAGCAAATCCTTGTGATATCCCTTATTGCTGGTCCTCATCTTATTCCTGAGTTGGCAGGAAGAAATAACAAAAGTCTTCAAAATGCATATTACTTCAAGTTGTTGGGAGCTAAGGAATGAGCAGCAGTATAACTGCTCTTTTCTTCACTCTTTAGAAATGGTACAAATTTAGGGTAAGAGAAAAAAGGGAGAATAAGGAATTCTTGCCTTTACTCTTAACAATGAGTTCTTGTGACATTTCTGTTCCCCAGATTGCCTAGCTATATGAAGTCAGGACAGGATTTTGTAAGTGCAAAAGGTAGTAATGGAAGAAAGTCTTTTTTAAATGTAGGAGATTTAGTATGAACTGGACTTAGAATCCTATCTGTTATGTAATGTATGGTCATTTTCTTCTTTCTGGGTTTTAAGTTTTCTCATCATTTAGATGACAGACTGGGCCAGGTCATTTTTAAGTTCAGTTCCAGTTTTAGCTATGATCCAGATTTGCACAATCATAGCATAAAGAAAAGAGGACTATATTTAAGAGTCAAGAATGCAGTATTTGCAATGTGGATAAAATATCATACCACTTTGAGTCTCATCAATGATGATGATATTCTACCCACTTCACAGAATTGTCATGAGAATGGTGTTTTAAAGAACTTAAAAAAAAAAAAATGCTGTATGAATGAGTGATTGGAACAAACCAAATATTTCAATGGTATAAAAATTCCCAAGAAAGAACTTCTCTTTACCAAAATAACTCAGTAACTGTGCTGCAATTTATAGTCTTTGAAAATGGCCCAAAACACTGAGGAGTTAAATAATTTGCCCAGTGGTCACATAGCCAGTATGTTACAGATTGTCTTTAAAAATAAAAAATAATAATTAAAAAGTTATTATTAGAAATCAGTTATCATAGAAGACATAGAATCTTAGAATGAAAGAAACTTTAGAGATATCTAGGTCTTGCCATTTTATACATGAATTAACTGAGGCACAGAGAGATGCCTTATAGGATATTTATCCATGTTCACACCAATATTGGCATTAGATTTTAATTTTCTTGATTGAGCCTTATTTTTCCCTACTATTTTCCTATTACTTTTTTTTTTTTTTTTTTACTACTTTCATTACTATCCCAAAATAAAATGATATGAGCTCTAGGAGAACTGCCAAATTTTTCTGCATATTTTTTGAAAGTATAGCCATAAAAATACTTACACATGATGCATGAGTAATTAATTGATAATCATTTCAGAGAAGTTTGCCTGACCCAAATCTGCAAATTATTCATTATGAACAAGTATCTGACTTATTATTTTTACACATGTGGATGCCCAAACAGAAAACAGAGATACAAAAAGGACTTCTCATCCCAAAACAGCTATATAATCAACACTTTCAAAGTGCTTTCACTTCTTTCATTTGAAATTATTTCTTTGGGAGAAGACCAAACAAAACAACCTATATCCAAGTAGGGAACCTATTGTAAAATTTATTGTTGTTATGAATCATTAATAACATCTTATTTCATTTACTTCAAGGATGTTTTTGTTGATGTGAGATCCATATCACCACTTCTTCCATGTCTTAGAAGGCTCCTAATTATCATCATCTATTAACCAGTTTTCTGATGATGGACTTCTTCAAATTTAGTCATGTCAGTCTTCAAAAAACAAACATGTATTTTAGCACTGAGAATATGCTCAAAGTCTTTCCAGATTTGTAGAACCTGGCAGATCTTGGGCATACATAACCTTTAGAAATCTCAGGTTAACTTCATGTTAGGATATAGTATAATTAGTATAGCCATCAACATTGGTTTGTGATTTACTATCTCGAGTGTATTTTCATATCTGGAAAATCTGTGAATTTTCTTCATGAATTCTATGGCCATATGATCATGTTACTTTCCATTTTGACAGTCTACTATAAGAAAGGTTCCTTAAAAGTAAAATACTAAGTTTCTTTGAATGAAGAGGGAAAAATAAGTCTACGAGGAAGTTCTAGATAGGCCATGAAATTGGAAGATATGGGTAGTCAGGGAATCTCATGAGGACAAGAGATAACAGGGAAGAAAAACTGAAAGGCACAAGAGTCAATTTTTTGCCTGCTTCATATTTTTTCCCTAGGATGGTCCATGCTAAAGTTCACTAAAATGCAAAGAAGATGAGTGGAATAACCTAGACAAAGAAAAACCAAACAGATTTATAGCAACACTTTTTAAAAAAATCTGATAAAATTGGAAATAAGTAAATGTCCATTGATTAGAGAGTGATTAAAGAATTGTAGTACATGAATGTAATTACAATTCATGTACTTAATAAATGAGCACATTGAAAAGAGAAAATCATAAGACATACGTATTAAAACAAATTAACTAAACAACACCAGGAAAGCAATATACACAATGACAATAATATAGATTAAAAGAACAATGAAAATGAAACAACTGAAGTAGAATTCTGTAAAATTATAATGACCAAACTTGCTTCTTTGCAGAAATGGAAGACTATGGATAAGGAACACTACAAAATGTCAAACATTTGCTTTTTCTTATCTTTGCTTTTTATTATTTGTTATAAGGACTAGCTTTCTGGGAAGGGTAAAAGAAAGGGATATTTTGGAAAATGTTTAAAAAACTAAATATTTGAATAAAATTATGAATGTGCTAATTTTTGGCCTAGGAGTTTCAATTTGATTTTTTTTTTTTCCTGTGGTACCCATTAACACTGCCTGTCCTCATGGTTTTTCTACCTAGTAGAGGCTAGACTACTCCTTGGGGATGATGTAGCAGAGATTCGTGCTTCCAATAGAGGATTAGATTATATGGCCTCTAACACTTCTTCCAGCTCTTGAGATTCTGATTTCTACAATGATCTTGAATAAGACACTTCAGCTCTTCCTTATAGATTGCTTGTTTAAAAAGGGTAACACATCTTCCCTGCTGACTGCCCCATTGATGTGATTATTTCTGTTAAGTGTTTTGATCTTTTTAAATGAAAGGAACTAAATAAACATAAAGGGCTCTTTTGTAACTTTAGAGTCTTGTATTAGGAAGTCTTGCATTAGGAAAGAGTGTTTCTATGATTATCTCTATTTTAGCCTTTGAAAGGCATTTTAGATTTGAATCACTTATAGAAGATACAAATAAAGACCTGGATGTTGCATTTTAATGGAACTACCATTTTAAAAAAGTATCTTGCTATAAAAACTTTCAGTTTTTTAAGTATAAATATCTAAACTTACATGTAATATTATCTTAAGTGGAACAAAGATGGCCAGTTTTGTTGAAGCTGAAAATATCAATAATTTTAATATCTTTAATTTTGGAAACTAGTACAAGACTATTGGGGCTTTGTCTCAGATGCTATTAGGAGTTTATATTTCCTAATGTTATGCCACAGTTCTCTTTAACTGTCCTGACTCAGTTTCCCTGTACGAGTTCCCTTGTCTCAGTTTCCTTTAACTGTTCTGTCTCAATCTCTTTAGTTGTAAATCACCCTCTGACCCAGTAAGACTGAGAATTATTTGTTCAAAGGTTATAAATTAGCAAGATAAACAAGAGAGTAGGCCTCCTGACTCTTTTCTGTCCTCAAGGATTTACAATATCCCTCTAAAATATTCCAAGATATCTCATTAATATCTTTACTTCTTTGTATTCAAACATCCTGTCTCTGGATTTTCTAGGATTTATGGCCTCCCTATCCTGATGGAGGTTTTCCCTCACTTCTTACCCCTTCCTTTGTTTAGAGAAAAGGTATTTAAGAAGTTGGGGTTCCTCCATTCATTGCTGGAGGCTAGCGGCTGGCGACTGTATGCTAGACGCTGGATTCTTTGGGATGACAGTCTCCTCCAGTCCTGAGACCAACATGGATTCCTTGGTCCCAGTATACTTATCTCTGTCTGACTGGATAATTTGAGACGAGAGTCCTGTCCAGTCAATCTTACTCTCCCATTAATAAAATATTGAAAACTCTCTAATCTCTCTCCTGCCTCAGTTTCTCCGGCATCACACTTTCAATCCTAATCTGGGAGTGCATTATGTATCCCTTTGCTCATTGTTGTCTTTTGTACTTGAGGACCAAAATGATATCATGCTATATCAATGTACAGTATGTGTGGCTGTGACTGATCAGACTAAAAGTAAGTTGGAAGGCTCTATCACAGGTCAGGTATTGGAGGGGAGATGTTTAAATTTGCATATTTCATGTTTCTATTAAGCAACTGTAGTTCTGCTTTGTTCATAGAGAATTAACACCTTCTTTGATGCAGACACACCATGTTGGACAGTCCTGTGCCAGTGTTTCCCATGTCTCACAATTTATACCAAAATTCTTCAGAGAGATCTTGAGAATGTCCTTGTCTCACTTCTGACCTCTGTGTGACGCTTGCCTTGTGTGAGCACTCAGTAAATAGTTTGTTAGGCGAATGCATGTTTGACATTCAAACAACATTGCCAGCTCAATGGAGTTGTGCTCCCTATGGGAGTTTAAATGTTTGGTAGTTCAGTTCAAGAATGGATCTCACTATCTGGTACCTTATCTTATGGGGTAAACTTCAAAATCTTCCTAAGAGAATTAAAGGAGAAGCAGTTCAATTTTCTGTCATAGGCTGGTATGTCGTCCAGATTTTATAGACATACAACAATATGGCCAGTATAACAGCTCTGTAGACTATAAGTCTGATAGGTAGCCACATTTCTCCCATACCTCTTTTCTGAACTTCCCTAAAAACTGGGAGAAATGTGGCTACCTATCAAAACAAAAGAACTTCTGTGATGTCCTGAAGGCTATTTATGGGCCAAAGATCTTTAGTACATCTCAAAACATTTTGTGCATCTGGGCTGATGGGCACACTACTTAGTGATAAGGACAGTAAGAAGGAGAAATAGGCTAAATACTCAACAGACTGTCATCGACCAATGTCAAAACCATTGACCATTTACCTTAAGGTGACATCTCATTGGAAGTTTAATTCCAATTGGAGAAGAGGTTTTTTGAATGCTTTCTGTATTACTTTGCAGCCAGTCAAGAGCTGACACCATTTGGAAGGCCATTACACCTTCCTTCTTCCTCCCCCCCCCACCCCAAGCTGACTTTCTCCATCACATCCATTATCCTGATGACAGATGTCCAGGAGGTGCCCATTGATTTCTCCTCTCCACATACCAATAGTAAACTCTAAGTGCATGGACACTATCTCACAACCCTTTTTTGGTTTCATGGCTTTGGGCACAGTTATTTATAGAGAGTAAGCATTCATTAAACATTTGTCTTTTATAGTAAGTTGGTTTTCTATCACATAACCCCTCACCTTTTTCTCTCCTAGGTTAATCAACTAAAAAGATTCTCAGAGTCAAGATTTGCAAAACTACTTGTACACATTTTAAATAAGAAACTTTGAATCAGTTTAATTTCTCTGCCCTTGGCCCTCCAGCATATAAAACAAATTCCTACCTTTTGTTTCTCCAATTTCTGTGATTCAGTTGATTCTTCTGCTTACAAGAAAGGTTCACTGCCCTGCTAGTTCTCCCCAAATTATCATTCTTTTCCACTTTAACTCTAGTTTTCTCCAGTTCCTTCCAAACCTTCTCTTCACCATATCCTCTAAAACTCTTTTCTATTATGAACAACATTTCCAACCCCTATTGCCATGTGTAAAACCTCTCACATTTCTTCCTTCTTTTGTGCTTACTGAAATTCAATTCTTCCAAAGACTCTCTTTAAGATCAATTGTTTTCCAATACATAGAGCAAGAGCAATAGGAATTGGCATATTACTTGAACTTCCCTATCATTTTATGACCTTTCTTTTGCCTTTCTCTCTAAACAAGTAGTTCTTCTCCCTTAAAATTCAATCCATGTTTTTTAGATCCTTGTTGTTGTCTTCATTGGACCTTTAGGTTATTCCTCCTCCTCCCTGGAGAGGGAGAAACCACTTTCTAGTCCATAATCTTCTTCTCTATCCTTGACCTCTGGAACTCACTGAACTCCTAGGTCTTCATCCTCCTCAAATCTCATGACTTCTAACTTTAGTTTGGCTCACTACCCACAATACTTAATTCTTCATACCCTTATTCAAATAAATTTGTTCCATTTCCTAGAATTTCTAATTATGCTTCCAAAAGTAGATGTGAAAAAATATCTTACTAATAATATACTTTCTTGTAAATAAAAATGAAAATTCTTGGTCTTTTAAAATTTCCACTCCTGTTTAAACTGTCAACTGGAAGATTCATTTAATAATTGCCTACTTTCCATCCTCTGAGACCAAAGGGCAACAGAAAGGCAATGAATTGAGTCATTTAAAAACAATCATACTATATGCAATTGTTTTTTGAAGTTCAAATATGTTAGACAATTTCTGAATGATGGACCTTAACAATTAGATGAAATGAGATATGATATAAGGCATTTTGCAAAACATAAAGCTCTATATAAATGCTAATCATTATTAAGCTTGTTTCAGCTAAATGTTCAACAACCTACTTCCTGGAGGTCATTGGAAAAATCATTGGCCCCTAAAGAGTAGCACAAGCTAACTACTAAGAAAAGATGTTTCATGAATAAGAGAAAAAAAAAAGACCTTGGAAAATCAGTAACCTAAAGCATAGTCACATTATAGCAGGAGAATCTATGTCAAAAGTGAACAAGGCATGAAGATTTGTAAATTCTTTTTTTTTTTTGGTAGGGGGGATTCAGGTGCTATCAATCTGCATGGCCACTGGATGTCCCCACTCTTCCTCAAATGTAGCTGAGGTATCATTCAACTGACAGTGACATTTTCCAGAGAACAATAAAAAAAAAAAATTACGCCAATAGCACTGTACATGTTTGGTCATGTTATGTGCCTTGGAAAGGAATGTGCTGAGGAGAGGAGGGTGCTAATGAATGTTTAACAATCAGATTTCCAAAAACACACTATATACTTTTAAATTTAATCTGCATTATTAACATTTTTTTCATCCCTTCCTTAAATCTAGATAATTAGCAGAATGGTAGATTAAACTTTGATTTATACCATGTTTGAATTTCAGGTGCAAGCTGGCTTTAGTGCATCCCTGGCTGTGGATCAAATTCATTGGAAGGGAATATTACTAAAATAAACTTTTCATCATGTTCTTTGGGTCAGTTTATTTAATCTTCTACTTCTCGCTAATCTTAAAAGTTTTTTAAAGTGCTCTAAGAAGCATAATGAGTATTGGAGGTACCTATGGTTGTTGCAACCATAGATGGAGCATCACAGAATCAGGGCAATACATAGGGGTTCCTGGTGTATACAGACCTCTCAGTCTGCTTTCTGAGAATAATCTTTTTTCTCTCTCTCTCTGAGTCAGCTCTTTGTTCTAGATATTCCTTTAAAAGTTGTCAAGAGTAATGCTCAGGCATTAATTTTATATCTAATATTTGTGTGGTACTTGATTTGTTCTTCACAACAACTTTGGGAAGTACTATTATATATATATATATATAATAATTATTATTATTAGAGAAAAGAAGGCTGGGACATCAATGTCATTGGAAAATGAACCTAAAAAATCTATTAACAAATTGGATTTCACTCAGTGTTACCACGGCAACATCAATTCATAAGTCCTCAGAGAGTTAACTTTGTTAAAAGAATTTATTTTGTTAAGGAGATATCTTTAAGTGTCCATGAAAGTTTTTATCAGTGGGCAATGTGGACTTTTTTGTCTTGTAGAATAAATTTTATACCTAAACTAAGGGCATTGCTTGAGATTACTTTCCATATTTTCCCTGAGTTAAAAAATGTTTTGTATCTAAAAACAATTACAGTCTGCCTTTAAAGCCCCACCTGAATCTCTATGGGAACTCTGAAATATTGCATAGTTTCAGTTTACACAAGATAGCTCCTTCTTCTTCTTTTTTTTTTTTTTTAATTGTACACCTTCCTTAGTACTAGTCCTAAGCAGAATTTGAAGTTTTTTTCATAAATGCTTTCTTTACTCTCAAATTCAATAAATTAAAGGCTGCTCAGTCAAAATGCTTAGTTACTCCTATCACATATGTAGGAACATCCTGTAACCCATATGATAGAATCTCATCAGATGAACTACCCCAGGTTCAAGATACTTTGAAAGTCCTCACTTTACAAAAATCTCATGAGCCTCCATCATTTATATGACACACAAATTCAAAGCAAAAAAATTTGATATAGCAATAAGAGAAAAGAACATTTCCTCTATAAATCTGGAATATAGCACATGGGTGAGTTTCTCTGTCTCTCTCTGTTTCTCTGTCTCTCTGTCTCTCTGTCTCTCTCTCTATTTCCTGTTATCTCTGTGAGCATTGCTCTTTGCTGCTTTTGCATAATTCTTGCAAGGAATAACTAATTCTACTGGGGATGAGGCTATAATATTTTTCTTAGCTTTCATCTTCTGGCTTTAGTTGGGAGTACTCAGACGAGATTCTATATCTATCTTCCCCAAAAACAAAGATTAAGCTCTGATATAACTCTTTTAGCTTAAAGTTCAGAGGTTTAGGATTTAACTTTTTAGGTAGACAGACCCTTCATATACCCACTATAAAGTTGGGGGAAAGTGTTACTGTTTCTCTCCTATACTGCTTTGTATTGAGATTCTGATCTCCAAGCTTCAAGAATAATAAATTTTTAGAACACCATTAACTAATATTTTGTAGACATTACTATTTTTTAACCTCAAATTTTTTTCACCAAGGAAAGGGTGGCTATATCAAGTGATTATCTGTTTTAGGACTAAGAACTCTCTATAACTCTAGATTAATATCTGATTACCAAAATAGAAACATTTAGGGGATATTCTTTACATCAAAGTGTCAAGACTTATATAAGTCTAAGGCTTCTTAGCTTAATAGCCCTGAGTATTGTTGATCTCTCATGCAAATGAAGAGAAAATGGCAAAGAAACAAAGTCCACATTATGGCACTTTAAATATCAATCTTTATTACATATAGGTGATTGACAGCAGTTGGAGGGTTGAAGATAGCTGGATAGTGGTTAGTTGAAGAGAAGAACTCTGAACTCATATTATAGGATTTTCTTTAGTCTTCCCATTCATTGGCTATCCCATCAGGATTATTGAAGCAGTAGGAAACATTGCAACTAGCAAAAAAGAACAGACAGACAGACAGACACACGGATAGATACACACTCAGAGGAATTCTGGGGAAGAGGCAGCTTCAAGGAGCTAGCCCTGGCAATCAAGAACTAATTGCAGAAAGGAACAAATGTTGGGAGTCCAGAGATATTGAAATCCAAGGAGATCTGCTGGAGGTCTTTATATAGAAAGGAAGGATGTCCAGAGTCTCTATTACTAGGGACTGCAAATTGCCTTTGCCATACATGTATCCAGAAGGTGTTCCTTATTAATATTATCCTTAAGGTTTGTGCCCAGTCTTCCCATGAGTATTATATATATTTGTGGGAGAAAAGAATATGTATATATTATAATATATAAATATATATAATAAAATATATATTTTTATTGCATATTTGTGGGCTCCAGGTTTATGAATATAAAGTTTTTGTAGCTACTACTTTTACCATGCTATCTCGATAAATATCTTTATTAAATGTTAATTGAGTCTATAGGATTATGTCTATGGGAAGCATATCAGTGAGTTAGCTGTAGTTTTAGAAAAGTGATCTCTTGGGGTGAATTTATCAGGAGTCAGTAAAAGTAAGAAGAATCCTCTCATCAATCCTGAGAATCCTACAGGTTGTGAGTTCCCAGGCCAAGTAGATAGTAACAGGAATTCTATGACAGAGATGTGATATTCCTGTGGGCTGGTATTGTATATTTCTAGTGTTGGCAAAAGAGTAATCAAGGAAAAAGGGCAATTTGGTTTGGATTTTAACTGGTCTTGAAAAGAGATGGAATATGGCAGGTCTTAAGAGGAAATTTGGAGGCAGATTTCAGTCTTTTGGGATGTATTTAAAGTAATAGAAGATTGAATATAAAAACAATGAGTGGGAAAAGCTTAAAAAGAAGAAAGGCAGAAGTTAATGTATATTTTTATATTGTGCTTCCTAGGTCTGAAACACTTTCCTTGAAACAGCCACACAAAGAGGACATTGTAATTGTTATTGTCCTTATTTTACAAATGAGGAAATTGAAACTGAAGGAAATTAACTGACTTGTCCAGAATCATGTGATTAGAGAGTCATGGAGGTGGGACTTGAACTCTGTTTTTCTGATATTCTGTCAAATCACTGTCCACTATATCACAAACTCATCCACAATTTGTGATTAACCTAAAAAGAAAGTTTGAATGAGAGACTAGTAATTTCTTTGAGTTCTTCAACCCAGCAACCTAACTGAGGAACTGTACGAGCATTTGTAAATTTAGACTTCAGAATCAAGCACTCTGCCATCCTGGTGCACAATGGGTTGCATATGGTGATTTGCAGCTACCGTATGGGATGAAACTCCTGCCTCAAGAGAAAGTTCCTCTTGTTCACTGTGGTTGTGGGAAGCAGATTGGTTGTTGAAGTGTTATTAGTAATGTGAATTACTTCTGGACAGCTTGAATTGAAAGATAATTTATTCTCTGTGAACTTCTAATTGCAGAAAAACAGTTCATTCACTGCCACATTTGTCCATCTTGTTTGTTCCTCTCTTTTGGGCATGTTAGGCTGCAGATAATAAGACAGATCAGCCCAAACTGCAAAAGAAATAAAACTCTGCACTCTTGGAGAGTTTATGGAATTTGATTTATATGGGTTTCCTTTTTCATTTGTGAAAGTTTTAAAGTTCAGGAAAGCAATAAACTATATTTGTTGAGTCAGAGTTGATAGGATCATAGATTTAAAAGCTGGAAGGTACCTCAGAGATCATCAAGTTTTATTCTTTAATTTCATAAATGAGGAAACTGAGGCTTAAAGATGTTAAGTAAGACTGAAAAGAAGGAAGTCACAAGAAAACCCAGTTTTCTTTAACTATCTCAGAATAGCAAGAATTGTGCTAAAGTAAAATGGCATGTAGTGTAGTAGAGAAGTCAGTAGAATCAGAATTAGAATGACTAAGTGTCAAAAACTTATAGATTTTGTTGAGTAAGGAAGTGACATGGTCATCTAGAAATTGTAGAAAAACCACTTGCCACTTGTGTGGAGAATATATGGGAATGAAAAGAGACTTGAAATAGAGAAACCAAATATTGCTGTAGTCCAAATGAGAAGTGATGAGGCATTGAAATAGGAAGGCACTTGTGTGATTAGAAGTGATGATACACATGAGAAAGATGGTATACATAGAGAAACAAAATTTGCAGTTGATTAAACATGTGAGGTAAGAGTGAAAAGACAGAAATATTAGTCAAGCTTGAGAAAATGGGTGACTGAAATATTCATGGCATCCTCTAGAAAAACAAAGAAGTTCCAAAAGGAAATTTTTAAAGGGAAAGTTAATGGGCTTCTTTTGTTGAGATTGAAATGTCTATAGAAAATACTATTAGAATATCCAATTCAGTTGTTGGTGATGTGTGGGCTGGTGTTCTTGAGAGAGTTAAAGCTCAGAGATGACAACTGATCCCATAGGAGCTGATGAAGTCCTCCCAAGTGAGAGTGTGCAGCAAGAAAATTAAAGAGAACCCAGGCTACAGAATTTTGAAGGATATTCACAGTTAGTGGGGTTGCCATGGATGAATATCCAACAGAGGAAACTAGAAAGCAGTCAGACACATTGAAAGAAAATCAAGAACTATTGGGACAGCTAGGTGATGCAGTGGACCAATCCTGAAGTCAGGAAAACCTGAGATCAAATCTGGCCTCAGACACTTAACACTTCCTAGCTGTGTGACCCTGGGCTTAACCCCAATTGCCTCAGAAAATAAACAAATAAGAACTATCACAACAAATGAGACCAAAGATTATTCAGGAGGAGAAGTTTGTCAATAGTATTGAATGCTTCAAGGAAGTTAAGAAGGATAAGGACTGAGGATAGGACATGAGATTTGTCAATTAAGAAATCATTGTTAACTTTGGAAAAGAAACTTCTGTTGAGTGTTGAGTTTGGAAGCAAAAGTACCTAGAGTTTAGAAGAGAATGAGAGATGAAGTGGTAATACTGATTATAGATGTATTTTTCAAAGATTTTAAGTGAAAAGGAGAAGAAAGATATAAGATGGTATCTAATGAGGACAGAAGGATCAATTGAGAATTTCTTTAAGATTAGGAGAAACATAGATAGATCAATAGACAACAGTGAAGGAGTCAGTAGACAGGGAGACTGAAAATAAGAACGAGAGTAGAGTAAGATAGCAGAGTTAATATGCTGGAGAAAGTGTGAGAGGATGGGATCAAAAATAGATGTAAAGGTATTGGTTTATCAGGAGGGACCACTTCTCCATTAGAGCCTAGAGTGAAGAAAGAGTTAGTGATGAAGGTAAGGTTGAGATGCCATGGGACCTCAAAGGAGAAGAGGCTAATTTTTAGAATGTCTTCTGTGATGATGGATATAAAGAATCCGTTTGTTATCTACAGTTGTTTTAAATATAATTTCTCTTTCTATCTCTTGCTATTGGACTTTGTTGGTAATACGTAGAAATGCTTATGATTTATATGAATTTATTTTGTATCCTGCAACTTTGCTAAAGTTGTTGTTTTTAATAGTTTTTAATTGATTCTCTAGAATTCACTAAGTATACTATCATGTAATCTGCAAAGAGTGATAATTTTGTTTCCTCATTACCTACTCTAATTCCTTCAATTTATTTTTCTTCTCTCATTGCTAGTGTTAACATTTTTAACACAATATTGAATACTGTGGCCAACTTTGTTTCACCCCTGATCTTATTGGGAATGGATCTATTTTATCCCCATTTCATATGAGGCTTGCTGATAGTTTTAGATGCTATTTTTCATTTTAAGGAAAACTCCATTTATTTCTAAGCTTTTTAGTGTTTCTAGTATTTTGTCAAATGCCTTTTCTGCATTAAAGAATCAATTATGGAAGAAGAGAAGGAATACCTTGTGGTAAATGATGTAAAAAATTCTTAAGATGTGGTGAACGAATTGGGAAGTATAGAATGTGCAGAGTAGAATGTAGTATAGAATTGAACAATTTAACTTTAGGGTGTTGTTTGGTAAATAAGGAAAGAAGAGATAGAAACTATGAGAGCATTGAGGGATGAAGAAGTTGTATCTCTAAATGAGGACACATAGAGGTTTTAGATGGGTAAGGGACATAAGGAGAGTAATGATAGAAGATTTTATGAAAAAAGAATTTATAAACTTGATCATGGAATATGAACATTTATAAGCAATGGTGAGATAAAGGATCTGACTATCCTTCTGTATTACTGAGATAGAATGGAAAAGATCAAGGAATTGGGAGGTTATTGTATATGAGAGGACAACAACATATGTGTTGGTATCCCTTAGTGTAAGGTCAGTGGTTGGTCTATAGAGGAAAATTATCATTCAGGCAATGAATTCGTTGAGAAAGGAAGGAAAGTATATTAAGTATTGATAGCTACCACAAGAATCTTGATCATGTGCTCATATTGCATAGTGGAAACCATGTTTAACAATCAGAAAGGCTGCAAAGAAAAAGTTGATGGAATTAATGGGGCAATAGGACTTGGGGAAGTGGATTATTATCTCTTAAGGGAAGTTGTGATTTTATGTCATAAACACTGGTATAGATTTACTGACCATAAGCGCTGAGTTTAGGCAGAGGGTGTGCATGCTTGATGGTCTTAGTAGATGATGGGAACAACTTTGCTGATGATGTTAGATGACAGTAGGTAAAAGTTTTCTCTGTTTCTCAGCCCTACTTTATGATCTCTTGCAGGGGAATGACTATCTTGAAAAGAGATGGAGGAAATGGTGATGTAGTACAACTAGTAAAATTCATTCTAAAAGGAAGAGAAGAAACTATTGCTCTTTTACAATTCTACATTGTCTAAGGGTCAGTGAGGTAACAAAGAGAGATAAGTCTGGGGCTCCGGGTGTTGGTGGTAGTACTTCCAAAAACTAAAATGAAAACTAAGTTGTTAACAAAGGGACATGGGAGAAAGAAGGAAATAACTTAGTATTTCTTGTATTTGGAACATTGAAGAAGAAACCCTTTTAGATATAGCAATGGAATAAGAATAAGATAGAAATCTCATCTTGCTCATCTGAGTGGAATGATTACTTGATGGGCTTATGAGGGCAAGGGAATAAAATGATTAAAAAGTTATTGGGGGAAAGTCAAACAATTTGATGCATTTCCTTTTAAAAGGAAATTGTATTTTGCCATTAGAAGTAAGATACCTTTCCTTCATATTTAGACAAATCCACAACCAATGCATGAAATTGAATGTTGTCATACAAAGAAAGGGTAAAGAGGAATAAGTCAAGATAATGAAGTAAAAAGAAGTAGTGTAGTTGACTTCTTTCTCATAACATTCTCCTGGATCTGATAATATTGAATTTCTTGCAATTTCTTGAACAAGATATTCCACTTCCAGGTATTTCTGTTGGCAGTTAGCATGCCTGAAATGTGATTCCTTTTTTTTTTTTTTTTAAGTCTCAGCTAAAATCCCATCTTTTATAGGAAATCTTTTCTAATTCCCTTTATTTTAGTGTTTTTCCCATTGATTATTGGCTCTCTTCCCATTGATTATTATCAATTTTATCATGTGTATAGTTGTTGTGTGTTGTTTTCCCCAATTAGTCTGTGAGCTCCTTGATCGTATAGTCTGTCTTTTACATTTATTTATATCCAAGTACTTTGCACAGTATTTGGAACATAGTTGGCAATTGATAATTTTTTTGGAAATACTGATTCAGGATAAATCAAGGGAGAGATTAGTTATAAGAAAAAAAAAACTCTAGCTGTGGAATATGCATCATAAAAAGGAAAGAAAAAAAGAGAAGATGCTATGTTTGAGCTCTGGGTGAGGGAAAGAGAAGAGAATCAGGAGAACAAACATAATATATGAAGTCCAGAGTACTAATCCTTAGCACACTGCTTCTTTCTCACCAACTTCTTTTTCTATATACTTGCATGGCTGTAGTTGCCATCTGCAAGGCTCTTTGCGCCCAAGAACATAAAATCTGACAATGCTTCCATTTCTTCTCCCTCTATTTGCCAGGAAATGATGAGGCCAGTTGCCATGATCTTAACTATTTTTTCTTTTTGCGCTGTTGTTTTTCAGTTAAGCTTCATCAAGAGACTTTTAATTCTTCTATACTTTCTTTTATTAGAGTGGTATTGTCTATGTGTATCTGAGATTGTTCATGTTTTTCCTGGCAACATTAATTTCTAGCTTTTGATTCATCTAGATTGGCATTTCACATGATATAGTCTGTATATAATTTAAATAAGTGGGTGACAATATTTAGCTTTTTCATATTCCTTTCATACTCTTAAACCAATTAATTGTTCCATGTTTCATTCTAACTATAGCTTCTTGATCCATGTACAGATTCCTCAGAAGGCAAGTAAGATGATTTGGGACTCCTATTTTTTTTTGAGGACTTGTCACATTTTGTTGTCCACACAAAGGCTTTAGTGTAATCAATGAAGCAGAAGTCTTTCTGGAACTCCCTTGCTTTCTCCATAATCCAGTAAATGTAAGTATTTTTGTCTCTAGTTCCTTTGATTCATTGAAAATCTACCTGCACTTCTGGTAATTCTTAGTTCACATATTGCTGAAGTCAAGCTTGTAGAATTTTAATCATAACCTTGAAGGCATGTGAAATGAATGCAATTTTAAAGTAATTTGCACACTCTTCGGCATTATCCTTCTTTAAGATTGAAGCATAAAATATATTTTTTTTCCTAAATCGGTGGCCACTGTTGAATTTTCCATATTTGCTGGCATATTGCATATAGATCTTAAATAACATCATTTTTTTTTTCAGATTTTAAATAGCTCAACTGGTATTCTGTCACCTCCATTAGCCTTATTGTTAACAATGCTTCTTAAAACTCACTTAATTTCATTCTCCTGTAGGTCTGATTCTAGATCAGCAACCATGTTCTTATGGTTATCAGTGTTAAGATTTTTCTTGTATAGTTGTTTTGTATATTCTTGCTATCTTTTAATCCCTTCTGCTTCTTTCAAGTCTCTACCATTTTTGAATTCTATCATAAGCATTTTTGATGAAATGCTCCTTTGATATAAAGTCTCTACTACTTTTGTCTTTTATTATAGCCATTTTTTTTTTTTTTTTGCATGGGATGGGCCTTTGATAACTAGTTTTTTCCCATTCTTTTTTCCTCCTTCTCTTTCTTTTCATTGCTCATTTAGGAAAACCCTATCTCTCCTTGTGATTCTACGGAATTTTACATTCAATTGACTATATCTTTCCTTTTCTCCTTTCCCGTTTTTTTATTTTTTTATTTTTTTCCCTCTCAGCTATTTGTAAAACCTTATCATGCATGCATTTTTTTGAGATAGTTTTCTGTTTTTGTTGTTGCCAGTTATCTATAACCACATTTTAAAAATGCTCCACATTACTAATTTAAGAAATGCAGATTAAAGCAACTCCAAAGTTTCATCTCACACTCATAATACTGGAAAGGATGACAAAAATGGAAAATGATGAATATTGAAGGGCCTATAGGAAAACAGGCATATTAAAGTATTATTAGTTGAGTTGTGAATTGGTCTAGCCATTCTGGAAAGCAATTTAGAATTATACTCCCTAAATTATTAAACTCTGAATGTCCTTTAATACAACTCTATCACTACCAGGACTATAGGACTACAGCCTACCGAGCTCAAAGAAAGAGGAAAGGGTTTCTCTCTCTTTTTCTCTGTCTCTCTCTGTCTCTGTCTGTCTGTCTCTCTCTGTCTCTGTCTATCTCTCCACACATACACTCATATTTGTGTGTGTGTGTGTGTGTGTGTGTGTGTGTGTGATAGAGAAGAACTAAGGGGATGCCTACCAATTGAGGAAATGATTAAACAGATTATGGCATATTTATATAATGGAACATCATTATAAGAAATTATGAATGTGATGGCTTCTTAAAAATCTGGGAAGACTCACATGAACTGATGCAAAATTAAATAGGCAGAAGAAGTAGAACAATTTATACAATAACTATAACATTGTAAAGACAAACAACTTTGAGACTTAGGAACTCTGATCTGTGCAAAGACAAACCATGATTCCAGAAGATAGATGTTGAAAAAACCCACCTCCTGACAAAGAAGTAATATATATTTGAAATAGAGAACAAAATATAATTTTTATATGGTCAGTGTGGGAATTTGTTTTGCTTGATAATGCATCTTTCTTAAAAGTTTTCTTTTTATCTTTTTTTTTCTCAGTGGGAAAAGGGAAGTAAGGAGAAAAAAAGTTTGTTAATTAAAAAAATAACTTAAAGGAAGATTTTTTAAAAAGAATAGGATATAGAATAAAGAATATCATCATCAGTTGAAGATAGGATTATCCTGGGTCAGTCCTATGCTCTTGGGTCACAGAATATTCTTTCAAATATCTTTTCTCTCAGGTCTCAGTTATTGACACAAACAGAACATAAGAATATTTCAGAGAAGACCTTATATTGTCAGTTTGTTTTTTTCCTTCTGTATGATAAAAAGAGCAAATGCCTGGAGGGATAGAGAATTCTTGCCACTGAGTAGCTGAAAAAAAAAAAAATAGAGTAAAGAGATCCAAAACTTTGCTTGCCACTGAGCATACCATAAAAATACAGTATGAAACCCAGCAGGCTTCTGCAAACAAAGTGTTCCTTTAAGTTAATTAGTATTATTTAGAAAATGAACTCTTCTGCTTATTTACAAAGCTACAGATTTATGTAAAGCAAAACCAATTATACTTAATGCCTATACTGTTCCAGGTGCTCAGTGACAGTGTTGCTAAGCACTAGAGATTAAACTACTCTTTGAAAATGTCTTGTTCCAAATGGAAGAATGCATAATAGCTGTGTTTTTAACTGACATTAATATTGCCAAATTAGTTGTTTTTCTAGGATTACTATTGGTTAATAATTCCATGGGTTATCTTGTATTGTATAGGAACAACTAGAGGTTTAATATTCATTTTTTGGATATGATCTACACATTAATGAATTACAAAAAGATTAGGGGAAAAAAGGACAAATTTCCAATTAACAATAAGATCTATTGAACAATCCTCATCAGAGGCCTGAGAGTGTTTTGACCATCTGATTCCCTGTTAGAAACCAATTCTGCAATGGTATATTTTGACTTCTGCAACAGAAAAGGACTCCTTTTGTGTGTGTGTGTGATGGAGGCCCATAAAGTCCCAAAGAGAGTGTGTATAGCTCTTCACTTATCTTTAAAATAGAACTGGAAACACCTGGAATTTTATAGCAGTTGCTTGGCAAAAATGAATATGCATACCACAACAAGTCAGATTTTGCACATCTTTTGTTCTACAAATCTAAAATCTTTTACATGCACTCTAAAGGGATTTAATACTACAGCCATAATAGTAAACTTTACTTATCTTGTGCTTAAATAGCAGATACTATAGAATAAAATGATAGCTTCTACCCTCCTTTCCCCACCCTTTCCCCAGATTTCAAATTGGAAATCAGACATGGGTTATCTGGCTTTCCAGGTCTTACTTTACTGCAAAGCAGTCACTTTCTCTGCAGATGGCACACTCCAGATATCTAAACTAGTATCACAGTAGCAGTGGAGATAGAATAAACTTTAGGACTAAAGATTTCCTTCTAGCACTTCTGTTGGTTACTCTGGCCATTTTTCTGGTCAGTCAATATCCCCATAACCTTTTTTAGTTCTTTCTTTTTTTCCATAGTTTGTATATTCTCATTATTTCATATAAGCCTGATAGATCCAACACAGTCTGCCACCTCTTTTGATCATTGGTTCTTTAGGGGGAACTTAACCTTTAAACTTAGACCATGTTTTCTAATCATCTAATTTAAATCTTGGTTAGGGTAACATATAGGTAATACACAGATATGATTATGATCCTCAGAGAAATCTATCATCTGCTGAGGTGTATTTTATGTTTTTGCTTAAAGTTACAAAAATAAAAAATAACAAGCCTTGTGGTTAATATTATGAATGTTGCTTTTCAATATCTATGCTCTCTCTACATTAGGAATACATTAGAATTTCTCAATTTGAAAAGTAGCACAGTAATATCTATAGGTTATTTTATGGCATCCATTAATTAGTTTTAAAATAACTTCATGTAATAAAATATTCATGTGAAAGCATAATTTTTTTACAAAATCTAAATTTCTTTTTGAAAAAAATATATATTTTTTAATTTCAAATTTTCTCTCTCCATCTATCCCTTTTTATTTTTTACTAAAATACCCATTATGCATATGAAGTCATGCAAAACATAAAATCTAAATTTATGTCTTTCCAAATTAAACAGAAAAAGTGATAATGATGACATAAATCTCAAAAACAATGGGTATACATCAAGCTACACAAAGCACTCAGCCTGAAAGTTACAAATTAAAAACAATGTGATGACAGATCAAATCCAGTTTCACAAGGTTGTCTCATAATCATCAATAGTGGAAGAAAATTCCACAATACTGTCATAATATTTTAGATATTGGTCATTTTGGAGCAGTGTTTCTTCAACATGATGTCCTCTGGTTCTCTGGTTATGAAACTGATTTATATCGCAGTATCTAAGGAGAAGGAACAGGAGAAAAAGGAAGAAGAAAAGTAAGAAAAGAGAACAGCTCCTATAATTACGATAGTTATTATTTTCCTATATTTAAGATAATGTCTGTGGCAAGTATACATAGCTACATTCTTCTTCTTTTTTCTTTTTGCTGAGGCAATTGGGGTTAAGTGACTTACCCAGGGTCATACAGCTAGAAAGTGTTAAGTGTCTGAGGACATATTTGAACTCAGGTCCTCCTGACTTTAAGGCTGGTCCTCTATCCACTGCACCACCTAGCTGCCCCTTCCCTTTTCATTTTTAAAGCCTTTTAGGAAAATGATCAACTAGCCTAAAATGTATCCTCAATTTGAAGAGAATGGATTTCAAGTTGGTCAGAGGAATTGTAAGTAGGATCCTTTCTTTTTCACTGCTTGTGTGTTACTGAGTAAATTGTTTAATCTTATATATTTTTTCTTTCAGCTAGATGAGTGGAGTAAGATTTAAATGGCCTTTAAGTGTCTCTCATAACTTTAAACCTGTTATCATATATCATATGCTAAAATTCTGTTGTGTGAATTAGCTCAGGTGGAATGAGAAACTTTTAGGACTGGTAACTTAAAGAGAGAAAGAGAAACAACTCTGATGAGAAGGGGGAAAGAGAATTATCTAAATTAGAGGTCCTTAAAACAGAATCCATGCATTCTTTTCAGGAGGCTTGTGAATTTTTTAAAAAATATATTTCAATAACAATATTTCAGTACAATTTTGTTCCTTTGTAATTCTCTTACATTATTTGAAACACCTAAGAACATTATTTTGAGAAGGGATCCATGATACAAAAAACCCTACCCCCTAGTCTAAAGAATAAGAAATGTAAAAGGATGGAGAAGTCACCTATCAACTTGGAAGACAGCTAGCTGTTGGATAGGACGAGTACAAAAGATAATGTGATCATATCAGAATTATGTCAGAGGTACTAAAGTTCAGAATGAACCAACTTTGATGAGGAAATGAAAACTATATTGGACAAAAAAAGGGATTCTCAATTTTTTTCACCCATGGCAGTCTGGTAAAACCCATAGATCCCTTTTAAAAATAATGATTTAACATATATAAAATAAAATAAATAGTATTTGAAAGGAAATCAATTAAATCAGAATAGGGTTATTAAATTAAAAAAAATGAATATCAGATAAAAATCCTTAAGTGAGGATAACTGCTTAGTGAGGTTAGTATGATGATAACTAAAAACCCAGAGAATTTTTATTTTAATTCTATTTTCTTTGAAAAAGAAAATTATCCTTACTCTAGAAAGGGAAGAACAAATATGAAAAATGGGAAGTTCATACTCAAGATAATTAAGCAGATGGTAAGAAAGCATTTGGCTTTCCTTGATGAATTCAAGTCACCCAGTCTAGGTGAACTATATCTTTGTACTCTGAAGGAATTAGGAGATGCAATTGCTGGACTTCTGTCAATGATCTCTGGAAAAAGCATGGAGAATGGGAGAGGCACTGAAGCACTGGGAACAAGCAAATGTCCTGATTTTTTAAAAAAAGGAAAGGGAATTGAAAATATTGCTTGTAAGCTAGAAAGTTTGGCTTTGATTTCTGGGGTGGGGAGAGAAAAAATAAACCCTAAAACATATTACTAAAGAGATGTTTAGTGAATATCTCATAAAAAAGAGGTGATCATAAAAAGCTAAGTACACTTCATCAAGAGCAGGTCACTCCATACTATCCATATTTCCTTTTTCTTATGGGATTATAGACCATAAGAATATTTTATATGTAATTTAATATTTTTACCAAGTCATTAAATCTTTTATGCTTTTCTTGTTGGAAAGGAGAAATCTTCACTACATAATAGTATAACTAAATGGTTTCAGAACTGGCTGGATAACAAGATCTAAAGTCATTAGTGATTTGAGATTAATTTGGAAGGAGGATCCTCATGGAATAGACAACCAAAATTCTTCTTAGGGACCTGCTTGCTTTGACCTACCTAACAAATGTGTCAACAATTTAGGAAGCTCATGGAAGGAAAGTTTTCAAAATTCAATGATCCCGAGCTGCTAGAAAAAATTCACATATTGAGTCTTGTGTGGAGTCAAGATGTCAGAGAGTAGACAAGTCTTAGTCTGAGCTCATCCTGTCTTTCCTTAGATCAACACTAGATCAAGTCTCTGGATTTTGGAGTGATAGAACCTACAAATATTTGGAGAGTAACAAATTTCAAGCAGAACATATTTTTTTTGTTTTTTAAAAATATTTTATTTAATGATAACTTTATATTGACAGAATCCATGCCAGGGTAATTTTTTTTTACAACATTATCCCTTGCACTCGTTTCTGTTCTGATTTTTCCCCTTCCTCCCTCCACCCCCTCCCCTAGATGGCAAGCAGTCCTATATATGTTAGATATGTTGCAGTATATCCTAGATACAATATATGTTTGCAGAACTGAACAGTTCTCTTGTTGCACAGGGAGAATTGGATTCAGAAGATAAAAATAACCCGGGAAGAAAAACAAAAATGCAGATAGTTCACATTCGTTTCCCAGTGTTCTTTCTTTGGGTGTAGCTGCTTCTGTCCATCATTTATCAATTGAAACTCAGTTAGGGCAGAACATATTTTGGAAGAAATTTAGGAAAGTTCTGTCTCAATTAGGGAGGGAGGTGGTCCAGCATGGGTGCAGTGCAGGGATCCAGAGTGGAGAGGTATCCACAGTTGAGAGAATTGGCTGGGTGGCTCTTTGTCAAAATATAGCAGTTTTGGCTACTCTATTCTGATTCAGAAGCCAATGGATCAGCAGACTAGCTGTGAGACCTCTGATGCAACTATAGAAGACAAAGAATGAACTCTTGGACCCCAGCCATGCCCACCCAGCACAGGAAGGAAGTCAGCAGTACTGGCCCCAGAGCAGCATGAAGCTGCTGTTGACTATAGAGAAAGCTTGGGACAATCTTTCCTTTTCCCTAAGAGCAGACCTCAACCTTTAAAAATGAGCAAAATAGCAAAAAAGAGCTCTGACTATAGATAAGAGAAGGAAAAACATGGAGAGAAGAAAGAACAGACCTCAAACTCTGAGGACACTGAAGGCAAAATGTCTCCAGATGAAACCTCCAGGGGTGATATGAGGTGATCTCCAAATGTAAAAAGGCTTTATTAGAAGAATTCAAATAGGATCTTAAAAGAGAGTTAGAAGAAAAATGAGAAAAGGAAATGAGAGTTTGGAAAAGAAAATGCTGAACTATTTGAAGAAAACTCCTTAAAATAGCTTTGGTGAAATGGAAAAAGAAACAACTCCTTATAAATAGATTTGGCTAAATGGAAAAAAAAAACACAGTTCCTTGAAAAACAGAATTGGTGAAATGGAAAAAGAGAATAACTTCCTAAAAATAGAATTGGCTAAATGGAAAAAAAATTCAATGAATAAAATAATTCATTTAAAAGTTCAATTGGTCAAATGCAAAAGGAGGTAAAAAAGTTAACTGAAGGAAATAATTCACTAAAAATTATAACTGAACAAACGGAAATGAATGACTTGATGAGACCTCAAATGTAATGGGCTGAGGCTTGAGTTGATGCACTGAGGTCCCAAGCACATGAGGCTAAATAGTAATTGGACCATACTTTATTAATATATAAGCTTGGAGAAAGAATGGCCCCCGCCCACTCTTTGTGCAAGTCCTGATGTGTTGTATAGGAAATGACAATTTTGGTGGGTGGAGGCAGGGGAGTGGAAAAGGAAGGGGAAAGAGAGACTTTTGGGATTGTTGTTGCAACAGTTAGCTCAGCTCAGATCTCTCTCTGTTAGCTGGCTTCCTGTCGCAGCTGCCCATATTGCTATCGCAATCTTTATTCACCTCTTCACCTTAATAAATATTGAAGATTTTTCCCTTAACCTGAATTCCTGACTCTGGCTGATTTTAAATACGCGGTCATTACACTCAAAAATCAGTCAAACAAAACCAAAGGAAAACAAACAAATAGAAAAGAATGTAAAATACTTTGTCAGAAAAACAACTAACCTGGAAAATAGATCCAGGAGAGATAATCTAAGAATTATTGAACTACCTGAAAACCATGGTGAAAAAAAAAAAAGTCTAGATAAAGTCAAGAAATCATCAAGTATGTACTGAGGCTAAAATAGCCACTGAAAAAAATCAATTGATTACCTTCTGAAAGAGATCTCAAAATGAAAACTCCAAGGAATGTCATAGGTAAATTTTTAGAATTATCAGCTCAAGGAGAAAATATTGCAAGCAGCTAGAAAGAAAAATTCAAATATTGAAGAGCCATAATCAGGATTACCCAGAACCTAGAAGCATTTGAAAGTCTTGAAGGAATATGATATTCTGGAGAGCAAAGGAACTTGTACTGCAGGCAAGAATCAACTATCTAGCAAAATTAAGCATTATCTTGCAGAAGGAAAATGGATTCAACAAAATAAGGGAATTTCATTTATTTTTTATGAAAAGGTCAGAACTAAACAGAAAATTTGATCTTCAAATACAGAATTCAAGAGAAGTATGAAAAGGTAAAAAGGGAAGAAAAAAACTATGTTGTTTTTTTTTTTTAAAGATTAAATAATTTACATGTCTGTAAAGGAAGATGATATGTTTCATTCTTAAGAACTGTATCTTTGTTAGAGGTATACTTATAGCGTGTAGATGTAATTTGACTTTATTGTGATGATATAAAAAAGAAACTAGGCATGGAAAAAGGATTATGCTGGAAGAAGAGGAAAGGGAAAGTAAAATGAGGTAAATTACATCACATGAAGAGAGAAAAAAATCTATTACAATTGAGGAAAAGAAGGGAAAGGGATGAGCATTGTGTGAACCTTAATCTCATAGGATTTGACTCAAAAAGACATATTTAGTTTGATAGAGAAACTTGTCTCACTCTATAGGAAAGTGGGGAAGAAAAAGGGAAAGAGAAGTGGGAGGCTAATAGAAGAGAGAATAGAAGTAGAAGGGGAAAGGGATAAAAAAGAAGGGAGGGACTGTAAAAGGAGAAGGCTTATTGAGGGAGATGGTGGCCAGAAATAAAACACTGGTGAGGAGAGAAAGAGGGAAAGGAAAGAGAAAAGTATAACTTGGGGAAAATAAGATGGTGAGAAATATGGACTTAATAATTGTCATTGTGAATGTGAATGGGATCAACTTTCCCATAAAATGGAAGCTGATAGCAGATTGGATTAAAAGCCAAAATTCTACAATATGTTTACAAGAAACACATTTAAAGCAGAGTGATACTTATAGAGTAAAGGTAAAAGATTGGAGCAGAATCTATTATACTTCAGTTGAAGTAAAAAAAAAAAAAAAGCAGGGGTAGCAATCGTGATCTCAGATCAAGGAAAAGTAAAAAAAAAAAAATAGATCTAATTAAAAGAGATAAGGAAGGAAACTACAGTTTACTAAAGGATGCCATAAATGAAATAATATCAATACTAAACATATATGCACCAAATTCCAGAGGAGAAGTTAGGAGAGCAAATCTATACTAGTGGGGGATATCAACTTTGCTCTATCAGAACCAGATAAATGGAATCACAAAATAAATAAGAAAGAAGTTAAGGAGATAAATAGAATTTTTAAAAAATTAGTTTTGATAGATCTTTGGAGAAAACTGAATGAGGACAGAAAGGAATATACATTTTTCTTGGTGGTACATGAAACCTGCACAAAATTGATTATGTATTAGGGTATAAATACCTCAAAATTAAATGCAGAATGGTGAGAAATTGTAAATGCATCTTTTTCAGATCATGATGCAATAAAAATTACATTAATACGGGACCAGGGGAAAATAGACCAAAAATTAATTGGAAATTAAGTAATCTAATTCTAAAGAATGAGTGGGTAAAACAACATATAAACACAATTGATAATTTCATCCAAGAGAATGACAATAATGAGACAACATACCAAAATTTATGGGATGCAGCCAAAGCAGTCCATAGGGGAAATTTTATATTTGTTGTTGCTTACTTGTATAAAAGAGAGAAAGAAAAGATCAATGAATTGGACATCCAACTAAAAAAGTTAGAAAAAATAAACAAATTAAAACCCCCCAATTAAATAAATACCAAATTTGAAATTCTGAAAATAAAAGGGGATATTAATTGAAAGTAAGAAAACTATGAACAAAAACAAAACTAAAAGTTGGTTTTATGGGGGGGAACCAAAAAAATTAGATAAACCTTTACTTAATTTGATTAGTAAAAGGAAAGAAGAAAATCAAATTTCTAGTAACTAGATATTCTTCTAATTGTTCAGATCTAACTTCATTTGTGTGGAAAGTGTTTTATGATTTTGTTCATGTTGTTCATAATTTTGTCTTTGCAAGTAGACTCCCAAATAGTTTATATCATCTACAGTTATTTTAAATGGAATTTCTCTTTCTATCTCTTGCTGCTGGACTTTGTTAGTAACATCTAATAGAAATGCTGATTATTTATGTGGGTTTATTTTGTATCCTGCAACTTTGCTAAAGTTGTGAATTTTTTCTAATAGTTTTTTAGTTGATTCTCTAGGATTCAAAGCATATCATCATGTCACCTGCAAAGAGTGATAATTTGGTTTCTTCATTACATTCTAGGAACTGGAAACTGAGTGGATGCTCATCAGTTGAAGAATGGCTGAATAAATTATGGTATATGAATGTTATGGAATATTATTAGTCTACAAGAAATGATGAATAAGACAATTTCAGAGAGGCCTGGAGAGACTTACATGAACTGATACTAAGTGAAGTGAGTAGAACCAAAAGAACATTGTACATGGCAACAAGAAGATTATATTATGATCAAATCTGATGGATGGGGCTCTTTTCAACAATGAGGTGATTCAGGCCAGTTCCAATAGTCTTGTGATGGAGAGAGCCATTTACACTCAGAGAGAACTGTGGGGATTGAGTGTGGATTACTGTTATGAGTTCAAATGTTGGAGTTCTTGTTCTTCTCAAAGCACAGGGCTTAGAGGCTTAGAGCCCTCCGAATATCTCCAAATCCAAAGGTTCTGTCCTTCAGCCTCTGCCTCTGCTTTCTTCAGTCTCCAACCAACACAGAGATGGAATGTCTCTCTTGTCTCCTTCTGGGGAGCCCAGCCAACAACTACAGTGGTGTGAGATGAAGATGAATCTGGTTGTCCACTGAACTCTCCACTCGTAGCTTCTTCCTCTGTAAACTCTTCGTCTGCCACCAGCCAGCCAAGAGGAAAAAATGTATTCTGCCATAGAGCCCTCATCTCTGGCCTTTTATCTGACTCTTCTGAGAGAATGGGATTATGGGTTTTCTCCCATAGTGCTCTCTGGCCCAACGAGCTTTAAGGGAGGTGTGGACTCCCTTGAAGTTAGAAAGTGTACTTTGTGAAGCTAGCATACTTGCGGACTCCAATGAGTAAAGGTGTGAACACAAGCCTTGTCTTAATTAGTTCTACTTAGTACCTTGTTTCAGGTTCTGGCCAAAACATCTTCTTGTAAGATTAGATCAACTCTAATTAGTTAGCAGTTAGTAAGGATTCCAACAGATTACAACATTGTATTTCCACTTTTTATTGCTTTTTGTTTTATTTCTCATTTTTTTTCCTTTTTGATCTGATTTTTCTTGTGCAGTATGATAATTGTGGAATTATGTACAGAAGAATTGCATATGTTTAACATAAAAAAAGAATACACACATTAGATGAAAGTCAAGATTCAAGAACTTGATTGACTAGACTATTGGATTTTATTTCATTGAATGAAATTTAGCAGAGATAAAAAGTAAGTCTTAAACTTGTGTTAAGAAAAATTCTCGGGCAGGTAGATGGCACAGTGGATCGAGCACCAGCCCTGAAGTCAGGAGGACCTGAGTTCAAATCTGGCCTTGGACATTTAACACTTCCTAGCCTATGTGACCCTGGGCAAGTCATTTAACATCAATTGCCTTAGCAAAAAAAAAAAAAGTTCATTTGGAAGTAAAAGCATACAAGTCATGGTTATATAGCAGTTGATTTGAAAAAAAAGATCTGGGGATTTTTGGTGGACTGGAACAAAATGAGTATATAACTTTATGTGGCATTCTCCCTCATTCTATACCCCCTGCCAAGAATAAATACATAGGAATCTGTATTAATATGAGCATTATATATATTATAATAAAGAAGTCATGCAATGCTACAGTCCCTGGATTAGATCATCTCTGTAGTACTATGTGTCGTACTGGACACCACATTTTAGGGATTACAGTGATAAAGTAGAGAAAAGAAAGGCAACTATGATGATAAAACTTTTTGAGATTCTACAATTTCAGTATTGATTAAAGAAATGACAGATGTTTAGCATGGAGAAGAGAAAGGTGATATGCTGGCTGTCTTCAAATATTTGAGGAGTTGAACCTGATAGAGAAATGAAAATTTTTCCATTTGTCCTAAATGGCAGAACAAAGAACAATAAGTAGAAGTTGGAAAGATTTATTCAGAGTATAAAAAAGAATTTCAAATGATTAAAGCTATCCAAACCAGGAATGGACTGTTTGAAAAGTGGGTGCAGTACTCCAAAGACTGGATGATCACTTATAGAGGCTATTGTAGATATAATTCTTTTTTTGTTATAGGATATACTAGATGGTTGCTGAAGTCTCTTCCAACACTGCAATTTTTTAATTCTAAGGATACCTACCCATCTAGAAATCCATATCCCATTGCTGTGGCAGGGAAAAGTAATTAGAAGCAAAAGAAAAATACAGAATCAGAATTGGAAGAACAAATAGTGGTTTTTTTTGGGGGGTGAATGAGAGATGGCAAGAAAGAAAGAGTTGAGTGAATGGTGCAGTGTGATTTTGAGATGTGATTGATAGATTTTAGGTGGGGATAGTACTGAGAACAAGAGAATAAAGTATAGATTGATTAGATGTGTATAAATAGGGGAATATCACTGAATTAGTAAGTTGGAGTGATGGTGATATGGTTTAGAAGATATATTAGACTAAGGTTCAGGCATTGAATGTTGGGATTCAGTCATGTGAAGAATTCACAATGGCCATTCTCTTTGGCAAAAGGTAAGTTTATTTAAAAGACGTTACAGATAAGATGAAGAGATGCACTAGACACCCAGAAGGATAAATATGAAATAGAGTTGGGAGAATATAAAGTTAGCTAGCAAAGAGGTTTTAACAATTAAAAATGGAAAAGACAAATTCCCTAGTGGAACTTACAATTAACCAGGAGAAAGGGAATACTCCACATTCCACAAGGTTGGAGTATGTCCTTAACAGGCAGGCTAAATTCATAGAGGGATTTAACACTCTAAAAAAGTTAGTGTAAGAAGGAGAAAGACACCATGAAGCTTGACAGCAGGATGAGAGGAGAGAAACCAAATGGCATGGGGGAGGGGTGAAGTGAAAGACACTACAAGGTAGAGTGCCATTGTGGGCTATATCTCTAAAAGGGATTCAGCAAGGATGCTATGGGCCATAGATAGCTTAAAGGGGAAATTTAAGCTTAGGATTTGACATAACTCAGGATTTGTGATAGACATAGCAAGGTGGGGCTACCCACAATCTCCACAAAGGATGGGACTAGAAGATTGAACTTATCCCCATCATTGTCCTTCCCTACTTGCCTCAAGAAGTAGTTTTAGCAGTACTTTAGGCTTTCTCTGTGAACCTCACCTAGTGGCTCAGGCCCTCATTCTTGGGAGTAAGAATGGATAAATGAGATAAAAGAGACAGTATAATAACCTCAAATTATTGCCTAAATGATCCTTAAGCTTTTGCTGATCCAGAAATGGATAATGATGCTTCAAACACTTAAATGTAAGTGAGTAACCAATGTTGGATCCTTGGTTATTTATTTATTTAATGATAATTACTTTTAATGTCAATTACTATACTTTTTTTAAAAAAAGTATCAATATTTAATGGAGAAAAAAATTTGTTTTTTTAAAAAATCTTTAGAAATGCGCAAAACAGTATTTCATTGAAAAAATTAATGCAAGCCTAAAAGTCTAAATTTCATTTCGTCACTCTGAATAATATATATCACATTGTACTAATATGTTCACCATAATTCTTATTGAATTCTTGTTGGCATAATGATTTTTCCAGGACCAATATTTTATTGAATAAGAAATTGTTCCTACCACCACTAACTAGTACTGGTAATGAGGTACTTACCTATGTGAAATGCTCCAGAATCCTAGGATGTTCAACAACATTAATGATGCCAAAAAGAAGAAAGAGTTTTCTAAATTGCCTTTGTTTAATGCATTTGGAAACCAATTGCCTGTATGGGACAAATATAATTGTTATTGAACTCCAAAGAAGTTTCTTTTTTTAAATTATTTTTTATTTTATAATAACTTTTTATTGACAGAACCCATGCTAGAGTAATTTTTTTTTACAACATTATCCCTTGCACTCGCTTCTGTTCCGATTTTTCCCCTCCTTCCCTCTACCCCCTCCTCTAGATGGCAAGCAGTCCTATATATGTTAAATATGTTGCAGTATATCCTAGATACAATATATGTTTGCAGAACCGAACAGTTCTCTTGTTGCACTGGGGAATTGGATTCAGAAGATAAAAATAACCCAGGAAGAAAAACAAAAATGCAAATAGTTTACATTCATTTCCCAGTGTTCTTTCTTTGGGTGTAACTTCTTCTGTCCATCATTTATCAATTGAAAAGGAGTTAGGTCTCTTTGTCAAAGAAATCCACTTCCATCAAAATATGTTCTCATACAATATCGTTGTCGAAGTGTATAATGATCTCCTGGTTCTGCTCATTTCACTTAGCATCAGTTCATGTAAGTCTCTCCAAGACTCTTTATATTCATCCTGCTGGTCATTTCTTACAGAACAATAATATTCCATAACATTCATATACCACAATTTACCCAGCCATTCTCCAATTGATAGGCATCCATTCAATTTCCAGTTTCTAGCCACTACAAACAGGGCTGCCACAAACATTTTGGCACATACAGGTCCCTTTCCCTTCTTTAGTATTTCTTTGGGATATAAGCCCAGAAGTAACACTGCTGGATCAAAGGGTATGCACAGTTTGATAACTTTTTGGGCATAATTCCAGATTGTTCTCCAGAATGGTTGGATTCATTCACAACTCCACCAACAATGCATCAGTGTCCCAGTTTTCCCGCATCCCCTCCAACATTCATCATTATTTTTTCCTGTCATCTTAGCCAATCTGACAGGTGTATAGTGGTATCTCAGAGTTGTCTTAATTTGCATTTCTCTGATCAACAGTGATTTGAAATACTCTTTCATATGAGTGGTAACAGTTTCAATTTCATCATCTGAAAATTATCTGTTCATATCCTTTGACCATTTATCAATTGGAGAATGGCTTGATTTCTTCAAATTTTTGATAAAGATGTCTAGGCTAGAAACTGGTTTAAATTCACTATGTTCAAGGACTGGGGGAAAAACTTTTCTTTATTGTGTTTGCTTAATAAGCCTCATTATATAATCTGACACACCCTGAATAGAATTAAAACCTCATTAACAGAAGATAAGATATATTACAAGGGAGGGGAAATGTGTGTCTAAATAGCATGTAATAAATGATGAAACCTTGAGGGGAAGGGACTTATTCATTCTTTGGGGGAGGAAACTGTAACAAACTAACAGCATAAAGCTTGTCTGCTTCTATACCTAGAGTTCCCTCTTCCCATCAGAAGGATAAGAGCCAGTTCTGGTCAGAAATGTCCAATTTCTTTGGACTTTCTCTTTCAATAAAATTTCTTTGTTACCTGACTTTCAGAGTCAGCTTGTTTCTAACAATATCATTATATCATTTGCAAAGAGTGACAATTTTATTTCCTCATTACCTAATCCAATTTCATCAATTTCTTTTCCTTCTCTTATTGCTAAAGCTAACTTTTCTAGTACTATAGTTATATAATAGTGGTAATAATTGGCATCCTTTTTTCACCATTGGTCTTACTGGGAATGCTTCTAGCTTATCCTCATTATATATAATGCTTGCTGATGGTGTTAGATGTTGCTTATCTTTTTAAGGGAAACTTCATTTATTTCTGTGCTGGCTAGTGTTTTTAAGAGGAATGTGTACTGTATTTTGTTAAAGTGCCACTCTTCATCTTTTGAGATAATCATATTATTTTTGTTAGTTTTCTTATTGTTATGGTCAATCAAGATAATAGTTTTCCTTATACTGAACCAGCTCTGACTTCCTGGAATAATCCTACCACATCTTTGTGTATTATCCTCATAATAAATTGCTGTAATCTTTTTGCTAATATTTTATTTAGCCTTTTTTGCTTTAATATTCATTAGGAAAATTGGTCTATAATTTTCTTTCTGTGTTTTGGCTTTTTGTGCTTTAGGTATTAGCACCATAATTTTGTCATAAAAAGAATTCTTGTCTATTTTTCAAATAGTTTATCTAGTTATGTAGAATAAATTTTTCTTTAAATATTTGGAAGAACTTACTTTGTAAATCTATCTGTCTGAGATTTTTTTTTCCCTTAGGGGTTCATTGATGACTTGTTCAATTTCTTTTCTAAAGTGGAGTTAAGTATTTTACTTCTTCTTCTGTTGATTTAAACAATTTATCTAGATTGTCAGATTTCTTGGCATTTAGTTGGGCAGAAAAACTCCAAATTATTGCTTTATTTTCCTCTTCCTTGATGGCGAATTTACTCTTTTCATTTTTAATACTGGTAATTTGGTTTTCTGCTTTCTTTCTTTCTTTTTTTTTTTAAATTTAACTTAACCCAAAGCTTGTCTACTTTATTTTTTTCATGAAGCCAATTCTTAGTTTTATTTATTAGTTCAATAATTTTCTTTTAATTTTTATTAATTTCTCCTTTGATTTTCAGAAATAATTTGGTATTTGGTATTGATAAATACCAATAATTTGGTATTTAATTGAGGATTTTAAATTTGTTCTTTCTTTAGCTTTTTTAGTTGTATACCTGATTCATTGGTCTCTTCTTTCTCTATTTTATTCCCATAGACATTTAGAAATATGAAATTTCTCCTAAAAATTACTTTGATTGCATCCCATGAGTTTCAGTGTATTGTCTCTTTACTGTCATTCTCTTGGATAAAATTATTGTTTCTATTATTTGCTGTTTGATCCACTTACTCTTTAGGATTATGTTATTTATTTCCATAGTTTTTAGTCTATTTTTCTATGATTCTTTATTGCATGTAATTTTCATTACAACATAATCTGAAAAAGGATGCATTGAATATTTCTGCCTTTCTCCATTTGATGGTAAGGTTTATGGCCTAATATGTAGTCACTTTTTGTATAGATGCCATGTACCATTGAGAAAATGGTAGGCTTCTTTCTATCCCCATTCAATTTTTTGCAGAGGTTTATCATACCTTACTCTTCTAAAATCCTATTTACCTCCTTAACTTCTTTCTTGTTTATTTTATGATTAGATTCATCTAATTCTGAGAAGGGGATGTTGAGATATCCCTCACTAGCATAATTTTACTGTCTATTTCTTTCTTTAACTCATTTAACTTCTCTAAAAATTTGGATGCTATATCACTTAGTGCATAAATGTTTAGTATTGATATCACTTCATTGTCTATAGTGCCTTTTATAAAGAGTAGTTTCCTTCCTTATCTCTTTTGATTATATCAATTCTTGTTTTTGCCAGAGCTGAAGTCAGAATTATTACTCTTGCTTTTACTTCAGTTAAAGCAAAATATATTCTGTGTCAGCCTTTTACCTTTAATTTGAGTATAGCTCTTTGCTTTAAATGTTCTTTATTTTTATTTTTGTAAATAATGCACTGTAAATTCTGGTTTTAATCCATTTTTCTAGTTTTGTGGAGAGTTCATCCTATTCACATTCTAATCACATTATGATTATTAACTTTGTATTTCTCTCCATCTTATTTTTCCCTATTTATAATTTTCTCTTTTTTTTTTACCCTGTCCTTTCTCACCAGTGTTTTGCTTATGATCCCTACATCCTTCAATTTACTTTCTCTTCTATCAACCTCCACTTTTTTTCCCCCTTTTCTATGCTACTTCCCTAAAGGTAAGACAAATTTCTGTACCCAACTGAATATGCATGTTATTCCCTCTTTGAGCCACATCTAATGAGAGTAAAATTCAATCAGTGCTCACCCCCTCATTTTTTCCCCTTTGCTATAATAGGTCTGTTGAGTTTCTTCATCTGATGTAATTTACCCTATTCTGCCTCCACCTTTCCTCTTCTTTCCATTACAATCCCTTTTTTTCAGCCTTTAAATTTTTAATATCTTTACATCAGTCATCTTTTGTCTCCTTCTAACTGATTTAATAGAGATACAGTTGTGTAATGGGCTGAGGCTTGAGTTGATGCACTGAGGTCCCAAGCACATGAGGCTGAATAGTAATTGGACCATACTCTATTAATATATGAGCTTGGAGAAAGAAGGGCCCCCACCCACTCTTTGTGCAAGTCCTGATGTGTTGTATAGGAAATGACAATTCTGGTGGGTGGAGGCAGGGAAGTGAGAAAGGAAGGGGAGGAGATGGCTTAGTGGATAGGGCACCATCCTTGAAGTCAAGAGGACCTGAGTTCAAATCCAGCCTCAGACACTTAACAATTCCTGGTTGTATGACTATGGGCAAGTCACTTAACCCCAACTGCCTCAGCAAAAAGAAGAAGAGAAACAAACAGCTAGCAGAGAGAGAGGTCTGAGCTCTCCTCCCCTTCCTTTTCCACTCCCCTGCCTCCACCCCCCAGAATCGTCATTTCCTATACAACACATCAGGACTTGCACAAAGAGTGGCCGGGGGCCATTCTTTCTCCAAGTTCATATATTAATAGAGTATGGTCCAATTACTATTCAGCCTCATGTGCTTGGGACCTCAGTGCATCAACTCAAGCCTCAGCCCATTACACAGTTGTCAAGAGTTACACTTCCATGTAGGGATATAAACAATTTAATCTTATTAAATAACACAGGTTCCCCCCCCCCCCTTTACCTTTTTACATTTCTCTTGAACCTTGTATCTGAAGATAGAATTTTCTGTTTAGCGCTATCTTTTCATCAGGAAAGTTTGAAAATTTTCTATTTCATTGAATTTCCAATTTTTCCCATGAAAGTTTTGTTGGGGTAGTTATTTTTTGGTTGTAATCCAGGTTCTTTACCTTCTGGAAATCCTGGTCAAAACCCTCTTACTTTTTAAGGGAGAATCTATGAAATCCAATGTAATCCTGACTGTGGTTTCTTGGTATTTGAATTGTTTCTTTCTGGGTGGCTGCAATATTTTCTCCTTGACTGATAATTCAGGAATTTGTCTACAAATATTTCTTGGAGTTTTCATTTTGGTGTCTCTTTCAAGAGGAGATGAGTGAATTTTTCAATGATTATTTTTACAGGTTCTTGTTTCTTCTTCTTTTTCATCATCATCATCAACTTCTTCTCCTCCTTCTTTCTTCTTTCTTCTTCCTTCATCATCATCATCATCATCTTCTTCTTCTACTTCTTTCTTTGCAATACCTTTCATTTACATGATGTTGGTTAGCAATAAACAAATTCCAAAATTTTATTTTCTACCAGCTTTTTCAGTTTTCCCATGTTTGTTTTTTAAATTTATTCTTAAAAGACATAGTAATTATGATGCCTGTTAAACAAATAATTGACATACAATGAATACATGAAAAAGTCAGCAATAATTGTGGATGCTGATTCTGATTTTGAATTGTATTCTCTGTTGTTTAATTTTGAGGCAACTATATTGTGATTTACTATGAAAAAAATTTAACACATCACATTATTGCAACCATAAATAAATCCATGTATCAGATTCAAAGAAATGTTAATAATTTTTTGCTATTTTATTCTGTTATTTTATTTAAGTTAGCAAAATGAACATGATTTCCTTAATTTAGCAAACTTTTGGATGAGGATATAATAATAGTAATAGCATTTATATAGTATTTTAAACTTTGCAAAGAACTTCAAAAATATTAAGTGGTGCCTTGGCATGCTATTTTGAAACTTGTTGAATTTGGAATTTAAGGCATTTCAACAAAGGAAAAAATATGCCTCAGCACCTGACACTTGCTTGGCACTAGTCACTGTTGGTTCTTGTCTTGGTTGAGCAGTAGGGATGTTAGGTTGCTCAGTCTCTCTCTGCAACCCACTGCTTCTATTGCCCTTGATGGTGGGTACCCAGCAAGGTGGTGGTCTGCAGGACTGTCAGTTTGGAGCCCATATGGTGAGGTTGTTCACATTGATGTTCTGCAGAATGATATGCCTGTGGCATATAGTCTCAGCTCCCCAAACAGTAAGAAAGGAGCATGGAATGGTCTGCATGCTCAGCAGAAGGAAAAGAAGCAGCAGGAGGAGCTCACATGGAGCCGGCATCATAGGCAAAGGACTAAGGACTCCTGACAATCCTTAGTCAGAACCCTGAGCTGCAGAAGGCCCTAGAACACAGCTATTGCCTCCACATCCAGGATCTCTTCACATCCTCTTAAGAAAGTTTGAGCAATGTGGGATATTGGGAGTTTATAAAGGTTATAATTCCTCTCAGAAAGTTAGTTGGATCAAGAAGGGAGAAATCTAGCTGTCCTGGCTTGTATCTCCTCGCTGGAAGCCCCACTTGTCCCTTTGGAGAATTGAGTGGGGAGGAATGGTTTGACTGAAATCTAGAGATGCACTCCTTCTGGGAAAAATTCATTTGGTACTCTTCATTTTTACCACTTATTTTGCCTTCTGGAATCAATTAACAATGAGTACCAAGATACCACTGTATTTAATTTTTATCCTCACAATAACTATGGGGGAAGGAGGGAAGAAATGCTAGTAACTCCCTTTTTTCAGAATAGGAACTGAAGCATAGAAAGATTATTCTTGTCCAGGATTATGCAAGTAGTAACTGTGTCAGGTTAGATTTGAACTCAGATCTTCCTAACTCTAAATTTAGCACTCTATTTATTACACCACCAAGCAACCCAGTTTAGGTAGTACCTTCTTAGCAATTTTGTTTACAGTAACATCAGAATTTTTGAGTAAGTTTCTATATCTATATGAAAACAATATAAATTCTTAAAATTTATATTATTGATGGAATGTTTTAGTGTTTAGTTGAATGGTTGATATTCAGTAGACTTAATATATATTTTAGTTTTATTCAAAATCTAGGCATTTGATTTTAGCATAATCTGCTTGAATCATAGAGAATTTGTGTGTGTGTGTGTGTGTGTGTGTGTGTGTGTGTGTAGGGAGAACAGTATCACTTTTATTTGTGACATATTGGAAAAATCAACCAATGACTAAGGCTATTTCTTCCAGAAATTGTAGAGAACAGTGAGAAGTTTGTAGTGATTTGCTCAATTCAATGTCTTGAAGCCAATGTTTTTTCTATGCTCAAATAATCTTTATGAAGGCAGATAGGAAAACTACCTGTGTACCTTTGCTAAGTTAGATATCATAGAACTGACAATGTAGGAAATAGAATTGCACATCACATTTCAGAGTGAAAAAGAACCACTGAGAACATCTGGTGCCACCTGTAGCTGAAAAACAATCCCTGTCTACCACATGCTTTGTAACTTAATCTCTTTAAATTCTGCTGTAGTGTAAAGAATAGTAAACCTAATCACTATCCCTTCCATTCCTCACCCACCAACTAATAAAATTCATTCCCATTCTAAACATGCTCAATTCTGTCAACTGGTCATCATATGGAAGGAACTCATGATATTCTCCACTATCTTGATTATTCACCTTTATTTTTCAGTTTTTCTCAGTTCTTCCTAAAATAAGATTCCCCCAAACTTAAAATTATACACCAGACATGATTTTGGCCAAGACTGAGTATAGTGAGCCAACCACCTATTTGCCTGGTCTTGAACAATATGCTTCTTCAAATTCAGAGACTACATTAGCTTTCTTAAGTGCAGCATCTCACTATTGACTCATAACAAATTCACAATTCATAAAACCTCCTCAAGTCTTTTCAAATTGCTATCTAGCATGTCTCCTCATTCTGTTCTTATGAAACTGATTGCTTAAACCAAGAATAAAATTTACATTTATCTTCTTAAAATTCTGTTGTATTAGATTCAATCCAATGTTTTAGGTTGTCAATATTTCCAACACTGTCATGCAGTATGTTAGCTATCCTTGCCAACATTGCTATTACTATAAAGTTTGATTAACAGGCCATTTTTGACAATTAACAATATCCAGAACTTTAGGGGATACAAAATTTAGTAAAGGAGCTCTCAATAAAACTCACGATCTCAAATTACTCTATAAAAATGGATAGAGTATCAGCAACATAAAACCTGAAGATCAACAAAAAGAGGCCAATTTGATCACTTGACACTTGGTGGGATGCCATCTAAGATTGCTATATATTTCTGGATAGGTATGTGTTATTCAAAAAGCATGAGAAAGAAAGGTGGTCAGAATAACATTGTTTATTAAGAGGTTATATAGTACTTATGTATAAAAATCTAAGAACCAAAGTGAACTGAGGCATGGTAAAAGCAATTTGTATGAATATTAATCTTAAAAAAGCCATTTTCAACAAGATTGTACTAAAAATAGCTTGAATAGGAAAAAAAACACATAGATTGGCAGTTCAGAAACAAAACCCAAGTTGGAATTGTAGCATAGTGAAGACAGTGAGAGACTTGTAGTCCAAATGGACCTGAGTTCATATCTAGATTCATATATTTGTTAGTTGTGTGACTTTAGACTTAGGCCCTTTGAGTATTAATTTTCTCATGAAAATGAAAATCAGAGTAATGTCTATTTGACAAGATTGTGCTGAGGACAGTATGAGATTTTATATATGAAAAGTGCATAGCAAACCTTAAAATCCTTTCCATTAAGTATGAGATGTTATTATGATGTGACAGAAGAATCTAATTATCCTGACATCTTCTAGAATTCCCTTTCTTAGAGACAGAATAACTAATAATTTCTGGCCATGTCTTAATGATAATTTCATCTTTTCAAAAAAGTCTATCCTGGTATTATTTCTTACCAACAAGGAGATAGTTGTTTCCTGCATGGAGATGATAGGGACCTTCAGTGAAATTTGTGATTGGGATAAAAATTAGTACTTGACTTGAACTTCAGGGAATTCTAAACTGAGTGTAAAGCCATCCTTTTTTATGTACATGCAATTCTGGTTCAATAATTCCCCAGTCATCAGTTTTTCTGCTTTCACAGCCAATTAGAATATTTCCTCTCAATGTCCCAAGAATAAAAATTTACTTTTATCTCTTTAAAATTTCATTCTATTAAGTTTACTGCAATGTTTTATGCTGTCCAGAGCCTTCTGATTTCTAATTCTGTCATCCAGTGTATTAGCCAATCCTGCCAACATTGGTGTTATAGTCAAGTATGACTGTTAAAGACACACAGAACTTCAGAGGATACAAAATAAAGAAAAAGAGCCAGCAATAAAATTCATGATCTCAAATATCTATTAAAATAATTCAATGAGTCACCTCGTGGCTAGAAACTTGGCTTCCCACAGTTGGGGATTTAAAAAGTGATTGTGATTGGATTAGAAGTGGACAGAGAATATGCACGCAGAAAGATCAAAATGTAACATACTTCCTATGTTGTTAATATTTTGTACAAACAGAAAATAAGCTTTGTATCTCCACCATTGCCTAACATGAATCTTTTAAGTCAGATCTGCCTCAGCCCAATCTAATGGGTTATCTGTCTACTATTTAGCATTTTACCAGAATGAGCTATAAAATATACCATTTAACATTGTTGGCTGACGACTCATAGGTGCTATAACTTTATTTTAGTAGCATATAAGCTTTTACCATTACAATTCACATGTGCAATTTTTCAGCTAATGTTTCTAGAGACTGGTTGAAAATAAGGAGCATCAAAGAATATGAACAGACACTTTTCAGAGGAAGAAATTAAAACCATTTCTAATCATATGAAAAGGTGCTCTAAATCACTATTGATCAGAGAAATGCAAATTAAAACAACTCTGAGTCATCACTTGCACACCTCTCAGATTATCTAAGATGACAGGAAAAGATAATGATGAATGTGGGAGGGGATGTGGAAAAACTGGGACACTGATGCATTGTTGGTTGAACCTTGAATTGATCCAGCCAGTCTGGAAAGCAATTTGGAACTATGCTCAAAAAGTTATCAAATTGTGCATACCCTTTGTTGCAGTAGTGTTTCTATGGGACTTATATCCCAAAAAGATCTTAAAAGAGGGAAAGGGACCACATATGCAAAAATATTTGTGGCAGCCCTTTTTGTAGTGACAGCAAAACTGGAAACTGAATGGATGCCCATCAATTGGAGAATGGCTAAATAAACTATGGTATATGAATGTTATGAAATATTATTGTTCTATAAGAAACAACCAGCAGGATGATTTCAGAGAGGCCTGGAGAGACTTACATGAACTGATGCTAAGTGAAATGAGCAGATCCAGGAGATCATACATGGCAAGAACAAGACTATACAATGATCAATTCTGATGGATATGGCTTTCTTCAACAATGAGATGATTCAAACCAGTTCCAATTGTTCAGTGATGAAGAGAGCCATCTAAACATAGTGAGAAGACTGTGGGAACTGAATGTGGTTCACAACATAGCATTTTTACTCTTTTTATTGTTGTATACTTGCATTTTATTTTGCTTCTCTCTTTTTTTTTACTGGTTTGATTTGATTTTTTTTTGTGTGTAGAATGATAATTATATAAATAAGTATGCATATATTGAATTTAACATATATTTCTACCAAATTTAACATGTATTGGACCACTTGCCATCTAGAGAAGCCTTGGGGGAAAGGGGAGGAAAATTGGAACACAAGATTTCACAAGGGCTAATGTTGAAGAATTGTCCCCACATATGTTTTGAAAAATAAAAAGCCTTAATAAAGAAAAAAAATGACCCTTGCAAAACTTCATGTTGTGGTAAGTGATCCAATATATGTTAAACATGGGGGAAATATATGTAAATCAAATATAGGCATTCATATTTATATAATTATCTTACTGCCAAGAAAAATCAGATCAAAAAGAAAGAAAAATGAGAAAGAAAATAAAATTCAAGCAAACAACAACAAAAGAAGTGAAAATACTATGTTGTGATCCAGACTCAGTTCTCATAGTCCTCTCTCTAAGTGTAGATGTCTCTCTCCATTGCAAGATCACTGGGACGGGCTTGAATCATTTCATTGTTGGGAAGAGCCATGTCCATCAGAATTGATCTTATAATCTTGCTGTTGTCGTGTACAATGTTCTCCTGGTTCTGCTCATTCAGAGAGCTTAGAGAGATTTACATAAACTATGCTGAGTGAAATGAGCAGGATTAGGAGATCATTGTACACCGTAACAGCAAGATTATATGATGATCAATTCTGATGGACATAATTCTCTCTAACAATGAGATGATTCAGGCCAGTTTCAATGATCTTGCAACAAATCCTGGAAGAGCCCAGGTCTTTTGACTCTAAATCTAGTTTACTTTTTGTTTTATCAGAATTTAAGTACAATAGATAATTAAAGGAAAGGCAGTTAGGTGGTGCAGTAGATAGAGTGTTGAGCCTAGAGTTAGGAGCATCTGAATTCAAATTTGGCTTCAGATATTAGCTGTGTGACCTTGGGCAAGTCACCTAATGCTATTTCACCTCAGTTTCTTCATCTGTAAAATGAAGTGGAGAAAGAAATTGCTAAGGACTCCAGTATCTTTGCTAAGAAAACCCCACACGGGATCATAAAGAATTGGACATGACTCAACAACAACAAAATAGAGTTCACGGCAGATGATCAAAGATAATTAATAAATGTATAGAAGTATACTAACATTTTATTGGATTATAAAGTCTATAAAAATATTTAAGTCCGAGTACTTAAGATTCTAAAATTGAAAACATATGGGACAATGAATAGATTCTCAAGATAAACATTTAGAGAAGGAATGAGGCCCACTGATACTAGTGACTTCATAATTCATAAATGTTTTGAATTTACCTGCATGTGTAATGAATAGAATATAAACTGATTGAAGACAAAAACTGCTTCATTATTATACTTTTCTATTTAATTCCTAGTAAATGGCATAGAGAGGGATATTTTTTCTTTTCCCATTTACATAGCTGAGCCCCAGTGAGATGAACTAATTATGAAGTAGTGGAAGAAGTAAAACTCAAATGCAGATCTCCCAGCTTTTGGGGTTATGATTCCTACCAGACTCCCTCTTCATTCCTGCTGACTGGGTCTGTGGAAAGAATAATTGCTTTGGAATCAAAAAACTTGGTTCATAATCTTTCTTGGATTCTTATCACCTAGGAGACCTTGATAATAATTAAGATCACTTAGTATTTCCAGACTTCAGTTTCTGCAGCTGTTAAATAGTAAGTTATACTAAATGGTCTCTGAGTAGCCTTCCAAAAGAGGACACATGATCCTTCTTCAGCTCAAAGGCAATCATGGTCTTGTCTTAATTCTGGAACCACAAAACTTAGAGTTGGAAAATGCCTTGGGCATTATATAGTTAAATTAAAAAAAAATTTCTTTTATGTTATGAACTGAGAAAACAGCAAATATAAACATTATACAAAGAAAAACAAAGAAAATTGGATTGTAAGTGAAGATTTTGAACTTCTGTTATATACAGTTTGGTTTTCTTTTCCCACCACATACAGCTTGGGGTATATGTGTATATGTGTGTGTGTGTATATATAATTCAAATTTAACATGGTAGTTCAAACCAGCTTGTTTATGTTACTCTTATGAACTTCCTTCTGGTTCTTCTGTTTATTTATTTAATGATTCTCTGACACTTTTTTCTTTCTTTAAAAAATATAGCACCTTTTCTAGCATTACTCTCCCAATTCCAACTGGCTAAAGTATGTCTGCTATATCTCCCTTCAGCATCTCAGAATATCCTTAAGGAGAAGGATGTTGTTTTACTCATGATATAGCTTATGAACCTCTGCCAATGTGTTCTTTTTCTTTTTTAATGTAAAACTTTTTATTTTTAAAAACACATGCACAGTTTTTGACATTCACCCTTGCAAAACTTTGTGTTGCAGTTTTTTTTCTTCCTCCCTTCCCCCAACGACCTTCCCTAGATGGCAATTAATACAACATATGTTAAACATGAACAATTCTTCTATACACATTTCCACAATTATCATGCTATACAAGAAAAATCTGACAAAAAAGGAAAGAATGAAAAAGAAAACAAAATGGAAGCAAACAATAGAAAGTGGAAATACTATGTTGTGATCCATACTCAGTCCTCACAGTCCTCTCTGGGTATAGATGGATCTCTCTATCACAAGATTATTGGAAGTGGCCTGAATCACCTTACTATTGAAAAGAGCCACATCCATCAGATCTGATCATAATATAGTCTTGTTGTTGCCATGTACGATGTTCTCTTGGTTCTACTCACTTCTCTTAGCATCAGTTCATGTAAATCTCTCCAGGCCTCTCTGAAATTGTCTTATTCATCATTTCTTGTAGACTAATATTCCATAACATTCATATACCCTAATTTATTCAGCCATTCTTCAACTGATGAGCATCCACTCAGTTTCCAGTTCCTTGCCACTATAAAAAGGGCTGCCACAAACACTTTTTTGCACATGTGGGTCCTTTTCTCTTTCTTATGATTTCTTTGGGAAACAGGCCCAGTAGAAACACTGCTGGATCAAAAGGTATGCACAGCCCTTTGAGCATAGTTCCAAATTGATCTCCAGAATGGTTGGATCAGTTCACAACTCCATCAACAATGTATCAGAGACTCAGTTTTCTCACATCCCCACTAACATTCATCATTATCTTTTCCTGTCATTTTAGCCAATCTGAGAGTTATATAGTGATGTCTAAAAGTGTCTTAATTTGCATTTCACTGATCAATAGTGAGTTAGAGCATTTTTTCACATGACTAAAAATGGTTTTAATTTCTTCATCTTAAAATTATCTGTTCATATCCTTGGCCATTTGTCAATTGGAGAATGGCCTGTATTCTTATAAATTTGAGTCAATTCTCTATATATTTTAGAAATGAGGCCTTTATCAGAACCCTTAGATGTAAATTTTTTTTTATTTTTCTGCTTCCCTTCTAATCTTTGTACAAAAACTTTTTTTTGTCTGTACAAAAACTTTTAATTTGATATAAGCAAAATTATCCATTTTCATTCCATAATGTACTCTAATTCCTTTGAAGACAAATTCTTTCCTTCTCAGATCTCATAGTAAACTATCCTTTGTTCTTCTAATTTACTTATAGTATCACTCCTTATCTCTAAATCATATAAACCTTTTCTGAACTATTTTGACTTTTTATTGGTATAGAGTGTAAGGTGTGGGTCAATGCCTAGTTTCTGCCATACTAATTTCCAATTTTCCCAGCTATTTTTTGTCAAATAGTGAGTTCTTATTTCAGAAGTTGGGGTCTGCATCTGTCAAACATTAGATTGCTATAGTCCTTGATTTATGAACCTAACCTATTTCATTGACCAATTACTATATTTCTTAGCCAGCAAAAAATGGTTTTGACGACTGCCAATGTGTTCTTCCAGTGATCAACAGTTGATATCAATTAATCAGTCACATTTAATGAGCTTCTAGAAAGGGGTATTCTACTAAAGTAGTAGAGAAAGATCAATTAAAACAAAATATTTCTCAAAAATCTGTTACCTACTCTTAAAATCCAGGGAAAAGTGGACTCAAGATTAGAAAGCATAAGTGGCAAAAAAATAATTCATAGCTCCTTTGGTTGAAGACCTCAAGATGTTCCTCTTTGGGATGCTTTGATTTTCTGCTGGGTTCTTCATAGAGCCTTAAATTTATCTTTGTTCATCATAGTCAGCATATTTTTAGGTTTTGATGAAGACATTGCCCTCAGTTGTTATTGTTCTGAAGATATTCCTAGGGCATTGATTTGAGAAAGTCCAAATTTTCTTTTCACTAAGCTTAGTGTGGGAGAAGAGAGTTATTAACCTTTCTAATTTTTTAATTACATATTTGCATGAGACTAAATTTTATTTATATATTTCAACCCAAGCAACATGGCAAATAGCCTAAATGTAGAAATATATCTGAGAATCCAATTTTCTTATGTTGAACCAGACATTAAAAAAATCTGCAAAAAAAATTTTAAACAAAGCTACTCGGTTTACTTTTTTTGTTTAGAAAATATATTTTTCATAAAATGTTACTTATGTTGACATGCAATAGATAATTAAGATAAATTAAATATTTAAAAATGACTTTTTTTCTAACCTGGTAAGTATAGATAGATATAACCTACATTAACAAAAGTGTCTTATTGTCTTCAATAATTTTTAAGATTATAAAGGGGTCCTGAAGCCCAAAATATTACGAACTAGTTTAGAAAATTGTTTAAATTATTGAAAAGACTTTGACCTACATTGGTAGAGGGAATTTCCTCATCTGGGAGTTCCTTATATTAGTAAAATCACAGATCCAGTTTCTAAAGTCACAAAAAGTGCAACTACAAATATAATTGTTTATGTAGATCCTTTTCTTCTTTTTTTGATTTCTTTGAGTAAAAGTCTAGTAGAAGTATTCTATAACTTAGTAACTTTGGGGAAGAGTCCCAAATTGCTTTCCAGAATGATTGAAACTATCAATATTTTCCAGTTTCTCTATTTATTTTTTTCATTATCATTATCTTCTCATGTGCCAGCTAGTTCTCTCCTCTTTAAAAAAAGTTTTCCACTAACAAATAAGTATAAGCAGCCAAAAATAAATGTACTTATTGAAAGTGTCTGAAAAAGTATATATCATTCTATACTTTTACTTTACCATCTCTCTCTCTTTTTTTTTAAATAACTTTTTATTGACAGAACCCATGCCAGGGTAATTTTTTATGACATTATCCCTTGCACTCACTTCTGTTCTGATTTTTCCCCTCCCTTCCTCTACCCCCTCCCTCAGATGGCAAGCAGTCCTTTACATGTTAAATAGGTTACAGTATATCCTAGATACAATATATGTGTGCAGAACTGAACAGTTCTCTTGTTGCACAGGGAGAATTGGATTCAGAAGGTATGAATAATCTGGGAAGAAAAACAAAAATGCAAGCAGTTTGTATTCATTTCCCAGTGTTCTTTCTTTGGGTGTAGTTGCTTCTGTCCATCCTTGATCAATTGAGACTGAATTAGCTCTCTTTATCGAAGAGATCCACTTCCATTAGAATATATCCTCAAACAGTATCATTGTTGAGGTATATAATGATCTCCTGCTTCTGCTCATTTCACTTAGCATCAGTTCATGTAAGTCTCGCCAGTCCTCTCTGTATTCATCCTGCTGTTTACCATGTCTCTTAATGGAATGAAAAAGTATGATTTATCATCAACCCTTTGCAGTGAAAATTGGTCATGAATAGATTATAGTTTGAATTATTATTTTTTTAATTGCAGTCATATAAATTGTTCTCCTAGGTCTACTTACTTTATTCTTTATTAATTCTAAAAAGACTTTTTTCAGTTTTCTGAATCCCTTTCATTATTTCTTATGATACAATGACATTTCTTTACATTCATATACCATAATTTCATCAGGCATCTCCCAGTTGATATATACCCCTTTATTTCCAGCTCTTGGCTACAACAAAATGTCTGTTATAATGATAGCCAAATGTACAGGACCATTCCCTTTTTCACTGAACTCTTTGGTGTATAAGCCTAGTAGTGGTACTCTATAGTAACTTTTGATACATTGTTCCAAATTTCTTTTCAGACTCATTGGACCAATTCACAGCTCTAACAAACATTAATGTAAGAGTCCTTTCATAGTTTTTTCCAAAAATTGTCATTTTTCTTTTTTATATTTTTTGCCATTCTTATGGTAAAGCAGAATCTCCAAATAGTTTTAATTTACATTTCTCAGGAATCAAAATCATGGAGCAGCAGGATGAAATACACTTAAGATCCCATAATCTTTTCAAACCATTCTAGAAAACATACAGGATTGGCCCCTGATTGGGAAATACACATACCAAAAAAAAATCACAATGAATATTTTTTTGCCTGGGTTGTATAGGAAGATAGACAGAGAGGTCTATGGATACTGGGTATAATGATCTAGCATAAATGGCTGCAGAGAACAATGCATTTCAGAGAGACTCTGTATCAGGCTGAGAAAAGGTTCCAGATCCAGGAAAGATGGGTCCAATCTTATACAGAGTAGAGGACATCTTATAGTTCTGAGTAGCAAATCCAGAATTGACAGAGGAGGTGATCTATGTCTACAGGTGATGCTCCAAGGGAAAAGAACTATCCCAGTACCAAGACTGGACAAGGAGTAAATTCAGAAGCAAGCAGTGTCTGTGTGGTTTGGACTTGAGGGTTTCAGTTCCAACCTCTAGCCCAATCTGAACACTACAGTGGAATATAGGGCAAGAATCCTAGATGGAAGAAAAGTTTGCAGATCTGTCACTCTGAACCAGCAAGAGCATTTCAGATTCTAGCTGAAGCTTATAGACACAGATCTAGGTCAAGTGCTTTCTGAGCTCAGACCAGAAAAGTAGAAATAAGATTTTGTTTTGAATCAGATCACACTAAAAGTACTGATAGCTCACAGATTTTGAGCTTGCCTTGCCCTTGAGCTCCTGGAATAACTCAATACTTGCTTCCTCAAGAAAGCAGCAGCAAGATCAGCTTATGCTATTCCTTCAGAAGTGGGCAGTTTTAATATAAAATCTGAAGACAGAAAGTAAGCTAAGTAGCTCATTCTAGAAGAATGAGAACCCATTAAACAAGAATCCCATTATGAAAAGCTGTTGTGGCACTGCTCAGGAAGGAAACCTAGAAAAAGAGATTGAGTCAAAAATATCCACAAGCAAAGTTTTAGAGAAAAAACATTCAAGCCCATGTTCAGATTGGGCTAGAGGTTGGAACTGAAACCCTTAAGTCCAAACCACACAGACACTGCTTGCTTCTGAATTTACTCCTTGTTCAGTCTTGGTATTGGGATAGTTCTTTTCCCTTGGAGCATCACCTGTAGACATAGATCACCTCCTCTGTCAATTCTGGATTTGCTACTCAGAATTATAAGATGTCTTCTACTCTGTATAAGGACCCATATTAAATTGGACCCATATTTCCTGGATCTGGAACCTTTTCTCAGCCTGATACAGAATCTCTCTGAAATGCATTGCTCTCTGCAGGCCAGAATTCCTGGAAGAGATGCAGAGCAAAAAAAAAAAAAAAAAGAGTTTAAAATGGTTTTTTTTTTTTTTTTTTTTTTTTTTTTTTTTAATAAATGAAATGAGAGCACTAGGGGAAAGCATTTGAAAAAATAAGAACTATATAAGAAATAATTGGAAAATTAATAGCTTGGCCCAAGAGTTACAAAACATTATCCAAGGATTAAATTCTTTAAAAATTAAAATGGACCAAATAGAAGTTAATGACTTTATAAGGGAATAAGAAATAATAAAGTTTAAAAAAAGAAATAATAAAGTTGTCAAAAGAGTAAAAATTAATAGAAGAAAATGTAAGGTTTTTCATAGTAAAACCGCCTATAAAACAATTCAAGGAGGGAAAAATATGAACAACAACAAAAAAGAAAACCTGACATAATATTTCAAGAAATTTTAGAAGTGCCCAGATTTCTTAAAACCAGAGGGCAAAGTAGAAATAGAATACACTGGTCATTCCCAGAAAGAAACCTCAAAATGAAAACTCCCAGAAAGATTATATCTAAAATCTTGAGCAAGCAATCATAAAGAATTAAACAAATATAAATTGTTTACATTCCAATATGAGAAAAAAATACATGTGTTTCATCAAATCTATAGCATATGGAGTCATAGAAGGATTAGAATTTAAAGGAAGACATAAAAGTGGTTCTATTATACACTGAAGAATGAAAAGGGAAGAAAAAGGGAAAGAAGGATGGGAGAAATTGGGTCACATAATCATCACTTGCAAATAGAAAACTATACATGTGAGAAACAGTGAACTTCACTCTCATTTGAATTGGTCAAAGAAGGGAAATGTGCATAGACAATTGGTAGAAAATACTTTTCACTAAACATAGAAAAAGGAGAAAAGTAAGAAATAAAAATGAGATGAAAAGTAGGTTAGAGAAAAGTTTAGTCCTATGTAAAACAAACTCTAAGATTATCTATCTTTCTATCAATCTATTTTTCATTTCATTGTTGATTATATATCTTCCTTGAGAACTGTTTAGTCATATCCTTTGACTGTTTGTGCAGTCACTTATGTGATTCTGACTGTGGATCCTTTATACTTGAACTTGTTCTTTTTTTTCAAATTGCAGTATTTTTTCTTTGACTTGGAAGATCTGAATTTATTTATGTCATTCCTGGGTACTTTTACCTTGGAATTTTTTTTTTCTTTAAGGAGTTGATTGGAATGCTCTTTCTATATCTCACTTGTCTTATGATTCTAAAATGTCTAAATAGTTTTTTTTTTAAGATTTCCTGAAATATTCCATGTAGGTGTTTTATTTAGCTATGGTTTTCAAAGAACTTGATGAAGTTTAAATTATCTCCCCTCCTTTTTTTTTCAGGCAAGTTGTCTTTCATAATAGAAGGCTTAAATTCACAATTTTTCCAACTTTTGACTTTGTTCTAATATTTTTTTCATTTCAGAGTGATTGAGTTCTGGCTGATTGATTCTATTCTTTTCCTGAGGGAATTCATTACTTAGATAATGTTTTCTCCCTTTTAAAGATATTCATTGTCCATTTATTTTTTTCTCCTGAAATTTTAATTTATAATTTTCTTAAAAATATTTTTCTTCTTCTTCTTTCTTCTTCTCCTTCTCCTTCTTCTTCTTCTTCTTCTTCTTCTTTTTCTTCTCCTTCTTCTTCTTCTTCTTCTTCTTCTTCTTCTTCTCTTCTTCTTCTTCTTCTTCTTCTTCTTCTTCTTCTTCTTCTTCTTCTTCTTCTTCTTTTCTTCTTCTTCTTCTTCTTCTTCTTCTTCTTCTTCTTCTTCTTCTTCTTCTTCCTCTTCTTCTCTTCTTCTTCTTTTTAAAGAATATACTTATATCGGAGTAGATTATACCCCTTTTTATGGTCTTCTTTAGCTTCCATGTTTACCACCACTCATGTTGGGTTCTCTGATAAAACTTTTCCCCTGTCTTCTTTGCTTATATTTTCATGTAATTCTTGACTGGATGGGGAAGTTTGCTCTGTTTCTTTCCAGTTTTACCTTTAATCATTTCTGGAGCCCTTTTTCATACATTTGTTTCAGTTTATGTAGATGAATTGGGCTTCTCTATAATTTATGTTTCCATTTTAAGCACAAATCTTTTGCATACTTTTCCAAAAGAAAATTTGTTGAGTTAAATTGATTTGAACCTTGCCCTAGCTAAGCTTTCTATGCCCACCCTCCTGCTTTCCCTGTACCTTGATCATAGTAAGTGCTTAGTAATTTTTGTAAAGTGATTTTTGAATACTAAAGATAGGTACAAAATGCAGTGTTCATTAATATCCATAATACATTTTAGGTTTAACATCTTTATAGCAAATATAATTATTAATGCATATTATTAGATAGAATATCTATTGATAAAGGATAAAGGTATCCTTTAATATCATTGAAATTCTCCTTGCTTTGAACTTCTAGACCTTAGGAAAATTATTCTCTATTTTGTTTTTATGATTGTTAAAAATCATTTATTGACTATTACCCACAGAAGCTATTCTTAATAATTTGGTACTTATACTTATATACATTATATGATAATAATAGTATTTATTAATAATAATAGCTGCACAATACAGTGCTTAATAGATTACAACATGTATTCATGTTTATTTTATCTTTACCCATTTCCCCAAGAGTTGTATAAATCTTAGTGTTTGCTTTAGGTGACCCAAGAGGTTGTAAAAAAAAATACTGTAAAATATATGTTTTTTTTTTTCAAAATATAGGGGTAGGAAAGTACTAAATATATGAAATATTTTTTGCCCTTTCAGATGAGTCTATTATTAGCTTTCATTTTGTTATAAAAGACTTCTTGATCGATCTAATGTGTCAATGTGATGTTAAAAACAGAACACCTCAATAAAATTTAAGGGAAAAAATATAAAAAATGTATGTCAATACAAATATGAATAGCCATGCAAAAAACTTTCACATTAACCATGTTCATAAACATTTTACTTTAATATGTGCTTTTTGTTTTGATAGGCAAAAGTATACCTTAAAAAAGATAAATGTACTTGTACAATCTTTTGATTGACAGTCAATAGGCAAGATATCACTATAAATTCTTATCAGAATAATTCCTTCACTCCACGAGCTAAAGATAACAAAAATATATCAAAGTTAGAGTAATCAAAATTTTATTAAGAAGAAGAAAAAAAAATAAGAATAGTCTCCAAATAATTTAATACTTTCTGAAATAACTGCAGGAGAAACCTACCCTGTTACAATTCACAATAGTCATTCCAAATTTGTGACCAAAGAAGAACTGGAATTCATCATCTATACACAAAACTGATAATTTTGGTTATAAGTTAAAAAGTTTTTGTACTAACAAAACTAATAAAGACAAGATTAGAAGGGAAGCTATAAATTGGGAAATATTTTTATATTTGTGTTCTGATAAAAGCCTCATTTCTAAAATATATAGAGAAATGACTCAAGTTTATGAGAATTTAAGCCATTCTTCAACTGATAAATGCCCAAAAGATATGAACAGACAATTTTCAGATGAAGAAATTGAAACCATCTCTAGTCATATGAAAAGCTACTCTAAATCACTACTGATCAGAGAAATGCAAATTAAGACAATGCTGAAGTACCACTATACCCCTCTCAGATTGACTAAGATAACAGAAAAAGAAAATGCCAAATGTTGGAGGCGGTGTGGGAAAATTGGGACACTAATGCATTGTTGGTGGAGTTGTAAATTGATATAACCATTCTGGAGAGCAATTTGAAACTATGCTCAAAGGGCTATCAAAATGTGCATAACATATTTGACATGTATTGGACTGCCTGCTGGGTGGGGGAGGAGATGGGGGAAGAAGGAGAAATTATGTGGTAGGGGTTTAGGCAAGGGTTAATGTTGGAAAAAATTACCCATGCATATGATTTGTGAATAAAAAGCTTTAATAAAAAATAAGGTTTAAAAAATGTGCTTACCACTTGATCCAGCAGTGACTCTACTGGGCTTTTATCTCAAAGAGATCTTAAAGAAGGAAAAAGGACCCACTTGTGCAAAAATGTTTGTGGCAGCCCTTTTTGTAGTGGCAAGAAACTGGAAACTGAGTGGATGCCCGTAAGTTGGAGAATGGCTGAATAAGTTATGGTCTGTGAGTATTATGAAATATTATTGTTCTATAAGAAATGATCAGCAGGATGAGTTTAGAGAGGCCTATAGAGACTTACATGAATTGATGCTAAGTGAAATGAACAGAATCAAGAGAATATTGTACACTACAACAGCAAGATTATAGGATCAATTTTGATGGACATGGCTCTTCCCAACAATGAAATGATTCAGGCCCATCCCAATGATCTTGCAATGGAGAGAGACATCTACACTTAGAGAGAGGACTATGGAACTGAGTCTGGATCACAACATAGTATTTTCACTTCTTTTGTTGTTGTTTGCTTGAATTTTATTTTCTTTCTCATTTTTCTTTCTTTTTGATCTGATTTTTCTTGGCAGTAAGATAATTATATAAATATGAATGCCTATATTTGATTTACATATATTTCCCCCATGTTTAACATATATTGGATCACTTACCACAACATAAAGTTTTGCAAGGGTCATTTTTTTTCTTTATTAAGGCTTTTTATTTTTCAAAACATATGTGGGAACAATTCTTCAACATTAGCCCTTGTGAAATCTTGTGTTCCAATTTTCCTCCCCTTTCCCCCAAGGCTTCTCTAGATGGCAAGTGGTCCAATACATGTTAAATTTGGTAGAAATATATGTTAAATTCAATATATGCATACTTATTTATATAATTGTCATTCTACACACACAAAAAAATCAAATCAAACCAGTAAAAAAAAAGAGAGAAGCAAAATAAAATGCAAGTATACAACAATAAAAAGAGTAAAAATGCTATGTTGTGAACCACATTCAGTTCCCACAGTCTTCTCACTATGTTTAGATGGCTCTCTTCATCACTGAACAATTGGAACTGGTTTGAATCATCTCATTGTTGAAGAAAGCCATATCCATCAGAATTGATCATTGTATAATCTTGTTCTTGCCATGTATGACCTCCTGGATCTGCTCATTTCACTTAGCATCAGTTCATGTAAGTCTCTCCAGACCTCTCTGAAATCATCCTGCTGGTTGTTTCTTATAGAACAATAATATTTCATAACATTCATATACCATAGTTTATTTAGCCATTCTCCAATTGATGGGCATCCATTCAGTTTCCAGTTTTGCTGTCACTACAAAAAGGGCTGCCACAAATATTTTTGCATATGTGGGTCCCTTTCCCTCTTTTAAGATCTATTTGGGATATAAGTCCCATAGAAACACTGCTGCAACAAAGGGTATGCACAGTTTGATAACTTTTTGAGCATAGTTCCAAATTGCTCTCCAGAATGGTTGAATCCATTCACGGTTCCACCAACAATGTATTAGTGTCCCAGTCTTCCCATATCCCCTCCAACATTTGTCATTATATTTTCTTGTCATCTTAGCCAATCTGAAAGGTGTGCAGTGGTATCTCAGAGTTGTCTTAATTTGCTTTTCTCTGATCAATAGTGATTTAGAGCACCTTTTTATATGACTAGAAATAATTTCAATTTCTTCATCTGAAAATTGTTCATATCCTTTGACTGTTCATCAACTGGAGAATGGTTTGAATTCTTATAAATTTGAGTCAATTCTCTATATTGTTAGAAATGAGGCCTTTATCAGAACCTTTGAATGTAAAAATGTTTTCCCAGTTTATTGTTTCCCTTCTAATCTTGTTTGCATTACTTTTGTTTTGTACAAAAACTTTTTAATTTAGTATAATCAAAATTATCTATTTTGTGATCAATAATGATGTCCAATTCTTCTTTGGTCACAAATTCCTTCCTCCTCCACAGATCTGAGAGGTAAATTATCCTATGTTCTTCTAATTTGTTTATAATATCATTCTTTAAGTCTAGGTCATGAACTCATTTTGACCTTATCTTGGTATATGGTATTAGGTATGGGTCACTGCCTAGTTTCTGTCATATTAGTTTCCAATTTTCCCAGCAGTTTTTGTGAAATAGTGGATTCTTATCCCAAAAGCTGGGTTCTTTGGGTTCATCAAACACTAGATTACTATAGTCATTGACTGTTTTGTTCTGTGAATACTTATTCTACTTATCGACTACTGTATTTCTTAGCCAGTACTAAATGGTTTTGATGACTGCTGCCTTATAATATAGTTTTAGACCTGGTACAGTTAGAGCACCTTCATTTGCATTTTGTTTCATTAATTCACAAGGGTCAATGTTGAAAAATTATCCTTGCATAAATTTTGAAAATCAAAAGCTTCAATTAAAAAAAGTCATTCCAAGATTGCCTATTTTTGATACTTCTAGCAGATATAATGTGATAGGTTTGAAATTTCAACTTTGATTATGGTGGCCTTTAATTTGTCACCTCAAAGCATTCACTCAGTCTGTCCCACTCAGATAACATGAGATGTAGAGAAACTATGCTCCCTTCCAAAGGAAAGAGGACAAAAATATGAAGTGGTATAAAGACCCAGAAGTGTAGCATTGATTAGAGGATAAGGAGCCTCCATATTGGTGGGAAAGTGGGAATAAACCAAATTGAATTCGTCCTTCCACAGAATTTTCACACAGCCAGGACGTGGTCCAAGCTTCTAAACCTTTTAATTTAAGCAGACTAAAGCCTTCATACTATAGGAGTCTGGATAGGGGAAAATGTATCCTATATCAGTGGAAGGAGGAAGATGAAACAATATAAACTACTAGGAATAGAAGATACAGCATGAAAAATAGATCCAGAGGGAAATGGCAGATATAGCCCAGTACCCAAGCCAGATAAATCAACAGTAAAGATAAATAAAGAAGGAAAAATGAACAAATCTTCTAAGTCAGGTCATAGTAGAATGGACAGCAATTCTATTATCAAGGAAAATGAATCCCCACTGATAGAGAAACATGATAATAAGTTACATGTGATTCTGAAACAATACCAAAGAGAATTCTTTTTAAAAAAGAAAATAATTAAAATGGAAAGAATGCTATGATGAATTCAATAAGACAAAGAAAGCAGACTCAATACAGGATATACAATATCTCCAAAATAGTGAAGTAAAATAATAGAACAACAGATTTGAAATTTTTTAAAAAGTGAAGAAAATTTGGCAGCACAGAAATAAAAAAATAACAATTTAAAAATACTTCAATACTCTATAAGTTGAAGAAACTGATTTTTGAAGACAGAATGAATAGATATATTTTAAGACTCATTGGTTTCTCAGAAACTACTTCAAGAAAAAAATACAAGAACTTAATTTGTAATAATTGAAAAATGGCATCACATTTAGTAGACCAAGTTTTAAAAAAATTAACATAAATTCTTAAAATCATGTGATTCTTAACAACTTCTGCCCCCTCTTTCCATTCTTGACATTGTGATTTTTAGGAAAAAGCAACCTTGTAAAAGTCAGCAAGTTAAAAAATATTTACCTAGTTCTTTTTTTTTTTTAACGTGAATCATTATTTTTTTTTTATTATAGCTTTTTATTTACAAGATATATGCATGGGTAATTTTTCAGCATTGACAATTGCAAAACCTTTTGTTCCAACTTTTCCCCTCCTTCCCCCACCCCTTCCAGCTGGCAGGTTGACCAATACATGTTAAATATGTTAAAGTATAAGTTAAATACAATATATGTATACATGTCCAAACAGTTATTTTGCTGTACAAAAGGAATAGACTTTAAAATAGTGTACAATTAGACTGTGAAGGAAATAAAACTGCAGATGGACAAAAATAGAAGGATTGGGAATTCTATGTAGTGATTCATAGTCATCTCTCAGAGTTCTTTCCTGGGTATAGCTGGTTCAGTTCATTACTGCTCTATGGAACTGATTTTATTTGCCTAGTTCTTACATATTGTAGGGACTGACTATATCCTGAGGATACAAAGAAAGGCAACAGAAAGGCCCTGCCTTTCAGTCTAATAAAGGAAACAACATGCAAACAGCTATGTACAAATAAGATGCATGTGGAATAAACTGGAGACAATCAATAGAGGAAAGTCACTAGTATTAAAAGTGATTAAAAAGCACTTTTGAGGAAAGTAAGACTTTAACTGGAATTTGAAAGAAACTAATGAATCAAGGAGTTAAAGATGAGGAAAGGGAAAATTCTAGGTATGGGGAATAGCCAGGGGAAGGATATGGGCATGGAATGTGGAGAGAAATAGCAAGGATACCATAGATCACACATGTAGGAATACATGAGCTATGATTGGAAAGGTAAGGAAGCAGGACAGGTTATGAAAGGCTTTGAATATCCAAACAAAGGATTTTTACATTTGATTCTGGAGGTGATAGGAAGCCACTGGAATTTATCTAGAGATGTTGCCTCTAACAAGTATTAGTAAATTATAGTAAAGATTAATTGGGGAAGATAATCAGTTCTGTTTTAGACATGATAAATTTGAAGTGTCTAGGTGGCTTGGAGATATCCAGTAGTCAAATATTGTAGGACTGGAGTTCAGAAAAGAGAATTGGACTAGATATACAGATTTGGGGGTCACCTTCATAGACATGATAATTGAAATAATGTGTGATTATGAATCTTTAAGAGAAAGGGTATAGAGAAAATGGAAGACCCACAGTTGTTGCTGAAAAAGAAAAAAAAAACTTTGACATAAAGAAAAATGGTAGAATGTATATGTATAAAGAATTTAAAGTCCTATTCCTTACACATATGAATAGTATGGTAGCTCAAATGGGTTCACAATGTAAAGTTATATGAAAACCTTAAAGTGTTATATAAATGTTAGTTTCTACTGCTACTGCTACTGCTGCTGCTGTTACTCCTTCTCCTTCTCTCTCTACCCCCTCCTCAGGTAAAAGAAGCAGAAAAAGGACTAATTTATATGAAAATTAAATAAAAGCCAAGTGCAAAGAAATACAAACTTCAGATGAAGTGAGGAAAGACATAGTCTATTAGGAAGACTAAATAAAGAACTGCCTCTCAGATGAATTACTGAGAAGATTTGTTTGAGGGCAGAAAAATAACCATCGCTTCAGGGCATTTCAATCCATTCCTTCATTTGCATTTGGGCATTTTTAGAATTTGGAAACTTAAAACTCACAAAGGGGTAAATCAAATAACTATTTAGAGACTATGGGAAGTTTAAAAAAGGACTGTTGGTTTCCTCCTTGCCAGAAAAGTAAATTTCATGAGTTTTATCTCATAAAGGAAAGATGAATTCTGTATCACCTGAAAGCTCTAATTTTGGGCCTGATTGCTCTCTACTGCCCTCTTTAGTTTGGAGATGGAGAAGAAGAATGGGGAAAAAAAATACTTACTTTTCTGTGAGAATAGGCTTGTATAGCTGAGAGCAATTGGACAAAGTCGAATCCTTCTGAGTGGAAAGGTAATTAGATTTATCAATATTGCCTAGAGAGCCAATGTGAAGTGTTTTTTTAGTTTTCTGGCTTAAAGGAACTACTTGTCATTGCAACAATATAGCACTTTCAAAGCCCTGTTCAGGGAACTGTTAGTGAAAAGAGTTTGTTACTACTTTCTCAGCTTGAGAGCAGCTGTAGATTTGATCAGCACGAAAGTAATGAAAATTAAAAAAGAAAGGAAGTAACAGATAACTAGCATGATATGGGGCAGATTTTTTTCCCTGAAGAGACAAAGTCCCTATAGTATAATAATTGTAAATTGCCCTTACTCATATAATTCACCTTAAATATCTTTCTTTGAGTTCACTTATCCCTCATGGACACTGTATGCATTTGGTGAGAGAATGAAACCCAGGTTTATGTATGGATTGTGATGCCTTGACTATTAATGCATTTTAAATATTGAGTAACATATTATTGTTCTTGCCTCTTGTCATCTTTAATCAGAAAGATAGATGGTGAATCCAAGGTGTGTAATGAGAGAGAACCAATATACTTTGATTTTATTACAGTTCTGAGTATAGTCCTGGGGAGGTCACACTCATAAATGGCAGTCACTCAGATTTCCAAGCTCTGTCTTTAAACTTAATCTTAAAAGGGGACTGGTGGTAAAAAGGAGCAGAAAGCCACTAGGAATAAGAAGATATCAACAACAGGTTATTGGGAACAATTACTGAAAGACGTCAGTATGTTTGTTGATATTTATTAAGTTCACAATTTTAAAAAAATAAAAATTGCAAAAAGAAAGCTAAATCATGAGATCTGCCTGATGGTTGGACCTAAATGAAACAGAGCTTTGGACAGGAGGAGGAGATGTGCAGATTGTAGGTGATAGAGATGAGACTGATTGTTATCTAGCACTAGCAAAAATATAAAATTTTGGAATCTGTATCCCTCACCTCCACATCAAGACATCCAGACATTTATTAGAAAAAATGACACCTGCCTATTATTTTTTTCTATCTTTCCCTGGGAAAATATATTTTTTTCAAGAGCTTTCCTTTTGTTTCGTTTTATTTTTTTCCTGTTGGGGAAAGTTGTTTGTCATTTTTTCCAGCAACAAGGGAAAGTAGTCTGGGATTTACAAATTTGTTTGTTCCTTCCTTCCAACTTTCAGTTTAAATCAAATTTTTTTAACCTATCATAAAACATATAAGGTCCTGTTTATCTATCATATATAATCTGAAAAGAAGGGAGATGTAAAATAGAAAGGATTTGTTAACTTAAAGTGTCTTGGGGCTCAAAGCTGGAAATTTAATAGAAATAAGAGTCTTTTATGTGGCTTAATGAAGGTATTTAAAAAAAAAAGGAAAGGAAACCATCTCTAGAAAGATAGCTTTAAGAAATAAGATGATACAGCCCCAGAAGTGAAAGAATGAAGCAATAAGAAGCTATTTTTCTTACCCTTGAAATAAGCGCATGCTTAATTTAAAAGAAAAGCTATAATCCAGAAGAGGAATGGGTTGTGAAATCCCTGCCCATACCAAAGGAGTGGTGGATGATTCCCTTTGACATGTGCAAAATGATCCCCTTCTTATCTTCCTTGATCAACAGCACTCCCTAATGATCTTATCAATATAGTATAGTGCAAAGGACTGGATTGGAAGCCAGTATACTTGGGACATAGTCCAGTTTCTTCTGGCAACTAGTTATGTGAGCATAGGCAAATCATTTTTCATTTTAATCTTGGGGTCTTCATCTCTGAAATGGAGGGTTGAGACTAGATAAGAGGTTCATAATCTCTATTTTTTGTAAAGCCTATTGCCCCCTTTGTAGAATAATTTTAAAAGCTTAAAATAAAGAACATAAGATTACAAAGGAAACCAATTATACAAAAATGCAATCATCAAAATAGTTAAAAGAAAAACAAGTTCATAGAACTCCAGGTTAAGAATTCTTGTACTACTAGATAACATACAGGGCCCCTTTCAACTCTATACCTTCATTTTCAACAGAAAAAAAAAAAAGCATTTTGTAGATAGAAAAATGTTTCTGGCTAGTATTATTTATATCAGCATTAATTAAATGTACTTATCAATACTAAATGTGAATCAATTATTTCTAAAGAATTTCTACTCTTTATGTGATCTTTAACATATTTTTAATTTATATTACAACACAGAGCCCGGTGTCTTGAACATATAGGTGCTCAATTTTTATTAGCTGAATGAATAAACAATTGAATAAATTCCCAAACTTTTTTGAAAAAAAAATTGAATGAATTTAAATAATGCAATATAGTGTAAGGTATAACAATATTTTCCCTTTATTTTTGTTTTTAATGACAATTTATTCTCTTATTTGTGTAGATTATATGATACATATTAAATAGTGCAGACAATTGAAACATTTACTTTTGGCTTTTGAGAAGATAGTTAATATTAGACAAGTTCCTTTATGATTTGATTCCTAATTTTTTTTTTATTCCAAGTCTAAGATTATGGTGATTGTACCAACCAGCTGCCATTTTCACTTTCTATTTTCCTTATCTGTGAAATGAAGAAGCTGGAAGAAAGGATCACTGAGTAGCATTATATGAACTCTCCAGTTTTCTTCTCACTCAAACCAGGATCTAGAAGTTGAACTTTGAAGGAAAATGCTGAATTTAAAGTAAAAAAGAATGTATACCCTGAATACAGGAACAGGTCTGTCAAATCCTGACCCACCACTTTTCTTTATATACAATTTTTTTCCAGGTTTATTCTAGCAGCAAGTTCCTATTTTATAAGTGACTCAGTGATTCATGCTGACATGCCTGTCAGCAGCCGCTAAAATTGATGGATATTTAAATGAGAGTTTTAAAAGGATCTCATTTTTATTTAATATGGTTTTGATGGAAATTAAATACCTAGATTCTTTGTTCCTTCTCTGAACTTTGAGGAGGTGGCAAAGGAGGGGTAGGAAGTGAATCTTTTGGCCTCTTCTTACATCCAATTACCCTTTTCCTCTTAGGTATTTTGCTTTGGACTTTTTCTATTATCAGTGTGCCCATAACTAAGATATAATTTCCCCTGAATTCTATTTTGTTATTTATGTCACAAGGGTAAGTTGGAACTCACAAGTGTGAGAAAATTGATACTGTTGCTAATGGGATACAGTAGAAATAAGCAGTCTGACTGACTTCTTCACTCCCTTATATTTGCATTGCTATTCTATTGCTAAAGTATTCCTGAAATGATTAGTGTAGGAGGATGGGTTTGGTCTTGAATCTTCTCCCTTAAAGCTTTGAGAGTTGAAGATCCCAGAAGGATCAGTTTTCTCACTTGTACTGAAAATGTCACTCTAACAGTTATCTGTCTGCACAGTCAAATTTCAAGAATACGTTTGAATTTACCGCATTCACACCATTTTCTGTCATGGTGCTAAAAATGAGTAAAGCAGTCTAGAGCTTGTGAGGTTGTGATAACTGATCAACTTTGCCAATAAAAAAAAACAACACACAAAAACCCCCACATACATACATTCAACTGACATTATGAAGCCATAAAAGGTTCGAAAAAATTTAAATATGAAATTCAAGTTTGAGGGATGTGGTTTTCACATTGTCTGTGTCTGTCCTCAACAACTGATGGCTTTGTGATGGCTGATTTAATAAAAAAAAAAAAAGTCAATATGGTTGTTAGGATAAATTACATTTCACTTTCCCGGTTTTTAAATTAATTTGATCATCACAGTGTTTGATCATCTATTAATTATAAAATCCTTAGAATTGCTATAGCACTTTGCATTTTAAAAGTATTTTCATATTCATTCAAAAACAATTAATAATCTATTAAATACTGATTATGTATACAGCATTATGCTAGGTAGTGGGGATATGTTATTTATTTCATAACTTCAAGGAGCTTAGATTCTGGATTGGTTATCTGATTTTATCTCCTGAAATCTTTTTGAAGTAGAAAGGACAGGTTTCTATATTAATTGCATTTTATAAATAAGAAATTTAAGTGACCAACCTAAGTAATCTTAATGAAACACTTTTTGAATTCATACTTGTGGAATGAATGAAAAGCATACACTAGAAATCACCAGGTACTTATTCTGAATAAGATCAAATTAATCTGTTTTGCTTTTTTTGATAGTATTGCCAGATATGAAGACCACAAATGTAATGGATGATTATTTCAGTGAAGTAACTGAAAAATTCTTTCATGGTTCCCCTGTGGATTTGATGAAGTCATATGTGGAGACAGGTGAAGTCATGTAGAATGTTTACACTTTATCGCTCATCAGTCCATAGTTGGAGCACTATATTGGGTTTTTATACAGTTCATCTCAAGACAGACATTAACAAACCAGAATGCAAAAACAAATGGCTGATGTGAGGTGAATGATTTGGCTAGTGTATTATATGAGGAACATTCAAAGAGTTTCAATTTGTCTAGCAGGAAGAGAAAATATAAGGAGAATGGAATAACTGTTTCCTAAATATTTAAAGGAATATCTTATGGATAAAGGAGTGGTTAGGTAACATGGGTCACTAAATTTCTCTGGACATTTCCTTCTCTGCATGATGAAGATTCACTATGATGATTTTTCATCACTACAATTATGAGATAGCATTGGATAAAATGGTGGACTTGGATTCAGAATGAATGACTTTAAATCCAAGTCTGTAATTTATTATTTTTAAGTGATGGTATATAAATTTAAAAAATTAGCTTCAGGTTTTCTATCTGTAAAAACAGGGACCATGTTTGTTTCAACAACCTCACAGAGTTGCTGTTTAAAAAAAAAATGTAATCCATGATGTTAGAGTTATTTTATGTAGCTCTCAAGGGAAGATATGTTACCAAAGGACAGAATGAATGAATGTGAATAATCATTTAGCATTTATTCAGAATTTGGAAGCATTCAGAATAATGATTAAACTCAATAAAAGAAATCTTTAATAATTTGAGGTACATTTAAATGAAGTACACCGCTTAAATTAATAATGTGCTTTTAGGTATTTCCTGTGTTTAGGTAGAAAAAGAATGGCCATTTTAGAGGGATGTTAGTTTGCTTTATAAGTTAGGCTAAATGGTCAGGAAGCAACTAAGTGGCACAGTAGATAAAAGGTTTGGCTTGAAGTCAGGAAGAACTATGCTGAATATGGCCTCTGACACTTGTGAATTGTATGATTCTATGAAAAACACTTAACGTCTGTTTACCTGCTTCCTTAACTCTGAAATAGGGATGATAATAGCACTTACCTCTCAATTTTGTTGTGAGAATCAAAACAGATTATATTGAGAAGTACTTAACACAATGCCATGGTGCACTGCCGTTTATTAAACTCATGGTATTTTTTAGATATTTTCAAGCATATCTGACTCTTTATGATCTCATTTGTGGTTTTCTTGGAACAGATACTGGAGTGGTTAACATTTCCCTTTCCTTCTCCAGTTCATTTCACAGATAAGGAAACTGAGTCAAACATGGTTAAGTGATTTGCCTAGAGTCACATAGCCTATAAATGTCTAAGACCAGATTTGAACTCAAGAAGTCTTTCTGTCTCTAGGTCTGGTACTCAGTTCACTGTGCCACCTAGCTGTCCTATTAAATCCATACTAGGTGCTTAATAAATCCTCCTTCCCTTCCTCCCTTCCCTCTCTTCCCTGCTTTTTCTCCCTTCCTTCCTCCCTCTTTTCCTCCCTATCTTTGTCTCTCCCTCCTTCCCTCCCTCTCTCTCTCTCATTTCCTTCCTTCCTTCCTCTCTTGCTTCTTTCCCAATTCTGAAGTTTTAATTTGGATAATTTTATTATGCACATTGAGAAATCAAAATGTTGCTGTGACCAGAATGTTATTATTATTTTTTTTTACTTTTCCTGTTGAAATCACATCCTTTCATTGACTTCCCCAAAATGAAAGATGTGCTGGGATTATCAACATACTTATGTTTGAATTTTTGCTTTTGTATCACACCCAGCATGCCATCTGTTCTTAAATAATGGCAAATAGTAATAAAATATTGCAACTTTCACAGTATATCAGGAAATGAGTATAATTAATAGATAACTCAACATAACATTGTTTAATATAGAGAAAAATTCTCTCCAAGATTTATACCCAATCCAAAAAAACAAAAAATAAAACGTAAGTTAAATTACAGCAAGGATCTTATTAGAAGGAAGTTTCACTCCCTATATGGAACCCAAGGATAACATCAGCGTGAATCTCCATCATACACTGCCTTAAACACACCTATATAGAAAAATCCACATTTTTTTTTTTAAAAAAGATAAATTTGGAGGATAATATAGAGCTTACAAAAGAACTCACACAAGGATTTCTTAAAATTACATTAAAAAATATACCTCCATTGTGTATTCTACAACTCTTTACTGTAGTAGCAATTGTTGTCTCTTTAAAATAGATTACATAGCTTCAGGCTACTCTAAAAAAAGCAGGAGGCACCATAATGATTTCAGATAAAGCAACAATAAAAATTGATAATGTCAAGAGAAAAAAAATCCCAAGAAACTACATTATGCTTAAAGGTAGCATAGATAATGAAAAAAATAACATTATTAAATATATATGTATCAAATGACATAGTACCAAAGTTGTGAAAATCAAACCTAAGATGAGATATCCAAGATGGCAGAATTGTTTTCAGCATAACTTTTTCAACCTAACAATCTCAAAAGAAGGAGATATGAGCCAAGTCTAGTGTAATTAAAACTAAATCTGCAAGATATGAAGAGATATATGCTGCACATGAACAAAGCTTTATGAAACAATATCAGAGAAATGAAATAACTAAAAATCTGACTTACCAACTCCCTCTCAAGGGGGTTTGTACCAGGTTTGGCTGGCTAAAACAAAACATAGTCTTATTTGGTTACATGACCTATTTGTGGTAGCCTAGCTCTAGTTCTTCCCAAGAAATAGAAGTCAATATATAAAAAAAGAAAGGGAAGATAACTTGGGTGTGAGGGCAGAAGTTATAGCACAGAGGCAACTAAAAAGGGTACTTCCATATGCAAGAGAAACCTAATTGGAGTTAATCCTTTTCTATAATGTATTTATTTGAACAGAAAGTAAGCTGGGCATACAAAACTATCATCAGGGAAGAATAAAAAAGCTTGGTCTCACGAATTTATCTTGGAGACCTTCTATATGTCCCAGAAATTGGAGGAGGAAGGGCAAGGAGGACAGCATGAGAAGGGAAGCAAAAGATAAAGTACTAGAAAACAAATAAAGGATAATAAAAAATAAAGAGAGAAAGACTAGGGATAAAACCATCTCTTAACCAATAATAAGACTCATAAAACAGAAGAGAAAATGATTTAGAATTTTTTTTAAAAGTCTGTTAACATATTGAGAAAATGTTATACTTTGAAGAGACATTTGTTGATTATCCAGGAATCACTGAATAGTGGCAAATAAATCCAGAACTGTTCAACAGAAAAGTTAAAACTTTTCAAAGAAGATATTAGTATGATAACTAGGTCAGAAACCAGAGCTTCAAAACAGAAATAACCAAGACAAAAAATTGAATAGATAACTGGGACCAAACGATGGAGAATCTCTCCATAAGCAATGGAGGTTAGTTCAGTACATCATCAACTTTTCACCAGGACAATTACAATAGTTTTCTAACTGATTTCTCTGCCTTAATGTTCCTCCTACTAAAATCTATCATACAAATATTTGCTAAAGTGATATTCCTATAATATAGTGTGACCATATGCCTATCCTACTACTCAACAAAGTTCATTGGATTCTTATTACCTCCATGATAAAATATAAAATCCTCCACTTGGCATTTCAAGCTCTTCATTACCTAGTTTCCTCTCCTCTTCCACCATGCTTACACACATTACTCCTCATAACACATTCTATGGCCTAGCCATATTCTGTCTAATTGCTGTCCTTACACATTTGCATTGGTTATTCTCAATGTTTACAACGCTCTCACTCTGTATCTTTCCTTCTTAAAATCCTAGTTTTCTTTCAAACTCAAGTACCTATTGTTCCCCTGAGGTGCTAGTGACTCTTCTGAAATTATCTCCCACTTATTCTCTGTATATCTTGTATATAATACTTAACTACTTCCATATTATCTTCTCCATTAGAACATAAGCTTACTGAATGCAAAGATTGTTTTCATTTTTTATTTTTAGGTTTGAAGAGTATTTGGTGCATATCAAACATTTGATGAATGCTTATTGGTTGTATTGCAAAACAAGATTATAAAAGTGCAAGCAAATTTGTCAGAAGAAAAGTTAAGTAGTAATAATTTGAAAGAACAATATGTTGCATGAAAGAAATATGTTAAAAATAAATGTGAATACATAATTAAAATGAGAAACTAAAACAAATTTAGTATGTGTCAGATGAGGACCAAAAAAGCAGTAGTTGTAAGCATGCTATCAGGCTATGGATAAGAATTGGGACTGGATATAGAGAATTCTATAGAAAATAGAGTTTTGGTATAGAGAAGCTCTGAATAATGAAGCTCCCTTGCCTAATGCAGATTATTACTTTCTTTAAAATGTTAGAAAGTTGCTTAGAAAAGTAAAAGACTAATTTGCAATGGGTCCCAGAGACAGATCTTAAATCCAGTCTTTGAGGTAATAAGATGTCTTTGAGGATAATACTTTATTCATTATATAATAATTGTCTCTCTTTACAATCAGACAAGGAAATGTTAAAAATTCAAAAAAAGTGATAAACAGGTAAAGTATATAATGCTTAAAGCAACCATACACTATGAAACAATATCAGCAATATACATATTTGCATGGAAAGTTATAGCATCTAAATTCACAAGGAAAATGCAACAATTTTATAATTACATAGATTTAAAAAATATCTTTAGGAAACTTTAATGTTACTCTCTCAGACCTTGAAAAATTTAGCAGAATGACAAAGCAAATATATAGACCTAAACCAGTCTGAAAAATTAGAATTGAAAAAAAATATGGCATTTTTCTGAATTGAGGGACTAAAAATATATACATTTCTTAACATCAGGTGGTACCTTTAAAAAGTAGGTAATATGTTATGGCACAGAGAGATTGAAAGTATTAAAAGAAGAAATATTAAACATATTCTTTACAGGCCATATCATAATAACATTAGTAATTAGAACAAAGACCATGAGCAATATATAGATTTAGATATACTAATCATACTTCAGATAATAAGCAGCTCAACAGAAAAGTCATGAAAATATTTAACAATTTGTGAAAGAGAAAAATAACTATGAAACAACATATCAAAATTTCAGGGGTACTGTTCTCAAAGGAAAATTTATTTCTGAAAATATTAAAAAGATAAAATAAAGGATTAATAAATTGAGCATGTGATTAAAAAACCTACAAAATCAATAAATTAGTACCTTAATCTTATCAATATTTAAGGAGTAATTAAGGACTCTCTTCTATAAATTATTTTCAATAATTGAGAAAAAACTACACTAAATTTCCTTTATGAGAGAAAATTTAATAACTAACCCAGGAAAGGAAAAAGCATAGAAAGAGAAATTTGGACCAGTATGACTAATGAATACTTATTTTAAAATGTATTTAAATCCCAAGTTTAAAAAATACAGAATATACATACAAACATATGCATATACGCAAGCAAACAACAAATTATAAAATTATAGAAACGGATGCAGAAAAAGTCTCTGGCAAAATTCAACATTCATTGAAGTTAAGCTAGAAAGTACAGACAAATGAAAAATGTCATATTAATCATGTTTACAAAGTAATTTAATATTTTTATAGTAAATTATTTACACTTCCCCATAGATGGTGATGTATCTATATATAAAACAGCAGTCAAATTGGACATTTGAGTGCCTGCACTTTCTGCTTATATAAGATAGGGAGAGCAAGTTTCCAAAAATAAAATGAGTTTATTACATACAAATAAGCATATATAAAAACATATATATATAAACATATCTATGTATAACAATAGTTACAATTATTTGCAATGTACATAAACTGAAAACTTCCCCAAATTTAGGGGGTATAGCAATCAATATCTTACTATACCATTATTAAATATATATACAAGACAAGAGACCAGTATTATAGATAGAAGGAAAACAATTATTCCTTTTTGTAGATCATATGAAGCTCTACTTAGAATATTTCAGGGTGAAATATTTAAAGAAAAACTGTGATATTAATAGTTTCAACAAGTTATCAAGCCACATAAATCCAAAATATATTAATATTTATGTTCAGCATTTAAAAAAGAATAGAAAATGATGAAAAAATCCATTAAGTATAACTTCAAAAGGCAAAAGGAAAAATGATTGGTTGTTAATCTACCAAGACATACATAAGATATATGTTCTTTTGTGTAAGTATTTGTGTGTGTGTACGTGTGTTTAGAGTACACTTTACAGGATGAAAGGAAAACTAAATATTTGTATAGCTCTTCAATGTCCATATTTGGGCAAAATCAATGTAATAAAATAATTTTATTATTTAAGTTAATTTATATATTTAGGACTATATCCAATGGCTACAGAAATACTTTATAGAACTAGATGAAATAATAACCAAGTTAATTTGGAGGAACTAAAGCTCTAGAATATCAAAGCAAATAGAGGAGAGAAAATAAGAATGAAGGAATCATCTCATGGCCTGATCAAAATATACTAAATAACAAAAAGTATTTGGTATAATATAAAAGTACGTAAGTGGAGTGCCTAGATAGGAAGAATTAGAAATAATCAATCTCAAAAGACCATTGTTCTACTAACCGAGAGCTTAATCTACTTATGAAGAACTTTTTTGGGGGCAAATACTGTTAGGCAGAAACTGGGTTTTTGCTAACACTTCATAATGTATGCAACCATCAACATGAATGGATACCAATTTAAATATAAAAGATCAATCCTACAAAAATGAAAAAAAGAACAAGACTAAATACCTTTCACAACTATGGTAAGGGGAAGAGTTTTTAACTAAATAATAGATAAAGGAAATTATAAAAGAAAGAAAAACTAGATAATTTCCATAGTTTGTAATTAAAATGCTTTTGCATGAATAAAATTCATGCCACTGGTAGAAAAGAGTAAACTGTCCAATAGGGAAAAAATCTTTCTTTGCTCATTGTCTGATATCTAAGATAAATAGGAAATTAATACAAATATAGAAGATGAAGAGTCATTCCTCAGTGGTCAAAATAATTAAGCAAATAGTTCTCCAAAGAATAGCAAAATATTAACATAACTTGAAAGAATCCTCCAAATCATTAATAGTAAAGAAAATGAAATTCAGAATAACTCAGATGTTTCAAACCATACCCAGAAAATTGGAAATATGTCAAGAGATAGAAATAATCAACATAGTAGAGACTGTGTGAAGATAGGCACACTAATACATTATTGTTTAATTGTGAATTTGTCTTATCATTTTGGAAAACAATTTGAAATAATGCTAAAAAGTGATTAAAATGTGCATGTCTGTTTCAACAGATTTTACTGTGAAGAATATACCCCAGTATTGTAAAAAATAGAAAGATCACCATCAAAATAGCTACAGGAAGAATTTTTTTTTATAACAAAGAACTGGAAACAAAGTTGGCTGACCATAAATAAATAACTTTTAAAAATCTATTAAGCACTTTTTAAATGGAAGAGACAACACATTTAGGATAGCGGTTGCCAGTATGGAAAGAATGGCTAGGGAATTGCAGATTTTGCATAGAATCACAGAGCAATTTATTGCCACATGATTTCTGGTACCAGTGGTAGTTTTAATTGGATTACTATTCATAGAGCAAGAAATAAAAAGAAGAGACTGGGGGTGATAGGGCAGATGACAAAATACTAATCAATTGGGGCATGGATTATGATACAGAAATTTAAAAGAATATCACTATGTCACAAGAAATAATACATAGGACACATTCCTATGTGTGTGTGTTTTATGTGAAGGTTTATATAAAAACAAAGTGAAGTAATAGAAGCACACACAATAATTAGATGTAAATAATAACAACAAATATGAATGGTGTAAATGTGGCAGAAGAGTTTGGTCTTGAAAAATAGTTAAGAATTTTTTGGATTGGTAAGCAAGAGAAGTAAGAAGATGTAAATATGGCAAGGTTGTGGTGCTGAAAGTACAGAAATAAAGACGAAGGTAAAACAATAATTGTTGGCTATCTAATCATTTTGCACTATTTATTTACCAATTGAGTCTATGCTAAAAGCAAGCACAGATTTTATACATACTTATCTAAGTATATTTTTGCTTTGGTCTAAAGTTGCTAAAAGAAAATTATGCTATGGTCATGTGGTTACAGATCATCAGAATATACCAAATTCAAGAGATGACAGTTATTGTGGGAACTCAAAGGTAATTTTAATCAACAACATCTACCAATCCACATGCTTCCTTGACAATAAATCATTCTTTAGAGAGAGAGGTATAGTTAAGGTCAGTGATGTCCTGGTAACTATTGAGAACATTCTGCTTCCTTGGGACTTCCACTTTATCAGTGCTGAACAATCTATTAGGACTCCTCTATAAATGGCAAAAAAAGTGCTGCCTGATAGTTAAACTAATGACAAAATTCTCTAAGTAATTAAATACCCCAGATCAGTTCCTCAAACATCATCCTCTCATTTAGCAGATTGCTCTTTGAAAAATTCTGAAAAAAATATATTATCCAAAAAATATCTTGTATACCTATAACTTGTCTCTAACAATTGTTTACCCTGAGAATGGATATGAATAGGTATTACAGAATAAAGCTCTATTGATAGGTCTATTAGGTGTATGCACCAGTCATTGTGTTTTAAAGTACACCAAAGTACACAATAAACAAGTCTGTAAGAGAAGTGACATTCTGTAATTACCTCTTCCTATCAAAAGAAAAACAATTCACAGAAATTTAATTAATACAGCAAGAGTCTATTTCCTATCTTAATTCTATCTTAATTGCAAAAGCAAATCAATTAGGATCAACAAGAACTAGTGCAGCCCCTGTGCTGTTTTAAGTTTCACCTAACAATTCCTTAGTCAGTACGATCAATATATAGAAGTGCTTAATAGACGGTGAATTGAATTTAATCATGAACATACCTTCTGAAGTTGTATATACTACCTTTACCATCAGTGCCCCCACGAAGCAAGCAAATCCATTAAATAGAGCCAAAAAATTCATGGAGATTCCTCTGACTCTACTTGGTATGAACCTATATGATATTATGGAACCTTAGGGAAGCAAGAGAAAGGCAGAGTTCAGAAAAATCTGCACCACAAAATGCAGTTTCAGATATTGCCTAAATTCTATTGTTTTAAATTCCAGATAAAATATTATGGTGGTGCAGTGGTATAGGGTTGGTGTGTCAAAATGAGTAGCAGTGTATGTGAAGTTTACTAGTAAGTAGTAATTACTTAACTGTTATTTGTCAATGTCTACAAAGATTAAAATTCAGCAGAGTATAATTTTGTCAGGCTATGAAAAGTGGGCTAAAATAGGAATCTTATAATATTCAGGAAATCTCCCCACAATTTGTTAAAATGATAATTTTTGCTACATTTATATACTGAGGTAGGCAATCTTTTGTGCCCCATTTTAGTATAAGCATGCTGGGATTCTGTTTACGTTAATTTGAATATAGAAATTTAATCTTTCTTACAAAATTAAATCAATCAATTTTTTTGAGACTCTACTGCGTGCAAGGCACTGTGTCAGACTTTAGATTGTTGTTGCTTTTTAAAAAATTGTTGAGCTAACTGTTCATCTAGAGTTAGTGTAGAGCAATAGGGCCACAATGAATCTTTGAAATGATTCCTTTCTCTCTACATTATTATTAAAATAATTGTGTGCATCTCAGTCTCACAAGTCTAGGAAGGAAAATGAAAATAAAAGGTTGAAATACTATTCTCCCCTGGCTCCTATTTTCAGAAAATGATTGCTTTTAATCTCTTTCTCCCTGTAGTTATGGTCCTGTAGTTATGACCTTTTCTTGATCAAGACTAGATGAAGCAGTCCATAGACTTGGAATCAAAGGATCAGAGTTCAAATTCTGTCTAAATGTAAGCTATTTACTTGCTCTTTTTTCACTGACTATTCACGATTGAGAATCTAAATACATCACAAAGAAACAAGAACTGTTCAAGATTTTGTATAAACAGTAAGACACTTTAAAGTACAAGAGAATTAACTGTAAGTAACAAAAGAAAAGAAATGAAAAATCTCAAGAGTATATGTTTGCCATTGCTAGAAAGGGGATGGAGTTAAATTGCAATTTTTTTGGTGTGGATTTTGAACAGTTAGAGACCACCAAGAGGGAAAACTTAACAATTACTCAAGGAATATTCATTAAATGTTTTCCATGAGCTAGATACCATGCTAAAGACTCATAATAGAAATATAAGCAAAAAAGAAAGATACTCCTTCTTCTCAAAGAACTTATACTGGAATGGGGGGTGGGATGGGGGAAAGGAGGAAGACAAATATAAAAAGGAATCAATAATTTGTTATTTAATCTTTTTTAAGTCATATTTGACTTTCTGTGACATCATTTTAGATTTTCTTGTTAAAGACATTGGAGCAGTTTGCCATTTTTTTTCTCCTATTTATTTTACAAAGGAGAATACTGAGGCAAACAGGATTAAGTGAGTTGCCCAGGGTCTCTCAGCCAGTGTGGTCAGAGCCCAGATTTGAACTCAGGAAGATGAGTCTTCCTGATTCCAGGTCTGATACTTTATCCAATTAGATGCCTTCACTTAATACTACTGTAAATATATTTTATTGATAATGATGAGTGATGATGTAAAATCACATTAAGAAATGACATACAAATTTAAGGCAATTTTGTACAGTAGCTTTTCAAATGATGGCAGAAAGCCTGAGTCTAAATTTTAGTTTTGTATAAAGAATGTATATATAAGACAAGCTATAAAAGGTCAAAGAAGTTTTGGGGGAAAATGATTATTAAAAGAAGAAATCTTGTTTATGGACTTTACTATCTATAAATGTAGGAATACAAATAATTGTCTAAATAGTCCTATTTCTTTCATTGTGAAAAAAGTAGGATTTTTAGTCCATTATTACTCTGTTAGTTAATTATTAATTGGCACTTTTCTCTTGCTAGAATTTCTAGTACAATATAATTCATTAACACATTTTGCTAGCTCTCAGCCTACTGCATAATCCCTCTTCCATGCCACTTTAGTAGTTTTGAAAGTGTCTTGTTCCCTTTTATAGTACTTAGCTTTTTAAGACCAAAAATCTCTATTTTGATCCTTTCCATATCTCTTCCTTCATGTTCTATTTTTCAAACTAAGTGATTATCAGACTGATCATTTTTAGGACCAAAGATATTTCCTTTGTCTCAGCCTCTTAACTGCAGGCATGAAACAAATCAACCATTATTCAAAATTCTTTATTTTGCTACTAAATTACACATAATCTATGCATAAGCATTAAAAACAAATTTGAATTCTACTCCACCTGTCAATAATTGCTAAAATGTGTCTACAAGTGGGGCTGACTACTAACACACAGATGTTTTGTTACAATATAATCAGAATAAACAAAACATGATATTATAACAATCTTTTTGAAGTACCTGATATTGAAAGCCCTGGAAATTTCATGAGCTCTTGCAAGGTGATGAAGATCTTTCCCTAACCAAAATTTAGAACTGAGGCATAGGCTTAGCTGCTGATAGATATGCATAATAAAGACAGGAATGGGTGTCTAAGTAAATGGATAATATTGATTTTGCCTCCTTACTTACCTTTAGCTCTGGTGCAAATTCATTTATACAATAGACCAAAAGTATTTGGGAGCATTTCGCCATGTTAGATCATTATTTGCAACAGACTCATTTGACTTCCCAGAAAGACATAAGGGAGTAAAAAATAAATATCTAGTATTAGCCTGGGAATACTCTGTCTGGTTTTTGTTACTGAGTGTGGTGGTAATAATGAAAGACTTATGAATCTGCCCTCATCAAGAAGGACTATGGATGAGGCTGAAAAATAGGTAAAGGCAGAAAGCCACGAGAGCAACATACCATTAGAGACTATTTACATAGTGTTTGACTAGACCAGTAGAAATCAGCAAAGCAATGTTCCCTGTAAAAATACCACAACCAGAGGGAAAGTCCAGTGAGATGAATGTGATGTTGTTATTCAAAGATATTGATATTCCTACATTATCAAAAGAATAAATTGCTTTTTCATACACAATTCTTATATATGAGTCCCTAGTTTATGATCCTAATGAATGATAGCTTTCTTCAATGATGGTGTACATATTTATGGGAAAATGTACTCTACATTTATACAGGGAGTGCAATATTGTGTATCATCTTATTATGTCATTCAATGCTATTGCTTTCAATTAATAGTATCCCCTGAGTGACTAAAGATAAAGTAAGCACATAAATGGAGCTTGGGAGTTCTCTTTTTGAGTAGAATGAACTCTCAGAGTACTGTCAATCTAAGTTAGCTATTTTGGAAATAATAAAAGGGTATCTGTGTACTGTACTCTCATTGTTCTTAATAAATGTTATAAACTTTGTTATCTTTTTTAACATTCTAGTAGGCCACTGATGAATTCTGACAATTTGAATAAGATTGAGGGCTTTAGAAGAGATGGCCTCCTCTCCATCTAGTCATCTCACAGAAATGATCTCCACTGTATCAAACTGAGAGAATAGTCTTCTATCATAGACAAAGGTCAGGGCTTTCTTGATTTAAAACCATTGACCCTGAGATGGGGGACACTTCTCTATTCATTTAAGAAGAATCAGATTCTTTGTTGGATGTGTTGGCAGTTTTCAACATGGATAAGCATTGTATCATCTTCCAGTATCCAACATGAATAGGACTGCATCTTCTTTAATGAGGCAGAATTGAGAATAGATACAATACTCAGCTTGATCTGACCAGAAATAGGAGAACTTCTGGATTTTGATCCTTCCTATTATTTTCTTTCCTTATAGCTATGAAGAGAGCAGGAATCTGTTCATTGCAGTTCTTATTTGTTTTAATTCTGCCTGTTAGCTGAAAAAGAAGAAAAATCTTTTGGCTCCACTCTTGCTGAACTGTGGGTACTAATCACCAACCCTATATCCCTTCTACCATATATTTTCTTTATTCATACTGAATGTTGTTGGAGAAGATAACTATGCTAATAGTCTACTACAAATGATTGTTATTTAACCTCAAATTGGCCCTCACCACTACCAAGCAAAACTTTTGTTTTTCCTTTTTTGGTTTTCTATACCAATTCCTCAAGCCCCAAGTGACCCCATTTTAGATTTTCTTTTCCTTAAGTCTCAAGTCTTCTCTCTCTCCCTTTCTCAGCTTTGGTAGATTCTTTTATTGAGAAAATTAAGACCATCTGCTCTCCCTTTTCTCTTATGTATGGTGAAGAGGCGGGCTTTCTCATTGCTAAAGCAAATCCCTATTCCTTGGCCCTGATATTACTTACAAATGAACATAATGGTGATGGTGATGGTGTGTGTGTGTGTGAACATATTAATATTGAATTTAGTATGAACACTTTATCAATTTATCTCTCTGCAGTTCACTATAGTTCAGAACTCCTCTACCCAAGAGATCTGTTAGCCTCAGTCTACTTGTAGCAGGAATGACAGTTGTGCATCAAGGTGTGATCACATCTTGAAAGTCAAACATTTAATTCAAAAATATGAACAATTTAGATAACCAAACTATTCTAGATTTTTTCTTGAGTTAAAATTTGAATTTTTATTGGCTTTCTGATATGTTACTGATTCCATTCCAGAGTTGTTAATAACACTGAATTATCTGGATATAATATTTATTTCTTTTAGGCTTGTTTGTGAGAAAGCACAAAAAGATAGTGATCCTCAAAAGCAGAATGCCTCCTTCAAAAGATTTTTATTTCCTTGTTGAACATCTGGCCTAATGATTATTGTTTTGATTCAGTTAGTATAGCTTCCATTCCACATAGTTTTGATGGCCTCAATTATTATTCTATATGTGACAAAGAAATAAAAGTAAATTAGATACTTTTAAATATAGGTGATACACAGGTTTGCTCAAAATTGTGGAAAACAGGATGTAAAGAAACAACAATTTAAACCATTTTTATTAGGTTGATATTTTTCATGAAATAAATTCAATAGATCCTAATATTGACACTTCTACTTACAGGCTGGATTGACTAGCGCTTCAGCCACACCAAGTAAAATGTACTGAGGGACCAGTTGGAGACAAGACATGGAAGAAACTGGAAGAATTTTGCCAGAAAGAATCTGCTCCACCAGAGGGAAGTTTTTTCTATGTATCTCGGAGAAGCCAGCTCCCATCACAGACAATGCAGCAGAAAAATTACCAGCAACTGAAAGAAATAAAAAAAAAATTAAAAATAAAAATTCTTGGAAAAAAGATGAACTAACAAGTAATAATGCTTCTTATAACAAAAATGCTTCAAATCACTAACAATAAGAAATTTGTATTAAAGTAGCTTTGAGGTTTTCCTACATACTTAACAGACTGGCAAAAATGAAAAAAAGAGGAAAACGACAAAAGCTAGAGGGGCCATCAGAAAACAGGCCCATATTAATGTTATTGGAATTACAAATCGGTGTATCTCTTCTGGAAAACAATTTGGAGGTAGGGTCCAAATGTCACTAAACTCTGTGTGCCATTTGATCCTGTGATATCACTATTAGATATGTACCCCAAATAAGTCAAAGATAGAGAATAAGGTTCATATGTACCAATATATTTGCAGCGGCTCTTTTTGTTATAGCAAAGAACTGGAAAGAAGGTATCCATTAATTGGGAATGGTTGAACAAATCATGGCATATGAACATAATGGAAAAGTTTTATGCTTTAAGAAATGGTTAAAGGGAATAGGTTCAGGAAAAAATTGGGAATTTTTTAATGAACTTAGAATAAAATGAGTTGAATCAGAAGTACATTATACAATAATTAAAACAATTTAAAGACAAACAACATTGAAAGCCTTAAGAGGTCTAATTAATATGGTAACTAAGCTATGATCTCAGAGGACTGATGATAATCAGTGCTATCTACCTATACTACCACACCATTCAAGATGCAGAATACAATAAAATGTTGAACATGGGCAATGTGAGAATTTGTTTTTCTTGACTATACATATTTGTTTTAAGGGCTTAATTTTTTTTTAATTGGAGGTGGTAGGAAATGAAAAGAAATGCTTGATAATTAAAAAAAAGGTAAATAAATAAAAAATGAGGTGGATTAATTTTAAAAAGTATGTCATCTCAAAAATAGTTTCTTGGAAAATAAAATAAGCTAATGAAAGATCAGTTTTTTACTTTGATAATTACATGTATGCCCATATACACACACTCAAGTATACATTTTGCTACTCAAATTGTAAAATGTCTAAGAAATCTAATGTGCTTTTGAGGATTTATAATAAAAATTCTCATTCATATAGGGGTTTAGAGTTATAAGGGATACATTTTATCTCATGATACAATAACCCTCTGACTGGAGTATATTGGATAATATTATCTCTGTTTTACAAAGAGGAGGAAGTTGAAGCATTTTTTTCCTCTTCTGAGCACCCCCACATCTCTACCAAGGAGGTAAAGAGGTTTGACACATCAGAAAAAAACATCCCCTCTTCTGAATAGCTGCAACTCTGCCTTGAGAGAAATGAGGACTCCTATCCAATTGGAAATGTTCCCAACCACCCCTGGGAGTTCTTAACCCTTAATCTAAACAAACCCTGGTGATCCAATCCTAATAATGGTTCTGGAAACTACAGGATTCTTTTGACTTCAAATTTCATCTTCTTTTCCTCCCCTTTAATTAATTTCTTATGATTATTTCATAATTTTGTAATATTCTAAAGCATTCACAGCTGACAATTCCCCAGTATTGTTGTTACTTTGTACATAGTACATTCTACTTTGCACCAACTCTTGTAAGTCCTTCCAGGTTTTTCCAAGAGCATCCTGCTCATCATTTCTTATAGCACAATAGTATCTCATCAACTAACGTACTACAAATTGTTCAGCCATTGCCTAATTGATGGACACTCTCTCAATTTCCAATTCCCTGCCCCCATAAAAAGGCTGCTATATGAATATTTTTCTACATAGAGGTTCTTAACTTTTAAAAAAATCTCTTTTGGGATATGGACCTAGCAGTGGTATTGCTAGATCAAAGAGTATATGTATTGTTTTAAAGTCCTCTGAGCATAGTTCGAAATTGCTCTACAGAATGATTGAATCAGTTCACAATTCCACTTACATTGTATTAATGTGTCATTTTGCCCATATCTCCTCCACTATCTGTTATTTTACTTTTGTGTCCTATTAGCTAATCTAATTGATATGAGGCAATATTTCAGAATTGCTTTAATTTGAATTTCTCTAACCTACCATGAATTAGAGCATTTTTTTCAATATGGTATAGATAATTTTATTAATAAATCTGAAAACTATTTATATCCTTTGATCATTTGTCAGTTGAGGAATGGCTCTGATATTTTACAAATTCAACTCAGTTTTCTATATGTTTGACAAATTAGACCTGTATCAGAGAAACTTGCTACAATTTTTTTTTTCAGTTACTATTGCTAACTCCATTTCTCTTTGCTTTTTCCTCCCCCATTTATTCTATACTCTCTCTCCTTTTGCCCTGTCCCCTCTCAAGCATATTCTATGAGAAGTGTAGAATTGGCAACACTCCCCTGCCTCCAAGATTTCTCCATTTCTTGGCATTGTCATCATAGATAAAGTGTTATAATAGAGATAATATAATTATTACACAAATTAAGGAAAAGAAAATTCTGAAGTTAAAAAAAATCTTATTTCTATCTTAAATTTGGCCACTAAATTATCACAGAATCCTTTTGCTAAAAGACGTAAATTTGGTGACTATCTCTCTCTCTCTGTATCTCTCTCTCTTTGTCTGTCTGTCTTTCTATATTTCTTCCATAACCTACCTGGGAGGTCAAGACAGTATAGTTGAATTGGGTGTCTAAACTTCGGTGCTTGCTCTACTGTACCTTCCTCTTGGACCTGACAGACATTGAACTCAGATGCTAAAGAGAAAAAAAATTCACCCCACTACCTATTCTAAGGACTTTTTTAGAGTGATTAGAAGAAACTGCATTTCAAATTCAACTATTAAAGCAGTTTTCTTTTACTGGTGGATAATTTTCACCTTTTGGAGAAGGCAGAGTTCAAGAGAAGAAGCAAACTATAGAGCAAGTATTTTGAGCTATTGGCTTCTCACTAACCAAAGAAGATTTGGTGGGTGCAATTTTTTTTTCTTTGTGGAAAAGAATAGAGGTTTGGGAAAATATTTGGAGCTTTGTAGAAAAAGAAATATTCCTGCTTCTAGAGAAGCTGAAAAATAGGGGAGAAACAAGAAGATAGTGATTCCATTTCAAAGTCTTGGATAAAATGGAGGCACATTGAAATAGTATCTTTAATCAAGAACAAGTTTGCATAAGCAGGATAATCTAGAAAAAGAAAAAGAGATTAATAATAAAAATATCTAGATATACTCCTGGACTTAGGAGAGAGAAGCACTTGAGGCAAAATTGAGTCAAGAACGCTGCACAAAAGTGATATCTCAAATATGCATACTTCACAATGCTTTCCTTATATTCTTTACATAGATGAGGTAGACTTCTTCCCCTTAAAAAAATCCTCCTGACATAAGGATTTTCTAATTTTTTATTCCATGTTAAATAATAGTAATAAGATTCATACATTCTTGTTCTACCTCTGAATTTATTGGAATTCTTCCAATAGTTTATTGCAAATAATGCCACTATTGCTTTTAGTTGTATAATTTAAATAGTATTTAAGAAAACCTTACCAAATCTGTGACTCTTAGAATTTTTTTTAATAACTTTTTATTGATAGAACGCATGCCAGGATAATTTTTTACAGCATTATCCCTTGCATTCACTTCTGTGACTCTTAGAATTTTAACATAAATGAGCCCTCAATTTATCAAAAGATTTTTCTGCATTCTTTATATAATCACTATGTTATTTTCTTTTTATCTTATGATAAATTTTCCTAATATTGACTTGAATCTCTGATAAAAATTTGTTTTAGTTATATTTAAAATTTTCCTAATGTATTCAGTATTGTTCTCTGCTAAAGCTGTGTTAAAATTTATATCAATAATAATTTGTGATTTAAAGCTGAAACTGATCTTTGAGTTCAAGCATTTCATTTTGCTAATGATAAAACTGAGGCCTATAGAACTTAATTGATTTGAACACCTGAATTTGCCTAGATCCATTAATATTTCCTTTTCATAGCAGTATTCAACACATAATGTATAGAGTTTATGTTTTATTGTGTCCCATTAGCCAATCTAATTGATATGAGGTAATATTTCAGAATTGCTTTAATTTGAATTTCTCTAACCTACCGTGAATTAGAGCATTTTTTTCAATATGGCTATAGATAATTTTGTTAATAAATCTGAAAACTATTTATATCCTTTGATCATTTGTCAATTGAGGAATGGCTCTGATATTTTATAAATTCAACTCAGTTTTCTATATGTTTGACAAATTAGACTTGTATCAGAGAAACTTGCTTCAATTTTTTTTTCAGTTACTATTGCTAACTGCATTTCTCTCTTTGCTTTTTCCTCCCCATTTATTCTATACTGTCTCCTTTTACCCTGTCCCCTCTCAATTGTTTTGCTTCTGACTATCCCTCCCCCATCTATTCTCCCTTCTATCACTACTTATCTCCTTCTCCTCCTTTTTTCCCAGTAGCTTAAGATAGATTTCTATACCCAATTGACTGTATATTATTCCCTTCAAATCAGTTCTAATGAGAGTAAGGTTCACTCACTCCTGCTTAATTAGCCACCTTGTAAAAGCATTTTCCCCCCTTACCTCTTATATGTGAGATAATTTACCTCTGCCTCTTCTTTTTCCTCTAGTATGTTCCTCTCTCACCCCTTAATTTTATTTTTTTAGATACTATTCCTTTATATTCAACCCTGTGCCTTCTGTCTATATATACTCGTAACTGCCCTAACAATGAGAAAGTTCTTATTAGTTAAAAATATCATCTTCCCATTTAGGAATGTAAGTAGTTTAATTTTATTAAGTTCTTTGTGATTACCCTTTTCTGTTTACCTTTTTCTGCTTCTCTAGAATCCTGTATTTAAAAGTCAAATTTTCTATTCAGTTTTTGTCTTCTCATAAAGAATGCTTGAAAGTCCTCTATTTTGTTGAATATCTCTCTCCCCCCCCCCCCCCAGAAGTATTATACTCTTGCTTGTAATCCTAGCTCCTTTGCACTCCAAACTATCACATTCCAAGCCCTTCTATTCTCAAATGTAGAAGCTGCTAAATCTTTGTGTTATCCTGACTGGTGCCATAATACTTGAATTACTTCTTTCTGGTGGCTTATAACATTTTCTTCTTGACTTTTATAGCTCTGGAATTTAGCTAGAAAATTCTTGGGAATTTTCATTTTGGGATCATTTTGGGATTCTTTCAACTATTATTTTGTCCTCTGGTTCTAGAATATCAGGACAATCTTTCCTGATAATTTCTTGAAAAATGATGTTTAGGCTCTTTTTTGAAGATGGCTTTCAGGCAGTCCAATAATTTTTTAAGTGATCTCTGCTAGGTCTATTTTCAAAGTCAGTTGTTTCTTCAATGAGATAATTTCACATTGTAGTCTATTTTTTCATTCTTTTGGTTTTGTTTTATTATTTCTTGGTTGCTCACAAAGTCATTAGCTTCTATTTACTCGATTCTAATTTTAAGGAATTGTTTTCTTTGTTGAGCTTTTGTGTCTCCTTTTCCATTTGACCAATTTTACTTTTTAACAAGTTTTTGCAGCTGTTTTCAGAGATACTTCTAGGGACTTGTCAGTTTTCCATTCTTTCAAGGTAGTATGGGCTAAAAAGAGGTGTTTACCACTTTCATGGCCTTTGCTCTAGTCTATGAGTGACCATAAATACTCTTTTTTTTTTCTGCCCTGGAAGTGTGAGGAGTTTCCTTTCTTCATTGTAGCTGTAAACTCTAGCGTACTAGTGATCCTCTTGGTCCTGAGACCACCTCTCAGGACTGCAACTGAGATCCAAGTGTTAGAAAAACTCTATTGCTTTTGTACTTGCCTTAGTACTAGCAAAGAGTTCCCTGTAAGGTCCTTCTGACCAGTTGTTCAACTCCTTACCATCTGTGAGCTGAGAGTTCTGGAAATAGCTACTGTCACTGCTGATTCAGTGACTACCAGGTCCTGCTTCTAGTTTTCTGGTCCAAGGCTCTACTGGCACAACCTATACTGGATTGTGTCTCACATTGGGGCAACAGACCTTTCCTGCTGACCTTCTAAGTTGTCTTGTTTTGGAAAATTGTTTTACTTTGTGTTTTTGTACATTTTACCATTCTAGAATTTGTTTATAGTCATTATTTAAAAGTATTTGGAAGCATTTAGAGTAGGGCTCAATTGAATTACTGCCTTTATTTCACAATCTTGGTTCAGACCCAACTTTTTAAAAATAACAAACTTCTCATCATCATGGATGGTGAAGCCACCACACATGCAATCTAATTCTTGATTGTTGATGTGTTTTTAAAGGAAGTGGAAATTTCACTGAAGAAAATAAAGAGGGGCAACTAGTTGGTAGAGTGGATAGAGCACCAAACCTGAAGGCAGGAAGACCTGAGTTCAAATCTGAACTCAAACATTTAAACATTTCCTGACTGTGTGCAAGTCACTTAACCCCAAATGCCTCAGCAAAGAAAGAAAGAAAGAAAAAAAAAACTGAACTAGACCAAATATCCAAAGGAGGAATCTATATCAGAGAAAAATAATTCTGAGGGAATTGAGAGATGAAGGATGAGAAAAAATGCATGTCAATATCAAAGGCACTGAAAAAATCCCAGGTCTTATCACTCACTCAATCAATAAATATTTATTAAGTGTCTATTATATATTACTGGTTTAGATTGATGGCTCATTAGAGAGAGTACTGAAACTGGAGTTAGGAGGATCAGAGTTCAAATCCAGCTTTAGATTTTTACTTTGTGACTCTAGGCAAGTCCTTAACCTCTATTTGTCTTAATCCACTGGAGATGAAATAACAAATCGCTACAGTATCTTTGCCAAGAAAACCTAATGGACAGCATTGCCATATTAGGGCGCACAGGATCACTAAGAGTTGGATAGACTGAACAACAAAAAAATATATATTATTATTCAAAGGCAACTGAGAAAACATCAACAATGGCCAACTTTCATATTTATTTTCCACATTTATATAAAATACTTATGAAAACAATTTACACAAAATTTGACAAATTCCAAAGTGAAACAGGATTATGCAGAGATAATGATTTTCTTCAGATGTTTTTCTTTGTGTGGCATTGTGATGATTGGATCAAGTCCTAGAATATTACAGAATATATGGAACTGTAATCAAGAAGACCTGAATTTTGATCCTACCTCAAACACTTCCTAGCTGTGTGACTAACAAATCACTTTACCTCTGTTTACTTTGGTTTCCTCATCTATAAAATAGAAATAATAATAGCAACTACTTCCCAAGGTAGTTATGAGAATAAAATGAAATAGTTGTAAAGGATTTTGCAAACCTCAAATTCTATATAAAACCTAACTATTATTGTTATTATTTCATATATCATGAATTTGGCTTAGCTATCCACATGGAAAAAAATGGGAGAAGACTGCTTATTGAATAGACTAATGGTCTCCAAATGTCTTGATCTTGTAACTATTAGTAAATAAAAATTGTAGCTTTGCCCTTTATGTCTACACCCATATAATATATATCTATATGTGTGTGTTTGTGTATATGTATAATTGTATATAGGGACTGCTATTTATGTTATATATCTATAAAACTTACAAATACAAATTAAAGTGATACAATAAAAATAAAATATTTTAAAGTAAATCCTAATTTATTTATCTATGGCACAAAACCCTTTCTTATATCTAGTAAATCCATTAATGATATTAATATTTCAGAAATTGCAATGTGTTTAAATGTTTCATCATTTTAAAAAATCATAGTTTAATGTTTTGTGAAATAGTGATTCAAAGATCTGGTTCCAAGTTCAATTTATTTTGTAACTACATTTTAATGACTGAAAATGATTTCTTACAAAAATACATAGATTGAAATGAAAGACATGCTTAGTTGATTGAACTGATACTTATTTTCAGTCTCATACACTAATTATGCAAAGGATTTGTTGTTGTTGTTGAAATTTGACTCGAAATTTCCATTTTCTTTGATGCTAATAAGTTATTCTTGCAAATAATCCAAAGTTTTAATAGATTTATATTTTTAAACAGATTTTAACAGTGAAATTTTTAACTTGGAAAACTTTTAATTTAAATAGGTTATAAAGTTCTGCTTCCAAGTATTTAATAGTTGACACATATAAATTTTTGGCAACTCAAGCTTCATTTTTAAATGTCTTGCTAATTGTGATGGTTTCATAATGCCTGGCAAGATTCATTATTAATATAGAGGGTACAGATACATGTTCCATTTTTTTATATATGATTTTTTTTGTGGCTGTCTTTTTGTCTTATTAGATCATCATTGTTTTTAAATTACAATGGAAGTAATAAAAGAAAGGCTGAACCTTCTATTGTTTACCTATATTTGCATTACTACTATTAACTTCATTCTTTGTTGTTTTGTTTTGTTTTTACAACAATCTAAAAACACGTTCAGTTCAGCAAAAACTGGATAATATAAAGTGCAAATTTATTTAACTGGTCATAAGTAACTAAAAACAAATGAACAAAAAGAGGCACTCTCTGCTTCATTGTACTGTGTAACTCTATACACTATTCCTTATTCACTCTAGGTGACAAGTGAGCATTAGAGTGTGATGATGCCCGTGTCAATCTATATATGAAATATTGATACAACTTACTTATTTTGTTTTTAAGATAATAAATACATATAATTATGCATCTTATTTTTCCCCTTTACCCTGATAGAGCATTTTATCTTAATAGATTTACATATTCCCTACTTTGGAATCCACTGATATAGAAGCTGATATTGGGAAAAATCCTGTAGTTTTCATTTATTAGAATATATATCTTGAATAGAATTAATAGGAAGAAGAGAATTAGTTGAATTGCCTTTAGAAATTTACAAAGTTTTTTTTTAATGGTTTCAAATTTCTCCCAGAAACAGAGGTCCATGTTTTTAATCCCAATATTCTTCTGGTGATATGGTACAGTGTCAAGTTAACAAATGTTATAGTTTTTAAAGAAATGAAATTAATCACTCAGAAGATAATGGAGAAACATAGTTAACACAAGCAACCTGCCATACATTACATATAAGATGTTATGAAAGAAAAGATATTTAGGATGATATCAAAAATATACAATTAAAAATGATGAACAGGTCACATCAGCAAAAGCAAAGGAAGATTGATGAACATTTTGCTCCATTGGTTTCTTCTTGATGCTACTGATACTAAGATAACTCAAGGAATGTTTATAGAAGCTGGGAAGACTCCTTGTGGTAAATTTATAGGAGGAAATGGGAAGAACAACATAGAATGGGCAGACAGGTGGTGATCTGTATTGTTGGAGGGCATAGCTATATTGATGAAATCATAGGATTAATAGAGAGTTAGAAGTATAAATTCCTCTTTTGACATTTGGTGGCTTATATATTCATACTTATATAAAGTTATATCTAAAATGGATATGCCCTTCAGCAATGCATATCACTACCAATCATGTCTGTTCATTCTATGTAACTTATAAAAACAAATTAGAATAACATAAAAAATATGAAATACTTTAAAATAATTTTTATTTTATTTATCAATGGGATTTAACTTTTTGATTCAACTAAAACAATTATTGATATTGTTAGAAAAAAGTAATGTTTTATTGTCTTTTAAAATCTGAGTTTGACATTTTGGGATATAATGCTAAGTTTAGTTAACTAGATTTTAATGACCAAAAATAATTATTCCTAAAAATACATAGATCCAAATGAAAGATGTGCATCATTGATTGCTTGATATTACAAATAGATGTAGATGTAGTCAAATTAAATTCTGTTATTTAAATTTTTTTCCTCCAATTTTAAGTCAGGATTTAGTCCTTACCATTTGTTTATTTTATTCTAATCTCATCCTGGTTTCCTCTTATAGAAATTCTCTCTCTCTCTCTCTCTCTCTCTCTCTCTCTCTCTCTCTCTCTCTCTCTCTCTCTCTGTCTCTCTATCTCTCTGTCTCCATCTTGCTCTGTCTCTCTGTCTCTCTGTGTGTCTCTTTTTCTCATCTCATCTCAAAACCCCAGCTCAAGGTGAGAGATCTAATATTCTTCAGTGAACAATAAGAAGGAACCAGCTTTACATTTGCCCCACTGTCTATTCCTTCTGTTCTTTTTCCTTATCCAAATAATGTTCCTTTGCAATTTTTTTCTTCCAAAAATATTGGTTCATTCATTAATGAATATAGATTAATGTATGCAAAATATTCTTATGTCTTTTCTTTGTATCCTTATTACTTAGCACAATGCTAATTGGTTGATTTTGACTCTGATATTTGTGGAGCAAAATAATATTATTTGCTTCTTAAAATATCATATTTCAATTTTCTATTTGCTTTCTGAAGTATTATCTTGGACAATCTGGATTGTTTTTTTCTTTTTAAGTGAATAACTTTTTCTTGGCTTCCTGCAATACTTGCTGCTCAGTGCTCTTTTTCTAAATTTGTCCCCAATAATTTTTAGTGACTTAAACTTGGGGTTTCCATCATCCCACATTATGCTTTTTGGTTCCATTCTAGAAGTTTTCATTGGCCTCAATATATTTGGGATTATCAGGTAGCTTATCTGTCATGATTTAGAGTATTTTAAAATAGAAACATATATACATATACATATACATGCATGTACACACACACACACACACACACACACACACACAAATTTCCAGAAGTAAATTGTACTTACTAATGCATATTGACAGTGGTAATCCACCCATCTTTAGAGGAAATAGGGAAGTGCTGATACACTCAAGAAAAGGAGCAAGAATTAATAGAGGTATGATGCTTATCACATTCATTGCTGCAATTGGCAGAAGAAACCCATTCAAATTCAAGTTGGAATTCATAGTCTGCAGATAATATCCTGAAGGAATCTGAATTTGGGAAAGGGGAAAAAATTCTTTCTTAAAATAGCAACAGCTTCAGAGAAAGTCTTTTATATATTCTCCCAGTGAACATTATTTTATTGACCTAAGCATCTGTGAAAGACCAATGTAAGAATCCTCATCTTTTTAATAGTCTTAATTCTGAAGTAATAAAGCTTTTCTAAATCTATGGTAGGAGAAGTTCTGTTCACTCATTATACAGTAGTAATATAGATCATGGAAAATTATTTGTAAAACCTATCTATCTCCATAATTTTCTCTGTTGAGTATGTATGCCAGCCAGAATGTGTCCTTTCTAGGTTGAGAAGTAAGAAATGAGATCCTTTAGGTTTTGAATTAGAAGAAGCTTTTCTTCCTCCAACAATGAGTAGGAACCACTTAAAAAAGTGTCATTGTTGCTTTTATCTACATCCTTCATCATAAGGTATTCATAGCCGTATCATGATCAATGACAAAATCGCCAGGGATTTTTATTTTTTTATTTTATTTTTTATTTTTGTTTTGTTTTGTTTTTGCTTTTGCAAGGCAGACAGAGATTGGTAGACACATTTTTGAAATTGTTAGTCACTGATTTATGCATTCAGCTATTCACTAAAGGCCTTAAAAGTATTACCAATTAAACCTAAGTAATCTAAAAAAAATGGAAAGAAACCAAACATTTTATCTACTTTATGGTTTGTGTGCAAATACTTGGGTGCTATTATCTCTCATTCTAAAAGAAAATTAAGTAAAAGAACTTTATGTCTATAAGCACAAATCCATTAGCATACTGGGAGACTACAAAGAACTCAAATGAAAAAAAAAGTATACATTTAAAAATTGCTATTTTACTTCCTGCAAACTCAATGAAATGTTTGCAGACTGAGAAGAGATTCCAGCCTAATCAATATTTCTAAAGATATTTTTTGTACAACAATATATGGTATATTTTAAGCATATAAAGTTTACAATAAGTAAGTTTATATTTGAAATTCTTATTGGCTCCTCCTCCAGAGTTTAAAGGGAAATGAAATCATGATATCTGCAAATTTTGATTAGAAGATATTCTAAGAGCATTATTTAGAATGGAGCATATATAAAGGAAGAGCAATGTGAAATAAATAAAATATAGTAAGAAATCCACCTCTACATGGACTATCCTTAACTTAACACAAGAAGCAGTTATAAAGTGTCTTCTTAGATAATTATTTTCTCTTGCCTTCAACTTCTCCATTTACTAAAGGTAAATAAAGATTCATAAGATCATAAATTTGGAGTTAGAAAGTACCTTAGAAACCCAGCCTCCCCTGTTCCCTAATTGATTTATATTGTACCCTTCTGATGTGTCTTCTTTTGTTCTATATCCAGGTTCATGGAATTATTAGGAAAGTAATTAATCTGTTTTTTTTAAAAAAAACACACCTCTATGCCAGAGCCATCCTGATAACACATGAATTAATGCAAAGAAGTTTAAAATAAAATGACAGTTCAATAACATGGAATTGAATGAGATAAGAAGTACTCTTTTCACACCCATTTTCATACAAGTGGTAATTCTAGTCTGTTTCCCAATAGTTCTAATTCATTCCCAATTAACTCTTTTTTGTCTTCCCAACATAGCAAAAGAAGGATATATCATGAGTGATCTGATAAAGTGATCTGAAAAGTATTAGGGAAACTTATATTGGAAGTAAAAAAAAAGTAATTGTTGGCTTCTTTGGGTACAACAACTGTAGTCTAGGGTTCATTGATCCCTTGGTGATGCTTCCCATAGTCTGGGCTAGATGAAGCTGCACATTTTCCTCATCTCTTTCATCTATTCTCTCTAGACTCCCTGGTGAGACTAATAAGCTTTTAAAAACTGTACACTGGCAGTGTGCCTGTCCCCAAAGAGTCCATGCTGAGTGACATGGTCATAGTGTAGAGTCCATGAACAGGTTTCTGTGAATTGTAGTCCAAAGACAATTTCCTTCAATGATTGAGAAGCTTTTTATCCCCAGCATTATGGGAAATAGGTTTTGTACATGTAAATCCATACAGTCCCTCCTTTCAGAATACATAAAATAAGTTAAATATAAATTTTATTTTTATTTAAAATATACTTTATTTTATTCTCATGTTTTCAAAAATGACTGCATTTATTATTTCATTTTATACAGATAAGATCTCCAATAAAGGCACAAATATTGATCAGTGAACAAGGCCATTTATTCACATTAATAACAAAGAGAAGATCACAATACATTAGTTATTTCACAAAATGAACACAGAGAGAGAGTGAGAGGGAGGAAGGGAGAAAGAGAGAAAAACAGAGACAGAGAGACAGAGATAGAGTGAGATAGAGAGTGACAGAAACAGACAAACACCTCAATTTCACCCATGGGGAAGTTCTCTAGAAGAATTTCTATACCACAGGAAGACAAAATATCATGTAATCATTATCTCCTCCTCTGAGAAAAGTCTTATGAAAATATATATATATTGGGTTTTATTCCCCATAGTTGAGGAAATGGAGCTTCAGAGATCTTTCATGGTTGCCCAAATAAGACAATTAAGGGTGAATTCCAAACCCAGCTCTCCTTTTGCTCCACATCTAGTATTCTTGGAAGCTTTTAGTCTGAATTGGAAAAGAGCAAAAGCTTGACCATTAGAAGATGAATCTTTTTCTTGCATACCAACTTCTGAATATTATCCATTAAGATGTAGAGACCTTAAAGTGGAAGTATCACTCACTATTAAAATTAAGGATTCTAAGTGTTCAATTATAGAAATATCTTCAGAATTTTTTTTTTTTGTGAGGCAGGCAGGAACTTATTTTGAAGATTAGGGAACTCTGGAACAAAGATACTCAATTTTTTTTTAATATCTCATAAATGACCAAGAAAGGACAAGCCTCATTTAAAAGGAAATGATTAGGTAAAAGAGATGGTGGACTAATGCTGTATATAAAATATTCTTTTGTGAGAAAAAATTATGAACTAAAATGGGTATGTTGTTAGAAAGCATTTGGGAGAATATTAGCAGGTGAGTGAGAAGGACACATATATACACATATATGTGTATTGGAATATATAGCAGACTGGAAAGAAGAGAGAGATAATAAGTTTTAGAAGTTTATCACAAACTTGGCATGTAAAGAGGATATTATAATAATAGTGAGAGGCTCCAATTATCAAAAAATGAATTTGAACTTCCTTTTTACTAGAAAAAGCACAACCAATGAATTCTAAGTTTACTATAATAATTTCATTTTTCAAATAATAGAAGAAATTGAAGAAAATTATACTTTAGATATGATTTTGAATAAAAAATAGGAAAAGATTGCCAAAGTAGAATAATGAGGAGATTACTCCTTAAAGTTTGTTATGGAGATTTAGAGAAAAGCTGAGCAAATGAGCTGTGCATATTGGATTTGAAAAGAGCACTTTTCAAAACTTAAAAGAGTTTAGAAAAAAGATTGTCTCACAACCTAAAAAAGGAAACTATGTGAAAAGATTGATGTAGATGCAAAAGGAATTGATCAGAATGTATTTTAGGATATGTCTAAAGAATAGACAAGATAGATTTCTAAGAATAAATAACAGAGTAGAATAGTCTTGGTGGAATAATGACGAGAATGCTCAGGCCATCAATAGGTCAAGTTTAGCAAAAAATCCTAAGGATTTTCCAAAATAATTTCTCAAAAGATGTGTTGAGGACAAAGAAAGATCAAAGAAGGGATGAAATGAATTGCACAGTAATAAGGTAATGGAGAAAAGGGAAGAATATTCAACTCCAGTTTTGGCTTAATACTCACTAAGAAGAAGAATGATCTTGTGTTAAGAATTATTCAACAAACACATTTGATGAAGAAATGAAATATAGAGCAAGAACTATTAAGAAAACATTCAGATGCTCTTATTGTGTTCAAATAATCAGTTTTAGGCAAACTGTTTGCCTTGGTTATTAAAGAACTTAAGATCAAATCTTTGGAATCATTCACTGTCAATGTTTTTGAAAGATTTTAGAGAATAGAAAAAGAACAAGACAAGAGATAGGCAGATATGAAAAAGGAGAGAAAAAAATAGTAATTATATTTTAATTAGCTAGTAAAATTCTAGAGATCATTATGAAAGTAAAAAATTTGTAATCATTTAAATAAGAATATATTGTGTACAAGATAAACAAAGGTTCATAAAGAATATGTTATGCCAATTAACTTTATTTTTCTTTTTAACAATGTTACTAGACTGATCATTCAGGAGAAGGTCACATAATATCTGTATTTCAGCAAGGCATTTTACAAGATCTTTCACAATTTTTTTAAGGAGAAGCTATGTATGGACATAGGGTAAATGATAACATAGTTTAAGTAGCAAATTACTATTTACTGGAAATATTAATACCTTGAAGACACATTATTGGGGATGTGGTAGGATAATTCCTCCTCTAGTGTTGTTGAACTTCAAGACCTCTAATGTCCTTTCTTTACTGAGATTCTGGGATTCCCTGATATTAATATTAGTGATATTGAGTTTTTTTGAATTTGAATATAAAAGCCATGTCAAAGACCAATGTGCAGTCACTTTTATAATGTTATGAAGCTAGGAAAAGACTGGAAAGGAAATTTGACCAACTTTTAGTTTTATGATCAAGAAAACTAGATTGAGTCTCATACTTGAAATTTCCTAATGAAATGACTTCCAGAAATTCACTTTGCCTTTATTTTGTTCCACTAAAACTCCTACATATTTTTCAGTTAAGTTATTGCCTAAGTTTGTCTCTTCAATGTTGTATTGATTAAGTTGGGTTTTTTTGGAGGATGAAGATGGAGGAGAGTTGTTATCACAATTACATTTCTTATTATCTTATGTTACATGATTCCCAACAGTAGAGATCTAATTGAATTCTGACTCTTGTACTTATTTAAGATTTAAGTTACAGTAATAGAACTATAATGACCAATGTCAGCTCTAATGACTATTGTAATGACGAGAGTCAATGGCTATTGACTTTGAATGTATGTTGAAATCAACTCCACCATCTCTTCCTTTTATTTATCTCTCTGAGATGAACTTGTGTCTTTTCTTCAATTTAGCTCCAGGCCTTTTATGTCTTTTCCTTTTTATCAAGATTGCTAATATTAATGTACTTCAATTTCTCCAGTAACAATGATCAATGGACAAAAATTAGACATTAATAGTGCTAATAATTAAATTCATGATTTTAGATGTCTAAGATCTTTATACGTCTCTCTTTCCTCTTCTTATAATTCTCACACTGATACTATAGAAGTAGAAACTTATGTTCCTGTCCATTTAATAAATTGCTATTTTTATTCTCCAGCTAGTGGACAGACATTTATGCATGAGCCTTTTAAAACTTTGGCTGGTGCATATGGAATGATATGTTTATATGTTAAGAGCTAGAAGAAACTGAGATACAGAGAAATTGAGTGATTTTTTCAGGGTTACACAGATAAGGAAGTGTCTAAGTTGGAAGTTAAACATAATTCTCCCTGACTCTGAGTGGAACACTCTAACCACTTATGATAGATATTACCCACTTGGAAAAGAGTAAATTTCTAGGTCTATACTTGGTACTATTCTGGCTTAGTCATAAAGCTTGCCAGAAATTATGCTCTATTGTTATACTTCCCAAAAACTAGAGTATCATCTATATGACAAGAGATTTTCAAAGAGGACCTTTATGGAAGTTTTGGATTATACATTACAAATTCTAAGAAAGAAAGATTATTGCTTTCATTTTATTTCTAAGAAAATTGTTTCCTTTAAATGTATATTTTTTGAAAATGCTTCCTTCATTTGTAATAATGTCTTATTGTCTACAAGCAAGGGGTGGGAATACATAATTTCCTCCAGTCTCTTTTAACTCTAATTTTTAAATGTGTTCTGATAATGGGTCTCACAACCAATAATATAACTCACTGGGAAGTAAATAAGAATCAGTTTGGTTGGGTGCCAAGGATTAGTATGATCTAAATATCAGCTATTAACATTATTAGTTCAAAAGATTTATTAAAAACACATCCACTAATCAAAAGGGAAAATGAATAGTATGTTAAAAAAAAATGCTGGCAGCTAAGCTATTGCAAGTAGCAAGGGCTCCTAGCACAACTTTCAAGTGTCTGTTAACTGATTTCAAATGAGAATTATTGTTAAAAGGAATAAAGTTATTATCAGCATGAATCACAGGCACAGAAACCTGTTAACTTAATAATGTGGCAAAAGTACTATTAATCTTTAGTGAAGCAATATTAATATATTGCCTAATCTAAGAAAAGGCTCCAATGTCTTGAAAGCTTGAAATCATTTTGCTTCTGCCTCAAGTACTGAAATCATTCCCTCTTAAAATTTTAAATACTTTTATTTTATATATGCCTCTGAGTATTCTAATATAATTGTTGTCAATAGAGTTTCATTATCACCTTTGAATGTCCAGGAATGTCAAATGCCAACATCATTAATCCTAAAATCAAAATATTTTAAAAATATTTTACTAAAATGAAGGATAGTGATGACTACTAAAATTAAAATACAGAATTAAAAAATTATATGATATCTTCTCCTTCAATACTTCGATCATCTTTGAATGACTTATTTTTCCCATCTTTTGATAAAAGCCAAAGACCCAATCAATCTCATTAGGAAAGTTTCTCTATTTTTCTTAACATGTGGAAGATCACACTGATTCTTTTGAATTTCCTACTCTAACATCATTCTAAATAACTTGCAGGTGGACATTAAATACCAGCAAAAATAAATTTAAAAAAGAACCAGAGTGGAAGAAGTTTAGAATTCAAAGGTCCAGACCAAATTCTGATTTTTTTTTTACTGCATAGATAATTTCATATCTATTAAACTCAGTTTCCTCATTTGTAAAAATGAGAATAAATGTATTTTCCAAATTACTTCACAATGTAGTTGTGATTAAAACACTTATATAAGCTATGAACCACTATACAAATAAGATAGTAATAATCAGTTAATTGATCATTGTTAATCAATTTAAAACATTAATAATGAATTCTAAGTTATACAAGAAAACAATAGAAACTATGCACTGTAGCACCTATCAAGCAGATATCAATTATCTAATAAGATATCAGCTAGTAGCTAAGATTCCCAGGGGCAGCTGGGAGTTTCAGTTCATATAATGCTAGTTTAAATAAGTTGTTCCTTGAAAACTTTGTAACTGTGTGAAATTGAGCAAGTCATTTAGCTTCTGTTTGCCTCAATTTTTCTCATTTGCAAAATAAAGATGATAATAATAGTACTAACTTCCCAATATTGTTGGGAGCATGAAATGAGATAATAATTGTAAAGCACTTAACACATCTACAGCACATAGCAAGTACTATATATTAGCTATTATTTTACACCAGAAACTCATAAACATAATAAATAAATAAGTAGACTACAAATATAAACTTCAAAATATCCTTGTAAATTTATGATACAAACTGTAATGGAATAAAACTACTGACCCCAATTACCCAGAAAATAAAAATTTATGAACATAAAGTTTTAGGATATGATTTATGATAGATATTGACATATCAACTACATATAATCTCACAACTTTATAGAAAGAAAAGTTTTCCAAATATAGAGGCCTACGAGAAGAAGTAAAAATAATGTGGGCACTGATGAGGTGCATATCATCCCTCTTATCCTCTCTGTGAATGGGGTTATCCTAAGACATTTTTACTAAGCAGGAGATGAACTTACATGCCATTTTTCTTATTAAATTACAGAAAGTATCTCTGAAATAGTCTTTAAAATATTATCTATAAAAGAATAGTAGTATTGTAAAAATGTTCATGGACAATTTAATTTTGGATTCAATCTAAAAAAATGAGAATAAGATTAATAATGGAGATAATAATAATAATAATAATGAAAAAAAAACATCAAAGTTTAATTTATCATCCATGCATTGAGGAGTGAAAAGGTTGGGCATAGAGGGGTAGAATATTAAATTAAGAGGTCAACAGAGGTGATTATAGGGGGGAGTTTGCCATGAGTTCACTATGGTAGCAGTGAAGGTCTGACAGAAACGCTGAAACTCTGGTCATGTGGGTTTTACTAATACCATTGATTGGGTAAATAAATAGCCCAATAAATGTTCCTAAGAGACAATGAAATAGACAAGGTAGCTAAAGGCCCTACTGAAAACCATCCTGTAATCAGCTCAACACAGGAGCGTAAAGTTCCCTGACTTCCTTGTATCACCAGACCACTAGTTACGTTAGAATAAAACCAAATAGTAGTAGCTCACTTGCCAAAAATGCATTAGTATAGTGCTGCACACTAAATTAGATAAATCACAGATACACACAAAAAACTGAATAAAGACATGAACTTTATCATTATGAATCACTAATATATCACAAGAACATGGGGAATTGATACTGCCAGTTATAGGCAAGAACATCATATTGTTTTTCTTACCTTGTACCCTAAGTTCCAACTCATATAACAGTGTACTGCCAAAAAGTAAGGGGAAATTACAAAAAAAAATCTTCATGCATAAGTGAAAATTAGGTGAAATAAAAGATGAAACCAAAGGGCAACCAAATCCAAGTGGCGAAAATCACATAATCTGAGAACACTGAAAAATTTTCATCTAAAACAAATTTTATCCAAAAAGTAGTGCATGTCAAAGTCCAAACCAATATTTCTGTATGGTAGGTTGAGGCAGCTAGATAACAGATTTCATAGAGTACTGGACTTAGAGTTAGGAAGACTTAATTTCAAATTTACCATCAGACCCTAGCTGAGTGACCCAAGTCAAGTCTGATTTTTCATATCCACAAAATGGCCAAAGTATTGTTCAAGGTTATCCTCAACACAAAATGAGATGATATTTTAAAAGCCCTTTGTAAGCTTTAACACCAATATGAATGTTGTTGTTTTTATTGTTAATAATAAAAAATAAATGAGCTTTAAAAAAAGATGGACATAACCTGGATTTTAAAAAATCCTTTTGTAGTTTTGATATCATGTATCTAACTAGCAAATCTATGATACCAAAAGAAAAAGCTATATTTGAGAAAGATAGCATTTATTCATATTATCATGAAGAAACACGTTCTCCCAAAATACTTGATGGGAAGTCATAAAAACAATTTAGAATTTACAAATGACAGTATGTGAGGCAATCAATGTCATGGTTAGAACTTAAGGAGGAAAGAAAATGTACTTAAAGAAAAGCATCAAAAAGTGTCATGGAAGAAATGACTTCAGAAAATTGTAGAAGGTCTGTGGAAAGGAGGTGTCAATGTACTTACTCAAAGACAAGCATCAAAAATGCTTCAATATTAGAAAATGATTGAAAGTATGTGGAAATGCATAATTAGCTTATACACATAGCAGGAAGCTATGTTGACCAATTAAAGACAACACAAAAGAAACATGCTTAATGCAATCTGAAAACAGAAACACAGTTGATCCTCATTATCTGTAAATTCACTTACTCACTAAAATTTATTTGCAACCCTAAAATCGGTACTAGCAGTGTAATCTTAGCTATTCATCAGAGGGGCAAAAACTTACATTCCCAGCTGATAGCAGACAAGGTGATCTCCCTTCCTGTTTCAGCTTTCATAATGAAAATGAGTATCCTTTTTCATTTATTGAATGCCACATTTTTTACATATTGGTGCTTTTTTGTTGGTGATTTTGCTTTTTAAAATGGCCCCTAAGCATTGTGCTAAAGTGCTCTGTAATATTCCTAAGCTCAAGAAGGATATGATGTGCCTTACTAAGAAAATACCTGTATTAGATAATCTTCATTCATTCATGAGGTATAGTATTATTAGTTGTGAGTTCAATGTAAAGGAATTAACAATATAGTACATATGGAAAAAAAGGAAGGGGAAATTTGCATATAATTAATTTTTGGAAGAACTGCATTATCTCTCTCTCTCTCTCTTTTTCTCTCTCTCTCTTTTTCTCTCTGAATCAATAGGTGAAAATGTTGTGACTAGAGACTTGCAAGAACATAACCTTATATTCTCCTATGAGCAGTGGCTCACTATTGGCTAATTCAGTATATGTAGTGACTTTATAGAACATAACTATCATAAATGATGAGAATTAGCTGTTTGTCATATTTTCTAGATTCATTTAATAAACAACTGTAAACAAAAGTGAATAGTTTAAAGGTGATATGAAGAGTTAAATCAATTCAAAGACAAAACAAAAATATTGAACAATTAAACTTTACTACAGGATATTGAGGAACAAAGAAATAAAAGGAAAGGGGATTGTGTGCTAAAGGAAGATATGAAAAATTTCTGGTCACTTATAAGATCAAGAAATCTAGCACAATAAAAGGGCAAGTTAGATCAAATGTGAAATAGAAAATGCATGCATCAATATGATGAATTACACAACAGTTTTGTGAAGGGAAATGACTGAATCTCTAGTTTTCTGAAAAACCAGTTAAGCAATGGTATTGGATAATGTACAAAAAATATTTGTGAAAATGTTTCACAGTGGTGATTGAATTACTAGCAATGCATTTTGCCAGGTTCTTCTAAGACATAACTGTTCTTAATAGAAGGATTCATATATTTCCTACAAAAAGGTAGAATCTTCTTTGCAGATGATATGATGGTATACCTAGAGAACCCCAGAGATTCTACCAAAAAGCTATTGGAAATAATTCATAATTTTAGCAAAGTAGCTGGCTACAAAATAAATCCCCATAAATCCTCAGCATTTTTATACATCACCAACAAAACCCAACAGCAAGAGATACAAAGAGAAATTCCATTCAGAATAACTGTTGATACCATAAAATATTTGGGAATCTATCTACCAAAGGAAAGTCAGGAATTATATGAGCAAAATTATAAAAAAGTCTCCACACAAATAAAGTCAGACTTAAATAATTGGAAAAACATTAAGTGCTCTTGGATTGGCCGAGCGAACATAATAAAGATGACAATACTCCCTAAACTAATCTATTTATTTAGTGCTATACCAATCAGACTTCCAAGAAAATATTTTATTGATCTAGAAAAAATAACAACAAAATTCATATGGAACAATAAAAAGTCGAGAATCTCAAGGGAATTAATGAAAAAAAATCAAATGAAGGTGGCCTAGCTGTACCTGATCTAAAATTATATTATAAAGCAGCAGTCACCAAAACCATTTGGTATTGGCTAAGAAATAGATTAGTGGATCAGTGGAAAAGGCTAGGTTCACAAGACAGAATAGTCAATTATAGCAATCTAGTGTTTGACAAACCCAAAGCCCCTAACTTCTGGAAAGAATTCATTATTTGATAAAAACTGCTGGGATAATTGGAAATTAGTATGGCAGAAATTAGGTATGGACCCACACTTAACACCATATACCAAGATAAGATCAAAATGGGTCTATGACCTAGGCATAAAGAACGAGATTATAAATAAATTAGAGGAACATAGAATAGTTTATCTCTCAGACTTGTGGAGGAGAAAGAAATTTGTGACCAAAGATGAACTAGAGACCATTACTGATCACAAAATAGAAAATTTCGATTACATCAAATTAAAAAGCCTTTGTACAAATAAAACTAATGCAAACAAGATTAGAAGGGAAGCAACAAACTGGGAAAACATTTTCACAGTTAAAGGTCCTGATAAAGGCCTCATTTCCAAAATATATAGAGAACTGACTCAAATTTATAAGAAATCAAGCCATTCTCCAATTGATAAATGGTCAAAGGATATGAACAGACAATTTTCAGAGGATGAAATTGAAACTATTACCACTCATATGAAAGAGTGTTCCAAATCATTATTGATCAGAGAAATGCAAATTAAGACAACTCTGAGATACCACTACACACCTGTCAGATTGGCTAAGATGACAGGAAAAAATAATGATGAATGTTGGAGGGGATGCGGGAAAACTGGGACACTATTGCATTGTTGGTGGAGTTGTGAACGAATCCAACCATTCTGGAGAGCAATCTGGAATTATGCCCAAAAAATTATCAAATTGTGCATACCCTTTGATCCAGCAGTGTTTCTATTGGGCTTATATCCCAAAGAAATACTAAAGAAGGGAAAGGGACCTGTATGTGCCAAAATGTTTGTAGCAGCCCTGTTTGTAGTGGCTAGAAACTGGAAAATGAATGGATGCCCATCAATTGGAGAATGGCTGGGTAAATTATGGTATATGAATGTTATGGAATATTATTGTTCTGTAAGAAATGACCAGCAGGATGAATACAGAGAGGACTGGCGAGACTTACATGAACTGATGCTAAGTGAAATGAGCAGAACCAGGAGATCATTATACACTTCGACAACGATATTGTATGAGGACATATTTTGATGGAAGGGATTTCTTTGACAAAGAGATCTGAGTTTCAATTGATAAATGACGGACAAAAGCAGCTACACCCAAAGAAAGAACACTGGGAAACGAATGTGAACTATCTGCATTTTTGTTTTTCTTCCTGGGTTATTTATACCTTCTGAATCCAATTCTCCCTATGCAACAAGAGAACTGTTCGGTTCTGCAAACATATATTGTATCTAGGATATACTGCAACATATCCAACATATAAAGGACTGCTTGCCATCTAGGGGAGGGGGTGGAGGGAGGGAGGGAAAAAAAAATTGGAACAGAAACGAGTGTCAATATAAAGTAATTATTAAATAAAAATTAAAAAAAGAAGAAAAAAAAAACCTGAAAAAAAAAAAAGGTAGAATCTATTGTGGGAGTATAGGACATATGTACATATATATATGTATATATATATATGCATATATACATATATATATATCATACAAACCATTAATATATTATATCATTAAAATTTTAAAAACACAAGAAAAATATACCCAGGACTAATAAGTATCTGTTAAAAAGTCCCAGAGAAATAAAAGATAACTTATGAGCAATCCACCGATTATTCAAGAAGTCATTCAAATCTACTCTAATATTAGTAATGCTTCTATTGATAAACTAAAAGCCTTTTACTTAGTCTTGCATTAATGACTTGTTCATGTACAATATATAAGTAAAATAAATTTAATTCTAGTAAGATCATTAATCACTTTACATCCACATAGAAAATTATCTTCTATTTAAAACTGTCAAGAACAATTGAAGGAAAATTTGGTATATAGCTCTGGTTAGCTTCAAATCATTTCCTTTTCCTTCTACTTAGAATTAAATATGACTTTCAAATTAAAGAAGTTGAAGCAAGTTTTATTAATTACTTAATATACATGGATTGCATCAAACTACCTAACTCCACCTAAAACACATTAGATAATTTTTTCTTCTTTCTCTGATGATATCAAAATATTATTTGAACTTAATCATTATAGAATTCTTCAATTATGCCAAGATAGAAAGTGAAGGCTTTAAACTTGAATCCAGAAAACATGTTACTTAAAAACATATCAGCTTCTTCAGACAATACACATAGATATAAAACTTATCAAGGAGAAAATTGAGGTTCAATACAATCAAAGACTTAGTGGAGCTCTGAATTCAAAGCTTAATGAAAAAGATTAGTTTAAAGCAATTAGCACCTGCACAAAGCCAGTCTTAATGTATTGTTTTGGGATTGTAAAATAGACCATAACACATTTGGAAAGCATCCTTACAAAAGTAAATGTAATATTAAACATTGCCCATCACAAGTCAGCTGTAGAAAAATTAATATTTTCTTGACAAAAAGAGAAAAATCCTATATGTTGGAATCCTTACTAATTGCTAACTAATTAGAGTTGATCTAATCTTACAAGAAGATGTTTTTGGGCAGAACCTGAAACAAGGTACTAAGTAGAACTAATTAATACAAGGCTTGTGTTCACACCTTTACTCATTGGAGTTCAATGAGTTCACACCTCCCTTGAAGCTCTTTGGGCCAGAGAGCACTATGGGAGAAAACCCACAATCCCTCTTTTGAAGGAGCATAAATAGAGCTTCAATGGGCCAGTCAAAGAAGTTCTTCAGAGTGAAGAGCTACAAGTCGAGATTTCACTGGAATGACATGAAGAGTGGTGCTTGCTGGAGGCTGAAGAAAGCAGAGGCAAAGGCTGAAGGACCAGACCTTTGGATTTGGCGACATTCGGAGAGAGCTCTTGGAACCAAGCAGAGAGATAGGCCTCTAAGATAACTGGGCTATATTGGAGATAATAAAAGATCTGAACTTTTATCACCTGGCTGCATTTTGAGAAGAAAAAGCTCACCACATTTTGGCGCCCGAACAGGGACCGATTCAGAGCCATCTGAACTAGATCACAACATTTTGGCGCCCAATGTGGGGCTGTTCTTCATTCCCTGTGGCAAAACCGTCCATTCATATCTTTTATAAGGCTCAGCTAAATTGACACTGGGCATTGAAAAGGCAAATCTCTTCATATCCTCCTTATCCAGAGGAATGGAATAGAAACAATCCTTGATGTCTATAACCCAAAGAGGCCATTCTCTAGGAAGCTGAGTAGGAGATGGAAGTCCAGGCTGAAGAGCTCCCATAGTTTCCATCTGTTCGTTCACTTTTCTTAAATCAGTGAGCATCCTCCATTTTCCCGATTTCTTTTTTACAACGAATGAGTTCAAATGTTAGAGTTCTTGTTCTTCTCAAAACACAGCCGGTTTAGCTTAGGGCCCTCCGAATATCTCCAAATCCAAAGGTTCTGTCCGTTAGCCTCTGCCTCTGCTTTCTTCAGCCTCCAGCCAGCACCACTCTTCATGTCATTCCAGTGAAATCTCGACTTGTAGCTTCTTCACTCTGAAGAACTTCTTTGACTGGCCCATTGAAGCTCTATTTATGCTCCTTCAAAAGAGGGATTGTGGGTTTTCTCCCATAGTGCTCTCTGGCCCAAAGAGCTTCAAGGGAGGTGTGAACTCATTGAACTCCAATGAGTAAAGGTGTGAACACAAGCCTTGTATTAATTAGTTCTACTTAGTACCTTGTTTCAGGTTCTGCCCAAAAACATCTTCTTGTAAGATTAGATCAACTCTAATTAGTTAGCAGTTAGTAAGGATTCCAACACCTATAGAATTCTTTTGGAATGGACATTATCTAATTGAGCAATAGTAAAGGTCAGCAACAGATTCTGCCAGTTAATTTATTTAATGTTCACAAAACATTTTACTTCTGAATAGAAATGACTAAGGTATGCATAAAATCAAACAGCTCTACAGAAGCAATATTCATATGGACTGAGCCAATATTATATTGACAAAAAGTCAAACAAATAGCTGTCATGTGGCTTTATTTATGGAAACAAATATGTTATGGCAAGTCAGTATCAAATCATAACCATCAGATATTTCAGAAGTGCTATTATAAAGAAGCCTAGTGATGAATATAGATTGTGCAAGAAAATGGTAGATACTGCAACACAACACTGTCAGATGCAAAAATTTGATACTTACTGAATACTGACATAGAAAAATTGGGAAAATGAGAGGATTTGGAGGTAAAGATAATGAATTCTGTGTTGGACATGTTGATTTTAAGATGTCTATGGGTCATCCTATTCAAGATGTCTAAAGGAATTTAAGAATTCAAACAATTGTATTGAACCTGAAATACTTTTATAGATTGTATTATTGCTCAGGTACACACTAATCCACTTAAGTTTAAGAATAACATTTTAGTAGGTATCATCATACTAAATTTTTATCATCTCCAATCTGAGAGGTACAAAAAGTTTTAAAACATGGAGACTTAGTAGAAGTTAAGAGAGTCATGTGGATTTGGGATGAGATACATATGTCTGTAATGTTATCTGCTTTTGGAGTTATAAAGTTGTTTTTAATGAATCTGCAAAAGGTGAGCTTTCTCTTGCAACAGTTATTAAATATTAACAGAATATTAAATATAAACAAATGATATAAATTGACTTGTTCCAGAGACATTTTTATTTATACTCAGTAAAGCAAGATAGGCAGATCAAGATCATAATAAATATTTTTGATTCTTTGGTCATTTTACTAGTTCATTAATATACACACTTCCAAATTGTAAACTGCTTCATATTCCCTCATCCTGGATAAATCTTATGCACGAATTCCAAAATCTTCCATAGGACATTCACTCAAATTGCTAGAAGTCTTACTCCTGATTTGTTGAAAATCCCTGGATACCAATAGAGCACATATGCCATGCTATTCCTTACTATCTTTGCATAACTGATTCATCTCCTTTTATAGTTAAATAAAATCTTTGATGTTACCATTTATACCATTACTCTTCACTAATTCTTCTACAATACAATGTAGCCTACTTACAATTACTATATTTCTTTCCATTGTTTTTTATGCCACCCATAACAATTTCAGTAAAAATAATGTAATTCCTTGACTTTCAGACAAATGACTTCAATAGGGGAATATTGATGCTATAAAGATGAGCCTTTGGATCTGGAAGAAGCTTGAGATTATTACACACTCTACATAATTTTTAAAAACTTTCTCATTTTTCTCTTATCCAAATAGGGGGTCCAATCATTATCCTGTTATTCAGCCATATTCTTTCCAAGATGAATATAGCTGGGGTTGGGGTAATTAAGGGAGGTGCATTTTAAGACCTCACAAGACTTATTTGAACTCCATTTGAGCATCTTGGGAAATCTAGTTCTATGTACCTATGGAACGATTACATGGTTAAAAACAGCAGAACGAGTCTGAGCAATCATAGTAGTGACACAGAGGCACAAGGGAGAAAGGTGACAGGAGCAATAGCTGAGAGATGGAAAAGAGAGTAGAGCAGGTAATAGAGAAACAGAGTGAAGGGACTAATTAAATCCACTGACAAATCCCAGTGTCTACCTTGTGCAAAAAAAGCAACAATCTGTAGTGGAAGATAAATTTGGTAGTGAACTTTCCCCCGTGTTTATGAACTTATGTATATATTTTCTTCTCATTTTCTTTTATACTACCTACTCCTTCTCCCCTTTCCATAATTTCAGAAAGTGCTTTTAACCAACCATTTCCCCTTTCCCTGTTAAACTATTTTAATTACAGACTCCCTGTGTTTTACAAATCTGATTATTTTAGCTAAAGAGTTATCCCCATTATTAGAGAAAATGTCTAGTGATCGGATTATGCAATAAGGGGCATCTCTTCTCAGAGTTTCTTCAATTTATAAGAGTATATACGCTTGCAGTTCTGGCTTGACAATAGGATATGGAAGACATTTATTCTGTATTTCAAGAATAACTTTATAAATTTCTGGAGTAGAATTTAAAGTAGAATTAGGCCCTTTTTTAAAAGAAAAAATATTGTCTCTGCATGAATAAACATGTCTAAGGGAATTTGGTCTTGGGGCTTGGCTAAGTTTTCTCTTTAAATTTGGACCAAAAGGAGGAATGGGGGAAGAAAGAGAAAAGTGAGTTGCAACTAGGAGGAAAGACATAATACTGAGCTGACTTCATTAAGCATAGTTTTTTAGTTTGTTTGTTTGTTTTTTTGGTTTAGAATTTTTATTCTATTTCTGTTTTGATTGAGATTGAAAAGTGAGGGGAGGATTCTGGGAAGATAGTGAGTAGGTTGGTAAATTTCAATTTCTCCAGATTTCCCCCACAAATTGAATAAATTTGTGCCTCAGGGCAAACATATATTGTTGAAAAATCAAGAAGAATTGGGGCAGAAGAGCTAAAGGAAGACCCCAAAGTGGGGATTAATCTGCTTGAAATACAGAAATCTCTAGGCTAGCTCCCCAGAAAAATCAAGTGGGGATCCCTTAGGCTTGCTGGGTATGGCTGAAGCCTTAGCAGGAACCACAGCCTTTCACTACTAGACTGTTTGTGGGGAGTCAAGGTACTAAAGGATCCTTGCTGATTGGGAGTACCAGGCCCAGCTGTTCTTCTAAGACATGGCCCTGGGCAGGAAGCGCAGGAGCACTGGAGCAAGTACTCTGTTGATTGTAGGCACTTGCAGGAAAGTGAAGCTCTTGGTTTGGGGTTCCCAGTCAAAGGGAAGAGTTGAAGGGAAGCTTGAGGTCCCCCCATTTCACAATTAGAGGTGCTTACATTAATACATTTTATTTTTTAAAAAAATGAACCAGCAAAGAACAAAGAATCCTATATTATGGGATCACATTAAGGGAACAGGGAACACTAGGGTTCATCTTCAGGGAAGAACACTGAAATAAAAAAAAAAGCTTCTGCCCTGAAGAGTAACTTGAAATGGCAACCTGCACTGAGAGAATTTGTAGAACTCAAAAAAGAATTTAAAAACCAAATGAGAGACATTGAGGAAAAATTAAAAAGAAAAATAGAAACCATCCAAAAAAAAAAAAGAAGATTATTTAAAATGTTAATTAACTAGAAAATGAGGTACAGAGTCTCAAAGATGAAGATAATTCTTTGAAAATTAGAATTGGGCAACGGGAAGCCAGTGGTTATGAGAGACCAAGAAATAACAAAACAAATTATAAAGAATGAGAAAATAGAACAGAATGTGAAATATCTTATAAGAAAAATGATAATATGGAGAGCAGATCAAGAAGAGAAAATATAAGAATAATTGGACACAATAATGCAGGAAAAAGTTCTAAGAAATTTGTCCTGGAGTGACAGAACATGATGCAAAGGCAGAAATAGAAAAAAAAAAGTCCACTGATCACCACCTTAAAGAGATCCTTTGTGGAAAATACATAGGAATGTTATAGCCAAATTTTGAAACCCCCCCAGATCAAAGAGAAAATTTTGCAAGAAACAAGAAAAAAACAATTCAAATACTGCTGAACTACAATTAGAATTGTACACGATTTAGCAACAGCTACAATAAAAGACAGCAAGAATTATCTCTTTCCACAATCAAAAGAACTAGGCAAATTATCTATAATTTTGAATTCAATGAACTTGCAGATTTTCAGGACTTTTTATCAACCAAACCTGAATTTGAGATTAAATTTAACATATAAAAGCCTATATGAAAGATCAGTTTTAAGAAACTTAACATGGATAAACTGCTTAAGCACAAATATTTATGATTTATATATGTATACTATATATGTAGTATGCATATCGTATATACATATATACATACATACACTATACATCAACAATACAGTAGTTCAAAAGAAAGAATGGCAAAGTTGAGGTAAAAATAGCAATCCTGTTATACATACGAGTGCAGAGAAAGAAGAGGCACAGAGGCATTGGTGGAGGGAGGGCTCATAGTTCTGAAAATCTACTCATATAGGGAATGAGTTCAATAGGCAACACTACAAATATACCATGAAGGATATAGCCCCCTCAAAAATCCATAAATAAATGGGGGGGGGAAGGATGGGCAGATGGGGAAGCAAAAGGTTAGGGAAGAAGACAAGGGAGGAATCCCTGGGTGGGGGGAAGTTAAGTAATAACAAGGCAAGTAATGGAGCAGAATTTAATGAAAGAGTCAGCAGGCATAGGAAAGACATGTGTGTGTGTGGTATGTGTGTGTATGTTATGTATGTATATATCTACATATGTATACATATATATCTTTTCTTAATTGTAGCTTGCTTGGGAGAGGTGGGGGTAATAAAAGGGAAGAAAAGAATAAAGTAAATAAGATGTGCAGCAGAGAACCAAAGAACAATTTACAAGGAAGTAAAGAAAAATAGGGTCATTTATGAATGTAATTTTTTTATTAATATATATAAAAGAAAAATAAATAAAATCAAACAATAAAAAGATAAAGAAAAAAGCAAATAAAATAAAAAACCAAATCCATATAAAAGTAAAAACAAAAACAAAATAAAGAAATTTAAAAAGAGAGAAAGAAGTGAGGGGAGCACAACTAGCTAATTACCAAGGTCACACATCAATTATTTTTATATCCTGATAGATTAGCTCTATAGGGACTCTAATGTGCTACATGACATGGTATCAATAATAGAAATTCTTTACCCATTTGATTTTTCTTATGTGGATAATTAGTCAACTTCTTTACTATGATTATGGACATCATTTCCAAATTATTGCATTGTTCAGGGGTTTGATATATTACACAACGTTATTAGTAAAAAGTAACAAGGAAAGGCCATTTGGATTCTGTGCTATACATTTTTGGACAGTGGTAAATATCTTTTGTTGCATATAAGTCATGGGATTTTTTTGCCCCATATGGCCAAATGGTTTTTGTATTGGTGGCTTGTAGGCAGGCATGGATAGATATCTCTGGAAGATTACCAACAGTTTTTTGGCTAGAGAGGAAACAGAAAAGAAGCCAAAAGACTGAATCCTCTGCCCTCCTCAGAGAGAAGGTGCCAGACCATAATTATAATTTTCTGCCTCCCTAAATATCGCTAGTTTAAGGAAAATGCTTTCCCCCTTAGGTACAAGATGTTTTCCTAATTGCTATCCCTAAACAGGAGTATCCCTTGCAACCAAATGTTAGTTACACAAAATGCCAACATATCAATGACAAATGGTTAATAATGATTATACCCATTAATTTAAGCAGACAGAAAAGTGAAATCAGAGAAGATATATAGATAAGAATAAGATCCCCCAAACAGAGAGAGAGAAAAAGGATGGGGAAAACACAGACATAGACAGATAGGTTCTGATCTCATTCTAATTATTTAGGCAATCAAGCTGGAGAATGGGGACATATTCAGGACTGTGATTTTTCCTAAATATCTGCCTTCCAAAATCTATTTTCTTTTTCTCTATATTGATTCCAATCTAGAGTCATATGGGTTTTCTCTCAAATCAAAAAGGAACACAGTATCTCTTCTCTTAAAATGTCCCTTCAGTGACACTTCTAACACATGTATGTAGCATGACTGACCATTCTATTCACTAATGAGGAAAGTTTTATGCAAACGAACCACACAAAACTCATTTTTTAATGCATGTCTGTAGTATATGCCATATTTTGCATTTATAATAAGAAATATACAGTAAAAATGTTTTTGTCATATAGTTAAAAGGATTTTGTTAAATTAAACATGAAAAACTTGCTGGAGGAAAGCCTTTATGATGTCATTTTTTCTCTATCAGAAAAAATAGTTTTATGTAGGCAAAAAAAAATCACAAGCAGCACTTCCCTTTTGCTATATCTTTTAATTAATTGTGTAAATGTAACTGTATGTTTGTGTGTGTGTGTGTGTGTTGTGTGTGTGTGTGTGTAGAATATCATATGGGGAAAAAAGCCTTCTCATTCCCTTTTTATATTCTCATCAAGGATGCCTTTGATGTGCAAGATTATACTTAGAAATTTTTTTTAGAGATGGGAAGTAGGCATATGGGTCAATACTTATTGATATTTTTTCAGTTGCTTTTTTTCCCCTTAATAATATGATCCTATTTTTTCTAAGTCTTTGGTATAGTCCTTTCATATATCTTGACAGGCCATCCCTCAATAACTTTAAAACTGTTGTACTTTCACAACAACCACTTTTCTAATCTTTGTTTTCTTCAGTACCATTTCTACTTCTTTATATGGAACACTGAGAACTTACAATGTCAAAGCACACAAACAGTAGCTCCAATATCAGTGACAAAGAAACAAGAGTTTGTTACAGAATTTTCTCAGATTTTTGTCCCCATTTTCTATCTGCTTTTTGACTTCTTTTCAGGTTTATGCTTTTGGGATCATTTGGCTCATTTGAGTCTCTTGCAGACTTTCAATAAACTTGCTTTCTCTTCAATGCTTCTGTTTTATCAAATGATATTGCTTATAATCTTCTAAAATCTTCCTTTATAAGATTTAAAAAATGAACTTGTATTCTTAACTGGTTTTACCTTTGGAAGCCATATTAGATTGATTGGCTGGGAGAGCAAGTTTTTCTGACAGAAGGAGTCTCTAGGTTCTTTTGCTCTTTTTATTGTAGCAATTGATTTACATTGGTTAAATCTCTTTAGGAAATGGTAATCTTATGATATTAGTTCTTGTAAATTAATTTCTCAGTTTTGTAAATGACTTATTTAAGTAGTTGGAGTGTTTTAATTCTTTGGACCCCACCCCCTTTTAAAACTCTGCTACTGTAAATTAGGAAAGATTTGAAGTCAACTTAATTTTTTTATTCACCTTCGCTGCCAAGATCAAAGAATAAATTACCAGGTGATTGATCTATTAATGAATAGTCTTCTCATTCTTATCTAGTCTTCAGAAAGAAGAAAGATACACTTGTTGGCATCATTCTAACAGGATAGAACTTGCAGAAACTTGTGCTTTCTCCAGCTCTATCCAACTGGAGCCTTTGAGAATCCAGAATTACTTTTGCTCTAGAACAGACTGGGAAATTATAAGGAAGTACTATTATTATTATTTATTTTTTTCAAATAACTTTTTATTGGCAGAACCCATGCCAGGGTAATTTTTTACAAGATTATCCCTTGCACTCACTTCTGTTCTGATTTTTTCCCCTCCCTCCCTCTATCCCCTCCCCCAGATGGCAAGCAGTCCTTTACATGTTAAATAGGTTATAGTATATCCTAGATGCAATATATGTGTGCAGAACCAAACAGTTCTCTTGTTGCACAGGGAGAATTGGATTCAGAAGATATAAATAACCCGGGAAGAAAAACAAAAATGCAAGCAGTTTATATTCATTTCCTAGTGTTCCTTCTTTGGGTGTAGATGCTTCTGTCCATCCTTGATCAATTGAAACTGAATTAGATCTCTTTATTGAAGAGATCCACTTCCATCAGAATACATCCTCAAACAGTATCATTGTTGAGGTATATAATGATCTCCTGGTTCTGCTCATTTCACTTAGCATCAGTTCATGTAAGTCTCACCAGTCCTCTCTGTATTCATCCTGCTAGTCATTCCTTACAGAACAATAATATTCCATAACATTCATATACCACAATTTACCCAGCCATTCTCCAATTAATGGGCATTCATTCAATTTCCAGCTTCTAGCCACTACAAACAGAGAAGTAGTCAAATGACAAGAATAATTCAACCTATTAATAACCAAGCTACTAATAATGAAAGAAATGCAAATCAAAACAATTCTGAGGTTTTATTTCACACCAAGAAAATTGGGGGAAATTACAACAAAAGATAGGAATACTTCATGTTGGAGGAGTTATAGAAAGATGGACACACCAATTCATTAACTGGGAGTTGTAAATTGGATCAGTTTCCTTCTAAAGAAGAAAATGGTAAATTACTCCAATATCTTTGCAAAGAAAACCCTAAATGAGGTCATGAAGAGTTGTATATAACTGAAAAGATATAACTGAAACAATCACCACAAAGAAATTAGGTCAAACATTTTGTAATTATGGGAAATGAATGACAAATATCTAAACCTTTTGACCCAGAGATTAAATTGTTAGACATATATCCAGAAGTCAAAGACAAAAAGAAAGAATTCATACATGTCAAAATGTTTCTAGCAACCTTTTTGTAGTAACAAAAACTTGGAAACAAAATTGATGCCCATTAGTCAGAGAAATGGCTAAACATATCAATAGCACATGTATGTCACTGAATTTTATTGGGTTGTAAGAAATAATAATTATGATGAATACAGAAAATCATGGAAAGACTTTTCTGTATTGGTACAAATTGAAATAAACAGAACCAGGAAAAGAACACACACACATACACACACACACACACACACACACACACACACACACACACATCCTACAACAATGTAAATGGAAAGAAAGATATAACAATTGAAAATGAATCCTACTAAATATATAATTATATAGAAGATACTTTCTACTATTTCATTGCAGAAGTGGGGGACTAAGGTGATAGAAGATTGAATAAATCAGCTTACTTTTTTGATGTTAGTTTTGCTGAATCTTGTGCTTCTTCCTAACTCCTTTTAATTATGTAATAAAAGGAATATCTCTTTGGAAGGAGAAGAAGAAATGCATTGAAAATTGTAAATGTAAAACAAATTTAATGATATAAATTTATTAGTTTTTAAAAAGAAAAACACTGCTCCTTGTTAGCATCTCTAAAGGTTTACTGGAGGAAAAGGAAGAAACTTTGGATTAAAGGTAGGTTTTGCAATTGCCTATAGGTTTAAATTTTCCATGTGTAATTAATCTCATGCTTCATTAGAGGACTGCTTATATTGAACACCCATTGAGAATTACTCTCAGGTATAAGTGAGCAAATAACTTCATGCTGAGATTCTGCTAGCAAAAATTCTATCCAGTTATGATTGTGCTTTAACTTATTATGGGTTATTATATCAATTATTCTGATTCTACTTATGTAATCAGAATCTAGCATTGGTAGGAGGAATGCATGGATCATAGGATTTACAGCTGGAGGAGACCTTGGAGACCATCCAGTCTGATCTCCTTATTTAACAAATGAGAAAACATTCATCCCAAAAAGGCAAAGTCATTTTTAAGGCTATCTTTATAAGAGGTGACAAAGATGGAATTTAAACCAATTAAGGAAGGCAGTTCAATATAAAGGTTCCTGGGTTTGAAGTCAAGGGACTTGGGTTCCTATCTCATCTCTGTCACTTGAACCTCAGAACTTAAATAAGAAATCCAAAGAAGACAGTGATTCAGTGGAAAGAAAGTAGATTTGGAGTTAAAGTACTTCAGTTCAAATCCCAGTTCTGCTTTTTAACTCAATGTATGACTTTGGTAATATCACTCAACCTCTCCTGGTGTAAGTTTCCTCATTTGTAAAGTGAGAATGTTGGTTTAGATGATTCTAAGTTCCATTCTGATTCTATATTTATTGTATTGTATATGTAGAGTAATATTGACATCAAATGTAAACTGCTAGATCAGTTTTAAAATGTGATCACCTTTTATGGAATTCTCACCTGCATAATGCACACTCGATACAAAAGCTGAAAAACAAAGAGAGGAAAAAGCCTGAAGAATGATTTTGTGTTTTCCACTTGAAGTTCACTGTACCAGCCACCATTGTTTTCCTTGGCTCGATCTAACCAGTTAGTCACATTGGAGCCCAGATGATTATATTTCAGACAGCCCATTTTCAGTGCATTAAAAAACACTCCCCAAATTGTCCGTAAGGAGCTACCTGCAAATAATAGAAGACACCATGTATTGTTAAAAAGACATAAAACCACCAATTTAGAACCAAAAGAGATCTTAAGACACTAATAAATCTAATAATCTCATATTATAGATGAAGAAATTATGTCCAGAAAGATAAAGTGTTTTGGGTTTGGACAGAAATCCCTTCAGAGCCAATTCAGTGTTCTTTTCATAGCATCTCTCTGTCCTCCTTGAACAGGTTCACTTACCAGTATTAGTCAGTCAAGAAACTGACCATTAATTATTAAGGACAATAAGATTTTTAAGGTGCTAGGGAACTTTGCAAGGCTAAATTAAAACCTTAGACCTCTGCACAGTCCAAAAAAGAGTGATTTTTTTAAGCCATTATAATAAGGAAAAATATAAGATCTTAGTTTAAAAAGAAAAGAAATATGGCAAAGAATAGACATTGAAATATTAATTTAAAGAGCTCAGACTCTTAAGCACTTGTCTAATGTATTAACTTTGCTTAAGATAGTCTTTCCTCTGACAATCATGCTAATAAGATTGGGCTTCACCTTTAATCATGGATTTAGAACTGGAAAAAATCTGAAAAAGATCTTAGAGGCCTTATAGTCTCATCCTGAAGAAGAATAATTAGGAATTAAATTAATTGACCATCATTAAGGAAGTAGTAAAAAAGAAATGTAAAATTTGAACTCAGGTCTTTTGAGAAATTTTCCACTATTTTTTTTTTTTGACAAGAAAAGGTCATGGATACTAGTTACAGGCATTGGTGTCATTGTAAGATAAATTATGTTTGTTCTAACTTTTCTTTGAATTTTGGAAATAATTATAAACTTTGAATTATTGACATGTAAAGCAAAAAATGATGAGCTTAATTTAATTTGGTTTTCTCTAGCTGCTTCTGATAGTTCTAAAACCATGAATACCAATGATTGGTGCATTATACTTATGCCTAAATACATTGCCATGAACGTATGCTGATACATTCATTTTATGCTGATACATATTTTAGACTTCCTAATAGAAATGAAAAAAACCCCAAAACAAACCCAAACAAACCCAAACTCTTGATCAATAATTATTTTGCCTGCATAATCTTGATTGCTATGGTTTTTGGGGGGGAACTCTTCTTGCCTAACTAATTTTGATCATACTTGTTCATTCTACAAATTATACAAGTGACTAGCATGGATATTTCCAGGATAAGTCAGAGCTTAGAAAATGCTTTGAGTTATTTAGAAAAGTGCTATACAAATCTAAAGTATAATCATGACTGTCATCATCAGTATTATTAAATTCAATTTTTCTGTAATATGGAATAGACCAACATTTAGCTGCACAGCTCATTTTTAAAGTGTCATGGACTATTTAGTCATGAAGTTTGAATGAAGAATATTTATTAATTTTTCTCTTTGCAGCTGTAAAGTAGTTTGATTTGATCAGGTCTTTTCCTTAAGCATTGTAATGGATCTATTATGTCAACCTTTGATTAATTGGGGAAGCATGGAGGCCTGGTAATTGGATATGGAGCCTTTCACCTCCAAGTCATTGAATCAAATCTGGTCCAAATTGGTAGTGACCAAGAATGATTATAGTCATTCCTCTTTGGTGGCCTCTGTGAAGTATGTCTAGGGGATAGGAGGTGTTTCAGGAGAAAGCCTAAAAAGAGAAGGATTTCTTAATGAAAGACCTATTCTGCATTTGCCTAAGGTTGACAGTCTCAAAGGACAGTCTCAGGAACTAATTGGACCAATGAGTTAGAACCACTTCTAAATAGGTAAACCAATCCTCTGAGGCAGGGAATATGGATATAGCTGTTCTTATTACTGAAAACGACTTGCTCTATAATGAAACTCTTATAGATTTTTCAATTAGTTATGTTTTAGCTAGAAAAGAACATGGGACAAATTGATGAGAAATAAAAAAAAGATTGGATATGAAAAGTATAGAGTTAAGGGGATAATATTTTTTTTTTTTTTTTACATTTTTTGGTGTACTATGCATACCGTTGGTGCTCAAAAAAGTTGTTAACTGAGTGAATAAATGAATGACTGTGCTAGCATTTATCTAACTTTCCCACAGAATTTCTTTTTTTCTTTTTTTTTTGACTATGTGGGCTTTCACATTCTTCTATCCATACAGAAATAAGGTGATGTTGTTAGTAAAGTGATTGATATACAACTTCAATAAAGAATAAAATAATTTTTGTGACACAAAATTATTTTTTTACATCGATACATCATAATTTGTTTAACCATTCTCCAATAGTTTCTCAGAAACACATTGTGAGAGTGAGAAAAAGAAGAGCTCCCTAATCTATCAAAATTGGATAAATGTTGTTTAGTTCATTTGTGCCTTTCTGGCTTGGGTACCCGAGACCAAGTAAGTGGTTTGATGTATCCTGACATACCTTCATGACTGACTCATCAGATGCATTTCTAGTTGGGTTTAAGTAAGGCTGGATCCTGAGAAGTAAAGTGCAATCAATTTTTGTGAGGGAAGGAAGTTTCATTAGGGAAGCTTGTAGAGATCAGAAGTAAGTTGTGTAGGGACAAAGTTGTATCACTGTTAGGAAAAATGCTTCAGGAAACCATTATATCTCATGAAATAAATTACCTGCTTATCACCTAAAATAACTCTTATAATGTAAAAATTGTCTTATCCTTCATCTACAAATATCACAATATCTGATTAAACATGATTACTAGATTCTAAGAGACACAAGCAAAATAACCAAAAATTACTTACTCATTAGAATTTGAAAATTGTTTTTATGCACTAGGAAAAGAAATGGAACACAAATAAACCTGGAATGAAGTATTGAATCAAAATGGGGACAAATCTGTTGAAATGCCCAAACTTATAGTTCACAAATAAGACTTTGAGTTCACACAGGCTATTTCAAACTTTAGGAATTTCTTGTATAAACATTAAACTCTATATTTTTGTCTTCTCACCTAGTGTTCCTCTTGACTAATGTCAAATTTGTCTCAAGTCTAAGTCTCTGTAACAAAGGAATAGGATTGTCAGCTTTTTTTCAAGCACTCAAGCAAACAAAATATTAAATAAAGGGCAAATTTTATTTAACCTGACCACAAATCCACAAGAGTTCCATATCTAAGACTATAATGATAAAGACAAATTCACTTTTCCTCTTTATTGAAGCTCACTCTTTCAGAGACCTTATGTACAAACTTACAGTATGCTTTTGGATAGACTCCTCTCCATGAGGGGAAAAGACTTGGAGTTATTAAAAAGTCAAGCAAATCACATCTATGGTATGCCCTACTTCTCCAGTCATCTGTATAGTGTTCTTGATTTAAAATACTACAATGAATTGTTACTACCAAAAGGGGAAAGAGCAACCTTATTAGAAAGTTAACTAACTTCCAGGTAGCTCCACAGTCTTAAAAACTCACAAAACCAATGAAGGGAAAAATCCAGGTTTACTTCTCTACTTAATAGTCTTTTTTTTGAGCTTTATGTCCATTTTTTTCTATCCCTGCTGGCCTAGAAACACCTCTGTCAATATTCCACTTGTTACTTGTATGAATTCCTAGGATATAAGGCATTCTTCCTCATTGCTTATTTTCTGTCATCTTGTTGTCTGAATTTTGATGACTTAGAGTGAATATAAGAAATTATTTTTTCTGTTCTGACCAGAAACTCTAAGAGTATTCATTCCCTTTTCATATTGAAGGCAAACTTTTATGAAGGCAAACTAGGCTATGTTTTGCCTCAATTGTTACCTAGACTTTATTTGCTGAATGTTTTCTCATACAAACTGAGACCTGATAAAGACCTTAGGTTAAAAAAGCCAAGAATTTGTACTGCATCTGAAGCCATCAGCAGTAGTCTTGCCCAATGTCTTGTCATTGGACTCTGATAACTCTGGAGGAGAGAATGAGGCTGATGATCTTGCACAGTCCTGCCTCACTTAAATCCAATTCACTTGCCAGTCAAGACATCACCCTCCTAATGTTATTGGTCCTCTTTGAGAATGAAGGAAGAATAACAATTTTCTGCCATCTTCAACTCAATGTTATTCTTTCCTTCCTGACAGAAAATGCCATGTGGTTCTTTTATATACATAGTTCTCTCATGTATATGGTACTTTGGGGGGTAGGATGGATATGTGTGGATGATCAGGTTTCCTTTCTGAGAATGAGGTCAATACATACATGATCATCTTTCTATCCAGTCTCTAAGATTTTAGGAACAATTTTTTTTATTGTGTCTATGTCCTTTGTCTTTGCTCTCAATTTTAAAGCCAAATCTTAGGATATAGACCAGGCACATGATCTGGTCATGAATCCATCAGTCATCTATAATCCATGGTCAGTGGGACAATGGAGAATTAAGGAGAAGGAAAGGAATTCATGTTTTATTAAAAATTATTTTTCGTCAAGAGGAAGCTAGGTAGCACTGTGGGGCTAGAATCAGAAAGTCTCATCTTTTTCTCCATTCAAACCTCGCCCCAGGCACTTACTATCTATGTGACCCTGGGCAAGTCACTTACCCCAGTTTGCCTAATTTCTTTATCAGTAAAATGAATTGGAGAGAGAAATAGCAAATCATTTCAGTATTTTTGCCAAGAAAACTTCAAATGGGATCATGAAGAGTCTGACATGACTGAAAAATTACTGAACAACAGATTTTTGTCAAGGAAATTTTGTACCTTATTGAGAGTTCATTGTTAATGGCTGAGCAAAAAATTGATAAATGGAATGATTTGTATCTTCTGTGACAAATATTATCAATCTCAGAACAAAGATTTCCTCATTGGAGGATTCTTGCACTTTGTAGAAATAAGACATTTTAAAAAATGAATGCCAAAACAGAGTCCTCATCAACTGGTGCAATGCAGAGACATTTCTAATGGGCAGACTAACTATAAATCTTTTAAAATAAATGAAGCAGATGAGCTATTTTGAATGCTTTATTTAAGAAGTAATACTTTACCTGGAAATTAATATTATAGCTATTTTTGTATGTGTGTGTACATACATATGCTCACACACACACACACACACACACACACACACATATATACACACACACATATTTTAAGCAAGAATTTTTACCTATTCTCTGTACTTTTAAATCCTTAGCTCTGATCTTTTGACACTAATCTAATCATGATAATCTAGGCTATTTAATTATAATTTTTAAAAAGCCTACATTGTACTCTAGATGGTAGATGCACATTTTTTCCTCTTTGGTCACCTGCCAGTTCTCAAAATTATAGTAGTGGGAAGAAATGCAAATGAAGGCAGCACTTGACAGCTAAACATAATGGAATGCATGGTCCACATTTGAAAAGTTACCTTAAATAAAAGGTACCATATATAAAATCACTTCTTTAAGGTCACCTATGGCTTTGAATTACAGCTTTGAAGAATTTCCAATTTAGTCATTATAGAGAAAGAGGGCAAAATAAGGATTATATACTTTGCTGGAAGGAAGACAGAATTTACTTCATCATAGATGTGTGATCTTGTTGTAAGTTGTAAGAAATCCACACCAATCATACTCACTAAATAAAGCATCATAAACACAGGTGAATGCTTTTGCCTCATTTTTATGTTGTTAACATGTTTTAAAAATATTTATGCTTGTTTAATTCAATTCAATATAACTTTATTAATAGCTTGTTATTGCAAAGAATTATTTTAGGACCAGAAATAGCAAGATGAAATCAAACAACTCTTATACCAAAGGAACCTTCAACTTATTTGGGGTTATACTATGAATATTTTATATATACATTATGAATATATATACATACATTTAAATATACAAATATATATCTGTACATACACACATGTGTATAACATCTCTAGATATTTATATAGATTTGTGTTTATTATGAATATGTATTTTTATTCAGGACATGCCAAAAGATTTATTGTAGTTTTAAACTTTAATAGATCCCCTGGATATTGTAAATAAGGAAACCATAGAAAAATGAGATTGAAGGTTCTAAGAGAGAAATAGTAGGTGAAGAGATCAGTGGAATCTTAAAGAAAATGTTTTCAACTAAGTTGAATCTTGATAAGATTATGAGAGGCAGAAATGAGAAGAAAATTCCATGCACAAGGGACAGCTGTTATGTATTGAGGTGGGCATCATAGAGCCACAGAACAATTAGAATTCCAGAGTTGGAAAGGAATTCCATGACAACCACCTAGTCTAACCCACACCAGAAACAGACAAGAAGTGATTAAGCTTTGCCTGATATGTTCCTGTGAAAAGGAATCTACCTACTACTTTTGAAGACTACTCATTCAATTTTTGAATAGCTTTAATATTTAGGAAATTTTTCTTGACATCAAGCCTAAAATTTTCCTCTTTTCAAATTCTACCTACTATTCCAAGTTCCATTCCCTGGAGCCAAGTAGATCAAATCTAATGTTTATTCTATGCAGTAGTCCCTCAAGTACATAAAGATAGATATCCAATTATTTCTGTGCTTTTTCTCATTCCTCATGTACCTGACACATTGTAGATACAATAAATACCTCTTCAGTGATTGGTTAATTTATTCAGTACCTCCACCTACTACAGTTACTTACAAGGATTATTCCTAAAATCGAAAGTAGTATCCATTACACATGTGAAATACTAATCTCAAAGTGTGAATATGATCCGAGGATGGATGGGGACTTGAAAGGATGCTACATGAAAAATAGCACAACATTTGACCTTATCTAGTTATTCAGTCCTTTTCCCTCACAATCTCAGTCTTACAAATATCACTATTAAGAGTTCAATTCTTTCAGTTCCTAAAAATGCAATTCATTTGAACTAGGTGAAATATGTACATTAAGGACAGCTAAGCATTCCATCTCCTTACCTATTTTGAGTATTAACCTCCACTAGCTATTTCTGTTTTGTTTTTTTCACTTTTCATCTCTTTGAGAAAAAAAAAATAAACAACTTCACATTTAATATGTCAGTAATTATCCCATCTATCCTGAGAAATAGTCCTATCTCTTTTTTGATTCTATTCTTTCTCTCAATATAACAAAAGCATAATCGCATCTTTTTTTTTTTTTTTTAAATGGCCTTAGCTTAGTCTGAGCTTAGCACTTTCGGATGTCGTCACTCTTTTGAATACATCTTCTGATACTTTCTTTTACGTCTATGTCTATATAGAATTCTCTCTCTTTCCATGCATGCCAACTTCTATTTGTCCTCCTTTCTCTGTGCTTTTTTAGGATTTTGTTCTTGAGAATTTCTTATATCTTCACAGATGAGTTCCATTATAGCATGTCAAATCCATGAACTTCTACTGGAATCATGTGAAATCTGCTCTTAAAATCATGTGAAATCTTGTCTATGTGCTAATAGAATATTTACATTCTTTCAAGTTTCCTCTTACTATTACCTAGCAATCAGTTCCTCTCTTGGAGAAAAAGAGATTACAATTCTGCTTTGTTAATTCTCTCACAATTTGAATAATCAAATTATTATTAAAGCAAATCAAGAGGATGTTTGCCACTCTGTCTTTGACATAGATATATAGTTAGACAAAAAGAAATGGAGACAGAACTTCTCTGAATATGTCTGAATGACTGAAATCCCCAATCACTACTATATCATACTCTTTCTTCTTTCCATCTTGTGCTCTCATGTCAGAATTGCTAGTTTATCCCCTCATTTTGGCTTTGTTGTTTTCTTTTATTTGTATTCTCACCCATTAGAATATAAGCTTTTTCAGAGCAGAACCTATCTATTTTCTGCCTGTGTTTATATTCCTGGTTAATAACATATACTGAGTGCTTAATAAATGCTTATTGATTGATTTGACTTGCTTAAATCCCTTCCCCCCCCCCCCAGGAACCAGTTTATCTCAGTTCTTAATTTTTTGTTCTCTTGCTCTCAATTCAAATTCTATTTACTGTATTCAAGACATTGAGCAAAGTGCTTAAGGATAGAGAGACAAACTAAAAACCATATTTGTCCTCAGGATGCTTTCATTTTATTTAATAGATGATATGAATATGTGTATGTGTTCACACATATATGTGAATATATGTATGCATGTGTAAACACATATATAAAATACACACATATTTGTTTGAAGAAGTATATAATAATTTACAATTAGGAAATCAGGAAAAGCTTCCTATAGGAGATTGTATTTCAGCCTAACATTGGAGAGAGCTAGGAATTCTAAGAGACAGAAGTGAAAATAGAGAAATTTCTTGGAATAGGGATGGGTGGTGGAGTGAGGAAGGAATGGAAAGCTTATACAAAGGCATGGAAAGAGAGATAGAATGGAGTTTGGGATGAATAAATAAATGATTTAGGATAGAGCAGAATATACATAAAAAGGAGAAAAGTACAATAAACTTGCAAAAGTAGATTTGAGAAACATTATCAAGAGTTTTAAATGTCAAACTGAAAAAAAACTTCATTTTTTTGTAAAGCCAGTAGGAAGAAATAAAAGGTTTTTCAGCGAGGGAGTGATATTGTTGGATCCAACCTTTAGGAAGTTTATTTTTGGTGCCCATGAGGAGGATGGTTAGAGACAATGAAAAAAAGAAAACAAAATTAGGAAGTTGTTGCAACATTCCAGGCAAAAAGTCTGATGGTCTAAAATAATGGCCATGTGACTACAAGAAGAGATTTTTTTTTTGAAGCATAATCAATTAACCTTAATAGCTGATTTGATATAAACAAAAGGGAAGGAGTGGAGTCAGTGATGCTGCTAAAATTGGAAACTTGATTGACTAGAAAAATGATGGCACCCTTAAAGCAAGTAGAGAAATTCAAAAAGGGGTTGAGTTAGGGTGGCATATTAAATTTAAAATATTTATTGAACATCCAGTTTTAGATTCCCAACAGATAACTGATGGTGTAGGATTGAAGCTCTTGAGAGACATTTGACTGGATAGATGGATTTAAATATCATTTACATAGAAATGATAATTAAATCTATGAAAACTTATAAATGACTAAGTTGAGGACATAAAGGGAGAAGATGGCTCAGAATAGAACCTTGAAGGACACATATATTTAGATCAGAATAACATGGATGATGATCCTGAGGAGACAGGAAGAGAACTGGAAGAGAATAATGCATGAAAACCCAAAAAAGGCATATTGTTCACAAGGAGGAGGTGGATAACAGTGCAAAAAAAATGTGATCTGTCAAGGAGAGTAAGAGCTAAGGCAATTAAATCTAATGATAAAAAGCATTCTAAAAATCTTGGAGAAAGTTGAGTAGTGAAGCAGGCTGGAAAACATTGCAAATGTTTAAGAGGTAAATGAGAACCTAAGAAGTGGATAGGTAGTGGATAGATGGTATAGTATAGACTATACTAGATTTTCTAGTATTTTGACTGGGAGATGAAGAAGAGATGTGAACTGAGGTTTAGCTGTAAATCTTGTATATGCAACACATTTTAAGCATTATTACTAGCATCATTACCATTTTCTCCATCATTTTCTTAGGTTTAGACAATCAACAAAATAATGACACAAGTACTAATTTCTTTGCAGATTTCTGAAATATAAATTCCCACATTGAAAAGTTAATGAGTAGCTCATGCTAGCCAATTTGAGCTGGGCCCAGTGCATCCCTGATTGTGATGTGATAGTATGGTGGTAAGATTTTTTTGAGGTGGGGTAGGGGTGACGACCATAAACAGCAGGAAGATATGGAAGATTATGGAGATAGAGAAAAGCATTCAGAGGAGATTATTGATCTAAATAAGTATACAGGTAGAGGTTTTGGCTTTGTAAAGGGGAAGTCACACTTCTTCCTTTAAGGAAGGAGGAAATGAGAATGGAGGATAACATTGAGAGGTTTAAAAGTGCAGGTTATGGAAAAACATATTCTTGATTGGTGGAATATCTTTTTTGCACAAAGTGGAAAGTGAGAAAGGGAGACAGGAAGAGAGACTATAGGAAGTTAGAGGAGGGAAGACCATGTAAAAGGAGAGAAAGTGAATAGTGCAGATAAATCCAGGTTGTAGTTTTGCCTTATATGAGAGCTAATAGGATAAAGGGTCAAGGAATTCACTATAAAGGATAGAGTATAAATAAAATAGTTAACTAAAAGTTGGGACTTTTTGAAGGCATAAAAAATTAACCTTAAGTAAAGGTGATAGACTGGAAGATGGAGAAGAATAACATGAGGGTTTATGGAAAATTATGATTGGGAACTAGGGAATATAAACAAATGGCATGAACTTCAATGGAAGACAAAATGTTATGTCATAGCATCAGAACTAGGATCTGGAAGTATATCAATGAATAGCAAGGAGAATTTTTCATTACTCCTTTCCTTAAGGTGCTAGGAAATCTAAGAGAAGATGCAACTAGTACTAGAAAGAATGATTGGCATCTACAATTTTTATTAGATCTTCTTGGTTTCATTGAGTTCATAAACATAAAAGGAACATGATAGGAAGAAGCCTAATTGAAATATAGCTTGTTGACTCTGAAATGAGGATTCCATAAAACAATGGAAAGAGAATGCAAAGCAACCTATGACTTCCAGGACACACTTAAAGTGGAAGAAGATAAGAAAATGGATAAGTAGTAGTTAAGCTTTCATCCAGGAGACTTTCACAGGGATTAAAAGAAGAGAAGATAGGATTTTGCTATTCATAGAAATAATAGAATATCTGACCTGAACTCCCATCCTCAAAGGTTATATTATCACAGAAGGTGACAACAGTTAATTCTTTTTTAAAAACAGGAAGAAAGGAAATTTGGTCAGTCCTCTGGGTCTTAAAATGCACTGGAATTGATTTCCAATAATCTGATTAAAAATTACATTCATTATCAAAAAATAACACCAAGATTGTAGAGAATATAATCCACAGTTAAAAAGTTTTCTGCATGCGGAAACAAATATTAAAGTCTATTCTTAAATGTATTCTGATATGTGAAGATTGGTTTTGGGGCTCTGGTCCTTGGTAAGGTGTGGATTCAACCATAGGAGCTTCTCCTCTGATCTATTATGGCGGTAATAGAGACTTCTAGTGTTATTGCAGTAACCTGGGTCTTTGTGGCATCTTTGGGTGATTCTTACTCTACAGAATATTTTCTTAAGCTAATAATGGTTTTTATTTTCTACAGAACAGGAAATTGTTTCTGTGTACCACCTGATATTTGCTTTCTTAGACCCTAAAGTTGATTTTCTGAATGTTTCAATATTTCTAGAATTAAAGTCCCAATACATCACATGTTCTTGTTCCTGCCTCTATCATGAGGATATATTGCACAAAGCTATCTCAAGAGAGATAAATCACATACTCAGAGAAGAGCAGATTTATTGGCATCCATGTCTGGACAACTCATGTTTTGTTATGATGAATGCTATGATATATATTGCTTCCCTTCCTTAACTGTAACTTTCATTGTGTAAATTAGTAATAACAAAATTTGTTAATTTATGCACCCATCTAGTTGCCTGAATGAAATCAGGGCAGCAATCTACTTTGCAGATATGGGAATGGATTATGCATATGCTGTACAAGTTGAAATGAAGATCAAAACAAGGGTATAGCACAGGATAAGGGAATTTTGTTAATTAGAGAGCAGAGATTTTAGAGGACATGATGGAAGCAAAGGAGGAAAGGGACTGGAAATTGTGACAATAAGTTGTATGAAATGAGATTTTGAGAAGATATGCAGAACAAAATGTGGTGTTGATTTGATCTCAGAGATTAGGGGAACAGTAGATGAGAGTTTGTTAGCCAGTGGATAGGAAAAATACCAGCTCATCAAAATACTTAATGACTCAGAACTGGAGGTAGTAAGGTGATGATAGTAGAGGTTGGGAAGGTTATTTTGTGAAAGAAAATACTTATTTTGGACAATATGTATTGAGGGCAGTTATTTGGTCTTCCATTGCTCTTCATACCAATCCTTATGTGGGGCTGTGTGAAGACTAGGAGAGACAGTGTAATCTGCCTAAGAAAGCTTAGCTTCTTTTATTTTGATGCTGATCATATATAGAGAAGTATTGATATTCATAATCCAAATGACTGAGTCTTGAGGATTTAGTAATAGTAATAAAAGGGATTATGATAGCAATTAAGAAATAAGTCATTCTTAAGAAGCCCAGAATTATTGATTCATGTAGACAATAAAAATAAATGGTATTAACTATGCCACACATCATTTCAGCCTGCAAAAATTTCATACCTACAGAATCCTGAGCAAGATGTTACTTGTTGGTAGGATTATATCAAAAACTCAGTGTTTTTAATAAACCAATATTAGCAATAATAATTTAATAATTAATCAATTAATATTAAATCAATATTTATTAATAATTTAGTAAATTATTAATAATTTAATAAACATATAGTAGAAGTAAAGACTTTGAAATTGCCTTAAAATTTTAATAAATAAACACTAGTGGAACTTGAGTATTATTGGAGATGGAACTGTGATGAGGTAGGACATCGATCTATAAAAATTTAAGAACTTTTTATCAACCTTTATGCCAAATATTTATATTTTTCAAATTGCACGAAATTAAAAGCTTTCAAAAATAAAGACCTAGCATAAAAAATTAAAGTATAGAAAAACATAATGAAATACATAACTCAATGAATGCTGGACTAGTAGTTAAGAAGACATGAATTCAACACTTAGATGTCTAGCTTTATGACCTTTGACAAAGCTTATTTGATGTCAACCTCTTCATCTTTTCTTCATCTGTAAAATGGAGTAATATCACATTTTTCAATGGTCATTTTGAGAGTTAAATAAGATAACATATGTATGCACATATACATTTATACACACATATATATATTTGCAAACCTTAAATTCCTATTTAAACATTAGCTATTGGATTTTTATTAGAATTATTTTATTGCTTTCAAAAGGCCTACTGAAGTTGAGAGAGAGAAAGAGAAGAGACAGAGAGATAGATAGATAGAGAGAGAGAGAGAGAGAGAGAGAGAGAGAATGAGAGACAGAGAAAGTAGTTTCTCTACTAGGAATAGAGCTAGAACTTGAGGACAGGTTTTTTGATTTTAGATTCTATGATCTTTGCCACATGCCATATTTCTAGTAAAAAGAATCCCTTTGTTCCTTCCACCATACTAATACATCTACCCTCTTCAAAAAGTCAAATCCCTTTATTAATATTAGCACATTTTCAAATGTTAGGCTAAAATGAAACAAAGTTGAAAAGCTACTCAGTAAATTTAAATCTACCCAGGCAATTGAGCATCTCCCCTTCAAATCAGTTTTTGATCATCAAATCCATTCCTTTTTTGGACAAAGTACATGTTGTAAAATGGACTAAAGTGATCTTTCAGTGTAGATAATTAACACTGATTTTACTCCTTATATTTTTCCTTGAATGTCTTAAACAGTGTGTACCTTTTGATCCAGCAGAACCACCACTAGGTATGTATCCCCAAAAAATCATAAAAAGGAAAAACAACTCATATGTATAAAATATTTACAGCAGTTTTTAAATAAAACTTTTTATTTTCAAAACACAACCATAGATAATTTTCAACATTCATCCTTATAAAATCTTATATTCAAATTTTTTTCTCCCTCCCTTCCCTTCCTTAGATGGTAAATTATCCAATATATGTTAAGCATGTGCAATTCTTTTATATATATTTACACAATTATCATGCTGCACAAGAAAAATCAGATCAAAAAAGAAAAAATAAGAAGGGAAACAAAATGCACGCAAGCAACAGCAAAAAAGTGAAAATGCTATGATACATATTTAATCCCCACCACTCACTGAGTACAGATGGCTCTTTCTATCACAAGACCATTGGCATTACCTGACTCACCTCACTGTTAAAAAGAATCACGTCTATGAGAATTTATCATTGTATAATCTTGTTGCTGTGTATAATGTTCTCTTGGTCCTACTCATTTCACTTAGCATCAGTTCATGTAACTCCCTCCAGGCCTTTTTGAAATCATCCTAGAGCAGTTCTTTTTGTGGTATCAAAGAATTGGAAATTGAGGGGATGCCCATCAATTGAGGAGTGGCTAAAGAAGTTATGGTATATGAATGTAATGGAATACTGTAGTACTATAAAAAATGATGAAGAGATGGATTTCAGAAAACCTGGAAAGCCTATATTGTTCATTGTTAATTTGAAATGTGTTAATATCTTTCCTTTATACTCATTTTCCCTATTATTATCAATACCTGATACCTCTGCATTATTCAGAAAGGAAATTTCAAGATCATTTCAAGGATTTGAATATTGTTCTAAGCTTCAGAATACCTCCCCCTTCCTTGATTCCACTTGAAGATTCAAGAATAGTGCCGTGCAGGTTGTCTTGCAGTTCTGCCAGGATAGGTTATTACTTAAGAGAGTCTTGTTATTATTGAAAATGTTGTAGGTTATGAATTTTTTTAGATTATCATCAATGTTTCCCACTAAAATCCTACTCTGATACTTTTTTGGTAGTGTGGAAATTACTGAAAATTCTCAGGGGCTTTGCCAATGGCAAATCAAATGGCAATCAAAGGTTTGTACATGAGCTCAATATTAGTTGGTGATTCTATTTTCAATGGCAAATTTAGGAAAGGTTAATTACCAGAAGGCTGTCAGCAAGTGAGGCATTTTTAAACCAACATTTTTGGTCACTATTTCACAAATTTGATGTCTTTTAGAATGTCAAAATATCATATGATTAGGAATCAGACCTGTATGCTGATTTAATTTTTCCTATTTATTGTTGTTGAGTCAAGTTTGACTCTTTGTGATTCCATGGACCAACACAAGTCAATGCCATCTCTAGTTTTCTTGGCAAAGATACTAGATTGGTTTGCCATTTTCTTTTTCATCTTAAGCTGCCAGCACCTGGTATTCTCAGTGCCATCCAAGTGCTAACCAGGCCAACATTGCTTACCTTTGGATATAAGAGGTGATTGAGCATATTCAGGGTCTTATGACCACAGATAACCTACTGACTTTTTGTGTAACATTGGAAAGTTGGTTAAAATGGTACCTGCAATACCAACCTAATAGGGATATTCTATTATATGGATAAAGCCTGGATATGTCTTAGAAGGTTTTTAATTTTAAAAAATGATTACAGAAATTTAAAGCATTAAGTTATATCTTAAATACCCTGAGTTCTTGAAAGTAATATTAGTGAAATATGAATTCTGCTAGATCCTAAGAAATTAGAATCATTTCTAGAACAGGCCTAAAATCAGCCTCACTAAATTTGTGATTCGATTCAATTCAATAAATATTTATTAAATGCTTATTATGTGCCAGGCACAAATTAAAAGAAAGACAGTCCCTGCTTTTAACGAGCTTACAATCTAATGGGGGAAGATTATATTCAAAAAGCTGAAAACCGAGGGAGTGTGATATTCTTTGGAGTTGAAAACAAGTAGATCATTATATATATATATAAAAGTAGACTTTGGGAAGAGTTTTTTGCTCCACCTTCCAATCTTCCAATTAGCAGAAATTTATTAACAGATTGGCTACACTATTATGAATTTGTTGTTGCTATATTATTCTTGAAGAGCATTTTCTAGAATGTGATCTCAGCAGAGGAAAATTCATTAAGAGTAGACACCTCATCATTTTTCACTTGTCTATAAGACTCCATCATGTCCCTTAACCAGGTACCCTTCTTTTCCTCTTTTCCTCTCTACTCTCTGTTTTTCAATTTCTTTTTACGTATTGCCTCTACCATTATGCTGTGAACTCCTTAAGAGAAGACACCGTCTACCTTTCTTTAATCTTCAGTACTTAGCACACTGCCTTTCACTGTGTATTTAAAACAAGTACAAAATAGGACAAAATGCTGCCATTTGTGCAGCAGAACAGGAGGATTCAAAATATAAAGCAATAAACTTCTATTTTAACAAAGCCTATATAATAAACACTACACAATGTATTCAGAACTATCTATCTTTTCTTTGCTTCCCTGTAGACTTTATTTTTTCTCTGCTATTCACTTTTTATTTTATTCTTTCCCCTCTTTTTTTTTTTCCTTTTCCCCATCCCCCAAGAAAACTATAATTAAGCATAGTCACAGACACACATTTTCATGTATACAGAGAAATATATGTGTCTCTATATATGCATATATGTACACAAACTTATAAGGAGATATCTATAATCTTATTCATATACACACACATATATATATTCACATGCATCTATATAAGACTATACTATGCCTGTTTCTCTGAAAGTGGATAACATCTTCCTTCATAAATACAAATCAATACACGTTTTTCCTACAAATCATCATTTTCTACACCATAGCAATATTCCAAACTTATAGTATCTAGTTATTTCAAATAGTCTAAAACAATATTGATTAACATAGCTCACATGTAGTGTAATTTCCCTATTTTTTCTCTTTTGATTAAATCTATTTTAGCTTAAATTTTGTCTGAGATAATGATCACTACCTCTGCTTTTTGTTAATGTAATAATTTCTACTCCTAATCTTTATTTTATATTAATGTGTATCTCTTTTTTTCCTATCCTTCTGACCCCTCTGTTTTACTTGTACCAATCACCTTGCCCTCCTATTATTTAATTTACTTCCACTCAAGGATACTGTTTTTGTCCTCTCCCAACACTCTTTCCCCTTGCTTTCTGGTTTCTATTAGAATTTAGAAGATTTTATAGGCTTTCAAATATATATGTTATTCCCTCTTTTTCCTATTCCCATTTTTTCTATACACCCTTCTAATACCCCCTTTATCCTATTCCTTCACCTTCTTATATTTTTATAAATTTAGAAGACATTTATTGCCTTCTAAATGTATATGTTCTTCTCTCTTTAAGATCTGATGTGAATAGGGTTCCCTTTTTAAATATTTTCTTTATCACTCCCCCCCTTATCTTCCTATGCTCTTATTTTTTTTCTGAATTTAATACATACATCTATGTATTTGCATATATATACATATATATGTATATATGTATTGTTTTTCTTTAAGTCATTCCTGATGAGATTAAAGTTCCAGAACTATCAGCCCTCCTCCCCCATTTATTTTCTTTGTGTCAGTGGTTTCTTTTCCATTTCATTTATACTTTTAAACTTTTTCTATAGTTTCTCTTTTTAGAATCAGATCACTCTGCTCTACTCCAAAATTTCTTTTGAACCCAATAACTAATGATAGTGATAGTCATACAGTTTGCATTTTCCCAAATAAAAAATAAACTATTTATCTTTATTGAGTACAATGTAATCCATCCTTGATGTTTATTTTATATTTTCTTAAATTGTGTATATCAAATTTTCTATTAAGTTTAGGTCTTTTTGTAATGGAATCCTGAAAATCTGGCAATTCATTCAGACTTATGCTTCACTTTTCTGGGTATGATATTTTTTGGCCACAAACCCAGTTCTTTTGCTCTTTGAAATATTGCATGTGATTATGATGAGATAAAGTCTAGTTTGGGGAGTTCCTGGTAAGGGAACCAAAAATATGATGAGGTTGAAGTTTGGGGGTTTCCTTTCAGGGAACTGAATGATAAGATCTAGATTTAGAGAACCAAAATGAGATTAGGATTTCTGGTGGTTGGGAGTTAAATGATTAAGGTCTACTGGCAGGTTCAGGGTCCAGGGAACCAAATGGAGAAATTTGGCTCCCCTGTACCCTCTTAGGAGTCAGTGCAAGGGTAGGGAGTTTGGGGGAACCACCTTCTGGTGGCACAGGAATTCTCTGTAAAAGAATTTAAAGACCCCAAAACCTAGACTGATAAAAGAGGTTTATTATAGGGATTGGGAAATAAGGTTAGAAATCCTGACAGAGAGGCATAAAGTCTCTTTAGGGAAATGGCTGAGGGTAAAGAGAAGGTAGCACTGGAAAAGAATATTATTCCAGTGAGCAGAGGCCTCCTTGGCATAGCATGGCATAGCAGGGCATGTTTAGAACCTCTGCAAAGAGAGGATTTTAGATTGGCTCTTTTATAAGAGGAGCTTTGGTTACAAGCTGTGAAGGTGACTAGTGGGTGGAGTTCCAAGTTGGCTCAACTACAAGCTGGGTATCAGCTTGAGCTGGAATTTGAATAGAATTGGATGAGTTTCTTTAATTCAATAGGGTTGGAATTCTTTTGATCAAGACTGAATCAACCCACCTAGATAACAGAATGAAACTGTTTATCTTGTTTGTCTCTAGAGAGGTCACTCCCTGAGGCAGAGTTGAAGAAGAACTTTTCCTTTAAGGAGTTTTAGAGTTTCTGGGTCCCTTCTTCAATTATAATTTTGGCTCTACCATATTTTTGTTGTTTTTTTTTTCTTGGTGCTTATAATATTTTCTCCTTGAGCTATATGTTTTGGAGTTTATTTTTCCAATTGCATGTAAATATAGTTTTCAACATTCATTTTTGTAAGATTTTGAGATCCAAAATTTTCTCCCTTCCTCCCTTACCTCTTCTCTTCACAAAACATCAAGCAATCTGATGTAGGTTATACATATACAATAATTTTAAACACATTTTTCATGTTGTGAAAAAAAGAAAGCAAAAGAAAAATAATCTATGAGAAAGAAAAAATAAATAAACACACAAAAAGGTGAAAATAGTGTGCTTTAATCTGCATTCCATCTCCATGATTCTCTCTTTGGATGTGGATTGCATTGTCTATTCCAAATCTGTTGGAATAGTCTTAGATCACCACATGTTGAGAAGAGTTATTCTATCATAGTTGATCATTGCATAATCTTGCTGTTACGGTAAACAATTTTCTCCTAGTTCTGCTCACTTCACTCAACATCAGTTCATATAAATCTTTCCAAGTTTTTCTGAAATCAGCCTGCTCATTATTTTTTGTAGAACAATATTCTATTACATTCATATGCCATTATTTTTTCAGCCATTACTCAATTGATGGGCACCCACTCAGTTTTCAGTTCCTTGTCATCACAAAATAATTGTTACAAACATTTTGCAAGTGTAGATTCTTTCACTCCTTTTATGATCTCTTTTCATTCCTCTTTTTTGTTTTTTGGCTGAGACAATTGGGGTTAAGTAATTTGCCCAGGGTCACATAGCTAGAAAGTATTAAGTGTCTGAGATCACATTTGAATTCAGGTCCTCCTGACTTCAGGGCCAGTGCTCTCTCCACTGTGCTATCTAGTTGCTTTCCTTCCCTCTTCTTTTAACACTTCAAGACAATTATCTTTAATTATTTCTTGTATTTTTGTATCAAGGTTCCTTTTTTGATCATAGCTTTCAGATCATTGAATTATTTTTATATTTTCTCAAGTGTCCGAGAAGAGTAGATTGAGGAAGACAGCAAAAGTATAAGACTCCAAGAAATAATAATAGAAAAAAATATATATATATATATAAAGAAGGTAATCTTTTTTGAAATTCTATGGCTGGGTTCCTTCTTTTTTGCTCATTTCCTTTGTTTGTTTAAAGAGGATTGTTATTGTAATCATCTCCAGTCCTGAGATCTGGGGAATGGTGCCTCTGACCTTAGATCCTCCTTCAGTTCTCCTCTCTGGCCTAGAATCAAAATCAAGAACTCTGCCCTCCTTTAAGTGCCCACAAGCACTCTGGAGTCCCTTATCAATAGACATTCTCTCAATCATCCCCTTCTCAGACATTTGATTCCACACTGTCCTTGAGGTGAAAATCCCTGTGCATAAATAAGGCTGCCTCCCAACCTAGCTAACTTCAGAGCTTGCTACTTGCTGTTTCTGTGAAGCTAGACTGAAGATCATACCAGCCAAATCTCTGTCCTTAGATGTTTCTTTGGATACCCTCTATTTGTCCAATGAGAATCAGTGTTCTGTCCCAACTCTTGTTTATTTTTATCATTCTATGTTTACCTCAAGGCTATATTTTGTCTTGTTTCTGGGGGAAATCTGGAGAGCATGGAATTTTCTGATCTACTCTATCATCTTCCCAGAATTTTCTTCTCTGAAGGACTGAATATGAAAGAAACATTAGATTTGTTTGGCCCCAGAGAACATAACCAAGATCAATGGGTGGATGCTGTGAAGAGGCAATTTTTATGTTTGTTATCAGGAAAATAACTTCCTATCCACTATAGCAGGTTTGTAGTGGAACTACAAGCTATCTGGGAAAGTGGCAGACTCTCCTTTTTATTAGAAGTGTTCAAGTAACAAATATATATCCCTTTATGGGGTATGTTGTAGTACAAATTCTTACAGGAATGTAGGTTATACTGAAACATATGTTTATTCCTAAATTCTTTATCCCTAAATATCCTAAATATCCCTAAATTCTTTCAAAATAAAAAAAAATGTAATGCTGTGAAATGGCAAAAATAAAATGGCAATACTTGCAAAGTAAATTTGCTTACCTTTTTCTGGTTGATAAATGAGTTCACTGTGTACCATATGAATAGTAATCAAAGTCATAAGCATAGACATGCATGGAATGAGAAAAACAAAATTCCTGGACATTGATTGCTGGATATAACATATTCCAAGAAAGACAATAACTGCATTTAGATTCTTCAGCCAATAGCACCTATAGTAAACAGAGACAAAAATCCAACAAATTAATGAGTCTACTTTAGTTTACAAATAACCATTATAATGTTTTTGCACAAATTTGAGGAAGTGATTCAATCTGAAAGTTTAAGCAAATGTCAAAAAGATTGCTTTCAAATACTAGGTCTACTAGGTATATAGTCAGAGTATAAGACTTCATGACATACAATTTTCTTTATTCAATAAACATACTCATGGGCTCATTAAAATATATGTAATTTTAAGGGGATGTGTTTTTCCCATTGGAAATGTTACTTAAGCAAACTGTTCATCCAGAAGGAGATAAACTTCATTTTTAGTGGGGAAAGGGGAGAGAGATTTGGTAGTAGTTCCCCTTTCATATCTAAGTTTATGCTTGGTAGGACAGAAAAAAATATTAAAAGCAGAAACATTGGTAAAGAGTTGGAGATGGTATAGTTGCAGTGTGCAGGACCTAAAGTCAGGGAAACATGAGCTCAAATCTTATCTCAGATACTTAGTAGCTGCATGATTCTATGCAATAACTTAATGTCAATTTGTATCAATTTTCTTCTCTGTAAAAGGAGATAAAATGGTAAAGTAGTAAGTGCTATGTAAGTATTAGCTGGCATTGTTACTATTATTATTTTATTTCCAAATACTCCAGAGTACCAGAATTAAATAAGAAGTATACAGGGCACATTAGGAAATGAGTGACTGTTGAAAAACATTTTAAATTTTTCCTTGTGAACTTTATAAACAAGTCTAACTAGGTAAGTATAGAGTGTTTTGAGGAAAATTTTCAGCTTACAGGAAACCTTTCTCTAAAATTTCTCTCAAATATTCTCTCAAATGCACTAAATGAAATCACTAGAATTTCAAATTAAAAAAAAAATCAAATCATAGAATTATATAGTTGGAATGTCTTCTAACATTTTTACATTACCAGGAGGAATGCTAACTTTAACCAGAATTTTCCATACTAGAGAAAGTGCTTCCTTGAGGGGACACAGGACTTTTTTGATGAGGGGAATAGGTTGTAGAATGCAGAATTATAAACTTACATGACTAGAAATGCTTATTTATCTTTCTTAAAATGTAGAGCTGCCTATATGCATGAGGACTTGTCTAGATGAAGCTCAAAAGGAGGTTTGAAAAGGAATCTTTAGTGTCTACTATTATTCTTTATTAAGGGAAATATTAATTACTACCAGGGAGGCAGGGGATTGGTCTTCTCTACTCTCCTCAAAAATAAAGTAATGAGCTATTGTATCTATTGTATCTATCTGTCCTTCTAAATATTGCCATCTGAAGGGAAATAGTTTCTAGATCTACTTTTAGTTACTATCCCTTTAACAAGGAATGTTCCTAGGTATATCCAAAGGACTGAATTCATCCTCAAATGTCAGTTGCACAAAGACCATCAGACATAGTGAATACTAAATAAATTCATTTATTGACGCTTAGAGCAAACAGAAATCATAGCAGTCATACCAATTAGAATATGTTGGTTATTGGGTACTCACACTGGGAAAGAAGCAAAGGAGAAAAAGAAAGGAAGAGAGAAAGAAAGAGACAAATAGAGAGAGCCAGAGAAAGATAGACACTAAAAGTCAATCTCAGCTAAGGGAAAATTCTCCAAAATATTTAATGTATCAAGACAAGAATAAAGACATGATCAAAGTGCTAGCTCTTCTGTATGTCAGCTTCTTCACAGAAGAATTAAATAAACTTTTTACCTTTAATGAATTAGGAGAAAACCTTATTATTCACTTGACTGGTCCACCAAAATAATTTTCTTTTACTTTAATTATAAAGTATAATAGTTATAAATATAAATGGATAAATAACTAGCTCATTGCCATGTATAAATAGGACACATTTCATCTAAAAAAGAGAAAGATTTCTTGTGGCAAATTATTGAAATAAGCATTTTTTTTGCCTGAATATCTTATTATATTTTGACTAGAAGAAAAAAATGACTTTTCTGATTTATCAAAATGATACCACTTTTGCTGCTGTTCTTAACAGCTTATTTGTATGAAATGTGATTTTTCTTCTATCAATGTAATAAAGACAAAATATTGATCTTTATTGGTGATTAAAGTAATTGAGTTGAAATATGGTGGAGAAACTTGTTTTTAAAAGGAACTTTGTGCAATGTCTTATTTATCACATTCATATTATTGTGATTTTATATATTACAAATACAAATATAAAATATTTTATCAAAAAGCATTGTACATTATTTTATTGTATTTTAAAATATTTTTGTATTTCTATTCTCTACCTGCCTCTACTAACAGCTTATCAAGCATTATTTTGTAAGATTCTTGTCATCTGTTTTCTGTGTTTTTTTTTTTTTTTTTGGGCGGGGCGGAATAGAGTTTTCTGTGAATAGAGTTCCTTATGACTTAGATGCAGTTTAGGGAGATAGGTTCATAGGACTTTACCTAGCTGGGAACCAGGTGTCTAGGTCTCTCATTTAACAAATGCATTAAGTATGGTACAGAGAAGTTAATCAATACATCAATCAACAGATATGTATACTATACTAGATGTTAGAAATACAAAGATAGAAATGAAATATTCCTTTCCTGACCAAAATGACTTGATGATTATCACAGAAGCTATTGCTGAGGCACAGGTATTAAGTACTAAGACATAGGTATTAAGCATTTTTACTATTATTATTATTATTATTATTAATAACAAAGACAACAAGGGATAGCTTTATATAATTTTAGTGTTTGTAAAACATTTTATGTACAAGGATGAAGAAAAAGGAAAAAAAAACAGCTATCTACTTCACAGAATAAGAACCATATAGTTTTAAACTTAGGAAGTCTTATTTTTCAATATCACTTCTCTCTCCACGATGTAGTGGTCAATAATAGGAAAATGTGCGTATGTGGGCTGAGGAACATGGGTTGGCTTACATCCAGAGAGTTACTAGTCATCTCTCCTCTGATTCATTTTAGGGACACTCACTGTCCTCCTATGCTTGTACAGAAGTTCACTATTAAATAACTATATAATCATAGTCCCAGAGACCATAACTATGGCATAGTTAGTGAAAAATAAGTATGAATCCTTACCTGTTTCCATAAATTATTCATGGTCTCCTCTGTCATAGGAGAAGCTTTGTTCTACTATTTCAAAAGTGGCACAGCAAAAGTCTTCTGTCTACTGATAAATAATTCTGGCATTGCCTTTAATCTGATTCTTCACTTTTCAACAATATTTGCAAACAATTCTTTTTATTTTGATTGCTTCATTCACACAATATGCTCATTTTTATCTCCCTACTTTTACTTATGTTGCTTTCATTACATCAGAAAAATGCCCCCTTTATTGTCCTGTCTACACAAAGACAACTTACTCCTAAGACCCAGATTAAGCCCTTCCACAATATTTTTATTTTATTGAATTCATTTGAATGATCATTGAGCAACTACCATACACAATACATTTTTTTTCCTAGGGTTCTCCTGCAAGAAATCTTCCATGACTGGTCTAGTAAACATCAGCTACTGTTATGATCAAGAACTCTGAAACAAGGATTCTAGCAAGGTGTTAAGTCAGTGGAATTGATAAAATACAATGGTTATCTAATTTAGCATGGTGATTAATAGTTCTCTAACTCAGTATGATTGATTTGGTCTTACAACAAATAATGGTTTCCTAATGATATAATGATTGTTTTACACTCAGTGTAGAGCATATAGGCTGGGAGCCTCAGCCAGAGTGAAGGAGAGATGACAAAGGACTGGAGGCAGGAGCTCAAGCTCTTGGATCTAAGAAGAGAGAGTCATTCTACCTTCAGTCAGGCTCCTGGTGGCTCTCCTGGAGAACTGAGAGGCTCAGAGATAGAGAGAAAAGCATTTCATCTTCATCAGCCTCTTGGTGGCAGAATCTCTTCCTTAATTTCTCCACTGAAACCAAGCCTCTAGAAGGCCTTTAAGAAGGCTGACCAAGGGGACTTCCGGTTAAGATGGCGGAGAGGAGGCTCACAGCTGCATAAGCTCCACGCTTTCTCTCACTATCCATTTCATTACAAGCCTCTGAATCAATGCTTGACTGAAAAAAACCCACAAATAGTTACCAAGAGAAGCCATCCTTGAGATCCGCCAAGAAAGGTCTGTCTTTACTGGAGGGCTGGGGCGGTTTTAGATCGGGCGCAGGCGGCGGGCAGCGGCAGTGAGGGTACAGGAGCAGACTGGAGAGGGGGTGGGGAGTGATCGCAGCCGTCTCTGCGGGGAGAGCTTCGCTACAGGTTTGGATACTTTGCTCCGGCAGCAAGTCAACAGCCCAGCAGAGAAGCTAAAAACACTGGGGCTGAAGAATACAACCCCAAACAGCTGGAGTCTCTCAGGACCTGGCCGCCCCCCCCCCCCTTCCCCCCCCTCAGTGACTCAGCACACTTTGGGATCTCAGAGCGCAGGCGCAGCACAGTCCTGCTAGTGCCTCACTGCTGCCCCCTGCAGTCTGTAGAGGAAGCTCGATAACACACCCAGCCCCCCCCCCCCAAAGAAAGACTCCAGTTTTTTCTGTTTTTCTTTGGTAGTTTGTCTCTGATTAATAGACAGAATGAGCAAGAAGCTGAAGAGGACTTTAACCCTTGACAGCTTCTATACAGATAGAGAGCAGACTCTAAATCCTGAGGAGACTAAAAACAGGCAGTCCCCAGGTGAATCCCCAAAGGAGGAGATCGTCTGTTCCTCAGCACAGATGAACCTCATAGAAGTGATTAAAAAGGCTCTCACAAGGGAGCTAGAAGAAAAATGGGAAAAGAGCCTGGAGAAGTCAGTTAAAGAGAGAGTGGATAAAGAAGTAAAATCCTTGAAAAATAGGATTAGTGAACTGGAAAAAGAAAACAGCTCTCTAAAAAACAAAATTGGCGAAATGGAAAAAAATTCCACAGAACAAAAGAACTCAATGGGACAATTAGAAAAAGATTTTAAAAAAGTGAGTGAAGAGAATACTTCACTGAAAATCAGAATTGAACAAGTGGAATTGAATGACTCGAGGAGACAAGAAGAATCAGTCAAGCAAATCCAAAAAAATCAAACAATGGAGAAAAATGTGAAATACCTTCTGGGGAAGACAACAGACCTGGAAAACAGATCCAGGAGAGACAATCTGAGAATCATTGGACTCCCAGAAAAACATGATGAAAAAAAGAGCCTGGACACTGTCTTCCAGGAAATTATCAAAGAGAACTGCCCAGAAGTCATAGGAACAGAGGAAAAAATAAACATTGAAAGGATTCATCGATCACCCACTGAAAGGGATCCTAAAATCAAAACACCAAGGAATATAGTGGCCAAATGCCAGAACCCTCAGATGAAAGAAAAAATATTGCAAGCGGCTAGAAAAACCCAATTCAAGTATCAAGGAGCCACAATAAGGATCACCCAGGATCTGGCAGCATCCACATTAAAAGATCGAAGGGCCTGGAATATGATATTCCGAAAGGCTAAGGAACTTGGTATGCAACCAAAAATAACTTACCCAGCGAGAATGAGCATCTTTTTCCAGGGAAGAAGATGGACATTCAACGAAGTAAGCGAATTTCATCTATTTCTGATGAAAAAACCAGAACTTAACAAAAAGTTTGATCTACAAATATAGAACTCAAGAGAAATCTAAAAAGGTAAAGATTAATCTTGGGAACTATATTTTGACTATATAGATGTATAAAGAATACATGTATACCTTGTTCTAGAAATTGATGTGGAAAGGACATTGTACCAGAAAAAGGGTAAAGTGGGGGTAGTACATCTCATGAAGAGGCATAGGAAACCTATTATATCTGAGAGAAAGAATGGAGGGGGATGAATATAGTGGGTATCTTACTGCCTTCAGAATTGGCTTTAAGTGAAAAATCTTAAGACATATTCAATCTATGGTGAAACTTCTCCCATCTCATTGAAAAGTGAGAAGGGAAAAGTGGAAAGGGAAGGAATAAGCTAAGCGGAAGGGAATACGGGAACTGGGAGGGAAAGGGGTAAGATAGGGGGAGGAACTCTAAGGCGGGGGGAGGGATACTAAAAAGGGAGGGCTGTGAGAAGCAAGGGGTGCTCACAAACTTAATACTTGGAAGGGGGGAAAGGGGAAAGAAGGGAGGAAAGCATAAACCGGGGTTAACAAGATGGCAAGTAATACAGAATTGGTCATTCTAACCATAAACGTGAACGGGGTAAACTCCCCCATAAAGAGGAAGCGGTTAGCAGAATGGATTAAAAGCCAGAATCCTACAATATGTTGTTTACAGGAAACACACCTGAAGCGGGGAGATACATGCAGGTTAAAGGTAAAAGGTTGGAGCAAAATCTACTATGCTTCAGGTGAAGTCAAAAAAGCAGGGGTAGCCATCCTGATCTCAGATCAAGCTAAAGCAAAAATTGACCTAATTAAAAGAGATAAGGAAGGACACTATATCTTGCTAAAGGGTAGCATGGATAATGAAGCACTATCTATATTAAACATATATGCACCAAGTGGGGTAGCATCTAAATTCTTAAAAGAGAAACTAAGAGAGCTGCAAGAAGAAATAGACAGTAAAACTATAATAGTGGGAGATCTTAACCTTGCACTCTCAGAATTAGATAAATCAAACCACAAAATAAATAAGAAAGAAGTCAAAGAGGTAAATAGAATACTAGAAAAGTTAGATATGATAGATCTCTGGAGAAAATGTAATGGAGACAGAAAGGAATACACTTTCTTTTCAGCAGTTCATGGAACCTATACAAAAATTGACCATATATTAGGACATAAAAACCTCAAACTCAAATGTAGTAAGGCAGAAATAGTAAATGCATCCTTTTCAGACCACGATGCAATGAAAATTACATTCAACAAAAAAGCAGGGGGAAGTAGACCAAAAAATAATTGGAAACTAAATAATCTCATACTAAAGAATGATTGGGTGAAACAGCAAATCATAGACATAATTAATAACTTCACCCAAGAAAACGATAATAATGAGACATCATACCAAAATGTATGGGATGCAGCCAAAGCAGTAATAAGAGGAAATTTCATATCTCTAGAGGCCTATTTGTATAAAATAGAGAAAGAGAAGGTCAATGAATTGGGTTTGCAATTAAAAATGCTAGAAAAGGAACAAATTAAAAACCCCCAGTCAAACACTAAACTTGAAATTCTAAAAGTAAAAGGTGAGATCAATAAAATTGAAAGTAAAAAAACTATTGAATTGATTAATAAAACTAAGAGTTGGTTCTATGAAAAAACCAACAAAATAGACAAACCCTTAGTAAATCTGATTAAAAAAAGGAAAGAGGAAAATCAAATTGTTAGTCTTAAAAATGAAAAGGGAGAACTCACCACTAACGAAGAGGAAATTAGAGCAATAATTAGGAGTTACTTTGCCCAACTTTATGCCAATAAATTCGACAACTTAAATGAAATAGAAAAATACCTCCAAAAATACAGCTTGCCCAAACTAACAGAGGAAGAAGTAAATATCCTAAACAGTCCCATCTCAGAAAAAGAAATAGAACAAACTATCAATCAACTCCCTAAGAAAAAATCCCCAGGACCAGATGGATTTACATGTGAATTCTACCAAACATTTAAAGAACAATTAACTCCAATGTTATATAAACTATTTGAAAAAATAGGGATTGAAGGAGTCCTACCAAACTCCTTTTATGACACAGATATGGTACTGATACCTAAACCAGGTAGGCTGAAAACAGAGAAAGAAAATTATAGACCAATCTCCCTAATGAATATTGATGCTAAAATCTTAAATAAAATATTAGCAAAAAGATTACAGAAAATTGTCACCAGGATAATACACTATGACCAAGTAGGATTTATACCAGGAATGCAGGGCTGGTTCAATATTAGGAAAACTATTAGCATAATTGACTATATCAATAACCAACCAAACAAAAACCACATGATCATCTCAATAGATGCAGAAAAAGCATTTGATAAAATCCAACATCCATTCCTAATAAAAACACTTGAGAGCATAGGAATAAATGGACTTTTCCTTAAAATAGTCAGGAGCATATATTTAAAACCATCAGTAAGCATCATATGCAATGGGGAAAAACTGGAACCTTTCCCAGTAAGATCTGGAGTGAAGCAAGGTTGCCCACTATCACCATTATTATTTAATATCATATTAGAAACACTAGCCTCGGCAATAAGAGTCGAGAAAGATATAAAAGGAATTAGAGTAGGCAATGAGGAAACCAAACTATCACTCTTTGCAGATGATATGATGGTATACCTAGAGAACCCCAGAGATTCTACCAAAAAGCTATTGGAAATAATTCATAATTTTAGCAAAGTAGCTGGCTACAAAATAAATCCCCATAAATCCTCAGCATTTTTATACATCACCAACAAAACCCAACAGCAAGAGATACAAAGAGAAATTCCATTCAGAATAACTGTTGATACCATAAAATATTTGGGAATCTATCTACCAAAGGAAAGTCAGGAATTATATGAGCAAAATTATAAAAAAGTCTCCACACAAATAAAGTCAGACTTAAATAATTGGAAAAAAATTAAGTGCTCTTGGATCGGCCGAGCGAACATAATAAAGATGACAATACTCCCTAAACTAATCTATTTATTTAGTGCTATACCAATCAGACTTCCAAGAAAATATTTTATTGATCTAGAAAAAATAACAACAAAATTCATATGGAACAATAAAAAGTCGAGAATCTCAAGGGAATTAATGAAAAAAAAAATCAAATGAAGGTGGCCTAGCTGTACCTGATCTAAAATTATATTATAAAGCAGCAGTCACCAAAACCATTTGGTATTGGCTAAGAAATAGATTAGTGGATCAGTGGAAAAGGCTAGGCTCACAAGACAGAATAGTCAATTATAGCAATCTAGTGTTTGACAAACCCAAAGCCCCTAACTTCTGGAAAAGAATTCATTATTTGATAAAAACTGCTGGATAATTGGAAATTAGTATGGCAGAAATTAGGCATGGACCCACACTTAACACCATATACCAAGATAAGATCAAAATGGGTCTATGACCTAGGCATAAAGAACGAGATTATAAATAAATTAGAGGAACATAGAATAGTTTATCTCTCAGACTTGTGGAGGAGAAAGAAATTTGTGACCAAAGATGAACTAGAGACCATTACTGATCACAGAATAGAAAATTTCAATTACATCAAATTAAAAAGCCTTTGTACAAATAAAACTAATGCAAACAAGATTAGAAGGGAAGCAAGAAACTGGGAAAACATTTTCACAGTTAAAGGTTCTGATAAAGGCCTCATTTCCAAAATATATAGAGAACTGACTCAAATTTATAAGAAATCAAGCCATTCTCCAATTGATAAATGGTCAAAGGATATGAACAGACAATTTTCAGAGGATGAGATTGAAACTATTACCACTCATATGAAAGAGTGTTCCAAATCATTATTGATCAGAGAAATGCAAATTAAGACAACTCTGAGATACCACTACACACCTGTCAGATTGGCTAAGATGACAGGAAAAAATAATGATGAATGTTGGAGGGGATGCGGGAAAACTGGGACACTAATGCATTGTTGGTGGAGTTGTGAACGAATCCAACCATTCTGGAGAGCAATCTGGAATTATGCCCAAAAAATTATCAAATTGTGCATACCCTTTGATCCAGCAGTGTTTCTATTGGGCTTATATCCCAAAGAAATACTAAAGAAGGGAAAGGGACCTGTATGTGCCAAAATGTTTGTAGCAGCCCTGTTTGTAGTGGCTAGAAACTGGAAAATGAATGGATGCCCATCAATTGGAGAATGGCTGGGTAAATTGTGGTATATGAATGTTATGGAATATTATTGTTCTGTAAGAAATGACCAGCAGGATGAATACAGAGAGGACTGGCGAGACTTACATGAACTGATGCTAAGTGAAATGAGCAGAACCAGGAGATCATTATACACTTCGACAACGATATTGTATGAGGACATATTTTGATGGAAGTGGATTTCTTTGACAAAGAGACCTGAGTTTCAATTGATAAATGATGGACAAAAGCAGCTACACCCAAAGAAAGAACACTGGGAAATGAATGTAAACTATCTGCATTTTTGTTTTTCTTCCCGGGTTATTTATACCTTCTGAATCCAATTCTCCCTATGCAACAAGAGAACTGTTCGGTTCTGCAAACATATATTGTATCTAGGATATACTGCAACATATCCAACATATAAAGGACTGCTTGCCATCTAGGGGAGGGGGTGGAGGGAGGGAGGGGAAAAAAAAATCGGAACAGAAACGAGTGTCAATATAATGTAATTATTAAATAAAAAATTAAAAAAAAAAAAAAAAAGAAGGCTGACCGGGCCCCAAGAAAGGAGACAAGACTTTGAAAGAGATAATAAAGGATTTGGAATTTAACACCTGGCTATTCTTGTGGTGACTACTCTATTGAAAGGAAGGCTGCCCAGAGACCTCCAGAAAACCAAGCAAGACCATTACAAGCTACCTCCAGAATTTTGACTTTGTCACACGTTTTAATAAGCATTGTAGATTATCTTGTATTTCTATTTGTTTCAGTTATATTCTTCTCCATAAAGGAATTGAATGTAATCTCTGGGATACTTTCTCTCATATCTTCTGTTTGTACCAAGCTATGTACAAGGTGGAGCCAAGATGGCATAGAAAAGCCAGGAATGTGCCTGAGATCTGTCCAGGTTCCTTCAGAAACAACATCATATCCAGGCTTTATATGAATTATGGAGTGACAAAACCTATAAAAGATGGAGTGAAACAATTTTCCAGTTTACGATCATTTAGAAGGACTTCAGGAAAGTTTTGTCTCACTTGGATGTAAGTGGAGTGCAGCCCACCACAGACAAAATAGTGATAGCATAGAGTAGGAATGAAGGTGGCTTGGTCCTGGCTTAGCAGGCTAATAGCAGTCAGGCCAGCTCTGAGGCCTCCATTCTCAAAATAAGAGGCAAAGTGCCAACCTGATAACCCCCTAGCACAACAGGTATTACTACACCAGATCAACCCAGCAGAATGGGCAAACTAGCAGCACATGAAATACCAGTAAAGAAAGCCAGTGACCAACCAATGACCTAGCACAAGAAACTTCAGACAGTGCTTTCTGTGGCCCAGGAGCAGAGCTCAACTTTAAAAGTCATGAAATAGGTTTAAAAATGAGTAAAGAGTAGAAAAGTACCCTGATCACAAAAAGCTACTATGTCTATGAGGAAGATCTCAGAATCATCTCAGAAGAGATCAACAATGTCAAAATTCCTATAAGCAGATCTATAGTCATGTTAAAAAAATCTTCTAAATCACTATTGATTAGAGAAATGCAAATTAAAATCTCACCTCACCACTTTATACTAATGAAGAAGGGACCCCCAAACTCTAAAAATCCTTGAGAGAGAAAATCTCCTTCAACTCTGCTTCAGTGAGGGACTCCACTGGAGGGAAAGCAAACAAGACAGTTTCATTCTGTTTTCTAGTAAAAGGAATTCCAATCCTATTTAATTGAAGAAACACATTGAATTCTATTCAAATTCCAGCTCGAGCTAAAACTCAGTTAATAGATGAGCCAACCTGGGACTCTACCCACTAGACCCCATCAGCTTGTAGCCAAAGATCCTATTATAAAAGAGCCAAACTAGAATCCTCTCTTTGCAGACGTTTCAAACATTCCATGCTATGCCATGCTATGCCAAGAAGCTCTGCCCACTGTATAATATTCTTTTCCAGTGCCACCCTCTTTATCCTCACCTATTTCCCTAACCAGACTTTATGGCTCTTTGTTAGGATTTCTAGTCTTCCCTATATCTCTTTTATTAATAGGTTTTCAGATTTGTAAATTCCTTTACAGAGAATCTCTGCCCCACCAAAAGAGGGATCCCAAAACTCCTACTCTTGCGCCAAATCCCAAGACAGTGCAGGAGAGCCAAACCTTTCCATTTGGTTCCTTGAACTCCAAACCACTAGACCTTATTTAACTCTCTGACCACCAGAAATCCTAATCTCATTTTGGTTCCCTAAATCTAGACCTTATCATTTGGTTCCCTACTAAAGGGAATCCCCAAACCTAAACCTCATCACTAAGATGACAGGAAACAATTCTATAGTAACATCTCACACTAAAATAATGCTAAATGTTGGAGGGGATATGAGAAAACTGGAATATTGATTCAAGCATTCTGGAAAGCATTTTGTAGCCATGCCCATAAAAGTGTGAATATTCATTTGCAATTGCCAATACTAGCTCTGTATCCCAAAGAGATCATTAAAAAAGGAAAAAGGACCCAATGCGTGAAAATGTTTGCAGCAGTTATTTTGGTAATGACAAGGAATTGGAAACTAATGATTAAATTAAATGATTAAATGATGATGCCCATCAATTGGGGAATGGTTGAATAAATTGTAATGTATGAATGTAATGGAATATTATTGTTCTATAAGAAATGATGAGCAGGTTGATTTCAGAAAAAAAAAAAACATGGAAAGAGTTACATGAACTGATGCTGAGTGAAATGAGCAATATCAGGAGAACATTATAGTTACTCACAGCAATATTGTATGATGGTCAATTGTGACAGAATTAGCTCTTCTCAATAATGTGGTGATCTAGGACTATTCCAATAGACGTGGAATAGAAATTGCCATCCACATCCAAAAAAAGAACTATGGAGACTGACTCCAGATAAGAGCATATTATTTTCATTTTTTTTCTTTCTTGTGGTTATTCCATTCAGTTGTGATTTTTCTTTCAGAACACAACTAATATGAAAATATATTTTAGATAATTGTACATGTATAATCTATATCAACTTGGGTGGAAGGGAGAAAAAAAATGTGAAACTCAGAATCTAATAAAAATGAGTGTTGAAAACTGCCTTACATATAATTGGAAAAAATAAAATCCTATTAAGAGGAGGGGAAAACCCCAAAATTTCTACAGGCAGAGATCCAAAGGGGAAGAAGAATTGGTCCGAAGACAAAATTCTTGAAAGAGATCAAAAAGGATTTTTAAAATCATAGAGGTGGAAGAAAAATTGGAAAAAGAAATGAAAGTTATACAAGAGATACTCAATAACCTGGGAAAAGGAAGTACACAAAATGACTCAATAAAATAATTTTAAAAATTAAATTGCCAAATGGGGAAAAAATCAAATGAAGGAAAATTAAAAATTAGAATTGGCAAACTGGAAAAAGGAGGTACAAAAGCTAATTGAAGAAAATAATTATTTAATAATTAGAATAGAACTAGTGGAAGCTAATGACTCTATGAGTCATCAAAAAGCCAACAAAATCAAATGAATGGAAAAAAATAGAAGAAAATGTAAAATTTCAGGGGAAATGATACATATTCAAAGAAATATGGAACTTTCAAACTCTTTTTCTGATGAAAAGACTAAAACTGAACAGAAAATTTTATCTTCTAATACAAGACTCAAAATAAGCATAAAAAGGTAAACAGGGAAAAACACACATAAGGTTAAACTGTTTACATTCCTACATAGAAGATGATATTTATAAATATTCAGAATTTTATCTCTATTGGAGTTATTAGAAGACATAACCAGACAGTATGGATCTAAGTTGACTGATATGATATAAAAAATTGAAGAGATGAGAAAAAAGATTTTAAAGGAAGAGAAAAGATGGAGGCTAATATATATCACATGAATAAGTGCAAAACATCTATTACAGCAGAGGGAAAAAAGGGAGGGGTGAACATTATTTGAACCTTCTTTTCATTGGATTAGATTAAAGGAAATAGCATACACAGTCTGGGTATAGAAATTTACCATATAAGTAAGTGTGGTGATGACAAAAAAGAAGGTCAGAAGTTTCTATAGAAAGGGAAAGGGGAGAGAAAAATGGGGGTAGGGGTATGATTAAAGGGAGGTGTTGGATAGAAACATAATATTGGTGAGGAGGGACTGTGTGAAAGGATAAACAAAAATACAAAACAGGATAGAGGAAAGCACACAGTAATCATAAATCTGTAAATTTGAATGAGAAGAACTCTCCTATAAAATGGAAGCAAATAGCAGAGAAGATTAAAAATCCTACAAAATATTGTTTACAAGAAACAAATTGGAAGCAGAGACACATACACAGATTAAAGATACAAGGCTGGAGCACAACATATTACAGTTCAGCTAAAATATGAAGGCAGAGATAGCAATCGTGATCCCAAACACTTCAAAAGTAAAAATAGATCTAATTAAAAGAGATAAGGCTGGAAATTATATCTTGCTAAAAGGTACCATAGAAAATAAAGTGGTGTTAAACATATATATACCAAATGGTACAGTATCCAAATTTTTAGAGAAATTAAGTGAGTGCAGGAAGAAATAAATAGGAAAATTATATTCAATCTTGCCTCTCAGAACTAGATGAAACCAATCACAAAATAAGTAATAAAGAAGTTAAAGAGGTAAATAAAATTTTAGAAAAGTTAGATATCATAGCCCTCTGGAAAAAAACTGAATGGAGATAAAAAGGAATATACCTTTTTCTCAGTGGCAAATGGCACCTACACACAAATTGGCCTTATATTAGGAATAAAAACTTCACTATCAAATGCAGAAAAACTGAAATATTCAATGTATAATTTTCCAGATCATGATGCAATAAAAATTACATTCAATAAAAGGACATGGAAAGATAGATTAAAATTAATTGGAAACTAAATAATCTAATACTAAAGAACGAGTGAGTCTAATAACAAATCAGAAAAAACAATCTATAATTTCATTCAAGAGAATGACAACAATGAGATAACATACCAAAACTCATGGAATGTAGTCAAAGCAGTTTTTAGGGGAAATTTTATATCTTTAAATGAATAAAAAAGAGCAGATCAATGAAGTGGGCATTCAAATTAAAAAGCTAGGAAAAGATCAAATTAACCCCCCCCCCCCAATTAAATACCAAATTGAAAATTCTGAAAATTAAAGAAAAGATTAATAAAACTAAAAGTATAAAAGCTATTGAGCTAAGAAATAAAACTAAGAACTGGTGTTATGAAAAAAAATCCAATAAAACAGAAAAGTTTTCATTAATTTGATTTAAAAAGAGAAAAAAAGGAAATCAAATTACCTGTATCAAAATGAAAAGCGTGAATTCTCCACTAATGAAGAGAGAATTAAAGCAATAATCAGGAGCTCTTTTTTCCCAACTGTATGCCAATAAGTCTAAGTGAAATGGATAAACATTTACATAAAATGTAAATTTCCCAGATTAACAGAAAATAAAAATAAAATACACAATTCATTCCATTTTAGAAAAAGAAATTGAACAAGTCATGAATGCACTCCCTAAGAAAATATCTCAAGGGACAAATAGATTTATAAGTGAATTCTACCAAACTTCTAAAGAAGAATTAATTCCAAGATTTTATAAATTATGTAAAAAGAGTGAAGGAGTCCTAATAATTTCTTTTATGACACATATATGGTGCTGATAACTAAACTTGGAAGAATCAAAACAGAGAAAGAAAATTATAGATCAATTTCCCTCATGAATACTGATATAAAAATTTTAAATAGAATATTAGCTAACACATTATAGCAATTTATCACTATGATCATATACTATGACCAGATGGAACTAATACCTGTGATGCAGGGCTAGTTCAATATTAGGGAAACTATTGGCAAAATTGATCATATCAATAGAAAAACCAAAAGAAACCATGACTATTTCAATAGATGCAGAAAAAGCTTTTGACAAAATACAGCATCCATTATTATTAAAATATTAGACAGCATAGGAATAGATGAATTTTTCCTTAAAATGATAAACAGAACCTATCTAGAGCTATCATTGCATCAGCAATCATTGTATGTAATAAGATAAGCCAGAAGCATTCCCAATAAGAATTGGAGTGAAACAAGTATGCCCCTTATCACCATCCTATTATTCAATATTGTACTAAAAATGTTAGCTTTAGCAAGAAGAAAATTTAAAAAAATTGAATGAGTTAGAATAGGTAAAGAGGAAAGAAAACTATCCTTTTTTTTTGCAGATATCATGGTATACTTAGAGAACTATAGAGCATCAACTAAAAAAATACTTGAAAATATTAACAACTTTATTATAGTTGCAGGATGTAAAATAAATATACACAAGTCATTGACATTTCTAAATATTACCAACAAAGTCCAGCATCAAGTGTTAGAAAGAGAAATTGCATTTAAAATAAATGTAGATGATATAAACAAGACAAACTCAAGAACTATATAAAGACAATTACAAAACACTTTTCACATAATTAAAGTCATTTCTAAACAATGAAAAAAAATCAATTGTTCATGCTCATGAACCAATATAACAAAAATGACAATTTTATCTAATTATTTTACTTATTCAGTGCCATATGAATCAAACTACCAAAAACTATTTTATGGAACTAAAAAAATAACAAAATTGATCTGGGAGAACAAAGGTCAAATTTTTTTTTTAAATGGAAAGGAACATGGCCTAGTCATCCCAGATCTAAAATTATGTTATAAAGCAGCAATCTTCAAAACCATTTGATACTGGCTAAGAAATAGAATAAAGGATCAGTGGAATATGTTGGGTATTTGAGACACTGTACTCAATGACTACAGTAATCTACTGTTTGATAAATTCAAAGACCTTAGCTTCATGATTGTATGTATGATCTGTTGTTTCACCCACCTTTTTTTTTTTTTTTTTTTTTTGCTGAAGTAATTCGTATTAAGTGACTTACCCAGGGTCACACAGCTAGGAAGTATTAAATGTTCTAGGTTGTATTTGAACTCAGGTTCTCCTGATTTCAGAGCCAGTGCTCTATCCACTGTGCCATATAGCTGCCCCACTATTTGACCAAAAACTGATAAGAAAATGGGAAAATAGTATGACAGAAACTAGGCATAGACCAACATGTCACACCTTATATCAAGGTAAGTTCAAACTGGATCTATAATTTAGACATGAAGAGTGACACTATAAACAAATTAGGAGAACAAGGAATAGTTTACCTATTAGATCTATGGAAAAGGAAAGAATTTATTACCAGATAGGAGATAGAGAACATTATGAAATGCAAAATAGATAATTTTGCAATATAACAGTGTTTGCACAAACAAAACCAGTGCAGAAGGCTAGGAAACAATTTTTACAACCAGTATTTCTGATAAAGGCCTCATTTCTAAAATATATAAAGAGAAATTAATCAAATTTCTAAATATGGAAGTCATTTCCCAATTGCTAGATAGTCAAAGGATATGAATATAATGTTATCAGATGAAGAAATTAAAGCTATAGTCATATGAAAAAATTGCTCTATATCAATGTTGATTAGATAAATGCAAATCAAAACAATTCTGAGGTACAATTTTATACCTCTCAGATTGGCTAATGTGACAGAAAAATAAAATGATAAATGTTTGAGGTGTTCTTTTTCTTTAAAATATGTAATATAATGGTTCTCTCTGGGGGAGAAAGGAAGTTTCTCGAGGAGGTTTTCTGGAGGCAGCCTTAGTATCAGTTCAGATCAATAATTACCCCAAATGCAACCAGGTGATAAAAGTTCAGATCTTTTATTGCCTCCAATATAGCCCAGTTAGTTGAGAGGCCTATCTCTCTGTTTGGTTCCAAGAGCTCTTGCTGCTTTGTCTTTTGCTTCTGCCTCTGCTTTTTTCAGCCTTCAATCCAGATCCACTCTTCATGTAATTCCGCTGAAATCTGTCTGAGAACTTCTGTCTGTATCTTATATATGAGAGAGAGGAATTGTGGGATACAAGAGAGAGGAATTCTCTTGTAAAATTGGAATACTAATGCATTGCTGGTGGAATTGTGAACTTATTTTGGAACTATGACCAAAGGGCTATAAATCTGGGCAAACCCTTTGATACAACAATATTACTATTAGGTCTATATCCCAAAAACATCATAAAAAAGGGAAAATGGCTCATATGTGCAAAAATATTTAAAACAACTCTTTTCTTTTTGGTGGCAAAGAATTGGAAATTGAGGTGATGTCTATTAGTTGGGATATAGGTGAACAAGTTGTGGTATATGAGTGTAATGGAATACTATTGTGCTAGAAGAAATGATAGGCAAACAAATTTCAGAAAAATCTGAAAAGATTTGCATGAACTGATGCTGAGTGAAGTGAGCTTTAGGAGAACATTATATACAGTAATAGTAACACTGTGAGATGAACAACTCTGATACACTTAAGATCTTCTCAGCAATACAATGATCAAAGACAATTCCATAAGACTTATGATGGAAAATGCTATTCACATCTAAAGAGAGAATTATTAAGTTTTTCCCTTTTGTTTTGATTCTTCTTTTATAATATGACTAATGTGAAATATGTTTAATATGATTATACAAACATAACCTCTATCAGAATGCTATCTGTTTTAGGGAAGTTGGAGAAGAGAGAGAGAGAGAGAGAGAGAGAGAGAGAGAGAGAGAGAGAGAGAGAGAGAGAGAGAGAGAGAGAGAGAGAGAGAGAGAGAGAGAGAAAGAGAGAGAGAGATTTCAAATTAAAAATCTTATAAAAATGAATTTTGAAAACTATTTTATATGTAATTGGAAACAAAAAATATTAAATGGGAAGGAAGTAATATAACAGTATTATGGGCACTTAGTTATATTTTATTATTTCTTGTTGATTAGTTGATGAGAAATTTGGGATATTATATGGAATTGACCAAGGGTTAGTTTGGGAAATTAGAAATATTTTACTGTAATTCTGTTAGCAAAATAATATTTGACTCATTGCAGCAATGCAAAGTGGGAATTTTATGAGATTTCTGGGTAAAGTCCCTAGGCAGCCTCAGGCCATTCTTTAATGCTGCTGCAAGTTGCACATTTGTGTGGTGACTACAGGAAGGAGCACTGAATTGGAAATCACACTATATTTCTTTTAAGTTTTTGGAAGTAATTTCATTCAAAAGTAAGAAATATTCAGAAAATTTAAGAAGACATTTTGTAATTCTTCAATGTATTATATCTTCTTGTAAATTTTAACTGTTCTAAAGATAGTCAAGGAAATACTTTAATTCTTTTTCTTTTTAAAGAATTAATAGGGAGAAAATTCTGGGAAGATGGTGGAGTAGGTTGGTAAATTTCAAGTTCTCCTAATTTCTTCCCAGATACAACAAATATGAGCCTCACAGTGAATATGGATTGATGAAAAACCAAGAAGGCTTGGAGCAGAAAAGTGTCCTCTTGATAAAACCTGAAAAGATCTGAAGATCTGGGATAATTTGGGAGAGACCAAGAAATAAAACAGATGATAAAGAATGAGAAAATTGAACAGAATCTGAAACATCCTATAAGAACAATGACAAATCTGGAGAATAGATCAAGAAGAGAAAATGTAAGAATAATTGGACTGCCTGAAAGTTGTGATCAAAAAGAGAATTTTGACACAATAATGCAGAAAATAATCCAAGAAAATTGTCTTGGAATGATAGAACAAGAGGGGAAAGTAGAAATAGAAAAAATCCACAGATCACCATATAAAAGAGATCCTTCTTGGAAAACACACAGGAATATTATTGCCAAATTTCAAAACCCACAGATCAAAAAGAAAATTTTTCAAGAAACAAAAAACAAAAACAATTCAAATAAGCTGGAGCTACAATTAGAATTGTATAAAATATATCAGCGGTACAATAAAAGATCACAGATCCTGGAATCATATCTATGGACAATCAAAAAACTAGGTCTGTTGCCAAAAATATCATATCTAGAAAAATTATCTATAATTTTAAATGAGAAAAAAATGCACATTCAATGAACTTGCAGATTTTTCAGGATTTTCTATCAACCTGAACTTAACAGAAAATTTAAAATATAAGTGCCAATATCAAAGATCAATTTTAAAGAACTCAACATGAACAAACTGTTCAAACATGGACAAATTATGTTTTTTTCTACACGGGAAATGTATATTATATGTTTAAGATTCACATCAACAATAGGATAAGTAGAAAAAAAGATTGACAAGAGTTCAGGTAAAAAGAGTAATGTTATACAAATGAGGTACAGAATAAGAATAGATACAGAGGCATTAGAGGGGGAAGATTCTAAAAACCTACTCACATCTGGATTGGGTTCAATAGGCAACACTACATATATACCATGAAAAGCATAGCATCCACTAAAACCTATAAAGAAATAAGGAAGTTTGATGGATGAATGGGAAAGCAAAGTGTGAAAGGAAGAAAACAAGGCAGAGATCCTTGAGTGGGGGGAGGTTAAGTAATAGTAAGGCAAATTGTGAAGCAGAATTTAATTAAAAAGTCAACAGGGTTAGAAAAGGTGTGTGTGTGTGTGTGTGTGTGTGTACATATATGTAAATATATCTTTTTTTAACTCTAGCTTGCTTAGGGGTGGTGGGGAGGATGAAAGAAGGAAAAAGAATAAAGTAAAAAAGATGCACAGCAGACAACCAAAGAATAATTTACAAGGAAGTAAAGAAAAAATGGACATTTGTGAATATAATTTCTTCTACTAATATATATACTTTCTTGATCTAGTAATTTGTTGTTATATACTTTGAATCCTCCTGATGTTCTGCTGGGCACATGAAAATTTTCTTTTGTTTTGCTTTATTTTGTTTTACATTCCTTTTCTATTTTCTTACTCTGCTTTTTTTCAAATAAAATGATTTTTTAAAAAGACCTGTCAATAAAGGAAAAGCAATTTACAGTTTGTCCTAACCAGAGTGAAAAGAATATATAAGCATGAAAGAAAGAGTGTGAGGAATAGATATCTAATGCACCTCATATACATAACCACACAAGAGTTTGGTGCAGAATTACTTTTGGAAGAGGAATAATTTCAGAAGGAAAACCAACTGAAAAGTATACTGATCATCATAAAAGATGGATTAAAAAGAGAGATGAGAGTTTTAAGAAAAGAGATCAATCTGGGTGTGGTGAAGAAAAGGACAGAAGAATAGGGACATATGATTTTAATTATTTATTACTAATGTTGAGCAAATTCTGTGCTTTTTTGCAAAGCTTCTTATTTAAATGTTTTGCATCAATATTCACTTGGGATATGAGTTTATGGCTCTTCCTCCCTCCCTTCTTTCCTTCTTTCCTTCCTTCTTTCTTTCATTCTTTCCTTCCTCCCTTCCTTCTTTTCTCCCTCCCTTCTTTCCTCCTCTCCCTTTTTTCCTTCTTCCCTTTTCCCTCCCTTTCTTCCTTCCTCCCTCTTTCCCTCTCTCCTTACCTTCCTTCTTTTCTTTCTTCCTTCCTCCCTCCCTCCTTCCCTTCTTCATTCTTCCTTCCTTCCTTTTTTTAAAACCATATTTTAGTAATCAGAACTACATTTATCTAATGAGAAGAGTTTTTCAGAGAGTTTTATATATATATAAATTTTATAATAACTTTTTATTGACAGAACCCATGCCAGGGTAATTTTTTACAACATTATCCCTTGCACTTACTTCTGTTCCAATTTTTCCCTCCTTCCCTCCACCCCCTCCCCTAGATGGCAAGCAGTCCTATATATGTTAAATAGGTTGCAGTATATCCTAGATACAATATATGTATGCAGAAATGAACAGTTCTCTTGTTGCACAGGGAGAGTTGGATTCAGAAGGTAAAAATAACCCCGGGAAGAAAAACAAAAATGCAAATAGTTTACATTCATTTCCCAGTGTTCTTTTTTTGGGTGAAGCTGCTTCTGTCCATCATTGATCAATTGAAACTGAGTTTCTTTGTCAAAGAAATCCACTTCCATCAGAATACATCTTCATACAGTATCATTGTTGAAGTATATAATGATCTCCTGGTTCTGCTCATTTCACTTAGCATCAGTTCATATAAGTCTCTCCAAGCCTCTCTGTATTCATCCTGCTGGTCATTTCTTACAGAACAATAATATTCCATAACATTCATATACCATAATTTCAGAGAGCTATATTTTCAGTTATTGAGACCAATTTTGGAACATATCTCTTTAAAAGTTTGATATAATTTTTATAAGCCTTATAAGTACTTGTTATTGTCTTCTGGCACAGCTCAACTCATAACAACATCAAAAGCAGAAGTTGATAATTCTGTATTAAATCTGTCCTTTGAGAGATTAAACATGGGAAATGAATGAAATGAATATTTTTGTAGCCAACTTGTTGCTACTATTGGGGATGGAATAAAAACCTGTGTTGACTTACCATTACTACAGTGACATGGAAAACAAAGATAAATATATCAACAACATATCACAAGGGATTTACAAACTATACTGTAAAATCATAGTGGAAATGATGAGTGAGATAAAGAAAATGAAGAATAAGAAAGCAAAATCTGGGGAAAAGGCTTCTCTCTTCAGTAATGGAAATTAAGTTCAAGGAATAGAGTTAAAAAACTAGAAATGAATAAGACATCTGTAACTGCCATTCTTTTTCACTGTTTTCTAAAATCAAAAAGGTTTAGGAACTTTCTACTGCTACTAGACCTACTGATGCTACTTGAGCCTTCATTCAGCTGCCTGAAATGTTCATGGGTGTGAGCTTTCAATGAGTGGCAAAGTTTTATTTATTAAGATTATGTAGTTTGTAGTCTTTAGTATATGGAAAAATAGAAATTCTGACATTGTCAGACATTGAAATGAACTAAGCTCTATTCTTGGATTGAAAAAAAATTTAAGATCTGGAATGTAAAAATAAACATAAAAAGTCAAAATTCCTCAGCTCAGTAGCTCTTGGAGAATAATTGCAAGTTGTTTTTTAGACTGGCTTCATGAACAGTGCTTTAATGTATCTGTTTTCCCACAACCCCTTCAACATTTGTTCTTTTATTTTTTGGTTTGTTTTTGACAATTGGGTGGGTTGTGCTTCTTTTAAATTTGTTAATCTATTCATATTATAGCTTTTTACAATATATAGTGTTCATTAATTATTACTTTTTCCATTGTGTTAATTTCCATTCTTAAAGGTACAATTTTACTTCTGAGGATAGCCACAATAGCATCCCAGAATTTTTTATAACTTATTTTCATTGTCTTTCACCCTTCTGTCCCTGCTTCTGTCATGCTATTTGACCTATTATTTGGAATGTTAATACATAGTCTTCTTTAAATCTATAGTGAATTTATCACTACTTTGAGGTTTTGGTTAGCCAATTCATCAATTAATAAGCATTTATTAAGTGTTTACTATATGAGAGACACAATGCTAAGCAGTAGGAATACTTACAGGTAAAAACTTAGCCCTTGCTCTCAGTGAATTCACATTCTAATGTGAGAGAGAAAGGGCATCAAGAAAATCAGTATATGCACACAAGATATCTAAGTGGATTTATATCTCTAGGTCTAGAAGTAATTGATATAGAGATGTAGATAACTAGAGCTATAGATATAGATATAGAGGTGATATTTAAATATAGATATATATAGAAATATATTGATACATAGATTTATGTATACATGTATATACACAAAAGATCTTATTTTTCATTCTTACATATTATATATAGTGTATGTATATATATATAGATATGTGTTTACATATTGCAAATAGAAAACAATGTCAAAGAGAAGGAAATTCAAGTGAGAGTAAGATTGGGAAGGGGGAAAAAGTTCTCTTGAAGTATAGTGTATCATTTGAAATCCGAAGGAAATCAGGGAAGCAAGTCAATAGAAGAACCTTTTAGTTATGGGAGACAGACAGCAAAGTGAGAGATGGAGTATACGTGAAAAACAGAAAATAGGGTAATGTAACTGAATTGTAGAGGATATAGAAGAGAGTCAATACAAGACAATAAAGACTGGAATGGGACAAGTTAAAATTGGCTTTTAATGTCAAAGAAAATGTTTTATATTTCATTCTAGAGGCAATAGTAGCTACTGGAATTGATTGGCTGGAGGTTAGAGTTGATATGATCAGATCTGTGCTTTAAACAAATAACTTTGATAGCTAACAGGAGCATGGATTTGAGTGGAATGAGACGTTAGTCTGGTCAAGAAGTTAGAAAGCTAATTCAACAGTACACCTGAGAAGTAATAGAAGCCTATATTTAGATGATGGCTGTATGAATGAAAAGACATTTACTAGAGTTCTTGTAAAGGAAGAAATGACAAGGTCATGGATATATAGGGTAAATCAGAGTGAAGAATCAAAAATAAAAGTGAAATTATGAGCTATGGTGACAGAAGATGTTGGTCTTTTTCATCAAAATAAAAAAAGAAGAGTGGAAGATTTGGAGACAAAGACAATGAGTTCTATTTTGGAATACTAAGCTTGAGATGCTTATGGAACATCCAAATCAATCTGTCCAAAAGGTATTTGGTATTGCAGAACTTCGGTACAGGATTCAAGATATATTAACAATATACACATACATCTGGCAACCACATAGATAGAACTGAAAAATTAACACATGGAAACTGATATGATCACCAGATAAAACAGAATAAAGGGAAAAGAGAAGAAGATCTAGAGCAGAACCTTAGAGGGATACAAACGGTTTGTGCACATGACCTAGTTGAAGATCCAACAAAAACAGATTAGGGAAGAACAATCACTTAACAAGGAGAAGAAACAGGAGAAAATAGTGTTACTAAAAAAAACAAAAAAATAAAAACCTAAATCTCTTTTCCTGGCTCCACTCTTCATTTTCCATATTTTTCTACTTCTGCTACAAAAGCCTTCTCACCCTACAATCTTTGCTCCTGTAGCCCCATTCTCTAATTAGGGAATTTCTCCTTGGAACTTCCATTTGAAGAAGTACCCATCAGCTATGTTCACCCATTTTCTGACTGTCTGGACTTTTTCACATTGGCTTTACATGTACCTTTTCCCGCATACCTTTTCTGTTTCTTCCTCTACCAGAATATAAGCTGCTAGAAGGCAGAGACTGTTTTTTTAGTGGCTTTTACATTCTCAGCACTTAGCAGAGTATGTGGCTCATAAGTGCTTGGAGAGACAAATACTTTATCTACTCATACATGATCTATCCATCTATAGTTATCCCCTCACAATTTTCCCTGTTTCAGTATTAATATATCATGGATCAGCATAAGAAATTAAATGGGATTTTGAGGGGAGTTTTATAGAAGCCTAAGATAACATGTGAGGTCTAGTAGATGACAGAAAACATTTAGAAATTCAGAAATGCACAAAATATACATATAGCACTGTATGATGTTAACATATTTTATCTTTTTAACACACTGGTAATTCAGACTTCTTCTCTGGTTGGAAGGGAGGGCTAAAAACTTTTACATAGATAGTCTAGATCATGGGAGCACTGTTCACCTAAGTTGGGGAAGGGATAATTGTATTTAGATAAAATGGTATCCAGGAAGAGATAGTGATCAAAAATGCCAAAGACTTTGAAGAGGTCAAAAAGGATGAGGATTTTTAAAAGACAAATTAGGACACTTTGGAGAATAATTAATTCAAATATATTATTTATTTCCCTGGACTCATGTGCTAAGACAAATGTGCTCATATCTAAACCAAAAAATATTACAAAAACCCTAAAGACTAAATAATGAATATGGATGCAAAAATAATTTTTAAAAAAATTAGCAAAGAAGTTGAAGCAATATATTAAAAGGATTATATATTATGCCCACATTGGATTTATAGTAGAAGAGTAGGGTTGATTTTATAAGGACAATCATAAACATAATCGATTATATTATTTTTAATATAAGATTTTATATGATTATTTCAATGAAGTCAGAAAAGCTTTTGGGAAGATACAATACTCATTTATGTTTTTTTCAAAACATAAAAAAGCTTAGTAGCAAATATATCTTTTCTTAATATGCTAAAATTTATCTATCAAAAACCAAGAGCTAGTATTATCTGTAATGTTGAAATACTAAAGGCCTTATCAGTGACATCAGCAGTAAGATAAAGGTATCCGTTGTCATTTCTATTATTTGCTAGAGAAATAAACTGAAGAAACAGGCATAAATAAAGAGAAAATAAATTATCAATCCTTGCAAATAATTTTGATGTTTTATTTGGAGAGCCTTGGGGAATTCAAGTAAAAAAGGAGTTGAAATAATAACTTCAGTAATGTATCAAGATATAAGAGAAATCCACAAAGACAATCAGTTTTCTATATTATCCACAAAAACTAACAGGAAGAAAATAGAAAGAGAAATTGCATTAAATATATCTTTAGAATGTATCAAATATCTGGGATCGTACCTAAGAAAATATATAAAAATGAAATATGAATATAATTATAAAACACTATAGAATTGAAATTTATAAAGATTTTAATTGCTCATAGATGGTCCTTCCATTATAATAATAATCCCATATTACCTAAATTAATTTATATATTCACTACCATAATAATTAAACTGCTAAAAGGATTACTTCATAGAGTTAGGAAAAAAAAAACAATAACTAAATTAAGCTTGAGCAACAAAGGTATAAAAATGTCATGGGAAATTTGGGGAATAAAAATGGAAGGAAGAAAGCAGTACTACGTTTCAAACCATATTACAACACAGTAATTGTCATAACAATTTGTACTGGTTAAAAAGTAGACAAAAAATTGATCGATGAAACAAATTAGATATACAAGGTACAGAAGCAAATGAACATAACAGAACAATATTTGCTAATTTTCTCCTAACAACAAGATTTCAACTCCTGGAATAAGTAGTCTGGTAGAATTTAGCTTTATGTCAAAACTTTACCCATTTTACCATATATAATAATCTTTCATTAGATACATGACATAGAGGTAAAAGGGTCTTCTTAAACAAAACAAAGAGACAGAAAGGAGATACCTCATGGCCACGAATAGGCAAAGTCTTGATTAAGCAGGGGAGAGACAGAGAGAGACAGAGATAAAGAGAGAGAGAGAGAGAGAGAGAGAGAGAGAGAGAGAGAGAGGATCCTAGGAAATATAAATGGAAAATTTTGATTAAATAAAATGGTTTTTGTTGGTTAAAAAAAATAAATCAATGCAATTAAAATTAGAAGAAAAAAGTTATATGTGAAAAATCTAAGGAAAATTTATTAGATAAAGGATTGTTGTACAATATATAATAGGAAACTGATACAGAATTTGGACTGAAGTCTTCTAAATCCAAATAACTTCCTAGTAAGAAAGTAATGATCACATATGATCAACATGGCTTCATCAAGAAAAGGTCATGACAGACTCATCTTAATTCATTTTTAAGGCAGCATTAGTTAAATTTGTAAATGAGAAAACTTATGTGCCTGTATTTTACCAATATCTTAGGAAGTTTTTGATAAAGCCTTAATATTGGTCTTTATAGAAAAGATAGAGAGAAATAGGATAGACAAGAGTGTAATTATGTGGATTGAGAACTGACAAATAAGTCAAAGAATCATCATCATAGATGTGCACGGAATGAGGATCAGGTGTGCTAGCATACCAGATCCAGGCTCTTCACGTGACTTTTATTTATCATGATATGATTCCTTGTCATTGTGGGAAGAAATCTCTTTTGGACTTCCCCAAGTATCTATAAATGATTTTTGTGCACTTAGATAAAACTAAAGATAGTGTGATTATTAATTTAACAGATGATACAAAGAGGTGAAGAATAGGATAATTTTTGCACAGATGACAGAGTTAGTAGCCATTCAGAGCAAAATTTTATGATATTTAATAATAGCAAATGTGAGATTTCATTTTAAGTTGTTTATGTTCTAGTCAAAATAACATTCTGTTCTTTTCATAAGTACAAGATGGAGCAAACATGGCTAGACAGCAGTTATGTTTAACTCAATATGAACACCCAATGTCATATAATGACCAAAAAACTAATGTGATTTTTGGAATGCATTTAGATAGGCATAGTTATAAGGAATAAGGAGGTGATGCTTCAATTGTAGTTGGTTCTGGTCAGATCCATTGGTATTTATTTCTGGGTACCACATTTTAGAATGAGCACTTTTAAAAATTGGAATTCACATTAAAGAGGACATCAAGATAATGAAGAACTTTGAGTCCAATGGCAGTCGAAGAAACAGTGATGATTAGAAAAGAGGAGGAAAAAGAAGAGGGAGAATAGGCATATGGTAGGACTCTTCAAGTAATTAAAAGGCAGTTAAGTCAATGAGCATTCATTAAGATAAGATATTAAGATCTCAGAGTAGAAGTTTCAAAGAGGCAAATGTGAACCTGATATCAGTAATTGGTCTATAGCAGTTAGAGATATTTTCAAATGTAATGGGTAGGCAGGCAGTATCAGGCTCCTGTTCATTTAAGATTTCCAAGAAAAGACTGGATGACCACTATAGGGAAATATTATAGTGGAGATTCATTTTTCTTCCATTGGGGAGGGGATTTCTATTGAGTTAGATATTTGCTGAGAAATTTGAGTAAACATCTTCCAGCTCTAAAATATTATGATTTTTGTTGTCTTGACTCAAAGCGCTATACTAAATCCACTACTCTAAAAATGGTAAAATACTTATAAATATGCAAGCCTTTCTACATCTCATTTTTATTGCCTACTTGAATTTATTATTAGGAACTTAAAAAACAATCAGTTAATAAACATTTATTAAGCACTTCCTTTATAATAGGTAGTATCTTAAGGTTTGAAGATAAAAATACAAATAAAAAGAAAAATAGTCTTTGTCCTCAAGAAATTTATAATCTAATGGGGAAAACAACACATAAAGGGAAACTAAAAAGTGAGGAGAAGGGAAGAGAGGAAAAGGAAAAAGACTTGGTATGAAGGACATAAGGGAGAATTCCAAAGAAGTACAAAATCAGTGTATCTGGTGGGAAATATGGAGAATAACTATTATGTTTAATAACTTAAACAGAGGCTTTGAAGTTTGTGACTTTGCCCTCCAATCCAAAGGGCAGGAGATATTAACAAGATGTGAATATTAGATAGATTCAATGCTTCAGGGTAATAAAATTTTTCATTGATTAATTTTCTGGGGAAGGAAAGCATTTTAAAAAGTTTTAAAGAAGTTCAAAAGGCAGGATCTGATATGAAATATAGAGAAAAATAGTGTTCTTTTGTTTAGCTGTGACAATCTTGAAATTCTTTTATACATTTTTAGAAGAAGATTGTTATGTCTTTCCTTGAAATCATAAGAAATGAGGAATTAACAAAGGGCGCACCCCACCACAGTATTACTGTGCAATTTTAAAACAGGAAAATATCTTACTTCAGTAATAAGTAATATTGAAAAAAATACAAGCGGACACTTTGTGACTTGCTAATGCGGTAACATTAAATTGTCTAGGAACTGTCAGAGAAATGTGCAATGATTCAGTTTATTTTGGTCTGTCAGTTGTTGCTTATTTTAGAATAAGCAGTTTTCTCTCATAATTCTATTTCATAGAATACTCTAGTAGCTAAAAATTTAGAGAGGATATGATCTTTAAAGTCCTTCCTTCTAAATTTTTTAGTGGAATGGATTAGATTTATACTTTAATGAAAGAGGATCACTGAGTTTGGTCTAGGGAATGAAAGGTTAAAATGAATTTTTAAACCTTATTTTATGATTTTTGATTTGTAAAACCTTGTAGCTATTTCTCTTTCACTGCTTTCTCCTTTTCTTCTTTTTATTTCCTTCTTTTTCAGTTGTCCTCTACAAACTGTTTCAGTAGCCTTGAACTCTAAAATCCTAGTCAGTTCCTTCATGTAAATAAAAATTATTTCAAGCATCCAGAGCCTAAAAGCCTTTCCTAAAAAGGCAAATCAGACAACAAGTCAAATCAGAAGTTTAATGTATTCTGTCTCTTTTCTATTTCCATTTTGGTTCGATTTTCACAGGTGTATGTGTTGGGGGCAGAATTCTGAAGGAATTTCCTGCAGGCTTGTGTTCACATTACCCTTTTGATGTAAGGGGGCTAAGGAAGAAGGTATTTATTTCTAAGAAGGGAGGATATAGCATTATTGGTGTGGATAGAATGCCAATAGAATTTTAGTGGGGCTATTTTTTGTTGAAAGATGTTTTTAGGCTGCAGCTGAGAATGCAAGCCTGAGGATATTCTAAAGATAAAACTAGATGATGTTAAGGCAAAGAGGAAAATTTGATGTCTTGGACATTATTGTAACTTGAGAGGATGAGAGCCATGACATGGCTTTATGTGTATAGATTTCAGTTAAAAGAAACAAGATAGTAAAATGGAGAGGCTGAGATGCAATAGTATTGCAAATTATAAAAATATACTTATTTGAAGAAAGTCTGAAGTCAGAGAGGAAAAACATTATAGAAAGCATTTGGGTGGAGATCAATTGAAACAGAAACAAAAGCATTATTGCCTACCACCTAGAGGAAAGAAGATATAGGTTAGAAGTTTGGGAAATGCTAAAGCTTAAAATTCAAACACAACATTGTAGTGATGAGGGGCTTCAATTATATTATATTTGCTAGAGCTCACTGACAAAAGAATAACTAAAAATGTATTGATTTATTTGAATACTAATTTTAATCCTTCCAAATGTGGAAACATCCTGAAATTCTTGAGTCAGATGCTGACCAACAGAGAGAAAGTGGTTGTTGAGGAAGGGAATTGATCACACTATCTTAGAGTTTATAAAAAGAGATAAGAAACGGGCACACAATAATCTGACATTCACCTTAAAATTTCAAAGCATTCAGAAATAGATTCCATGAACATAATACAATGGAAGTCAACTCAAGACGAATGGAAAGTTTGAAGGAAAAAAGAATTTAGAAATAATTCCAATGAGGCAAAGTGGGATGGGGTGAGTCAGGATATCAGTGCATATATACATGTAATTCACCCTAAATTTTAGAATTTTAAAAAGATATATGTAGAAGATGAAAGCAAGTGTGGGTTATATGATAAAAATGTAATGGGGTCTCCATTACTCCTAATTATCTTTTTTGTGTATCCTGAAATAACAAAAGAATGTTCATGGGAATGTTATAAAGCCCAAAAATAATGACTCTTTTTGGACTTTTTCTTTGAAGTTTTACAAAAAATTTCTAATTGTTTTACAATCTGATCTGAAGAGAACATACCAGATGACATTGCACTAGGGAAAAAAAAAACTAATGAGTTTAAACTCCTTTCAAGTAGGGACTGCTTCTTTTGTTGTACAGAGTATCAGAAGTCCATATCACACAAAAATTTTGGGGACACTGTATATTTGTGTTCTCAGTGCTTGACACACAGCAGAACTTTAATACTTATTGATTGTTAAATATTCATTCCAAAAGAATTTCAGAGAAAGTAAGAAATATTTATAAGGGAGGCTTTAAGCATTTGAAAAGTCAGAGATGTTACTAGGCTTTATCTCTTATGTCCTTTTATCTATAGAAGAGGATTTCTGAAATTAAGACCTTAAATTTTGAGATACTGAAAGTTTTGCTGAGAGATACTACCCATGAAAGATAATCCAGCATAGTGTTGCATTCAGAGATTAAAACTGGGAGACAAATAAAATTCTCACCTTAAATTGAGATTGAGGTCTTTAACAGACATTAAAGGGAATTGAGTTCACAGAAAAGACTAATATTGAGGCTGCTAATTAACTTGAAAGGAGGATTTGACAATTGTTTTGGATATGAAGGTAGATTAGGGAGAAAGGAGAATTAGGGAGAGAGATGATGATCTTGAGATATTAGTGAACTTGAGTCATTGGAAGAATTGGGTTTTCTCAACAGTAATGGTATTAATTTGGGCATATATTTGGTGAGACAATGAGTTCTATTTTGAATACGTTGAGATTAAGATGACTATAGTGAATTCATTTGGAAATGACTAATAAAACATTGGTGATGAGAAATTGGACTTCAGAGAAGCAATTAAAATTATGTGGATAGATAGATAGATATGGGCATGGATTACATAGAAAAAATAACCACACTTATTGAAGCTATTAAAGCCAAACAGAGAGGTTATAATGATACAACAAAAAGAACTTGGAGAGAATGTTGGGTAATCATTTATGACTAAACTTAGTGACATCAATATTGATTTAGCAGGGGATAATGTAATGAAGTATTTAGTTAGGTAAGAGAGTGAGAGGAAATCAGTGCCACAAAAACTAGAGAATATTCTGGAGAAGAGGGTGTTAAACAATTTCAAAAGGACAGACCATAGAGAAAATGGATACTGAATATCATAATAAAGACATGATAAATTTGGAGAGAACAGATTCAATTGAGTAGTAAGGTCAGAAATCAAAGTACAAGGGATTAAAATGTCTCCATAGTATACAGGGATCTGGAATGTTGGGTACCTCATTTCTTGAATCATCTTTTAGAAGCTGTATTATAACAGTAAATTTAATTCCTGCAATGCCAACTCAGTGTCCTCTAGATTTACACTTGTCCAAAATAAACCTCTTTTTGCCTTTGTTCTTGTTTTGGTTCTACTCTTTCTAAGAAGCTTCCACAATAGGAAATTTAGCTCACCATTATTTAGCATCATTAAATGATAGTCATTTTGTGACTGATCAATTAGAAAGAGAACTCTTCGTTTCTGTCTTCCTTTTTCTTTCTTGGTTTATTGACAGGAAACTGACAGCAGTTTCTCTTCTTAATTGATCAGCCACAAAATGACTTTCTTTTAATGGTGCTAAATAATAATGAGATGGATTTCCCTAATGCAAAAATTCCTCTCTAAGAATAAAATGGATAATTTTAGAAGCTGGGTTAACTCTTTCAGTTCATTAAGTTATCATTTGTTCAAACACTTGCCTCATTCTGTGTTACCCTTGTGACCTGTATCAAAGTACTTCAAATCAATTCCACATCCTGGTTTTCACAACAAATGATTCTAAGTTAGTAATTTGTGTCTTAATGTAGACCTGAATCTCAAAGCTTCAGTTATTTTTCATTTACCAGCAAAAAAGTCAAGAAACTATGGATATTGACTTCAAAAGTTTTGGAAATGTGAATCTTTGAGCCTCCGGAGATTCACATCACTATAAACTATCATACTGATTCCTTACATCAACTTACAAAGTGATATAACTTCAGGATGATATCTAATGATGAGAAAGTAGCACAGGATTCAATTCTTAGAGTCTGTAATGAGATTAAGAAATAATAAACCCAAATTTGAATTATTCATCCTATAGTTGTAATTGAATGGCCTGGATACCACACAGCTGGAAAAAAAAATCATTTTCACTGCATTCCCCTCCCTCCTATTTTCAAAGCTCCTTCCACTCCCCAAAGAAGTAGTTCATTCATATTACGTCTCCTTTGTAATCAACACTGAGAAATGTCACTTTGATTAAACACAACTTTGAATGACTAAGACCACAGTATAATAAATTATCCAGAGCTATCTTTCAGAACAACTGATTGCTCTCCAGTCTTAATCCTCCAGAGTCTTATTTAATCAAAATGATGTTGCTAATTAAGGATTAAAACCTCCAAATAGAGTTTTAAAAAAAGAAGGATTTTTTCTTTCTCCTTTGGGCAGGTCAAGGAGGCAGAATCTGCTATAAGGAACTGAATAGTCCCTCACTCCCCGAATAAAACTGCATTATTCTCTGACATTTGGATTTAATCCAAACAGGCTTGAGTGCTTTGTAATATTAACATAATTGAAAAGAATGAATCTAACTTGGAAAGCAAATCCACATAGGCAAAATTTGTTCTAATTTTTCTCACATATATATGCATATATATAGTTACCAAGTTTAAAATTATATAGAATAGATGCACATCAAATTGCTCATAATGAAGGATTCCTGCTCAGATTTTCTGTCAACAATGGCTGAAGCAATAATGCTTGTGCTTACTGGGAAAAACTCTAAGACTTCAGAATTGTGAATCACTTGGGATTAGACATAGAGATTAAATCAGGAAAGTTGACTTGCTGTACTAGAAGAGAATTGAAGGGAAGAAGCATTCATAGTAGTGTCATATGATATGAAAGGAGTAGCTTTGGAATCTGCTTTCTGATGACCAGGAAAATTATATATATATATATATATATATATATATATATATATATATATATATATATCCTTATTTTATATATGTACACAAACACACACACACAGACATATATATATATATATATATATATATATATATATATATGTGGAGGGATGGAGAGAGGGAGAGAGACAGAGAGGCAGATAAAGACAGAAAGAGACAGAGAGACAGAGACAGAGAGAGAGAGACAGAGACAGAGACAGAGAGACAGACAGAGACAGAGAAAGAGAGAGAGACAGAGAGAGAGAGAGAGACAGAAAGAGAGAGAGACAGAAAGAGAGAGAGACAGAGAGAGCTAACAGTAATGACTTGCTGATGTGAAGAGCAAAAGGAAAATTGGGGGGAGGGAGGGATTAATAGGATGAATATGAAATAATGTTCCTAGGACCAAAAGTATTGGCAGAACCTTGATCATTCTAAAGCCATGAGGTGAATAAGGCCACTTGAAATATAGCCATGGAACTCCATGACTAGTTGAGAGGAGAAAGGAAATGCTGCCTATGAAAGCTTAAGAGCAATAATTTCAGCCCCTTCTTACAGTCTTTCTTCAAGCCATTACTTTCCAACTTACATAAGTGATTATACCATTATTTGGGGGAGAAGAAGGGGATAGGAGATTATATAGGGAGATTGGAGGTGAGGATTGAAAATGATTGTTTTGACCACTTATGCTCCTATAAGTTACTGCATTATTCTAACTGATTTTTAAAAATCAATTTCTGGCTCCTTGCTGGTGTATGAACAGAAAGAATACACTGAAACATGGGTTTATGCAATAACAAATTAGGAGTGGCTAAAACAATTTATACTGAACATGAAGGTATCTGGGCCCCAGTTACATTTTTTATATAGATTCATAGAGATAGCTAAAATTCTAAGAAGCAAATTGCTTACATTAATAATATTAAACCTTGGTAGAGCCACAACCTCCAAGTCAAGAATACCTGGTTTTAATTCTTGCCTCTAATGCATAGTGGCTATGACATCAGATAAATCATTTAAGCTCTTAGAGTTCTTGGGAGCTCTTGAACACCCCTTGTTGGCTGAGGGGACAAAGAGTAGAGTGTTAGAGAAGAAAGCTGAATTAGAGAAGCTGAAGTAAACGAAGCCTTGAGAACAGCTTTGTCTTTTTTTAAATAAAACCTCCCATGTTATAGGTAGAAAGAAATTACTTTATGGAAACACTGTTTCTATTACAAGGCTATATAATTTGTTTCACCAGTGTTCAATGGTAGGAACAAACAAGGAAGATAGTAGAAATAGTTGGGTTTTGGAAAAGAATAAATTATTGATAAGACAAGAAAGCTAGGCACAGTATAAAACTGAATTATTTAACTATAGGATTAAAATTAGAGAGGAAAGAAAATGTGAGGAGCTGGAAAAGAAAGAAAGAATGGAGGAACTGGAGGTTTCAGTGAGAATGAAGGATTGGATTAGGAAAGGTGAAGTATAGTCAGAATTGAAAGGATGTGATGAGACGTAGGATGTTCAAAACTATGTATTATAGTGTGGGCCATATAGAAAATTGTAAAATTAAAGGCATGGTCATCTCTTTGTGTAGCTTAGATGAAGTGAAACTTTAAATAAAAAACTAAGCAGTTAAGTGAATTTAAGGACTTTTTAGGAGTACTAACATAGAAAGTAAAGTCTCCAAATTAGGGATAGAGTCTGGAGTAGAGAGGGAGACTGAACCAGGGACTGAATTCCTGGAAAAAAGTATGAGAATAATTTCTATAGATAGATTTATAAATTTTTCAATCAAATCTGTAAAGCATGTAATAACTGAATGAAGTGAAGCTCAAAGGTGGAGAAGTTGCAGTTCAATGATGGTAAGAGAAGACTTTGAAAATGTCAGGGAAAAACAAGAAACCAACTGAGTGTCTTCCACCAAGCTTATTGTGTTGGGGAAAACCAGAGAAACAATATCTTCTGGCAAACTTCTGAGATTATAAGGAGGTTGAAGGAGTGTGAAGTGAAATGATAAAAAAGACACTATATAAAGGAAGGGCAAATTGAGATAAGGATATTGAAGGGATAGGGCAGTCATGAATGAGCATTGAGGGAGTCAGGAGTGATAAGCAGTAAGAGACATTTTGTTGGTCTCTACAATTTACTGAAATACAAGCATTCTTGATTGAAAAGAAATAGTGAAAGGATGACAGTCAAATTCTCCTTAGGAGTCTTGGTTCATATTGGAGAAGCAAGAGATTAAGGTGGTTTTGGTCTAGGATTGATAGCAAGTAGTACACTCGACAGAGGCCATTTATTGAGAGCTCTATTTTTTTTCCTGCTCATCTTACATAATTCATATGCTTTCTGCCACTATTTCCTCTTTTACTTCTGTCTCATATGAAGGGGAAGCCCTTCTCCTCAATAAAGCAAATCCCTTCTACATACTGATATGATATATTGTTCCCATGTTTAACCTACTCTCACTAATCTTTGATCTCTCTCCTCCCACTGACTCCCTAATTGTCTAAAACATGCCCATAACTTCCCCATACTTAAAATACTCCCTCTAGCTATTATCCTATATTTCTTCTCCCTTTTGTGGCTATACTCTTTGAGAAAGATTTAAAAAATCAGTGACTGCATTTCCTTTCCTTTCACTTTTTTCTTGATTCTCTTTAGCTCAGTTTTCAACTTTATCATTGAATTGAAAATGTTGAATGAGTAATTTCAAAGTAATTAATGATCAGCTAATTAATTACCAGTTAAGCAATCGTTACTCAATCCTTATCTATCTTGTCCTCTGTAACCTTTGTCATTGTCCAGCATCCCCTTTTCTTTGTCAGTCTTAGTTCTCCTCTTAACTATGTGATAATTTCTTTTCAGTCTCTTTTGCTAGATCTTCATATAAGTTCTTGGATGATCCACAAGAATTTGTTTTGGGCCCTCTTTTCTTTTCCTTGTACTATTTTATTTAATGATATCATCAATTCCCATTGATTCTCTCATCATAATTATGCTAATGATTTTCAGATCTACTTATCTAGTCCTAACCCTTATCTCTCTCTTGACCTTGATTCTCATATCTCCACCTGCTTATTGTCTATCTCAAACTGTTCATCATAGATGTTTTCATTAAATATGTTCAAAACTAAGCTTATTACATTTTATCTACAACCCCATGTTGCAAGCCTTAATAATTTTTCTATTACTGTTTGGACTTCCAGTTAACCAATCTCACAGTTATTCTTAACTCTTCACTTTCACCCTCCCTCATATCCAATTTGTTGCTTAGGCCGATCAACTTGATAACTCTTAGATAACTCCATCCCTCCTTCCATTTTCCAGTTCCAGGCTCTGACCATTTCATATCTGGACTGTTGCAATAGCCTTCTATCATATCTTCTAGCCTCAAGTTGCTCCCCTTTCAGAATATCCATTATAATTGACAAAGTGATATTAAAGTATGTTTCACTATGTTACTCTTCTGTTTGAGAAACTTGAGAGATTCCAAGATTATCTTTCCAGTTTTCTTACACTGTATTCACTTCCATGTACTTTATCATTCTATTACATTGGCCTCCTTATACTAGACACTCTATCTCCTGATTCCATGATAATCACTTTTTGTCCCACATGCACAGAATGCTTTTTCTCTTCATCTCCAATTCCTGGCTTCCCTGACTTCCTACAAGTCTCATCTAGAATCCCATTTTCTACAAGATACCTTTCATGATCTCCCTAAGTCCTCCAGACTTATTTATTCAAGGAAATATATGTTAAAATAATACTAAAAACACCTTTATATGTATGAACTTTGGGAGCAATGTAAGAGAACACATTGAAAAGTTCTGAGAAATGGAATAATGGGCAAACTATTACTATCAACTTGAAATTTCCTAAGAAATTTCAGTAAGAAAGTGTCTGTTTTGGGTCTAGTGAGTTCAAATCTGGCAAATATCTCAAGTGTTTATTGAACTCGGCCTCTGCTTCTTCAAAGAATTAGCAGAGCACTGTAGGCTATATTCTGGAACTAAATATTTCCATGCCTTGACAATTCATGGTTCCTATACAGAAGCTTACAAGAAACTAGAAGAAAGTAGCAGTAGAGAGCATCATAAGAAGACTGAATCTTCCAAGTCAAAACTAGATGTAGATTAACTAGACTTTATTGTGTCAACTCTCTGAAGAATGAAAGGTTCATTTGAGGGAGAAACTCAGTTTAATAATCTGAGTTTTCAGTATAGAAGTGGGATACAGAATGTTTCCATGGAATAAAAAGTAGAATTTGCTTCAAAATGACTCCTGATGTTTTAAAAAGTATTCTTAGAAGATTGTTCTATCAAAGTTAGACAATCTTTTAATCCACCTGAAAGAACTGTTAGTTAGATATCACCACAAAATCTGGTAGTCTCTTTATGTTATCTATAGTGATGAAAAAAAATTTGCCATTTGAAAATATATGTAGGCTTGAATGGAGTTTAGGATGCAAAGAGGTAGAGAATAGGAAAGAGAGCAGTGCATATAAAGTCAAGGAAAAGTAATATAAAATGCCATGTGTAGAAAACATTAAGTAATCCAATCTGAAAAACACAGAATTGAGAGGAGAATCTGAAAGAATATATTGGACATACCATTGTGAAAAGTTTTAAATGCCTACTGGAAGTTTTTATTTATTCTAAAGACAATAGAAAGCCAAGTGGAGATGTTGTTGGTAATGGGACTATAGAGATCAGAAAAGAGATAAGAGTTAGTTATGTACATATGGGATTCATCAATCAGTAAGCTGGCAATTAAACCTGTGAGAAAATATTGATTTAATAACAAACCTTTAAGTATTTTCTGTGTGCCAGGCATTTATTTTGTATTGGGAATATAAGAATGAAAGAGTCCTTTCCCTCAAAGAGCATCCATTCTATTGAGTTGATAAGATTATGAGAAAAAAGTATATAGAGATGAAAAGTCTTAAGACAGACCCAAAGAACAAAGACACACACACACACACACACACACACACACACACACACACACACACGGGGTTGGCCTAGAAGGAGACTGAAAAGGAGAAATTAAAAATAGCAGGAAAGGTCAATGCTACCAATTGAATTTGCCAGATTCTTCTGACAATAACAATAAACAAAGTAAAATTTTGGTGGGAACATAATAAGTCCTTGATGAATGTTTATTGACTGATTTGTTTGAAATGTATTATCACTGAGAAATTTTAAGATATGTATAGAGTTCAGTTTTAAGTGAGGACTAACATTTTGAGTAACAATAAGTTGGGTGATACTATGAATTAGTGTCCACTGTATGTCAGGGAATGTGAATGTAAATGATAAGATTCCTGGACTGGATGAATCCTAAGCTATGGTGATATTTATATATCTATATATGCATATGGGGTGAAGGTGTTCTCTGAGATTCAGAGAAATTCATACCTTTTCCCCATGAAATTATAACTGAGAATCTTAGACTTCCACCAGAAAATATACCACATCTGGGTTTGTAAATTTTGTTTCTTTGAACTACAGTTATCTCTGGATGGCTGGTATTGAGGGATTGATTCTTAAACATTCAGATTTCATTCCCCAGAAATCCCCCTTTCTTTGACACAACAGAAGAAGTTAAAAATCTGCAGTAGGATGCTGAACCAGATTGACTGATCTCATACTTATTAACTTATAAGCACTTCCTGGTACCCAAAACACTTCAAGTTATGGCCATGATAATACTTTACTGTAACTTTGGAATGTGGGTCAAGAGAGGATAATTGAACTAGTAAGAATCAGATTTTACTGGTCCCAAATGGCAGCAAAATGTGAAATGTGCTCAATATGTTTAAAGGAACATGCTGCCAATTTGTGCTGCATACTTAGAAACTGTAAGTACCAGTAAGCCTTTGGAATCTGTTTGCATTGGCTTTCTGTCTCTGGAAGGAGATGGGAAAAACATAAGCAACATCTTAGTGGTAATAGACCAGTTCACTTGGTATACACAGGAATCCTCAATGATGATACAGAAAACATCTAAAATTGCCAAAGTGTTGTGGAAGAACTACTTCTCTACGTAGGGCTTTCCTGTCAAGATTCACTCTGACCAAGATAGGGTCTTTTTCTTTAAGGAAGAAGTGGCATTAGTAGGAATCACGAAGTCCAGAGTCACACTTTACAACCTTTAGAAAACACCACAGTTTAAGTATTTCAGTTCCACATTATTAAGTATTTTGAGAACCCTGAGACCCTAACAAGAAGCCAAGTAGAGTTAAAATGTGAAATTGCTAATACCAGAAAACAATGTTACAAGGAATGGCATTAATGTTTTTGTGGGGATCATACCTGCCCATTTCCTTGTGGACTGGAATTTCAGAAGAAGGAAAAGATGGAGAGAATCACAACCAATATGTTCTCAGCTGAGTGACAGTGAAAGAGAGCTGCTGCCTTGGTTGTGGTGTCAGCTCAAAAAAATTCTGACAGAGAAAAGTGATAGCATAATACTTGAATTTGTTGCCAAGATTTTAAGCAATGTGATAAGAGTTGTTAATGAATCTTGGGGTGAATGGCAGACTGATAGAAAGCAATCCATGGAAAGAAGTTAAAAGACTGGAAACACAGTTTTCAAATATCCCCAGAAGATGGTAAGAGATCCATCAAGACAATGAATTCATCACAACTTTCTATTGGAAAGTTAGAAGAACTCTTTGGTAAGGAGAAGGAAAAGAATCACCAAGTGAAGCAGATCATGCTCAGAAATCTCAATGATTTTAGAGACACTGTCTAAGCCTGATAACTATTCATCTAATTACTTAGGTAAGAGAGCACATAAATGTTCCCTGGTTCCATCATAGAAGTTAAATATATCCTGGTCCTAATGGCATCCCTATGCTTTGTACAGATAGGAGTAAAGGTTGGATATAGAGACAACCCCTTTTAACACATCAACCTAGGTGACAGAGAGAATGCAAAGACTTTGTAGAGAGTGATAATCAGCCTGAATCAGATCAAAATCAGGGCTACAGGGGAGGAAGTCTGTGGATATAGAACCCAAGTATTTCTGGTCAAAGTGCTAGGGTTATTAGTCCAGTGACCAGCTCACTGATCTTTTAGGAGAAAGAAGAGAAGCAATTACTTAAGTAGCACTATTTATTATGATGCTCGGTATATAGTGTTTGTCTGTAATTGAGACAGTCATTCTTATATGTTGTATAAAATCAGTTTGTTTGCCATTTAGTGTGCTTTCATTGCTTATGTTATATGTCTTCTCTATTCATGATGGTGTTTTGCCTAATTTGCTATGCATACATATTTGCAGTTAAAGGCATGCTACGGAGAGTACTGCTTTAGGAATCTGGAAAATGTGAGTTCAAATTGTAACCTAATGGCTTACTAATGATATGAAACTAAGTCTAACATCTTTAAGCCTCAGTTTTCTTATTTGTAATAGTAATATAGATGATAGATAATAATGTCTCACAGAGTTGTTTTGGGGATTGTGTGAGATAATAAATGCAAAAAGTGTCAAATCTTTGCTACTATTACTGATGATGATGATAATAATAACAATAGTACTACTAATAATAGAATGTTCACAGAAATGGGAATCTGAACCGTATTTGAATAATTAAGATTAACTCCAAACACTGCATTGTACTTAAATGTAGCTAAGAGCCCCAGAGACATTTGTGAGTCTCCAGGTCACATATACAAACATTAGGTGATCTAAACATTTGTTTTCTTTCTATGTCTTGTTTGTATTCTCCTTGATCTCTTTGATTATAGGTCCTGAAACACCATTTTACAAAATAGTACATGGTCATTTTGTAGAAGGAAAAAAATGATATATTGAAGTTATGGGACAATTAATACCTGTTTTAGATGAATTTGGGAATATTGCATTAAAGACCACAGTGATCTCTTTCAAATATAAATTTCAAAGCCTTAATTCAATTTTCACCAAATAATAATATTTGGCCAAATAGTTTCTATGACGTAAACCATTTTATTACCTACCAGGTAAAAAAAGACATTAGTTTCTTTGGTCCATACTCCTGAAGTCCGTAGGAACTTAATGAGCACACTATGGTTCTTATTCCTCCAGTTCCAAGGCAGGTTGCCATTAGTCCTAAATAGAACAGGACATTTTGTTCCTTTTTAGGTAGGCTGTGAATTACATAATGAGAATCTACAAAAAAATCCTCCGAGGGAAAAGCAACAACAGGTAGCAGAGCAGTCCCTGTGGGCAAAGCAAAAGATTGAGTTAATAAGATTAAAAGTTAATAATATCAAACAATCAAATAAGTTATAATTTTTATTCATTTTATTTCTTTTGTTAGGACAACAATTCTAAGCTTAGAAAACAATAACCATTCTTAGAACATCATGTTTCTAAATTCAACTGACTATAAACTCATGAACACAATCTCCAAAGATAAAATTAGGTAAGAAAAGTTCCTTGGGGGAAGTATAAAATGTACATTTTTTTTTCCTTTTTCTTCATCATAAGTACTTTCTTATTACTTTAATCCCACCCCACCAAAAAGAATCTTCCTTGTAACAAAATAGGTCTAGTTAAACTATAAATGAAAACAAATAAATAAATAATGAACACATAGACCGTACAAAGAAGTGCTTTGACTCTTCAAGGGTACTAAATTGCTAATTTAGTTAAATATATCCTGGTCAAAGCGAGAGCTTGATTTGATTTAAGGTGTCTCAAAGAGAAAATTCTTTGGGATTGAGATTAGTTCTCCCGCTTGAAATGAATCTATAATACCGGTCTCTATCCTTTTTATTTTTCCTTTATTCTGATTTTTTCCCCACTTCCTGTCTCCTTTCTTTTCTCATATGCTAGAAGTCAGAATTAGATATTAACTCATATCAGACTGGAAAAGGAGTTTATGAAATAACTTGAACACACATTGTAATATAAGCAGACAGGTGGCATGAAGGGCATGAGAAGTAGGATATCCTTTCCATTTGTCCTTTAGAGGGCCTATATTTTAGATGCTTTTCCCCCCAATTCACAATTATCATTCCATTCTTTGTACTTCAAGAACACTTCTTTAATATTCAGTTTCTCTTTTTTTCATACATGTTAATTTTGTCCCTGCAGTTAGATTGCAAGCTCCTTGAGGGCAGCTCTTTTGGTTCTATATGATTACCTGGAAATATAGTGCAGTGCCAGAAATGTAGTAAACATAGAATAAATGCTCATTGTGTGATTATCATTACCACTCTTCTTTCAATCATGTGAAAAGTGCTCATGTAGAATTAGACAGAACTGTTTTTTCCCTTGAGGCAATTGGGATTAAGTGACTTGCCCAGGGTCACACAGCTAGTACATATTAAGTGTCTGAGACCAGATGTTAACTCAGGTCTTCCTGACTTCAGGGCTGATGCTCTATCCACTGTGCCACGTAGCTGCCCACAGAATTGATATGTTTTGCCCTGTTTCTTTTGATTCATCCTTTTCAGCTGATAATAGTGATAGAGACCTTAAGCCTCATCCAGGAGATACTCCAAAGATAAAGAGATGTATAAAATTTAGGAGGACTGACAATAGTTATAATAGAAACTTAGGAATGATGACAAGTTTGTCTTTGATCTTCCATTTACCAAGATGAGAAACAATGAATGAATGATAAGTCTGATGAATTATGAGCCTAATCACTTGCAAAGAGTTCCCTAAATAACCAGACTGAATGTCCCAAAAATAACTTACCCTATTAGAAAGTAATAATTCACATGTTTATAACAAATATTTTCTTTAAAAAATTGATTATTTGCTCACTTTCTGATTTTAGTGTACTCCCTCCAATATTTTAAATTGCAATGCCTCTAAACATTCTCATCTTACCAAAAAACTATTCTGAAAAAACAGACAACAAAAGATTGAAAAAAAGAAAAAAATCTTTCTGGATAAAGATTAAGCTTCAACTTAAGTATTTTCTTATAAGTCCAACATGAAGGTTATATCCAACCTATTTGAAACATTCCTTATAATCTTTTATTATCTTGGAGATATAAAGTTTATTGTCTCTTGCTCTCTTTATATAATCCACTGACTCCATTTGCTGATCACATATGTCCATGGTATTTGCCACTTCTCATCTATATATCATTGTTGGTTACCTGCTGCAAACTAGGCAGTATGGTGTAGAAGAGAAGTATAGTGTATGAAACTAATTCATAATATGGAGATCTGGATTTGAATCCTGTCCCTGTTAGTTAGTGACTAGTTATGCGACTTTGAGGAAGTCAATTAATCTTTCTGTTTTGTTATCTATGCAGTTCATAAAGACTTTCATCTTCTTCTACCAATTCTCAGGTGTACTACCATGCTTATTTCTCAGAACAAGGGCCCAGAAAGAGAATTCAGAATCCAAGGGTAGCCTGAGGGATTGATTCTAATATTTTAACTTATTAGTCCCCACCAATGTGTTTTCCTGCTGACTAATCAAATGTTACTCATAGTCAGCCAGACTTAATTTGCTTTCAGAAAGGGACATTTTCTATGATGATAAAATTGGAGAATTTTTGTGAGAAGACTAGGATCAGATTAGTGTAAGCATAAGCAGGGTAACTAAGTTCTGATTTTATAGAGATGGATAAGGAAGAAAAAAACAAATTATTTAATTTAATGGGAGAAAACACAGATTATAACTCTAAATAGAAATGGATTAAAGTTTTTAATAAAAGAAAGTGATGGATAATAAACAGGAGTCCAATAATCTGTTTTTGGATTTTAGATCTATGATCTTAACAGAGACACATGAAGAATGAAAATGATGAACTCATCAAAAAATCTATAAAGCTTTAGGACATTTTAACCAGAACTAAGATTATGATTTTAATCAAGATAACAGTAAAAATTGATGTCAGAAAAAATTAATACAGAAACTTCATAATGTTTAAAAGGTAACATATATGATGAAAAAACCTAATATGTACAAATACATATATATTAAATGATACCTCCATAAAATCTTAAAGAGGGGCAGCTAGTGGCACAGTGGATAGAGCACCATACCTGAAGTCAGGAGGACTTGAGTTCAAATCTAGCCTCAGACACTAAACACTTCCTAACTGTGTGATCCTGGGCAAGTCACTTAACCACAATTGCCTCAGCAAAAACAAAACAAAAAAAGCATCTTAAATAAACAACAAAAGGTCATTGAGGGCAATAAAACATTCATAAAAAACTCAACATTTTTTCTCTCTGAGTTGATTATCTAATAAAGATTTACAAGACAGAAAAGAGAAATCAACAGAATGAGGATTAAAGTCAAATTGAATGATCTTTGGCAATTTTTGATGCATTATTAAAGAATATATATTTCATTCCATCAACTATATTTTTATGAAAATTGATCATGTTTTTAAATTTTTAATTAAAAAAATACAGATAAGAAAAATTTCTGTTCCAGACAATAATATAATCACGGTTTTTGTACTGCTGTTTTTAGAGCTAGTTTGAGTGATTTGCAAGTTTTTGGTGCCTCCAAGGTGGTATGATCCAAGGGAAGATGTGGTTTCTGCTCTCCTCTCTTGTCCTCTGCTTTTTACCCAGAAAAGGACTTTGCTCCCTTACAGCTGCAAATGCTAAGTCTCTTTTTGGCTCTGGAACTGTGACTAAGTCCCTTATTCTCTTGCAGCCACAACCAGGGCCCCTTATGTGTTATCACTAGTTTTCTTCACCCTGGTACTGTGACCAGAACCTCCCCTCTCTGCCCCTAAGTGCTAGTGCTCCTCTTGCTCTGGAACTGTGACCCAGAGCTACATATGGATAATACAACAGGGTTCTGCACCTAATGCCAGAGAAGGGTTCCCTGTAATCTTTTTTCGGACTGGTTATCCAACCCCTTTACTCTCTGTGGTGTGAAAGCTTCTGAAGCTGCCCTATTGCAGCTGCTTCCAAGCCCTACTGCATTCTGGACTGATTCCCACCTCAGCATCACAGATTGTATTGATCTTCTAAGTTGTCTTGGATTAAAAAAATGTTTCACTCAAACCTTTTGTTACGCTGCCACTTCAGAATTTGGTGTAAGGCATTATTTTAAGGTTGGAGGATAATTTCAGTGGAAGAAGAGTTCAGCTGAGACTCTCAAATGTCATTTGTTATTAATGCTATTTTCAGTTTCAGCATTACTAATACTAATTTGTTTCACCACTGACTCATTCTCCACTGTACATGGATATTCTTTCAAAATTTGGTATTAGATATACTCCTTTCAACAAATATGTATTGAATATACCAACTGTGCTTTTATTCTTTTCATATTTCATATAATGGTTGGGCTAGATATATTATACACTGGCTTTGATGTTCTAGTTTTTTCAAGTATGCATACTATCATCTTTATTGGATATCAACAACATCAAAGGATCTATTTTGTGCCTCAAAATGCCCAGAAAAGTGATAAAGAAAAACAATAGGTCAGTAAATGCTTAAAAATCACATATTTACAAGGCAATGATTATATTCATAGGATTGTATACATTTATTATTATACATGTATTTATTTATTGTATACATTGTATTCATTTACTCAATAAACAGGGCAGCCTTCCTTGATTTCACTTGACATTTTATAAATATTATAAAGACTATGAACTGTCCTCTTGGCTTTGAACAGGTTTCCAACATTATCTTTTTAATTCATTTATTTGTTGACATCCTTTACTCACTTCTATTTTACAATTCCTAATTTGTAATATTTTGTAGCTTACTCTCAATTGCTCTGTGTCTTCATCATTGAGCTATACTTTTTTTTTTTTTTTTTTTGCAATTCTTCAGAGACTATAGTTTTTCTACAACTCATAGTCATACACCACCACTAATAGAATGTTGGGAGAAAATGTGAGGCCTCTATTTTTGGAAGTTTGGAATTATTAAAGAATTTTGACATTTCCCCAAACAATCTAATCCACTACCTTTTTCCTGCTCAACTCAGGTGCCAAATTATTTTTCCTTTGAAGTCTTATTCTAACATATCTCTTCCACTCACAGCCTCATTCAATGAACTGTAATTCCTCAGGAAAAAAAAAAAAGATCCTTTGTGTGTTTTTCAAATCCATTCACAATATTGTTCCTTTCCTAATTTTCCAGGTCTCTTATACCACATTCCCTTCCATTTACTCTATGATCCAGTAATGCTGGCCCCATTTTTCCTGGCACATGACTGTCCGTCCCTTAATGGTGTATTTTCATTGTCTTCCAAGCTTGGAATACTCTCCCTCATTTTACTTCCTGGTTTCCTTAACTTCCTTCAAGTTTCATCTAATGTTCCATCTTCTAGAAGAAACTTCTCCCAGTCTTCTTAATCTTAGTTCTTTTCCTCTAAGAATATTCTCAAGTTATCCTATCATGCACATGGGTTTTTGTATGCTGTCTTCTCTATTAGGCTGTGAGCTCCTTGAGAACAGACACTATTTTTTCTCCTTACTTTTTATCTTGAACAGTTAGCAAAGTGCCAGGCATTCAATGCTTAATAAATATTTCTTGGTTGCCTAACTTGTCAGAAGCCTATGTCTGACCTGTTGATTTTCCATCCCAGTATCTATCATAGAGTTAACAATAGATGTTTTTCATTCATTGTCTTGCTTAGATAGACTTCTTTTTTGCATTGTTACAGATTTCATTTAGGAGTTTTTGAAATGTCTTGGCATAATTTCACTCACATATAGCACCCTATTATAGACTTTATCATCTATAGGAATTCTATATTTTAGTTCAACTTTCCATTGGATCTTCTCCATTCCAATGGTAAATGCCTTGGAGAGTTTACCGATCTCTGTTTCATGCCTTGATTGTCATTCATTAGCAGGATGTTGTTAAGCAGGGTCACCTTGGTTGTTAATGTATTTCATGAAATCTTGAATAATTTTTACTTGCACAAAAGATAACTTGTTAGAAATGTGTCTTTAAGTTTTGTTCTATTATTAGGACTATACTCCAAAGACAACAAAGCAAAAATGAAAATTATCTATTTTTAGGAAAAATAGTTATAGTTCCTTTTTTTTCAGTAGTCCCCAACCGGAAACTAAGAGAATTCTATTCTAATGAGAAAAAGCTTAACAAATTGTAGTATGTTTTTGTTACATAAGAAATGATAAAATGGATAATTTAAGAAACAACTGGTATGACCTCTATGAACAGATGCAAAGTGAAATTAGTAGAATCTGGAGAACACTTTATGCAATGGCAACAATATGGAAAGTAAATGCATAACTTTGACAGATTTAAGAACCCTGATAAATGAAATGATAAAATAGAAGTCCACAGTACTGAAGTATAGAATTCTATTAAAGTATAGAATACTTCTTCATCCAGAAAGACTTAAAATACACACACACAATACAGATATAAATATCGACATCTATTTATATCTATAGAGAGAAAGAGAGAAAATGAGACTTTTCTGTACTTAGCCAGTGTGGGAACTTGCTTGCTTAAACTATCCATATGTGTATGAAAGGGTTTTTTTTTGTGTGTGTTTGTTTCTTTTATTACTTAATGGGGAAGGGGGCTGAAAAAATTGACATGTTAAAAAATTAAGAATGCTGGAGGAATTGTAGAGGAGGGAAAGAAAGTACATTAATGTTGGGGGAGCTGTGAACTAATATGGCCATTTTGGAAACCTATTTGGAACTTTGCCCCCAAAGCTATTTAGTTATGCATTCCTAATGACACAGTGATAGTTCTACTAGGTTTATATCCTAGTAAAGAAAAAAGAAAGAAAATATTTTTAAAACAGTAAATATATAGAAAATATTTATAAAAGCACTTTTCATGATGGCAAAAACTGAAAACTGACAGAGGTACATCAGTTGGGGAACAACTAGCTGAACAAATTGTTGCATTTGCATTGATAAAATACTAATAAAATCTTACATAATTAATGTAAGAAAATTGAAGGGCATGGTTTTAGAAGATACTGGGAAGAGTTGCATGAAACTGATACAAAATAAAGTGAGCAGAACCAGACTAATATATATATATATATTAGCAACAATACTGTAAAGACAAGTAACTTTGAAAGAGTAAGGAACTCTAATTAACACAACAGAAGCAATTACATTTTCATAGAACTCATAATTAAACATACTTATCCATCTCAAGATAAAAAAAGTGATGAACTTAGAATATAGAATGAAGCATTTTTGGATGTAGATAATATAGAAATTTGTGTAAAATTTTGTAACACATTTTGTTTTCCTGAAAGAAGAGAATTCAGAACTGAAAATAAAATAAAATGGACCTTAAAAAGAAAAAGAAAAAATGTGGGGTTTTGGGGAAATGGAGAGAAAATAAATGCTTATAATAAATAAATCAAAATTAAAAAGTTTTATTCTAAATGACCCAAATGCTGATTTATAGCCAGAAAAGTGAAAGTACAGTAGATTAAAAAAAATACCATACTGCTTTCAATTAATTCCATAGTGGTAAAAATGTAGTTTATTGCAGAATATTACTTTAAAAACTTGCTCATTATTTTTTAATAGTTTCATTAAGGATGCCTTTGATGTGTCTATCTTATTAAAATAATTATATAAATGGAAAAGGTAACAAACAAATTGGCATTTGACATTTCCTTGGTCACCTTTTTGGGGAGTGACAGTAATAAGTTGTCTTTCCCTTTTTTGGCTACCTAGAAACTTTATTCCTCAATATCATTACAATTGCGATAGCTTCCAACTCAAAATTCCTCTATTTGCACTTTTTATGGTCTAGTTATTTCCACAAATTGTTCACAGTGCCATTTCAACAAGTGCTTACTGAATGAAAATTATTGTATCCTATTGAGCCCCAGATGACAGAATAGATCAAAGTGATTCATTGAGCCTAAAAACATCAGTGCATGCTACAACCACTAAAAAAGTTTTATTTCTGGATAGATCACATTAGTCTTGAACAATATTTTCCTAGAAGTAAAACCTTCATTTCACATAGCTTGTCCACAGTTCAGAAAGTGTTACTTCTTTTGCTTTGTTCACTGTTGAATAGATTATTAGGTGAAAAAAATTTTTTTCTGAAAACCATCACAAAATGGAAGATCTCTTTGTATTTTTTGCATAGTCACTAAATGCCCTTTAGCATATTGAATCTTAAGACTTAACAGAAAATAATTTCTACAATAGCCATGCAAATAAATGTAAACTTTTCACAATTCATTAAAAAAAATTTTTTTTTCACTAACTTCTTCCTAAAGAATAAGGAAAAAAAAAATTTCACCAAATAATCTAATTCAGACAGAGCAAGATAGCAATAACATAAGCAAGAAACTCAATTTAAACTATAAATCAAATCTCCAAAATATATAAAGAGATGCTACTTACCTACAAAATGAAGAAATGAACAAAGGTATACCAGTTTGGTCCTCTCCAAACAGGTGTCAGCCAGCCATCCCATAAACACAGGAGTGAGCATTGAAGTCCCAATGAAACTGAGATTAACAATGACAGCTTGGTAATTGTGGTAGCCTAGCTTTACTGTGCAAAAAATAATCATATTACAGACGATGGCAAAAAAGGTGAATCTTTCACACAATTCCACCAGCAGCAAACAAATTCGAGCCTGAAGTTTTTTCTTTGTTTGTGACACAGGAAATCTACCAACTCTTTTCTTCTTCCTTTCTTTTTGGTGGTTTAAAAGGAGTTTTTCTTGACATTTTTTAAAGTTTTTAACAGGCATAACTAACTTTCTTAAACAAGACTGGCATAGTTTAAACTTGTGTTTTTTTTCCTCCTGCCCTCTAATGAAATAAGATCTTTGCTTTGAATTTCACGCCTCCATGCTACAATTTTGTTGTATTCTTTGCACATTCATGTTATTCATTCTGGTGACCTGAAAGCATAAAATACATGAGTATTTAAATTCTATTGTCACTCAGCTGTGTCCAAATCTGATTTGTTTGTTTAATTAGTTTATTTATACTCTTCTTCTCCTTCCCTAAATTATATTGTTACATGAATCCAGTTGAATATGTGTGGGAACTCATCTGCTTTACACTGATAAAGGTTTAAGTAGTGACACAGGTGAAGCAATATTTCAGGAGAATTTGAATAATAGATCAAGAAATAATTTGAATCTAATAATTTCTGATACTTTAATTAAAAAGACCAGAACACTGAAAAGAAATAAAGAAAATCTGTTTTGGAGAGTGTGAGAGTGTGATATCTTATCATTATTACATTTCTTTTTATTTTTAGTTGAAATTCAGATAAGGAAGTTAATTAGGTAACAAAAATCCTAGTACTTTCAGGTGACTATCTGTGTTTATAATAAAGTAATTTGAGTTAATTAATGAAATGGGAAAATATTAAACAAATGGTAATGTTTGGATATTATTATAAACTAGTAACCAGGAATAAAGAAACAAAGATATTTTTGGATAAGGCATTCATTATTGGATCTCTGTTCATCTAAGTGAGTGGATAATGGCCTGCAATTTTAGAAAGTAGGAGTTTACTGATCAAATCAAATAGCACTAAGAAGAAAACACTTCAAATTTCAAGGTATAATTTTGAGTCTATGAAAAGGAGAATGGCATATAGACTTCATAGCCACATAAGAAGTACAGCTCTATATAGTGGAAAGAAATCTGATTTTGAAACCAAGGGATTTGTTTAGAACCAGGACTTTGATGTATAACAGTATAAATTTTTTAGCCAAAAAGTCACAGGGTGCTCTCTTCCGATAAAGAACCCTAGCTTTCTGTTCACACTAGTGGAGTTCAATCCCAAGGAGAGTCTGATCTCCAAAGTCAAGACTGTTTAAAATGCTTTTAAAAATTGCATTACATGATTCAACACTCTTGGACTCGCATTAAAATTCTTGGAGGAAAACTTCCAAAGCAAAATGTGTTGCACATAACACATGACAGTCTCCCTAAAAGGGATCAACAGATCTTCAAAATATATTCAATATGAAATGTAAATCAATTATAACTTAGTTATTTGTTTCCTCTACTACAAAATCAATGCTTAAAATACAAAAGATTCATAGACAAACATTGACAAAAATTTTAAATATGAAATAGTCACCCCCCAAAAATTCATGGCTTCAAGTATCTATATACAAATTACAAAAGTTTAGTCATCAAAGAAGAACTAGAGGTCCTAATACAAGAGAGCTAATTCAATCTAATAGGTAATAGATGTGCTGAAATGATACTCATGAGTAGACTGCAACTCTGGATGGATATGGCTGATATAACCTGGTCCCCACCACACAAGGCTTTCCTAGAAGAAATTTAAAAAGGATCTTGAAAGAGAGCTAGGAGAAAAATGGGGAAAGGAAATGAAAAATTTGTGAGAAAGTTTGGAAAAGGCAACACAGAAATGATCTGAAGAAAATTCACTACAAAATAGACTTAGTGAAATGGGAAAAGCATATAACACATTAAAAGATAAATTTGATAAAATGGAAAAAGAAAGGAACTCCCAGAAAAACAGAATTTGTGAGACAGAAAAAGAAAATAACTCCTTAAAAAACAGAATTTGTGAAATGCAAAAAAATTTCATAGAACAAAATGACTCATTTAAAAATTCAATTCAATTTGACAAATATAAAAAGAAGTATTTTAAAAAAGTAAATGAAGAAAATATCACAGTAAAATTCAGAACTGAACAAACGGAAATGAATGATTCAATAAGACAACAAGAATCAGTTAAGCAAAACCAAAAAGAAAAAAAAGAAAAAAAGAAAAAAAAAGTAAATACCTAATTGGGAAAACAACTGACCTGAAAAATAGATCTAGGAGAGACAATCTGAGGATTATTGGACTCCCTGAAATACATGATGAAAAAAAAAAGCCTATCTTTCAGGAAATCATCAAAGAGAACTGGCTGGATATCATAGAAACAGAAGGTAAAATGACCATTGAAAGAATTCACCAAACTTTCTTTCTCTGAAAGAGAGCTCAAAATTAAAACCCCAAGGAATATCATGGTTAAGGAAAAAATTGGACCAAGGCAAAAATATTACAAGCAGCCAGAAAGAAATAATTCAAATACCGAGGAGCCGCAATAAGGAATACTCAGGACCTATCAGCTTCTACTTTAAAGGATTAAACAGCCTGGAATCTGATATCCCAAAAGGCAAGAATAAATACCCTGCTAAACTGAGCATTTTCTTTCAGAGAAGAAGATAGACATTCAATGAAACTGGTAAATTCCATGTATTTTTGATGAAAAGACCAGAGCTAATCAAAAAATTTGACCTCCAAATATAGAATTCAAGAGAAGCATAAAAAGATAAAAAGGAAAAAAAAACCCTTGAGAACTGTATTTCTGTTATGGGTATACATTGAAAGTTATACTGTTATAAAATAAAAAAGAAACTCGAGATGGAAAGGAGATTGTAACAGAAAAAAGAGGGAAAGTGGAGGTAAAATGAGGGAAATTACATCTCAAGAAGAGGCAAAAAAAACATATTATAATTGAGGGATAGAAGGGAGGGTGGTGAATATTGTGTGAATCTTACTCTCATTAAATTTGGCCAAAGAAAGAATATTAGATATAGTTGGGTTTCACTGAGAAACATCTCTCATCTTATAGAAAAGTGGGAAGGGAAAGGGCAAAAGGGAAGGGATAGGCTAAAATAGAAGGGAAAAAAGAAATAGAAGGGGAAAGATATAAGAAAGGGGGATGGTCTCTAAAGGGGGAGGACTGATTGAGACAAATATTGCTCATAAGTAAAATGCTGGGGAGGAGGGAAAGGGGAAAAGAAAAGAAAAAAGTATAATTTGGGGTTAATAAGATGGCAGGAAATACAGAATCTGTAGTTTTAACTGTAAATTTGAATGGGGTGAACTCTCCCATAAAACATAAGTGGATAGCAGAGTGGATTTAAAGCCAGAATTATACAATATGTTGTTTACAAGAAACACATTTAAAACAGAGCCACACATACAGAGTAAAGACAAAAGGCTGGAGCAGAATCTATTATGTTTCAGGTGAAGTAAAAAAAAAAAAAGGGAGTAGCCATCCTGATCTCAGATGAAGCAAAAGTAAAAATTGATCTAATTAAAAGAGATAAGGAAGGAAACTATATCTTGCTAAAGGGTATCATAGATAATGAAGCAATATCAAATGGTATAGCATCTAAATTCCTAAAGGAGAAGTTAAGAGAATTGCTAGAAGAAATAGACAACAAAACTATAATAGTGGAAAATCTCAGTCTTGCTTTCTTAAAACTAAATAAATCAAATCACAAAATAAATGAGAAAGAAGTTAAAGAGGTAAATAGAATACTAGAAAAACTAGATATGATAGATCTTTGGAGAAAATTGAATGGAGACAGAAAGGAATAAACTTTCTTCTCAGAAGTTCATAGAACCTATTCAAAAATTGACTATATTAGAGCATAAAGACCTCAAAATCAAATGCAGAAAGGCAGAAATAATAAATGCATTTTTTCACATCATGATGTAATAAAAATTACATTCAATAAAGGGCAAGGGAAAAATAGACCAAAAAGAAATTGGAAACTAAATAATCTCATCCTAAAGAATGAATGGGTGAAAGAGCAAATCATAGACACAATCAATAATTTCATCTAAGAAAATGACAACAATGAGAAAACATGCCAAAATTTGTGGAATGCAGCCAAAGCAGTAATAAGGAGAAATTTTATATCTCTAAAAGGTTACTTAAAAAAATAGAGAAAAAGAAGATCAGTAATTGGGCTTGCAAATAAAAAAGCTAGAAAAAGAACAAATTTAAAACCCCCAATTAAATACCAAACTTGAAATTCTAAAAATAAAAGGAGAGATCAATAAAATTGAAACTAAAAAAAAAACAACAACAACAAAAAAAACTATTGAATTAATAAATAAAACTAAGAGTTGGTTTTATGAAAAAAAAAAACCCAAAACAGATAAACTTTTAGTTAATTTGATTAGAAAAAGGAAAGAGGAAAATCAAATTATTAGTCTCAAAATGAAAAGGAAGAACTATTCATCAATGAAAAAGAAACTAGAGCAATTATCAGGACTTACTTTGCACAATATTATGTGAATAAATTTGACAACCTAAGTGAAATGGAGGAATACCTACAAAAATATAGATTGCCCAGATTAACAGAAGATGAAATAAATTATTTAAATAGTCCCATTTTAGAAAAAGAAATAGAACAAACTATTAATCAACTACCTAAGAAAAAATCCACTGGACCAGATGGATTTACATATGAATTCTACCAACCATTTAAAGAGCAATTAACTCCAATACTATATAAACTATTTGACAAAATAGGAAATGAAAGACTCCTACCAAATTTATTTTATAACAAAGACATAAACCAGGTAGGACAAAAACAGGGAAAAAATACTGATGCAAAAATCTTAAATAAAATATTAGCAAAGAGATTACAGATAATCATCCCCAGGATAATACACCACAACCAAGTAGGATTTATATCAGGAATGCAGGGCTGGTTCAATATTAGGAAAACTATTAGCATAATTGACTATATCAATAACCAAATTAACAAAAGCCATATGATTATCTCAATAGATGCAGAAAAAGAATTTGATAAAATCCAACACCCATTCCTGTGGTGTTTTTCTTCTTTAAAATATAATGGTTCTCTCTGAGAGAGGGCAGGTTTCTCGGGAAGATTTTTCTGAAGGCAGCCTTAGTTTCGGTTAAGAGTAATAATCACCCAAACGCAGCCAGGTGATAAAAGTTCAAATCTTTTATTGCTTCCTCCAAAATAGCCCGGTTAGTTTTTCTTAGAGGCCTATTTTTCTGCTTGGTTCCAAGAGCTCTTGCAGCTTTGTCCTTTGCTTCTGCCTCTGTTTTCTTCAGCCTCCAGCCTGCACAAAGGTGGAAGATGGAATAAATCTCTCTTGCCTCCGAGAGAAGGCTTCTGGCTGAACTCACTTGATGCTCCCCTCTCAATCTTTTCAGCTGAACTCCCTTGACTGGATCACTGAAGCTCTATTTATGGTTCTTCTCTGAGAGAATAGGATTGTGGGATCTGAGAATGGGATTATGGGTTTCCTCCCAGAGTGCTCTCTGGCCCTAAGAGCTTCTTGCTTTTATGAGCTCTCTAAAGGTGTGAACACAAGCATTCTTTTTATCAGTTCTACTTAGTACCTTGTTTCTTCTGGCCCATAACATCTCCTTGTAAAATCAGATCAATCATACTGAACCATGCTAAATTAGATAATTATTATCTCTATCAGCTCTAATGACTTAACAGTTTGTAAGGATTCCAATACATTTCTATTAAAAACACTAGAGGAATAAATGGACTTTTCCTTAAAATAGTTGGTCGCATCTATTTAAAACCATCAGCAAGCATCATATGTAATGGGGATAAACTAGAACTATTTCCAGTAAGATCAGGGATGAAACAATAGGTTGCTCACTATTACCATTGCTATTCAATATTGTCTTAGAAATGCTACCCTTGGCAATGAGAAGAAAAAGAGATGAAAGGAATTAGAGTAGGTAATGAGGAAACCAAATTATCACTTTTTGCAGATGATATGATGGTATGCTTAGAGAACCTCAGAGAATCAACTAAAAAGTTATTAGAAATAATCAACAACTTTCGCAAAGTTGCAGGATACAAAATAAATCCACATAAATCATCTGCATTCTTATACATCACTAACAAAATCCAACAGCAAGAGATACAAAGAGAAATTCAATGTAAAATAACTGTTAATAATATAAAATATTTGAGAATTTATCTCCCAAGGGAAAGTCAGGAACTATATGGACACAATTACAAAACACTTTCCATACAAATAAAATCAGATCTAATCAATTGGAAAACTATCAAGTGCTCATGGGTAGGCTGAGTGAATAATAAAAATAGCAATACTACCTAAATCAATCTACTTATTTGATGCCATACCAATCAAACTCCTAAGAAATTATTTTACAGACCTAGAAAATATAACAAAGTTCATCTAGAAGAACAAAAGGTCAAGAATTTCAAGAGAATTAATGAAAAAAAAGTGCCAATGAAAGTGGTCCAGCTGTGCCAGACCTAAAAGTATATTATAAAAGAGTGGTCAACAAAACCATTTGGTATTGGCTAAGAAACAGAGTAGTCAATCAGTGGAATAGGTTAGGATCACAAGACAAAATAGTCAATAATTATAGCAATCTGGTATTTGACAAACCCAAAGACCCTTTTTTGGGAAAAGAGACAAAAATTGCTGGGAAAATAGGAAGCTAGTATGGAAGAAACTAGGAACTAACCCACACTTAACACTGTATACTAAGATAAGGTTGAAATGGGTTCATGATTTAGACATAAAGAGTGATATTATAAGCAAATTAGAAAAACGTAGAATAGTTTACCTTTCAGATCTGTGAAGAAGGAAGGAATTTGTGTCCAAAGAACTGGAACTCATAATTGAACACCAAATAGATAATTTTGATTATATTAAGTTAGAAAGTTTTGTACAAACAAAACCAATGCAGACATCAGAAGGGAAGCAATAAACTGGGAAACCATTTCTTATATTTAAGGGTTCTGATAAAGGCCTGAACTCTAAAATACACAGAGAATTGATTCAAGCTCTAGGAGCCAAGGAGAGAGATTCAGTCCATCTTTGGTCAGGTTCCTGGGGGACTAAGAGACAGATTCATTCATCCCATCTCACACCCTGTGAGGGCAGGCTCTTCTCCTTAGATTCTCCACTGAAACCAAGACTCAGGAAGGCCTTTAAGAAAGCTAACCGGGCCCCAGGAAGAGACAAGACTTTGAAAGAGACAATAAAGACTTTTGGACTTTAACACCTGGCTATTCTTGTGGTGATTACTTTGCTGAAAAGAAGGCTGCCCCAAAAACCTCCAGGAAAACCAAATGAGAATATTACACATTTACTTTCCTTATAGATCTGATTTTTCTTGTGCAGCAAGAGAATTGTATAAATATGTTTACACATACTAGATTTAACATGTACAACATATATTGGATTGCTTGCCATCTAGGGGAGGAGGTAGGGTGAAAGAGGGGAAAATTTGACACACAAGGCTATGCAAGGGTGAGTGTTGAAAAATTATCTGAGCATATGTTTTGAAAATAAAAAAGCTTTTAAAAAGTATATTCATAGAGGGAAAAGATCCCACATATGCAAAAATGCATGTATCAGCCCTTCTTTTTGTGGCGAAGGACTGAAAACTGAGTGGATGCCCATCAATTGGGAAATGACTGAATAAATTAAGGGATATGAATGTAATAGAATATTATTTCTAGAAGAAATGAACAGCTTGATTTCAGAAAAGCCTGGAAAGACTTATATGAACTGATGCTGAGTGAAATGAGCAGAACCAACTCTTCTCAGCAATGCAGTGATCCAAGACAATTCCAATAGATTCAGGATGGAAAGTGCCATTCATTTCCAGAGAGAGAATTATGGAGGCTGAATGTGAATTGGATCATAGTATTTTCACTTTATTTGTTTGTTTTCTTTCTTGTAGTTTTTCCCTTTTGATCCATTTTTTTTTGCACAACATAATAAATATGGAAATATATTGTACATGTTTAACCTATATCATATTGCTTGCTGTCTTAAGGAAGGAGGAGGGAGGATAGGAAGGGAGAAAAAATCTCCATAAAATCTTACAGAAATGAATGCTAGAAACTATCTTTACATGAATTTCAAAAAAATATATACTATTGAAAAAAAAGGACAAAAAAGAAAGTGTATTCATTTGAGGAAATTTAAGAACCAGAATGGAAGATGTATGTTGAGATCTTTGTGATTATTGATAAGTTTCTGAAGAAAATTCTTATTAAGTTTATAAGTAAAACATCTGAAATAAAATTTAAACAGAAAATGAAGATTTTATACTTCTCTTAATTTTTAGGTTTTCTTGTCAACCCATGGTCAAATGAAAGCTATAGTTGAATGATAAGCTGCTCACAGTGAAAATATGATTTAATTGCTATAAATGGGATGCTTACTATTATTATTTTGTTATTTATAACAAATAATCTTCTCAAGAAATACAAAATACAAGTGTAACATCATTCTAATCTAACTTTAATATTTGAACTATTTACATTTGACTAAAAATAATAGTGTAATATACAATTTAATAAGAAAATAATAACACCTTTTTTATTAGTATCTAAAAGTTTTCCCCCATTTTGGTCCTACACAAGATTATTTTAGCAACATAGATGTTATTCTTAGTCTGTCAACCCTGATTTGTATAATTGTGTTCAAGTTCTTTCAGACCTTTCTGTATTTCCTATACTTGTCATTTTTATACGGTATATATGGGTAGTCTTAGAGTGTCAGTTAACCATCTGTCCAGAAATTGACATTTGTTTCTGGGATATGGAATGAGAGTTTTAAATAGCAGAAGTGTTTACTCATTAGTGCTCCTGAGGCTTTCCTGAATTTTTCTATGTCCTAATCACTAGGCTCAAATTCAGAGCTGTTTTTGACCCTGCCTTTGAACCTCAAGGTCTTTCCAAAACTAACAATTAAACTGGGCAGTGATTCAGGATGAAGAAACTGTTTTGTTCCTTCATATATGTTACCATCTCTCTAGGTCTCAAAATTATGTTTTGAATAAACTGCCAAATAGCAACTTAGGTGGGGTTAGGTGTGTCAGGCAAAGCAAAAAAACAAAAAAAAAACAAAAACAAAAACAAAAACAAAAACAAAAATAAAAATGGACACAAATCAGATCAGTAGAATCAGTAGAATCAAAGTAGAAAAGAAGGCTTTATTTGTAAATAATAAATTGCTGACATTTGAAAATTAGAAAATGATATGTGGACTATTTAATTTAACAAAAAAGATTACACGTCAGAACCAGAACTACACTAGTTTGCTTCTTATGGTACAACATAATGATTAGGGGCACAACAAAGAAATGTTTTTAGTATTTTTTAAAATAAATAAATATATTTTAAAATTTGAAAACATTCAGCTCCTTAGATATTTGTCTGGATATAAGTTAAGGCACCCGGTAGACAGTAATACATAAAGGATGAATTTATCAAAGTTGGGAAAAGGGAGCAATTTTTAAATGTAGCCAAGGTAAACAAATGACAGTAACATTATTTTTTTAAATGTGTGACCCTAAAGAAGGCACAATGGAATAATGAAAATATTGAAAATAATGAAAAATAATGAAAAGATTTCAAAATCAGAAGATCTAGTTTCAAGTCCTTGATACTAGCTGTCACAAACCCTTGAAAAACAAATATGGATGCAAATAAAATTCCTATTTTTAAACAACTTCTATTCCAATGGGGAATTAGCACATATTGGCAGTATTGGACAGGGAGAGATATTTCAGTTTATAAGGAGTAGATTGAGGTTGTGGTTTGGTAATTTTCACTTGTATCCAACTCTTCTTGGCCCCATGTGGACTTTTCTTGGTAAAGATTTTTGATTGAGTGATTTGCTGTTTCTTTCTCCAGCTCGTTTTACAGATGAAGAAACTGAGGTAAATAAGATGAAGTAACTTTCCTAGGGTCCCATAACTAGGAAGTGTCTAAGGCAGATTTGAACCCTAAAAGATGATTCTTCATGATTTCAGGACTGGCACTCTATCCATTGTGCTACTTACCTGCTTGCAATGAAGGTATGACTTTGATTATGAATAATGTTGAGTTGGATAGGAGTAAATGTGGCTATTATAAGATGCTTGAGATATAAAGTGAAACATGTCTAGATAAAATGGAAGGCTCTCATCAATTAGGACAGGGTTGACTTCAGGAGAGGAAAATCAGAGCTGAAAGAGTTAAGTCCTCCTGGGTATAACCTCTAGTCCAAAGGGTGCAGTATTATAGAGCTGACGAGATGATCGCCAGGATACATCTATGTTTTGTTTTTACCTGTACTCAAAAAGACTGGCAGAGGAAAATGAAATATTTTAATGTTATCTTTTTTAGGATTCTTGATCCAAAGAGGTTTATGGAAAAAGCACTGAAAACTCCTTGGATCTAGGAGAGTTTAGGGGCATACAGTCCAGTAGTAGATGTTTTATTATGCATTGTTTTATTGTTATTATACATTATTTATCATATTTTATTGATCCTATGCCAGGAGTAAATGCACTACCTCTTTAGGCAGTGCCCTATGAATCAATACTATGCGCAGGAGAGATTTTGGCAAGCAGCAAGATCTGGTCCTAGCTATATAACAGATGCTGTACTATTCAACAAACCACATATAAATATTGGGGCACAATTAGTGATGTTTTCATATGTGCATGTCAAGTCTCCTCTTGCATTTGGTCGGTATTTAATCTCTGTTCAAAGTCTGCTTTGGTGCCCTCTCATTACATGGTTTCCAATTAAGTGGTAAAAGTTGTTAACCTATTTAAAGATTCATAAAAAATACTTTGCCTCATAATTTCTATGAAATTTGTCTTTTAGTGCACCAAAGACACCTCAATGGTACTGACTTTTGAAGAAATCAATGAATAGACAGTCAGTCAAGAAAGCTTGACTTCTAGTTATGATTTGCTATATGAATTTTGGCAAATTGCTTAACCTGTCTAAATCTCAGTGTCTCTAATTGTGAAGGCAATATTGACTTTTTTCTGGAATATGATGAAGCTTTCCTGGAATATGATGAAGCTAAGACCTATGATCATTGTTTGAGATCTTCAGAAGAAGCCCTATCAAAGAGGTTCGAGATTATTAGCCTCAGTTGATTAACTAAAGGAATGATCAAGGTTAAGAGTACAATCTCTGCAAAGAGGTAAATAAAAGGTTGCCTATAATGTGATCAGCTATTTTACCATTGCAATTCATGAAATCATCTTCTGAAATGAGAACGGACTGGCCCCATGCTCATTGGTGAGAGTAATGAAATTCCAGATATTTTTTTTTTAAGTATTGGGATATTCTACCAAATCATCTAAATGTATTCAATTACTGCAAATATCACAATCCTCATTAAATCAACTAAGCCATTTTCTTAGAAAAGAAGCTAAAAGAAATTAAGTGAAATCTATTACACAAAGAACTTAAGCTTTCCCTAAGTAATATGCTTTTTAAGAAGTGGGTATAATCTGTGATTTAATTGGCTTAGAAAACTCCTTATCAAAGCATATTAGCAATTACTGTGCAATGAATAATCTTGGTTGCCTAAGTCATTGAGAGATTATTATAACATATCTAGAGTAAAGCAGCTAGTGTGTGTTAGAAGCAAAACTTGAACCCAGATTTTCCTGATTTCAAGCCTGGTTCTTGATCCACTACATCACATCATAACTATCTCAGTGTTCAAATAATCTTTGATTTAATTAGTATGGGTATTCCCTCTGCCACTTCAGGTAGAAACTCATCTGCATCTTAGTAGTTCTTCATCATGAACTGCTAATGATTAACCATTTACTGATCAACCTTTATGTCAACTTTCAACTAAATAACTTTGAAATGACTTAAGTTGGTCCTTAGAAAAATGCAAATATTTCAAGACCAGGCTAATACTGAGCCCTTTTTACTTTGCAAGAACATCCCAAAGATTGTACTATGCCTGGCCTGATGTTCATGAGACTGGAGTCACCTCTGTGCCATAATTTAAGCATCCGAATAGAATTTTACTAGAGGAAGGAAGATTTCTTTTTTTCTTCTCTCCTTGGGCTGAGGTGGAAAGGGAAGAAGTTTCAGCCTTATAGGGTCAAATAGGAAACTGTTAAATCATATGTACAAGAAATTGTATTTGTTCACTGTAAAAATGTATACAGATATATGTGTGTGTGTGTTTATACACAGATATGTCTGTGTATATAAACATAGACATATATGTACATATATTATACACAGATATATGTGTATATATGCAAATATATTGGTGTGTGTGTATACATGTATATGTATACTCATACACATATATACACACACACACAGATAATCAAGATTTTTTTTCATTATGTAAGGGAAAGAGCATTTGCTGACCTGGGAATAAACAAATTTGGTTCTAATTCTAACGTTATCTATGCATATTTAAAAAACTTCTTTAATCTAGAGTTCCAATTTTCTCATCTGATGAAAGGGGATAAGATTAGATAATCTCTAATGTTCTTTTCAACTTTATAGATCAGATTTTCACTGCCCAAAAGTACTGAGAACAATATTTTCAAAATAAGACAATGAATTGGTATCTTACCTAAGAATTTACTTACTTATGTAAACTTAGGCAAGTCACAATCTAAGTGGAAGGCTTTTAAATACTTTGGTCTCACGACCCTTTTATACTTTAAAAAGTTGAGGACCTCTAAAGAATTTTTGTTTATTGTATATTATATCTATCAGGATTTTTAAAAAATGATAAATATTTTAAATATTAATTAATTTAAACTAGCAGTAACAAACCCATTACATGTTAGCATATATATTTTTAAATTTTTTATAGTATTTCATTTTCCCAAATACATGCAAAGATAGTTTCAACATTCACCTTTGCAAAATCTTGTGTTTCAGATTTTTCTACCCCCTCTCTTCCTTCCCTTCTCACCAAGACAGCAAGCAAGCTGATATAGGTTAAATATGTACAATTTTATTAAACATACTTCCAAATTCATCATAGCACACTTATTTTTATGAAAATATAGTTTCCAAAGGCAGTTAGTTAGTGCAATGGATAGAGAACTGAACCTAGAGTAAGGAATACCTGTATTCAAATCCAGTCTTAGATACTTATTAGCTGTATGATCCTGGACAGGTCTCTTAATCTTGTGTTTGCCTTGGTTTCCTCTTCCGTATAGTGAACTAGAGAAGGAGATAGCAAATCATTCCAAAATCTTTGCCACAAAGAAAAACCCCAAATGGGGCCATGAAGAGTCAGACATGATTGAATAACAACAAAAAAATAGTTGTATTGAATTCAATTAAATGCTACTTTATTTAGCTGTATTGATCTATTATATTTTGAGGGGAGCTAAACAGTACAGTGGATAGAACACCAGGTCTGGAGTTAGGAAGATCTTAGTTAATTCTAACCTCAGACAGTGGCTAGCTGTGTGACCCTGAGTAAATCACTTAGCCCTATTTGCCTCAGTTTCCTCATCTGTAAAATGAGTTGGAGAAGGAAATGGCAAGTCACTCCAGTATCTTTGCCAAGAAAACCCTAAATAGGTCAATGGATTGTCAGATGACTGAAATGATTGAAAGGCAGCAACACATAGTTTCAAGAAATAGTGATAAAAATGATATTGTTTTTACATATTTTTGAAAATCTCTTTTATGGCTGGCTTAGCAAAAGACAGCTGGATACTTATATCTACTTCATTTAATCAATCAGGTTATGTTATTTTGGCTGATACATGTGAAGAAAAAACAGTTCCATAAAGCTATGAAGTTAAAAAAGGGAAGAATATTTTAATAAGCTAATAAACCATTAGTATTATATAAAAACAATTTTGACCTTATATACCCCCCAAAATTTTCAGGGTCCTCCATGGTTCCTCAGATTATAGTTTGAGAATCTCTGCTTTAGATAAATCTGGGTCTCCCTCAAAGTATGTGGGGTAGGGAGAGAGAAGTTGTCTTCAGTAGATGATCTCTAAAGTTACCTCCAGTTCCAAGATCTATAATCCTATTAAATATATTCTTAGAAACACTTTTACTTTCCTTATGTGTAAATTATGCACAGAATTTGGCTGCAATTTCAGTCTTTAAATTAAAAAGATTTTATAACTGGAGCTGGATTTCTGTCCTTTGTAGTTTTGTCCCTGTTGTAGGTACAAGTTGACAGCTGGAGAATGTGGGGAGTAGTTATTACTTATTTCATCCTGCAATGTGCTTCAATGTAAGGGGCGGGGAGGGGGGGGGATTATTCCCTGGCCTTTGAAAACCTTCAAAGGGGAAAAAATAGAAAATTCAAAAATATAGCTATAAATAGAGCTTTGAGTCTGATTTCATTGTTTCTTCAAACACTGCAAATTTTATTCTGGGGATTTCATTCAGACATATGTAATTACCTATGCTAAGCAGTTTTTCATACTCTCAAGGTTCTTGCATTATTGCACCTGTACGACAGTTTTATAATTCAGTAGTAATTGAACAGCAATTATTTTTCATGATGCATGTACATTTTTATATTAGATTGTTGGCAGATATTCTTTATGATGATGTCGTTCTTTCTAATGAGGAAATTAGAACTCGTTATATCATACAGTGAAATGTATTTTTCTGAGTCATTTCCTACTTCTTCTTGACATGTGGAATTTTAAGTTAGGTTTCTGAGTAATAAAGCAGCATCTACAAAATGATGGGGATCATGTTATCTATGAATCAATGCAGTGGCAGAAGGCAGTGAGGTGAGTTGCTCTCTGGCATCTAGGATCTATCTGCCCCAGTACTTGCTATCTTAGCCTAAGATCTGATTTAATTGTGCTTTGGTCATATGTTCTCACTTAGCTTTCAAGTTCTTGAGAGACAGAAATTATCTTAATTTTTTTATAATCCCCTCAGCCCCTAGTACTGTTATATGCACATAGAAAGTCCAATAAACGTTTTATTGGACTTTCTATGTTGAATTAATGAATATTTACACACATATTACATATAAACAAAAAAAAACTTGCGGATGATATTATTTGGTGAATTCAGGCATCAGAATCAATTAATCTACACCATCAACTGCTAATTTTTTTGAAAACTTCTTTAGCACTTTTAACTTTAATTAATAGTGTATAGTTGTATCTGGTATATTTAATAAATACACCCAATCTGTGCAATCTTTACTTCCCAATCAATATTCTTTTATTTTATTTTTATCAGCACACAATTGGCTGAAGGATGCAGACTTCAAAATTCTACTGTGATTATTGTTTGTTGAATATTAAAAAAATTTGATACATTAGAGAAAAACTGGCTTTCTACTAATAAGGTATTTTCCATGCACATGTTAAAATTATAAATGATTTTGTGAAAACTATAATAACAGAAATAACCTTGTCTGATGACTCTCTGATCATTAATATCAAGTGAGGCATAAAATAGGGGGACATATGTTGATCAAAGATGGCAACCAAAGTCCTGGAAGAGATCCAGTACAGAGTCCAAATGGAGAGGGAATCTCTTTATATGGAGAAGTACTCCAGATGCTCCTATATTTGGATGACATTGCGCTGAATATAAAGTCCTAAAACATCACAGATCTTCCTAAATGATATCCATACTCTTAAAGGGATTTGGCTTAATAATGAACAAAGGAAAACTAATGAATGAAGAATACATATGGTCTAGTCCAGAGGTATCAAACTTGCTGTCTGTGAACTGGTTTAAGTCCACAAAACTTCTGAATGAAATCCAAACTAGATTAAAATATACTTGGGAAATATTTACCTAAATAAATAAAAATGAAACACAACATATAATTTAGTTTGTGTTCATGTTCGTGTTGATGTTCAATTCTTCATATATATCTTACAAGGTTGTTGTGCAGATTAAATTAGACAAATTTACATAAAAATTCTTTGTAACGCTATAAAGTATTATATAAATCTAAGTTATTGTGATAGTTAAATGAAGTAGAGAATCAAGTAAATTTTAGTAATTCAGCTTTAAAAGAACATTTACCACTATTGAGCAAAAGAGGAACATTGGTAAGAAGAATGAAGGAGAATATCTTTTAAGAGTAACATTCATGTCAGATTAATTGCGTAATTACAAAATCTCATTTATTTGACTTGTAAAGACAGGCCTTTCCAGTTAATTTAGGTTACTTACTCTTTTCCTCTTTATACATACCCACTTTTTGACTTACAATATCCAATTTAGCTACTTATACTGATTAAACTAACTCAGTATTTGCCAAATTTATTCGTGCTGTGCAGACAGTCCTTCTTTAACATCCTGAGAGCACAGAACATTTAGTTGTTGCATTCCCTTACATATGAAAATCATTTTCTGTGTCAATTCATGTGGCTGATACTATAAAATCATTTTAAACCTAGTTTAACTTTTCTTTTTTAACGTTTGGCTTATTCATAATTTTATGAGCTATAAATTTTATTGCATTGTGAATTGCCTTTCCCATCTGAGGAAAGCCTTGGAGGAATTGCTTAGGATGTGGTGAAAAATTAAAGGAAATAGACTTCTTTTGTGACTTCCTGCATGTTAAGCCAAAATATATCCTTGGGCAAAAAAATGAACCAAAAGGGAAGAATTTAACCCTTTCACTCAGTATTCAAGTGACATTTTATTTTAAGAAATCTATTCTGGTAAGACATAAACGATGTGGCTATATAAAACAAATTGAATGGGAGATTTGGTAAATATATGGTTTTCTCAATCAATGAAAATCCATCAGTCATTCAGCAAATAGCTAGCCATCCTTCTCTCTTCCTAATTCACCTATTTATGTTGAGGGTACCACCATCCTCCTAATCACTTAGGCTCACAACCTATGTGTTATTCTTGACTCCTTCCTTTCTCTTATACCATCTTCCTGACAAGCAATTAGTTACCAAATTCTGCTATTTTCATAACATAACGTTTTTCCTATATACCTCCTTATTTCCTCTGATACTGCCATCACCCTGATTGGTGAAGACTCTTATCACTTCCCTCCCTGAGTCTTGTAATGGATTGTTGATTGGTCTTCCTCCTCCAAGTTTCTCCCACTCTATTTTATTCTCACTCCATGACAAATAGATCTTCCTAAAATGCAGATTTGACCATATCACTATTCCCTTTCTATTCAGTAAACTCCAGTAGTTCCCCATTACCAATAGGATCAAACATAAAATCCTCTAATTAGCTTTCAAAGCCATTCATAACTTGAACTCTTCCTATTTTTTCCAGTCTTCTTACACATTACTCCTCTCTACAAATTGAGATCCATTGACACTGGTCTCCTCATTGCTCAGAAAATACAATACTCCATTTCAATGAGAAGATTGAGAGTTCCCCCATTCCTGGAACTTTCTTGTTCCCTATCTTTACCTCTTAGCTTTCTTGGTTTTCCTCAGGGCTCAGATGGAGTCCAAAGTTCTGTGAGACAGACTTTCCTTTACTTGTACTTCTTAGTCTTAAGGAGGGCTGTTTCCACTGTATCCAGGACTATCTTCAGTCATCTTGATCCATCTATTGCCTCTGGATCCAGATGGTTCTGGAGGAGAAAATGAGACAGGTGACCTTGCCCAGCCCTCCCTCACTTAAATCCAATTTAGTTGCATGTCACAGCATCACCTCCCTGATGTTATGGTTGTATTTGAGAACAAAGAAAAAACAACAATAATAACCTCCTTCTGATACTATCTCTAATTATATTACATAATTATATATTACATAGACACATCACCATATTTATATATAGATATACATATATTTACATATATACATGTGTACATGTATATGTAACAAATGTATATAGTATACATAAATATGCACATATCTCTGAGTTTATATATATATATATATAAAATATCTTGTTTATACATAATTGTTTGCAAGCTCTCTCTTTCTCTCTCTCTCAACATTCTTTCTCTTTCTCTCCACTCTCTCTCTTTCTCAACTCTCTTTCTCTTTTTCTCAACTCTCTCTCTCTCTCTCTCTCTCTCCTTAAATAAGCTCATGAGAGCTCATGAGTGCAGGGACTGTCTTTCTATGTATCCTTAGCCCTTAGCACAGTGTTTGATACAGGGTAGGTACTTAATAGATGCTTGTTGACTGATTGATTAAAGCTGATATTCTAGAAAGGCAGAATAAAATAGAGAGATGAATAAATTATGAAGTGTTTCAAGACATCCCTCCCATTGGGGTAAAAGAAAAGATTCAGCTGTGGATTTTCTTGAAGTGGAATCATGGAAAGAGACCCAAATCTCTTTTCTTTCCCTACCCTTTAGATAGAAAAGGATTTTATTTAGTCTTAATTAGCTGAAGCATCTTGCTTCATTGCTGCCATTCATCTGTTGGCTTCTTAGTGGCTTTTTGGATCAGCTGAATGCAATACTTAGATGTAGATTCACAGTTTTGCAAGGAGGCCAGCAATATTCAATGGAAACTTGAATGCCTCAAAGATGAGAAAAAAGACTTCTTTCAACATTCTCACCCTAGAAAAGGCATCTGCCATCATGCTATAGGAGTATTCTTGTTCTAGATTATCCCTCTACCCCTCTGTCTTATCAATTTTTGCAATAACTTCCATTTGAAGGAACAAATAACCAAGGGGCAAATTCATTCCTTCAATCTTTTTCACACTTTGAGTAATTTCATTGTGTTCTTCCCTATTTTCTCTGAGTTTATTGTGGGTAGATATGGCCCCAATAAGAAAGTATATTTATTAAACACAATTTTTTTTGAAAGTTCATGTGGGAAATAAACTTATTGTATTATTATATAATATGCATTGTACTGCATCATGTAATAAACTATATTAGAGTGAGATAACAAATCATAATTATGAAATCATAGGTTATATGTAATACAATATATTTAGATATTTATCTATATACTGATAAATATTGATGTACCTATATGTATATATATATATATGTCTGTATCCAATACGTTAACCTTTTTCTTTTGAATTTAGAAAGACAGAGAGAATGAGAAGAAAAACAAACTTAAAAGCCCTCATATGTGAGGATAAATGCCTCTTTTATTGGCAGGCATCTTGGTACTAAAGAAGCTAAAGTTTTGCTACTTTTTCCTGAGAATACTTTGATGCTGTTAAAGTCTTTAGTTTTGCTTCTGCTATCAGAAAGTACCTGAGCTCTTGTCAGTGTGTCCTCAGGCATCACAGATATACACTCATAGAGTTTATTATGTATTCTTACCCCATTTAATACATGTTCCTATATGATTAAAACATACCAGTTTGACTTTAGGCAAATCATTTTAGCTTTTTAGATCATTTTGTTCATTTGAAAATAGAGGGATGCCAAATAAATTTATAAAGAACTTAACATATCTAGCACATAGTAGGTGTTTAATCCCTCTTCTACTATTTGTTTGCAATTTGCCATTGAATGCTCTGCTTGCTGACATAATTTTATTTTTAACATTTTCTTTAAATAGTTTTATTTTTCTTTTAATTCTTTCTGCAGATGACTGCTGATATTCCTTCACTCTGGGAATTCAAAACTTCTCTTTTTAACCGGGCAACTTTAGCTCACTTTTATTCTAGATATAAAACTTGTTCATAGTGTTTTGGTCATTCTCTGAGTTTTTATTTATACTTCTTTCTGTCTTTAAGATCTCTTTATTGGAGTCTTTGCTTGTGAACTCTTGTTTTTTATTTAGGTTTTCTCAGTCTTTTGATCTTTTAATTTATTTCTTGTATTCTTAGTAACTTGTGGCTTCATCACTCTTCTACTGCTACCCAGAGTCCTGAGTTGAGTGCCTTTAAGTATTTTAAAGACTTTAGGGACGCAGTGTATGGTGCTTGGCCAAGGAGATTCTAGGAATGCTGAGCTAAGCTGAATGGATTACATCCTCCTGATCATGAATACTGACTTGGAGTTCCAAATAAAGGAAAAGGCTTGTATTAAAGGCCTCAGAAGATGAGGTAATTGAAATTCAGAGAGGTTAACTGATTTGTCCAGGATCAGACAATTAAGCCACTGTCATACTTTACTTTTTATCTTTCTTTACATATGCCATGTTTATAAACTGTGATCATAATTTCTGCAAAGGATGTATCCTCTAGTGTGTTCATGGATCTTCTGGGTACAGTTTTAAAAAGTCCTCAGTGCCAGAGAATTTCTATTTCCAGTCCAATTAACAACTAAGCACTGTGGCAATGTCCTTCAAATGGTTCAAATCTCACTTTATGAGGAGCATGAATGACAAAACAGATTAAGACAAAATTCCATGAGGAAATCAGTCTGGATCCTAAAACTGGCCATCTTGGAATTATCTTGTCCACAGAAACAGTGAAAGAGATGCATAAAAGAATTGCTTTGTACTGATGATTTTTTGTGAGACCTCTATAGGTAGAACTACTAGATACTGGCTTTTGAGTTTAAGACAAAATAAGTATATAGACTGCACCATGCTAGAACCAGTATTCCCTTAGGTTTGAAGCTCTTAAAAGTAGAGATCTTTTTGGATTATGAGGCAGTAAACAGTATTTTATGATGTAGACAGTAGATACCAAATCTATATCTTCATTATACCTTTTTTAGAACATCTCTAGTCTATATTTTCCATTGACCTCTATTCTAAAAATGAAAAATCTTCTGTCTGTTAACCCAAAATAAAATGAAGCTGACAAAATCCCAGAGCATGATTTTGATCATACCACTCGCCTGAAGACTTCCTTCAGCCTCTGGCCTCAATGGATGAATTTTTTCCTCTTTACAATGCTATACCTCACTTTGGGATCAGTGAGAATTTTTTTCTTATTTTGAAATTTTCCAGCAATATAATGCATACTAGGGGGAAGTCATCATGTGAAATATTGACGATCTCCAGATAAGTGACAAAGTATGCCTAAATAAACCATGAGTTTAGAAATTAATTTCCAAAATACATGGATGAAAAGAGAAATGACATATCAAAAAAGTCAAAAATAAATATAAAAAACTATAAAGTTTAAACTGAACTTGAATGAAGAGATATGAGAATCAATATCCCTTAGTAAAGATGGGAAGTTCACAGATATAAACTGCACATGTTTTCAGACTTTCTCAAAGTATCAGTCAGTTATGCTGATTTTATTTTCCTCTCTAAAAAACAAACTACTATTTGACATATGGAATGGCAAATAGGAAGGGAAAGGGAAGAGAATGATACTTGGGACATGGTAATGATATAAAAATAGAAAAAAATAAAAATCATTTTTAAAAAGATAAAAAGGAGAATCTATAGTTCCAGTTGGGAACCCCGCCCAGAATAAATTCAAGGAGTTGGAGGAAAATACTGGTACAATTAGATCTCTACTTTTCTGGGGAAGCTAGGTGGTCCAGTTGGTATAATACTGAATCTTGAGCCAGTGTTCAGAATTCAAATCCAGCATCAGATACTTACTAGCTATGTGATAATGACACATTTAAAATAATTTTTAAAAAATCATTGTTCAATGAATGCTACCAATTAGGAGAAATAAATCCAGAAAATTTAGCAATGAATATTATCCTGGGATAGTTGCCTTTGTCATTAATTTGAAAAGGATAATGGTATGGACATTAAATGAATATGCTGATGATGAAGAGTAGCCTGGGATACTTTGCAAGCAGCTGCACCATGCTGCCCTACAATAAGATGCAGATGAATATCATCAGAGCAGGAATGTTTAACTTTACAGAGTTGCCCAAGAATGAAGAAGGAACAGACGAATATAACAGCCAGTATGCGATGGAAATAGCTATATACAAAACTTCCTGAATGAAAATGAAGAGTTCCTCAGAAGGGAGAGTGAAAAATGCATCTTCTCCATAAAGACATTGGGATGGGTCGTGTAGCAATGTTGACAGAATAGGTTATATTAGTTAGAGATTGAACTACAAAAATGACCAAATCACGATTCTCCCTTCTCCCTAGAGTAAGTCAATGATTCTGTTATTCATACATAAATGGATACAATAAGCACAAGATTGCAAATTCTGCTATCCTGTGGATCTGCTGTTTCATCATGCTGAGAGGCCATGTAGTTGAATAAATGAACGATTTTTATTATACATTTGGAGGCAAAGTCATGTTACCCCATCCACAACAACAAATCTCCTAGGAAGTTCAACAAAGGAATCAGATGGGCTGACACCATATGAAATCCCAGAGTGCATTTCTAGTTGGTATGAAACTTGGTCTGGTTCTGTGCCAAGCAAAGTACATTGGAATGAAGTCTGTTCCCTGCTTTGCAAGATTAGAATTGCTGTCCTTGCTATTTCCAACTACCCCTTTAGTAATGGGCATTTATTTACAGAAGTCATGGAGGTGAAAGATGTACTTAAACAAGCACTTATCAAATGCCTACTATGCTAGGTCCTGTCTAAGGGTTTACAAATTTCTTATTTTATCTTCACAGTAACACCAGGAGGTAAGTATTATTATTGTTCATATTTTACAGTTGAGGAAACTTAGGCAGACAGAGATTAAATGACTTACCCAGAGTCACATAGTAAATATCTTAAAATGGATTTAATCTCAAATATTTCTGAGTCTAGGCCCCGAACTCTATCTACCTAGCTGCTTTTCATCAAGATACTTCTTGGCTGAGACTGACTAGTATATAATAATATTGTAGCATTGATATAGTGCTTGTTTTGTGTCAAGCAGCTTTACAATTATTACTTTATTTTATTCTCGTGACAACCCTGGGAGATAGGTGCTATTATTATTCCCATTTTACAGATGAAGAAACTGAAGCAAAGAGAAAGGGTTTAAATTTGAAACAAAAATTAGCCTCAAAACAATCCTTTAAGATAGGTACTATTATTATCCTCATTTTAATTTTTTTCATATTTAAATATTCTGCTTGATTTCTGTTCAGACATTAAATGACTTGCCCAGAATCACAGAGTTAATAAGTATCTATGGCAAGATTTGAACTCAGATCTTCCATTTACAGGTCTTTTGCTCCATCCACCTCACTTTTTAACTGTTCTTCCCCAGGGAACTTCTTGGCTGAAACTGAGTAGTGTATAAATCATGAAATCATAAAGTATTTCAGGGGGAAAAGATCTAGAGGTTCTAGTCCAAAACTCTTATTATAGTAAAGAAACTAAGGCACAGAGGAGCTAAATAATTTGTACAAGTTTTCACAGTGATTTAGGGACTGAATCATTCTTCTTGAAGCATAGAATAGAGGGAAAAATGGAGGAAAACTCCCCAAACCACTTATATAAGCATCTCTTCACTGGCCTCCCAAGGTATAGGAAGCCTCTTTTTCCAGAGCAATAGGAAAACAGTCAGGGGGACAAGGAAAGGATCTCACACAGTTTATCTTGTGCTCTGAAGGGCTGATCCATGTAATTAATAATAATAATTGATAATAACCATGTAATAAAATAATAATAAGTATTAATAAGAATTATTTATATATAGGTATATATATATACCTATATATATTACTGTGTAAAGATTTAGGTAATGTTACTTACCTTATGCTGTTACACACTTTTTATGAGACATATTCCTTTTAATATCATTCTTTTGCCTTTTTTATAGCTAGATATGAATAGAATGTTAGGATTTGGAGTCAGGAGCACCAGATTCAGCTTTAGATACTTACTTGCAATGTTACCCTGGGCAAGACACCCTTAGTGCTAACTGGATTTATCTATTGTTTCCTTGATTATCATGGTAGTGTCTAAAATTATATTGAAGTATTTTTTACTCCAGTTACTCAATGGCCTTTAAACAAAATTTTTGCCATCATTGAGTTAATATTTTTGAGGTCTGAAAGTGAACAAAAATTATTCATTGCTATTTGGGTAATACAGAAGAAATAAGATTTGTGTTCGTATTCTTCAAGAAACTTCAATTGCAATGGTGGGGATTTGAAAAAGATATATGAAAGAAAACTCCAAAAGATAATATAAAATGAAATATGAGTTAAGATAATGTCAATTATGTATATGATAGCAAATGAGCAAAAGAGGAAGTAGCTGAAATACATTGAGACTTCAAAGAAGAAGTGAGTTTTAAATAGGATTTTTAAAGAAGGAAGAAAGAAATGTGAACTGACAGGAAGTAAGAAAGGCAATCTGGAAACGGAAAATAACACATCCAAATGTTTAGAATTGGAAACAAACACATGGTTAATTAACCAATAAGTATTTACTGGATATCCAGTATGTTCCAGACACTAAATTAGGCTTTGGAATTCTAAGACAAAATTAAATTTCTATGGGTTATATTATGCCTTCATTTACTCTTTCCATCTTCCTAGTCTTCCATATCTGTTTACATTCCTAGAATACTTGGAGAATAGTTAAAATATGGTATGGGTAAGGAATTTCCAGTGTCACAATGCTCATGGTATTTTTTTTTTTTTTGATACCTTAAGGAACCATAAGGGATTTTTGATTGCAATAGAACTTTCAAAATCAATGAAGGGATTAACTCTTAAATGTGATATATTATCTTAGGCTGATTAATCAAGAAGAACTTACCTTGATTAGATTTTGTAGCTTGTGTTTCAGAGCTTTAGTCACTTTGTATTAAGATTTGGTGAGATGTACCCAGAATTAATTTTTCCCTATTTGATAAATTTTTTATAAAGTAGTTTTCCTAGCATTTATTGAGTATTTTAAAAGTGCTTTGTAATTGTTTTTAACAGCTCTTTATAAGAACTGTTAAATTAGCTCTAGTTGATGAAAAATAGTTAATAAAAGCAGGTGTTCATTTTTAAATTGCCTGTAGTCTACAACTAATGCCCATTAAATGTGCCACTGCAGTATTTATTTGGATATTTTTACATAAATCTGCATATCATAACCAGGAGACTCTACTTCCAAATATGCAAAATAAGCTACATTTACTTAACTAGTATTACGTATTTTCATTATTCAAACCCAATATTCACAGATATGACATTTATACAATAGAAGTGGGCATTTAAATTGAACAAGACAAATAAATATATACTTGGTGTCAATCCAGTAAAGAACCATGGTGTCAAAGGCTGTTTCTGTTGTTTTTCATCCTTCATTCTGAAAGAGAGAAGTTCAATGACATCACAAGGGTAACGTCTCCACTTGTGAGTGAATTGGATTTAGGTGAGGCAGAATTCTGCAGTTATCAGCTTCACTCTTTTCTCCAGAGTCACTGAAGTACAGTGACAAAAGTCAAGATGATTGAAGATGTCCCAGAAATGTCAAAGAAGGATTAAACTTTTTCTGCATGGTTTCAAAACTCAGATTTAGGAACAGGAGTAGAAAATGAGGAGTCAGAATTTGCCTGCGCATGAGAGAAAAAACCAAACATCAATAACAAGAAGAAAACCAAACATCATTAACAAGAAATGGAATGGAGTGCTCCAAGAGGTATCAGGGTCTCCATTATTGGGGGCTTCAAGCAGAAATTGGATGGTCTTTTGGGAATTTTATGGAGGAGAAGGGGCTCCTGTTCAGGCTTGTGTTGGACTAAATGGTATTTGAGCTTTCATCCAACTCTGACATGATCTGGTTGCCAGCTCTCTCAAATACCCAAATGACATTATGGATATTAGGTGTTCTGAAGATATTATGAGCGTTCTAAGACAATAGGAATCCTCTATCTATTTGAAAGTTGTCCTGCTAATTATCTTAAATCACTTAACAATGCTAATTTCCAAATAATTTCAAGGAATTTTGCATGATTTTAATGTTTTCATAGTAGCCTAGAAACTAAGATAATAAGCACTTGATTACAACATGAAGAAAGATAGCCACAAAGGTTGATACCCCTTTAAAATAAACACACTAAGAGCTAACATTTATATAGCCCTTTAAATTTTACCAAGTTTTTGTAGAAACATTTTATTTTGTCCTCACATTTTATTTTATCATTTTATTTTATATAATTTATATTTACATAATTACAGACTTATTTTACATAATTTATCTAATTATACAGATGAGAAAAGTGAGGCAAGCAGAAATTAAATGAGTTGCCCTGTAGTAAATATCTCAGGCAAGATATAAATTCAGGCTTTCCTTATTCCAAGTCTTTGCTCTATATGCTGTTCCAACTAGTTGCTCTATTAGATTTATTTTAAAATATTCCTGAGGTGGTTAATAGAGGATTAAAAAGAGCATTGCCTCATAAAACTTAGAGGAGCAATAGAAAGAAAATCAAGGGGCAGTTAGGTAATGCACTGGATAGAGCACCAGCCTTGAAGTCAGGAGAACCTGAGTTCAAATCTGGTTTCAGACACTTAACACTTCCTAGTTGTGTGACCCTGGCAAATCACTTAACCCCAATTGCCTCAGGGGAAAAAAAAGAGAGAAAGAAAATCAAGTACATATCTGTTAGTAACAAATACAACTTCAAGAAATTATCCTTAAGGCTTTTAAGGAATGAAACTAGAAAAAAAAATGAACAATAAAAATAACAAATATTTATTGATATTTTTGCAACTTGTTTTTGTTCACTCATGACAGTCATCATGTGCTGACTTTACCATAAGAGTTCCAAAAATATTGCATAAGGAAATAGAAAGGGGATTAAAAAAAAAATGGCAAGCATAGCTGGAACAGACCAAAATATATAAAGGTGGTTGTTGTTCAATAATTTTTCAGTCAAGTCCAACTCTTTGTGACCCCATTTGGAGTTTTATTGGAATGGTTTGCCAACTGAGGCAAACAGGAATAAGTGACTTGGTCAGGGTCACACAATTAGTAAATGTGAGGCCAGATTTGAACTCGGGAAGATGAGCCTTCTAGACCCCAAGCCTAGCCCTATTTATCTGCTGTGTCACCTTGATGATCTAAAGTAAATGTGACAGAATGTTGAAGTTCTGAAGATATCTGAAGGGAGAATCTAATATATATCTAGACCCTATTTGAAGACTTCTGTCCAGAATTTAGTGCACATGCAATCCATTCTGTTTTTGACAGCTCTCATTATTAGGACTTTTCCCCTGACATAAAAGTCTGAATTACCTCATTACAACTTTCACCTATTGTTCATGTTACTAAATCTAATAGTTTTTCTAAATGAAAACCTAAAGAAAGGGACCCACATATACAAAAATGTTTGTGACAGTCCTCTTTGTAGTGGCAAGAAGCTGGAAATTGAGTGAATGCCCATCAGTTGGAGAATGGCTGAATAAATTATAGCATATAAATACAATGGAAGATTATTCTTGTATAAGAAATGATCAGCAGGATAATTTCATAATGGCCTGGAGAGACCTACATGAACTGATGCTAAGTGAAATGAGCAGAACCAGGAGATCATTATACATGGCAAAGCAAGATTATACAAGGATCAATTCTTAGGGACATGGCTCTCTTCAACAATGAAGTGATTTAGGCCAGTTCCAATTTTTTTTGTTGTTCTTTGCTTGCATTTTTATTTCTTCCTTATTTTTTTCCTTTTTGATCTGATTTTTCTTGTGCAATGCATTTGTGGAAATACGTATAGAAGAATTGTACATGTTTAATATATATTGGATTACTTGCCATCTCAGGTAAGAGGTGGGGGAAAGAGAGGGAAAATTTAGAACGCAAAATTTTGTAAAGATGAATGTTGAAAATTATCTATGTATATATTTTGAAAATAAAAAGCTTTAATTAAAACATAAATAAAACCCTTAAAATATTTGAAAATAGCTATCATTTTTCCTCCTCATTCATATTTTTCTCTTCTCCAGGCTAAACATGTCTAAGTGCTCAAGCTTAAGATTTTTCACTATATTGGCTGCCCTCTTCTGGACACTCTATAGTTTATCCATGTTCTTAAATTGTGGTCAAATCTGAACACAATACCCAGAATAAAATATAGGACAAGGGCAAATATATGGTAGAAATATATGTTAAATCCAATATATGCATTCATCTTTATCCAATTGCTGTACAAGAAAAACCAAATCAAACCAGAAAAGAAAATGATGAAGAAAATAAAATTCAAGCAAACAACAAAAAGAGTGAGAATGCTGTTGTGAACCACACTCATTCCCCACAGTCCTTTCTCTGGGTGTAGATGACTCTCTTTATCACAAGATCACTGGATGTGGTCTGAATCATAGCCTTGTTGTTGACGTGTATAATGATCTCCTAGTTCTGCTCATTTCACTCAGCTTCAGTTCATGTAAGTCTCTCCAGGCATCTCTAAAATTATCCTGCTGATTGTTTCTTACAGAACAATAATATTCCATAACACTCATATACCATAACTTATTCATTCTCCAATTGATGGGCATCCACTTGGTTTCCAGTTTCTGGCCACTACAAGCAGGGCTGCCACAAACATTTTTGCACATGTGGGTCCCTTCCCCTCTTTTAAGATCTCTTTGGGACACAAGCCCAGTAGAAACCAAACTCCTTACTTTTGAATTTTGAAGACAAGCCTCATTGGAGGGAAGTAAGAGTGAGGAGGTCTAAGAGCATTGTACAGGGGCCTTATAAAGAAAAAACAAAACAAAACAAATGAACAAGAAAATCATCAGTGCACCCTAGACAGGAACAAAGACATGGCCTTTTCCTTTTCCTTAAAAGTAAAATTCTCAGAATAGCAGCCAAGCAGAGAGAGGGAAAGGCTATAGAAACAGAAGTTACTTTTAATGTAAGAAATAGTCCAGAAATGGAGTGAGCTTCTGAGGGGAAGAGATTTCTATGACATGATAGAGAAAATCCTGTGGAAAATCCAGATAACAGCTTGGGGTATAATAAGCAAAATATAATTCTTGTCATTGCTTATCATTGTTTCCTCCTTCCCTTTATTTGGCTTTATTGAAGTTAATAGCAACTTCCAGAAGAAGTTCTACTGCTGGATAGGAGAATACAAAGAGAAAACTACTTTGTTTCTCTTGTAAGGAGAATATCTGAAGTTTGAATTCTGACCTCCTAGTTACTTAAAATGAGAATCAAGTCACTTAATCCTGTTTGCCTCATGTTCCTCATCTGTAAAATTACACTGAGAAGGAAATAGCAAACCACTGTAGTACCTATGCCAAGAAAATGTCAAATGGAATCACAAAGAGTCATAAATGACTGATAAACAATTATTAAACCACAAAGAATTAAACCAAGGATTCATTTTTTTTTCACCTTCTTTATTCTCCTGATCAGGAATGTTTGGACCACTATTTGATTTGAAACAGGAAACTTGGAGGAAGAGATATGCTTTGCTAAAGCTTTCACCAACATTGTTAATATTATTGTGTACAGTAGGAGTTTGGTTTCATAGAACTTAAGCAGAAATGAAGGGAACAAATTATGAAGGGCTTTAAAAGTCAAATAGAAAATAATTTCTTTCATTTGGGAGATAATAAGATGCCACTGGATTCTGTTGTATAGAGAAGGTGCATTGCTCCATCTGAACTTTAGGAAGATCAATTTGGTAGCTGAGTGGGGAATGAATAAAGAGGGAAGACGTGATGTAAGATGAACAAGAATTATTTGATTAGGTAATGAGTTGTTGGACCAGGGTTGGGGCAGGGTCAGAAGATAGATGGGGCAATATATGAGAGATGCTGAGAAAATAGAAATGATAGAATTTAGTGCCAGATAGGATATAAGGACTGAGACAGAGTGGGAAATAGAGAATGGTACTTCAGATGATTGGAAATATGAAGATATCTTTGCCAACAAAAGGAAAATAAGCAAGACGGGAGAATTTTAGATGGAAAATAGTGAGTTTGAGTTTGGATATATTGTGTTCAAGATATTTATGGTAGTCAGACTAGAGATCAGGAAAGGGATGAAAGCTAGATGTATAAATTTAAGAATCCTCTAATTAGAAATACTCATTGAATCTGTGGGAACTGATGAAATTAAGCAAAATATTACAAAGTGAGAAGAGAGGATAATTAGTTGTCATGCCCTGCAAAGAGATCCAGAAATACAGACTGAGGAGAAATAATCATACATATAGGAGGAGAACAAGGAAAGAGGAAATCTAAGGGAAAAAGAGATTTGAAAGGAGAAAACATTGTTGAACAGTGTAAAAGACTGTAGAAATGTGAAAAAAAAGGATGAAGAATGAAAAAAAGGTCTCAATCTTTGGCAATTAATATCTCTTTAGCAACTTTAGAGAGAACAATTTTATTTGAATGATAAAGTGAAAGACTGCAAAATGAGAGAGAGAGAGAGAAAAAGAGAGAGTGAATGAGAGAGACAGAGACAGAGACAGAGTAAATTTGAATCATCATGTCCATCAGAATTGATCATTGTATAATCTTGTTCTTGCCATGTACATTGATCTCCTGATTCTGCTCATTTCACTTAGCATCAGTTCAGGTAAGTCTTTCCAGGACTCTCTGAAATCATCCTGCTGACTTTTTAAATAGAACAATAATATTCCATAACATTCATATACCATAACTTAGTCAGCCATTGCTCAACTAATGAGCATTCACTCAGTTTCCAGTTGCTTGCCATTACAAAAAAGGCTGTTATAAACATTTTTGCCCATGAGGTTTTTTTTTTCCCCTATTTTGTTTTGGATATAGACATGGTGTGACTTTTATATCAAATGTCATGTATCTCTTTGGAGCCAATCTTGAGATATTTGTGGGTAGTTAATGTAATCCTAATTTCTGCCAGAATGCTGTCTAGTTTTTGTACCAGTTTTTGTCAGTGAATCCTTCTCCTCAAAACTGGATTGTTTGTGTTTGTCAAACATTATATTACTGTGGCTTTTGCTTCTATAATATTGTGTAGCTATGTTTTCTCTTGGTTGACATCTTTCTCTCTTTTTATAAAACTTGAATCAAGTCATTTTAGTGATTACTGCTTTGTAGTACAGTTTGAGAATGGGTAGAATTTTTATTTTTTCAATTGTGCTTCTTGTAAATAGTTTATTTTTGCATTGTTTCCAATATATTCTATAATTCTCTTCCATTTTCTGAGTATCTTCATTCCATTCCAATTCATGGCAATACTTGTTTTTAAAATTTATTTATTATATCATAATTTTAAAAAAATTATTTATTTATATTTTAAATTTATTTATTTATTTTATTTACATATATAAAAATAAAATATAAATTTATTTTTATTTACAAATTATATGCATAGGTAATTTTACAGTATTGACAATTGCCAAACCTTTTGTTCCAGTTTTTCCTCTCCCTCCCCCCATTCCCTACTCCCATGGCAGGTTGACAAATATATGCTAAATATGTTAAAGTATAAATTAAATACTATATATATATATACATGTCCATACAGTTATTTTTCTGTACAAAAAGAATCAGACTTTGAAATAGTGTACAATTAACCTATGGAAGAAATAAAAAATGCAGGCGGACAAAAATAGAGGGATTTGGAATTCTATGTAGTGGTTCATAATCATCTCCCAGAATTCTTTCACTGGATGAAGCTGGTTCAATTCATTACCATTCTATTGGAATTGATTTGGTTCATCTCATTGCTGGAGATGGCCACATCCATCAAAATTGATAATCAAATAGTATTGTTGTTAATGTATATAATGATCTCCTGGTCCCGCTCACTTCACTCAGCATCAGTTCATGTAAGTCTCTCCTGGGATGACAATACTTGTTAATTGTATATTTATTTCTATTATTTCTATCAAATCCTCTTATATGTTTCTATCTTTTTTGATTCCCGGTGTCTTTTTTTTTTACATAAAGAAATGTGAAAAACACTAATTCTTTATCATTGAGACAATGTGTTTCCACATCACTGTCTCTCTCTTCTATTCTCTTTACCAAGATCCTAATCAGAAAAAAAATTATATATTCTTTCTCTTTAATCCTTCTTTTATGATCTATTATGTTTTAATTGTGATTCTTCCCTCCCCTTTCTATAGCTTTTCTTATTTTGTTCCAAGGTAGGGCATACCTTACATCTCTCAATCATTTGTAATCTCCCCACTAAACTGAAATAATCTTTTCTAAAGTTTCAGTAGACTAAGTTCTTAAATCCAAAGACTTTTCCCCTTATTTCTCATTCTTCTTGACCTCAATGTCATTGACCAGAATTAATACATATTTTGCTCCTCCTCCCAATCAGGTATTCTGTATTCCAATCAAATTTTCTATTCTCTCTATTTTACATTCCATTTCCTCCCTTCATGCTGTTGTATAGACTGTCTCTTCTGTCTGTAATGCATTCTCTCCTTCTAATCTGGTTAAAACCTTAGTTTGCTGTGGAGCTTTCCTCAGGTACTACTTTCTACATGAGATCTTTTCTGCCTGATTTTCTACCCCCAGCTCTGCCATCAATTGCTAGTTCCTTCCTATCAAATTACTTTTAATTTTCTTTTTATATATTTCATATTTTCTCACATAAGTTTATGTAGTTATTTTTTCCTTTATATAATGTATTCTCCTCATGGGGGAAAACTATTTGGTTATGAGTATTTAATCCTGATACCCAATACGGTGCATGACACATAGTATCTGCTTAATTGAAACTTGATTGATTGATGTTAGGTGTTAACCTCTTTACAAGAATTTATATAGTCATGACAAATGTGTTTTTCTGATTTGTACAACTATCTTAGATGATTCTGAATTTAGATTGTGTAAAATTTGTTCTCAGTAATCTCTCTTTAATATACTGTAATACCTCAGCCCCTGAACAAAGCTGCAGATTTCAGAAAGTATCTAGGCTGATATAGAATGTTGAATTAATTCCATAAAAAGAGATGGCCTTGGATAGGATGCTATTTCTCTTAACATCTCAGCCACTCTATCAATTGTTGCCATGGAAGCATTTAATTAATAATTCTATGTTGTACCCCAATATGATTTAGCACATTTTAAAATCTCACACTCTTAGCTCTTCCATGAATAATTAGAAACACATTCACCAAGCCTCCATGCCCTTCCATCATGGCCCTTCCTATTTCTAAATAGAAGATTTACTGAAGTGGCATGGTATAAAAGTCTTCAAAACAAATCTAAAATTATAGCAACAATGACCCCTGAAAACCAGTTATTCACCATTTATTTTAGTATGTTTTTTCTTTCTATGCCTGCCTTACAATAGTACTGGGTGGGGGGAGTGGGGAGAAAGCAAGAAACAATTCAAATTTTTTAATGACACCCTAGAATGCTATCTAATTAACCACAAATATTTGGGTGGTTTTGGCAGCAGCTTGAACAAAATGAGCTACCACATAGCTTGAAATTTCTTGTCAAAAGGTTAGGAAATATTTGGGGTATAATTTGGGGGGGTGTATACAACATATGGGTAATATAAAATGCTCACATAATTATAGATTATTATAAAATGTTCAGAAAAGTTATGCAATAGAACTTTGGGTAGAAAAATAAAGAGCCTTATTACAAGCACTGCAGAAAAGTCAGGCAAAAAAAAAGAACATGTATACATTCACATACACAAATGCTGAACAAAAAATTGATACTCACTTTGTCCTGGCTTGGACCAGACCATGATTATCTTTCAGTTGTCCCAAAGTTCAAAGTTTTTTCTTATTTTATTGGGAAGTGGGAAATTAAAGGCTATTTTTCTATGATCAACAGATTTATATATTCCTTAGACACACTATCCTCTATGTTCTCTTCCTGTGTAGCACATTTTTAGAGTCATTTTCTCATTTAGTACCACAAGTCTAAAGCAAATGCATCCTTAGACATAGCACATGGATGGACAGAAACATGCATATACACATATACATAGGCACATACATGCAAACAAGTTCTAGTGTTGGAAATGAACACTTGTATATTTCTGGCAGTGTTCTGAGACAGGATTTCCCTCCAAATTGTTCAAATCTCATAAGTTCTTTCTATCAAAGCAGGTGGTACCAGGAAATGGACTGTGATAATGTCTCATGTATGTCATCATATATGACCATTTTTGTGTTCAAAGTCATTCAATGAAACTTGTGAAATTGGAGATGTCAGAGTCTGGCACAAATCTTTCTTTTTGGGAGCACCCCTCATTTTTTTATAAGAAGATTGAGTAGAAATTTTTGATTTCCATACAGACAAGCACAATTTTATAAAATGTAGCGAGTGAGAGGTTTAGAGTTACACAAGAAACAAAACTTTTTTTTTTAAATCCAGAAGACAAGAAAAATTTGTAAAACGTTGCCATAATCATCTTTGTAAAATACAGGAAGCAGGGGAATTCTGGCAAGGTTGTTGAAGGAAAAGTTTGTGTTTATCCCAACTCTCCTCAAATCAACCTTAAAAATAATGAATCAAATGAGGTTAAAGAAACACAATCAAAAGAAAATAAATTCCTGCAAGCACATAGTAGTTGATAGAGAGGATAAAGAGAAACTAGATCATCCTGACTACTGCTGTTGTCACCATGGGAGCATTGTTGAAAGAACACAAAATACTGAGAGATGGAGGTGAAGGTGAGGGAGAAAGAGGCAGTGAGAAAGACAGAAACACACACAAAAAGATACATAAAGAGACAGAGATAAACAGACAGAGACAGAGACACAGGGAAACACACACACACACACACAGGTATAGAGGAAAACAGAAAAACAGAGAAAGAGAAAAGAGAAAGAGGCAGGAGACCACAGTAGTCACCACTACTTTTATTTGCCAGAGTGAGATAGGACAAGTTGTCTGGAACAAGGATATACTCAATCAGTGGTAAGCTACTCTCTTATTTAGAACTCATAATAAATTAAATGCCGCTCATGTTTTCTCTTTCCTTCTCCCTCTCTCCATGAGCAGACAGATATCTAATTCAGAAATTTTTTGCTCTTTGCATTAGTTCACAATTCCTGGCTTAGTTGGGATTTTAACACCAACTTACATTAGATGATATGTTAAATCATAATGCTTTTGATTTGTATTTCATTATTTGTGAAAAGGGAGTTGCATACATAGGCACAATGATTGCCTTGGTATATAGCCAAAAGCAAATCATTGATAAATCTGGATTCTAACCTTAAGCTTATAAGCAATGTCAAAGTAAATTATATTGATTTATTAATTTTAATTAAATATCCTAAAGTGGGTCAAGATTAGTTCAAGGCTTTGCCCTTAAGAAAGAACAAGTTAATTATTATTACTATCTGATAAGCAATCATTAGGTCACCCTACCTTTTCCAATACTTCCCTGTATCCACTAATTTCTTTATATGGGTGGATTTGAGGGTGGTGACTAGATAAGTTATGTATAGTGGGAGGAGAAAGGGAGTATCTAGAATAGGATCAAAATACTCATATTACAAGAGTGAAGGCCAGAAAAGGAAGTGAGGACCCTTGTCTTTTACTTTTACCTTCAACCAAAGAAACCTTTAAACTCAGATAATAGAGTATTACATAGATGCCTTATCCATGGGAGACAGATAAACAAACTTTAATATCTTTTTTCTTTTCATTTGGAACTATGCCAAGAAGTTTATCAAATAGTGATTAACAAAAATAGTGATAACAAAAGTTATACAATAGAACTTTGGGTAGAAAAATAAAGAGCCTTATTATAAGCCCTGGCAGAAAAGTCATCCCCTTTGATCCAGCAGTGTCTCTACTGGTTCAATATCCCAAAGAGATCATTAAAAAGGGAAATTTTGCACATGTGCAAAAATGTTTGTGATAGCCTTTTTTTGTAGTGAGAAGGAGTTGTAAATTGAGTAAATGCCCATCACTTAGGAAATGGTTGAATAAGTCATGGTATATGAATATAATAGAATATTATTGTTCTATAAGAAATGACAAGCATACTGATTTCAGAAAAGCCTGGAAAGACTTACATGAACTGATGCTAAGTGAAATAAGTATAACCAAGAGAGCATTGTATACAGCATTGTAAATAGTAACAATATTACCTGGCTGATCATTGTGATGGACTTGGCTCTTTTCAACAATGGGGTGATTCAAGGCAGTTCTAAAAGACTTGTGATGAAAAGAACCACCTGCATCCAGAGAGAGAACTATGAAGACTGAATGTGGATCAAAGCATAGCATTTTCATCTTTTGTTGTTGTTTGCTTGTTTTTTTTTCTTTCTCATATTTATTTTCTTTCCCTTTTTGATCTGATTTTTCTTCCATAGCATAACACATATGGAAATATGTTTAGGAGAATTGCACATATTTTACTTATATTGGATTATTTGCTGTCTAGAGGAGGATGGGAGAGAGGAAAGGAAGGAGAAAAATTTGGAAGACAAAGTTTTTCAAAGGTGTATTTGAGAAAATAAAAAGCTATCATATATGAAAAAAGATTTTTTTTGCTTTCCTAAGAAAGTCACTATAGGGCACGGGCACACATTCTTAAACTGTGGGTTATGACCTTATTTGGGATCTTGTAACTAATGTCGGGGATGCCAAAATTATGCCTTATTATTAGTAAATGTTTGATTTGTATGTCTATTTTATATACAAATATTTCCAGTATCATGCAAAAATTTCTTGGGTGAAGAGGGTTGTGACTGGAAAAACTTAAGAAGCCCCATTGCAGAGGTATGGTCTGAGCATGCAATAGAACTCCAGGAGGGCTAGCAGACTTCTGACAGAAACAAGATAAATTGTTTGAGGAAAAATATTGGAGATCCTACATCTGAACAGGTTCTAAGGAAAAGAAACTTGGACTCAAATAACAGCATTGCCTGCAGTAATTCGCCTTATTCTTTGGATATGGCCAAATATCTGTGCTAGTGTTAACTGAATCTGGTAAAGCAATTTAGTACAAAAGGGATTTGCCATATCATGTTGTGACCTTTTTTTTTCTAGACTGATAGCAAGAAAAACTTTCAAGGACTTTGTAAAGTACCTCTTTAAAATTCAAACATAAGCAGAGCGATACATGTAGGTAAAAGACTAGGGGAGTATAACCCTTAAGGTTAACTCTAATGAGTACTGTATTACTGAAACTGTCATTACTTCTGATGAATTGATAGACTATAAGAAATCATTCAAAAAATTGGGAAACAATTATGAAATTCAACTCCAGTTACCCTCAGGATGTCTACTCAAGTACAATTCAAAGAAATTAAGCTGAGAAACTACCTTCAAGGGAAAATCCAACTAAAACATCGTCATATAGAGGCATATAGGCTAAGAAGGAAATATAACTTTGATGTTACAGAAACTGAGTGCTATTAAATACACTTTGGGTAAAGTAAATGGATCCAAGGAAGGAGATCACATCAGATCCAATAAATACTGATTATGCCTTTCAATCCTTTTCTACATAATCTCATAGGATGTATATAGAGGTGATTGTGAAAACTGAGGAAAAAGACAACTCTATTAACTTGGACAGTGGTCACAAGTTGTCATTCTGTTTCATGTATTATATGAGAGCTATTTGAAGAAAATGCATTTACAACCTCTAGAAGGATCTAGCTTTGAAGAACTGAGTGACAAAATATTCTTATGCAAGTATGTACATTTAGAAAATCCTGAAATTTCTTCAGAAAGTTGATGGTGACAGGCAAGAAGCCTGTTTATACTTTGCCTCTGGTGTCCACAGATACACTATATATCAGTGGAGTGTCACAAACATATTAGGAATAAAAATACTATTAATAAGCTCTCAAATGATATTACTTGAGTGTGTATGATTGAAGAGATATAAAGGCAGGAGAACAAGAAATGAAGTTTTCCCAAATTTACAATCCACTTTGGAGATTAATGAATAAAATTATGTTTAAAAAACTTTCAAGGACTTTGTAAAATACTTCACACATGAACCAGTGTTGGCCTATAGAGGTGTAAAACAAACACACAAACAAACAAAAAAACTAATTTTTTCCTGCAAAAAGATGCAGTCTTGGAGGGATTAGGAACCTTGTGCCAAGTGGATAAAAATCACCAGAAACCAGTGGATTTGCCAGTAGGAGCTTGAGCAACAAAGAGACTTGTTTGTTATTTCATATACAAGCTGTAATTTTTTGCTGTGAAGAAGTTGTCATTGATATGTTCAAAGATTGTTTATTTGTATGGTATGAAATTGAAAGTGTGAAGTCACAGCAGTTCACTGACTATTATGATCACTGTCACAAGTTAGATACTGCTTACCAGAGAAGGGCAATAGCATTCACTAACTATGAATATAGCATTCACTACCATACTGGAAAGATTATTAATCTTTATAAATGTTCTGCATTACTATTCAATATTGTATTAAAAATGCTAGCTTTGGCAATAAGAGATGAAAAAGAGATTAAAGGAATTAGAATAGGTAATGAAGAAACCAAATTATCCCTCTTTGAAGATGATATGTTGATGTTACTACAGGACCCCAGAGATTTTACTAAAAAGCTATTAGAAATAATTCACAACTTTAGCAAAGTTGCAGGATACAAAATAAATCCACATAAATCCTCAGCATTTTTATACATCACCAAAAAAATCCAACAGTAAGAGATACGAAGAGAAATTCCATTTAAAATAACTGTCTATAGTATAAAATATTTGGGAATCTATCTGCCAACGGAAAGTCAGGAACTATATGAGCAAAACCACAAAACACTTTCCAAACAAATGAAGTCAGATCTAAACAATTGGAAAAATATTAAGTGTTCTTGGATAGGTCAAAAGACTATAATAAAGATGACAATATTACCTAAACTAATATATTTACTTAGTGCTCTACCAGTCAGGCTCCCAAGAAACTATTTTAATGACCTAGGAAAAATAACAACAAAATTCATCTATAAAAACAAAAGGTCAAGAACTTAAAGGAAACTAATGAAAAAAAATCAAATGAAGGTGGCCTAGATCTACTTGAACTAAAACTATATTATAAAGCAGTAGTCACCAAAATCATTCGGTACTGGCTAAGAAATAGATTAGTTGATCAGTGGAATAGATTAGGTTGACAAGACAAAATAGTCAATAACTATAGCAATCTAGTGTTCGATAAATCCAAAGACCCCAACTTTTGTGATAAGAATTCACTATTTGACAAAAACTGCTGGGAAAATTGGAAATTAGTATGGCAGAATCTAGGCATTGACACACACAACACTGTACACCAAGATAAGACAAAATGGATTCATGATCTATGCAAAAAGAATGAGATTATAAATAAATTAAAAGAACATAGGATAGTGTATGTCTCAGACCTGTGGAGGAGGAAGGAATTTGTGACCAAAGAAGAACTAGAGATCATTATTAATCACAAAATAGAAAATTTTGATTATATCAAGTTAAAACGCTGTCGTACAAACAAAATTAATGCAGATGACATTATAAAGGAAGCAATAAATTGGGAAAACATTTTTACAGTTAAAGGTTCTGAAAAAGACCTCTTTTCCAAAATATATAGAGAATTGACTTTAATTTATAAGAAATCAAGGCATTCTCCAATTAATAAGTGGTCAAAGGATATGAACAGACAGTTTTCAGATGATGAAATTGAAACTATTTCTAGTCAAATAAAAAGTGTTCCAAATCATTATTGATCAGAGAAATACAAATTAAGAAAACTCTGAGATACCACTACCCACTTGTCAGATTGGCTAACATGACAGGAAAAGATAATGAACAATGTTGGAGGGGATGTGGGAAAACTGGGACATTGATGCATTGTTGGTGGAGTTGTGAATGGATCCAACCATTATGGAGAGCAATTTGGAACTATACTCAAAAAGTAATCAAACTGTGCATACCCTTTGATCCAGCAGTGTTTCTATTGGTCTTCTATCCCAAGAGATATTAAAGAAGGGAAAGGGACCCCTTATGTGCAAAACTGTTTGTGGCAGCCCTTTTCATAGTGACTAGAAACTGGAAATTAAATGGATAACCATCAATTGGAGAATGGTTGAGTAAATTGTGGTATATGAATGATATGGAATATTATTGTTCTGTAAGAAACAACCAGAAGGTTGAATACACAGAGGCTTGGAGAGACTTACATGAACTGAAGCTGAGTGAAATGAGCAGAACCAGGAGATCATTATACACTTCAGCAACAATACTATATGAAGATCATTTTTGATGGAAGTGGCCCTTTCAACATTGAAAGAATCCAAATCATTTCCAATTGATCAGTAATGAACAGAACCAGCTACTCCCAGTGAAAGAACACTGAAAAATGAGTGTGGCCCCCAACATAGCACTTGCACTCTTTTTGTTGTTGTTTGCTTGCATTTTTGGTTTTCTTCCCAAGTTATTTTTACCTTCTTTTTAAATCCAATTTTTCTTATGCAACAAGATAACTCTATAAATATATATATACATACATATATGTATATGTATGTATGTATACACACATATAGTATTTAACATATACTTAACACATTTAACATGTATGGAACCACCTGCCATCTAGGGAAGGGGTGAAGGGAAGGAGAGAAAAAGTCGGAACAGAAGTTTTTGCAAGGGTCAGTGTTGAAAAATTACCCATACATATGTTTTATCAATAAAAATGTTATAATAAAAAAACTTTATAGATGATCTGACCTGATGGTTCTATCAAATCAAGAAGCATTTATTAAGAGTTTGTTGTGTGCCAGGCACTTTACTAAGTACTGAGGATGCAAAGAAAAGCAAATAAAAAACTCTGCCCTTGAGTGATTTTAAATGGAAGAAACAACATGCAAACAACAGTAGACAAACGAGATATGTTCAGAATAAAATGGAGAGAATCTCACAGGGAAGGCACAACTATTAAGGATGATCAGAAAGAGGAGGAGAAAAAAGAGAAAAAAGAAGAGGAGGAATGGTTTCTTCAGAAAGTAGTATTTTAACCAACACTTGAAGGATTTCTACTAGAAGGTAGAAATAAGGAGAAAGAGCATTCTAGGCAAGGGACAGGGATGGGAAAACAACTAGAGAAAAGAAACTGGAATAGGGAAATGGAGTACTTTATGGAAAAAAAAATATTAAGAAGGTAAATGTCACTAGATCATTAAGTATATGGAGAGTAGTAGAGTGGTAGAAGATCAGAAAAGTAGGATTGTGTAGCATAAGAAGGAAAACTAGATAAGTATATGGGGAACAGAAACACATTTATAAAAATAAGTGCTATTCCCTAATTGATAAATGGTCAAAGTATATGAAAAGACAGATTTTTAAAGAAGAATTCAACCATCTTAATAGTCTTATGAAAAAAAATGCTCTAAATACTACTAATTAGAGAAATGAAAATTAAAACAACCTTGAAGTATCACTAGTCACCTAACAAACAGATTAGTTAACATAACATGCTGGAAAAGATATGGAAAGATCTGTATGTTGGAATCCTTACAAGCTGTTAAGTCATTAGAATTGATAGAGATAATAATTATCTAATTTAGCATGGTTCAGTATAATTGATCTAATCTTACAAGGAGATGTTATGGGGCAGAACATGAAACAAGGTACTAAGTGGAACTGATAGAAATAAAGTTTGTGTTCACACCTTTAGAGAGTTCATATAAGCACGAAGCTCTTAGGGGCAAAGAGCACTCTGGAACAGACACAGAGGCACTCTGGGAGATACAGAAGCCCTCTCTCGGGGGCAAGACAGATTCATTCCAACTTTCACCTTGGTGCTGGCTGGAGACATTTGGAAGAAGAAAAGCCGAAACTGTCAGAGGCAAAAGATTAAGGGCAAGAGCTCTTGGTATAAAGCTGATGAGAGGTGGCAGGCCTCCTAGAAAAAGAAGTGTAAGAAGAATGATAATGGTTGTTGGTGTTGATTTGTTTCATAGACCTCCTAGGGATTTGATTTTGGTAATGTTTGAGAAGTTAAGGGTTAGAAATGGCAGAGAGATAGGCCACCAAGAAAACTAACCAGGCTATTTTGGAGGAAGCAATAAAAGATCTGAACTTTTAATACCTGGCTGCATTTGGAGTGATTATTGATCTGAACTGATACTAAGGCTGCCTCCAGAAAACCTCCCCAAGAAACCTGCTCCCAGAGAGAACCATTATATTATATTAAAGAAGAGAACACCACATGTATACACTAATGCACTATTGGTAGAGGTATAAACTGGTCCAATTGTTCTAGAGAACAATTTTGTAACTATACCCAAAGGGTTTTAAAACTGTAAATAGCCTTGGATCTAGCAATACCACTACTGAATTTATATCCCAAAGAAATCAAAGCAAAAGGAAACTTGTACAAAACTGTTTATGTTAAATTATAATTTTATATTGTTAAATATTATTCATATTTTTATTTTATATTAATATATTACATATTAACATAATATATGCAATATATTATTATATTAAACTATTTTGTGTATGTATGTATGGTGGTAAAGAATTGGAAACAGAGTAGATGTTCATCAGTTTGATCTGAGTGAGCTTTGTAAAATTATGTAAAATCATAGAAACCATGTCCCCTTTTGATCTATACCTCTAAATGGTCTCACATCCTCTCAGAGTATGATAAGCTGTGCAATTCAAGAGCAAATCAAGTTCCTATTGATCTTGTCGGGAAGTCACAATCATTACAGATAACAAGATGTATGAGATGCGGACTTGCATGAAAAATAAAGTACTACCAACACAAACTTAATGTTTTGTATAGAATAGGGATAAGGACACTATCTATAATTTTATTGGTAAAGAAAATTCCCAAAGAAATTGCCTTCAACAATGAATACTGATAAAAGTGAAAGAGGAGAATGTAAAATCTGGCTTGAAGTTTAACATCCCCCAAAAAACAAAAACAAAACCAAAAACAAAACCTAAGATCTTAGCAACTGCTCCTATTATTTCCTGGCAAATAGAAGAAGAAATCAAAGCAGTATGAGATTTTACATTCTTGGGTTCAAAAATCACTACAAATCGTAACTGAAGCCATAAAATTAAAAGATGCTTGCTTCTTGAAAGGAAAGCTATGACAAATCTGAACAACATACTAAAAAACAGAGATATCCCCTTACCAGCAAAAATCTATATAGTCAAAACCCTTGTTTTTTCAGCAGCATTATGTGACTGAGTTAGACTATAAGGAAAATTGAGAACCATAGAATCAATACTTTCCAATTGTGCTGGAGAAGATTTTTGAGATTTCCTTAAATAGCAAGGAAATCAAGTCAGTCAATACCTAAAAAAAAAAAAATTTGGAATATTCATTGAAATAGTGAAATTGAAGTTCAAATGCTTTTGTTACAAAAAGAAAAGACTCTAAAGTTGGGAAATATTAAAGACAACAGAAAAAGGGGGTGGTGGAGGATGAGATGGATACCTGGTGTGATTTGGACTATTAGGGTTTCAAAGAGTTGGATAAGACTGAATTCAACAATAGCAATTAAATCCAAGAGCCAAGAAGATCTGCTCCAACTCTTTATCCATTGTACCATTGTCCCTCTCGTTTAGAATGTAAGCCTAACAAATGTCTGATATTTGTCTGCATCGATTTTCTATCTTTTGAATGCAGAAGCAAAAACATGTACCATACACTGGAAGTGACTGACAATTTCACAAGAAACTTGAAAAAGATTTTTAAAAAAATCTTGAATCCTATGTTTTGAAGAAAATCATGCTTAGGGCAAGATGCAGAGGCAAATAAAAGCTTTTCAGGAAATTCTGAAGGTTAGTTCAATGAATTTTTTTAGGTTTTGGAAACTGATGACATCAGTTCTTTATTATGTGTAATTTCTTTTAAAAACTTATAGACTTCCATGCTGGCATCATTATGATTATAATGTAAATAAAAGGAAAGAGATTTGCCTGAGGTAATTTCAGAATTTTAATTTATTTTTCCTCTTTCAACTAAAAACTACTATTTTGTTTTAAAACTTTTCAACAATGAAGTATAACATTAATATTTTTTAAAATTTCTATTTGTTAAAGAAATTATGAAAAAAGCAACAGGCCAAATACTTAAACATGTGAGTGATATATTTTATTTTATTTTATTATTTTTATTTTTTGTGGAGGCAATCGGGGTTAAGTGACTTGCCCAGGGTCACACAGCCAGGAAGTGTTAAGTGTCTGAGATTAGGTTTAAACTCAGGTCACCATGAGTTCAGGGCTGGTACTCTATCTACTGTGCCAACTAGCTGCCCCCATGTGATATATTTTAAAAGAATTACTATTTTTACTAATTCTTTGATATGTTCAAAATTTATCATTACCAGAACTAATTAAAAGCTCTTTTGACTTTTTATGGCTTTTATACTTTTTGAACAAAGTTTATATTGTCATCTTGGTCAAAACATTCCAATAATTTCTAAAAGAAATAGTATGGGGGATTTCTGGAGGATTATAGTCCTGGAAAAAAAGTTAAAAAAAAAAAAAGAAAGAAAAGAGAAAAAAGCTTAAAGAGAATGTTTAGGTACATCTATGACAGACATAGAATTAGTGGTATAGAAAAACAGACAAAAATGGAAACAAAGTTTGTGACCTATCTTTCTTGTGAAGGATGAAAGGAAATTATAAGAAAGAATGCTGGGTATGTTTGTGGAACTTGTTACCAAGACAGAGATTGGTTTAGAATTTAACTTGGCTTTTTGTAGGGGGTGTTTCCTAGTAGTGGGTAGGAAGGAGACATAATATAATTGGATTTCCTCTATTTACAGTAGTATATTCTTTGCCTGGGGTTAAATGCTAGTCTTTGTCTTTGGAAGTTGCACTATGTACTAAGTCTCTTATCCTGAGGTGCCTTGAAAACAAGTCCTAAAATTACACACTGTAGTCAGAAGGGATTGGTTTCAAAAAAATACGGGAAACACCTAGCAATGAAGAAATGTGTAGAAGTCTGTGTTATAGGACGACCAAAAGTGGAAATACAAGATGAGAGAGAACTAAGAAATCTAGAATAATTAGAGTCATAATTGTGTGGTGCTGCATGAGGGGAAAAAAAGATTTTGTTTTACAATGTTTATTCTGTAATACACAAAAATGAAAGAAAATAATTATAGAGGTAAACTTACTTTCCTCCTTTCCCCTAAGGCTTTTTAGCTAAATAAATTCCATAAAAATTAAAAAAAAAACTAATGTGAATAAAACTTTCTTTACTAAAGCACAATTTCACAACCTGGTATTTAAATTGGACTTTAAAACAATCAATCCCATAGGCAAGCAAAACCAGTTCATAGATTTTTGTCCAAGTGCTCAACTCTGGGTTTTGGCATCCCAATTTAGAATCTGGAACAATGCTGTTACTTATACTTATTCGGATTTCCTCTAATTATTTCTTGTGACCCTCATATACTAATAAATGGTCCATTACAAAGCATTAAAACTGAGTTCTTTCCATTAAAATGATTTTGTTGCTAACAAACACAATCAAAGTTTAATGTACAGTGTTGGTTAATATCAGATTATTTTAATGTGGAATGAAAGCTCTCCAGTATAAAGTAATTGTAACACTAATTAGGCTTCCTGGTTCAATCAATTAGTTGAGAAAAGGTGATGAATCTTCCCACATCCATCTAAATATTGCTTATTTTCTGAGTTTATTTTTGGTCTAATACTTTTTGATATAAAGATTTGTAACCTTATTATGAAATTTATATAAATTAGAAAATATAAGCTCTGAAAAGACATAATTTTGGATATCTTTATTTAGACACTTTTATTTGAGTAATAGGGAGGATATTCTTTTTGATGTAATTGACATGCTCCTGAGTATGCCTGAATGATCTATCTGAGAAATTTATATTTCTTAAAATGTTATACAGATAATACAAATTCTATAAATATTTATTAAGTGAATGTCAAATAAATGTTATTTTTCAAGATCTGTGTACTTAGTAAGATAGCCTTTTCCCCCTTTCTTACAGCGTGTTTTAGCAAAGAAATTACTAGAAACCAAATGGAGTCAAGTGAATTAATCCATAAGTACTCTTTGAGTGCCTACTCAATACACAGGATTTTTAAATGAAGATAATTTAGTTCCTGCCCTGAAAAATGTTTACATTAAAGTTTAAAAGACAACTAACACAAAATAATTAAAGAATTATACAAGGTAATATACCTAATTATTAAAGTAATTAATTGAAAGATCATATGAGGTGACAGTTAAATCTGTAATTAACAATAGCGTTAAGGGAATAAGAGACTGCTTTAGAATGGTGAATTTTAGTCTGATATCTATAAATAGTTTGGATGTCTGTTAACTTGGAGAGGAATGTTTATTTCAATATAATTAGTTTTCTTTATAAGTTAATATAATTTATTCTTTGCATTTAAAATATTATTCTAAGAAGTGACCCATAGACTTTACTGTAAAACAAATGTATAATATATGATATCTATACAGATATATAGATATAGCTACATGGTTAAGAACTGCTAGTTAAGGCTACAATTTGTAGGTATTGTTTTGTTATAATTAATCTAAGTTTATTCAGTGTGAAATTTATATTCGGTTTTGTCTCCCTGTCTTTATCATTGTGTTTAGCTTAGTGTTTGTCATACAGTAAGTGTTTTAACACATATCTGATAGTTGATTGATTGACAGACAAAGATAAGAGAAAGATAAAATTTAAACAGAAATGGGAGGACATTCTAGTTAAGAGCCAAAGATAGGAAAATAGGAATAAATATGGAGTATGTGGGCATGTGGGCATCTACCTACAAGAAACATACATATATTCTAAGAGGTGGAAGGAAGCAATACCAATAGTAGTGACCAAGATCAAGAGTTTTAATTTAGTGAGTCAGACTATGAAGAATTGCTACATTAGGACAGCTAACTTACACACCTTTCTCAAAGCAATAATATTGTTTTCATTACTGTCTGCAGCAGAAGGAGGGTTCAGGGGTAGAGGAGTAAAATATTATGCCCTGGAAAGGTAGAACTCAAGAAGGCCCAGGTTGTTGGCTAGATTAGATAGAAAGTATGGTATAGCCTGAGATTAGTGGGACCTTTGTCATATAGACATCTATATGAGTGTCTGGTTCCAGATCATGAATTCTAAAACTGAGTAGGTTAGTTACCCCAATTCTAAAATGGAAACATATTTTGAAGACTAGTTCATGGTGGGAGAATCATTGAGCCACCTGTTTGCTGAGTGTGATAACTGTTAAAATGGATGAACAAATACTATGCACTCTGAGAAGAATAATGAGTGGCTTGAAGGAGGGGAATGAAGAGGAAGAATGAAATTTAGTGGTAACAGGTAAGATTAGTAAAAACAAGATAAACAAAGATGCTAGATGTAAAGTGTGGTATATGATGGAGGAAGCTATTAATTAATTGCTACTTAGGATGTTGGACAGAAATGAACATTAGAATTCCTAATGATCTTAATGAAGATGATAGAGACTACATGGAGGTAGGAGTGGAAATAAGCATAAAAAGTATTTACAGATTATGGTTTTTTTTTTGTCTTCTTATTGATGTATGTGTGTGGGGGGGTGGGAGGAAATGGTTCATGCACCTGTGAGAATTCATGTAAGCTAACTTTAGAAAGTTCTTTGAATTCTGTGACTGAACTTCCAAAAAAAAAGGTTTTCTGTCAAGATGAATCAAGATTTCTCTTCTTTTCACTGCCTTCACCCTTTGAATGTGTCCCCCAAATGTGAAGAACCATAAGTTCTTATAGATGGGGAGAAGTGCTCAAAAGCATAGAAATAAGGCAATTCCCTTGTATTCCCCAGCACCCCATAAGTTCTATATGGTAAAAGCATTGAAACTTGTATAACACTGTAAAAATCTGAGTTATTCTAGTCTACATCTGTTGGGATTTAGGATGTGTAAATAATTTGTGTCCACATTCTCTAAATATTTGATTTGGGGGAATTTTATATGAGTGCTAAAATTCCTCTACATAGAAGTTATTTTGATAAATTGGTATATTTATTCTTCAGCTAAGACTTTTCCACGAATTATTCGAAAAGGTGCATGTTTATGTTTGCTGACTTTATTTTCTTTGTTTAAGGAGATGCAGATTTTTATGTATATGACTTTTAGAACATGGGTTATCAAACCACTCTATTATAAATTAGTATGTCAATGATCTACAAAGTGAAATATTAAAACTATTATATTTATATTTATTTTAACATGTGAAAGGAAACTAGATTCATTAACATTTAATATTTAGATTAACCCTGGGAACCCCACTGTCTGTATTTTTGACAGTCGTTGGTTATGTAAGGCAGATCTGTCAAATTTAAAATCTAATTGGGAAATATTTAACAAAATAAAATATTATAAAATATAGATAACATTACATTTAAAAAATAAGTTAATATAATTAAGGCCTGAAGGGATCCTTTTTCCATGGATTGGTGGTCTTCATTTCTATTTGAGTTTGACACTACTGCTGTATGGAATGCAAAAAAAGATTGGGAATTCTACAACAAAACCCAGAAAAAAAAGCTAGGAAAGTCTCCAAAACTTCATTGATATTGATTTTGTCTACTTGTTGAACTGTTCCTTTTTGGTGTCTCTTTCAGGATCATACTGTATCATGCTATATCTCCTAGTCTTTAAGCATAAATGACCCCTACTGTTTATTCTTGAGGACTTTCTTTTCTCTAAAAGAAATATAAATTTCTTTTAGATACATAAAAGGATATAATACATATATACATATACATATGCATGTATGTGTATATTTATATGTATAAATATAATACACAAAAGAAATGTATATTTCCTGAGGAGGATTTAGTGATACAGTGGATAGAACTGTGAGCTTAGAATCAAGTCTCAGACACTAGCTATGTGGCTCCTGGTCGAGTCATTTAATTCCATTTGTTTCAGTTTCTTCATCTGTAAAATGAACAGGAGGACGAAATCGCAAACCACTCCAATATCTTTGCCAAGAAAAATCCAAATGGGGTCAGGAAGAGTCAGGCACAACTGAAACAAATGAACAACAATAAAAATCTCTTCTGAATTCCAGTTTCACATTTTTCTTCCTTTGGATGATCTATTAGAGACTCAAATCTGATATTCCAAAATGGAATTTACTTAAGTCTGTATTTCAGGTTTGTAGCTTCAGATTAATTCCTTGGCAATTTTTTTTCTTCACTACTTTGTTCACTCTACTGTCTTGATTCTTTAATTCTATCTTCACATCCTTTCTAATACCATTTCCTATCTTTACACCTTTGCAACTGTTACAGTAGGTAAAACTCCCATTCATTCTCACCTAAACTATTGTACTAGTTTCCTAATTAAATTAAATGTTTTTAGTTTCTCCCTTCTTTGATCCATCTTCTAGATAGACATCAAAGCATTCACAAATCTGAAAATACCACTCTTTCCTCTCCAAAATTTTCAGTCATGTCCTATTGACTCTCGGATAAAACACAAATTCCTCAGCATGGTATTTAAAGTACTCACAGACTGACCCCCACCCCCTTTTCAGATTAATTTCATATCACTATCCTTCATGACTCTGCAATCTAGCTAAATTGTACATGAGGAACATAAAACTCAATCTCCCATCTCTACGCCTTTGCAAAGACTGTTCCTTTTGCTCAAAAAACATCCTTCTTCATTACCACCTCTTAAAACTCCAGGCACTTTCTCAACTAAACAAATTTGCAGCCTTTTCTATGAAGCCTTTCAATCTCACTTCTCCCATTATTCATGTCCTTTTCTTCTTCAAATTATTTTGCATGTACTTATCCAAAATACTTGAGGGTAGAAACACTATATGCTTTTGTATTCCCTACATTCATTACAGTGTCTAGAACATAATAGACAGTAAATATTTCTTGATTCACCAATTTAAGTGAAATTAGTGACAACTTACTTGGACCCTGAAATAAAGGAAGAATTCAACAGTTAGAAATGGGGTGGAGAAAGACCATTTTAGTCATGGGTAAATACATAGATACATGGAAACAGAATGGGACAGGAGAATTCTTCAGGGATAAAATACAACAGCCCATGATGGCGCTTCAAATCTCTACAAAACTACAACAGTATCTAAGCATTTTCAGATGCATGTATATGTTGTGTTTGTATGGGATGGAGTTGACAATCATTTTCACTTGCCCTTGAAGTCTTATTTCATAAAACCTTTCTTAATACAGTCTTTGCTCTAATCAAGCTATCTAGCTATTCCCAAAACATAATTTTCCATCTCTTCCTTCTGTGACTTTGCAGTGATGATCTTCCATATCTGAATATACTTCTTTACATTATCCTCTTTGCATCCCTATCATTTTTTAAAACATGGTTTATGAGAGCTCTCTTGATCACCCTAATTGTTAGTACTCTCTCCTTCTTGAAATTGTTTCTATTAAGGCCTGGAATGACTTACATGAACTGATACTGAGTGAAATGAGCAGGACCAGGAGATCATTATATACTTCAACAACAATACTATATGATGATCAATTCTGATGGACATGGCCCTCTTCAACAATAAGATGAACAAAATCAGTTCCAATAGAGCAGTAATGAATTGAATCAGCTTCATCAGAGAAAGAATTCTGGAAGATGACTATGAACCACTGCATAGAATTCCCAATCCCTCTATTTTTGTCTGCATGCATTTTTGATTTCTTTCACAGGCTAATTATATACTATTTCAACGTCTGATTCTTTTTGTATAGCAAAATAACTGTATGGACATGTATACATATACAGTATTTAATTTATACTTTAACATATTTGACATGTATTAGTCAATTTGCCATCTGGGGGAGGGAGTGGAAGGAAGGAGGGGAAAAGTTGGAAGAAAAGGTTTTGCAAATGTCAATGCTGAAAAATTACCCATGCACATAACTTGTAAATTAAAGCTATATAATAAAAAGAAATTGTTTTCTATTTTTTTGCACATTTTCATTTTATTAACCTATGAGTATTTACATCCTCTTCCCTCCATCTGCCCCCTCCAATTATGTAAATGCCTTGAAGACAGAGACAGTTGCATCTTTGTCTTTGTATATTTAGCATTTGGCATAGTGCCACACATAGCACAGGTACTTAGTTAATGTTGTTCTGTGTTTGTTGACAAAAACATGAGATGGTAAGAATTTAGTGTGACTAGATTATAGAACACCTAAAACTAAATCCTGTGCCTAAACCTATAACACTAGCTTTCAAAGAATAAAAATAATACAAAATATTTTTGGTTGGGATGCCAATATACATTTTCCACTCAGTTCATAAATAAGAAAGATGTTCATACAATGCTTATGGCATTTGAAAAAGACATTCACCAGATAAACTTCCAACACTTTTGGAAGTGATATTCATTTACTAATGAGTTATCTTCTTGTTTGAAATATTAGATTTAGGCAAAGAAAGTACTTACTGAAAAACACTAAATAGTTTTTCTTTCTATGGAATTTGTCAGACATTACGATGTAAAACAATATAGACTAATGAAAGCTAATTTTAAAAACTATGGAGTAAATGTACCACATATCTGTAACAGAATCATAGAAAACAAGATTTTGTTTCAATAGAGTATAAATGTAGTAGAAACTCCTATAGGCTGACAAAACACTTGAATAGATATGAATTAGAAAAGAATGAAGAAATAAGAGATATGCTCAAAATACTGAATTTAAAGAGATTGGCAAAGTGCCAAAAGGGCATCTAGACCCATTTCCTAGTCTGAGTCTGCCACCACAAAGTTTTGTTTGGCCATCATACTGCTTTCCTGGCAATGCCTTCTCCCTGGGGCAGGATATTCCCCCCATGTTTGGAAGTCTTGGATCTCACTTGTGTGACACTCATAACCCAAAAGGAATTAAAAACAAAAGTGTATGTGTACCTTTCCCTTTTCAACATTGACTATTACAGACTCATTGATGGCATGCAATTTATACCACACTTCTGCCTTAGTGCCTTAGCAGTATTCAAATGTTTGTTGATGTTACAATAACATTTATTGTGCTTTCTGTCAAACACATTATCTCATTCCTTCCTCTGTTTTCCCCTGCAATTACATTTCAGTTAGTACCTACAGAGGCACTCACACCATTTAATTGACACTACAACTTATATAACTTCTCTAAGCTTGATTTGACTAACAAATTCCTACCTCCTGCTCTCTGTGATTCATAATTTTCTTCTTTGGATAGGTGAGCACCGTTTTCTCCTGTTGCCTCTCAGCACAATTCAATAGTTCTCCTGAAGAGACTGTGGGCACTCTTACTGTATCTTTAAATAGTAATAGAACTTTGGTCAAGTAGTTAAATTGTTATCTAGAGATTCTTATTGATGGAGAGAGACCATGAGAGGTACAGAGAAAAGATATTTTGAAAACTTCTTTTCTCAGAAACCGTATGTTAACTATCATCTCTGAGAAAGATTGAACAGACATTTTCTAAGAGAAATGAATTTAATTCTTATGATGTAGAAAAGTTATACTAAAGACAATTTTTGAGAGACTGTCATCCTGAAAAAACTGAATAGTGGGCCCTTGTTTCAAGATTAGAAAAGGTCAGCAGTTGCAGTTTTTGGTCAGAGGTGACTTTGTCATCTTTATCACTGAAATACATTGTCGGAATATTTAAATGCTTTTGCATTGTTTGTCATATTGTTTACCACTCAATGAATATATAGCTAATGTCAATGATTTTTATTAATATTTCCTTATTTTAAAAAGGGCTATTTATATATATGTGTGTGTATATGTGTGTGTGTGTGTGTGTGTGTGTGTGTGTGTGTGTGTGTGTGTGTAAATGGTGGGAATTTAAAGCTAACATTTTTTAATTATTGGGGGAAATGTGTGTTTTTATTAATTCATGAGGAAAAATCAGAATAACTCATTAATTGATCTAAAATCAGGGTTGATAATTAATCAGAAGAAAAGCCAATAGCAATGAGAATGGTGACAACTCTACCCAAACTACACATAAAGAAATTATCATTATATAAGCCTTGCTACACTTTTTCCTACATTAGCTTAGCCATAGTCCCCCCTACGTTCAAAATTAATTTCTCCTACCTCTCCTTTTCAATGCTTTCTTTATTTCTACAGTACTGCTATATCCCTGCCATCTTCAGATATTCATTGAATTTTAGTTTTCTTTTAATGATGAGAAATTTCTAGGCTCTATCTTCAATATATCATAACCATGCACAGAAATGAATTGTAGGTAAGAGTACCTGATTCTAAACAAACTTAATTTGTCTAAAGTAATAGTTATTATGGTAAAATGATAGAGGAGAAATGTTATTTATCTCTAACACACTTGCATACATACATGTACACACATATATTATGCACACACGTGTATTCCAAATCCTAAAATAAGAAGAAAGTCCCAATCATTTTTCTTTTTAAATATTTTATTTATGCTCTTTGAAACAGAAACACTATTATTTTCAAATGATTCCCCTATCCCAATAGACCTCTTCTATACAATATTACATATGTGCATTATAGGTATAGTGTGCTTTCTAGAGCCCCCCCACACTGGGGTGCTAAAATATACTATGCTTTCTATAGCCCCCAGACTGGGGTGCCAAAATAGACTATCTGGATTATCTCTCTAGAGGATTTTGGGACTATTCCAAGTCCTTGGTTTTAGTGAAGGAGTGATGAAGGCAGGAGACTCATAAGGATGGTCAAAGATGGAGTCCATTTATTTCAAGTCCTCTCAGCCCTGAAATACCTTAATAGGATTATATCACTATAGCCCACTGAGCATGTGCCAACAGTAGAACCATTACATCACCTTAGCACACTGCCCAAGTGCTAACTATAAGCACCCTGCTATTGATATATAAATTCCTCTTACTGTAAGTACCCCTTGCTTCAAGTAGAACACAGGTGATTACACCCCCCCCCCCCGACTTCTCAGGAAAGGTAAGAACACCAAAGGGAGGTGGGAAGCCAAATCAGACATTGTCAGAGGTTCCCTCTGGGCTGAAGAGTCTTATACTTCACCCAGAGTTCCCCCACTGTCTGTGGCTCTCTACATTTCCCACTTTATTTTGTTTTAGTTCAAATAGGAATACATAAATCCATCAGCATGGGAGGTATTACATAAGCAAGTAATAATATAATACAGGCTAATAGTGATGTAATAAACAATATGAATCAACATGAGAAGACTCACACAGGCAAGTAGTAACATAACAAACAATATGAATAAATAAAATACTATAAAAGATTTCCATAAGTCCTAGAAGGAAGGTGTAGAAAATAACTATCAATTCACAGCCACACATATATTTCTTTCAGTAGCCAAGAGATAGTCCAAAACTAGTCCATCACTTCACATGTGAGGTAATACAATGATTCCTGCAGATTTTTGAAGTCCTGCTATTGTCTCATTGACAACTTTTGATGTTCATGAGTCAATTGTCATACACATTGGGTTAACAGCCATGCTCTTTCAGTGGCACACATAGTCAGAGATGGAACCACCAAATATTTCTTGGGTCTTCTCTTTTTCTGTCTCTCTCTGATGGACAAGGCGGATATGAGTCATTGGCACCCATCTGATTCCTTCTCCATCTGTAGAGATACAAACAAACCCTCTCCTCCAAGCAATTAACTATCTGGTCCTTTCCATTCATCACTTTCTGAATCTCTCCACATCACTGGTGATTATCTAAAGATAGTGGAGCTGCTCACAATGGACACTGCCCTTCCAGCAGGTTATGAAACCTGTCTGCCAGAGCCAGTGCATCTCTGTCAAAAAAAAAAAAAAAAAATTAATAGTATAAAGAACTAAATTTAAAAGTTCTCTAGAATTACCTGTGGCTCCCCCTTTCTTTTGTTTTTGGAGGAGAATCTTGATGTCTGTTTCTCCTCTCTATTATTGCCTGTCCTTGAAGATTGAAAGGTATGCCAGTGGTGTATAAAATCTGATACTGTGCACAAAAGTGTGCAAAATGTTTAGAAGTATATGCAGGTTCATTATCTGGTTTTATTGCTTGTGGCACACCCATAATTACAAAAGATTGTATAAAGAATTCAGTGACCACTCGGGCTGTCTCTTTTGCTGCTGGTTTTGCAAAAGTCAGTCCTGAAAAGGTGTCTATCACAACATGGATAAAAAACATGGATCTCAAACCATGAGGTTCTTCCCTGGAGGGAGCATAGGAATGTGGAAAGGAAAACAAGCTGTACAGGCTTTTACTATGCTCCTAGTTTCCTTTCTTGTTATCCCAAATTGCAAACATACAGCTCGAGCAGCCTGATGATATTTAGAATGAGATTCTTGGGCTGCCTGAAATAAAGGAGTATTGGCCAACATGATTAGAAAGCTATCTACCTTTGAATTACCATCAAAAATAGGATCTGGAAGTGCACTATGAGAGTGGACATGCAAGATATAAATCTTACCTGGAAGCTTTCTCACTTGCTCTTGAAGTTCCTTAAAGAGCTGATATATATTGGAAGTTACAAATTTTTATTTGAGCTGTGGTAATTCTTTATATTACACCTACTGAATAGGCTAAGTCAGATATTATATTTATATTTCCTGGATAATAAGTAAGAGTTAAAATGATTGCATACAATTCATTCTGCTGAGTGGATTGAAAAGGAGTTCTAACTACTCTCTTTATAATTAGGTCATAAGAATATATAGCACAAATGTTATTTTTAGATGCATATATATAACAAATATTTAATGCTATAAATCCACATATATCTATAATATTATACACACAATGTGGCTATGTAGAACAAAATAGCACCTTGATCATTTCTGGAAAATATATCCCTTACTCTGTACTTATAGCAGCCACATCTCTGCCAAGAGAAAAAAGAAGTGCTCTGCCATTAGTCCTGTAAATTCAAGATTTTTCAAAATGTTAATCAGAGTTCTGAAGTCTTTTCAACATTGCCTTGCTTTATTATGATGATCCTCATGTAATTTTTGTCTTGATTTTGCTTTGATTATATTGATTCAAACAAGTCATCCAAGTTTTCACAAATCCTATATAAACATATATCATTTTTGTAGTACAATAAGAATATATTACATTTGTAGTTTATTCATACCATAGTTTGTTAAATCTTTCATCAATCAATGGCTTTTTTTTTCTTACAAGAGAGACTCAATTTGTTGTTTTTTAGTTTTGTCTGATTCTTTTTTTATCTCATTTGGGGTTTTCCTGGCAAAGATCCTAGAATGGTGTGCCATTTCCTTCTTCAACTTGTTGTACAGATGAGAAAACTAAAGCAAACAGGGTTAAGTGACATGTTCAGGGTTACACAGATAGTAAATGCTGAGACTAGATTTAAACTCAAAGCCAATTTTCTAAGATTATAAGTTTCAAACTGGACTTGTGATTTTTATTGATAAAGAAAGCTTCCAGATAAGGAGATTCAATTTGAATTCAATTTGAAGTCTTCTTATCTGGGAATTCTCTATACCAAAAAATCACAGGTCCAGTGTACTAAAAAAAAAAAAAAAAAAAAAAAAAAAAAGCTTAAAATGTTTCCTTCTTTCTTTTGCCTTCATGTTGTATATGCCCTACCAATAATTTTGATTAAGGAATAGATACATTTTGGGGCATACTCTAAGAACTCTTCCAGTGACTCTTTCATGAGCTTGAATTACCAAAGTTTCTCTAATATATATGTATCTTCCTAAATCAGATAAGTGCAAGGGAAAAATCAGTTATTTTAGTTTCTACTTCTTATTAACTGTGATATGGAGCATTGCTTTGTGTATTTATTGATAATATGCATTTATTGTTTTGAAAATTATCATTCTGGGTGGGTAGCTAGATGGTGTAGTAAATAGAGCACCAGATCTGGAGCTTCAAATAATTAATATTTACTAGTTGTGTGACCCTGGGCAAGTCACTTAAGCCCATATTCATGAGGGGGGGAAGGAAGGACATTATTTTTTCTGTAAATAAAAGGTCACACAATTTAAAAAAAAAAAGAATAAAAAAGTATGAGATTAAGGACCTTTTATAGCTATGGCTAGGAAGGGGAGAAATTCTTAATTAAACAAATGCTAAAGGAAATCATAAAAATTAATCAGTAAATTAAAAATAGAGGGTTTGGGACTTTTTTTTGTATCAAAAGACACCAATTAGAAAAAAAATCTTTGCAGCAAATATGTCTAATTAAGGAATAATATTCAAATTGTATAATGCATTAACATGCATATACAATAATGGTACCTTTGCATCAAAGAGCATATACAAAGTAATGAATTTTGGGATAGAATCCAGAATTGCTTTTTTAATGCCTAGACCATTTCACAACACTACCAGTAATAGTCCACTGATGAGCCTGTCCTTCCAGAGCCTCCGATAATAGACAATTACCTTTTCCCTCTTCTCCACAAATTTGATTGGTGCAAAGCAGAAATACAGATGTATTTCTCTGGTTATTAATGATTTTTAAATATTTTAATGATTGTTGAAAGTTTACATTTATTCTTTTGAGAAGAATTTGTTAATATTCCTTGACTATTTGTTGGTAAATGACTTTTATTCTGAGATCTTTATAATCCCTATGTATAAGATCTCAAAATTTTGTAGGGGACACTGGCTATAAAGATTTCTTCATAGTCAATGATTTACACTCTAAATTTAGTTGTAAAGATTTCCCAGTTCTTTTGTAGCAAAATAAAACAAATAAAACTAATAATACAGAGATTTCATCTTAAAGTACAACAAACACATCACACCTATATTGCCTCCTATTTTTCTATTTAAACATTTTGATGAAATCTTTTTTTTCTGCTCTCCCACCTCCTCAATCCATTGAAGAAAAAAAATAAATGAAAAACAAATTCATTTTAATGTATATTCATAATAAAAAAAATTCCCTCAATGGCTATATATACATACAATATATATAATTTTTCACTCTAAAACTATCATCTAAATTTAATGACTAACATGTTTCATTTTTGGTCCTCTGGAATCATTAAGAGCCATAGTATTAATCACAGTTCTTAGAGCTTTCAAAATTGTTTGCTTTCATAGTGTTGCTATCGTGTAAATCGTTCTCCTGGTTCTCCTCATTTTTTCATCAGTTTATAAAAGCCTCTTAAATTGTATATATTTTTAAATATTGATTTATATTTTTTGATGATTCAGATTGTCTAAATTATCTTCTGTTATTCTTTCTACTTTTTGCTAGATTAAGAACATTTCCTCATCTGTAGTTGTGAAACGTATCTCTTTTTATTCATTGTGAGTTTGTTTATAATGTGACTTTTTAATTTAGCTTATGCACCATTGAAGGTTTACAGATATGAGATGTTGGTTTAAGACTGATTTCTCTGTCACTGCTTTCCAATTTTTCAAAATTAAAACAAAATGCTATTAATTATTAAATAAATTGAATTTTTAGTTTTTAGCCAGAATGATTTTTTTAAACATTACTACTTCATACTACTTCAGAGTTAGTAATTCTAGGTTTCCTTCATTCCAAGTATTTTTCCCCATTATCCTATTGAGAGTCTTGATTTTTGAATCATTCAGATGAATTTTGTAACTTTATTTAGTTCTATGAAATAGTCTTTTGGTAGTTTCCTTGGTATTGCATTAAATATGTTAATTGATTGATGTTGATTATATTTGGCTGACCCCAAAATGAATATTTAATATCTATCCAATATTTAGTTCTTCATTTATTTCTATAGTGTCATAACATTTTATTCCAATTATTCCTCTGTGAATCTTGTTAACTGTAACCCAATATATTTTACATATTTTGTAGTTATTTTGAACAGAATTTCTTTTTTTCTAACTCTACTGAGTATTAGAAGCAATATACAGAATAGCTGATGATTTTGTGGATTTATTTTATATCCTGTTTTAATGAACTCATTAGTTGTTTCAGCTGATTTTTATTTAAATCTCTAGAGTTCTTTAAGTAAACTGTCATATCATCTGCAATAGGTATGCAGCATGAAGTAATCATTCTCTCCACCATTAAGGAGAGCCTTATGTAAATACTCCAGCATTGAAGTCAGTGTTATTTATATAAAATTAACATCAGGTGATTTCTTGAGGGAAACACAAAATAGTTTCTAGGATCAGAAGCTGTTTTCTATCACTTTTCAAAAAACTTTTCTTCTCCCCTCAATGAGTTCAGTACCTGGTCAGTCTTTCTTTCCTCAATTCTACGTGCATAGCAGAAGACTTCAACATACATATTGTTCTTCAAATGCTGTAACTTCCTAGTTGCTCAATTTATTCATTTTACATGATCTACTTCACTATCACATCTCAACCATTTACAAAGATGGTCATACCCTTGATCTTGCCATCACCCATAGCGGCACCATTTCCATGTTGTTATCACAATCTACTGCCATTCCACCTTGCCTCCAGTCTTTCAATCACTAAATTTTGTTCTCCATCTACATCATGATTTCCAATCCCTCAAACCTTTAATTCTTTTTTAAGCCATAACCCTATATTATCTTATACTCTTTTCTGTTTCCCATTTTCACTTTCAGGTAACATAAGTATGTCTTCTTCTGAGTGGCCAGAAAGTAAAACCAAAAACAAAATCTATGACATCAGTTTAATATAATGATTGTTTGGACTTCCCTACCTGAACTTCACCATAAAGAAAATATGTTATTTGGCTCACAATCTCAGTTGATAGATGATTTAATCAGGAGGCCTATCAGAGAGATTGGCCTCTAAGCTAACCGGGCTATATTAGAGACAATAAAAGATCTGAACTTTTATCACCTGGCTGAGTTTTGAGAAGAAAAAACTCACCACATTTTGGAGGCCCGAACAGGGACCGACAAAATCCTGATTCCAGGGAAGGCACCCAGAGAGAACTTTTATAATATTTTAAAGAAGAACAAGAACTCCAACATTTAGGCATCATCTCAGCTCCCCCCTACTATTACATCACTGGGATATGAAATCAGTTAGCAAATGATGAGACTAGTCTTCAAGTGATGAGATTAATCTGCAGTTTTATGGAAGATAAATTGGAGAAGAAAGAGATGAGTCAGGAAAACCAATTAAAAGTGGTTTATAGTAGCCAAGTGAGAGGGTAATATGGAGTTATTTCTACATTCTCTCTAGGACTGATAGAAGTTATTTGAGTGAAGAGTGGGTGAGATGACATGGCAGTAGAAATGACAAAATTTGATACCTAATTAAACATGGGAAATGAGGAAGCTAAAGAAATAGGGAAATTATTTGAAATTGTGGACCAGATTGAATTGAAGTTTATTGGTACCCTTAAAAGAAATAGAAAAAATTATAAAGAAGGGTGATTTTGTGCAGGTAAAGATAATAAGGTTTGTTTTGTATATGTTGAATTTGAGATGGCTTTAGCACATCCAGTTCAAAGTATTCAATAAATAATTGGTGATGTGAGATTAGAGTTGAAGAAAGATTAGTGCTAGGTATGTCATGCTGGAAGTTATATACTTATAGATAATAATTGGATTCACAGGCTTTGATGGGATCACCATGAGAAAAAGTTATGGATTAAAAAAAAGATCCAACACAGAGTATTGGAGTTCACTACAGTTGGGGGACTACTATAGATGGATAATTCAGCAAAAGAGATTGAAATGAAGATCCTCCACTTCAGTGATGAGGTAAGAATTCAAAAGGCAAGAGGTCAGAGAAGTGAGTGAGAAGAAAGTGAGTAGTAAGTGAGAGCAGAGTTTTTTCCCAGAAATTTTGGTGATAAAAGAGAGGACAGAGAAAGGATGATATCTTGAGAAAACAGAAGGGTCTGTGCACTGAAATCATGTAGCTTCAATTTATTCCATTGTTATGTTTACCAGGCAGTCTTATAAAGTAGAATTTTCCTCATGAGAAGAGAAGCCACATGTGCCTAACTCAAATTTTTAGATTATATAATTATTATATTTGATATTAAAATTCTCCAATATGGCTGTGGTCTCTTGATGTAACCATTCCTTCCAAAACTGCATCTCTAAATATATCATTGCCTGTGTCTCTTTTTAAAACGATGCTCATCTTTTCCTATAGGCTTACCAGAGGAGGCTTCCTTCATGATTTCTTGACTTAAATATAATAGTAGACTACACTGGCCATTCTTTGGTCATCCCTCACTCTTGCTATAGAACCAGTCATATTATTTTTCTGTCAGATAATTTATTTGTTGATATTCTGACTCTGACAAGATAATTATATTCCTAATTGCAATTGTCAGCTCGTATCCCCAATGCACTTATCACCAAATGGGTGATTTCTAATTTCAATTTTATTCAGAGAAGATTTTCTATATATTTCAATTTTCTATAATATTTCAAAGTTTGCTATGATACAACATCACCAAAGGAATATTGTTAATAAAAAAAAAAGATTTTTTCAGGGAGAAATTTGGGTTCATTAAAGTAATTTTGTAATCTTTTTTTTAAAATTTTGTAATCTTTCAAAGACAATTGTTGTCAATTCTCCTTTTCCTTACTCATTTATATGCTTAGTTTATTTTTTTTTTTTAATCATCAGACTCTTAGAAATGAGGTTGCGGGGAGGAGACCACATATTGACTTCTAAAATCACACATTATCATTAGCAAAGTTTTTATTTTATTAAATATTTTGCAATTACATTTCAAACTTCTTTAGGCAGCATCTGAAAGTGTTGAGGATCCCATGCATTTTTTGAGGCACATTTGATATTTCTGATTAAAAAAATAAACTTTCTTCATTCACTTGGTGGTGTAGATAGATCTTAATCTTTTGAGTAATTACAGATTTCTTTTAGGGAACAACAACTACATTGTTCTTTGGAATTCTCTTGGATCATTTCTTGATCAGAGAAGTCTTTCATAATTAATCATCCTTACAATTTTGTTTGTTTGTGTGTACATAGTTCTCCTAGTTCTGATCACTTTACTTTGTATCAATTCATGTAAGTCTTCTAGGGTATTTCTGAAATCATCCTGCTCATGCTTTCTTATAGCACAATTTTCCATCACAATCCTATACAATACCTTTTTTCCCCCTGAGGCAATTGGGGTTAAATGACTTGCCTGGGGCCATACAGCCAGGAAGTATTAAGTGTCTAAGGACAAATTTGAACTCAGGTTTTCCTGACTTCAGGGCTGGTGCTCTTTTCACTACACTAACTAGCTGTCCCTCTATACCTTCTTTAGCCAGCCCCTAAATGGGCATCCCTTCAATTTCCAATTCTTTGTTACTACAGAAAGAGTTATTATGAATATTTATTTTTGTACAAATAGGTGCTTTTCTTTTTTATGATCTCTTTGTGATACAAACCTAGTAGTGGTATTGCTTGGTCAAAATTCATGCACAGTTTTATAGCACTTTGGGCATAATTTCCTAATGTTCTTTAGGTGATCTCTCTTGGTAGTTAGGAACTGAGATTTCTTTCATGTCTTTGGGAAAGATCTCTTTTTTAAGATATCTTGCAAAATGATCCTTCAGTACCCTCAAAACCATCACCTCTGGCATGGTTCTCCTTTCCTTATATTTGGTATATTTCCATTTTTGTTTTCTTTAATGTCATTTTTTCTAGGAATGTATCTGGGAATATAACATTAGAATCCAAATGTACTGACTCCCCTTTCCTTGAAGAGAAAAGAAATTCTTTGTGGAATTCTTCCATCTTCTATCCCTTGTCCTCTTTATAATTTCTTTCCAAATGTCTTTGTTTTGGTCCCTTACCAAGTTTTTAAAAATTTTTTTTCATTCTACTGCTTCTCAGTGTTTTATTAGGTGAAACTGTTCATCATGCTCTACCATTATTTTCTTTAACATTTTACAAGCAAGCATATATCCTAAGCCAATGATGCCCTTTTGCTCTATTTCTTTCTCATTGGAAAGTGGGTCAAGCATTTATTAACTAAATTGGGCTTTAGATTCTCTTAGGTTACTCATTATGTTGCTTGATTTACATTGATTAAACTCCTTTACATAACTGTTATAATCAATGTTGATGTTTTTCGTTCTATCCATTTCCAGTTTTTCAGCTGCAAAAATTCATTTAAAGAAATCATTTTGGAGTTTTAATTGTATGTCTTATGTCTTTTCTCATTTTATTCTTCCTTATGGCTCTGAATTAATTTTGATCTTTGCTCTAACAGTGAATAGACAGCTAAATCAGGAATTACTCTCACATCAATAATGACTCTCTTTTTATAAGTTAAAAGAGAATCACTTTAATGTGTTTGTATGTATGTCTGTGATGGGTAGCACTTTCCAATACTTTCTTTTAGGAAAGATGTATGGATATGGGAATTGTTTCATCTACAAGTCTTTGACCTCTCATTTCTTACTCTTGATGCATATAATGCCACATATTTTTCATTATTTTCACCTAAACCTGTCTTCATATTGAAGTCACTGAAAATTAAGGTGCTTAGTTGTTTAATTTGGAGGTCTTTTCACAGAATATCTCTGTGTCTTAATCCTCTTCAACAAATATTAGCACATAAGCTACAATTGTTTTCTTGATGATCTCTAATCAAACATTATCATGATTGCTACAATATAAGATGGCTATATTTCCCATGAAAAGTTTCTAGTAGTCTTTGGATGCACAATTAATCCAACTCGGCAAACTCTTTCATTTGTCCTTCCCAGGAGTATTTGTGAGCCATCCTTGAATTTACACATGACTGCATTTTGTCTTCTGCTTTCATTTATACTGAGGATTTCAAGATTTATGTGATTTATTTCCTCCAGTAGAACAAGCAGCTCACATTTAGAGCACCATAATCACAGTTACTGTTTATAGATATCCTAAAACTTGCATGATTTTAGCACTCTTTTTCTGCCATTGTGTCTTCATCACTGTAAGAGCAGAAAGTGGTTGCAAAGAATTAAGGACCATTTAATATTTTTTATTTATTTTATGAGTTACTATTGCATAGTAATAACAATGACCATCATTTATATAGTGCTTACATATTTGAAAGTATTTTTATATTTATATGTAAAATCTCAATATTCCTCTCAACAACCTTATGAAATAGGTGCTATCATTACTCCCATTGTCCAGCTAAGGAAACTGAATCTAAGGTTAAATGGCTTACATAGGGTCAAACGGTCTGAAATGGTTAAATTTCAAGTGTTTTTTAGTACGAATCAGGTGCTCTATCAATTACAACATCTATCTTTCTCATCAAGTAGTCAGTCTATTATTTGCGAATTTCTCTATACTTAGGCTGGTCCTATAAAATAGACAGTATAAGACCAGACATGAAGCCTTTCTGATATAGTAGTGTTTGTCTTCCTTTGCTATAATCTTTGAGAATCCTGATTCACTTCCCTACAATGCTGAGACAATTTCTTATTTCTGATTATGAAATTATTTTAGATTATGTAACTATCAAAACTACAAATAGTTTTGTGTGGACCTGTCTTCAATTCCAAATTTTCTTGTGATCTAGAGTAAAAAAAAAAAAAGTAAATCTTCACAGTTTCAGAATCTCAGCATTGAAAAGGATTTTACTGGATCATCTAATCAAATCCATATTTGAATAAGAGACTAAAAATATGGCTCTCCAAACTGCCTTTTAAAGATTGTTAGTGATCTCTGTGGAAGTAACTGTAGCAGGTACAGGTAGTCCTTTGAAACAGCTTATTCCTTTTAAAAATATTTTAAATTCTAACAAAAAAAGTCTTTACATTAAAACTAAATCTACCTCGCAGCAATTTACACTATTTCATCATACATAAAATAAGATGTTTAGACTAATTTATCCATTAGGTCCCTTCCATCTCTAAATTATATAGCCTAAGAGATGGAGGTGATAGAAACTGCTATGTTTGGGGTTTGACCACTTCTGGGAAAGTGGATCATTGAGTTAGTTCCTAGCTCAGTAAGGATGAATTTTTGAATCCATGGTAATCAGAATGAGTGCAGGATTTGATGAAGTTTAGGTCTGAAACAGCTTATTAGGATTATACATAATTCCTATGAATAAAATGTGTCCTTTCATATACTTACCCTTTCAGAGTAATAACTATGTTACTTGACCCTTGCTCCATATAAACCTTGCTTCTCCCCTATTTTCAACACCAGGTGACATGTTTTGATTATTAAGCAATAAACATTTGACTACAGAAAGACAGAGGTAAAGTCCAAGGATTATTGTTAATAATAGCACTTTCCCCACTGACTGTTCCCTTTCCCCCTTTTTCTCCTGCCTGCCTTCCCTTTTTCATAGTTAGTGACTGTGCATAATTAATTCACTATATAGTCTTGCTGTTCCCATTTCCCCTTTGTCTCTCAGGAATCATAAAACCTTGAAGAAAAGGAATTAGTATGTGGAAAGACAGATTTTAGAGTATCCAAGGTAAATGGGAATATAATTAGGACTGCACTGGCTTGTAATTAAAGCAGGATTTATGTACTTCCCCATTATCTGTGGAGATAACATGAAGAAGAAATATGGCTAATTTGGGGGCAGACATGACATTTTTAGCCCATAGCTGTGGAACTACCTACCTAGGTGTAGTAACCCTAACAAAGTTACCTGTCAGGTAAAATTCTGGCTACTTTATAAAGTTTTCTCAATTTCAGGGAATTGTTCAGATATAAATTGACTTTAATTTGGAAGACGGTTTCTCTTGTGCCGTCATACTGAATTATCTATGTTTTACCATTTAAAGCAGGAAACTTTTATGCAAGTGTTAAGAACTGGGTAAAACAAACTGATTCTACATTCAGATCAATATGGTTAAGAGACAGCTTTCCTGATACCATTCCCTTGATATAGTTGGTTTTAACTTTTATTACCTTTAATCCCGATCTTAAGAGTAAGGCAGTAACATTCTTTTTTCAGATGATACAGAGTGGAATACAGGCTTTCGTTTAATAACCATATGATAGTTCAGTATTGTTCTTCTGATTGAGGCTTTGCCATTACTGTACATTACCATATTAATAGGTGTATAATTTGGAGCCATTCGTTTTAATTTATTTATATGTTTCATTTTATCAGCCTCTTCTAAGGACACATTTGGCACTTTCTTTCATATGCTAGTTCATCCAGTGAGTTGCTTCTCAGTTGCGTAATGAATATTTGCGCTGGTAACTGCAGCAGGTGTTTAGGCTCTTGGCAGGGTTGTGTCTTGGAAGATAACCAACCCCAGCTTGCAGCATATCCTGTGGAAGAAAATTTCAATTCTACCATAAGTTTCTACTGTTAATATATAATATGTGTCAGAGAATCTAGGAGATTCTATTGATTCTGATGAATCCACTTTCTTTTTTATTTTAAAATATTGGTTATTTATTTCATTAACTCTTTTCCAATTATATGTAAAAATTAAATCATTTAAAAAAATTAAAAATAAGTTTCAGATTCTCTCCCTCTATTTGATACCCCCTTCTTGAGAAAACAAGCAATTTGATATTTATGTATGTAAAATCATCAAAAACATATTTTAACCATATTAAAAACACACACTCTAAAATATTTATTTTTAAAGTATGTTTCAATCTAGATTCAGAGGTTATTTTTCTTTCTCTAGAGGTAGATAGCATTTTTCATCATGAGTTCTTTGGGATTTTCTTGGATTATTGTCTTGATCAGAGAAGCTAAATTTTAAAGTTGATTGTTGTTACAATATTGCTGTTACTATGAACAATGCTCTCCTAATTCTACAAATTTCATTTTATATCAGTTCACATAAGTCTTTCAGGTTTTTTCCTGAAAACATCTTCCTTTTAATTTGCTAATACAGAATAGTATTCCATCACAATCATATGCTACAATTTGTTTAGCCATTTTCCAGTTGGTGGGTATCCCCTTAATTTTGAATTTTTTGTTACCACAAAAAAATCGTAATACATATTTTGTACATATAAGTCCCTTTCCTTTTTTTTTTTAATACTTTGGGATTATAAATCTATTAGTGTTACTACTGGGTTAAAGGATATGCAGTTTTATAGTCTTTTGGGAATAGTTCCAAATGTTCTCCAGAATGACTGGACCAGTTCACAACTCTATCAACAATGCATTACTGTCCCTGTTTTTCCAACTCTCCTCCAATATTGTCATTTTCTTTTTTCTATCATGTTAGCCAATCTGATAGGTCAGAAATAGTACCTCAAGGTTGTTTTAATTTGCATTTCTCTAATCAAAATTATTTAGAGCATTTTTTTCCATGAGATTATTGCTAACTTTGATTTCTTCCTCTAAAAACTATCTATTCATATCTTCAGACTATTCATCAACTCTGGAATGGCTCTTATTTTTATCGAGTTTCCTTTATATTTGACCATTATCAGAGAAATTGGCTGTAATCCCTCCCCCTTCCAATCTCTTGTTTTTCTTCTCATTTTGACTGCATTAGTTTTGTTTATGCAAAAATCATCTATTTTACTTCCCGTAATCTTTTCAACCTCTTATTTGGTCATAAACGCTTCTATCATCTATGGATTTTTCCCATTGCTCCCCTAATTTATTTAATAAACTTTGTCTAAATTATATATACATTTTGATGTTATATTGGTGTGAGATATTGACTTATACTTAGTTTTTGACAAGCTGCTTTCTGGTTTTCCTAGCATTTTTTGTCAGATGTTGAGTTCTTACTCCAAAAGCTTGTATCTTTGATTTTATCAAACACTAGATTATTATGGTAATTTACTATTGTGTATTATAAACCTAATCTATTCAAGGATCCACCACTCTATTGCTTAGTCAATATCAAATTGTTTTAATGATTACCACTTTTAATATAGTTTGAAATCTGGAACTCATAGAATTGATATAAGTAAAATTTTTCTTACTAATTAGAGCTATCTAGAAATATAATCTGAAATTTGTATCTTTAAAACTTTTATTCAGGAACAGAGCCAAGATGGCAGAGAATAAATATAGCTGTATCTGACTTTCTCCAACCTTCTCTCAAATCAGATTAAGTCTCCAAACTGGTTTTGAAGTGACAGAACCCACAAATAAATGGAGTACAACACATTTTCAGAAGAAGATACTTTGGAAGAACTTCATAACAGGTCTGTTTCAATAGGACAGGGGGACAGCCTGCCAAGTCCAGTTCACAACTTAGGGAATTCAGGGCAAGGAGCTGGGGTGGGGAGTCAGAGCATATTCATATACCAGGGAATCTTCTATAAGGCTTTTAAGCTACTCTGTCCTGGTTGCAAATGGGTGGCTAGTAGACCTGTAATAAAATTACCAAAAAGCAAATACAAAAGGCAAATTGTAAGTCACTGAGTCCCATAAAAATGTGGAACCTTGCCATAATTACTCAGCACCAAAAATCAGTCAGCAGGATTGTCCCAGAGCAAACTAAAGCTGCTGTTGCTCCTTGCATTAAGAGCGGACTTTAACCCTTAAAAATGAACAAAAAAGCAAAAAGAATTTTCAATATAGACAAGTTTTATGGAGAGAGAGAATTACATCCTCAAATCCTAAGATTCCTAAAGGCAAATCAACTCCAGGTAAAGCCCCAAAGGGAGCTATGAGCTAGTCCCCATTTCATAAGACTTTCTTAGAAGAATTCAAAAAGGATCTCAAAAGAGAGGTAGAAGAAAAATGGGGAAAAGAAATGAGATCTTTGCAAAAGGGTTGGAAAAGGAAGAATAGAAATTACCTGAAGAAAACCCCTTAAAAATATTATATGATGAAATGAGAAAACATATAACTTCCTACAAAATAGATTTAATGAAATGAAAAAAGCATATAACTCCTTACAAAATAGATATGAAAAAGAAAGCAATTCATTGAAAAACAGAATTTGAGAAATGGAAAAAATTGCAATGAACACCATAATTCATTTAAAAATTCAGTTGGCCAAATACAAAAGGCGCTAAAAAAGATAATTGAATAAACTAAAAATTAGAATTGAACAAATGGCAGTGAATAACTTAATAAGACTTCAAGAATCAGTCAAATTAACCAAAAAAAAATGAAAAAAAAAGAAGAAAATGTGAAATACCTCTGGAAAACAACTGACTTGGAAAATAGATCTAGAAGAGACAATCTAAGGATTATTGGACTTCTTTAAAGCCATGATGAAAAAAAAAGAGCTTAGACATCATCCTTTAGTAAATCATCAAGGAAAACTGTCCTGATATTCTAGAGCCAGAAGGTAAAGTAACCATTGAAAGAATTCACCAATCACCTTCTGAAAAAGACGTCAAAACTAAAACTCCAAAGAATATCATGGCTAAATTTCAGAACTATCAAATCAAGAAAAAAATATTTCAGGCAGCCAGAAAGGAGCAATACAAATATCAAGAAACCACGATCGGGATTACCCAGGACCTAGCAGCTTCCACTTTGAAGGATTGAAGAGCCTAAAATCTGATATTCTGAAAGGCAGGGGAACTTGGGTTGCAGCCAAGAATAAACTACCCAGCTAAATTAAACATTATCTTTCAGAAAAGAAGATGGAAATTCAATGATACAGGTGAATTTCATTTATTTTTGATGAAAAGACCAGAGCTGGACACAAAATTTGACATCCAAACACAGAACTCCAGAGAAACATAAAAAGATAAAAAGCAAAGAACTTTTGAAAATTATACCTTTATTATGGGTATACTTAGAGAGTATAGTGTAGTTCGATTTTATCATGATATTGTGTAAAAAAAAAAAAAAAAACTAGAGGTGGAAGGGGGATTATACTGGAAAAAAGAGGAAAATGGAGATAAAATGAGGGAAATTACATCTTATGAAGAGGCAAAGAAGACATTATAATTGAGGGAAAGAAGGGAGGGGGATGGACCTTGAATCTTACTCTCATCAAATTGGCTCAAAGAGAGAATATCAGACATATTTGGTTTCACAGAGAAACTTGTCTCAACTTATAGGGAAGTGGGAAGGGGAAAGGGAAAGGAAAGAGGGAGACTAATAGAAGTGAAAACAGAAGTAGTAAGAGAAATGTACAAGAAAGGGGGAAAAGCTGTAAGGGGGAGTGCGGTTTGAGGAAAGTGGTGGTCAGAAGCAAAATACTGGGGAGGAAGAAAGGGGAACAGGAAAAAGAAAAGCATAACTTGGGGTAAATGAGATGAGAGGAAATACAGAATTAGTTATTTTAACTGTGAATGTAAATGGGATGAACTCTCCCATAAAACAGAAGCAAATAGGAGACTGGATTAAAAGCCAGAATCCTACAATATGTTGTTTACAAGAAACACATTTAAAACAGAGTGATACCTACAGAGTAAAGGTAAAATGTTAAAGAAGAATCTATTATGCTTCAGGTAAAGTAAAAAAATAGATACATAAATAAATAAGGGGCATGGATCCTGATCTCAAACTAAGCAAAAGTAAAAATTGATCTAATTAAAAGAGAAAAGGAAGGAAACTATATCTTGCTAATGGGTACCATAGATAATGAAGCAATAGCAATACTAAGCTTCAAATGGTATAGCATTTAAATTCCTAGAGGAGAAGTTAAGAGAGCTGCAAAAAGAAATTGACAGCAAAACTATGCTAGTAGGGGATCTGAACCTTACTCTCTCAAAACTAGACAAATTGAACCACAAAATAAATAAGAAACGACTTAATGGAAGTAATTAGAGTTTTGGAAAAGTTAGGTATGATATGTCTTTGGAGAAAATTGAATGGAGACATAAAGGAGTTTACTTTTTCTTGGCAGTTCATGTAACTAATACAAAAATTGGCTATGTATTAGGGCATTAAAATCCTCAAAATCAAATGCAGAAAGACAGAAATAGTAAATGCGTTTTTTTCAGATCATGATTCAATAAAAATAACATGCAATAAAAGGCTAGAGGAAAATACAACAAAAATTAATTGGAAACTAAATAATCTAATCCAAAAGAATGAATGAGTGAAACAACAAATCATATACACCATCAATAACTTCATCCAAGAGAATGACAACAATGAGACAACATACCAAAATTTGTGGGATGCAGCCAAAGCAGTTATTAGGGGAAATTTTATATGTCTAAATGCTTACTTGCATAAAATAGAGAAAGAGAAAATCAATAAATTGGGCTTACAGCTAAAAACCAAACAAACAAACCTAGAAAAAAGAACAAATTAAACCCTCAATTAAATACCAAATTTGAAATTCTGAAAATGAAAATGGAGAGATTAATAAAACTGAAAGTAAGAAAACTATGGAATTAATAAATAAAACTGGGTTGGTTTTATGAAAAAACCAAGAAAATAGATTAACATTTAGTTAATTTGATTAGAAAAAGGAAAGAAAAAATTCAAATTGTTAGTCTCAAATGAAAAGTGAGAACTTTCCACCAATAAAGAGGAAATTAAAGAAGTGATTAGGAATTATTTTGCCCAAATATATGTCAATAAATTTGATAATCTAAATGAAATGGAAGACTATTTAAATATAGATTGCTCAAGGTAATATAAGAGGAAATAAATTATCTAAATAGTCCCATTTTAGAAAAAAACAGAACAACATATTAATCAACTCCCTATGAAAAAATCTCCAGAGCCAGATGGATTAACATGTGAATTCTACCAAACATTTAAAGAACAATTAATTCCAATACTACATAAACTATTTGAAAAAATAGGGAAAGAAGGACTACTACCAAATTCCTTTTATGACACAAATATGGTGCTGATACCTAAGCCAAGTAAGATGAAAACAGAGAAATAAAATTGTAGATCAATTTCCCTAATGAATATTGATACAAAAATCTTAAATAAAACATTATCAAAGAGATTATAGAACATCATCACCAGGATAATTTACTATAATCAAGTAAGATTTATACCAGGGATCAATATTAAAAAAAAAAAACCTATTAGCATAACTGACTATATCAATAACAAAATTAACAAAAATCATATGATTACCTCAATAGATGCATAAAAAGCATTTGATAATATCCAACACCCATTCCTATTAAAAACACTAGAGAGTATAGCAAAAAATGAACTGTTCCTTAAAATGATCAGTAGTATCTATTTAAAACCATCATCAAGCATCATATGTAATGGGGACAAACTAGAACCATTCCCAATAAGATCAGGGGTGAAACAAGGTTGCCCACCATCACCATTACTATTCAATATAGTATTAGAAATGTTAGCTTTGTCAATAAGAGAAGAAAAAGAGATTAAAAGAATTGGAGTAGGTAATGAGAAAATCAAATTATCATTCTTTGAAGATGATATGATCATCTAGAGAATCAACTAAAAAACTACTAGAAACAATTCATCACTTTAGCAAAATTGAAGGATACAAAACAAATCCACATAAATCATCAATATTTTTATATATTACCAACGGTTGCAAGAGATACAATGAGAAATTTCATTTAAAATAACTGCCAATAGATTCCCAAATATTTTTCTTTTTTTTTTATTTTTATTTAATAATTACTTTATATTGACACTCGTTTCTGTTCCAATTTTTTTCCCCTCCCTCCCTCCACCCCCTCCCCTAGATGGCAAGCAGTCCTTTATATGTTGGATATGTTGCAGTATATCCTAGATACAATATATGTTTGCAGAACCGAACAGTTCTCTTGTTGCATAGGGAGAATTGGATTCAGAAGGTATAAGTAACCTGGGAAGAAAAACAAAAATGCAGATAGTTCACATTCGTTTCCCTGTGTTCTTTCTTTGGGTGTAGCTGCTTTTGTCCGTCATTTATCAATTGAAATTCAGTTAGGTCTCTTTGTCAAAGAAATCCACTTGCATCAAAATATGTCCTCATACAATATCGTTGTCGAAGTGTATAATGATCTCCTGGTTCTGCTCATTTCACTTAGCATCAGTTCATGTAAGTCTCTCCAAGACTCTTTATATTCATCCTGCTGGTCATTTCTTACAGAACAATAATATTCCATAACATTCATATACCCCAATTTACCCAGCCATTCTCCAATTGATGGGCATCCATTCATTTTCCAGTTTCTAGCCACTACAAACAGGGCTGCTACAAACATTTTGGCACATACAGGTCCCTTTCCCTTCTTTAGTATTTCTTTGGGATATAAGCCCAGTAGAAACACTGCTGGATCAAAGGGTATGCACAATTTGATAATTTTTTGGGCATAATTCCAGATTGCTCTCCAGAATGGTTGGATTCGTTCACAACTCCACCAACAATGCATTAGTGTCCCAGTTTTCCCGCATCCCCTCCAACATTCATCATTATTTTTTCCTATCATCTTAGCCAATCTGACAGGTGTGTAGTGATATCTCAGAGTTGTCTTAATTTGCATTTCTCTGATCAATAATGATTTGGAACACTCTTTCATATGAGCGGTAATAGTTTCAATTTCATCCTCTGAAAATTGTCTGTTCATATCCTTTGACCATTTATCAATTGGAGAATGGCTTGATTTCTTATAAATTTGAGTCAGTTCTCTATATATTTTGGAAATGAGGCCTTTATCCGAACCTTTAACTGTGAAGATGTTTTCCCAGTTTGTTGCTTCCCTTCTAATCTTGTTTGCATTAGTTTTGTTTGTACAAAGACTTTTTAATTTGATGTAATCAAAATTTTCTATTTTGTGATCAGTAATGGTCTCTAGTTCATCTTTGGTCACAAATTTCTTTCTCCTCCACAAGTCTGAGAGATAAACTATTCTATGTTCCTCTAATTTATTTATAATCTCGTTCTTTATGCCTAGGTCATGGACCCATTTTGATCTTATCTTGGTATATGGTGTTAAGTGTGGGTCCATGCCTAATTTCTGCCATACTAATTTCCAATTATCCCAGCAGTTTTTATCAAATAATGAATTCTTTTCCCAGAAGTTAGGGGCTTTGGGTTTGTCAAACACTAGATTGCTATAGTTGACTATTCTGTCTTGTGAACCTAGCCTTTTCCACTGATCCACTAATCTATTTCTTAGCCAATACCAAATGGTTTTGGTGACTGCTGCTTTATAATATAATTTTAGATCAGGTACAGCTAGGCCACCTTCATTTGATTTTTTTTTCATTAATTCCCTTGAGATTCTCGACTTTTTATTGTTCCATATGAATTTTGTTGTTATTTTTTTTAGATCATTAAAATATTTTCTTGGAAGTCTGATTGGTATAGCACTAAATAAATAGATTAGTTTAGGGAGTATTGTCATCTTTATTATGTTCGCTCGGCCGATCCAAGAGCACTTAATATTTTTCCAATTATTTAAGTCTGACTTTATTTGTGTGGAGACTTTTTTATAATTTTGCTCATATAATTCCTGACTTTCCTTTGGTAGATAGATTCCCAAATATTTTATGGTATCAACAGTTATTCTGAATGGAATTTCTCTTTGTATCTCTTGCTGTTGGGTTTTGTTGGTGATGTATAAAAATGCTGAGGATTTATGGGGATTTATTTTGTAGCCAGCTACTTTGCTATAATTATGAATTATTTCCAACAGCTTTTTAGTAGAATCTCTGGGGTTCTCTAGGTATACCATCATATCATCTGCAAAGAGTGATAGTTTGGTTTCCTCATTGCCTACTCTAACTCCTTTAATATCTTTCTCGACTCTTATTGCCGAGGCTAGTGTTTCTAATATGATATTAAATAATAATGGTGATAGTGGGCAACCTTGCTTCACTCCAGATCTTACTGGGAAAGGTTCCAGTTTTTCCCCATTGCATATGATGCTTACTGATGGTTTTAAATATATGCTCCTGACTATTTTAAGGAAAAGTCCATTTATTCCTATGCTCTCAAGTGTTTTTATTAGGAATGGATGTTGGATTTTATCAAATGCTTTTTCTGCATCTATTGAGATGATCATATGGTTTTTGTTTGTTTGGTTATTGATATAGTCAATTATGCTAATAGTTTTCCTAATATTGAACCAGCCCTGCATTCCTGGTATAAATCCTACTTGGTCATAGTGTATTATCCTGGTGACGATTTTCTGTAATCTTTTTGCTAATATTTTATTTAAGATTTTAGCATCAATATTCATTAGGGAGATTGGTCTATAATTTTCTTTCTCTGTTTTCAGCCTACCTGGTTTAGGTATCAGTACCATGTCTGTGTCATAAAAGGAGTTTGGTAGAACTCCTTCAATCCCTATTTTTTCAAATAGTTTATATAACATTGGAGTTAATTGTTCTTTAAATGTTTGGTAGAATTCACATGTAAATCCATCTGGTCCTGGGGATTTTTTCTTAGGGAGTTGATTGATAGTTTGTTCTATTTCTTTTTCTGAGATGGGACTGTTTAGGATATTTACTTCTTCCTCTGTTAGTTTGGGCAAGCTATATTTTTGGAGGTATTTTTCTATTTCTTTTAAGTTGTCGAATTTATTGGCATAAAGTTGGGCAAAGTAACTCCTAATTATTGCTCTAATTTCCTCTTCGTTAGTGGTGAGTTCTCCCTTTTCATTTTTAAGACTAACAATTTGATTTTCCTCTTTCCTTTTTTTAATCAGATTTACTAAGGGTTTGTCTATTTTGTTGGTTTTTTCATAGAACCAACTCTTAGTTTTATTAATTAATTCAATAGTTTTTTTACTTTCAATTTTATGATCTCTCCTTTTATTTTTAGAATTTCAAGTTTAGTGTTTGACTGGGGGTTTTTAATTTGTTCCTTTTCTAGCATTTTTAGTTGCAAACCCAATTCATTGACCTTCTCTTTCTCTATTTTATACAAATAGGCCTCTAGAGATATGAAATTTCCCCTTATTACCGCTTTGGCTGCATCCCATACATTTTGGTATGATGTCTCATTATTATCGTTTTCTTGGGTGAAGTTATTAATTATGTCTATGATTTGCTGTTTCACCTAATCATTCTTTAGTATGAGATTATTTAGTTTCCAATTATTTTTTGGTCTACTTCCCCCTGGTTTTTTGTTGAATGTAATTTTCATTGCATCGTGGTCTGAAAAGGATGCATTTACTATTTCTGCCTTACTGCATTTGAGTTTGAGGTTTTTATGTCCTAATATATGGTCAATTTTTGTATAGGTTCCATGAACTGCTGAAAAGAAAGTGTATTCCTTTCTGTCTCCATTACATTTTCTCCAGAGATCTATCATATCTAACTTTTCTAGTATTCTATTTACCTCTTTGACTTCTTTCTTATTTATTTTGTGGTTTGATTTATCTAATTCTGAGAGTGCAAGGTTAAGATCTCCCACTATTATAGTTTTACTGTCTATTTCTTCTTGCAGCTCTCTTAATTTCTCTTTTAAGAATTTAGATGCTACCCCACTTGGTGCATATATGTTTAATATAGATAGTGCTTCATTATCCATGCTACCCTTTAGCAAGATATAGTGCCCTTCCTTATCTTTTAATTAGATCAATTTTTGCTTTAGCTTGATCTGAGATCAGGATGGCTACCCCTGCTTTTTTGACTTCACCTGAAGCATAGTAGATTTTGCTCCAACCTTTCACCTTTAACCTGCATGTATCTCCCCACTTCAGGTGTGTTTCCTGTAAACAACATATTGTAGGATTCTGGCTTTTAATCCATTCTGCTAACCGCTTCCTCTTTATGGGGGAGTTTACCCCATTCACATTTATGGTTAGAATGACCAATTCTGTATTACTTGCCATCTTGTTAACCCCGGTTTATGCTTTTCTCCCTTCTTTCCCCTTTCCCCCCTTCCCAGTATTAAGCTTGTGAGCACCACTTGCTTCTCACAGCTCTCCCTTTTTAGTATCCCTCCCCCCGCCTTAGAGTTCCTCCCCCTATCTTACCCCTTTCCCTCCCAGTTTCCGTATTCCCTTCCGCTTAGCTTATTCCTTCCCTTTTCACTTTTCCCTTCTCACTTTTCAATGAGGTGGGAGAAGTTTCACCATAGATTGAATATGTCTTAAGATTTTTCACTTAAAGCCAATTCTGAAGGCAGTAAGATACCCACTATATTCATCCCCCTCCATTCTTTCTCTCAGATATAATAGGTTTCCTATGCCTCTTCATGAGATGTACTACCCCCACTTTACCCTTTTTCTGGTACAATGTCCTTTCCACATCAATTTCTAGAACAAGGTATACATGTATTCTTTATACATCTATATAGTCAAAATATAGTTCCCAAGATTAATCTTTACCTTTTTAGATTTCTCTTGAGTTCTATATTTGTAGATCAAACTTTTTGTTAAGTTCTGGCTTTTTCATCAGAAATAGATGAAATTCGCTTACTTCGTTGAATGTCCATCTTCTTCCCTGGAAAAAGATGCTCATTCTCGCTGGGTAAGTTATTTTTGGTTGCATACCAAGTTCCTTAGCCTTTCGGAATATCATATTCCAGGCCCTTCGATCTTTTAATGTGGATGCTGCCAGATCCTGGGTGATCCTTATTGTGGCTCCTTGATACTTGAATTGGGTTTTTCTAGCCGCTTGCAATATTTTTTCTTTCATCTGAGGGTTCTGGCATTTGGCCACTATATTCCTTGGTGTTTTGATTTTAGGATCCCTTTCAGTGGGTGATCGATGAATCCTTTCAATGTTTATTTTTTCCTCTGTTCCTATGACTTCTGGGCAGTTCTCTTTGATAATTTCCTGGAAGACAGTGTCCAGGCTCTTTTTTTCATCATGTTTTTCTGGGAGTCCAATGATTCTCAGATTGTCTCTCCTGGATCTGTTTTCCAGGTCTGTTGTCTTCCCCAGAAGGTATTTCACATTTTTCTCCATTGTTTGATTTTTTTGGATTTGCTTGACTGATTCTTCTTGTCTCCTCGAGTCATTCAATTCCACTTGTTCAATTCTGATTTTCAGTGAAGTATTTTCTTCACTCACTTTTTAAAAATCTTTTTCTAATTGTCCCATTGAGTTCTTTTGTTCTGTGGAATTTTTTTCCATTTTGCCAATTTTATTTTCCAGTTCACCAATCCTATTTTTCAAGCATTTTACTTCTTTATCCACTCTTTCTTTAACTGACTTCTCCAGGCTCTTTTGCCAAGCCTCCCTCTCCTTTTCCCAAGCTTCCCTTTCCTTTTGCCAAGCCTCACTCTGCTTTCCCCATTTTTCTTCTAGCTCCCTTGTGAGAACCTTTTTAATCACTTCTATGAGGTTCATCTGTGCTGAGGAACAGATGATCTCCTCCTTTGGGGATTCACCTGGGGACTGTCTGTTTTTAGTCTCCTCGGGATTTAGAGTCTGCTCTCTATCTGTATAGAAGCTGTCAAGGGTTAAAGTCCTCTTCAGTTTCTTGCTCATTCTGTCTAATAATCAAAGACAAACTACCAAAGAAAAACAGAAAAAACTGGAGTCTTTCTTTGGGGGAGGGGCTGAGCATGTTATCGAGCTTCCTCTACAGACTGCAGGGGGCAGCAGTGAGGCACTAGCAGGACTGTGCTGCGCCTGCGCTCTGAGATCCCAGAGCGTGCTGAGTCACTGTGGGGGGGGAAGGGGGGTCGGCCAGGTCCCGAGAGACTCCAGCTGTTTGTGGTTGTATTCTTCACCCCCCGTGTTTTTAGCTTCTCTGCTGGGCTGTTGACTTGCTGCTGGAGCAAAGTATCTAATCCTGTAGCGAAGCTCTCCCCGCAGAGACGGCTGCGATCACTCCCCACCCCCTCTCCAGTCTGCTCCCGTGCTCTCACTGCCGCTGCCCGCCGCCTGCGCCCGATCTAAAACCGTCCCAGCCCTCCAGTAAAGACAGACCTTTCTTGGCGAATCTCAAGGATGGCTTCTCTTGGTAACTTTTTGTGGTTTTTTTTTCAGTCAAGCATTAATTCAGAGGCTTGTAATGAAATGGATAGTGAGAGAAAGCGTGGAGCTTATGCAGCAGTGTGCCTCCTCTCCACCATCTTAACCAGAAGTCCCCCCCCAAATATTTTTCATTATCTGCCAAAGGAAGGTCAGGAACTATATTAACACAACTACAAAATACTTTCCACACAAATAAAATCAGATCTAATCAGTTGGAAAAATATCAAGTGCTCATGGGCAGGTGTTATGGGCCAGAACTCTGAACTTGAAACAAAGGATTCTACCAAGGTACTAAGTGGAATTGATAGAGAAAATAGTTACCTAATTTAGCAATCATACTGAATTGATTTATGATTGATTTAATTTTACAAGGAGATGTTATGGGCCAGAACTTGAAACAAGGTATTAAGTGGAATTAAGGAGACAGTGGTTAAATCTAGTTTAACATTGATTTAATCGTATCACAAATAATGGTTTCCTAGTGATATAATGATTGGTGTATACTCAGTGTGGGGCATATAAGCATGAAGCTTTCAGAGGCAGAAGGACAAGTGCACTAGAAACTCTTGGAGCCTCAGCCAGGATTCAGTAGGGGAGATTCAGAAGCCAGAGAAGTCAGTCAAGAGCTCAAGCTCTCAGAACCAAGGCCAGACTAAAAGGCTCTCCAGAAAGCTGCCCAGCCCCAGGAAGGAGATAATAAAGGATCTGGACCAGGGCTCCTCAAACTTTTAAAATAGGAGTCCAGTTCATTGTCTTTCAGACTGTAGGAGGGCCAGGCTATAGTAAAAACAAAAACTTTGTTTTGTGGGCCTTTAAATAAAGAAACTTCATAGCCATGGGTGAGGGATACTGCATTTGGCCCATGGACCATAGTTTGAGGACCCCTGAATTTTGGACTATAAGAAAGCTAATCAGGCTGCAGGAAAGGAGACAAGACTTAGAATGAGACAATTAAGGATTTGGACCTTTATCCCTGGCTGCACTTGTGGTGATTACTGAACTGAAATGAAAGCTGCCTCCAGACACCCCAAGAAAACCTCAACAGAGAATATTACATTTTTGGCATCCAAACATGGGGCAGACATGATCCTGCTTTCAGTGGAAAAGTCTCCTCGACCCAGAAAATAGGGGAGTACAAAAATAGACAACGGAATTTTGTTAAAGGACTAAAGTAGTACTTTAGCTAAAATGGGACAGATGTTTAGAAAACAGTCTTCTTTTCCAATTCAAGGAAAATGTGTAGAGAGCATTGTCAGGCTTATGAAAAGCCAAGGTTTGATTATAATTTAGGAGCAGATCACTGAACTTTTAAACAGTACAGTACACATCTCCTTGATTCGCTAAAGAAAAAGAATTAGATCTAGAGGTGTGGAAATTAGTAAGAGAGCAACTATGTCAATTCTACAATGAAAATGGACCCGACTCAATTTCCAAAGATACACTTTATACATATAATTTAATACAACTGGCTTTAAGAAATTATATAAATGTTAGAATAAGAAAAAAACAAGAAAAGCAGGAGGGGGAGAATCCAATAATCTAGGTGAAAAGGATGAAGAATCAGATAAAAATAGAGTTAAGTACAATTCTGAGTATAGTACTTCATAGCAGGAAGGATTAGGGCAATCCCCATACCCTGACTTATTTCCCTCAATTAACCCTTCATGGGTAGAGAGTAAGGGAGGAGGGGGAGAGGTAGTAACACAATCAGCACCACCTATGTAGCAGACTATGACAAGATTACAAAAGGCACTGGTTAAGGCAAAAAAAAGTGAAGGACAGGGTGTATCTGATTTAATAAATGCATACCCTGTGATTGAAGAGTTTGACTCTTCAGGTCAACGAAGGAGAAAACACACTCCTTTTGATCTGGAAAAATCAAGGATTTGAAAACTCTTTATGGGGTTATATCATTTTATGTTAAGATGTTACTAGAGAATTTGGCTTATGAATCTTAATTCCTAGTGATTGGAAATCCATAGCAAGGACATGGTTAGAACCTGGACAAAACTTGTTGTGGCTTTTAGAGTACAGCGAATTATGCAAGATACAAGCCCAATGCAATAAGCAAACTGGAATTAATGTACAAATCACCTTTGACCAATTAGCAGGTGAAGGTCAGTATGGAGAGAATTCAGAACAGACTGATTATCCCATAACAGTATATGAGCAAATTGCTACTGTTGCAATAAAAGTATGGGGTTCCTTCCTAGGGAAAGATGGAGGTAAAGCCTTCATAAAAATAGAGCAAGATCCCAATGAACCCTTTGCTGATTTTGTGAGATGTCTGCAGACAGCTGTCAAAAGAATCATTGGAGAAAATGCAACTACAAGAATTATGATCAGACAACTGGCTAAGAAAAATGCTAATGAGATTTGCAAAAGAATTATATGGGGACTACACAAAGATACTCCTTTAAAGAAGATCATAAGACACCATGCCACAGTGAGCACAAATGCTTATTATACCCAGACTATGATGAACATGGAAAGACAGGGTCCCTCGTGGCAAGAGACTTCTAGAGAGAGTCGTCGATGTTTTCAATGTAAAAAAATAGGACATCTGAGAGCCCAGTATAGGTATGGAGACAGAGTAAGAAGAGAGGGTGAGAGAAGACCTAAAACCCTTTGTCCAAAATGCCTCAAGTGTTTCCACGGGGCCTCAGAATGAGAGGCAAGCCCAGCTTCAGGGCCCAGGTAAGGCATGATGGCAGCCGAGGTTATACCCAGAGAGTCTTTTAAAATTCAATATTAAGACATGATCAATCATCCAAAAAGCAATCAGATGAAAAAAAGGGATTACATGATCTATCAGCCAAGAAGCAATCAGAGGGGAAAAGGGGATTGCAATTAGGGAAAATAGAGTTGTATGTAGTAGGGACTACTGACATATCCCCTGGAGAGGTGATGTGGAGAGATCCAGTAAATGGTGAATGGAAGAGACCAGATATGTTAACTGCTTGGGGAAGAGGGTTTGCTTGTATTTCAACAGATGGAGAAGGAATCAGATGGGTGCCAACAAGCCATGTTCACCTTGTCCATCAGAGAGAGATAAAAAAAGAGAAAAGCCTCAAAACAGGAGAAGACCTAAAAAACACCTGACACTGAAAGAGCAGGGCTGATAATGAGACTATTGAAGAACAAAATCTGCAGGAATTATTGGATTCCCTAACACAAGATGAGACTATTGCAGGACTTCAAAACTTGCAGGAGTTATTGGATTCCTGGCACACGAAGTAATTGACAATACCTTCCTTTTGGACTATTTCTAGGACTTATGGACATGTATAATTCCTCATGCTGATTCATGTTATTTGTTACATCACTACTAGTCTGTGTTATTACAAGCCTGTGTTACTATGTGCTTATGTACTTTATGTAATTATGTGTAATACCTCCCATATTGATGGATTTATGTATACCTATTTCAAGTCATTCCTGTCAGAAATCTGCTAATCTGATTTGATTTCCCATTTCCTTTGGTGTTTTCATTTCCCTTCCTGAGATGTCAGGGAGGGCATGATCACCTCCTTTTATGGTGTTTTCACCCCTTTTTTGAGCAATCAGGGAAGGCATGATCACATCCTTTTTGGGGTTCTTGCCTCCTTGAGAAGTCAGGGAGTTCACGACCACCTATGTTCTAAAACAAAAGAAAGAGGGAGATGTTATGTGCCAGAACTCTGAACTTAAAACAAAGGATTTTTACAAGGTACTAAGTGAGTGGAATTGATAGAGACAATAGCATGGTTCAGTAATCCTATAAGATGTTATGGGCCAGAACTTGAAACAAGGTACTAAGTGGAATTGAGAAGACAATGGTTAAATCTAGTTTAGCATTGATTTTAATCGTACAACAAATAATGGTTTCCTAGTGATATGATTGCTGTATACTCAGTGTGGGGCATATAAGCAAGAAACTCTCAAGGCCAGAAGGACAAGGGTACTAGAAGCTCTCGGAGCCTCAGCCAGGATTCAGTCGGGGAGATTCAGATGCCAGAGAAGGCAGGCAGGAGCTCAAGCTCTTGGAACCCAGGCCAGACTGAAAGGCTCTCCAGAAAACTGCCCAGCCCCAGGAAGGGGATAATAAAGGATCTGGATTATAAGAAAGTTAACCAGGCTGCAGGAAAGAAGATAAGACTTAGAATCAATAAAAGATTTGGACCTTAATCCCTGGCTGCACTTGTGATGATTACTGAACTGAAACAAAGCTTACCTCCAGATACCCCAGGGAAACCTCAACAGAGAATATTACATTTTAGAGAGAATATTACAGGTAGGCTCAGTGAATATAATAAAAATAACAATACTATTTAATTAATCTGACTATTTGCTGCCATATCAATCATACTCCCAAGAAATTATTTTATAGATCTAGAAAAAATAATAACAAAGTTCATCTGGAATAACAAAACATCAAAAATTTCAAGGGAATTAATGAAAAAAATGCCAATTAAGGTGGCCTAGCTATGACAGATTTAAAACTATGCCATAAAGCAGCAGTCATCAAAACCATTTGGTACTCACTAAGAAACAGGATAGTCAATAAGTGGAATAAGTTAGGTTCACAGGACAAAATGGTCAACAACTATAGCAAACTAGTGTTTGACAAACCTAAAGACCCTAGCTTTGGGAACAAGAATTCCTATTTAACAAAAACTGCTGTGAAAATTGGAAACTAGTATCGCAGAAATTAGGCATTGACCAATATTTAACATCATACAAGATAAGCTCAAAATGGGTTCATGATCTAGGCATAAAGAATTAGAAGAATATATAGAATTGTTTACCTCTCAGACTTGTGGAGGAAGAAGGAATCTGTGACCAAAAAAGAACTAGAGGTCACTATTGATCACAAAATAGAAAATTTCAATTATATTAAGTTAAAAATCTTTTGTACAAATAAAACTAATGCGGACAGGATTAGAAGGGAAGCAATAAACTGGGAAAGCATTTTTACAGCTAAAGGTTCTGATAAAGGCCTCCTCTCCAAAATATATAGAGAATTGACTTTAATTTATAAGAAATCAAGTTATTCTCCAATTGATAAGTGGTCAAAGGATATGAACAGACAATTTTCAGATGATGAAATTGAAACTATTTCTAGTCACATGAAAAGGTGTTCCAAATCATTGTTTATTAGAGAAATTCAAATTAAGAAAACTCTGAGATACTACTACACACCTGTCAGATTGGCTAAGATGACAGGAAAAGATAATGAAGAATGTTGGCAGGGATGTGGGAAAATTGGGACACTGATGCATTTTGGTGGAGTTGTGAATGGATCCAACCATTATGGAGAGCAATTTGGAACTATACTCAAAAGGTAATCAAACTGTGCATACTCTTTGATCCAGCAGTGTTTCTATTGGTCTTCTATCCCAAGAGATATTAAAGAAGGTAAAGGGACCCATATGTGCAAAAATGTTTGTGGCAGTCCTTTTCATAGTGGCTAGAAACTGGAAATTAAAGGGATGCCCACCAATTGGAGAATGGCTGAATTGTAGTATATGAATGTTATGGAATATTATTATTCTATAAGAAATGACCAGCAGGATGAATAGAGAGAGACTTGGAGAGACATACATAAACTGATGCTAAGTGAAATGAGCAGAATCAGGAGATCATTATACACTTCAACAACAATACTACATGATGATCAATTCTGATGGATGTAGCTCTCTTCAACAATGAGAGGATCCAAATTAGTTCCAATTAATCTGTAATGAATAGAACTGGCTACACCCAGAGAAAGAACACTGGGAAATGAGTGTGGTGATTTTCTTCTTTTAAATATAATAGTTCTCTCTGCAAGAGAAGGTTTCTCGAGGAGATTTTCTGGAGGCAGCCTTAGTATCAGTTCAGATCAATAATTACCCCAAATGTAGCCAGCTGGTAAAAATACAAATGTTTATTTGTCCTTCCAAGTCTTGTCTCTTTCCTTGGGCCCAGATAGCTAGATTCTTAGAGGTCTATCTCTCTGCTTGGTTCCAAGAGCTCTCTCTGAATGTCTCCAAATCCAAAGGTTTGTCCTTCAGCCTCTGTCTCTGCTTTCTTCAGCTTCCAACCAGCACAAAGATGAATCTGTCTCTCTTGCCTTCTGAAGTAATTCTCTCCTGGTTCTAGCTCAACTCCGACTTGTGGCTTCTTCTGACTTGACGCTCTCCTCTCCATGTAATTTGGCTGAATTCTCTCTGAGAGCCTCTGTCTGTATCTTATATATGAGAGAGAGGGATTGTGGGATATGAGAGAGGGGGATTATGGGTTTTCTCCCATAGTGCTCTCTGACCCTAAGAGCTTCAAGGGAGGTGTGAATTCACAAAGTTACAAAGTTTACTTTGTGAATCTCCCATACTTGTGAACTCCAATGAGTAAAGGTGTGAACACAAGCATTGTATCAATTAGTTCTACTTAGTACCTTGTTTCAAGTTCTATCCCAAAACATCAACTCTAATGAGTTAGCAGTTTGTAAAGATTCCAACAAATGAGTATGGACCATAACATAACGTTTCCATTTTTTTCTGTTATTGTTTGCTTACATTTTTGTTTTTTCTTCTCAGGTGATTTTTACCTTCTTTCTAAATCTGATCTTTCTTTTGCAACAAGATAACTATATAAATATGTAGACAAATATTGTATTTAACATATACTTTAACATATTTAACATGTATGGGACTACCTGCCATCCAGGGGAGAGGATATAGGGAAGGAAGGAAAAAGTTGAAACAGAAGTTTTTGCAAGGGTCAATGTTGAAAAATTTCCCATGCATATGTTTTGTATATAAAAAACTATAATAAGAAAAAGAAAATTGGAAACTAGTATGGAAGAAACTAGGAACTGACCCCCAACTAATACCCTATACCAAGATAAGGTCATAATAGGAGGTTCATGCTTTAGGCATAAAGAGTGATATTATAAGCAAATTAGAAGAACACTGGTTAGTTTACCTCTCAGATATGTGGAGAAGGAAGGAATTTGTTTTCAAAGAAGAACTGGAACTCGTAATTTAATACTAAATAGATAATTTTGATTATATTATTTTTTAAAAATTTTTATTTAATGATTACTTTATATTGACAACATTATCCCTTGCACTCGTTTCTTTTCCGATTTTTTTCCCCTCCCTCCCTCCACCCCCTCCCCTAGATGGCAAGCAGTCCTTTATATGTTGGATATGTTGCAGTATATCCTAGATACAATATATGTTTGCAGAACCGAACAGTTCTCTTGTTGCATAGGGAGAATTGGATTCAGAAGGTATAAGTAACCTGGGAAGAAAAACAAAAATGCAGATAGTTCACATTCGTTTCCCAGTGTTCTTTCTTTGGGTGTAGCTGCTTTTGTCCGTCATTTATCAATTGAAACTTAGGTCTCTTTGTCAAAGAAATCCACTTCCATCAAAATATGTCCTCATACAATATCGTTGTCGAAGTGTATAATGATCTCCTAGTTCTGCTCATTTCACTTAGCATCAGTTCATGTAAGTCTCGCCAGTCCTCTCTGTATTCATCCTGTTGGTCATTTCTTACAGAACAATAATATTCCATAACATTCATATACTCCAATTTACCCAGCCATTCTCCAATTGATGGGCATCCATTCATTTTCCAGTTTCTAGCCACTACAAATAGGGCTGCTACAAACATTTTGGCACATACAGGTCCCTTTCCCTTCTTTAGTATTTCTTTGGGATATAAGCCCAATAGAAACACTGCTGGATCAAAGGGTATGCACAATTTGATAATTTTTTGAGCAAAATTCCAGATTGCTCTCCAGAATGGTTGGATTCGTTCACAACTCCACCAACAATGCATTAGTGTCTTGATTATATTATGTTAAAAAGTTTTTGTACAAACAAAACTAATGCAGACAAGATTAGAAAGGAAGCAACAAATTGGGAAAACATTTTTATATTTGAGGGTTCTGATAAAGGCCTCATTTCTAAAATATATAGAGAATTGACTCAAATTTACAAGAAATCAAGCTATTCTCCAAATGATAAATGGTCAAAGGATATGAACAGACAATTTTCAAATGAAGAAATTGAAACCATTTCTAGTCATATGAAAAAGTGCTCTAAATTATTATTGATCAAATAAATGCAAATTAGGAGAACTCTGAGATAGTACTACACGTTTCCCAGATTGGCTAACATGATAGAAAAAGATAGAGTTTGGGGGAGCAGGTTTACTCTTTTGGTTTGCATTCCTCCCCCCCAAGATAGTACATGACTATGTCTCAAGCTAGAAAATAGGGAATTTGCTCTCTATCCCCATCCTGAATGTGCTAAATATTCCTAGTGCCTTAGAATATGAAGTAAACAGCCTATGCAAGTATAATACCCAGGTTTCATCTGGCAATATCCAAGAAATGGATGTTGTTCTTAAAAGGAGCTGATTGTCACCAACTGGATAGTGAGGTGGGTTGAATGGAATAGTGGTAAGACAAAGACCTTTCTGAACATCTATCTGCCTTGTAAGTATGAAATCAATCCTCAATTGGTCTAAGTTCTTTGGAACATAGTTTCTTCAAGACTGACATCAAGAAGCCAAAGGCAAAAAGAGGATAGAAGTTAGAAAATCAGGCCAGCATACATGACTATCAATTACTCAAATTAATCTCAAGGAAATTTGGTACAATCAAAGAGCTATGCCTTTGGAATAAGAGGAACTGAGTTTTAAATTCTATCTCATCAATACTTGTTTCCTGTGTGAACTTGGACAAATCACTTAACTTTTCTGAGTCTGTTCCCTCAGAAAAAAGGGGGCTTGAGGCAGATAATGTCCCTTCTCTTTCAATTCTAAAGGTATAATCTTTTAGGTTATGCCTTGACTAAGGTTAAGGAACCTTGAAAACATTACCATCCTTAACAAATGAATCAAACAAGAACTCTTAGATTGTGCTTATCAAGGCTTCAACAGAACTACCATTCACCTTCAAGGTGTTGTACAACACTTGAATTAAAGACTTTCTGGGTAAAGATAAAGTTACTGTCCTAATGGATCCAGGCTCTTCCTTGGGAACTTCAAGGTCTGAAATTTTTGGTCATGCTGTCTTCTATATCTAAAATGAACTATCTCCTCATTTCCATTTTTGGAGTTCCTTCTTTCTTTTACAGAATATCTTCCCCATGAAACATTGCTTGAAATTTACCTAGATTCCCCAAATAGAAATGAGCTCTTAACCTCAACATTCTCAGCTTTGCAAATTCTGACCCATTTTGTTAACTTTATACCTATCTATCCCTCTAACACTCCAGTACTAGTTTCCACATGAAACCTTTTCTCCACTTAGTTCAGTGAGTCTTATTTAATGAAAGGTTCCAATGTCTGTACCATCCTGATACCTGATGCATCCTCACACTGAGTTTAGATCCAGTTTCCCAACTTTTGTCTGAAAAAATGTGTTAAGTCTTGTAATTAATCAGTTTCAAACACTTACATTTGGATCATATACCATCGCCTTGTTCTCGCATGCCCATTGGCAAAAGCTGCCAGTTTATTCTTACCCACCTTCTATTCCAGTGGCTATGTTCATGGTGCCTCAATCTGATTAAGTCCATCCAAACTCAGACTTACTGAGAAATATTAAATTAGGAGTTTTTAAATCCCTGCCCAAGATCAAGATGAGCTCAGCATATGAGAACAGGGCTCAGAAAAAATTAAAGGTTAAATAGGCACACCTGTCAGTTTTAGAAGGCTGGGCAAAGACTATTACAAAACTATATTCAAAAGAAAAAATTTTAGATGACAAAAACATGACAAGTAGATCCAGAATAGAGATCCTAGGAACAGCAAAAGCTATCAGTCAGAGACAAATGCATATACATAGATGATAATTCAATTTATTTATTTTCCTTCTCTTCTTTTATAATAATCACTAGCTTTTTAGTCTTCTATACTTTTATACCCTATTCCTTCCCCTAATTAAACCTCTAAAGATCTTTAGATTATCCTTGAACAAGATTGCATTAATTTGTTATATAATGTCACAGAACGTGTAAGAATTTTCCTTCCCTCCTCCCCACCAAATAACTGAAAACCCTCCAGTGTATCTTGTGAGTGGTAACGTGTAATGGGTTATCAAAAATAGAGTGCTAGAAGATAGGGAAGCTACTATAAGAAGTAGTTTCTTCAACTGTTAAGCAAGAACAACATTGGATTGAGAAAAATGATAGTCATGGGTTACAGACTTGACAAAGCCTGTGTAGTGTTTACTCCCAGACAGATCGATCATTGTGTTACATCCCTGGGGGACAAGGAGAGGCAACAGAGATGAGAACTGCCAAAGGCCACCCAAATAGTCAAAGTTCATAGAACACAACAGGGGAGGACTCCAGAGCCTAGTTGACTCTGGCATCTGGCAGGATTGAGTCCCACCCCCTATTTGGCCCTTCAGGGCTCTAAACTGCAAGTTACAGCTCATTTTCCCACCCCTCCTCTTCCTGCCAAGTCTGTCAGGGATTGCTATGGTGCAACCACATCATCCTAGCATTATCAACAAACTCTGAAGTAATTACAAAGACTACAGGAGCTGTTCTGTCCCTTGGCTACTGTCAATCCTAAGTACACAATTGGCAGATGGAATGTTTTATCAGGTGGGTTTCATGTACACATCAACTTAAAACATATTAAATAAATTTTCAGTCCCTTTAGCTACATAAAAATATCTGTTAATTGAATAAGAACTGTCATTTTAAGCAAAAGAGGGTAAATGAGTGTAGAAAAGAAAATCTTCAGTTTCCTGAATTTAAATTAAATCCTAACAGAGAAAAACAGTTTAGATATATTACCACTGTACATAGAAATTCTGTACATACATTTTTTGCTGTTGTATAATTCAGAATTAAATAAAATTCCCTTTGTTGTGTTTCCATGTTTCTAGATTGTGGACAGATCAATATTTCTAGCCTACTCACACACTTTACCTAAGGGCTGTGAGTCATGTTTGTTTTGAAAGAAGCAGCACTTAACAACTGTCAATCAAATGGAGTGTAAGAAACATGGAACTCTTTAAGAATTGTTCTACCTCCTCCTCAGAACTAAATATAACAAACTGGCATGAATGTCTCAGTAAATAGTTAATTTGGGTTGAAAAGGTATAATTCCAACTAATAAGTGTAAGTAAAGATTTTGAGGCCCTTGATCACATGCCCTTTTTGAATGTCTGTGTGTTTGTGTGTGTGAGTGTGTGTATAAAAGCATATGTGAAAGGAAACAGCCCAGGTTTCCATTCCAATAAGATAGGGTTTTAATTGTTTATGACAATAAAGGCTGGAGGAGAACTATTGGCTCAAGTCAGGGTTTCTAGCATCCATCTTGACTATATGACCTCAGGGAGACAGGTATTTACTTTTACTATTTACTCTTTTTATCTTATTTGTATTATTTTAGCTATTTTCAAAATGATGCTTATGTTTATACTACTGTCCATTTCTTTTGACCTGTTTTTATGCAAGTTAAATCAATATTTCAATATTAAACAAAATGAAGAAAGGGCTACCTGGGCTGTTGCAAATAACTTGATTTAGGCAGGGTTCTGGTAAATTAGTGATAAAAGAACACTATAGAAAAATAGATATTAGGAACATTAGGGGTACATTATTTTGAGGTAATCTATCACACTTCCTCTAGTTAGTCTCTGACACCATTAGTGATTAAATACTGAGCTGATCAATCTACTCCTTCTGATTTTTTAAGGTTTTTCTAGATTTATAGAGGATACAAACTATCCTTCATTCTCTACTATATAGGGAATGCAGATTAGTTTAAGCATTAACTATGTAATTAATAATTTGGGGGAGGGGCTTGTGTAGGCAATAGTTCTGTGGAAAAGTTGCAGTTAATGTGAGAAAATATAGTTTCCCTTAACCCTAATTTGACAAAAACCAGACTTGAATAGAAGAAAAGGAGCATTTATTAAGCACCTATCCTATACCAGGCACTGTACTGTTTTACTAATATTATTCCATTTGATCTTTGCAAAAATCCTGAGAAGTGGGTTCTATTTTTATTATTCCCATTTTATAGTTGAAGAAACTGGGACCAAAAAACACTGCTGGAGATCTGATTTGAACTTAGGTCTTCCTAATTCTGGATTTAGTGCTATATCTATTGTACCATCTAGCTGCCTCGGATAAAGAATTCACTTCAAAGCCAAGGAGATCTGATTTCAAGTTTGTTTCTCACAAGTTAGTTATATGACTTGAGGCAAGTAAATCCCTTTGCCTCTCAGTGCCCTGGGCAACAATTAGACTGTTGCAGAGAAGGTGCCTACAAACATAGGTGATCATATCAATGATATTACAAATCCAGTACCTATATAGAAATATTATATGTATATATATTTACATATATAATATAAATAGAAAAACTATCAACACAAATAACAAAAAATGAATGTTGCAAAATTACAGAGAAAAAGAAGAGATATGAGAATATTACTCTTCTTTTAACTACTTTGCATAGGTATGAGTCAAATATTACAAACATTTTCAGATTTTTTAAATCAATGTCTTTGATTGTCTTTTCTGTTTTCTTTTCTTTCTTTAAAAATATATGGGAGAAGGGGAGGAAAATAGGTAGAGAAGAAATTTTAGGCAATATTAAAAAATCAATAAAATATATTTAAATTTATTAAGTAAATGCAAAATATATACAAGGTAATTTGGGGGGTCACTAACTGGGATATCAAGAAAGATAATATCAAGAAAGTCTTCTTATATAGGAAGTGACACTTGATTGGAGTTTTGAAGAGACTAACAATTCTTAGAGGTACAAGTACTAAAGGAAACATTAGATTTGGAGAATGGCCTATATAAAGATGTAGCTTTGGGAGATGTAATAAATGTCTAAAGGACAGCAAGAAGTCTAGTTTAACTGCATTATAGAGTTTGTGAGAAGGAAAAAAAAGTGTAATAAGAAATGAAAGTAGGCTAGAGGTGAATTGTGAAGGAATTTAAATACAAAAATTTAAAAAAAGAGAGAAAAATTTGGTTTTGATCCTTAAGGTAATAGAGAGCCACTGGAGTTCACAGAATTTCTACTTGCAGGGGGGGAGCGGAGAATCTATATATCACTGAATTAAATTAAATTGAACAACTATAAAATGCTTCCTCTGTGTTAAAAAAAAAAGATAAGTATAATGTTCTAGGTTTACTTGGGCTAGCTTCAATTGGGGGACTTCTCAATAATTGTACCCTTTTTAGTTCATGTTTTCATGCTGTGTGTTTTTTTTCCCAAACATCAAAATTTTCTTCATTCTACTTTTATATAAGTGTCTTTAGTTCCTTTTCCAGAAACATATTGATAAGGCTTAGAACATAGAGCTTATTATACTCAAGAATACCAAATGGACTCATATTCAAGTATGTAAATAATTAAGGAAGTTTTCTTCTATGGTAAAACTTACCTTCGCATGTAATTATATAATTATTCCAGATTTATAGAATAACTCTGAAGTCTGGCCCCATTTCCTTCCCTTAGGGGAGAAGGAAAGAACTTGAAGGTTTAGGGAATTATACTTGTATATCCCAAGTATAATAAAAAATTATATGGATAGGTCCCAAAGACGGAAAAGAGAACTTGAGTTTCTGAGAAATCCAACAATGCTCTCCTCTGGTACTTCCCACCTTTCTTTAAGACTTTCTTGGTTCACATGACTCACAGTATTAGTGAAAGACAAACTTTCTTCTTCATATTGTACTGTTGAATATCATTCATTGCTCCTTGGATCCACCTCCCATTATTCTGTAGAACAGAATAGATACTCCCTTACATTCTGTTGCTACTGTACACAGTTCTTCAGCAATTCTATGACTATATCTACTTTCTGTAGTTGCCCTAGGCTTCCTATTGCTATTACTACCATTTTTATAGCCATCACTGTAGCATTTGCTCCTCCTGCTTCTTAGAAAGATAACAAGGTATATAGGTTGTTAAATTTGGAACTAGGAACACTTAGATTTAACTCATACTTTGATATTTACTAATTGTGTGACCATAGAAAAGTTACCAAGCTTCTCTTTCATTTGGTCCAAAAGTTAGTACCTCTAAGCTAGAGCCAAGCCTTTGTTAGAGGAAGGATAAGACCATATCTTTATATTTGCCATAAGTAAAGAAGCAAACAGCAACAAAAGGTAAAAATATACTATGCTTTGGTCTGCATTCAATATCCATAGTTCTTTCTCTGGATGAAGATGGCATTTTCTATCACAAGACCATTGAAATTTTCTTGTATTACTATATTGCTAAGAAGAGCTAAATCTATCATAATTGATCATCACATAATCTTGCTGTTACTACATACATTTCCCTGGTTCTGCTCATTTCACTTAGCATTGAGAACTATGCCTTTTATTTTACAATTGAGAAAACTGAGCCTTGGTGTTTAATTGACTTGACTATGATTACAGAGCATCAACTATTAGAAGCAGAATTTGAATCCATATTTTCTGACTTCAGATTATCCCATAAGATTGTCCAGTTCAACATATCTTAGTGAGACTCAATATATTTTCAGCTTTATTGTGAGTCACCCTTGCAATTCCACCTGCTGACACAAAATAAAGCCATGTAGTCAGCTGTCAAAATTTCCACACTTGCTCTTAGTAAAAATTATCTATTTCTTATTGCTTGCTGAGTTATGTCAACTAAATTCCATTCACCCCTAAAATTGGTACCTCTAGTTAACCCTTTGTTAGGTCAAGGATTAAACCTCAACTATCTTTCAAAACCCTAACATGGATCTTCTTTCCTCTCCGCTCTCTTGCCTCAACATGACTAGTATCAAAACCATGAAAATTATCTTGATTCTCTAATAAGTAAATAAAATCTAAAGAGGTGGAAATATCAAAGGAGAAATAAACAAAACTGATAGCTGCAGCACAAGGCCTAAGTCCCTATTGTCTATTAGTTTAAAAGATAATAACAAAAATAGGCAATACAATAGTCTCTACCAATGTTGCTAAGTTCAAATTTATAAGTATAGAGCACATAGAATTTGGCATTCATTCATTATATATGTATAGTTATATTCACATTACTTTGTTATTATTCATTTCAATCACAACCAACTTTTCATGACTCTCTTTGGCATATTTTTGGAAAAGATATAAAATTAGTTTCCCATTTCTTTCTCCAGTCCATTTTACAGCGGAGGAAACTTCGGCAAACAGGGGTAAATGACTTGCCTAGAATCATACAGGTAGTGTCTGAGATCAGATTTGAACTCAGGGAAAGCAGTCTTTCTGTCTTCAAGTCCATCATTCTATCCACTATTCCATTATCTACTTATATTCACTTTATACCTGGTACATAAGCCACCATTAGACATGCATGCTGGAGACCAGGGCAATCCTATGCAAATATATAGTATACAATTAATTTCACTCTGTGTTACTTCATGCAAGCCTCCCCAAGTTTTTCTAAAACTGTCTCATTATCTTTTATCATACAGAAGTATTGCATGATGTTCAGATAGCATAATTTGTTCATTTCATCTCCAACTAATGGACACTTCTTTAGTTTTTAGTTCTTTGTCACTACTAAGAAAACCTGATGTGTGTGTATGTGTAATATATTACATATATATGTGCATGTGGATATGTATGTATATATATTTTGCATTTCCTATTTTCTTATCTATTTGGGATACTGACTTAGCACATTGTCAGGTCAAAGGCATACACAGGTCAGTGACTTATATCCTTGATTCCAAATTGCTTTTCAAATAGCTAGACTAACTGACATATTCAACCGTGTATTAATATGACTTTTCCCCTCAATTCATCTGGTACAGATCTAATATCTTTTGCCATTTTCTTTTGTTACCAATATGTGGTAAACTTAGTTTCCTCCTCTTTTCCTCCTTTGACAAAGATTAGCTTTCCCTAAAAGGAAACAAAGCTCTTCTTGGGTCCTGATTGGTCTAGGCTTTCCTGACACAAATTTCCAGTCATTTAAAAATATAAAATATTCTGGCTTTATATAGTCTAGGTTTTCTAGACTTGGTGGATGATGGAGACCTTCAGAACAACTATGCCCTGCTATGTTTGACCAGACAAGTTTCTATGTATCAAAGATGGTTTTACTGTATCCTTGTTATATACCTTTTAGGACAAAGTAAACTTCATTTTCCCCCCTAGCTATTCTATAGGCTAGAACAAAGGATAAAGAATGAGTGTAGAGGTTAAGGGATTTTCCTACTAAGGTCAGTATGTTCTGAAAATCTTAGTCCTGGTTTAAGCTTTAATAATAATAATTGCACTAAGACTTTTAAATCACATGTATTTATGCTTTTCTGAGTGTGTCAGAAGGGAAACAAACACATTTCCATGTCCCTCCAAAGAGGATTTAAATAGCTAACACCTGAAAGTTCAAGTTTTAGAAGAGCTTTATGGAAGAGATCCATGAGGCGTAAAAAAAAAGCAGGATGGGATTTTTCTTTCCTCCTTTCCCCTTCCTTCACTAACAACTATATCTAGTAACAACTTGCCCAAAGGGAAACACCCCATCCATCCATTCAAAAGTTTAATAATTTATTCAAAGGAGCTTGAGGCATAGTTGAGAGTTGAGATGCACTTTCCAAACAGAAAGTCAACTAGTCAATAGAAAGTCAAGGAACAAGACCCATTGTGGCAGAGAAAAGAATCATCCATAGACTCAAAGGAGAACTGGTCTTAGTAATAGAGCCAAACTGTGGAGAAAAGCAAACTCTGGAAACCTAGCTTAACAACTCATCTAGGAGAGTCTTGACCCAAAGGAAATTATATGAAGAGTCTATGAAAGTATATAGGGTTTTGATGCCCTGCCGTATCAGAAATTGTGAATTGCTTTTGCCATATGTGTATCTCATATGTGTACCTCACTATTAGTGTCCTCTACATTTGTGCTCACTGTTCTCAGTGAACTATATATATTTGTGGAAATGTGCACCTAAGTTAGTAAAAAGAGTGTTTTCTAGCTTTGGAAAAAATGCTGTTTTACTAAATGTTTTTTGCTAAAAACTAATTGTGTCTACTTTACCATAACTTAGGGGAAACGTAGTTAATGGGGGTTCATGAGCTATAGCTTAAGTAGTAGACTTGAAAGTAATAGTTACACCTGGGGAACACAAATTGTCAGAGCAAGTACAAATCTGGTGTAGTACATTAGAACCAATATTAAAGAAACAAGGAAAATTTTAACATAGGGAAAGGTGGCACATTGGAAACTGCTTGTGATATAAAAACAATATATTAATACAAAACAAACAATTATTTTTCAAAAGTATTTCATGAAATAGAAGAGTGGAGACCTAGAAAATATTTTGGTGGCCATCTAGTCCCCCATATACTTAGAAAAGTTTCCCATGTTTAACAAGAAGCCAATGGATCAGACCATTATAATTTTGTCTAGATCTAATAAGTAGTAAAATTTTCCTTATATTATATCTAAACCTCTGCAGTATCTAATTTCTCCCCTTTATTTTATCATCTAAAGTTAAATTGAATAATTTTTCTATATGACAGCTCCCTGAGATGCTTCCAAACATCTATTCTGTTCTAATAAGTCTTCTCTTCTCTAGGGTAAAAATCCTCTGTGTCTTCAGCCAATCACCATATAGCCTGAATTCAAGGCCTTTCATCAACCTAATTGCCTTGCTCTGCATACTATCCAATGTATCAGCATCCTTAAGATATGGTACCACAATCTTCCTCCAAATGCAGTCTGATGAAGATAAATTTTATTCTTGGAATATGTGCTGCTTTTAAGCAAGCTTAAGATTTTAAGTTTTGTTTTTATCTATCAATGCTAATTTATATTGATCTTTTAATACTATATAGCCTAAAGATATTTTGAGATGAATTGTTGTTTCATCCATGTTGTACTTGTAACAGTTATTTTTCAATTCAAGTGTAAAATTTTATACTTATCCCAATTAACTTTCATTTTAATTGATTAAACCTAATGTTGAGACTCTCCAGACCTTTCTGGATTTTATCCAGTATGCTAGCTATTCTTTTAGCTTTGTGTCACATGCAGATTTGATAGACATGACATTTATGCCTTTTTCTCCAAGTCACTGATACAAATGTTTAATAGCACAAGAGAAGGAAAAGGCCTGAGTTCTCACAAAAGCCTTCTTCCTATTGAAATGGAACTATTAATGAGTACTCTTGACTCTGGTTGTTTAACCAATAAATCTATCTCATTCTACTATTGTAGAGTCCATAATCTACTATTGCCAAACCAATGTGCAATTTTTTTCTACAAGAATAAAAGATAATTGAACAAATGATTCGCAAAAATCTAGGCAAACTATATTTTTATCATTCTCCTGCTCTACCAATATTAAATAAATAAGGTCATAGATTATCAAAATTTTTTCTTTATGAAGCCATGGTATCAAAGTCAAGTTCATTGACCTATGGTATATAAAATAGAGTTTCCTCAGTTTCTTGAAAATCAGGGCATTTGCCTTTCTTTAATCCTGTTCTTTACTCTTCTGTTCTCTAAAGTCTTTCAAAGACTACTGACAATAGTTTAGTAATCATAGCCTCCCGTGTTTTTCAGTTCCAGAGGGAAAAGTTCATCTGGACCCTGTGACTTTAACTTAAAGATAATCAGGTATGTTCTTATTATCTCCTTATTTACAGTAGATATCAAATCCCTATTAAACATTGTAATTGTTTGTTTGTTTGCTTGCTTGCTTTTTCTATTGCAAAGATCTTTCTTTCCTTGGGTGAGAAAAAAGGCACCAAAAAATACCTAGAAAATTTACCTTCTTTCTGCCATCAGTGATTACATTATCTAACCCAGGCAGGAAAATTATTCCTTCTTTGCCTCTCCCTTTTCCTTATCAGAGGTTAAAAACCATATGTGTGTACATGTACATAAATACACATACATATAAATATATATTTGGGAATTAAACAATAACAAAATATAATTTTTTTATAAAGTACAGAAAAAAGGATTACATATGAAACCACAAATCTTTACTATTTTCAACTTATTTCCTTTTTAAAGTACATAATAAGTTTAACATATTCATTTCATGGCTTTCTTGCACATTTGAGTTTTCCTCTGAATTTATTTTGTGCATTCTTTGAAATGCTTCATTGATACTTCTTTCCTTACCTTTTTTTTGTGTATCACTATCATCAATAATGCTCACTCCCCAAATTTATTTAAATCATTTCTTGTAACAAATAAGCACGGTCAAGCAAAATAAATTTACACACTGGGCATTCTAAACAATGTTCATCTCATTTTTCTCCTCAGTGAATAAATATTTAAGCTTACCTACTACGCACCAAGTACTATGCTAAGCACTGGGGATCCAAAAAAGAGGCAAAAAGTGGTCTTTGCCCTCAAAGAATTCAAAATAGTAGGGAGACAACAAGCAATCATGTACAAACCAAGCTCTATACAGTACAATTTGGAAGCATTTTTTAAAAGAGAAGGCACTAGTGATTGGGGAAGACTTCTGTAAAAGGTGGTTTTATAGTTGAGACTTAAGAGAAGCTAGTAGAGAAGAGAGCATTCTGGGTATGGGGATTAGCCACAGAAAGTTCCTAAAACTGAGAGATGAAGTATTGATTGTGAACATTCTGGAAATTCCTTAGTCTTATATGGGTGTGTGTGTGTGTGTGTGTGTATGTACCTGCATGCATGTGTGTATAGATGTCTTTATCATATCTTCTTTTTATATTAATGCTGAAGCTTATTTTAGTAGGTTCTTTGTGAGTTTAAAGATTTTTTAAAAACATAAATATTATAATTTATAAAGACAATTTTCTTCTTTTGATATAATTATGTATTTTTCTATTTTTATTAGTTATATTGATTATCTTTATCATTTTCCTCATATGGAACTAACCTTGTATTCCTGTAATATAACTAAAATAGTCATAATGTAGTTTCTTTTCAAATATTTTATTTATTATTAATATCAATATTCATTGAGGACAATGGGTTACTATTTTCTTTTTCTTCTTTGTCTTTCCCTGCTTTAGGTATCAATACTATATCTTTTATTGTGGATGGAATTTGCAGGCTATGTTTGCCTTCTAGTTTTGCAAACTGTTTATACATTATTCAAAGTAATTTTTCATCAAATATTGTAAATTTACACCCTTAGGAAATTCATTTATTACTTGTTCTATTTCTTTTTCCGAGACTGTTTTAATTCTATTTGCTATGTTCTCTTAATCGATGAAATCTACATTTTTCTCAATATCAATTTATTTTATTTCAATTATTACTTAATAATTTCTTTCATTTCCTCTTAATTTATTATTAATTGTCCTTTTTGATTTTTCATACTGGCAATTTAATTCTTTCTTTTTAGAAAATCAAATTAGATAATAGTGAATTATTTTTACTTTAAAGAAACCTCAGTCTTATGTATCTACTCAGTGATTTTAAATATATTTATTTATTTATTTATTTGTAGTGCTCTTTCTAGATTTATACACCCACACCCAAAGACTGAGATCCTTCAAAAGAGTACCTCAAATTTTAGGGGGAAGTCTAATGGATAGCTATATTCTGAAGCTTCTGAACCCCTGACCAATATGCTTCTTGTTAATAATTATTGTGGTATGCTAATATTTAAATAAATATTAAAGTGATTAAACATATGTATTTTATTAACAAATGAACAATAAATACATAAACACATACACATACATACATATACAATATTTTCCAAAGAAAACCACAACTCTTTATTTGTCTGAAAACTCAGTTTTAGCACACTGAATGTCTCCCAAGATATTTATTAGAGAGGGGGTAAGAGATACTTCTCTTGAATCCCCAGGGATAAAATTGAAAATAGCTGACTTAGAAAAAAAAATCTTCACTTCTTTCTTCCCTGTGAATTGTTCAGCTTCTTTCCACCAATGATAGGAAATCTCACCTAGCTTCTTGTAAACTAATGCTTTTAATAATTTCTCCACAATCTCTTAAGTAGAAGTTCACATATGAGAATATAAAGCAAAAACAAAAACAAAAACAAAAAACTTCCTTCCCAGCATTCATGAGCACATTTTCTCCATGACTCCATAGAGAAAAGCACACAGAGTATAAATTCTTCATAAATCTTCAAGGATCACAGATAAATACATTTTCTCTCAGAGGCTACAGACATTAACATATCTTTCCCTAAAATTATATTGAGAAAGAGAAAGGGGGTTGGAGAGAGGGAGGTAGGAGGGAGAGAGAAAGAGAGAGAGCTGATAGTCCATTCTTCCCCATTGATTAGTATTATCAAAGATATACTTGGTTTGTATTCCTGATTTTCATTAAAAATTATTATACACATATACATATATATGTAAACATCTATAATCTATATTCATATGACCAAAATTATGAAATGCTACTGTCCTTGAATAATTAAAAATGATTATTTAATATCTATACACATGTTTCTATGTTTGTGTAATATGTAGATATATATGTGCATATGTGTCAAGTATATTTGTCTATCTATACTATATATATGTATATATGTGTATTATATTTGTGCATATATATGTGTGTGTGCATATAAGAGAAAAAAAGATAGAGAGGGAGAGAGAGAGATAGAGAGGGAGAGACAAAGATAAAGACAGACACAGAGACACAGAGATAGAGATTGAGAATGAGGGAAGAAGAGAAAGAAAGAAAGAAAAAAAAAGACACAAAACCAAGAGAATGAAGAGAGACACATAGAGAGATAGCTATATATCCCTACATCAAGCACATCTTTGATGATGATGTTAGTTGGAAACAGGCAGGTTTTTTGCCATTAATATCACTCAATAACCTTGTTGTGCCAAAGTTCCATTTTGAGGTCCTGACCTAGTTTCCCCATTGTCTTATTTACTTATTCTGCCTCAGGTTATAACCTTTCCCTCTAAATGTTTGATGAGATAAAGGTTTTATATCTTTAGGTTAGACATTCCTTCTTAATGTTTGAGAAGATAAAAGGTTTATCCATTTTATATGTCATTAGAATACCAGTAACCTCTCCAGTAGCTCCCTCCATTGTGTCATCCTAGGGGTCTCCCCCACCATTAGGTTATCCCCCACCTAGGTAGCTCCTCCACTATGTCATTGTTCTTGTTATTCTATAAAAACTTGCTGTCCTGATACTTGGGGCTGGAGTCTTTGAGATGATAGACTCGTCCAGCCCTGGGATCAAACATGAATCCATTGGTCCCAGTATTTTTCTCCATTTAATAAACTATTGAATTGATCTCTAATTTCTTGTCTTGCTCAGTTTCTTCAGCACTACAATCTCTATCATTAACTACACAGTTGACTGTGGAAAGGTAGGAGGGAAATAGTTTAGCAGAAAGACTAATGTGTTTTGTTTTGGACATATTGACTCTAAGAAGTCTTCTGGGCATCCAATTCAAGATATTTGAAACATTGAAGATAAAAATTGGAAATCATCAGGGAGTTTGGGGGAAGGATAGATAGAGTATTATCAGCAGAGAGATCTATGGGATTTGATTACTTCACTTGGTAAAGTAATATAAAGGGAGAAGAAAAAAGGTCCCAGGATAGAACCCTGAGGGATAGTTACAGTTAGAGAGTGTGATCTTGAAGAGTGTCTAGAAGAAACAGTCAGATAGTTAGGAAGAAAACCAAAAGAGTGTTGTCCTAGAATCCTAAAGAGAAGAGAGTGCCAAGAAGGAGAGAGTGATCAATAAGAGAAATCGAGGAGAATAAGAACAAAGAGGCCATTGGATTTGGCAACTAAGAAATCATTAGTAACTTTGGAGATATGAATTTTGGTGGAATGATATGATCAGAAGCCAGATTGCAAGGGGGTAAAAAGAAATGGGAGGAGAAAGTAAAGGCACTTGCTGTAGATGGATTTTTCAAGGAATTTATCTACAAAGGGCAAAGAAAAGAGAGAATGATCACAAAAATAGACAGGATTAAATGAATTTTTTTTTCCTTTTCTTTCAGGATGGAGGAAGGGGGAGACATGGTTATGTTTGTAAGTAATAGGAAGAGACAGCAGATGGGAAGAAATTAAAAATAAGTGGAAAGTGGGGATGGCAGAGAGGGAAATATATTGGAGGAGGTGGTATGGAATAGCAAATCTTGTTATGATGTAAGAGTACTTCATCATGTCAGATAGAAATAAAGAAGGAGTTAGTGGCAGAAGGTATTTCAGTGATTGGAGATGAGGAAGAGGAGAAGAGATGGTGAATGTTAAATGGCCTCAATTTTTTCTTTCAGTAAAACATGAAGGAAGGTTTTCCAATTGAGAAAGTGGAGGAAAGGGAGGCATGTGAGGTCTGAGGAATGATAAAAAAAGTTTGAGAGAACTGTTATTGAGAGTGTGAGAGTGAGTTGATGAGGGAAAAAAAGTAAGATTGTCTAGTGCTATGAGGGCCTAATTAAGTTGTATTACATAAATTTGTAGAAGATTCAGAATGGTTGTCAATTAAAAAACAGGCAGAAAATAATATTTGTTCAAACTACTGGATGAATTCTTAAGTTCCCAAGGTAAAATAGTATCTTTCTAAACATGTACTTCAGTAGTTTGTGATTCCATAATTGAAATTGTTTAAACAGGAGCAAATAAAAACATTCTGCCCTCTCCCCTTTACTTTGTGTACATTTTCCCACAAATACCTTGCTTATGGGAAGAGTAGGTAAAAAGAGTACAATGCTAGCCATGCACATCAATAGAATAAATGTTGGCAAAGGCAGCTTACATGCTCCTAGTACTAACTAAAGGGGTTGGAGATCTTTTCTCACTTCAAAGAATTGATGCGTCTTCCCTCTCATGCCTCATCTCTATTAGGCAAGTTGTACTTCTAGGTTCCTACTATTGACTCCTCTCTATAGCTCTAATTTCTATTGCCAAGGCTACCTCTGTCTTAAAACTATAATCAATATGTCTTCTTCACTGCCGGGGGTCATCTTCTTTGAAGCTGCTCCCCTGTTTAATGACTGACTTTCAATTTACATTTCTGTCTGGAAAGTATTTTTGCTCCCTCAGTTGAGCTTCAAAAATTTTGAAAAACCAACGGACTATTGTACATAGAGAGTCTCCCTTTCTTTAGACAAATTGTAGATATCACAGAATATCAAGGAAGAAGGAAAGAAAATCTGATGCTCCCACCCTCATCCCCCACCAGCAAATAGGTCTTTTTTACAAATCTCAATAGCTAAATTTACTTCAACTCTGGCTTAGATATTTAAAAATATTTATTAGATATTTAAAACTTTATGAAGAATGGTTAAATTATTTGCTTGATCAGCTTTATTTTTTTTTTCTGATTTGAATAGAAGGAGTAGTAATGATTTGCAAAGTGGTTGTAGTAGCACTCCTTAATACCTACTTGACACTGCTACTTCATACCTGGTAGAGGGACTATAGGAAAATTCTTTAATCCACTCCTTTACACTACAAAGAAAAATGATTAAACAAATCAAGTTAACAAAACAATAGCATATGCCAATGTGTACAAAATTCTGAGTCTGATGAAAAAAGGACCTATTTTACTTTATCTCCAGGAACTAAGATTGCTCATTGCATTAATCTGTAGTTACCTACTTTTAAATGTTCTTTTAAAATATATATTATCCTAGTTTTTCATGTATTAACCTCCTGGTTCTATAGTCTTAGCTCTGTATCAGTTCATAAATATTTTCTCATATTTTCCCACATTTCTTATAATGGCATTTTTATGGCATAGTAGTATTACATTGTATTTATAATCACCATGTTTGTTCTACCATTCCTTAAATACTTCCAGTTTTGCTTCCAGGTTTATTTATTTATTTTTTATTAGTGCAACAAAATTGCTGCTATAAATATTTTGTTATCCTGGGATCTTTATTTTCATCTTTGTTCTCCTCGGGGTATTTGCCCAATGGTGAAATTATTGGATAAAAAGTCATGAATGCTTTTGTGACTTTTGCATAATTCCAAGTTGTTTTTCAGAACAGTTGGCTGGTTCATAGCATAGAGTTTATTGGCTATCTGTCTTCCCACAGCCATCCAACATCAACTATTTACATTTTTAAATTATCTTTTCCAATTGAATGGGTATGAGGCAAAACTTAATAGTTGTTTAGATTTTAATTTCTCTTATTTACCTCATTTATTATATTAGAGTTATTGATAATTTGCATTTCTTCCATTGAAAATATTGTTCATATCTTTTGATTACTTATTTTCTAATATTACATTTTTTTCTCTACCATGATTTTCGAATATCACATAAGAACCTGGTGGCCATAGGTGATCCAAAACACTCTGAAATAAGACCAAAAAAGATTAAAATACAAATAGGAAATAGTTAACAAAACAACAGATAATATGTGGCTTCTAAGTCAACATATAGTGGTTAAGAATATTCATATACAATTTAGTGACTCCATTTTTATTTTAGTTTGATAGATGTTTACTAATATATAGCTTTTGGTCTAAAACACATTTGTATAAGTTTTTATAGATGAGAAGCACTGTTGGTATAGATGAGAATACTGGGATCCAAGTCCTACTTCTGAAAGACCCTGGGTATGTAAACTAGGGCAAATTATTTAACCTTTCAAGTTGGATTTTTTTTTTTTTTTTAGTATTGTGTAGAATTTTGAAAACTGATTTTGTGCCCCTTTATTTTTTTTTTAAATTATCACTTAGTTTAATTTAATTTAATTTTAAAAAGCGAATTGTTTGGCCTTTTCTAACTTAAATATCTTACATGAGAAATTTGGATTAATTTTGTTTTTTCTTTTATATTTTCTTTCTCAAATGAGATCAAATAATTGTAAAGTACGATTCTGGAACATAGTAAGCACAATATAAATGTTAGCTATTAGTACTATTTGTCTTCTCTTACTATAGAGATTTGTCAGGTGAAAATAAAACTTTTTAAAACTTTGTCAAATAACACAAGGGAGAAATTGTGGTAGACAAGGAATTTTCTAAAGAATTTGATATGTAAAGACAGCAGAAACCCTTCATGTGCTTTACATTTTGTTTAATATCCAAGAGCTAAACCAGTCGGTTACATCTGTAGTCAAAATCCAATTGCTGATCAGGTTAATTCAGTAAAGTTTCTACCTAGATCAAACTAATAATGCCAGGAGCTCCCTAAACAGCTGACCCAAAGCATTAAAATGAGTGGTAAGAAGGAGTTGGGGTTGGAAGACAGATTTATAGTGCCGCAGGAAGCAGTTGAAGTTGAGGGTCATTATTGTTGTTTCAGTCACATTCTACTTGTTGTGGACCTATTTGGGATTTTCTTGCAAAGATAGTGAGATAATTAGCTATTTCCTTCTCTAGCTCATTTTACAGAGAAGGAAACTGAGGCAAAAAGGGTTAAGCTATTTACATTACACAGCTAATAACTGTCTAAGACTGTACTTGTATTCAGGTCTTCCTGATTCCAGACCTGGTACTCTTTCCATTGTACTACCTAGCTCTCCCAAGAAGTGGTGATACATAAAACTGATCACACTCCAATACTGGATTAAGAGGGTGCTTCAAAGAAACAGTAAAAGCAGGTAGTTAAAAGAAGGTGTTGGTGTTCTCTGATGCTTTGAGAAATTAACCAGATAATTTTAAAAAAGGCTTTTTATCAAGTGCTAACCATGTGCTTGGTACTCTAAGTGTGGGAAATATTAGAAAGGTAATTAATGCAAAATATCAGAAAGTGCCCATTAAAAAATCTATCCAGGGAGAAAAGTGTACAACTTTAAGATGAAAAGTAGAATGTACAGGAAATACACCTCCCTTTACTTATTTGTTGTAACTCTTGGACAACAGAAATCGCAGCTATCCTGCTTCCCTCTCCTAAAAAAGAGAGTATTTAAAGTAAGCTTACTTGTTATTTGCATTATTTGTTGTGAGAATGAATGGATGTAGTTAAAAGTATTTACTTTTATTCACATTCTTTGTCTTTTTGTTTATGAAAGGATGTAGATTATCTCCTTTCTCATTACTGGGAAGAGAAATAGTCATATGAGGAGATCCAGGATGAGCAAGTAAAGAGAAGCATAAGAGTTCAGAGGGATCAAGGATCAGGCAATTTTTGTTCTCCAGCAAACAAGTGTGTATGGATCAGGAAAAAAAGATCTCTATTGGACTCCTGAGTCTCTGCCCTTGTATTTGATTTTTGTTGCTGGGAATAATCCCAAGGAATGAATGGGAGAGAGACTTTCTGAGCAATCAGTCAGTTATTACGATGGACTTTGACTCTCCTAAATCACAAGGATATTGTGATTAGTAAAAATACACATTTGGATTAAATGAAGTTGACTAAGGTGATAATTTGATAACTATATTTTCTTAACTTTAATGTATCTGACCCTACCAGTTATTGAGTAACATAGGAACTTCCTGGTATACAGATGTTAACTAGTGGTCAAACTTAGAGTCATTTCTGTCAATTAAGATATAGTATTAGGCTAATCCTCAAACCATAATTCTCTAGAATTCCTTTCAGAAAAAGTTTCCTCCCCTTCTCCTCCAGTAAAGGAACTTCTATCAATTTACCTGCTTGAATTCTTTCAACAGCTTTATCTTCCTCACTTTACTGTAAAGGAAGGAAAGAGAAAAGAAGAAGATAGGATGTGGTCTCTTCCTACTGTTTCCAAGATTTGTTCTACTGGAAAAAGGGACTAAAATTCTGATACCAAATGAGTCAGACAAACTTTTTGAATATATATTTGAAATTGTGATTGAGACATTTTTGATTGCTTTATATTTTGAATTTACTAGTGGAGTTCCTCTGGATATAGACCTTCAGGAATTCTTAAAATGAGTATGGATATTTTCTGAAACTCTTATAAATATGCCCTGAGGTAGTAAGAGAAAGCTCTCACCTTCTCCACCTGGCTAACCCACCCTTCTTTTCTCTTCTTACTCACCTTTTTTCTTCCCACCACTTCCTTAGAAAATTAAAAAAAAATGTTTATTGTTTTACTACATATTAGGCTGTGATTTATGATCAGAAAACTTGTAAAACTCTCCACTGATGTAATCCTAATCTACCTAAACTCAGATTACTATTAGAGTTTTGGTGAGTTTTTTTTAGTGATTTTTATGTTTAATCTAACAGATACTCCAATTTGTTCAGAGCTAGCTTGAAAACCAGAAAAGAACCTTAAGAAGCCTGCCTATGATTTGTTTATAAGAGGTTTTTAATGAGAGAAAAACAGCCTTCATGAATTTTTGGAGCTGCAAGAAACCATAGCAGCTCACTGAGAAGGGAAAGAAAAGGAAACATTAGCTCCCACAGAAGTGTATGTGGAAACAAGAAATTTTTAATGGATTTTTAAGCTGAGAAATAGATTCCATATTAATTAGGAAACTAGCTCTTAGGTTCTAAAGTTTAAAATTAATGTTATATTATAAAAGGCTAAAAGAATAATATATGTGTACACACACATATATGCATACATATCTATACATATTTATGTCTCTTCATACAATAAACCTAAGTTATCCTGTACTTACCCATATCTTTTTATCCTTTCTCTTATAAATAGAATGACAGCTAGTTCTTTACCTGATTGTTATGGCTTTTCCTTGATATTTTATGGCTTTGGCAACTTGGCATACAAATATTATTGTTATTTATGGATTATGGATTATTGGTTTGTAATTAAAGATTTATTATTGTTGTTGTTCTTGTATATTTAGAAAATTACTACACAATCGTTGATTACTTATGGTACATTGTAAATCATTTCTCTCTCACACTATGAAATAAATTGTAAACCAATTGGTAAACTCTCTCAAGTTCTTTATTTGCCTCATATGGCAGCCATAATAATATTGAGGAATAGGGTAAAATAAAGAAATGGCAGACTACTTTTATACTTTTGAGTATGATAATTATTTGTTTCTGTCAAACTGTTTTTCAAAATGAATACTTTCATTTTCAAGCCTAGAGTCTCTATTCCATGCCAATGAGGAAAAATACATTGAAAATTACTGGGAGAAAAATTCACCAGTCTACATTCTTTTTCGCTAAACATAAGCAGGACCTTCAGTTTTGAAGTCATGGGCCACAATTTAAGACTTTTGCCCTTTGGAGACTGATAACATAATCCATGCAACTCCACTAATATTAAATCACCTTTAAAAATAACTTACTGATTTTCAGTTAAACTCACATGTGTTCAGATTCTAGTGCTGTGTCTTAAAAGAATAAAGAGAGTCTGTGAGGTGAAAGAGAAGAGGGAATATTTCCTAGATATGGGGGAGGTTTAGTGCAAATACACAGATAAGGAACTAAAAGATCATTTTGGCTGAATTACAGAGTGCGAAGTGTAGTAATGTACAATGAGGGCTAAATAATTTGAGGGCATCCAAGTGATGAAGTGGATAGAGTTCCAGGCCTGGAGTCAGCAATACCTGAATTAAAATTAGACTTCAAATAATTATTATATGATCCTGAGCAAGTCCCTTAGCCCTCTTTGCCTCAATTTCCTCATCAGTAAAATGAGTTGAAAAAGGAAATGTCAAACTCCTCCAAGCCAAGAAAACTTCAAATGGGGTCATGTTGGACATGACTGAAATGACTGGACAACAAGAGGTTTGGGTTCAGGTTGTAAAAGTCTTTAAAATTCAAAACAAGAGGATATTTTTATTTCCAAGGTAACAGCAAGGCACTGGAGTTGATTGAATAGAGAAGTGACAAGGTTAGATCAATGCTTAAGGAAAATCACTTTGGCCAGCAGCGTAGAAATTGGAGTGGAAAACACTTGAGGCAGGAATACAAAAGAGGTGACCATTATAATAATTTGCAGGATGCAATGTTATTCTTAACTAAGATGTTAACTGTATGAAAAAAGAGAGAAGGAGTCAATGCAAGAGATATTATGGTGGTAAAAAAAGATAAGAAGTCTATGATAATGTCAAGATTATTAACTTGAGACATTGACTATCTAGTGGTATCTGGCAGAAGTAGGGAAGTTGTTAGAAAATTGGTGATCCAGAAATTAGATTTGAGAGAAAGAGACTAGATTCAAGTATATAGATCTGATATTCATCTGCATAAGGCTGATTATGAAATCTATGGGAGCTGGTGAGAGAGAAAGAGAAAGAGAGAGAGAAAGAGAGTGTGAGAGAGAGAGAGAGAGAGATTGAGAGAGAGAGAAAGTGACATACAGAAAAACAGAGCAACAGAGAGACAGAGACACAGAGAGAGATGCCAAAAGATGGAGAGAGAGAGAGAGAGAGAGAGAGAGAGAGAGAGAGAGAGAGAGAAAGGGAGAGAGGGGGAGAGAGAGAGAAGAGAAGGAGGGAGGGAGAAGGGAGAGGGAGAAGGAGAGAAAATAATTGGGGGTATAAGGCACTAACACCAGTGATGGCCACAATATGAATGATAAACCCCAAAGCAGACAAAATGAGTGGTCAGAAAGTTAAATAAAAATCAAAAGAGAACAGTGTCCAAAAAACCTTCGTCTGTCTCTCTAAACTTTCCTTGATTAGAAAAATAACCCATTGTGACTTTTTTTTTGGGTTTCCCAATCAGAATTTCGTCTGGTGCATTTTCAAGATCTTTGTGCAGATGATTTATGAGGAAAGCAGGCTTTACTTCTTGCTGCTATTATGCTGTCTTAACTCAAAAGAGACCATATTTGTAAAATACTTAGCACAGTGCCTAGCACAGAGTAGATAATATAAAAATGTTTATTCCTCTTCCTTTTGCCCTTATCTACTTGAAATCTTCACAACATGATAAGCTGGCATAGCCTTTCAGAGGTTTATGTCAAGTCAAGGTTTCAGAACCTTAATTCATTTTCATGCCAAAATAAAGCACTATAGTAAAATATAAGCATTTATATTTTAACATATTTTATTTATTTCTGTAAGTATTTTCCAATTACATGTAAAAAAGATTAACATTATTTTTTTTTTAAATTTGGGTTTCAAATTTTGTTCCTCTGTCCTACCTCCCAAGCTTCTTGAGAGGGTAAGAAACATGATAACAATTATACATATGAGGTCATATAAAAGATTCACATATTAGTTATGTTTCAAAAAAGCCAAATTAATCTTAATAATTAACTATAACTAGATACAATTATTGTTCATAAGATGGATAAGTGGTTTGCTATTTCCTTTTTCAGTTGAATGAGGCAAATAAATTTGCCAATGTCAACATAAGTATCTCAGGCCAAAATTGAACTCTGGACTTCCTGACTCAGCATTGTATCTATTGAGCCATCTATGTTGCCTCTAAGTATATAGTACACAGATGCCAAACAGTGTGATTGAACAGCAACTTTTTAAACTAGTTCTTGGGATAACATTTCTCTTTTTCTCATAGTAAAGTCTCTCAGTCAATATATCACTGGTTTGCGGTTTTTCCACAAAATGCACTAGAAGCTGATGGCATCTTCTTTTTCATTCTATTAGTAAGTCAAGACAGCAAGCATTTATTAAGAGCCTACTACTACATGTCAGGCCCTGTGCAAAGCACTGCCAAATGCTTAGTAATAAGTATTTATTTGATATCTATGATATTACTAGCACTCTCATGTCCTTTGAGAGAATGTTTCTTCTTTTGGTGAAATCATTACCTATTCTTGAGTGAGTTAATATAATAAGTGTCATTCTCTCTTAAAATACCTATTAGAAGTAGTCATCAAAACCATTTGGTACTGGCTAAGAAATAGAGTATAAGCAATAGAATAGGTTAAGACAAAACAGTCAGTGGATATAGTAATCTAGTCTTTGACAAATCCAAAGATCCTAGCTTTTGGGATAAGAATTCATTATTTGACAAAAACTGGGAAAATTGGAAACTAATTTGGCAGAAACTAGGCATTGACCCACATCTAACACCCTATAGCAAGATAAGGTCAAAATGAGTTCATGATTTAAACATAAAGAGTGATATTATAAGCAAATAAGAAGAACAAAGGATAGTTTACCTCTCAGATCTGTGGATGAGAAAGGAATTTGTGACCAAAGAATAATTGAAGATCATTATTTGTTGTGTGCTTTCTAAAGCCCCCATGCTGGGGTGACAAAATATACCTACTGGACTAGCTTTTTAGAGGATCTCAGGACCAGCCCGAGTCCTTGGAGAAGTGATGAGGTGAGACTCATGTGGAAGGTCAAACATGGAGTCCATTTATTCCAAATTCTCTCAACTTTATATACCCTAATACCCTTACATAATCAAAGCAATGCATGCAGGGCCACAGAAACAACTTATTATTATGTGCAAATGACTCTTTGCCACCTGGTATCATTCTGCTTCAATCACAACACAGGTGGTCACCACCCCCTGACTTCTCAGGAAGGCAGAGAGCCAAACCAGACATTGTTAGCAGGTTCCTTCTGGGATGAATTTCCCCACTGCCTGTGGTCCTCTATAATTATTGATTAAAAAGTATATTAATATTAAGTTAAAAAGTTTTTGTACAAACAAAACTAATGCCAACAAGATTAGAAGGGAAGCAATAAACTGGGAAAGGTTCTATTAAAGGCTTCATTTCTAAAATATATAGAGAATTGACTCTAATTTATAAGAAATCAAGCCATTCTCCAATCGATAAGTGGTCAAAGGATATGAACAATTTTCATTTTTAATTTTCAGATGAAGAAATTGAAACCATTTCTAGTCATATTAAAAAGTGCTCTAAATGACTGTTGATCAGAGAAATACAAATTAAGACAACTCTGAGATACCACTACACACTTCTCAGATTGGCTAAGATGACAGGAAAAATAATGATGAATGCTGGAGAGGATGTGGAAAAACTGGACACTAATACATTGTTGGTGGAATTGTGAATGGATCAAAACATTCTGGAGCGCAATTTGAAACTATGTTCAAATTGTGCATACTCTTTGATTCAGCAGTGTTCCTACTGGGATTATATTCCAAAGAGATTTTAAAGGAGGGAAAGGGACCCACATGTGCAAAAATATTTGTGGCAGCCCTTTTTGTGGTGGCAAGAACTTGGGGAACTGAGTGGATGCTCATCAGTTAGAGAATGGCTGAATAAGTTATGGTACATGAATGCTATGGAATATTATTGTTCTATAAAAAACAGCAGGATGATTTCAGAAAGGCCTGGAGAAACTTACCTGAACTGATGCTAAATGAAATAAGCAGAATTAGGAGATCATTGTACACAGCAAGAATAAGCTTATACGATGATCAGTTCTGATGGATGTGGCTCTCTTCAACAGTGAGATGATTCAGACCATTTCGGATGATCTTGTGATGAAGAAAGCCATGTACATGCAGAGAGAGGAGTGTGGGAGCAAAGTATGGCTCACAACACAACATTTTCACTCTTTTTTGGTTGTTGTTTGCTTGCATTTTGTTTTCTTTCTCATTTTTTTCTGTTTGATTTGATTTTTCTTATGCAGCAAGATAATTGTATAAATATGGATGCATATATTAGATTTAACATATTTCTACCATGTTTAACATATATTGGATTACTTGCCATCTAGGGGAAGGAATAAAGGAAGGGGAGGGGGGGGAATTGGAACACAAGGTTTTGCAAGGGTTAAGGTTGAAAAATTACCCATGCAAATGTTTTGAAAATAAAAAGCTTTTAAAAAAAATACCTGGCTAGATAATCATGGACTTTTTAAAAGGCTAAAATCAACAAGTCACTATAAAATCCCAAACAATTATTTAATGTATTTTAGCAAATTTTAGAGGGAGATACTAATAGTAATCACTAATAATAATTTTTTTTTTAAAAAATCACATTAAAAAACTGAAAAGACAACTTCAGTAACAGTAACTAACATTTTTATAATGCTTACTGTATTCTCTGCAATGATTTTTTTTCTTTAATCCTCCCAACAACTCTGGGAATTAGGTACTATTATATCCTCATTTTACATATGAGGAAACAGACAAATGGATTAAATAACCAACCCAGCTATTAAGTATCTGAGGCCAAATTTGAATTCACGTCTTTTTGACTCTGGGTCTGGCATTCTTTCCACTCTGTCACTAGCATAGTTCATGAAAACAAATGGTGTGCATTATTTGTTCATACTTCAATAACATCATTTGCTGTTTTTGTATTAGATTGTTTTACTGAAACAATAAATTATCACCTGAACAAATGCAGGTTGATATATTACTATGATGGATTTGCTGTAGAAATATTATAGTTCTTATGGGTCCAAGGAAATCACTAGATATTCACTATAGAAACTTTGGGAATGTTCCAACATATCTGTTTTAAAAAGTCACCTTTTCCTTAGTTTTGATTTAGAAACTTTAGATCTCAGCATTATGTTGCATTTCATACAGAGCTATTGACTTAAGCCAAAGGACCGTGAACAATAATTATTTTGCATGACTGAGCCCTGGCATACCATTGTCAGACATGCACTTAACAGGAGCACTACTTTCAAAATTTAGAAACAGAACTGTCAAACAAGTGAACACTTATACCAAATACTTCTTGCTCAATCTATAGCTGTGCATACAAGTTCTAAGATATGTAATAATGGAATGAATCATACTGCTCTTACAAAAGCTTCTGATTTGACAGTCTTAAAAACTAAAGTCTATTTCTTTCTAGAATAGATATATCAATAGTAGCAAGAAGGCAATTTTTCAAATAAAACTGAGGAATGTCACAGGTGTTGAGAAAGGAGAGCCAGGCATTAATTGTATTAAATATCTGTTAGAAGGGTCATTTTTATGTTGGATAAAGAGTATCTTACTCAAAATTAAAACAGGACTGACTTGATTCAGCTCAGTTGGACATCTGTTCAACCATCCAAGAAAACTTCTTAGTAATTGCCAATTTAAGCTCAATTAAACTCTTCATCCTAGAAATACCATATGTCTAGATCAGAGGTCTCCCATCATTTCCCCAAACCTAGGAGTATCACTCTTATTCTTATTGAGGCAAACAGGTATAAGGGTTTAATAAAAATAAGTAGAGAGATGGACATGATTTTGATTTTTTATATTATCCTTTTCTGAGCTACATCAGGCAGGTTTCCACTGACAAGTATTCAGGTACAGCCAGTAGTACTGGAATTAATGCTATTATTCCTTACGTTTAAATAGCGTTGTTGTACCCATCACCTAACTTGATTCTCACAATAATTATATGAGATTTCTAAGACCATTATTACTGTTATTTTGAAGATGAAGAAATTTAGACATGAAGAACATTTATCAGTCACAAAAATCCCAATAAATATCCACCCAAATCCATTTCTAATTCATATAATAACCTTTCAAATATTTGAAAATAGCAATTGTATCTCCCTAGTTCCTTTTGCTGGTAATAAAACTCAGGTCTCCTGACTTCCAGAATTTTTTCCATGACATCACACAAAGGGTATTATCTGTTTATTGAATAAGAAGTAAGATCCAAATGGTGTAAATAATTTTTGGACATGACTGAAAAATAATTGAACCCAGACATATGATGCAAGATGCCAAAGCAAATCTATGAGTAAGAAAAGGGGTCATATCTCACCTTCCTTGTGATAGCCAGTAATGGGGTTTGTCTCCCATAAAATCACATTTTCTCATTGCCCATTACAGCCCAAAATTCTTCAGGTGCACAGCCACATCGTGGGTGCTGAAAATTTCTCACCTTCCCCCAATCACCTTGTGGGTAGATTAGATATCCCTAGGACAGGTTGCAAGCTGGTGAAGTAAATAATGGGTAAGAACCTTGCCCTACTTTCCATTTTTTTTTTTTTTTAGTTTTGGATGAGGGAAAAAGAGTTGCACAAGATGAGTAGGCAAAACTAGGCAGATCTTATTAAATTATCTTTAACCCACTGCTTTCCTGAACTTCTCTAATTTGTAAAGGAAACCACAATCCTTCTGATCATTAAGATTCAACACAATTGTATTATCCTTAATATTTTTCATCCAACTAAGTGCCAAACAAGTCTTATTTATTTGCACAATATCTCTTAAATCCATTCTATTCTTTTCAATGATATAGTGACTACTCTAGTTCAAAACATCACTATCTTTCACCTGCATTATTGTAGTGGCCTCCTAAATAAATGATCCTCCTGCATCCAGTCTCTTCCAACTACAATTTACTTTCCAGATAGTCAATCAATAAACATTTATTAAACAATCACTATGTGTCAGGTATTATACTGAGAATACAAATATAAGGATAAAGAAACTGGTAGACTGCCACCAAGTGCCTTACATTCTAAGGGAGAAGACAAGGAAGCTGATATAACCTAGAAAATATTGAAATATAACTGGTAGGGCCAGTTCCATTCATTAAATGGAGATTTGGGGAGGAGCTATCCAATCAGTGGGAAAGGCTGCTCAAGTAGAAGCTACTTGCAAAGTAGGAATTTCAAGGTTGGAAAGAGCTTCAAGATGATCTGAGAGATGGTAGAGCTAGTCTGAAGTATAGTCTGGAGAGGGATGAGACTCATTGTCAAACTGATTTTCCTAAAATGAAAGCTTAAACCACTCCCTACTTTCCACTCATTTAATTTCAATTGTTCCCTTTTACTACTACAATCTAGTATAAACTCTTCTGCTCATCATTTAAAGCACTTCACAATGAGTCCTTTTAACTTTCCTAGTTTTATATATTACTGTCTTCTAGCCAAAATAGTCATACATTAACACATTTACACAAAAAAATAGGAATGAATTTATATTAAAATGTTTTCTGATGAGTTGAAATTAAAAGAACAATTTGTATTTGTTCCTTTTTGTTTCTGTATCACAAATATCTATACAGAAACATAACTCTTTGTAGAGAGCTGGAACTCTGGAAAAGTATACTTGAAACAAGGTGTTAACTCAGTGGAATTGATGAGATAATGGTTCTGGAGTTCACATATATACTTAGTACTTAGTATGGTGATGCAATGGTTCTCTAGTTCACACATAATCAGTATGCTGTAATGATGTAATTACAATAAGGTATATAAGGCTGAGAAGGACTGAAAGACAGACATTCTATCTTTGCCATACTCCTGATGGCTCTCCTGCCTCCTGAACTAAAATCAAGACTGGGCCAGAATAAAGATTCTTGACTCTATTTCTGATCATTCTTGTGGTGTCTTCCTGAGGACCTCCAGAAAGCTAGCCCGAATATTACAACTGTTATTGAGAAATAGTGGTATTCATTTACTATGAATTTTTTATTTGGTTATTATATTGTGCATGTTTCAATAAAAGTCTTAAAAAAATTCACTTGAGTGGCTAGCTACATTGATTAAATTAAATTAACTGAATAATTAGTAACTACAAAACAAGTAGAATTGACAATTCTGTTCTATTCCCTATTTCTTTATCACCAGGACAAACATAAAGTTATTTTAATATTTTTAATGAGGCATATTCAATCAATAACATTGTTTTCAAGATTAGAGATGTTTTCTTATTCTCCAAAAAGAAATTGAAAAATATTTGTCATTTCATCTTCATCTCATCTTTTAAAATTCTGATTTTGTGCATATTTATTATATCTGTAATATAGTTCATTATATAATTTGTTGTTAGATAAATATGCACATATTGGGTATGTGTGCTCCAAAAAAAAAAAAAAATTGGATGACAGGAATACATAATCAAAACTTGAGAGATCACTAGTATAGATAATGAAGCAGTTAAGTAGATTTCAAATTTTTTGAATGATTGGACACACACAATATTGCTTAATATTTTCATTTCAATCTGGAAGGATATTTCTTGTGAAGTGTTCCAGAGACCTGTGCTTGGTTCTGTGCTATTTAACATTTTTATCAATGACTTGGAGAAAGGCATAGATGACAGGTTTATCAAATTTTCAGATGATGCATAGCTGAAAAGGATAGCTTAAGATCTTGATAATCTAGAATGTTGGGCCAAAATGAATAAAATGCAATTTCATAGAGATAAATGTAAAATCTTACCCTTGGGTTCAACAAATTGACTTTATAAGTATCAGATGAGAGAAATGTGGCTAGGCAACAGTCTGCATGAAAAAATATAAATTTTTATTTAGGGACTACAAACTCACAATGAATAAACAGTGTGTTATGGAAGCCAAAAAAAAAAAAGATTAACATACTCTTAGAGTACATTCCAAGGTACAGCTTTTAGGTATAAAAAGTTTACGATCTGTCTATTCTCTACTATGGTCAGATCATATATAAAATAATCATGTTCATTTCTACCAAAGAACTTTTAGGTGGGACACTGATGAGTGTCTAGAAGGCAAGTCAGATGATGTCTTTAAAAGACATAATTAGGAGCAAATTAGGGGATGCAATGAGGGAAATTAAGGCATCATGAAAAAGAAAAACTTTCCTGCACTCAAGAGTTATCCAGAAGGGAAGTTCATTATTTTGGAACATAAGGATTTCCTCTCCCTGGAGATCTTGAAACAAAGGCTGGATTTTATCAATTATATTGTATAGGGGATTTTATTCATATATGAGGGCCCCCTTCCAACTCCGAGATTATGTGATTCTTTGATCTTTTTGCACAAAATTAAATTGAATCAAGACTAGACTTCTCTTTCCTTAGCCCATCCCCCAGACTGTTAAAATGCCATAGAATACAGATTTATTCTATTCACTCCACTTAAAGAATTCTCAGAATTTGGATAAGGGAAAGAAAAATAATAGATCAGAAAGAAGGGTTCTCTAGTGGGATCAGGAACATGTCCAAGGCGGAAAAAAGGTCCTGAGTGGAGGGGAAAGATATCACGAGGCAAAACCTTTTGTTCGTAAACAAATAGAAAGGAAGAAAATCTGGCTTTCAGACTACTCTGAATAAGGGGAGGAGTTGACCAACTGCCAAAGTATTGTGAAACTCTGAAGGCAGCCGCAGAAAGTTGGTGAAACTTGCTGGAGAAAGGTTAGTTATTTTGCCTTTTCTATGCTTTACAATTCCTTATTGGTTATAGGAATCAGAGACAATATTTGGAGATTTGTTTGTGTGGTGGGAGTGTAAGTGGTGGTAGGAGCAGATCTAAGACTGCAGGAGAAAAGGGGTTGAAACTTCCTGTTGTATGTGATTTGTTTCTTTGCAGGGGGGTATTTGAGGATAGTAGGGTGCTTCAACCCTGCCTAGATCATGTTACAATTAGTAGCTAAACTGGTATTTTTTATTTTTTTGGAACAAACCTGTATTCTGTGGGTTATGAGTTTCTTCCATTCCTCATTAAAACTTTTTCCTTCTTTCAAATTCTATAAAGCAAGATAAAGGTTTCTTAAGAATCTCAATATTTACATGCCATCATGGTGAATCAGACTCTAATTCTCTCACTAAAATGACATCCAGCTGGAAAAATTGCTTATGATTGCCATAGAAAATCACAGCTAAATGTTTTGTCTTTGTTGCTTGATGGATGGGACATTTTCACTCTTGGGAAAAATGACAGGAAGTTCTGCCCACTGTTGTGACCCTGAAGAGAGAAGCTATCCTTTGTATTCCAAGGATCTGAAATGTACCCTAGCCTTGCTTAGTCTTTTTGATAAGAGATAAGAGGTAACAGGGTTGTGTAAATGAAAAAAAAAAAAAAATCTAAGAAGTTCCATGACCACTGCCTTCACACACTTAGGAGGCCCAGGATTGATTGCTGAAGGGGCAAGGTGCACTCACTAGTCTTATCTTTATTGTAGGGAGTAAGAAGTTAGGTTAGAGAACATAATGCAGAAGCCTAAACCTCAACTACAGTTGAGCTGTTAATTGATTTATTCTATAATCTCCAGATGATTAATTGGTGGGTAGGAATGGGGTTATATACTTGATTCTATTTCTTTAAAATAATCCTGTGGCAATTTTATATATAATGTTTCCTCCCCACACCTCTTTTTCACCTTTCTCCCCATTGTCTGGAAAAATGGTTGTAGTAGGTAAGGTTACTCATGTTTACCAGCATGTAGCAGGAATGTAATTTAATAGTCACCTGTTGACTTGATTTAAATCACTGATATTTAAATAATTATCTCCTCACACTGATACCTCACCTACTTCAAACCCAAAAGGCAGGTATGGAGCTCTTGGTTGTTTGGAAAGGGCTGGTGGTTAATGTTAACTTCTGTGATCTTCAAGATAAGAGGAGAGCTATCTTTCATCTCACTTTACAAATGGCAATTTGTACAAAATGAAAATACTCCACCAGAGTGGAGTATTAGATCTGTGATTTCATCTTTATTTCCTTTCCTTTACTTGCATAGAAATAGAGATTAGACCTTTGTTAAAGGACCTTTTTTTTTTTTTTTTTTTTTTTTTTTTTAAGAGGGGATAGAATTCTGCAGTCAATTTGAGTTTAAATCCTACTTTTCATGCTTACAACTTGTGTGTTTGGGACACTTACTTAGACTCAGTGGATCCCAATTAATTCATGGGGAAAATGAGAAAGTTGGGCTAGATTGCTTTTGAATCCTCTTTTAGATCAGCAGCTATAAATTCCTGGCTGTCACTCAGTAAATCTTAATCTGTTAGTCCCCGGAGAAACTCCAATATTTTAAATTACAGAACATTTCTTGATCTGGATTAATAGAAACCTTTGAGAGAGCTCCCTATATCCATAAGTTCACAAGACCAATTGAACCCTTTCCTCCCCTAAAAGGTACAAAGTGAGTATCTTCATCAGTCTCTCAAAATCAATACATTTGCTTCTTAAATTAATACTCTTCTTCTTTGTGCATATCCTCCAGGAATAAATGAGAGGTTATTTTCCTTCTAGCCAATCTGGATCTGAAATATTTTTTCCAGAGAAAACCATTCTTAGAAGATCATATAGTTAGATATTTTCCATGTGGTCCATATCATGTGGTCTACATAATAGACAGCATTCACATACTGGATAAAATATAAAGACCTCAGAGGCTCTAGAAGGACCAATAGTATTGTTAATTTATACTGAAAGCAATAATGAATGGCCTATGTACTCACGGCTTAAGTATCCATTTTTCTATTTAATAGCTTATATGACTATAGTCAACTCATTAAGCTCTCTGAGCCTTTTTTCTTTTTTTGTTTACTTTCATTTCACAATTGAGGAAACTGGAACCCAAAGGGTTAAAGAGACTTTAAAGTCATACATGTAGCAAGAGGTAAAACTAAGACAACTTATGGGGAAGAAAATCTTAATACTCTTTATACCACAATTTAGTGAATGCAAATCAAATCAACATTGAAATGTTGTAGTTACTTATGATGGTTTAGGATGTCTAGAGGTTATAATCTTGTACACTGACATGAATCTTAAACCATGAGAATGTAAAGTAGTAACATAAATTTTTATCCTTATACATTTGAGTAGTTTCAATAATGTGCTGGTATGAAAAAAATGCTTTGTGGGAAAATGCTGAATCATGGCCTTACTTTAGGCTTAAATACTTAAGTCTGTTCCTGTATTTCACAAAAGATTATATGTAATTACAGAAGTAAAAAAAAAAAAAATAGCTTCCCACCTCTAGAATTATCTTTAGATTTAAAGCAAGAGCTTACAAATCTCCGGCAATAGATACTATAAGGGAAATAGGAAAAGAGCAGGATCTATGAGAGATTCTTGAACACCGAAAGTTCTAGAAAGACAAGTATTCTGTCAAAAATATTTAGTTAGTATTCACTGTTTGCTGCTGCAGAGATGCTAATTATATACAAAATAAAGTCAATACTTATTCCAATCCAATTGTATGATCAAGACTAACCCCTTTACAAAAGACTGAATGAAAAAGCCTGCTTGCTTTTATCCTCTGAACACTTTCCTGTCCATCAAAAGCCTGCCTATTCTCAAGGATAATGACAGATTGTACCTTCCCTGTGAATCCTTCCCTCTCCATTTTGAAATGTCTTTCTCCAAATGCTGATATGCCATAAAACAGTATTAGACTTCCTTCAAGTGAAGTGATTTTCTCATCATGTATTAATATCCTTATGTTGTTATACATGTTAACCCCAATCTAAAAAAGAATAGGAAAGAAATTGAAGAATTGGTAATTGAAGGAAAAACATAAAATTAGTATAGGTTTATACAGTCATATATTCTCAGAATGACATGTTAATATATGTTAACATGTATTAACATCTTCAAAAAGACTGCATTTCTTGAGAGTAGTAGCCATTTTTTATGTCTTGTATCTCTGACAATGTCTACCACAGAGCTATGTACAGGTTAAAGGTTCAATAAAAGAAGTATTTGCTGTTGATGATCATTAACAATAATGAAAATAATTCATCAGTTGGAGAACATCAATCTTTGAATCTTGTATTTTTTTTTTTTTATTTTGGATATAGTAGAGATTGTAGCATTGAATTCAGGAGACTTGGTCATTTCGCATGATAGCAGAAACTGTGTTGAAAAGAGCCTTAAAAGTCATTTAATCTAACCCATATCTGGAAACAAATTCTCTATACAACATTGCTGGACAAGTGGTTATCCAGCCTTTACTTGATAACCTCCACTAAAGAACTGACTATCTCTTGGGGCAGGAGTCCTTCCTTCACTTTTTCTTTATATCATTTTGTATATCAGGGGAGGATACAAGCTGTCCTTTGACTATCTTTGCTTTTACCACATAACCATACAATCTATTTAGCTGCAACTGCCTTCTGTCTTCTGATTTCATTTACAATAAGAATATCAAGATTGATAAATTGATTTCCTCATTAATCCATTTGTTTATTATTGAACAAGAATCTTACATTTTTAACAGGAGCTGCTAAATTAAAGTTTATTGAATCTGTATGCTCTGGCCTATAATGTAGAATCAATGACTACTTCTATATTATAGATTATTTAAAACCGTGATTTTTACTACTCTCTACTCCATTTTCCTGTTACTCTAACTCTTAACACTAAACAGGCAGGTGGAGGTTAGGGTACAGAGGACTGATTGCTATGGCTAAAGAATTCATCACCACGTGGTCAGCCTAGAAGAAACAGTCTGGGAAGAGAAAGAAGTGATCCTGGGTCTGACAATTAAAGATACTATATTCTATGGATATCAGCTGATAAATCACATCCTTAGTGTTTAAAAAACAAACTTCTTTTTGAGCAAAAGACAATTTGTAGTCTTTGTTATTATTCCTCATTACTGAACATGTTTAAATAATATAAATATTAATATGACTTTTTGAAACTTCATTAGGTTGGTCCTTGGAAAGAAGATTGAATCTATTGCCAGGTATTCAAAGCCTTTCCAGCAAGGTGCAACCTACTAAAACTTAGGCTTTACTTCAACAACCCAAAGAATTCAGGGTCCTCTCTATCCATGATGAGCCACCATGTTTGTCCAAGTTTCATGAATATTAACTTGTCTTTTTTTTTTCTTGTCATTGAACATGTATTTATTAAGTATCTACTATGTGCCAAGCACTATTCTAGGTCTGAATATAGAAAAGAAACAATCTCTACTTTTCATATTTTATTGGAGAGTCAACAGGGACATAACTAAGTATGAGTGCATTGTGGCTTTGTTATTTACTTACTCAAAAGTCCTGCTAATTGCTTTCTTGAATGACTTGTTCTTACTATATTCCTGTCTCTTCTGGCATAAACTTTCACAAAAAAGAGGAAACATTTTGTTTCCGCCTTTCTTACTTTTACAACTTTTAGAGGTTTCTAACTGTGTAGGGGCAGGAACTTTGCCAGGGAGAAACATGGTGATATCTTTACAAATTTGACTTTGAAAATATACTTAGCTGAGCATGCATCCTTTTAATTAATGTTATGGTCTTGATTTCTGTGACCTGTGCTGACATTTCTTTTCCTCTCTTTTGTACCCATGGCTCCAAAAACAGTCTGGGAAGAGAAATAAGTGATCCTGGGTCTGACAATTAAAGCTACTGTATTCTATGGATATCAGCTGATAAATCACATCCTTAATGTTTAAAAAACAAACTTCTTTTTGAGCAAAAGACAATTTGTAGTCTTTGTTATTATTCCTCATTACTGAACATGTTTAAACAAAGTATTCATGACTCATTTTGAGATATGCATATTTCAGGTAAGGGATGGTCTAGTCTAGTGGAGTTCTTTGTCATTCTGAGAAAATATGACTGTATATCTGTACTAATTTTATATCTTTTCTTCAATTACCAATTCACCAATTTCTTTCTTAATTTTCTTTTTTAGATTGGGGTAAGCATATGATTTTATCAGTGCATAGATTCCCAGTAGGGAAACTCTTTCTATTGATGTAGATGAACAATTTGCTTGTGTTTCTAGTCTGAGAATTTCTTGGGTACCGAGAGGTTTAGAGATTTGGACACACAGTTAATATGTATCAGACCCAAGATTTCAACCCAGGTCTTAACTACTGCAAGGCCCTCTCTGTCACTATTGACCACTCAATTCCTTATAATCCTAGAAAATTCTTTTTTATCGTTTTTTTTTTTTTTTTTTTTTTTTTTTTTTTTTACAAATTCTACTTCTCTCAGTGAGGAAAAATCACTGGATTTTAAAATTAATGATAGTGCAATATCTTAATGAGTTTGTGAAACACATCAATAATGGGTATTCCTTCCATATCATTAATATGTCATTCTGTGTGATTTTATTCCACATTGTTCTATAGATCATCACCAAGGGATCTATCCAATGTGCCAAAATGTTGATACCAGACCTCTTTTCATTTTGTGATGCTATTTGCAGCACCCAATCTAACCTTCTATCATTTCTCAATCTTCCTGCATGACTGGTCTTCATATTTCATTTTATTATTATACAATTCTTTCATGATAATTCCTCTTTGTGCATAGGTCATAACTGGAAATGTGTGGAAAGTAACCTTCTCATGATCACTATGTATTTCTCCACTGCCCTTGGGGTTACTTATAATCTAAATGTGGACATTCTCATCTCTACCAATTCAGAACACTGGACTATTGCACAGGTTCCTATTACCTCAGGGCCAAAGTTAAACTTCTCTGTAATGCAAAACTCTTTGACAACCTAGTTTCTTCATACTTTTCAGCTGCCTTTCACATGATTTCCCTCACTTTCTATAATCTAGTTTTCCTGATTTATTTGTTCTTTACACATAATGCTTCATCTTCCTTCTGTCTGCTTTTGTATTTACTAAAATCACCAAATTCCTGGTATAGAGATTTTCTCTTCATCTTCACCAGATTTTCTGGTTTCTTCTAAAACTCATCTCAAGCACTACTTTTTGGGTAGGTATTTTAAGGAGCCCTTAGTGATTAACATCTTTTCTTTAAGGTGACTGGCTTTTGATTTGTATATATCACATATTCCATATAGATTTATATGTATGTATGCACACATATCTATATATGTGTGTGCATATGTATTTGTTGTCTCCTCTATTAGAATATGATCTTGAGAAAAGGAATTTTAATCCATACCCTTTGATCCAGCAGTGTTTCTACTAGGCCTATATCCCAAAGAAATCTTAAAGGAAGGAAAGGAATCCACATGTGCAAAAATGTTTGTGGCAGCCCTTTTTGTAGTAGCAAGAAACTGGGAATTAAATAGATGCCCATCAGTTGGAGAATAGCTGAAAAAGTTATGGAATATGAATGCTGTGGAATATTATTGTTCTATAAGAAACCACCAGCAGGATGATTTCAGAGAGGTCTGGAGAGACTCACATGAACTGATGCTGAGTGAAATGAGCAGAACCAGGAGATCATTATACATGGCAATAACAAAACTATACGCTGATCAATTCTGATAGATGTGACTCTTTCCAACAATGAGATGACTGAGCCCAGTTCCAATGATCTTGTGAAGAAGAGAGCCATCTGCACCCAGAGAGAGGACTGTGGGAACTGAGTATGGATAACAACATAGTATTTCCACTTTTTTGGTTGTTGTTTGCTTATGTTTTGTTTTCTTTCCCATTTTTTCCTGTTTGATCTGGTTTTTCTTGTGCAACAAGATACTTGTATAAATATGTTTGCATATATTGGATTTAACATATATTTTAACATGAATAACATATTGGATTACTTGCCATCTAGGGGAAGGTGTGGGGAGAAAGAGGGGAAAATTTGAAGCCCAAAGTTTTACAAGTGTCAGTATTGAAAACTTATCCATGCATATGTTTTGAAAATAACAAGCTTTAATTAAAAAAGAAAAATATAAGAAATTGTAATCCTTCATAAATCTGTTCCCTCAGCTTTTCCACTCTTCTGACACCTTATCCTCCACATATTCTACAATTGGTCTCCTTAATTCTTCCTCAAGACACAGCAATCCCAACTGTAAATAATTTTGCTATCTTCCATGCTTTAATGCTTTCCCTTCTTTTTGCTACCTATCTTCCCTAACTTTTTTCAAGTTCTAGATAAAATCTTCCTTTTTTTCTCTTTTGTTTTTAATTAAAGTTTTTTAATTCTCACAGTCCTTTTTCTGGGTATAGACGGCTCTCTTCGTCACAAGATCATTGGAACTGCCCTGAATTGTAATGTTCTTCTCTAAAATGTAATCTTCTCTTGTTGGGGCTTCCTTGGGGTCTCTGGAGGCAGCCTTAGTTTCAGTTCAATAATCACCCCAAATGCAGCCAGGTATTAAAGTCCAAATCCTTTATTGTCTCTTCCCAAGTCTTATCTCCTTTCCTGTGGCCTTAGAGGCCTTCTGTAGTCTTGGTTCCAAGAGCTCTAGCTCTGGCTTCTGAATCTCCCTAACTCAATCCTGGTTGAGGTTCCTAGTTTATGTATGCTCTCTTAAAGGTGTGAATCTTGTAAAAGTGTAATAAGTACTAAGTACATGTACTGAACTAGAGAACTGTTAAGTACCATGCTAAATTAAATAACTATTGTCTCTTTCAATTCCACTGACTTAGCACTTTGTTTCAAGTTCTGGCCCATAATACTGAATCATCTCATTGTTGAAAAGATCACAACCATCAGAATTGGTCATCATATAATCTTCTTATACAATGGTCCCCTGGTTCTACTCATTTCACTTAGCATCAATTCATGTAAGTCTCTCCAGGCCTCTCTGAAATCATCCTGCTTATTGTTTCTTATAGAACAATAATAGTCCATAACATTCACATACCATACTGCATTCAGCCATTATCTAACTGATGGGCATCCACTTAATTCCCAGTTTCTTGCCACTACAAAAAGGGCTGCCACAAACATTCTTGCACATATAGGCCCCTTTCCCTTCTTTAAGATCTCTTTGGGATATAAGTCCAGTAAAAACACTGTTGGATCAAAAGGTATACACAATATACACAGGTTGATACCTCTTTAGGCATAGTTCCAAATTGCTCTCTACAATGGCTTGATCAGTACACAATATAATAGTGTCCCAGTTTTCCTACATCCTCTCCAACATTCATCATTATCTTTTGCTGTCATCTTAGCCAATCTGAGAGTTATGTAGTGGTAGCTCAGAGTTGCTAAATTTGCATTTCTCTGATCAATAGTGATTTAGAGCCCTTTTTCATATGACTTGAAATGGTTTCAATTTCTTCATCTGAGAATTAGCTGTTCATAGCCTTTGACCATTTATAAATTGGAGAATGGCTTGAATTCTTATAAATTTGAGTCAATTTCCTATATATTTTAGAAATGAAGCCTTTATCAGAACCTGTGAATATAAAAAATGTTTTCCCAGTTTATTGCTTCCATTTTAATCTTGTCTGCATTAGTTTTGTTTGTACAAAAACTTTTTAACTTAATATAATCAAAATTATCTATTTTGTGTTCATTAATGAACTCCAGTTCTTTTTTGGCCACAAAATCCTTCCTTCTCCAGAGATCTGAGAGGTAAATTATTCTTTGTTCTTTTAATTTGCTTATAATATCACTCTTTATGTCTAAATCATGAACCCATTTTGACTTTATTTTGGCATATGGTGTTAGATGTGGGGTCAGTGCTTAATTTCTGCCATATTAGTTTCCAATTTTCCCAGAAGTTTTTTTTTTTTTTTCAAATAGTGAATTCTTTTCTCAAAAGCTGGGGTATTTGGCTTGTCAAGCACTAAATTGCTATAGTTATTGAATATTTTGTCCTGTGAACCTAACCTATTCAACTGATCCACTACTTTATTTCTTAGCCAGTAGCTAAGTCATAAATGACTGATGCTTTATAATATAGTTTTCATCTGACACAATGAGGCCACTTTCATTTGCATTTTTTTTCACTTAATTCCCTTGAAATTCTTAACATTTTGTTCTTTCAGATGAACTTTGCTATTATTTTTTCTAGATCTGTAAAATAATTTCTTGGGAGTTTGATTGGTATGGCACTGAATAAGTAGATTAATTTGAGTATTGTCATTTTTATTATATTCACCTAGCCTATCCATGAGCATTTGATATTTTTCCAATTGATTAGATCTGACTTTATTTGTGTGGAAAGTGTTTTGTAGTTGTGTTCATATAGTTCATGACTTTGCCTTGGCAGGTAGATTTCCAAATATTTTATCTTATCAACAGTTATTTTAAATAGAATTTCTTTTTATATCTCTTGCTACTTGACTGTGTTGACAATAGATAAAAATGCTGATGATTTATGTGGATTTATTTTATATCCTGCAATTTTGGTAAAGGTGTGAATTGTTTCCAATAGTTTTTTAGTTGATTCTCTAGGGTTCTTTAAATATGCGATTATATCATATGCAAAGAGTGATAATTTGGCTTCCTCATTATCTACTCTAATTCCTTTACTCTCTTTTTCTTCTCTTATTGCCAAAGCCAACATTTCTAATATGATATTGAATATTAATGGTGATAGTGAGCAACCTTGTTTCACCCCTTATCTTATTGGGAATGGTTCTAGTTTGTCCTCATTACATATTATGCTTGTCAATGATTTTAAATAGATGTTACTGATCATTTTAAGGAACAGTCCATTTATTCTTATACTCTCTAGTGTTTTTAATATGAATGGTTGTTGGGATATATCATATACTTTTTTTACATCTTTTGATATAACCATATTATTTTAATTAGCTTGGTTATTGATATAGTCAGTTATGCTAATCATTTTTGTAATATTGAACCAGCCCTGCATTCCTAGTATAAATCCTACTTGTTCATGGTATATAAAATCTTCCTTTCTATAGGAAGTCTTTTCCAGTTAATTCTATTGCCTTTCTTCTGAGGATGATTCCAGGTTATCCTATATGTAGCTTCATGTATATATTTGGAATATTGTGCCCTTCACTGGAAGATAGTTAATTATTTGAAAGCAGGAATTGGTTTTTGCATTTCTTTGTATTCCCAGTGCTTGTATGGTGCCTGAGATATAATAGACAGCTTATAAAGATCTATTGATTGACAAAACCTTCACAAAACTTATGCATAGGTTATTCAAAGCAATTTCCCACTTTGGCAATTTCAAGATCCTCTATCCTGTACACCCTATCTGGAGATGGGTAATATGCTTCATCATGAATCCTCCAGGGGGAAAAAAAAAAACTCTTTCAAAGTTGTTTGCACAGTATTTTTATTAGTGTATAAATTTTTCTTTTACATGTTCATTCAAGTGAATAGATGCTAATCATTCAAGTTCATCCAAGTCTTCCCAGGTTTCACAGAAACTAATATTTTTTATATAGCAAATAGCATTTCATTACTTTTATGTACCATAAATTTTTCAGTCACATCCCAATTAAGGGGTATTCTTTAGTTTCTAGTTCTTTGCTTTTACAAAAAAGAGTTGATAGAAATGTTGTACATCTGCATCTTTTTCTTCTATTTTTGATCTTTTGGTCACATAGATAGACAAAGAGCTATTCAAGTTTATTATTTAACTTGATGGACTTAGAGATTCTCCTGGCAACAAGATTTACATATATTTTTGTCATTTGCATTAAAAATGAAGTGACAAATATTAGTCTTTGACGTGTTTTGGTGAATCAAGTAAATAATCTATGACATATAAACCCATCTTAAAAGGTAAGATTTTTTAGTATTTGCCATTGAGTCCTCAGCCTTGCTTACATTAGGTAATTAAAAAATGTTTCTTAGATTTTGCTTCACATTTTACTTTTAGAATGGCTCCACAGATTTTATATCATCATATGATCTTGGAGTTGAAAAATAGTTCGGATGTCCCTTCATTTCACTCTTCACAAGAAGAATCCTCTTTACAATATCCCCAATAGATAGTCATCCAGACTGCTGGGGGGGAGCTCCCTATCTCTCAAAGCATTGTTGAAGAAGTTTAATTGGTAGCAATTTTTACCATTTTTTCTTGCTTACAGTTTTCTCACTATAGTACATACAAAAATGATTTAACAGCATAGAACCAATATTTTGAAATTTAAAAAATTACATTCTTTTTTCTTTTTGAAGCCAAGACATATGGACCAAATAATCCAGGATGGGGTTATTGTTATTTTGTTTTTCTTTTAAGCTACATTATTTCTGCTGCTCCTCAAGAGATTCAATGTCTAACGAATGCTATTTTGGTTATTGTCATTTTTAAAATAACTAAGTTCTTTTTTTTTTAGGACTTCAGTAAAGCTCAAGTAACAAAATGGCTGAATTTCCCCAGCTGAGTGACAACCAGACTTTCTTGGCTTTTATCTCCTATTCAACCATTGTCATTTCAAAAATGATGCTAATGAGTATTATAACATCATTCTTCAGAATAACAAGAAAGGTAAGAAATAAGAAAAGTAACGTGGCAGAACCAACTGAAATGCACATTAAAATATGAAGATATCAAAAGTGATTTCTTTCCCTTTTTTTACTTTCAAATGCTGAGTTTCTTGAAATAATGATCTTCAGTTACTTTTCTTAGCCCAGTAGTGCTTTGTTTAATGTCACAAATGGAATATATTCCCACCCTAATTATGAGGCAGTCATTTTTGTACAGCTGGATCTGATATAGTTATAGTACTAGTTCTCTGTTCCCAAAACTTGTAAATTTTATTAGAAATGCTTCCTCCACCCACCCCCTCAACCACCTCCGTTGTAACTTTCACCTTTTGTCATGCTGCACAGAACTCTCAGCTCTGAGAATATCCAATTTAACAAGCAAGAATCCTATGATTCAAGAGCCGAGTTTAGCAAATTAGGGATTAGGAGGGGGAAAAAGTTAGTCATTTTCAGTCAGCTATTGGTGTCATTGGCATGAAAATGAATTTGAAGGCTAGGCTAGAGATCATCTAATCTACCCTCTCATTGTACATATGGGGAGAGTGAGACCCATCAAGGTTATGAGTAATTGCTCCAAATCACATAGGCAGTATACTGACTGCTTTGTTCTCCTGGTTCCTCTATTTTTGATGCTTGACCCTATTTGCTGCAAGTGACTCACTAAAGCTTCATTAGAGTACTAAATGTCAGCATTAGGATTTGACTCCAGATCTTCTGACCCATATTACAGTGAAGACACTGCTGAAATTTGAATCAGAGGATCACAGTATGAATCCTAAATCCTTGACTTAGTAAGTGGGTGATGATTGGCTGACCTCTGAAGTGCCTTTTGGCTATGACACCAAATACAGTGCTTTTTTTTCTTTATACTGTTCAGATCATTCTATAACAAGCAAATTGTTTGACTTCTAGTTCAGCCTTCTTTTTAATGGAAGTAAAATTATTATATAGCATAAACAATATACACAAATGCCATTTCCTGTTATAAAAAAGGATCCTTTATTGAGGATGTCTTTTGGAAAATGATGAAATAGGAAAAGTTTGTTTGAGGGACTATCTTCTTTATCATTCTATTTCCTCTCTCCTAGGCCCTCTACACTCATGGTACAATTGCCTTTTATCCCATAATCCTAGGGCTTTACTCTGAGTTGTTATATTCCCCAACTTGGATTCTATATATAGTAGTATAGGTGTATATGCACATATCATATATCCACACACATATATATGTGTATCATGTGTGTTTATATATATGTGTGTGTGTGTATGTACATATATATAATTACATTATATATATATATGTGTGTGTATGTACATATATATATAATTACATAATATATATATGTGTGTGTGTGTATGTACATATATATATATAATATATATGTGTGTGTGTGTGTGTATGTACCTATGTGAGAATAGTATAGAAAGAGTTAAATTGAAGTAGCTAGGAAGGAGTGAAAAAAGGGCAATGTTTGAATGAAGAGAAGAAAGATTGAATGAGAGAATGAGAAAAAGAGAAACTAAGAGATGAAAGAAAATAGTCAGACAATAGAAATCAATTGACTATTTTAACTACTGACTTCCCAGGTATGCTGCAATAAAAAAAAGAGCTAGCAAGGAGAAGAAAATTGTTCAGGAAAATTGGTCATTCAGTCAATAGACCTCTATTAAGGACCTATTATGTGCCAGACACTATGCAAGGCATTGAACAAACAAAGCTAGAAATATAGTCTTTACCCTCAAGAAAATGTGTTATTATACATTATGTTGTGTGTGTGCATGGACTAAATCCATGCTTTTATAAATAAGGGGAGCTTCCAGAAAGAGGATATGTCTGTCTGTATGTATGTCTCTCTTTCTCTGTGTGTGTGTGTGTGTGTGTGTGTGTGTATGTGTGTGTGTGTATACATAACATAGGAATAAGCGTTGATATAGATACACACACATCATCCTTCCTTGGAAATCTAGCAGGTGCTTCATCCTCCAAGAGCTATGCTCCCTCTTTTTCAGTAAGAGCCTCAGAGCTGTAACTGTGTTCCAACTTATTCATGGGAAAGGGGGAGGAGAGGAATGGAATAAGAAAAATTTGAAACACAAGGTTTTACAAAGTAAATGTTGAAAACTATCTTTGCATGTATTTGGAAAAATAAAAGCTATTAAAATAAAAACTTTTCAATATCTATTGAGATAAAAAATAAAAAGAAGAAAAATAGCAGCTGAATAAGTTGGAGCTCACTCACAACTCTGAGGCTTTCACTGAAGAAGAGGGAGCAGACCTTTTGGAGAAAGAAGCACCTGCTGTTTTCTAAGGAAGGATGGTCAACCATAGTTGTTTTTAGATGAGTTCAATATGAGTCATTAGGCCAACAAAGAAGTTAAGAAAACTAACATGGTCTTAGGTTTATAGGAATACAGACCTAGGATTCAGCATAGAAGGGATTTCAGAAGCCATCTCAAACAAACAAATAGAAGTAAATATTAAATGCCTACTATGTGACTGGCATTGTACTAAGCATTAGGGATACAAAAGGGGCAAAAGACATTCTCTATCCTCAAGACATTTACAATGGAAGATAACATGGAAACAAATATATAAAATTTTGCCAAGTGATATGATTAGTATACATAGGGAATAATTTACTATAATTGAGTCAAAACATTTTATAAATGCAGAAATTGGTCTTCTAATCTAATTGACTAATTCCAAACTGACTCCAATCTAATTTTCTAGCCTTATTTCCCATTATTCCCTATTCTAAATTCTACATCTCAACAGTGTTCTAACTGTTCTTAAAATTGGCAAGTCATCTCATTCTCTTTCATTCTCTTTATTCAGTTTATAATTCATCTTCTTCATAAAACCTTCTTTCATCCCATTAGTTCTTCATAGCCTTTCTTTCTCATTAAATTTTCCTCCTGTCCTTTGATGTCTCCATCTTCACTACCCTCCCACACACATTCTTTTCCTTATTAGTGTATATATTGTATCCCTTAACAGAATGTAAATTCCTTGAGGATTGGGACTTTTTGTCTACCTTTCTCCAACTCCATGAGATTCCCAGTGCCTAGCACACTGCCTTTCACATAGAAAATAATTAATAAATTTGTATTGAAAATTTTGTTTGCTCTCCAATTTCAAAAAATAGGGGAAATTATTCATGCAGCAACTCTATACATCCAGTACATATATAATTGCTCTGTGATGCAGTGATTAGAGCCCTGGACTTAGAGTCAGGAAGCACTGAGTTCAAATTCAGCCTCAGGTACTTACTAGCTGTGTGATCTTGGCCAAATGACTTAACCCTTTTTGCCTTAGTTTCTTCATCTGTAAAATGAACTGGAGAAGGAAATGGCAAATTATCTTTGCCAAGAAACCCTCAAAGAGGGTCATGAAGAGTTGAACATGATTAAGATGACTGAATGACAATAAAATATCATTTGAGATACATAGGAATGTGGCTGAATTTTTACTGAATTGCTCAATCTTAAGCTTTGTCTAATGCATGTAATAAATTATTCTAAGTAAGCTGTGAATTCTCTAAAACTGACTCTCTCCTTAATTTATTGCATTCTTTTAGATATTTTTATTTACTTATGTTTGTTCTTTAAATTATTTATTATAGTTATATTTGTGGCACCAACCTTTTTCATCTCATGAGATAGGTGGTTTATTTTGCATAGTGAATAAAACTCACATTTTCATTAAATATTTCTCCATGTTTGTCATTGTATGTGTTTATGTATGTGTTTGGAATAGGCTTATGCCAATCCAGAAGATGCCCTAGCCTCAGGTAAAGGGGAGAATGCTAAGAAGTTTCTTCGGACAGATGATAGAGTTGAACGTGTACGCAGGTAAGTTAATATTTCTTAAAAACTGTTATTGTTGTAAAAAGGCTGAAATAGTAATGTGAATCTCAACAAGACTTTATATCCTAGAATCTCTATATTACCTCCTCTAAGGTTATAAATTCAAAGTAGGAATCATAGTGTTAGAAACCTGAAAATCTCCATATTTTGATACATTTGATGAAACTGTTATTCCATTGCTATGTACACTCTATTGAGTTGACCTCCTCCCCTCAAACACATTAATGCTGTTTTATTTTATGCCATTCTTGTCTTTGACTTTATATAGGGCTTTTATGGGGAAACACACCCAAAACATTTGAGGTCTTGGTTCTCCTAATACTATATAGTAATCACCTACACAGATGTTTTATCAACTACTATTACTTACTATTGCTAAATAATCATCTTATCTTATCCAGTAATTGTTACTGTTCATTGTTTCATTCATGTCAATCTTTGTGATCCCACTTGGGATTTTTTTTTTTGGCAAAGATATTGTAGTGATTTGCCATTTTTTCTCCAGCTCATTTTATAAATGAAGAACTAAGACTAACAGAATTGTGACATATCACACAGGTAGTAAGTGTCCAATGAGTCTGAATTTGAGTCTTTCTGACTCCACATCCAACATTCTACTACGCCATATAGTTATAATCCACAATGTAGATACAATATAAATGTAGATGTAGATATAGAGCTTGAAGGGACTTCAGAGGTCATATGGTAAAATTTTCTAATTTTATGGATGAGGAAAGTGAGATCCTGGGAAGTTAATAGATTTCCCCACGGCTTACAAGTGGCAAATATCTCTCTGATAACATTATACCATTTCTCTTATAGAATTCTTGGCTGGTAATGTTATAGACTTCTCATGTTCATTCTGTATTTTTCCATAATCTTCATATTATATTAGTTATCTTTAGTATATATTTCAGCAAAATTTATAGAAGTGCTTTCTTGAGGGTTAGAAGGCACTAGTTTTCATAAGAAAAATATGATAAGCAATGAGAAGAAAAATAGATTCAGAAAAACCCAGTCAATTTCTTTAAATTGCATCTTTTTTCATTTTTGGAGGTAAAAAAAAAAAGCTAAAAAATGTGAAGAAATGGAGAAGAGAGTTGTTATTCCCAATTTATAAACTGCAACCAACAGTTGTCTATATATTTGAAGGGCTGGCTTTATCAGAGATATTTGCTATAAAGAGTATTTTTCAGCTTTCTGTTTCACTTTTAATCTTGGTTGCATTGGTTTTATTTGCACAAAAACTTTTTATTTCAATATAATCAAAATTATCTATTTTACATTTTATAATGTAATTTGGTCATGAATTCTTCCCTTCCCCATGAATCTGACAGGTTGACTATTCCTTGCTTTTCAAATTTGCTTGTAGTATCACCTTTTATATATAAGTCATGAACCCATTTTGATCCTATTTTGGTATATGTTGTAAGATGTTGGTCCTATTGTTTTCCAGTTTTCCTAAGAGCTTTCAAATAGTGTGATCTTATCCCAAAGGCTGAGGTCTTCAGATTTATAAAGCACTTTGTTACTATGGTCATTAATTACTATGTCTTGCATACTTACACTATTCCATTGATCCACCACTCTATTTCTTTCTCCTCTTGTACTACATAATTTTGATGATTACTGTTGAAACCTGGTACTGCTGGCCCCTTTTCCTTTGTTTCCAATCTCTTGCATTTAATCAGTGTGTGTATCTCTGCTTCAAGTGTGTTATTTATAAACATTTTGTAACATTCTTGTTTTTGATCTACTCTGCTGTTATCTGCTTCCTTTTTATGGGAAAGTTCATAATTCATAGTTACTGTATATTTCCATCCATCCTAATTTTCCTTCTGCTTCTTCTCTCTCTTTTTTCACTCCTTCCCTCCTCACCACTATTTTGTTTTTGTTTATCACTTCCCCTGATCTTCCCTATTTTCTGTCAGTACCTACCCTCCCATCCCCTCCTTTATTTAATGTTCTCTCCTCCTATTTTCCTTGTCAGATGAAATAGATTACTTTTTTTTAACATGGTATATTATGTGTACATTCAACTTGAGTATATTGTTCCTTCTTTGAATTAATACTGATGCTAATAAGATTCAAATGATACCCATCATCCACCATTCCATCTTCTTCTCCACTGTAATAAATCATTTGTTCCTCTTTGTGTGAAATAATTTACTCCCATTCCACCTTTCCCTTTTTTCCACACCCAGTATCCTCCTCTTTTTCATATCTTAATCACTTTTATGTTATTCCCTCAAATTCAGCTTATACTTGTACTCTCTATCTAGATATATTTTTTCTAGCTCTACTATTAATTGTACAATTTTAAAGAATTATTAGTATTATCTTCCTGTGTAGGGATGAGAACAGATTAGCTCTGTTGAATCCCTTATGTTTTCTCTTTTTACCTGTTTATGCTTCTTTTGGATCATATTGGAGACCAAATTTTTTTTAAATTTTGGTCTTCTTAATAAAGCTTGAAATTCATTGAATGATTGTTTTTTTTCTACCTTGACACATTATGCTTAATTTAGCTGGGTGATTTTAATTCCTTTGTCGTCTGGAATAACATGTTCCATGACCTCCAGTCTTTTAATGTTACAGTTGCTAAATCTTAAGTAATCCTGATTGTGACTTCCTCATATTTAAATTGTTTCTTTCTGGCCACTTTCTTGCTTTTTGCCTTGACCTGATAGTTCTAAAATTTGGCAATGTTCCTTGGAGTTTTGATTTTCAAATCATTTTCCTGAGGTGATTTTTACATTTTTCATTGTCTATTTTGCCTTTTATTTCTAGGATATCAGTGCAGTTTTCCTTTGTAATTCCTTGAAAGATCCCAGGTTCCCCTTTTATATGGATTTCAGATAGTCCACTTATTCTGACATTGTCTCTCATGGATTTATTTTCCAAGTCAGTATTTTTCCCCATTAAGTATTTTACACTTTCTTCTACTTTTTCATTCTTTTGAATTTGTGTGATTGAATAGAATCAATAGCTTCCATTTATTCTTTTCTACCTTTTAAATAATTATTTTCCTCAATTAGATATTGTTCCTTTTTATTTAGTCAATTGTATTTTTAAGTAGTTATTTTCTTCAATGGATTTTTGTATCTTCTTTTCCATTTGGCCAATTCTACTTTTCAAGAAGTTGTTTTCTTTTTCCAAGTTATAGACTCTTTTCATAATTCTCTTGTATCACTCTCATCTGTTTTCCCAATTTTTATTCTACTTCTTTTCTATAATTTTTGAGATCCTTTTTGATTCCTATCTTGAACTGCATTCCCCTTTTATCAAAGTGAGATAGACTTTTCCTGACAATCTTCCAAATTTCTTTGGCTCAAAGAATGTTTCATCCTGTCTTTTTGCTGGTTCTGCTATTCTAGGATGTGTTATGGTATATTATTTTATGGTTGTTTGGAAGTATGTACTTATGAAAGAGTTAAAAACAATTTACTTCTTGGTTCCTGGAAGTGTCTTACTTCCAATTATTTAAGGAATATCAAAATCTATTTTTCCTCCTCTTTCTCCTGTTCCATGTTTTATTTCTTCTAATGTATACCCATTTATAAAAGTGGCTAAGATATCTTCAGAATTTAAAGCTGTTGTTTTATTTAAATATTTGAACTATTAAGATGTTTCATATGCATCAATATAAAAACACATTTAGTTTTGTAGGGAATAATTAAAATAAAAAATAGCATATACATTTTTCAAAAGATTAACTTGTGAGCCCCCATCTATATGATTCCCTTTATTAGTCAGAAATAGGCCAAATTTGAGATTAAAATATTTAATAAAATATCATAAAAATAGTAAATACACAATTTCCCCACATCTAAACCCTGTGTATATGTTATATCTCGTCAGTTTCCTTCTAAATTGTGGCACTCAGAAATGTAGATAGTACTACATGTAGTATACTTAGGCAGAACTACTGTCTCCCTTTCAAAATCATATTTCCATTAATTTTGCTTAGGACTATATTAATTATTCTGGTTGCCATATCCTATTGCTGACTCGTTATAATTCACTAAAGCCCCTAAGTCATAGAATCTCAGATTTTAATAAGCCCTAATCCTCTAGTATAACCCATTATACCTGAACAAGAATCCATTTTATTACATAGCTGACAAGATGTTATGTATTTTTGCCTGCAGACCTCTAGAGAAGGTGAACCATTTCAACCAATAAATCCATGATGATGTGGATTTGTACCTCTTAGTCATGTATCCCTATATTATGACCTATCTTTTCTTTCTTAATCAATAACAGGTATTTCTACTCTTGCCTGGTATCTATACATCTCTTTTTTATCCTTTCATGGACCTTAAAAATGTGCTTTATATTCAGAAGGTCCAATCCTATCTTTTTTCTTTTACTATTTTAAATTTTTATGCATTTTAGATGCAAAATATTTTTTAAAATTCAATTGAACATCTGTAGGACCAAAATATATCTGCCCCTCTTTTTAATCATCTTTTCTCCTCTAAAGATTAATTTATGCACAAAATAAGGAGAAAGTTATTCTCCTAAAGATTTGTGTAGCTGCCTAATGAATCTACAACTTTCTTTCTCTCCAAACTGAAGTAATTGACACTGATGATATTATAATAATTACATTAGAAATATTATAAATATTTTCGCCATTGTCCTTCTCCTCCCATGGGAATGTAAAGTCAAATATGTGTTAGAGACAAGATTCCAGTTGATATTCAACACGCACACAGTTGAAGCAGTTGGCTTCCATATTAGTCAATTAGGTAACAAGTAAAGAGCCTTCTGATAGTATGCATAATGACCTCTGATAGTGAGAAATTTGTATGGTAGAAATAAAGAGGATCTGGGTCTAACACTAGATTTAGACAAGAAACTTTTGTACCATGTGGACACAGCTAGTGATGAGTATCTCGAAACAGATGTTAATAATGATATACTTATGTGGGCCACTAGGTGATCTCCAAAGCTTGAAATGTTCTCCCTCTTCATTCTTTAAATAAACATCCATCTACTATTCATTCACTCAAGGAGTATTTATTGAGTGCCAGCAATAGCACTTGACATATAAACTAACTGCATTTACTACAGCAAGAAGAAAAGTAACCCATTAGCAGTATGAAATTCTTAAAGGGCTGTTCCCAGCCTCCCTTTTAACATTTGAATACCACCTATTTGTTCCATGTTTACCATTTTGGCCTCAGGGAACCAGAAAGCTCATGAAAGGGTTAGTGACAAGATATTGTGTTTTGTCTTTTACAAATTTGTCAGAGAAATAGATATATCCTCTCCAATCCTTCTTCCACCATTTTTCTTTTCAAATTGTGTCTTTTGATTTCTGAAATGTAGAAATTCTAAGGAAGACAGATTAACACAAAGTAACTAAAAGCTGATTTAAAGGGGTTATGTATATATATTCATAACTTCTCCTCCACAGTCTCCCCAACACACATATACATGCAAACATGAAATAGCTGGAAATTAGAACAGACAAGGCATTTGAACTTATATTATTACAAAGTCCTGATTAGCTCATTCTTTTCGGAAAACTATTTTGGAAAGCATTTGTATAGTACTCTATTTCAAATTTAATTCTACCAAATTATAGAATCCATTTATTCATTCAACAGATTTTATTAGATACCAACAAAGTCCAAATGATTGTGTTAGTACTGAGGGGACTATAATAAGACACATAAAGCAAAATCCCTACTATCTTGGATTTAAACCCTAGTTAGAGGGAAAAACACATAGGAGACAGTTAAATAATAATGTAAAACTTTACATAGTGAAGTATCAGGGGGAGTATTGAGATGTAGGAGCAATCAGAGAAATGGTTTTGGTGGAGTTCAAGCTCAATGTAGGTCAAAAAATGTCACATATCACTTATAAAACTTAACATGATTTGAAGGTGAATTAAGAAAAATAGAGTATTCAAAGTGAAGGAGATAAAAGTCCCATTCTTTCCTGCCCTAGTTTAAACACATTGTCTTGAGTTTATGGTGTGTACAACATTTCAGGAAGAACATTAACAGAATTGGTGTGAGACAAGGGTAACCTAGTCTGAAAGAATAATCAGAAAGGCTAATCAGAATGAGGAGTCTAGAAACAATACCATACAAAGGACAACCTAATCTGAAAGAATAATCAGAAAGGATAACCAGAATGAGGAGTCTAGAAACAATACCATACAATCTAAAGTTGAAATGAGTTGGAACATTTAATCTACATAAGAAAAGATGAAGGTAGATATAATAACAATGCAAATAACTGAAGAGTTGTTTGATAGAAGATTTAATAAATTTATTTTCCTGAGACTCAGAGAACAGGACAGACAAGACAAGAGTGAAGTTTTCAGATTAAAAAAAAAAAGATTTTAATAAATAATGTGTTCTTTGATTTTATGTGTTCTTAAAAAGAACTCTAAATGATCACCTGTCAAGGATATTGAAGAGCATATTTATACTTCAGGTTGGAGTTGTGCTCACTGACCTTTTATTTGTTTCTAACTTTGAGTCTACGGTTTTCTGATTTAATTCAAAATCAGTAGTAAATATTTCTGCTTAAGATAGTGGTATGATAGGTTCTAGAGAAGTCATATAAATTCCAGCAAAGACCTAGGCATCAAAGATAAGGTAACCAGATAATAGAAATCCAAAACATAATATCAGGAAACAAAAGACATGGTCAGGTCAGAGATTCCAGTACAATCAAGGTAAGCAATTATTCAGTTTGCAGGCTTCCAAAACACTATCTTTCAGAAGCCTAGATGGAGGATGGGGGATAGTGAGATTGGGGATGTGGGTGGGTAAGGAAATCCAAAATATTTGGACAAGGAGTTTTTGTAGAAAGGGCAGCACTCCAACATGAAATATTTCAGGAGGTCCTAATGACAACACTGAACTTGGCCAATTCATAGGTCTTGAAACCCAATGGTCTGAGCATAGACTACAAGAGTTAGAAACCAGCAATAGGAACCTAGGGAACTGAAATCTGAATAAAACAGGGACTGATTTCTTTACTTTCCCCTCTTCCAAAGGAATGGAAAATGGCAATCTGGCTCTCAGTCCCCAATCAGTAAATAAAGCTGAAAATATGAATAAATAAAAGATACTAAATATCATCAAGAAATAGTATGGTTCAAGAGATGTCAGAAATAAACTAAAGAACATGGAATCATAGATCTAGAGTTGGAAAGGATCTCAGTCCAACCATATAATTTTACACATGGAAACTGTGGCTTGCATAAATTTCTACAAGGAAAAAGTATCACTGACTGTGTTTGAATTCAATGTGTGGATGTTTTAAGTAGTCAGATTTAAAACTTATGTTTAGAAAAACTTTTTTAACGAGTAGAAATAGGCTGTCCAATGATGTAGTAAGCTTCAATTCACCAGATGTTTCATTTGGAGGTTGAAGGCTCAAACATTGTAGAGCAGTGATATCAAACTCAAATAGAAACAGATTCCTAAAGGCTGCATATTTACTTGGAAAACCAGAAATTAACATTATCTATATTGTATTTTATTTTGTTCAATGTTTTCCAATTACATTGTAATCTGGTTCAAGACACAGTTTGGTACCTCTGTTGAAGAGAGGGCTCCTATTTAAGAATGTTAGATTAGATTACTTATCCCCGATCGATAAATGGTCAAAAGATATGAACAATTTTCAGATGATGAAATTAAAGTCATTTATAGTTATATGAAAAAATGCTCCAAAGCACTATTGATTAAAGAAATGCAAATTAAAATAACTCTTAGGTACCACCTCAAACCTTTCAGATTGGCTAAGATGATAGGAAAAGATAATGATAAATGTTGGAGGGAATGTGGGAAAACTGCAACACTAATGAATTGTGAAATGATCTAACCATTCTGGAAAGCAATTTGGAACTATGCCCAAAGGGCTATAAAACTGTAAATCCCTTTGACTCAGAAGTGCCAGTACTGGATCTGTATCCCAAGAAAAACTTAAAGGAGGGAAAAGGAACCACATGTGCAAAAAAAAAAAAAAAAAAATTAGCAGCTCTTTTTGTGGTAGAAAAGAATTGGAAAATTAGCAGATGCCCAGCAGGTTGTTCAACAATGGCTGAACAAATTGTGGTATATGAAGGTAATGGAATATTATTGTTCTATAAAAATGATGAACAAGCTGATTTTAGAAAAGCCAGGCAATATTTACATGAACTGATGCTGAGCAAAACAAGCAGAACCAGGAATATTATTGTACACAATAACAGCAAGAATGTGCAATGCTCAACTATTCAAAGACTTGGTTCTTCTCAGTGATTCAGATATACAGAGCAAACCCAATAGACTTTGGACAGAAATGCCATCTGTATCCTGAAAAAGAACTAAGACAACTGAATGTAAATCAACACATGTTATGTTCATTTCTTTTTTCAGTTTTATTAATCTCTTTTTTGTAGAGGGCCAGAACTCTGGAGAAGTATACTTGAAACAAGGATACTTATAACAAGGTGTTAACTTGATGGAATTGATGAGATGATGGTTCTCTAGTTTACATATACTTAGTACTAGAATGATGATGTTCACACACTAGTTCACACATGTTTAATGTGCTGTAAAGACGTAATTGTAATAGAGTATTTAAGGGCTGAGAGGACTGGAAATGAGACATTCCATCTTTGACCACCCTCCTGGTCTCTCCTACCTCCTGCCCTCCTCCACTAAGATCAAGACTGGGTCAGACTGTGACAGACACAAACTGTGAAAGAGACAAACTGTGAAGGAGACAATAAAGACTTTAGATTCTATTCCTGTCTATCCTTGTGGTGACTATCCTGCTGAGACCAAGGCCCATCTAAAGGACCTCCAGAAAGCTAGCCCGGACATTACAGTTTTTCCCTTTTGCTATGATTTTTCTCTCCCAGCATGATTCATAATGTAATGTGTATTAAAAATAAATTTACCAGGCAAAACATCAAATTACCTCTCAATTTTTTTCTAATTTTGAGATTGTGTAAAATCAATCCTTGAGTTGGACATTCAAAGTAAAATGAAAAGTAAAAAGTAAAAATGAAAGTAAAATTTGAAAGACTTGGTCTTTCAAATATTTTGGACAAATAAAAGGAAAGACAAATGGTATTCTAGGTAAATAGAATTACCCAAGACTTGTAGTCAATAATGATAATAACCATTTATGGGATAATAATTAGGTTCTATTGGCTGAAATAAAGACAAAACTGACATAAGTCAGATGGGGCAAGGATGTCTAGAAAGTAAGAGAAGAATATGAACTTTCTCCAATATGTATTGGTTTTTTGTCAGAGGTCTTTGTGGAGGTGAATGAGAAAAGAAAGATTGTTTCCAGGAAGACTGTAGAGATTACCTAAAGACAATGTGATATGGAGAGTACTGGACAGTTTGGGAGAAAGGCATACCTAAGTTCACATAATACATACTAATTGTGTGACTAAGGATATGTACTTCATCTTTTATTTTCCTGGGCAATTAAGATTGTAAATTGCAATAGGTGGGAGGAAGTTACTGCATATTAGTCTTCCTTCCAAAGTAGATGGATAGATAGATAAATGGAGATCAACCTTAGAGGAATATGAATGATATTTCTGAGATTAGGATTAGCAGAAATCCATGAAAATAGGAATTTGTTACAATAAATAGGTAATAAATGTCTGGGTTATGGTGAGAGTAGTAGGAATAGAAAGGAATAGAGGTCTACAAGGGACATTATAAAAAATGAATTCATAGAATATGGTAACAGATTAGACATAAGAGTTGAAGGGAAAGAAAGAATCAAACATAAGCCTGAGATTTTGAGAGACTAAAATAATACTATTATTGATAGAAATAAGAGCTTATATCAGAAGCAAGTTTTTCAGGGAAGATGATATGCTCTGCCCCCCACCCCCAACCCCAAGGTTCCTTTTGTTTCTACTTCAGCAAGCATATATTATAGAAACATGACCTAAGAATACAATAACTCTGTGTTGTTTGTCTTTTTTATACTTCCCAGCAAGGAATAATCAATAATCACCATTCTTTTCTTCTTCTGACTATTATTGTACAAATTCTTACTTTATAATACTTATGGATTGATGTTAGCATTTCTTGGAATAAAATAAATGACTTCCTCCAAATATCATCTAGTTTTCTCTTTTATAGGAAATGTCCTAAACTTACAATATATCTGAAATATTCATTCTTTCTTTTACAATTTCTTTTATTACATTTCCCCCCAGTGCTGAAATTTCTGATCACGGTGATATTTTTCCTTTTTTAAACTCTACTTCTTTTGCTTTCTCCTTGACAATTATTTTCAATGCTTTCAAAAAACAATTTATTCTCTCTTAAAGACTTGAAATTATAAAAATGATTCTTCCTGGTACTTTTTTTCACTAGAATTTAGAACACGTTGATTATTATGTAACATTACTGTAACAAACTCTTTCAAAAGCAAAATCCTTGCTTTCCATAATTACTAAAAATCTAAACTCTTTTTCTTTTTAAAAATATTTTTATTTCATTAAATATTTCCCAAATACATGAAAAATTTTAACATTCATTAAAAAATGAATTTCAAATTCTCTCCCTTTCTGTCCCCTGGAGAAAACAATTTGATGTTAATTGTACACATTAAGTCACACAAATTATATTCCCATATTATCCATGTTGTGTAAGAAAAATAGGTAAAAAGATGCAATTTTTTAAAGTTTAAAAAGCATGTCTTAATTTGCCTTCAGAATTTATCCATTCTCATTCTGGAGATGTATAGTTTTTTCATCATGTATCTTGTGGAATTGTTTTAGGTCATTGTCTTAATCAGAGTAGCTAAGTCTTTCACATCTTTACAATACTGCTATTACTATGTACAATGTTCTTCTGGGTCTACTCTCTTCACTCTTCATAAGTTCATATAAGTCTTTCCAGATTCTTATAAGACCATCCTGCTCATCTTTTTTTATTGAGTTATAGTGTTCCATCACAATCATAAGAAATAGCTTGGTCAGTCATTTTGCCATTGATGATCATCTCTTTGATTTCCAATTTTTCTCTACCATAGAAAGAGCTGTTATAAATAGTCTTGCCCAAGTAGATTCTTTTCAATTTTCTTTGTTATCTTTGGGATACAGACCTAGTAGTTTTTCTGGGTCAAAGAATATGCACAGTTTTATAGCATTTGGGGAATAATTCCAAATTGTTTTCTATAATGGTTATATTAGTTCACAACTTTACCAACAGTATACCAGTGTCCCAATTTTTCAAATCCTCTCCAATATTGTAATTTTCCTGTTTTGCTGCATTAGCCAATCTGATAAGTGTGAGGTGGCAGCTTAAAGTTGTTTTATTTTGCATTTCTCTAATCATTGGTCATTTAGCACATTTTTCCCATCTGACTATTGATAGCTTTTAGTTCTTCTGAAAACTGCCTGTTCATGTCTTTTGAACATTTATGAATTGGGAAATGACTCATAGTACTCTAAATTTTACTCAGTTCCCCATATATTTAAGAAATACTGCTTTTAACAGAGAAACTTGCTGTAAAATTGTTTTGGTACTTTCTGGTTTTCTGTCTGATTTTGACTACATTAGCTCTTTTGTGTGAAAAATTTTTATAATTTCAATTTTTTATTTCACTTACTATGAATCTTCATAACTCTTTAATATAATAGAAATAAATTCTTTTCTTATCTATAGACTTGACAAATACAATTTCCCAAGCTTCCTTAATTTACTCATGTCTAAATCATTTATCCTTTTAAATCCATTTTGGTATGCAGTGTTGTTTCTGCCTTGTTGGTTTTTGCCTTATTTCTGCCAAACTGTTTTCTGGTTTCCCAGCAATTTTTTTTTTTGTCAAATGGTGACAAAAATGGTTAAAACCTTGATTCTTTGAGTTTATCAAATACTGGAATATTATGCTTATTTACTACTCTGTATTGTCTATCAAATCTTTTCTACCATTCTACTATTATATTTTTTAGCCAATACCAAATTGTTTTGATAATTGGAACTGTGTAATATAGGTTGAAATCTGGGAATTGCTAGACTGCCTTCATTCACACTTCGTTCATTGATTCCATGGGTATTCTTGACTTTTTGTTCTTTCAGAAGAATTAAAAAAAAATTTAGCTCATCCAAAATACTTAGACTGTCTGTTTTGTAGCATATAATATGGCAAAATAATTCTTAGTAATTTCTTTAATTTCATCTTAGTAATGCATTCACTCTTCATTATTAATATGGGTGCTTTGGTTTTCTTTTAAAAGTGAAATTAGCAAATAGTTTTAAAATTTTTTTTCATAAAACCAGCTTCTACTTTTGCTAATTATTTTATACTTTCAATTTTGTTAATTTCATCTTTGATTTTCAGAATTTTTATTTTGAGATTTAATTCGGGATTTTAAATTTGTGGGGTTTTTTTCTAGTTTTTTTTAAGTTTCTCTCTCTCTCTTTCTCTCTCTCTCTCTCTCTCTCTCTCTCTCTCTCTCTCTCCTACTTTCTCTTTGAAGGTACATATCAGAAACTTAACATTTCCCCTAAATACTGTTTTGAGTGCATCCCACAAACTTTTCTATCTTGTCTCAACATAGCTATTGTCTTGAATTAAAGGATTGATTGTTTCTATGACTTGTACTTTGATGCACTCATTCTTTAGAATTAGATTATGTAGTTTATAATTAATTTTAAATCTATATTTCCACAGAACTTTATGGAAGTAATTTTATTGTAACTTGGTCTGAAAAAGGTCATTTAATATTTCTGCTTTTTTTGTATTTGGTTTTGAAGTTTTCATGCTCTAATCAATGATCAGTTTTTGTGAAGGTAGAAAAAAAGTATAGTCATTTCTATTTCTATTCAGTTTTCTCCAGAGGTCTATCATGGATAACTTTTCTAAGATTCTGTTATTTCCTTAACTTTTTTCTTTATTTATTTTGTGATTAGATTTATCTAGTTCTGAGAGGGGTGAGTTGAGGTTCTCTATAATATAGTTTTATTCTCTGTTTCCTTTTATGATTCATTTAAGTTTTCCTTTAAGAATATGAATGTTATTCCACTTGGTGAATATTTGTTTAGTGTTGACATTGATTGATTTTCTGTGATGCTTTTTTTTTTTTTTTTTTTTAGTAAAATGTAGTTTTCTGGCTCCTCCATTTTAATTGGGTCAATTTCTGCTTTTGCTTTGTGGGAGACATTTTGTTAGCCCGCCTTTTTGATGTCAGCCAAATCTCAATAGATGCTACTCCTTTTAACTATGCATTCGTTTCTCTATTTCAAGCATGTTTCTTGTAAACATTATATTATTGGATTTTGGTTTCCAATCCATTCTGTTACTAACTTCTATAGTATATTAATCCCGTTCACATGCACAGTTCTGGATATCAACTGTATGTTGCCTTACCTTAGTTCTTATATTTATTCTTCTAAGTCTCCTTTTTATCCTGTTCTTCCCCTAAAGTCTGTTTTGCTTCTGACCACTGCCTTTTAAAAAAAAATCTGCTCTCCCTTTAATCATCCCTTTCTTTCCCTTACCTCATTCCCATCTTACTTCCATGTATTGTAAGATAGATTTTTATACTCAATTGAGTGTGTGTGAATTCACATGTATATGAAATATATATGTGCATAATATATATATACATATATATATATACATATACACCTCTCTCTCTCTCTCTCTCTCTATATATATATATATATATATATATATATATATATATATATATTCACATATATTTATATGTGAAGAGAGACAGAGACAGAGAGAAATAAATAGTTTAACTTTATTGAATCCCTGAAGCTGACTCATTTTATCCTTACCATTTTATGCTTCGCTTGAGTCTTATATCTAAAGTCAGATTTTCTGTTCCGCTCTTTTTTGTGTGTGCTCTTTTTTCATCATACATACATACATATATATGTACACACAGATATATGAGTGTGTGCATACACACACAAACCTCTTTGAACCAATTTAGATGTTCATGAGGTTCTAGCATTGCTCCAGTTTACCATAATTTCTCCCTCTACTATAAAAGCTCTTCAATTTGGAACTACATGCAGTGAGCATGACTTGAGATGGAAAATACCGATCACATCCAGAAAGAGAACTATGGAGATTGAATGTGGATTAAAGCATAGTATTTTCACCTTCTTGTTTGTTTGTATGTTTATTTCTTTCTTTCTCATGTTTTTCCCCTTTTGGTCTGATTTTTCTTGCACAACACGATAAATGTGGAAATACATTTAGAAGAATTGCATACATTTAACCTATACTGGATTGCTTGCTGGGCTGGAGAAAGGGTAGGTAGGGGAAGAGGGAGAAAAATTTGTAACACAAGATTTTGCAAAGGTGAATATTGAAAACCATCTTTGCATATATTTGGGAAAATAAAATATTATTAAAATAAAAAAATTATAAAAGCTCTTCCTAGTTCATCTTTTTTATGGGATATAACTTCCCTATTTTTCCTCTCCCTTCCTCTCCCTTCTTCCAGGGGATCTCTCTTTCTTCTCCATTCAGATTTTTAAAAATATTATCCCAATATAATCACACAGTTTCTGTCCATATATAATCCTTCTAACTTCCATAATAATAAATTTCTTAGACATTAATATATCATTTTCCCATAGAGAACTATAATCAGTTTAACCTTATTGACTTCCTTACTATATTTCTTTTTATCTTTACTTTTTTATGTTTCTCTTGAATCTTGTATCTAAAGTCATATTTTCTGTTCAGTTCTGATCTTTTTATCAGTACTGCTTGAAAGCCCTTTATTTCGTTTAATATCTATTTTTCCCCTTGGAAGATTACACTCAGTTTTGCTGGATAAGACTCTGAGCTCTTTTGCCTTCAAGAATATTATATTCTAAACCCCCCATTCCTTTAACATGGTAATTGCAAAACCATATATAATCTTGACTATGGCTTCATGATATCTGAACAGTTTTTTTTTTTTCCTAGATATTTTCCTGGCTTGTGTTTGAAATTCTTTTTTTTGCTCAAAAATTCTTGGGAATGTTCATGTTGAAATTTCTTTCAGGTCTCTTTCAACTTTTTTTTACCTTCATATTATAAAATATTTGGGGCAGTTTCACTCAATTTTTCTTGAAATATGTCTAGGATGTTTCTTTGATCATGGCTTTCAGATAGTCCAACAATTCTTAAATTCTCTCTCCTTATTGATTTTTATGCTCTTTTATCAAGGTGTTAGTTGTCTTTCATACTTGTCTTTCTTTACTCTCACTTCTTTACTTAATTTTTTCTCTACCATTTTTATGTGATTTTGAAAAAAAAATGCTCTTCCAGAAATTGTTGTTGAGTATGATAATTCATTTTTTTTAATTTGAGACTTTTCTTGTAACTATTTTTATTTAATTGAATTATGAGTTTGTATATTGATTTTTTTTCCCTCTCACCATAGTAGATTTTTAAGATTAGATTCTTCTTTTGATGTTTGTTCATTTTCCATCCTATTTCTTGATTTTGAACTTTATGTGAAAATTCCCCTATTGGTGGAGGGGTAGAGAAGTAGACTGTCCTAAGCTTCTGCCTTCTGAGGCCAACTTGAATAATTGTAATCTCTCTCATGAAATAACTTAGCAAATATATTCATAGACTCATAGACATTTCCAAGTGGAAATTTTTGGGACAATTTTATCAAGTTACCTAAGTTAAGGAAATGGATATAGTGGGGTTAAGTTGTTTACCCAAGGTTATTTAGGCAGCGAGAAATAAATCCAAGATTAATTCATGTCTTCTTCCTTCACATTAAATGATCTTTCCACTATTCTATGCTAAAATTTATATTTACAAACAGTAATCATATCACACAAATCCCCATCCTGAATCATCTCTTACCAATAATATTGAATTGTTTGAATCTCTTCAATACTACCTAATATTCACCTGGATTCTCTTTGGTTTATTAATGCTTCCCCACCCTCAAATGAATCGTACTTGGAATACTGGGACTCTATCACTTTCTACCTACAATCTATGTGCTAATAAGAAGATTTTATCCTTTTTATTTTTATATAAATTTCTTGATTTATGTCTAGAAAGGACACCAGGGACGATTTAATCCAAATTCCTTCTTCCAAACATAAGAACATTGAGATTCAAGAAGCTTGAAAACTTAAGTTATCTATTCAAAGTAACCAGAATGATAATCTTCAGAGATAATATTTGAATCCAGATTTTCTGCATCTAGTTTGTTCCATTTTCATTATTCTATATTAATTCTTCAAATACTACATGGAGTTAGAAGGAGAGAGTTGCCAATTTTTTAGCTTGATAACTCCAGAAGGCATCTTTAACTCTTACAAATGCTGAATTTAGACCTAGCTAGTCAGTTTGAGAAGGATTCAGTGAAATGTGAAAATAATAAAATATACCTTATTTGAAATGTATAAATCCTATAAGTAGCAATAAAGACTGTTTTGAATCTAGAAGGATGTTTTATTTTCTACTTGCTATCTTTCCCTTTCCCTCAATTGTTGTCTTTAAATTCTTTATTCTCTTTTTCTCTCCATAGAGCACACCTGAATGATCTTGAAAATATCATCCCATTCTTTTGTATTGGTCTACTATATTCCCTGAGTAATCCAGACTTTTCCACAGCTGTATGGCACTTCAGACTCTTTGTTGCAGCTAGAATCTTCCACTCAATTGCTTATTTGACACCTCTTCCACAGCCAAATCGTGGATTGAGTTGGATGATTGGATATGGAGTTACTTTTTCAATGGCATACAGATTGTTGAAGAACAAATTATACTTGTAACAGACAACATCATTTTTTTTTTTTTATCATGTTAGCCTTTTGCTAAGAAATTTGTTTCTCCTTGATCTTAAATGAATCATTTTTCCTTTGGGGTTAAAGGAAATGGTGGAGGAGAGAATTAGTTTTTATGCCACCATTAATGGAATCTTTGATTTCAAATTAGCATTTTTATTGGAGATTCTCCATAATGGCCTTCATTTTTTACTCTTTTGTTTTATTATTAGAGTAATGAGTTTAAAATCTTGCATATTATGCAACTTTTAACTTTTCAAACTTTTACACACAATGATTTTGATTTGAGTTACATAGATATTAAAACTAATGTATGACAATAAAGAACTAAAACACTGGATTAACTTGTTTTTTTTTTTTTTAATTCTATGATGGTAAAAATAAGTACAATAACATTTAAAAGTCTCCAAATGAAAATTCCCAGGAATATCATAACTAGAATATTGAACTTATATATCAAACAAAGAAATAATTTAAAGAGGCTTCCCCCAAAAAAGTATCAAAAAACCACAATAAGGATTATATAAAACTTAACAACAAGCAAAATAAATGAGGGAAAAATCTTAAATACAAGATTTTTTTTTAAAGAGGTTACAACCTAAAATAACCTGTCTTGCAAAATATTAAAAATAATCATGAAAGGGAAGATGGACTTTTAATTAAAAAGCTTTCCTAATGAAAAGACCATAACCAAGAATTTTTTTTTGAAATGCAAACACACAAAAATCATCTTAAAATAAAAACTTTTATTCAATTTGAAGTTGTTAAATGATGATGAATAGTTTACACTCTAATGGTGGGGGGAATATATTTTCTTGGAATCTTAATGCCTTCCAGAAACACAAGGCTAAATAAGAAAGGCAGAGAGCCTGTGGGGGAGGTAGGGATGGTTTTGTTCTGTTTTGATAAACTTAAAAAGGAAATGCAAGGAACAAAAAGATATACTAAAGAAGAAAGAAGGAAGAATATGAGCATGCACAAAATGGGGAATGGTATCTTATAACCTTCTCTTCCACATATATAAGACAAAAAAAGAAAGGTCAAATATTAACAGACATTATTTCATTTATTCACTCATTCACTCACACATATATACACAAACAGAAACTTTCACCCTCACATACAAAAACCATGATATAGAAATACATTTAGCTCCATAAGGGAATATGAGGAGATAAAGAAAAGGAAGAACTTAGGTTAAGTGGAAGAACAAGATAGAAACTCTTTGGCTTATGCTACTTCCCTTTCTAACACTGAAGAGTGCAGTGTAAAGGGGTGAGAAAAAAAGAAAGAAAAAAAGAAGAAAGAAAAGAGAAAAAATCTATGAGGGTGGGCAATAGGAAGAGAAGAAGAGAAATAGGTCACTCCATCAGAATCTTCAGATTAAGCAGGTTACTTCTTTACCTATCTATAACAAAGAGAGAGATAAAGAAATGAAAAGAGGGAAATGCACAACTATCAGTTATAATCATGGATATAAATGTGATTAAACTAACCACAAAATATAAGAGATAAATGGATTAAACAGAATTTAATAGTATTTTTTTTTTTTACGAAACAAAACAAACAACAACAACAACAAAAAACCCAAAGGTTTACACAGTCAAAAATCTAGAAGAAAATCTATAATGTTTCTTATAGAATAAAATCATTAACAATCATGATTTCTGATAAAATGAAAGGAAAAAGTGATCAATTACAAAAAGATACACAAGGAAAATGAATTATGTTTAAAGATGACATAGTGAATAAGCCAATGTCAATATTTTCTAAATATAAATAGATACATATACATATATGTGTGTATGTATGTGCTGAATGGCACAGCATCTAAATATTTAAAGAAGTTAACCAAACTGAATGGAGAAATAGTAATACTTTCCTATTATGGGAATATAAATTCTCTTTGGTATAAATAAATCTAATGAATATAAACAAGAAAAAAAAAGCCTGAGACATAAATAAAATTTTAGGGAAAGTGGTAATGATAGAATTCTAGCAATTACTTAATGGAATAGAAAACTGTTTCCATAAGTCTCAGTTATAGCTGGTACCTTTACAAAATTGTGTGCATATTGAAATGTAAAATGGCACCAAAAATTCAGAAAAATTCCTAGAAATGTTTTTATTGATTATGATGCAACAAAAATTCAACAGTTAACCTTAGAACAAATGATTCAATTAGAATAGAAAATTAAAGGAATGTTAACATTTTTATCAAAGAAAATATCAATAGCAAAACAATTTATGTGACGGAACAAAAGTGATATTTAAGAAAAAAAAGAACAAATCAATATATAAGCATGCAATTAAAAAACTTGAAAAGTAATACATCAAAAATCCCCAACAAAATCCCAAAATAGAAATTCTACTTTGATAAAAGAAAAATAATAAATACTTAGGAAAACAAATCAAACATAAGTAAAATAAAGCTAAAAACAAGGTTTTAAAAATAAACAAAAACACAAACCAACAAATCTGATAATAAATGGACTCAATAAATGTTTACAAAAACAAAACACTTAAGAGTATTAAAGAAAAGCTTAATCTCTGAAAAAGAGATTGCACAAGCTATAAATGATCTTCTCTCCCCATAAAACCTCAAACTACATGACTTTCCAAGTAAATTCTATTGACCATTAAAAGAACAATTAATTCCACTATAACATAAACTGTTTGCAAAAATTTTAAAAAAAAGAACTTTTGAAGCTCTATGAGACAAATAGGGGATATCCAGAGAAAAATGACCTTAAAAGAAGAAAATAAACTAATATCCCTAATCTGCACTGAAGCACAATAGTAAATTCAATTTTAGCAGAGGCTATCGTAATATATTAAAGAGATGACCAGTTTGGGTTTATAGCAGAAATATAGTTTCAACTTAAGGAAAATTATAAACATCAGAGATGATATTAATAAAAACAGATCCTGAACAAATCCAACACTCATCTATTAATAAAACTAGAAAGCATAGGAACTAGTGATCCTTTCATTATTATTATAAATATTATTTATCTAAAGCTTTGAGCCAAAGTTATTCATAATGCAAAAGAGCTATTTCCAATATGATCAGGACAAAGCAAGGATATCCATTATCTTTTTTTTTTAATTTTTATTTAATAATTACTTTATATTGACACTCGTTTCTGTTCCGATTTTTTTTTCCCTCCCTCCCTCCACCCCCTCCCCTAGATGGCAAGCAGTCCTTTATATGTTGGATATGTTGCAGTATAAGGGATATCCATTATCATAACTACTATTTAGCATAATTCTAGAAATGCCATCTATAGTAATAAAAATTGAGAGAACAAATGAGAAAAGAGAAATCAAAACTATTAATTTTGTGTATGATTTTAATAGATTCTTTTTTTTAAATAGTTTTTTTTATTTTCAAAATATGTGCAAAGATAGTTTTCAACATTCACACTTGCAAAACCTTATGTCCGAAATTTTTTTTCCCTTCCTTATTCCTATCCTCTCTCTTTGGTAGCAAGTAATCCAATATATATTAAACATAATTCTTCTATTTATATTTCCACAATTATCATGCTGCACAAGAAAAATCAGATAAAAAAGGATAAAAAAAGAGAGAGAAAACAATAAGAAAAAAAAAGATGAAAATACTATGTTGTGATACATATTCAGTCCCCATAACTCTTTCTGGAAGCAGATAGGTTTCTCCATCCCAATTATATTGGAATTGTCCTGAATTACCTTATTATTGAAAAGAATGACAGCAATCAGAATTGATTATCACATAATTTTGTTGTTACTGTGTACAATGTTCTCTTCATTCTACTCACTTCACTTAGTATCAATTCATGTAAATCTCTATGGGCTTTTCTGAAATCATCTTGCTGATCATTTCTTATAGAAAAATAATATTCCACAACATTCATATACTATAGCTTATTCATCTATGCTCCAACTAATGATTATCCATTCAGTTTCCAGTTTTTGCTACTACATATATGAGTCCTTTTTTCCTTCTCTATGATTTCTTTGGCATACAGGGCCAGTAGAGTCACTGCTGGATCAAAGGGCATGCACAGTTTGATAACCCCTTGGAAATAGTTCCATATTGCTCTCCTAATTGGATCAGTTCATAACTCTGCCAACAATGTATGTATCCCAGTTTTCCTACATCCCCTCCAACATTTACCATTACCTTTTCCTGTTATCTTAGCCAATCTGAGAGGTATGAGGTGGTTCATCAGAATTATCTTAATTTGTATTTCTCTGATCAATAGTGATTTAGAGTGTTTTTTTTTATGACTAGAAATGGTTTCAATTTCTTCATCTGAAAATTGTTCATATACTTTGAATATTTATCAATTGACAAATGATTTGTAATCTTATACATTTGAGTCAACTCTATATATTTTAGAAATGAGGTCTTTATCTTGGATGTACACTTTCCCAAGTTCTCTGCTTCCCTTCTAATCTTGTCTGCATTGGTTGTGTTTGTACAAAAATTTTTAACTTAATATAATCAAAATTATTCATTTTGCATATCATAATGTGCTGTAGTTCTTCTTTGGCCACAAATTCCTTACTTCTCTATAGATTGTTCTTCTAATTTACTTATAATATCACTCTTTATGTTTAAATCATGAACTCATTTTGACCTTAACTTGTATAGGGTGTTAGATAAGATTTTTTTTTTCCAATTGAATATAAAGACAAATTTTAACATTAATTTTTGCAAAATTTTGAGTTCTGGATTCTTCTTTCTCTCTTCTTCCTAAAATGCTAGACAATCTGATATAAGTTATATATGTGCAATCATGTAAATCACATTTCCATATTATTCATGTTGTGAAAAAAGAAGCAGAATGAAAAGTTTGGAAGAAACAAAACACTGGTATGCTTCAATCTGCATTCAGAGTCCATCAGCTCTTTTTCTGTATATAAATAGCATTTTCCATTAGGAGTTTTTTGGAATGTCTTGGATCATTGTATTATTGAGAGGAGCTAAATCATACAACGTTGCTGTTATTGTATACAATATTATCTCCAATCTAGTCATTGCATTTTTCATCAGTCCATATCTTTCATGTCTTTTTTTTTTCCTGAAGTTCACATGCTCATCATTTGTTATAAAATAATAGTATTTTTACCCTGGCTTATTCAACCACCCTTCAATTGATATGTCCCCTCAATTTCTAATTTTTGACACCACAAAAAAGCTATGATAAATATTTTGTGTATGTGTCCCTTTTCCATTTTCATGATACTTTTAGATATAGCCTCAGTAGTAGTATTCTTCAATCAAAGGGTATGCAGAGTTTGATAGTTCTTTGGGTATTGTTACAACCACTCTAGCACCCAGGACACCCCAGAATCAGCCAGAGTCAGGATAAGCAAAAGTCCTTAGTCTTTATTCTTGGTCTTTAGATGCAGGATTGAACAGGATGGAAGCAGAATCTCCCCTATCGCCTTCTCCCTCCCTCCTCTACCGCCAAAATGTGTCTCTGGCTCATCTTACTCCACCCCCTACTCCCTCCTACAATCCTCTATATACACGAATTATTGAGCTAGCACAGGATAGTGGGAAGGGCTATTTTCCAAGCATATGCCCATAGAGTATTATCCAATCAGTAATTAGCCCTAAGTGCTTGACCTGGCCTAAGTGCAATGACTCAAGTGTTTCAGCCCTCTATAGGGAACTATAGTTCCAAAGTGTTCTTAGAATGATTGGATCAGGTTTTTTGCTTGTAATAATTTGATGATCCTTATGGATAATCTGAAGGAGTAAACTAAAAATTAATTAAAAAAAACAAACAAAATTTCCGCAAATAGGATCTAAAATAAATCTTTCTAAGACATTAAAAATTTCTGCATATTATGAACAACACAAAACAGGAATCAACAAGATAAATGCCATTCAAAATTACTACAGAATGCATAAATGTTTGAGAATTTTTATAACAAGTTACATGCAAAAAGTATTAGAATACAATTGTAAAAGACTATGGAAAAATATAGACACAAATAATTAGATAACAATTAATTGTGATTCATATAAGCCTTTCACATTGCAACTTTCCCCATTCAAGTTTCAATATATTTCAGGTCAGCATGAATGGGAAATTTTTTTGGTAGTTTTGTGGAAGCTACAGAAGTCATGCAAAGGCCAGCAGAAAATACAGAAAAAAATTAGAAACTTAGAAATGCATAACCCAAATTTTACAATAGAATACTATAAAACTCCATAAAGGAAAAAATAATCATCCTTCTCTAATATGAAGGGAAAGCTAAATTTTAATGCATATTTTCCTAATGGGGGGCACCTCAAATCCTAGGCACTGTAATGTAGAAGAGATAATTATAACATCTAAGTCAATTTACTTCTTAATCAGAATATCTGAGGATTATGTTAGTACAGCTAGGAAAAAAGGATTTCATCTGGATGAACAAAAGGTCAAGAATCTTGGGGAGAATAAAGAACAGATCTTAATAGTACTACACCTTAAACTGTACCACAATTTGGTGCTGGTTAAACTTTTTGGAGCTGGTTAAAATTTAAAGAAGTCAATCAGTGAGCAGATTAGTTAAATGACTTACAGTAGCATAGTGTTGTTTTTTTTTTTTTAATAAACCCAGAGAACTCAATTACTTGCATAAAACATCTTTATTATAGAAAAGCTACTAGAAAAACTGGAAAAACTAGTGACAACTATGAGATCAAATTTACTTCTTTGCATTAAGCCCTCTTACATAAAATGTAAACTTTTTTGCCAATTAAACTTTTTTATTTTTGTTATTTATGTAAAGACATTTGAGGTTGTGGATTTTTTCACTAGTACATTTTTGGATTTTGTCACCTATATTTAGGAGTCTCAGCTATCTGGATTTCTTGGAAACTTGTGTGACTACTCTTACATATTTAACAAAAGATGTACATTGTCTACCCTCTCTTTTCCCGGTCATTTTTGGCTTAAAACCCTCTTAATTAGATTTAGAAGACAGATGGCAAATATATTTTGACTGACCTTTGTTGATGTACCACATTACTGATTTAAGATTGATTGTTTATCTCACCCAAATTGGAAGCACAAGAGCTATCCACTATCTAGTTACATGACTACTGTGAAAGCTTTGATTTGCTCCGTTTCCAAGTTGTGTTGGTTCAACCCTTCTTATGGAATCTAGTGGCCATAAAACCACATAATTTAGTGTAGTTACACATTCAGCTTAGCCCATTAGAGCTCAAAATATTATCTATCTCAAGCCATCTGCCAGTTTCAGCTTCCCCAATATTGGTGATTATAGGACAGTTTCAGTACATGCAGCATTTACTTCATCTGTGAAGAGTAATCAATCAACTCTATTTGTTTTTTTAAGTCATAGTTTAGATATAGAAATTCCAGTCTCCAGTAACAGGTTTAAGCCAGTTACTAATTTTTTTTTCTTCTGTATATTTTGGCTTCAGTGGAAAACAATGAAGAAGAAATCACCAATTATTCCTAGTACTTTCTTCTTCTGACCCTTACAGAAATATTACCTAATAGTTTTTGTGGATCAACTACATGAATCTCTTAAGAATCAACAGTATTTTCTTCCTCATAGTATCTAGCAATGTCCTCTTTGAGAAGAACCTGAAAACTATTTATAAGCTTGAATTGTATAATTTCCCTCCACTTTCTTTTCTTATCTTTTATTCTGCATCATTCAAAGTTTGCCTCAGATTCATTTTTTCTCCCGTTGAAGTTTTGTTTTTGTATCCTTTAAGAACACTTCCCTTCTAGAAACTGAAAACTGAATGGATGCCCATCTGTAGAGGGTTGGAGATCTGGAGAAGCATACTATTCTTGCTGGTTCTTGAAGTTTTTTTCCTTCCTTCCTGATCTGATTTTTCTTGTGTAGCAAGATAACTGTATAAATATGTATACATATATTGGATTTAAAATATATTTTAACATGTTTAACATATATTGGACTGCCTGACATCTAGGGGATGAGGTGGGGGGAAGGAGGGGAAAATTTAGAACAGAAAGTTTTGCAAGTGTCATTGTTAAAAAATTACCCATGCATATGTTTTGTCAATAAAAAACTTTAATAAAAATGAAGAAAGAACACTTCCCTTAAAAGGGGAATGTGGAGTGTAGAGAGGCATTTTTTCAGTCTCTTGACCTTCTCTTCAAGAAGTGAATTACTTGAAACATAGATAACCATTTAGCTACAGCAGAAATATGAACAACATTTCTTCTACAGTCCTTAATCACTGAGATTTTCAACTTTGTTTCTTTGAACTACTTACAGATGTTTACACCTTAATTCCAAGCACTGGTTTGAAAAGTTTAAAGCCAATCATCATCATTTATCAATCTCACCTAAATTAATTTCCTTTATCTAACTTATTCCACAGCCATACCTCTATTTCCCTATAAATCTGCAATCTGGACCTGGAATCTGATCTTAAAGATTTTTTTTTTTAATTTCCCCCACTTTTTACCAGATTCAACCATTGGCATTTCATTACGTTACATCCTTTCAAATCTTTCATAAAAACTTTTCCCCTTCTTTTTTTTTTTTTGTTTCAAAACCATTGTTCTTTTTCTCCTCCTATAAAAGGTGGAAACCAAAAAATTTGAAGATATTCAAAAGAGTCTGGGAAAAATTTTGTGAACTGATGTAGAATGAAGAGAGAAATATCAGTATAATATTTATGTAAGGGTCACAATATTGTAAAAGAAAAAAGCTTTGAAAGAATTAAGAACTCTGATTAAAATAACATACAATTTTCATTCTAGAACACAAATAATGGAACATATGTAGGGAAGTAGTTGACTGGGGTTGCAGAATGAGAGGTATTTTCAGATGAATACAACACAAATTATTTTTCTTTTACCAAATTTCTTTGTTATTTCTTTTCCTGGTAGAGAGGAGAAGAATTGCCTAACAGAGATAGTGAGTGATATCAAAAAGAAAGGAGAAAAGTACCAAGGCAAACAAAGCACTATTGGTGCCTCTATTATGTTAATTAATATTATATACATATATATTTTAAGTACATCATCATTTTATATATAATTCCCTTTTCTGTCACCCTTTACATAAGTGTTCATATTTTTATAATTTTGTATTACCAAATTTTAAAAGACATTTGAATATGGAAAGAGTAAAATTACTAATGTGTATCAAGGAAATAAGCATTTATATGGTACTTAGTATGTTTCCAGTACTGTGCTAAGTGCTTTACAATTATTATTTCATATGATACTCATATGAAGTCATGGGAGGGCAGAAACTATTATTAGTTCCATTTTACAGAGGTGTAACTAAGACAAATGGAATTTAAGGGACTTGCTCATATCACACAGTTAAAATATATCTGAAACCAAATTTGAATTTGGGTGTTCCTGACTCCAAGCCTGATGAAAACTTTATACACTGAGCCATCTAGCTGCATAAACACTTGCATACACACACATACACACACACACACACACACACACACACACACACACACACACACCATTCTAATAGTCTCTAACTATTAGAAAGTAAGTTTCTTTAAGGAAATAACGATGGGATTTTTAAAATTCTTGACATTTAATAGAGTTACAAATTTTTTTCATTCATCTCTTCATGCTCTCTTGTAAAATGTTGTAAAGTTGTTCTTAGATGACTGATGGCTAGTTATTAAGAAATGATATAACCCAAGAAATACTTGAGCAATTCTGGGAGATTCACATTTCATTCTCTGAAGCTCAGCTTCTTCAATTGTGGTTCACAGCTCCATATGGGATCTTGTAACTGAATGGGGGGGGGAGTAAAATTATGATTTATTATCAATAAAAGTTTGATTTGTATACTTTTATATATCTATATAAATATGTATCTATACCCGGGGTCATGTAAAGATTTCATGGGCCAAAAGTCATTGCAAGTGGAAAAAGTTTAAGAAATCCTGTTCTGTAATGCATGTTACTTTTGACACAATGGCATAAACTAAAGCTCTGGAGTGCATTATAATGTAATTAATCCTATAGCTGCTAACAGAAAGCAAGGGACTATAGAACAAGAAAGCCTATCATCAGTTCCTTTGCATGTCTCTCCAGAAATATGTGGAAAGTATTTGGTTGATTTCATATTTAGCTAACCCTTTGACCCTCCCCATGCTCACAGTTTCTCAGAGCATTTTCTTCCCTAAGCATTTTATGCATTTGTTGAATTTTATAGACAAAGGAGTCAAGAAAGCAGAATAGTTAGCTTTGGGAAGGAAGTTAGGAAGTAAGGGTGAATTTCTTTTCAATCTCCCATGTTTGAAAGCCCAAATGTAAGACTATGGATAAACTATTGGACCTTTGGGCCTTCTTAGTCAGCAGATGAAGATCCTAAGGGAGATATAATTTAGAAAGCTCTGATAGGACTGTATAAGATGTTAGCAGTAAAATGGAGAGTTAACTATGTGCTCAAGTAGGACATACAATTTTTAAGGTAAAAAGATTCTAATACTTTAGAGCAAAAGTGATGTGAAAAACAAGACATAAGAAATGGGACCATATTATCATAGAATTAAATCTCAAATGCATTCTTGAGATCTGCTCATTTAATGCCCTCATTTTACAAAGAAGGTAACTGAGGTTCAGAATAGGGAAATAATTCACCTTAAATCATCTGTTTACAAAGTAGAAGAGCTTCTTATTCAAAACTTAGTCTATTGACCCCAAATCTAGCATCTTTTTTTTTTAATCAAACTCAGTTGTTTTATACCATTTTTCAAACTCCTTCTAGAATCTCAAAATTCGAAGAGATCTCAAAAGGTGTGGTCCTATCCTAGCCCAGCCTAAGGCAGCTACATGATGCTACAGATAGAACACTGAGCCTAAAGTTCAAATGTGACCTCAGATGCTTATTAGCTATGTGACCTTGAACTCAAGTCATTTAATTTCTCTGTCTCAGTTCACACATGTATAAAATGAGGATAAGTAGCACACCTATCTCCTCCTTAGGCTAAATGTGAATATCAAATGAGATAATAATTTTAATCACAGCACAATACTTGCTATATAAAAAGAGGAATTTAATAAATACTCGCTTTCTTTTTTTTCCCCTTCCTTTTTATCCAAATGGTCAGACATAGCTCTGATATCTTGATAAAAGGTTAACCTTCCTTGGCTTAAAAACTTAACAAATGGGAAAGCTTTTGAGCCAGGACATTCCATTTTTGGACAATTTTAATTGTTAGAAATCTTTTTTTTAAATTGAGCTGAAATCATCCTTTATATAATATCTATTATTTGGTCTTTGCTTACCCCTCTAAGTCTGAGACAAATAAGTCTAATCCTTCTTTTACATCACAGATCTTCTTTCAAGCTTTTAAAGACTGTTGCCAATCACATTTTTCTCAGCTTTTCTCTAAAACTTCTCTTTTTCAGGCTGCATATCACAATTTCTTTATGTTATCTTTTTTTTTAACTCCCAATTAAAACAGGTCAAATTTGTTCATAGCAATTAATTCATAGCTATTTTTAAAGAAAGTGATTCTTTAAATACATCATTAGTTCATCTAACTAATGTGCTAATTATGGAGTCAGGTACATGACAACAAAATTTGTAAATATATCTAAGAATTAAATACTTGGCTAGTGTATATGCAATTATCTTTCTCCAGTTTCCTTACAAAATATATCTTTTTATTACATTCTTTGTTTACAAGAGAGGAAGAAGGGAGGAACAAATATTTGAATAGTCCGGCTGAATCAAATTGGTCTCCATTTCATCTGTATCCCCTTTCCACTATACTTTAATGCATGGTTATAAAATTAATGGTTTCATCTAAAAATTTCATCAAAATTAGGCAGTTTTTTTCTATCAGGAAAATTCAAATAGAGTAAATAATCTTTCTATTTCAAAGTTATAAATATTTGAAAATTGAGTTATAAATAAAAAGCATTTTGTATATAGCTTTTGGAATTATTGAAAGAAATGCATTGTGTTCCACTATGAGTTATCATAATCATGAAAACAAGTGTTGGCCCCTTTTGCCCAGGGCCTAAAGATGACAAGAGCAGACCCAGTGAAATATGTAATGTAGTTCGTTTCTCCTTTCTAATTCACTTTTCTTGGGAATCATAGTTTGTAGTAGAAATAGAAGACATAAGTCTAAAAAGAGCTGGTTAGAAGGTACATGCCTGAAGCTTTGCTAAATTGATTTAAAGAGCTTTAAACTAAAAATGAAGAGATACATATATCTACCAAGCAAGACATGATATAAAGTGGCTCTAATTAGGACAATGAAGAGCTATAGATACCTTCAGAAATTCATAGGAGACAAAACTTCAAGAAAGTAACCAATAATAAAACCCAGGACCTTGACTATCTATACATTAATGAATTATTTATAAATAACAAAGAAAAGGAATAGGGATCAGAAATTATTTCATCTGGAGACAATAGGGGCTATGTGGAATATGTGGAAGCTAAGTGTCACTGTATTCTTGTGTTATTGTATTAGGTCAAAGTCAGCATCTTTTTGAGAACTTTTTGATAAATAATATCCATTTGATATTTGTTCAGTGATTTAGAATGCCTTTTTTCATCTCCAAGTTGAACTTGAACTAACAGGGTTCTAGTGTCAACTTGATTCCTAACAAAAATTAGCCATATTTGAGCAAATTAAAGGGCTTAAATGATTATCAAGTTCAAAATACTAATAAAAGGGAAAGAAACTAGTGTTTTTCAAAATCCCACTATCTTTCAGAGTCAAAGGGGAAACAAAGACAGACAACTGAAGGTCTGGGTTATATTTTGTGTTGCTTTCTTTCATTTAAGAGAGTAAGGAAAACTACTTTGGGAAAGAAAAGAAAAAAAGAAATGTATTGTGCAAGAATAATCCAGAAGATGGAACTTGCAAGTGAAGTTTAAAAATTCATGTACCAAAAGTGAAATGGGCTTAATTGGGAGTTTATTATAGAGATACAATTATATTAGCAAAGAAGTGATTGAAACAGAATTGCTGAAAGAATTGTCAAAAGTTAAATGTCAACAACGGAGTTTAGATAATAAAATGGGAATTAAGGAGAAAAGGAAAAGACAAAAACCACAAGTTAGGTCTAGGCAGAGGGAAGAGAAGAGAGTAAGAGAATAGGATCAGATCAATCCAAATATGGATTACTGTTGTTGGTTCTACTTCCTTACTTTCACAACTTTTATTTTCTATTCAATCCCCAAAATAGATAAAGTTAAATGAGATAAAACAAGGAAACTATTTTGCATAAAGGTGATATGGATAATGACATAATATTAATACTAAACATATAGACCAAATGACAAAGCAGTCAGATGTGTCAGGTAAAATCTAATTGAAATACAGGAAAAAATTGACAGAAATACAATAATAGTTGATAATATCAACATGTTCCTTTCAGGAAGGATTCTGGCAAGATAGTGGAATAGGTCAATAAATTCCAAGCTCTCCGGATTTCCTCCACAAACAGAACAAATTTGCCCCTCAGAATAAACAATAAACTCATGAAAAATGAAGAAGACTTGGGGCAGATCAAGGGTCTTTTAGCTACAACCCAAGAAGATCCGAAGAGAGGTCTCAGACTGGAGATTAACCCATGTGAAGTGCAAATACCTCCAGGCTAGTTCCACAGAAATACCTAGAGAGGAGCTTTTGGGGCTAGCTGAATTTGGCTGGAGACTCAGCAGGAATCACAGAAGCTTTTACCTTCTAGACTGTGTGAGGAGTCAGGATCTGAGACTGGGAAGACTAAGGGAATCTCTGCTAATTGGGAATACCAGAGTACCTAGAAAAAATAACAACAAAATTCATCTGGAAGAACAAAAGGTCAAGAAGTTCAAAGGAATTAATGTAGAGAAAAACAAATGAAAGTGGCCTAGCAGTACCACATCTAAAACCATATTATAAGGCAGCAGCATCAAAACCATTTGGTATTGGCTAAGAAATAGAGAAGTTGATCACTGAAAGTTAGGTTCACAGAACAAAATAGCCAATAACTATAATAATATAGTATTTGACAAACCCAAAGGCCCCAGTTTTTGGGATAAGAATTCACTATTTGACAAAAACTTCTGGGAAAATTGGAAACTAGTAAGGCAGAAAGTAGGCATAGACCCACACCTAACATTATATACCAAGATAAGGTTGAAATGGGTTCATGATCTAGACATAAAGAATGATATTATAAAAAAAATTAGAAGAACATATGATATTTTGCCTCTCAGATTTGTGGAGGAGAAAGGAATTTATGACCAAAGAAGAACTAGAAACCATTATTGATCATAAAATAGATAATTTTGATTATATTAATTTAAAAAGTTTTTGTACAAACAAAATTAATGCAGACAAGATTAGAAGATAAGCAATAAATTGGGAAAACTTTTTTTTATATCCAAAGGATCTGATAAAGGCCTCATTTTTAAAATATATAATTGACTTAAATTTATAATAGTTCAAGCCATTCTTCAATTGATAAATGGTCAAAGGATATGAACAATTTTCAGATGAAGAAATTGAAACCATATTGTAGCCAAATGAAAAGGTGTTCCAAATCACTATTGATCAGAGAAATGCAAATTAAGACAACTCTGAGATACCACTACACACCTGTCAGATTGGCTAAGATGACAGGAAAAGATAATGCCAAATATTGGAAGGGATGTGGCAAAGCTGGGACACTGATATATTGTTGGTGGAACTGTGAATGAATGGATCAACCATTCTGGAGAGCAGTTTGGAACTATGCTCAAAAAGTTATCAAATTGTGCATACCCTTTGATCCAGCAGTGTTACTACAGGGCTTATATCCTGTTAAGGACCATGCCTAAGTGAAGAGGTAGATAATTTCTCTGAGATCCTCCACAGCTGTGTATCATAACACTTGAAGGAATTACAAAGCAGCTTTCGCAGATGTTTCCTTGTGGATGGCAGAGGGAAGAAGAGAAAGGTCAGAGAATGTAACTGCCTCTCAGTCTCTTTGTATCATCATCATCCTCTCAGATGAAGAGATCCATTCTACAGGTCTAAGTTAGACCTCCAGCAGCCACTGGCAGGTGGTTCCTGTATCACAACAATATCCCAAAGAGATTTTAATGGACGGAAAGGGACTCACATGTGCAAAAATGTTTGTGGCAGCCCTCTTTGTAATGCAAGAAACTGGAAACTGAGTGAATACCCATCAATTGGAGAATGGCTGAATAAATTATGGTATATGAATTCTATGGAATACTATTGTTCTGTAAGAAACAACCAGCAGGATAATTTCAGAGAGGCTTGGAGAGACCTACATGAACTGATACTAAGTGAAATGAGCAGAACCAAGAGATCATTATACATGGCAACAACAAGATTATATGGCGATCAATTCTGATGGACACGGCTCTCTTCAACAAGGAGATGATCCAGGCCAATTGCAATGTTCTTGGGAGGAAGAGAGCCATCTACATCTAAGAGAGGACTGTGGGAACTGAGTGTGGAACAAAACATAACATTCTCACTCTCTTTGTTATTATTTGCTTGCATTTTGTTTTCTCTCTCAGTTTTTTTTTCTTTTTCTTCTTTCTTGATCTGATTTTTCTTGTGCAACAGGATTACTGTATAAATATGTATATATATATATTGGATCTAATATGTATTTCAACATATTTAACATGTATTGGACTACCTGCCAGCTAGGGGAGGAGGTGCGAGGAAAGAAGGCAAAATTTGGCACAAAAGGTTATGCAAGGGTCAATGTTGGAAAAAATTACCCATACATATGCTTTGTAAATCAAAAGCTTTAATAATAATTTTTTTAAAATTGTCCTGGAATGATAGAACATGAGAGGAAGGTAGAAATAGAAAAAATCCACTGATCACCACCTCAAAAAGATCCTTTGTGGAAAATACATAGGAATATCATTGCCAAATTTCAAACCCCCAGATCAAAGAGAAAATTTTGCAAGAAATAAGAAAAAAAAACAATTTAAATATGCCGGAGCTACAATTAGAATTGTACAAGATTTATCAGCAACTACAATAAAAACAGCAGGTTCTAGAAGCATACTTACAGACAATCAAAAGAATTAGATTTGTGGACAAAAATATCATATCTAGCAAAATTATCTATAATTTTCAATTAGAAAAAAATGAACATTCAACAAATTTGCAGATTTCAGGAATTTCTATTAACCAAAACCAAACTTAACAGAAAATTTAACATATAAGAGCCAATATCAAAGCGCAATTTTAAGAAACTCAACATGGACAAACTGTTTAAACACAGACAAATTGTTTATATTTTATTTTTACATAGGAAACTTATACTTTATGTTGAGGAATTACATCAACAATATGGTACACTCAAAAGAAAGATTGACAGAGTAAAGATAAAAATAGTAATCATGTCATACAAATGAGGTAAGAGGAAGAAGATAGACAAAGGCATTGGGGGGGGAGGAGAACTCATAGTTCTGAAAACATACATATATATACATATACCATGAAGGATACAGCACCCAGCACCCTCCAAAATCAATAAAGAAATAAGAGGGGAACGATAGGTTCATGGGGAAGCAAAGAGTGAGAGGAAAAGACAAGGGATCCTGGGTAGGAGGAGTTTAAGTAATAATAAGCCAAGTTATGGGCAGAATTTAATGGAAGAATTAGCAGGAATAGGAAAGACATTTATGCATCTAGTATATGTGCATGTGTGAGTGTGTGCATGTATATATATATATATATATATATATATATATATATACACACATAAATATATCTTTTCTTAACTGTAGCTTGCTTGGTGGTCATGGGGGGGATGAAAGGGAGATATGTGTGTGTCTATGTGTATGTATATGTCTACATGAATATATCCTTTCTTAACTATAGCCTGCTTGGGGGTAGTGGAGGCATGAAAGGGGAGGAAAGAATAAAGTAAATAAGGTGCACAGCAAAGAATAAAACAACAATTTACAAAGAAGTAAACATAGATGTGGATATAATTTCTCCTACATATATATATATATATATATATATATGTTCTGCTGGGCATATGATAATGTTCTCTTTTTTTGTTTCATTTTGTTTTGTATTCCTTTTCTGTTATTGTTTTCTTTTGCTTATTCTATTTCTTGAAATGAAATATATTTGTTAATAAAATAAAATTTTTAAAAAATCTATAAAGAAACAAGGAGGTCAGGGATAGGCAGAGGGGAAAGCAGATGGTGGGAAAAGAAGACAAGTGAGGATAGAAAAGAAGAGATAAACACAAATACTACAACAAGGATCAGAAGTAGAATTTATAAGAAAAGAAAAATATGGTTAGTAATCATTGATCTTAGACAAAGTTAAACTTAAAGATGCAATCAAGAAATAAATCTAAATTATATGTCAGCCATACTATGCTAATATTGTTTTAAATATATGTTTACATATAAGTAAATGTATGTAAGTAAATAAATATATACATGAGTGATTCTGTGGGTGATGTGAAAGTATATGTATATGTATTTGTATGTATGTGTATGTGTATGTGGTATGAGCATGTGTGTGTGAATGGGGGTATGTGGATGTGTATACATGTGTGTATATATATCTATATGTGCATATAACATATAGCTGTGCTTAACTATAGCTTTCTTGAGGAAGTTGGGTGGGGGATGAAAGGAGAGGAAAGAATAAAGTAAAAGAACAGCAAAGTGATGAACAAAATAATAACCCACAAGGAAGCAAAAAAATATGCATGCTCATGAATATCATTTCTTCTATCATTATATTGAACTGATAATTTATTGTTATATATTTTGAATTTTTCCTGATGCTGATGTTCCCTGATGTCAAGTTGGGTACTTGACAATGTTCTATTTTGTTTTGTTTTGTTTCTTTTCTGTTTTTCTTTTTTCTATTTTTTTATAAAGTAATTTTTTTTAAAAAAGGGAAAAAAGTCCCTTTCAGACTTAGACAAATCTAATATGAAAGTTAATGTATGAATCAATTTTTTACAATTAAATTGCATCAGAGTTTTATAACTACTGAAGGGGAATCATAAAAAGTATACATATTTTAAGTTTTATATATGTATTTAAGTTTACTGGGACATAAAAAAAATCCACAAATACAGAAAGGCAGACATACTAAATGCATCTTTTACACAACAAAACAATAAATTATAACCAGCAAGGGTATTTTGAAGAAATAATTCCATACTTAAACGGAAAATTAAATAATATAACTCCAAAAGAATATGTGAATTAATGAAGAAATAATTGAAACTGACAATTTTATTAAAAACAGTAACAATGAGAAAACATGCAAAAGGTTGTAGAATACAGCCAAATTAATGTTTTGGGAAATTTTTTTAATATCACTAAATACATTCACCAACAAAAGAGAGAAATAAGATAAACCAATTATCCTTGCTGATAAAAATAAAAATAATAATAAATAAATAAATATATCTAGATTTCCTAAGAGTAGTCCAGGTCAGAAACAGCGTAGGTCAATAATTCTTCCTTCCTTTGAGCTACTCTGCTTGGTTTGTTTTCCATGAATATCATACCTTCTCTAGGATAAACTCCTCATTTAAAAATAGCTTCAAAAGGGCAGGTAGGTGGTTCAATGGATAGAGTACCAGCCCTGAAGTCAAGAGGACCTCAGTTCAAATCTGGTCTCACTTAACACTTCTTAGCTGTGTGACCCTAGGCAACTTACTTAACCCCAATTGCCTCAGCAAAGAAAAGAATCGGCTTTGATGCTCAACATCTCTTTAGTATCCTCAGTTGCCGCATCCCATTTAATTGAGAGATAAAAAGAAGAGAAATAAATTCCTTGCAAAGTTCCTTTTTATAGACAATTCAGAATTTTCTAGCTAACTTTTTCATTTACTTTCAGTTCCTGTTATATTTCAGTCTCACAAATTAAATACCTTACACTAGGTACCCTCTGGTGGCTTCCTTTTATCTATTGTCTTTCCCCCACTAGATTACAAACTCGTTGAGGGCAAGAATTGCCCTCTTTTTGTTTTTCTTATTTATATTTCCAATGCTTAACACAGTGTCTGACCCATAATAAATGTTTATTAAATATTTATTTACTCTTGATTATTTTATGCTAATCAGCAATAGGATTAAATCAATGAAGCTATCCTGGACAAGAAAAGGTCTAGTCTCAAAAAAAGAAAGAGAGAGTGGAGGAGAAGGAGGGAGGGAGGAAGGAAGGAAGGAAGGAAGGAAAGAAGGAAGAAGGAAGAAAGGAAGAAAAGAAGGAAGCAAAGAAGGAAGGAAGGAAGGAAGCAAGAAAGGAAGGAAGAAAGGAAGAAAAGAAGGAGAGAAGGAATTATTAGCAACAATTCACAACTTTAGAAAAATTAAATAAATCCACATAAATTATCAGCAATAAAGTCCAGCAGCAAGAGATAGAAAAAGAAATTCCATTCAAAATAACAATTGATAATATAAAATATTTAGGAATCTATCTGCCAAGGAAAAGTCAGGAACTATATGAACAAAATTACAAAACACTTTCCATACAAATAAAGTCAGATCTAATAAGTTGGAAAACTATCAAGTGCTCATGGGTAGGCCGAGTGAATATAATAAAAATGACAATACTATCTAAATTAATCTACTTATTTAGTGCCATACAATCAAAGTCCCAAGAAATTACAGACCTAGAAAAAGTATTTTTTTTAATATTTTATTTTATTTTATAATAATTTTATATTGACAGAATCCATGCCAGGGTAATTTTTTTTTTAACAACATTATCCCTTGCACTCGCTTCTGTTCCGATTTTTCCCCTCCCTCCCTCCACCCCCTCCCCTAGATGGCAAGCAGTCCTATATATGTTAAATATGTTGCAGTATATCCTAGATATAATATATGTGTGCAGAACCGAACAGTTCTCTTGTTGCACAGGGAGAATTGGATTCAGAAGGTAAAAAAGAAAAACAAAAATGCAAATAGTTCACATTCGTTTCCCAGTGTTCTTTCTTTGGGTATAGCTGCTTCTGTCCATCATTTATCAATTGAAATTGAGTCTTTGTCAAAGAAATCCACTTCCATCAGAATACATCCTCATATAATATCGTTGTCGAAGTGTAAAGTGATCTCTTGGTTCTGCTCATTTCACTTAGCATCAGTTCATGTAATTCTCTCCAAGCCTCTCTGTATTCATCCTGCTGGTCATTTCTTACAGAACAATAATATTCCATAACATTCATATACCACAATTTACCCAGCCATTCTCCAATTGATGGGCATCCATTCAATTTCCAGTTTCTAGACACTACAAACAGGGCTGCCACAAACATTTTAGCACATACAAGACCTAGAAAAAGTTGATCTGGAAGAACAAAAAGTCAAGAATTTCAAGGAATTAATGAAAAAAAAATTGCTTCATACCTTACTTTCACTCTTTTTGTTGTTGTTCTCTTGCAATTTGTTTTCTTATTCATTTTCTTTCCTTTCTTGATCTGATTTTTCTTGTGCAGCAAGATAATTGAATAAATGTGTTTACATATATTGGATTTAACATGTATAACACAGATTGCTTACCATCTAGGGAAGGGGGAGAAGGAGGGTTAAATTTGCCTATGTTTTGAAAATAAAAAGCTTTATTAAAAATTTTAAAATAAATGAATTGAAATTATTGAAGGAATTGGTCAATTAGGAAAAAAGGATATATTAGGAGCAAATGTGAATTTTTTTTTTTTGGCTTAGTGACTTCTCTGAACCAGCAACACTATATATTCATTTGAAGGTTGGACACTTCAGAAAGGAGTTAGAATTCAGAGGCAAGCCTGTGGTTTTGAATAATGGGCTGGAGTTCTCCCCTGAGTTGTAAACATGTGAGTTAGTCCTCCATATGTCCTTTGTTCACCCTAGAGAATGCTAAGAGTAGACTACCCTTCTCTATAGTGAGATCATTTTCTTATTGGTTAAGGTGAAATTTTATCTCACTCCCAAGTTTACAAAGTCATTTCCTCTAATAAATTCCATTGCTTAGCCTAATTTTTGTAACTTTTATTTTTACACTCTTTACTTGGATAAAGGCTATCCACTACTATTGTTAGTATAACCAGCATTTACTGGAAGGAAGGCAAGCTTCTAAGAGTAAGCTGTTACCCTCCCATTAAGAGCAATCAAGGAAAGTGTTATTATTTTGATTCCTTAATCATTGCCTTAGACTTCAGGTAACTGATTATGGAAGATAGTATAATTCCCTTCTTGTCCATGGAAGATGAAAGAGAGATCATCCACCAGCAACAGCTCTGGGTTCTATTTGTACCTCCTCCACTAAGGTACTCTTTCCAATAGAGAAAAAGTCTTGAATAAGTCAGCAATGTGAATATTAAATAATCAATGTCATGATATTCTATGTAAACAATAAACATTAGGTGTCACTACATGCATTTTACTTTCAACTATGCTATCCAAGTTCAGGAAAAACCCATCTTTTCCCCTATGAATTTATTATTCTTTTCATTGGATAGTTTTATTTTGTTTTGCCTTATCACCATAACACTTATAAGTAACAGTTGATCCACAAATTTAGAAACTTTCTATAATGTGTTCAGTCCTGCCTTGCAGTGGTCATGTATGCTTACAACCCATTTGGACCAGAGAAATGAAGCAATTACCTAGAAAATGAAACTTCCCTTTTTCCTTACCTTGAGTTTAAGATTTTTCTGAAAACAGACTACTGTCAAAATTGTCTACTTTATTTTGTCTATAGAGACCTTACTCTAGTAGCTTTAGCAGGATATCTAGCTTTGCCAGTTTGTTCTGACCTTTGCCTGTTTTCAAATAGGATGTCTAATTTGCTTGAGTGTTAGATAAAGCTCAATAAATGTATCTGAAGTACCGGGGGAGCTAGTGATTTGGAAATGGTATTTTGTTGGAACAAACTGCTGATTTTTAGTTGCCACTAGATGTCCCTGTGTGGCTTTTCTTTTGGAAACCAGTGCTATTAACATGTTAGTCTGCAAAGACAGAAAAGTTATTTTACTGTGCCATGTGTTCCTATGGGGAAATTTTTTTTTAGAATGTCATAAAGGTTGGGCTGAGGATCACCATATGTCTTAGCACACTGATTTAAAGTCCAAAGCCATGATGATACATAAAATTATCTTGATTAATAATGATTCAGTTGAATAAATATTTATTCGTCATCATTATGTGCAAAACACTCAGTCATATATTAGAATACAAAGACAGAAAATAAAATGACTGACCTAAAGGAGCTTATATTCTATTGATAAAAATAACATTAATTTATATTTATATAATTTTATAGTTTTCAAAAGACTTTTTTCTCATTACATTTAATATTTAATGATGATTATGTAGTGAGATGAAATATAATATTATTATATCCATTTTGTGGCATAAGATAACTAACGAGAAGCTATGTGACTTTGTTAACCCATCTCTGTGAGATACTTCTGAATTTTATTCACAAATAATAATAAATATTGTATGAATAAAATTTGCAATGAAAAATTTCCTTGGTTATTTATACTGAGTTTATCACAATACTGCCTCTGACCTACCCTTCCTTTTCAACTTCCAGAGTTTCAGTTTCATCTCATGTATTCTTCCCCATTAGAATGTAAACTTTTTGAAAGCAGAAGCTGTTTTCCCTTTTGCTTATAATTGTATCCTCAGCTCTTAACAAAAGTTATATAGAAAATGTTTAATAAATGCCAGTTGCCTTTTTTGCCTGTCTGCTACTTCTTTCTTGATTCCCAAATGTAGATGTCCCTCAAAATTATTTGCCAATTGTTTCTCCTCCATTCCCCTTTATCTTGCTGCACAAGAAAAATCACATCAAAGTGGGGGGGAGGATGAGAAAGAAAAAAAAAACAAGCAAAGAAACAACAACAAAAAAATGAAAATATTATGTTAGTGATTCACATTTAGTCCCATAGTCTTCTCTCTGGGTGTAGATGACTCTCTCCATCACAAGTCTATTAGAATTGACCTACATTACTTCTTTTATTAAAAGAGCCAAGTTCATCACAATTGATCATCACATAATCTTGTTGCTGGATACAATAGTTCTCTTGGTTCTACTTACTTCACTTAGCATCAGTTCATGTAAAAGTCTCCAGACCTTTCTGAAATCAGTTTGTTGATTGAAAAACCAACATTTAAAAAATCAGAAATGTGTTATCAATACTAAGGTTCTTTGCTTCCTTATACCACTACTAAAAATAGTGATAGCAATAAATGAGATATATCTAAATAATTCCTTATCTCTCTCTTCCTCCCAATATTATTTTATGAAACTTTTGCTTTGTGTTGCAGTTTATGTTATCCAAAAGACTTGGCTTATCTGTCCCTCTCTCTCTCTCCTTGCCTCTCTCCCTCTTCCTCTCTCCCTCTCTCCTTTCCCCTTCCTCCTTCCCTCCCTGTCTTTCTCTCTCTTCCCTTTTGTCTTTTTGTCACTTTCTCTATGTGTCTGTCTATAGCTATTTCAGTGTCTATATCTCTATCTGTGTCTCTGTGTCTCTCTGTTTGCCTATTTCCTTTGTCGCTGTCTGTCTCTCTGTCTTTGTCTCCGTCCCTGTCTCTTTCTGTCTCTGTCTCTCTGTCTCTATCTCTGTCTCTGTCTCTCTCTCGCTCTCTTTGTCTCTGTCTCTATATCTCTCTGTCTCTTCTGTCTATCTCTCTCTCTCTCTTTCTCTCTTTCTTTCTTTCTCTCTCTGTGTCTCTCTCAAGTGTCAACTATCAGATGGAGATTTAAATGCAGGTTCTTTTGACTCCAGGGCTGCTGCTATATCCACTTTCTCATGTAACTGCTCCCACAATCTGTTAAGTATAAATTAAATAGAATGTACTTTAGCTATAAATTTCATAAACTAAAATTTTCCATATTAATGTATCATAAAATAATATCTTTTTATAGAGAAAAAATAAATTTCTTAAATATCAAGGGATGCAGAAAGAATTTACCAATATATTTAATGTTAAATTAAATTAATTACACTAAAAGAATGATGATATTTATAGGTCAAGAATTTCATAAAAATTTTTCACAAAATAGTAATTTCTTAGATTAAAATCTGCATGACTGAGTTTATGATCAACATAGCAAATGGATAATAAGAGCTGATGTGGAATGGAAAAGAAAACACAAACACAAAGTTTGTAAAACAGATGCATCCTTTATGATCCATTCTATATTAGCTCTTAGTAAATTCATAATAAATTGTCTTCTAGTGGTAAGTAATGTTGGGAACTAAATAGATTTGAGAGGAAGGACTAAAAATTTGACCTGTGTCTTAAGTCATAGGTTATTTAATTTTCAACTTAGTAGGGACTTGAAAACTCTTTCAATCAAATCTCATTTCAGAGATGAAGACTAAGATGCAGGGAGATGATCTGTACAGAGTCATAAAAATAATAAATAACAGAACAATGGTTCAAATTCAGGTTCCCTGACTCTAAATCCAGCACTGTTTATATTACAATCACATTTGTAGCAGTTCAAAAATGATCTGAAAATATCTAATTCTTTTGAAATAACAAATCAAACTATTTACTTAAAATATAGTTTAATGACTTTTGACTTTAACTAACATTAATTTTGCTCCTCCATCCCATCTGTCTAGATTGAACTCTCATCAATGATTGAAAAATAATTAAACTAAAAATATATGATTCTTTGACTATGCCTCATAATATATGAAATATTCTGTCCAAGGACTGATGGGGAAAGTGAGGTCAGATAATATAATTTCTTTGCCCAAAGATATACGGTTAATAAATGACAGTGCACACAATTAAAAGCATTTGAAAACAAATTTCCAGCTCTAGAATGAATACAAATAAACAAATCTAGAAGACTAAAAGAAAAATAGATGGAGAAACTTGAAAATAAGCCAATAAGATTGATTTAAAAAAAATAAACTAAGGAGGTGGAGCTAAGATAGAGTAAAGACAGCTCTCCCATATTCATCTTAAAACATTTTAAAATGACTCCTCAAAACTTACAGGGTTCCAGAATTAATTCTGAAAACAGCAGGATGAAAAACCTGAAGTTTGGAACAGTGTCTCCTCCACCCCAGGAGCTAAGCCCAACTTTAACATAATAAAAAGATAATAAAGAGGCTGGAAAATAAGGAAAGAAAAAAAACAAAAACAAAAACACTTGATCATAGAAATTTACTATGGTGATAGATCAGAACACAAATTCAGAAGACAACACTGTCAAAACAGCTACACATAAAGCCTCAAAAAAGGATGTGAAATGGTGTCAGAACCAAAAAGACTTCCTTAAATAGTTAAAAAATATATAAAAATCAAATAATAAAAGTTTTTAAAATGGGAAAAGAAATGAAAGTGATGCAAAAGATTCATGAAAAAAGAATTAACAGTTTGATAAAGAAAGATCAAATAATGGGAAAAATATACAAAAATTCATGGAAGAAAGCAGCTCCTTAAAAAATATATTGTACAAAACAAAACTAATGCAGACAAGATTAGAAGGGAAGCAATAAACTGGGAAAACATTTTTACAGTCAAAGGTTCTGATAAAGGCCTCATTTCCAAAATATACAGAGAACTGACTCTAATTTATAAGAAATCAAGCCATTCTCCAATTGATAAATAGTCAAAGGATATGAACAGACAATTCTCAGATGAAGAAATTGAAACTATTTCTAGCCATATGAAAAGATGCTCCAAGTCATTATTCATCAGAGAAATGCAAATTAAGACAACTCTGAGATACCACTACACACCTGTCAGATTGGCTAGAATGACAGGGAAAGATAATGCAGAATGTTGGAGGGGATGCGGGAAAACTGGGACACTGATGCATTGTTGGTGGAATTGTGAACACATCCAGCCATTCTGGAGAGCAATTTGGAACTATGCTCAAAAATTTATTAAACTTTGCATACCCTTTGATTCAGCAGTGTTTCTACTGGGCTTATATCCCAAAGAGATTTTAAAGAAGGAAAAGGGACCTGTATGTGCAAGAATGTTTGTGGCAGCCCTCTTTGTAGTGTCCAGAAACTGGAAACTGAGTGGATGCCCATCAATTGGAGAATGGATGAATAAATTGTGGTATGTGAATATTATTTCTGTAAGAAATGACCAGCAGGATGATTTCAGAAAGGCCTGGAGAGACTTACATGAACTGATGCTGAGTAAAATGAGCAGGACCAGGAGATCATTATATACTTCAACCACAATACTATATGATGATCAATTCTGATGGACATAGCCCTCTTCAACAATGAGATGAACCAAGTCAGTTCCAATAGAGCAGTAGTAAACTGAACCAGCTACACTCAGTGAAAGAACTCTGGGAGATGACTATGAACCACTACATAGAATTCCCAATCCCTCTATTTATGTCCGCCTGCATTTTTGATTTCTTTCACAGGCTAATTGTACACTATTTCAAAATCCTATTCTTTTTGTACAGCAAAATAACTGTTTGGACATGTATACATATATTGTATTTAACTTATACTTTAACATATTTAACATGTATTGGTCAATCTGCCATCTGGGGGAAGGGGTGGGAGGAAGGAGGGGAAAAGTTGGAACAAAAGATTTTGCAATTGTTGATGCTGAAAAATTATTGATGCATATATCTTGTAAATCAAAAGCTATAATAAAAAAAAGTATATTGTACAAATGAGAAAAGAGATACAAAAGCTTATTAAAGAAAATAATTCCTTAAAAATTAGATTTTAGCAAATGGAATCTAATGACTCTATGAGACATCAAGAAACAATAAAATAGTCAAAAGAATTAAAACATAGAAGAAAATGTGAATTATATCATTGAAAAAAGCTGACCTAGAAAATAGATCAAGGAGAGATAATTTCAGATTTATTAAATCACTTGAAAGCCATTTTTTTTAAAGGTCATAAACATAATATGTAAAATTTAAAAAAAAAATACCATGGCATCCTAGAAATAGAAGGTGAAAATAAAAATTGAAAGAATTCACTAATCACTTCCTGAAAGAGATCCTAAAATGAAAATTCCAAGGAATACTATATCCTAATTCCAAAGCATCAAAAAAAAATTATACAAACAGCTAAGAAGAAATAATTGATTTATCAGGGAGTAACAGTAAGAATAACACAAGATTTGGCAGTTTTTACAGTAACAGATCAAAGGATTTGGAATGTGATATTCTGGAGGGCAAAGGAACTGGAATTATAACTAAGAATAACTTGCCTATTGAAACTGAGTATGATCCTTCAGGAGGGTAAATGGATGCTTAATGAAATAAGACACTTTTGAACATTCCTGGTGAAAAGACCAAAGATGAACAGAAAATATGATTTTCAAATATAAGACTAAAAAGAAACATGAAAAGGTAAGCAGGCAAGAGCAATCATAACATGGTTAAACTGCTTACATTTCTACATGGAGAATGATATTTGTAAGTCATAAGAAATGTATAATTATTAAGGCAGGTAAAAGGAGCATATACATATAGAGGTCACAGGTGTATATTTACAATAATTAAATTCTATCCCCCTCAAAAAATTAAGTAGTCACTTGGAGAAGGGAAAAGGGAGGGATAAATTATTAGGGTAAATTGTTTTCACCTAAAAGTGTAATGGGCTGAGGCTTGAGTTGATGCACTGAGGTCCCAAGCACATGAGGCTAAATAGTAATTGGACCATACTCTATTAATACATAAGCTTGGAGAAAGAATGGCCCCCGCCTACTCTTTGTGCAAGTCCTGATGTATTGTATAGGAAGTGACGATTTTGGTGGGTGGAGGCAGGGGAGTGGAAAAGGAAGGGGAAGGAGAGACTGCTTGCATTTGCCATTGCCACGGCCCTTTCAGCTCAGATCCCCCTCTGTTAGCTGGCTTCCTGTCGCAGCTGCCCATATTGCTATCGCAATCTTTCTTGCCCATATTGCTATTGCAATCCTTATTCACCTCTTCACTTCAATAAAGATTGAAGGTTTTCCCCTTAACCTGAATTCCTGACTCCGGCTGATTTTAAATACGCGGTCATTACATAAAAGAGTTATGAAAAAGCTTTTACAATAGGAAAGAAGAAAGCTTGCCCCTTACTCTTAGTGTAATTGGCTGAAAGGGAATGGCACTCAGTTGAGTACAGGAATCTAACTTATTTTGCAAAGAAGAAGGAGGAGACAGGACTAAGAAAAGGGGGAATTGAAAGAATGGAATGCAGATTGGGGAAGGCAATGGTCAGAAACAAAACAGGAAAAGGATGAAATGAAAGAGAGAGAAGGATAAACAGGGTGAAAATAGGATGAAGAAAAATACACAGTAATCATAACTGTGAATGTGAATGGGATGAACTCATCCATAAAATGGAAGCAGATAACAGAATAGATTAAAAACCACTATCCTACAGCATGTTGTCTACAAGAAACACATTTGACAAAGAAAGATCCACAGAGTAAAAGAAAGGGCTTTAAGAAGAATCCATTATGCTTCAGCCGAAGTAAAAATAAGAAATAAAAAAGCAGGCATATTAATCATGATCTCAGACAAAGCAAAGACAAACAATATATCTAACTGAAAGAGATAGACAAGGAAACTACATCTTGCTAAAAGCTACTCTAAACAATGAAGAAATAACAACACTAAACATCTATGTATATAGTGGTATAACTCCCAAATCCTTAAAAGAAAAGTTAAGGGCCAATTCAATGGCACAATGGATAGAACGCTGTCTCTGGAGTGAGGAGGCCATGAGTTCAAATCTAGTCTCAGTCACCTAACACTTCTTAGCTGTGTAACCCTGCACAAGTCATTAAACTCCAACTGCCTCACCCCCCCAAAAAAAATCAGTTATAGGAGGAAATGAGCAATAAAACTATATCTTGGAGGACCTTAACTTTTCCCTCTCAGAACTAGATAGATATAACAAAAATAAACAAACAAGAAAAAATTAAGAAGGAGATAGAACTTTAGAAAGGTTAGATATGATAGACATCTAAAAGAATTAAATGGGAGTACTAAGGCATATACCTTTCACTTGGTGGCATACAGTAATTAAACAAAAACTGACCACATATTAGATTATAGAAACCTCACAGTCAAACAAAAAAGACAGAAATGCTAAATGCATTTTTGATATTACAATGCAATAAAAAACATTAAACAAAAACTTATAGAAGGAAAGATTAAAAATTAATTAGAAACTAAATAAAATAATTCTAAAGAATGAGTGGGTTAAAAATTATTCAGAGAAAAAAAAGCAATATTTTCATTAAAGAGAATGGCAACAATGAAACAACATAGCACAATTTATGGGATGTTGCCAAAGTATTACTTGAGAAAATTTTATATCCCTTTCCACTTAAATTAATAAAATAGAAAACAAGCATATCAACAAATTGCTTATCAACTAAAACAACTAGAAAAAGAACAAATCAAAAACCCATAAATAAACAATGGAATGGAAATTCTGAAAATCAAAGGAGAGATTAACAAAATAGAATGTAAGAAAACCATAGGGTAGCTGGGGTGCAGCAGTGGATAGAGTGCAGACTAAAAAAGATCTAAATTAAAATTTGGCCTCAGGCAATTATTAGCTGTCTGACCTGGTCATATCACTTAACCTTGTTTATATTAGTATCCTCTTCTGTAAAATGAACTGCAGAAAGTAACAGCAAACCACTCCAGTCTCTTTGACAAAAAAACTTCATGGAAATAATACATAACTGCAACAATTGAACAAAAAAGAAAATCATTGAACTAAAAAATACAGTTATGAGGGAAGGATTCTGGGGAGATGAAGGAGTAGTTTGAAAAATTTCAAGCTTTCCCCCACAAGTAGAAGAATTTTGCACCTCAGGGATGAACATTGGTGAAAAATCAAGTAGACTTGGGGTAGAACAGCAGTCCTCCAGGTACAACCCAAGAAGATCTGAAGAAATACTCGGGGACAGGGGTTAACTCTGCAAACACCTCCAGACTAGCACCACAGAAACGTCAAGTGGGGAGTCCTGGGGCTAGAAGAGTTTGGCTCAGTAGGAACCACAGCAGGAATCACAGAAACTTTCACCTGGCAAGCTGGTGAGGAATTGAGAGTCTGAGTCTGGAGAGACTGAACAAATCTCGGCTGATTAGGAATATCAGGCCCAGTTGTGCTGCAGAGACTCAGTTTTGGGCAAGAAAGAATCAGCACACCCTTGAGTGCAGAGGTAGTGGGACAGAGGCAGGGATGTTGCTTAGTGCTGGAGGCACTTGTTAGAGAATGGAGTTTTTGGTTTGGGATTCCAGGTCAGAAGAGAGAGCTAGAATGAAGGCAGATCCCACACCACAATACCGTGTTTCCCTGATAATAACACCTATCCTGAAAATAAGCCCTCCCCTTACTGTGTAAGATTCCTCTAAAATAAGCCTTCCCCCGAAAATAAGCCCTATTAAGATTGCTGCTGTAGTGAAGGTGATCCCCTGAGCTACACTCTACATTACGGTACCCTCTGTATGCACCGTCTCCTCCCCACTCCCCCCCAGGTGAAACTCATGTCACACTCTGAGCTGCATCCAATCAGAACTGCAGCAGTGAGTGCGTCATCCTGTTCTTCCCCAGTGATTTGCTTGCTGACGCCATTGAGAGCAGTGCCGCGGAGGAGAGCTGAGGCAGGACAACATAAAAACCTTGCATATAATTGGGAGTGAGGGGGCATGATGGAGGATAAAAGGGGCATGATGGAGGATAAAAGAAGAACTCAGGGGCATCATGGAGGATAGGAGGAGCACTCAGGGAGCATGATGGGGTTAAAACATTATTGAGGGGCATGATGGAGTGAAAAGAAGAACTGATGGTCATAATTTTATTATTCTGTCTGCACGGGTCACCTGTGTTTTGGCAATTCGTTTGGATGGAAAGAAAGCCACACCTCTAATCATCAGTAAGGGCAAGAAAGATAAGATTGAATGTGTATCAGGCATTTACATTCTTAAAACCGAAAAATCCTGGTGTACACAAGCCATTATAAGAAAGTGGGTTGATTTAATGCTGCCACTTGTTATGCGAGGTAACCAAAAAGGTCTGATAATCTGGGATTCAGTTAGCACTCACCACGCTAAAGAAATGAAGAACTTCCTTGCAGAGAGAAGCATAGATCAAGTAATGATTCCTGCAGGAATGACTGCCTATCTCCAAACCCTTGATATTGCAATAAACAAGCCCATTCAAGGACCATTTGCGTATGGAAGTCAATGACTACATTGAAAATAGAATGGAAAGAAATCAGCGTGGAAATTTTGTGAAGCCCTGTCTGCAAGAAGTCGTGACTTGGGTGAAGAAGTCGTGGGATAAAATTACTGATAGCTGTGTCGCCAAGGCACTATGAGCAGGTTACCTGGACAAGACATGTTCATTTAAAGAGAGCTATATTGCTGGACACGACAGATTGGGTTCACTTCTTCTGAAGGAAATAGAGGCACAAGACATCCAGGATGGAATTCAGGGTATGGACACTTATGACAATGTTGTTGAAGAAGATGACATGATCATTATTGAATAAAGGTACTTTTTTTTTTGTTCACATTTACCTGTTTATTAAAATTGCTGTCAATGTTCATTAAAATAAGCCCTCCCCTGAAAATAAGCCCTCTGGTGTTTTTCTGTCCAAAAAATTAATAAGACAATATCTTATTATCGGGGAAACACGGTAAGAGGTGCTGCACTAATACCTCCTATTAAAAAAAAAAAAAAGAACTAGAAAAGAAGAAAGAACCTCACCATGGAAGCTTTCTATGAGAACAGGGAAGTATAGGGTTCATCTTGAAAGGAGGACACTGAAATAAAAAAAAAAAAACAAAACAAAAAGCTTCTACCTCAAAGAGCAACATGAAATGGCTCTCTGGCTAGAGAGAATTTAATAGAAGAACTCAAAAAAGAATTTAAAAATCAAATGAGAAACATAAGGGGAAACTAAAAGGAATAAAATAAAATTAGAATGATGAAATAAAAAAAAAAAAAAACAAGATTATAAAAAAAAGTTAAACAACCAGAAAAGGAGACAGAGATTCTCAAAGATGAAAATAAATCTTTGGAAATTAGAATTAGACAAGGGGAAGTCAGTGAAATCATGAGAGAAAAAGAGATAACAAAACAGATTATTTTTTAAAATGGAAAAAATAGAACAGAATGTGAAACATCTTATACAGATCTAGAGAACAGATCAAGAAGCAAAAAATACTAAAATAATTGGACTGCATGAAAGTTTTGACCAAAAAAAAAAAAAAAGGACTTTGACACTATAATACAAGAAGTAATATAAGAAAATTGTCCCCATGAGGGGAAAGTAGAATTAGAAAAAAAAAAAAAATCACCACCTCACTGAGATCCTTTCTGGACAATATAGAGTAATATTTTTTGTCAAATTTCAAAAACCCCAGATAAAAGAGAAAATTTTGTAAGAAACAAGAAAAAAATTCAGATACACTGTAGCTACAATTATAATTGTACAGGACTTATCATTAGTCACAATAAAAGACCACAAGTCCTAGAATTATACCTACTTGACAATCAAAAGAACTAGGGCTATGATCAAAAATGCCATATCCCGCAAAATTATGTATAATATTGAATGAGAAGAAAATGGATATTCAATGAATTTGTAGATTTTTCAGGAATTTCCATCAACCAACCCTGAGCTTAATAGAAAATTTAACATATAAGAGTCAATATCAAAGATCAATTTCAAGGAACTCAAGGTGGATAAATTATATATCTCTAGATGCTTACTTGCATAAAATAGAAACAGAAAAAATCAATGAATTGGGCTTATGAATGAAAAAGCTAGAAAAAAAACCAAATTTTTAAAAACCCAAATAAATACAAAATTTGAAATTCTGAAAAAAAATTAATAAAATTGAAAGTAAAAACACTATTGAACTAATAAACAAAAGTAAGCACTGGTTTTATTTTAAAAAATAGATAAACTTTTAGTTAATTTGATCAGAAAAAGGAAAGAAGAAAATCAAATTGTTAGTATCAAAAATGAAAAAGGCAAACTTTTCATCAGTGAAGAGGAAATTGGAACACTAATTAGGAGATTTTTGCCCAACTGTATGTGAATAAGTATGATAATCTACGTGAAATAGATGAATATTTATAAAAATATAGATTGCCCAAATTAACAGAGGAGGAAATAAATTACTTAAATAGTCCCATTTTAGAAAAAGAAATTGAAAAAGCTATTAATCAACTCCATAAGAAAAATATCCAGGGCCAATTGAATTTACATGTGAATTCTACCAAACATTTAAAGAAAATTTAATTATAATACTATGCAAACTATTTGGAAAAATGAGAAAAGAAGGAATCCTACCAAATTCATTTTATGATACAGACATGGTGCTGATACATAAACAATGTATAATCAAAAAAGTGAAAAAAAAAATTATTGATCAATTTCCCTAATGAATATTGATGCAAAAATCTTAAATAAAATATTAGCAAAGAGATTACAGAAAATCATCCCCAGGATACTACACATGACCAAGTAGGATTTATACCAGGAATGTAGGATTGATTCAAAATTAGGAAAGCTATTAGTATAACCAAACTAACAAAAATCATATAATTATCTCAATAGATGCAGAAAAAGCATTTGACAAGATCCATCATACATTCCTATTAAAAACACTAGAGGGTATAAGAATAATTGGAGTTTTCCTTAAAATGATCAATAGCATCTATTTAAAACCATCAGCAAGTATCAGGTGTAATGGGGATAAACTAGAACCATTCCCAATAACATCAGGGGTGAAACAAAGTTGCCCACTGTCACCATTGCTATTCAACATTGTATTAGAAATGTTAGTTTCAGTAATAAGAGAAAAAATAAAATTAAGGGAATTAGAATAGGTAATGAGGAAACCAAATCATCACTCTTTGCAGATGATATGATGATATACTTAGAGAATCCTAGAGAATCAACTAAAAAATTATTAGAAACAATTCACAACTTTACCAAAGTTGCAGAATACAAAATAAATCCACATAAATCATCAGCATTTTTATATATTACCAACAAAGTCCAGTAGCAAGAGATACAAAAAGAAATTCCATTTAAAATAACTGTCGATATTATAAAACATTTGGGAGTCTATCTGCTAAGGGAAAATCAGGAATTATATGAACACAATTACAAAATACTTTCCACACAAATGAAGTCAGATCTAATCTCTTGGGAAAATATGAATTTCTCATGGATAGGCTGAATGAATATAATAATATAATATAACATAATTAATATAATATAATGTAATATAATGAAAATGACATTACCTAAATTAATTTATTTATTCAGTGCCATATCAATCAAACTCCCAAGAAATTATTTCACAAAGCTAGAAAAAATAATAACAAAATTCATCTGGAAGAATAAAAGGTCAAGAATTTCAAGGGAATTAATGAAAATAAATAAATAAATAAAAGATTCCAGTGAAGGTGGCCTAGCTGTCCCAGACCTAAAAGTATATTGTAAAGCAGCAATCATCAAAACTGTTTGGATACTGGCTAAGAAACAAGGTCAATTAGCAGAATAGATTAGATTGACAGGACAAAATAGTCAATGACTAAATTAATCTAGACAACCCCATAGACCCCAGCTTTGGGAATAAGAACAACTATTTGACAAAAATTGCTGAGAAAATTGGAAACTAGTATGGCAGAAACTAGGCACTGACCCACACCTAACATATATGAAGATAAGGTCTAAATGGTTTCATGATTTAGACATAAAGAGTGATATTATAAGTAAATTAGAAGAACATAGAATAGTTTACCTCTCGGATCTGTGGAGAAGGAATTTGTGACCAAAGAAGAACTGAAACTTATAACTGAACACCATATAGATAATTTTGATTATATTAAGCAAAAAAGTTTTTATATAAACAAAACTAATGCAGAAAAGATTAGAAGGAAAGCAATAAATTGGGAAAACATTTTTATATTTAAGAGTTCTGATAAAGGCCTCATTTCTAAAATATACAGAGAATCAACTCAAATTTATAAGAATTCAAACTATTCTCCAATTGATAAATGGTCAAAGAATTCAAACAGATAATTTTCAGATAAAGTCTATTAAAACCATTTCTAGTCACATGGAAAGATGCTCTAACTTATTATTGCTCAGAGAAATGCAAGTTAAAACAACTCTGAGGTACCACTATACACCTCTCAGATTGGCTAAGATGACAGGAAAAGATAATGATGAATGTTGGAGGGCATGTGGGAAAAAAATTGTTGGTAGAATTGTGAATTGATTCAACCATTCTGGAGAGGAATTTGGAACTATGCCCAAAGGGCTATCAAAATGTGCATAGCCTTTGATCCAGCAGTCATTCCACTGGGCTTGTAATCTAAAGATATAAAAGAGGGAAAGGGACCCACATGTTGACCTTGTGACAGCCCTTTTTGTAGCAGCAAGAAACTGGAAACTGAGTGGATACCCATCAATTGGACAATGGTTGAATAAGTTATGGTATATGAATGTTATGGAATATTATTGTTCTATAAGAAATGATCAGCAAGATGATTTCAGAGAGGCCTGGAGATACTTATATGAACTGATGCTAAGTGAAATGAGCAGAATCAGGAGATCACTATACAGGACAACAGCAAAATTATACAATGATCAATTCTGATGGACATGGCTCTTGTCAACAATAAAATGATTCAGGCCAGTTCCAATAGTATTGTTATGAAGAAAGTCACACCCACCCAGAGAGAGACAGTGGGAACTGAATGTGGACCACAACATAGTATTTTCACTCTTTTTTGTGATTTCTTTGCATTTTGTTTTCTTTCTCATTTTTTTCCTTTTTTCTCTGATTTTTCTTGTGCAACATGATATTTGTGGGAAAATATATAGAAGAATTGTACATATTTAACATATGTAGGATCACATACTGTCTAGGCTAGGGGGTGGGGGTAAGGGAGGGAAAAATTAGAATGCAATGTTTTGTAATGAATGTTGAAAATTATCCATAAATATAAATATAAATATATATAAATAAAATGTTTTTCAAAAAAGAAAAAATAACATTTGATTCTATTTGTATATCATAACTAATTCAGCCATTCCCAAATTGATGGGAATCCACTCAATTTCCAATTCCTTGTCAATATAAAAAGAGTTGCTACAAACATTTTTGCATGTGAGTTCTTTTTCCTCCTTTATGATCTTTTTTTTTTTTTGCATACAGACCCAATAGTAATCAAAACATTTCTGTCTAGTTTCTGCCATATTATTTTCCAATTTTCCAGGCAATTTTTGTCAAAAACAATTCTTATCCCAGAAATTGGAATCATTGGATTTTTCAAACTATAGATTACTATAGTTATTTAATATTGCATGCTGTGTATCTAATCTGAGCCACAATATTTCTTAGCCAGTCTTACATGGTTTTTATAACTACTACTTTATAATATAGTTTTAGCTCTGTTACAGTTAGGACACCTTCCTTTGCATTTTCTCCATCAATTCCCTTAATATTATTGATTTTTTGTTCTTCCAGATAAATTTTGTTATTTTTAAGCTCTATAAAATAACTTTTTGACTTAGTTGATATGGCACTGAACAAGTGGATTGATTTAAATAGAATTATCATTTTTATTATATTCAGCTATTAAAGAAAACTAACCAGTCTTGTTAACCTCATCAAGGAAAAGAGAAAAGAAAATCAAAGTACAGTGATTCCTTGGTCCTCATCATTAACTGATTCCAAAAGGCATCCTTTTTGGGGATTCCCATCTCTGCAGCCTAACCACCCTTCTCCAACCAATTCATCAAAGGTACATGTGGAGCTTACATGGCCAAGGGACTGGGCAATATGCCTGGCCAACCTAACATCTCTACTGCTCAATCAAGACAATGATCAGCGACTAGCAAGCATCTAGGGCTGAAACATTCTTGTCAAAATGTTTCAAATATTGAATTCAGCTTCAAGTATAAAAATGCCAAGAGGTACTACTGTATCAATGAAATATTTAACCTCATTATTACAAAATTAAAAAGACATTTTTTAAAAGAAATTACTATAAAAATTTGATACCAACATACTTATAATTCAAAAGAAACTGATATCTACAAGCATCAAATACTCAAACTATCCAAAGAAGAAATAGAGACAACTTAAACTTGATTGAGATTAAACAGCTCAATCCCAGAAAATCAATTGAGTGATTTATACCCTAAAATTGGGCAAGCAAAGCTGGTCTAGGTGGATTTTCAGATGAATAATACCAAACATGTAGAGCAAGATATACTTGTATTTTCAAAATTAGAGCAAGAAGGCATTCTACCTGTGTCTTTTTATGAAATGAATGGTGTATTTGTCCAAATTAATATTAGATAAAGCAAATAGACATATTGAATAATGCCACTAATAAATTGTTAAACTATACAAATATTTGCAAATTTACAAATATATCACTAAAAGGCTGAAATCAAAAATATAAAGAGAATAAAAACAGACATGTAACAAGCTTCATTCCCTGATATAAATGAATAAATGAAAAAAATTATAAACTTTTACTAAATGCCAATCACTTTGCCATTTAGTATACATATATTTAATATTTATTAATTATTCAATATTCAATCAATATTACCTGTGTAATACTATTAAAATGCCTACCACATGCCAGATCCTATGCTGGTATTTAAAAAGTTAAGACAAAAATGGGCTATTACCTACCTATAAGGGATTTATTTTGTACTGTGAGAAACAATATGTAAATCCAAATATATAAAAAGTAATTTGTAAGGGAAGAGCACTGACAACTGTAGGCATGAACTTTCTGTTTGATATATTTCCAATACATTTTGAAGGAATCTAGTGATCCTTATAGATGAATTTCTGGAGAAAATGCATTCTAGGTATATTGACAGGCAGTGTAACAGAACAGGAATCTAGGCCAAATCCAGTCTGCTGCCTATTTTCATGTGGCAATGAGATAATATTGGAATGTAAAAATCATTCTTAGTTCATTCGATGGCCTAGGAGACATAGTTTCTTGATCCTTAAATCAGATAATTGAATTCTCTCTTTATGGAAGTACAAACTAACCACTTCATATGAAACAAATAAGGTATATAAAGGAAAATAATGATCCATAAACCTGGAATGTTGGTTGAAGCCATATTGTAAAGAGGTTAGAAATCAACCAGAGTAGTTTGTATCTTACCCAACAGTAAGAGGTAGTTAACATTATTAACTTTTTCATTGTCTATGGTTCTTTTAAAAATATTCTAATATCTGTTTGTTTCTATTGATTTTATCAATTTTTATTATTTTGCTGTCTGAGATGAGCATAACAACTCTTGGTTTTTCAAAGTGCCTGAATATAGATTTTGTTCAGTCAATATTTTCTCCATATATTTTAATGTATGTCTATACATGTAAGATACATTTATAGTGAGATCTCACTTTTTTATATCATCTATATTTCCCAATAAATCCTTCTTTATCCTACTCCTATACAAAAAAAAATTTCAAAAGGGTAGAAAATTCAGCAAAGCTAATAAGATATATATGTGTGTGTGTGTATATATATATGTATATATATATATATACATATATATATACATGTGTATGTATATATATATATATACATATATAGATAGATAGATAGATAGATAGATAGATCAGACACAGAAAACTGAGTATGGATTCAGAAAGACCTGAAATTAAATCTAGCTTCAGACACTTACTAGTTATGTGACTCTGAGCAAGTCAATTATCCTCTGCTTTAATCCATTGGAGTAAAACCACTCCAGTATCTTTGCCAAGAGAATCCCATGGACAGTACTGGCATTTCATGTTCCACGGGATCATGAAGAATTGGACACAACTTAAAAATAACAGTTGTTGTTTATATAATTTTGCAGATTCTGTTTAATTTACTGTATGGCAGTTCAAATAAGATTTGCCATGCCTCTCTATACACATTAAATTTAAATATCTTTCTTATAGCAAAAATTCTATTATTTCCATAGGACATATCTTGTTTACCCACTCTCTAGTTGGTGGGTATACTTTTTAAATTTAAATATTTATTAAAATATGTTTATTATTTTTATTTATTAAAATATGTATTTATTTAAAACAATAGAACATAAGAAAAAACTAAATAGAAAAAAGACAGAAAAAGGAAAATAAAAACAAAAACAAATAAAACAAAACATTGTCATATGCTCAATATACATATAACACTAAAATTCCATTGCAAGAAAGCATTTATAATATTAGCAGCCATTATATTCATGACTATCCCTCTTTTCTTTACTTCGTTATAGCATGCTTTTATTTTTTGCTGTGCCGTTTTTACTTAATTTTTTTTTCTTTTCCTCCCTCCATCTTCCAAGCAGGCTATAATAAGCACAGATATATTTATACGTATATACATATATATACATTTACATTTATTTATAAATATTCACACACACACATTTTATTGTAGCTGCTGATAAATCCAGTATAATGTATTTAAAAACAATATTAACATGGCTGATATATAACACAGATTTCTCTCTTAATCTATCTTTGAGTTTGACTTTGGCTAAGATCAATTATTATTACCTCTCCTTTTTTGATAATAAATTTTATTCCTGATCCTTGTTATTGTATTTGCATATATCTCTTATTTCCTATCCCTGCCAACTCCTCTGCTTTAGTTCTTCTTAACTTGCCTTGCTATTACTTAACTTCCTCCTACCTATTCCCACCTTGCTATTACTAACCTCCTCCCATATCTTCTCCTGATGCCCTTTCCCTCCCTCTTTATCCCATTCCCATTAATCAATGTATTGTATCCCACTTCCATTAATCTAAAAACTCTTCTGTACTCCATCTTATCCTATGCCAATTTTCCCTTCCTTCTTTATCTCTTCCTCATTAATCTATGCATTATGTCCTACTACTATAAATATACACACTTTTCTACACCACATCTTATCTTATATCCTCCCTTGCCCTTAATTCTTTATAGGTTTTTGAGAGTACTATACTCTTTATGGTGTATATATGTATTGTTCCATATATTTAACTCATTACCAATGTGAGTGGTTTTCAGAACTACTAACCTGCATCCCTCATCTAATGCTTCTATGTGAGTTTTTCCTCTGTACCTAATTTCTATAACATAATTACTATTTTCACCTTTTCCTAGACAATTTTACTTTTAAAATCAGATCAATTCAGATCCGTCCCAACCTTTCTTTTGGACTACATTTCCATATATAATACACAAACAGTTTGCCCTTGCTGAATCTCTTGAAAAGTGTTTTTGATGTTGTCTTTCTATGTTTAACTTTCTATTGAGTTCAAATTTTGTTGAAACAAAGATGTGACAATCTCCAAGTTCACTGAATATCCATTTTCCCCCATTCAAGATTATGCCTAGTTTTGCTGTATATGATATTTTTGACTGCAGGCCTAGTTTTTTTTTGATTGACAATATATAATATTCCAAGATGTGTGGTCTTTTATTGTAACTGCTGATAAATCCTGTACAATTCTAATTGTACATCCAGCATTTTTGAATTGATTTTTTGTTTGTTTCTTGTAAAGAAAACTCTTTTCTCTTTGATCTGGGGATTCCTAAATTTAGTAAAAATATTTCTATGTGTTTTTCTTGTAGGTTGTCTTTGAGGTGGTGATAAGTGGATTTCTTCAATTTCTACTTTCCCCTTAAGTTCTATCACTTTAAGACAAGTTTTTTTGATTATTTCTTGTAATATTGTGTCAAGATTCTTTTTTTGATCACAGCTTTCAGGTAGTACAATTATTCTTATATTTTTTCTCCTTGAGTTTTAGATTGGTTGTTTTTCTTATAAATTTTTTCACATTCTCTTCTATTTTTTAATGTTTTATATTTTGTTTTGTTATTTTTGGTAACTTATAGCTAGTTTCCTCTTGTCCAGTTCTAATGCTTATTTATTTTTAACACATATTACTTTATGAACCATGTTAGGAGAGAAAAATTAGAACAAAAGGCAAAAATTATGGGAGAGATTAACAAAACAGAAAAGAGAAGTGAACATAGAATTTGTTGGTTTATATTCAGTGTCCTCAGTTTTTTTACTGGATACAGATGGCATTTTCTGTCCAAAGTCTATTGGGATTTGTAATGTTCTTCTTCTTTTTCTATAATATGATTGTTCTCTTTGGGAGCAGGTTTCTTGGAGAGGTTTCTGGAAGCAGCCTTAATTTCAGTTCAGAGTAATAATCACCTCAAATGCAGCCAGGGATTAAAGTAGTTCTTTATTGTCTCTTCCAAAATAGCCCAGTTAGCTTTCCTTGGTTCCAAGAGCTCTTTCAGCTTCTGCCTCTAGCTCAACTCCGACTCCTGGCTTCTTAATCCCCTCAACTGACTTCTGGCTCTGTCAATCTTGCAAACTGAACTTACTCCACTGACTCAGCTCCTTTTTATGCTCTTTTAGAGGTGTAAACTCAAAGGTTGACTCCTCAGAGAGAGTGGGATTAGGGGAGGTATAACTTGTGAATCTCCCGGACTTGTGAACTCTAATGTGTAAGCTCTAATATGTAAACTCTCTTAAAGGTATGAGTTCTAATGTGTGAACCAATTACCTAAGCATTGTTTCTATCAGCTCTAGTGTGCTAACACCTTGTTTCCAGTTCTGGCTCATAATAGAATTGTTTTGAATCACTGAACCACTGGGAAGAACCAAGACTTTCATAGTTGATCATTGCACATTCTTGTTGTTGTTATATACAATATATTCCTGGATGCTAATTATTTTTAAAATGAAAACTTATTATTGTTATCATCTCTAATCCTGAGAGTGGGGAGAGGGATGATGCCTCTGGCTTCACTTCAGCTCTCCTCTCTGACCTGGAACCCCAAGTCAAAAACTCAACCTTTCTACAATTACTCATAGCTAGCAATATCTCTGATCCACTGCTTCTACACTCACTAGGTGTGTTTGTTCCTTTTCTCCCAGGACCATATGTCAGTAGCACAGCTGGGCTTGGTGTAAAAGGTTCCCTTATTCTTCCCAAACTCAGACCTATGATTTGGGCTGATGCTACTTCTGAATTTATTTCATTTGTGGGAGAAATATGGAGAACTTGGAAATTTCTCAACTATTCTATCATCATCCCATTTTCCTCCTCTGGATATCTACTTTGATTCCATTTTATATTACAAAATGTATTATAAATATTTTGATATAATGAGACCTTTGTGTCATTGATCTACTTTTGGGAACTACTATATGTAGTAACTTTGTGTTGTATGTTATTGACATATTATTCACTTTCTTTGAATAATTCAATATTGTTTTCCATAAGGATTGGATCAATCCATAGCTCCATCAACCATGCAATTTTAATATTTTTCATCTTTACTAATTTTCTGTGAAGTGAAACTTCAGAGTTCTTTTGATTTGTTGTTCAATTAATATCAAGAGTATGGTTTTATTGTTCATAATTTGATTGTGAGAATTATTTATAGTCTTTGTGTCCTTATACAGTTTAATGGTATATTTAGGATACATAAAATTATAAGGATTTTGTTCTTTTCATTATTCTTCTAGTCTTTTTTTCTTTGGTGGGAATATAATCAATGCATATTTTGCATTGTAATTATTGTTTCTACTTTGCCTTCATTAAATATATGCTTGTATGTAAATGTATCTTTCTTTTAAGTCAGTACTTGGGTTTTTGCAGTTAATATGCTAACACTAAGCTGAATCTGTTCCCTTCTGAATATTTTCTCTTTCTACCATCTCAATCCTTAACTCTTTGAATTTATGTCTATTCTTATTCTCTGTATTTTTTGTTTTTATTACAACTGTTTCACAGCTCAGTTAAATATTCAGTTTTAAACTAATCTTCCTCTTTTATCCTTACCTTCCTCATCTATGTCTGTAAAAATTCTTTTTACAAAGGTTATTTCCATTCAATATCTTTTCTTATTCTTTACCCTTATTAGAATTCAACAGAATTTATACTTTAATAGATGCTAATCTCTAATCATTCATTTACCAACTATAACTGCATGGTGCTAGGTGCTAGAGACTACCTAGTTTCCAGTGGCAGCATTGCAGGAACACTTTCTCCAGCTGTACTCTGAGGGGTTCAATCTTGTTTGTTTTAATTGCTTACCTCTTCTGATGCCATATTATCCTTCCTTTGACCCTATTACCCCAAATTAAACCTTCTCTGATTCTTATGTACCTAGGGCTCAAATCACTTCTCATTTCATGGGAATTATTTCTGAGATACACAACTATCCTTTTATTTCATGAAAGCTGATCTTCTGATGTGTCTAACCCCTCTCATTTACTCCAACCAGAATTTATTGTAAGGTCTAGGTCTCACCCAAAATGTACAGAGTCCAAGGGGTTGTAAGTCCACTTTTGGGGCATGAGATTCTTTCTGAAACCTTAACTGGTTTTGTTTGGGATGGTAAATGGATAGCTTCCCCTAGGATAACTCTCAAAAGTATACCTACCTGAAATTTCCCTTCAAAAAATTTATTAAGCATCAGACAAAATATGGAATGAAGACAGTATCTTCACACCACATATTTTCATACTTATACATCTTTGTCTCTCTGTCTTTGCCTTTCTCTATGTCTCTCTCTCTTTTACACAAAGCACACACACACACTCCAGGATTAGCAGCAAAAAGTATATGTAGTGAGAATGAAATAATATGTAAAAAAAACACTAAAACCAAGCTAAGCAGAGTGTAATATAATTTTAAAAAGGATGATGAAAAGCAACTAAAATAGCTAGTGTGCCAGAAGCAACAGAGATGAAGATATACTACACAAGATATCCTTAGAGATGCCTTCAAATGGATAAATGACATTTTTTATAAATTAAGCAAGAACTGGCAATAAAAACATACCTTGGAAAATAAGAATTTGTAATACTAAGAAAATCACAGGACAGGGGTAGTTAGGTGGCACAATGCATAGAGCACTAGCCCTGAAATCATGAGGACCTGAGTTCAAATCTGACTTCAGATACTTAACACTTTCTAGCTGTGTGATCCTGGGCAAGTCACTTAACCCCAATTGCCTCAGGGAGAAAAAAAAATCACAGGACCAAATAAAAATGTAACAAAAATTTAAAAAAAAAACTTAAAAAATAATATGACATTTAAGTTATATGAAAAGCAAGAGAAATAATCTTAAAAATTAATATAGAAAATGAAACTTAAAGCCTCAACAATTGAGCAACTAATAATTTAATTAACAAAAGGGAAACTAAAAATGTAAACAATACAGAATTTCTAAAAATGCTGGTTCAGTAAAACACAATTATCTGAAGAATCAGAAAATAAGTTTTGTATTGCTTGGTACACTTAAGTGTTGGAACTATAGGATAACATTCAGTAATCCCAGTATTACTTATATCCTAAAGTATTTAGAGGACAATAATCTAATACTATGTTTTAGCAAATCATCAAAAAAATTGCTCAGAAAAAACACAAAATATGGAATAACTGACCCTGGAAAAGGGTATGTTCATCCAATAAAAAGTCTTTAAGCAAAGACTATATAAACTTACAGAGTATATTGTAGAAAGTATTCTTTCTCGGATATATCTGTCCACCAGGAAGATCATTTCCAGTTTTGAAGTATTGTGATTCTGTGACCTGCACAAAGAAAAATCCAAGACTTAAGACATCTAGACACAGTATAATTAAACTCCAATGCTACAATATTAAAGGTGAAAATGATACCTTACCAGGAAAGTTTAGAGAAGTCATTTACTGAGGAAAAATCAATTCACAGTGGATTTTTCAAGGAGAACAAAAGAGGTTCATAGAAATTGGAATATATTATAAAATTAAGAAGCAGGGGCCATGAACTTAGAATTATCTACCCTGCAAAACTCAGCATGCTGTAGGAAGACAAAAATGGATATTTGAGAAGGAAATAGACTTTGAAAAACTTACAGAGAAATATATTCACTTCAAGAAAGTCTTTGAACAACAAACAAGCCTTCCAGCCAGAAAATAAGTATTTAAAATAACCAAGATAAAACAGTTACTAAAAAAAATGAGACCCCTCAGAGCATTATATTGCTAAATCATTAAATGCTTCAGAAGGATGTTTCAGTGAAACAAAGGAAGGTGGGGGGAAGAAGGGAAGAGAGGGAAAAGGGAAGGGGAGTCAGGCAAAATAATCCCAAACAAAGCTTCTCTTTTTGCAAAGGGAAATTCCAAATTAAATAATTATTAATATGACAAGTGGACTCTATTTAGAAGGGTTCTGCTAAGATTGGATTAATAATTTAAGTAATAAGATAAGAAAGTATGCTTTCCTTTCAAATAGAAATTCTGAAGAAAAGCAAACCTAATGATAATAATTCAAAATTACAAATAGGATAAAATACCCAAGAAAATGCAGAGAAGTTACAGAGTGAATTAAAAAATAGAATCTAGCTTATGTTATTAAGAGAAATTGAATATATATGTATGGACAATATATGCATATGTGTATCTATGTGTGTATGCATACACACATATATGTATATATGTATACATATATAGATTTATATACACATATATGAAGTGAGCACATTCTCTGAAGCTGATAATCTCAGAGATTTGAGTAGTGGTGTCAAACTAAAATAGAAATAGGAGCCATTAAATCATTCCTATGGGTTCATATTGCCTTAAAAAACTACATATTCATACTATCAATCAATGTCTTACTATATTTTTATTTATTTTGTTAGATATTTCCCTGTTGTTCTTTAATTTAGTTTAGTAACAATAATCTCAATTTCAGACAGAAAGTCAAAAGAATGAGTAAACAATAACAACAACAACAACAAAATATTCTAATGTCAAAGAACTATTATTGCACCAGGGATTTTCAAAACACAAAATTGGAAGAGAAGAATAATTCAAAATATCTATTTGTAAAGCCTCAAAGTAAAATACAATTTGGCTGTGGTCAAATATAATTCCTAGAATAAAGGAAGCAAGAGAATTGAAAAAAATTAATGATGTTATAAATGAAATGAGAGCTCTTGAGAAAACAATTGGAAAAGCTGTGGAGGAAATTCTTTCAAGGAGAATTAATAACTTAGTCAAGAAACACAAAACCTTGCCTAAGTAATTGACCATTGGAAAACTAAAATACAAAGGATATGAACTGATAATTTTCAGATGAAGAAATTAAAGTCATCTATAGCCATATGAAAAAAATCACTATTGATTAGAGAAATGAAAATTAAAACAACTCTAAGGTACCACCTCACACCTCTCAGATTAGTTAAGATGATAGGAAAAGATAATGACAAATTGTGGAGAGGATAGGGGAAAACTGGGAAACTAATGCATGGTTGGTGGAGTTGTGAAATGATCTAACCATTCTGGAAAGGAATTTGAAACTATACCCAAAGGGCTACAAACCTGCCCATACCCTTTGAACCAACAGTGCCACTATTAGGTCTTTGTCTTAAAGAAATCATAAGGGAGGGAAAAGAACCCATATGTGCAAAAATATTTGTGGCAGCTCTTTTTGTGTTGGCAAAAAATTGTAAAATGAGCAGATACCATCAATTGAGGAATGGCTGAATAAGTTATGATATATGAAATTAATGGAATGTTATCGTTCTGAAAAAAGTGATGAACAAGCTGATTTTAGAAAGGTCTGAAAAGATTTATTATATGAACTGATGCTGAGTAAAACAAGCAGAACTAAAAATATATTATGCCCTGTAACAGCAGAATTGTGATATAATCAACTATGACTTGATTCTTCTCAGCACTTAAGTTGCCCAAGGCAATCCCATAAACTTTGGGAAAATACCCTTCATATGCACAGAAAAAACTATGGAAACTGAATGCAAATCAACACATGCTATATTAACTTTTTTCCCCTTTCCTTCTGTTTTCTTTTTCTCTTGTGATTTTTCCCTTTTGTTCTGATTTTTCTCTTCTAACATGATTCATAAGGAAATGTGTAAAAAAAGAAGGAGAGACTTTTGGGATTGCCATTGCCACGGTTGGCTTAGCCCTCTCTCTCTCTGCTAGCTGTTTGTTTCTCTTCTTCTTTCCCCTTCCTTTTCCACTCCCCTGCCTCCACCCACCAAAATCGTCATTTCCTATACAACACATCAGGACTTGCACAAAGAGTGGGTGGGGGGCATTCTTTCTCCAAGCTTATATATTAATAGAGTATGGTCCAATTACTATTTAGCCTCATGTGCTTGGGACCTCAGTGCATCAACTCAAGCCTCAGCCCATTACATTTTTCCTTGTAAAGAAGAAATAGGTAATAAAATATAAATGAGAATGGGATAAGGCAAATACTAAATTAATTAGCATAACTGTGAATATGAATGGAATGAACTCATTTATAAAACCAAATTACACAAAGGAATGAAAAAGAAACAAATAAAAAATATATCCTTTACAAGAAACATCTTTGAAACATAAAGTTGCAAACAAAATTAAAATAAGGGACTTAACACTTAACACAATGATCATAAGGTGCTCTATAAGTATTAGTTGGAGGAAAATCTCTTTTAAAAAGTAACACAGTACCAAAAAATTAGAAATAAAATGGGATCTAGAGGTCATCTAGTCCACAATTTCTTAAACTGTAGAGTCCTGTAACTGAATGTGGAGATCATAAAATTATGACTGTCAATGTTTAATTTATATACCTAATTTATATTCCTATATACCTGGGGTCACATAAATTTTTTTTGTTGAAAGGGGGTTAGTAGTAGAAAAAGTTTAAGAAGCCTGATCCAGTCCAACCTCTTCATTTTAAAGGTCAGAAATGTGTTTGTGTATATTAATTTTAATGAGATTAGTTGGATATAATTAACATATATTGGTTTATTGTAAATGGTTTGATTCCTTAAAAAAAAAAAAACTTATGAAGCATCCCTATGATCATCAAAGATGTAGAAGATTAATTGAGGCAAAAGAGAGGAATGGCCAAAAGATCACAGGATCATGAGCATGACCATGTGTAAGGGACTTTCCTTCTGAAAATTGCCATGTATGCCATGTCAGCTGGTAGAGTGGACCCAGGAGGTAAAAAGGGGCTTGGTCTCTGAAGCAGGAGGATGTGTCTTACAGGTGTTTCCTTGAAATGGTGAGGGGTGAAACCTGACTGCTAGTCCTGCCCCCTGAAAAGTTCCTACAGAGATTATTTTTCTATATTTTTGTTCATTTCTCTTTTCCTAATAAAATACTTTCACCTTCATGTTCATAAATCCTGGGTATTTGTGGCTGCCATAAGCAAAATAAGTAGGATTTATATAACAATTTAAAGTTTGTAAAGTGTGTTACATATATTATTTCATGACCACTCTGTGGGACAGGCACTAATATAATATATCCCCTTTTCATAGACAAAGAAGCTTTCTAGCCACAAAATAAACAAGACAAAAACTAGAAAGGTTAATAGGACCCTAGAAAACCTACATATGATTGACTTCTGGAGAAATTTGAATAGAGACAGAAAGGAATACATCTTTTTCTTGACAGGACATGGTACCTACACATAAATTAACCGTGTATTAGGGCATAAAAACTGTACAATAAAATGTAGAAAAACAGAAATAATAAATGCTTTCTTTTTAGACTATGATGCAATAAAAAATATATTCAATAAAGGGATAGGAAAGATAGACTAAAAACTAATTGGAAATTAAATAATCCACCTCTAAAAATGAGTCAAACAACAAATCACAGACACAATCCATAATTTCATCCAAGAAAATGATAATAATGAGACAACATATCAAAATCTATAGGATGCAGCCAAAACAATTCTCAAGGGAAATTTTAATTCTCTAAATAGCTATGTGAATAAAATAAAGAAAAAGGAGATCAATAAATTCAGCATGCAACTAAAAAAGCTAGAAAAAGAACAAATTAAAACCCCCAATTAAAACCCCAGATTAAAAATCCTGAAACTCAAAGGAGAGATTAATAGAATTGAAAATAAGAGAATTATTAAATTAATGAATAAAACTAAGTTGGTTTTATGAAAAAAAAAAAAACCAGAATAGATAAACCTTTGCTTAATTTGATTAGAAAAAAGAAAGAAAAAACCAAATCAGCATCAAAAGTGATATAGCACTTTAAAGTTAAAGAAAAAGAAATTAAAGCAATAATTAGGTGCTATTTTGCCCAACTGTATGGCAGCAAATCAGACAATCTAACCAAAATGAATGAATATTCACAAAAATACAAATTACTCAGATTAACAGAAGAGAAACATTTAAATAGTCCCATTTTAGAAAAAGAAATTGAATAAGGCATTAATTAATTGCCTAAGAAAAAATCTTCAGGACCAGATGAATTCACAAATGAATTCTACCAAATATTTAAACAATTACTTCCAATACTATGTAAAGTCTTTGGAAAAATAGACAAAGAAGGAGCCAAATTCCTACTACAACACAAAAATGATACTAATACCTAAACCAGGAAGAGCCAAAATAGGGAAAGAAAATTACAAATCTCCCTAATAAATATTGTGCAAAAAATTTTAAATAAAATGTTAGTAAAGAGATTACAGCAACTTATAGCAAAAACAAACAAACAAACAAACAAAAAAACATACAGCAACTATGACCAAGTAGGTTTTATACCAGGAGTGGAATAGTATGGAATAGGAAATGAAGAAATAAAACTATCATTTTTTGCATATGACATGTTGATATAGTTAGAGAATCCTAGAAAATCATCCAAAAACCTACTTGAAACAATTCACAACTTTAGCAAAGCTGCAGGATGTAAAATAAACCCACCCAAATCATTAGCATTTCTATATATTATTGACAAAGTCCAGCAACAAGAGATAGAAAGAAAAATTCCTTTTAAAATAACTATAGGGACTAACTAGATGGTGCAGTGAATAGAGCACCAACCCTGGAGTCAGGAGAACATGAGTCAAAACTTGGTGTCAGACACATTTACTATTAGTTGTGTGACCCTGGGTGAGTCACTTAATCCCAATTGCCTCTCAAAAAACAAACAAACAACAACAACAATAACAACAACAAAACAATGAAAGAAAGAAAGAAAAGAAAAAAATAAGTATAGAAAAAAATCAAACATTTGGGTGTCTATTTGCCAAGAAAAATTCAAGATTTAAGTGAACACAATTACAAAACACTTCTCACACAAATAAAGTTTAATCCATATAATTGGAAAAAGATCAATTGCTTATGCCAAACTAATATAATAAAAATGACAATTCTGCCTAAATTGATCTACTTATTCAGTGACATACCAATCAAGCTGCCAAAAATTATTTTATAGAACTAGAAAAAATAACAATATTCATCTGGAAGAGCAAAAGGTCAAGGATATCAAGGGAATTTGTATAAAAAAATTACAAAAGATAGTGGCCTAGCAGTACCAGACTTAAGACTATATTATAAAGCAGCAGTCATCAAAACCATTTGGCTAAGAAACAGACCGTTGGATCAGTGGAATAGTTACATGAGATACAATAATCAAGATCTATAATAATTTAATATTTGATAAACCCCAAGACTCCAGGTTTTGGGGGAAAAAAAAACTCACTATTTGACAAAAATTATTAGGAAAACTGGAAAATAGTATGTCAGAAACTTGGCATAGACCTACATCTTACACCTCATACCAAAATAAGGTCAAAATGGGTTCATGATTTTGGTATAAAGGATGATACCATAAACAAATCAGGAGAGCAAGGGATAATTTATCTATTAGATTTTTGGAGAAGGGCAAAATTTATGACTAAAGAAGAATTAGAGAGCATTATGAAAGTCAAAATGAACAACTTTGATTACATTAAATCAAAAAAGTTTTGCACAAACAAAACTAACAAGATTAAAAAAGAAGTACAAAGCCAGGAAAAAATTTCATCCATCTAGGGATGTAAACAGTTTAACCTTTAAATAATATGCATTTCCCCCTGTTTGCCTTTTGATGCTTCTCTTGGCTGTGTTTGTATGTTATGTTTTCTATTTAATTCTATTTTTTTTAACAAAAATGATTGGAAAAATCTTACTTCATTGAAGATTCATTGCCTTCCCTGTAAGATGATGTTCAGTCTGACTGAGTAGTTAAGTCTTGTTGGTATTTCCAGGTCCTTTGCTTTCCAGAATATGGTATTCCAGGCCCTCCAATCCTTTATTATAGAAGCTCCCAGATGCTGGGTATCCTGATTGTTGGTTGCTCCTTGACATTCAAATTGTTTTTGTCTGGCAGTTTGAGATACTTTTCCTGGAGATTGTAGTTCTGGAGTTCTGCAACAATTGGGGTTTTCCTTATGGGATCTCTTTCTGAAGGTGATTGATAGAGTCTCTCAATGAGTATTTTCCCCTCTGTTGAGGGGGAAATTTCTCTGTTGAGAAATTATGCTCCTTTCCCCCAATTAGAAATACGAGGAAGTATTGGAATTAAGTATATTTCTTAATATTAGTCAACTGATATTGAAACTTAACAAAGAAAATTTTAATTATCAATTTGTGTTTAAGATACAATGAGATTTCTATGAGTATTAAGCTTCTATTAATTATTGTTATATTAAAAACTAGCTGACAATATAGGACAATTTCACCTATAGTTGTCTAATTTGCACAGCTATTAGATAATATAGAAACAGTTGCCAAGAAAAGATTTTTTTCTAGGTTAAGACAAGGAGTGAATGAATTGGGGAATAGGTGGGTGAATTTTTAAACAACATTTCTCAGATAACTATCATCCATCCTTTTCATATTTCATTCTTTTGCCTTATACTTTATCAGTGTTTAATTCTGTTGCATTCCTACTCAAGGGACATTGTTTTAATCATTTGTTGCTCCTAAGTAAACTTCATTTTACATGTTTAATATTGCTTCACTCTGAGGCTTGAACATATGGAAGAGATATTTTTAACTCACAGTTCAGCTTGGGTGCAGAAATTTTTTTAATATGTGCTAGGAAAAAACCTTATGTTTATTTCTGAATTAGCTAATGCTGTCTAATTTTAAATAAAATATTAAATAATTTTAATAAATGCACAGAAAAATGGATGATTTATATATTGTTCAAGTGATGATATTCATTTGAATGGACAATACATTGAATTAGACAATCAATATGAGTATTTATATTTATATCATCTAGATATTTATGGCATTTATATATTCCTCTCTCTCAACATATTTGTCACTACTACATATGTCCCTTACATAGAAATATTAATCATTGCATTATTACATCCATGTGATTTATTTCTACATCAATATCTATCTATCTATCTATCTATCTATCTATATCTATCTATCTATCTATAAGTGCAGATGAACAATGAGCAGAATACATAGTTAAGTGAGAGGAAGAAATAGGACTCGATGGCACTTGGAAAATTGCATGGTATTTATCATGGTTCTAACCTTCAAAGTATTCTAAAAGCCCATCTTTCAACAGCTATGTTTTGCAAATAATATCTGTTTATTAGTCGTTTGACACTATTATTTCAGGAGAATGCAATTTTTGAATCATATAATCAGAATTACAAATTTGAGTGTTGGAAGGGATCTCAACGTCCATTGAGCCCAATCAGTATCTGAAAAAAAATTCTCATTTTTAAGTATCGAAAAAACATCCAACCTTTCTCTTTGAAGATTTCCAATAAAAGGAAGTTCAGTAACTTCTGAGGCAATCATAATTTTAATTTTAGGAGTTTTTTTCTTGCATAAAATGAAAATATTTAAATGTACTTTTTTTGCAACTTCAACTTGTCCCTTTGGAGGCAAACAGAACAAATCTAATCTCTTTTTCATATGACAGTTCTTCAAATACTTGCAGATAACTATCATCTCCTGCCTCAAGTCATTATTTCTTAGAACTAAAATTTCTAATTTTCTCTATCATATCCTCATATGAGATAAATTCAAATCCTTTCATCATTCTGGTTGTTCCCCTCTCAATAGAGCTCAATCTCATCAATGTCCTTCCCAAAATGTGATACATAGAACTGAATACAATATTCTCAATGTGCTCTGAGCATGAGATGGGAAATAGAAATAGAAAATAAATGTAGTTGTTACTCTCAAGGAGATCATACATTAATAGAAAACACAACATATTGATCATGTAGGTATCTAAAGATGTTTCAGACACTATTACTGTCTTTTAGCTCCATGGATACCTTTTCTTCCCTAGAGGCTAAGGGGATACTCATTGGTAATAAGCCTTAGCTGAATGAAAATCCAAGAAAATGAAATTGTGTAAAAACAATTCAAAAAGTTAAGAAGAGAATATGGAGAGAGTAATGTCAGGAAAAATATGGAAGGGATAGGACATTCAGGAGAAGAGGGTGATTGACACTTCCAAAGGCTACAAGATGACAAAGATGAATTCTGAGAAAAGGTTTTTAGATTCAGTAAGTGAGCTCATTAGTGATTTTGGAGAAAGAAGTTTCAGCTGAATCATGAGATCCAAAGCCAAATAAGGTCTAGAATCACATGATAAGAAAAGAAGTGCAGACATATAATGTAAAATCCTTTCTTAATAAATATAGACAAAAAGGGAAGAGAAGTCATAGGATGATAAGTAGTGGAGGGAGGCATGATTTAAGGGATTTTTTTTTAAGAATGGGGAGAAATGGGTATATTTGTATGTAACACGGAAAGAATTGTATATAAGGAGAGACTGAAATTGAGAGTGGTCAATATGCTGGAGAGGATAGAAAGTGATAGGATCAAATATGCATGTCATTGGGTTTGGGTCGACCAACACTCTCTATAAGAGAGACTCTCTTGAATCTCTCTTTACGAGAGATAAGAATGAATTTGAAAATAATGGAAGAAGCTGTCTGAAATCAGAAGGAGGGGAGAAAAATGAGCTTTCAATAAATAGTTTCAGTATTTTCTATGATTCATAGAAAACTATATAAAAACAAAAAAAGTTTATAATAGATAGTGTGGTGAATTGCATCATAAATTGATTATGGAGATATAAAAGGATTGCCTGGTTGCAATGAGGGTCCAGTTGAGATTTTATAAGATAAATTTCCAAGAGATTCAGTCAACATAGTTTCAAGATTTTCTCCATTTCCTGTCAGCAATATTTAAATAGGAGTGTACCAAGCAAATGTTAGAAGTAAGCCATGGGTAAAATTTAGCAAGATGTAGAGCAAGAAGATAGTGTAGAATTGAACTGATTCTCCAATGAGGTGAATAAGGAAGAGCAGTGAATCTTTCTATGAGTTAATTTTTTTTTGAAGAAGGATCAACATTCATTTGAAGTATCCTAATATAAAAATGGAAGGAAAGTCTATATGCCAGGCACTGAATTAACTGAGAAAGAAAAGAAAATGTCCTGGGTTGAGGAGGAGCAGTATATAATGGCCATCAGTACCTGGATTGGATGATAAAATTGAATGTAATGAACCTAAAAAGAGGAGAAGATGATAAATAATAAAAGTAAAATCTGGAAATGGCTAAAGGAAGCAAGGAACATTCTTATTTCCTTGTCATGAGTTGGGAGAAGAGACATGAGTGAAAGTGAAATCAGTTTTACAAAAGCAGTACAAGGATGCAGTGTCATCCAGATGGATCCTGAAGATTGATACATAAAATAGGAAAAAAGATCAAGATGAAAGCAATTGTGTTAATTATGAAGCAGACATTTTAGAGAGCAGAGTGGAAGGGACAGATAGATTTGGAGCAGAACAATGGAGTGAGGACAGAAGAGAAGAAAATTCAGAGGATGCAAATAAGAGAGCTGCCAGTGAGATTTACCAGCAATTAGGAGATCAGAAATACTTAAAGGGCAAGGATATGATGGAGTATGAATATTTTAACATCAGAACAAAGAGTTCATGTGATGAAGATCCATTTATATCTAGAATATATATACACACATATATACCTATATCTATCATCTATCTATCTATCTATCTATCTATCTATCTATCTATCTATCTATCTATCTATCTAATTTTCCATGGTTCTGTTAGTATTACCACAATTTCAGACTCAAATGTTACTTGGGACAGTCAATCTACATACACATCAGTGTACATGGCTTCTGTGTACACTGAATGAATGGTTGATTAACAAGATTTATTATTTAACAAGATTAATTAGTCATGGTGTAAGCCAGTGGATTATTGTTATTCCATGTTTGCCATTAAGACTTATATATAGTTTCAGAACCTACCTCAAACCTAAGAACTCCAATTTACGTATACCATAATTTTCGCGGTCAGTAAGTCCTATACTGGCAAATTCAATAGGTTTCTTGTAGCCATAATTCCCATGATATAAGACTGTTCTCTAAATATTACTCTAGTTTTCTGGAAAAAGTTCTAATGAATTGATTCTAAAACTTTAACCTATTCTAGACAATTTGCTAGCAATTCTCTCTCTCTCTCTCTCTCTCTCTCTCTCTCTCTCTCTCTCTCTCTTTTTCTCTCTCTGTCTCTATCTCTGACTCTGTGTCTATTTCTCTGTCTTTATCTCTATCCCTGATTTACCCCCTTTATTTTTTCTAGTTTAAGGGGAAGGGAGATGGCATTCAGTTGTGTTTGGAATGCTCAGGCTCTATTGGGAAATCTTCCAGCATTCCTGGCATCCAAATGTACTTATAGTATAAAAATTTGACAGTATGTTAATGTAGCTCTATTTCTATAACTTCCAAGTGTAGTTTTTTAAAGACTTTTTTTTGGACTTGAATTGTAATGTCTGATCTTTGGGATTTTAGAAGCTTTCATAGAATTACTGAATCATAGAATTTAAACTAGAAGGCACTTTATAGAACATTTAGTGGAACATTCATTTTAAGAAAGAGGTCTAGAATAGTAAAATTTGTTGCCTATGATCACAAAGAGAATAAGTAACAATACCTACCTTTTTGATTCAAAGTTCAGTTGTCTTTCTAATACATAAACTAAGGAAACTAAAGGAAAAAGCATTCTTTTACTGATATCTTGTAGAAGGATGGATGATTCTTCTCCACTCTATTTTCTCAATTTCTATTACGCTGTGTTTACAAACATTCACATCTTCATCAAGATGACCCTTGTACCAACTAAGAGATTTGGACCTTACAAGAGTTTTTGTTGCTGTTAATGCTCATTTTATGATATGTTGATTTTATTCTTATGATCCATAATTTTATTATTGTTTGATCATGGTTTCATCAGCTACTCACTCCAACACAGCAAAACAAAATTCTTAAAAGACAAACCTCTGTGGAAATTATGCACTTAAAAAAAATTGTGCTATCAGACAAAAACAAAAATAAACATCTGTAATACCAGTAGAGACAAGAAACATGGAGAGTAGAGTTTTTGAAAAAAATCATAGACAATGAAACAATATAAATATACAAAATGTGTGTGTGTGTGTGTGTGTGTGTGAAACACATAATTATACATATCAAAAGACAAAGAATTGGATACATAAAGAAAAATTATATAAGTTCATATATTTACAACTGGAAGGGATAGTAAAAGCTAATAAGTTCAATCCTCTACTATACAGATAAGGAAACTGAGGCACAGAGAAGTTAAATGATTTGACTGTTATCAAACAGCCAGTAAGTAACTCTAGCAGGATCGAAATCAAGGTACTTTTGATTCCAAGTTCAGTACTTTATCTCCTATGTCACTTTCTATATATTTTTTACATATTTTTAATTCAATCAATTTAAAGGCAGAGTAATACAGTATGGTCCATATAGATATGTATGCATATATATACATACATATATGTATATATGCATATATCCACACATTTATGTGTATATAATATATAAAACATGTATATATGTATTAGGTAAATGTATTGTATATTGAGTGTGTGTGCATGTACATACATATAAACATTAATTGTCCTTTACACTCAGAGAGGATCAAAATGATATCTGTGGTCAATGTGAAGTGTGTCTGCCTGTGCTAATCAGACCAACTGGAAGACTCTACCATAAGTTGAGCACAAATAGTCCACAAGAATATTTGGGATGAAAATGTCTCTAAATTTGTGGTGTGTGTGTATGTTTGTACAATACACATATACAATAATTGTAGGAAATTTTAATGCTCTCACAGCTGTATGTGTCTAACAAAAATAAGTAAAAAAGGAAAATAGGGAATGGAATAATTAGCGAATTAATAATTGAGATATAACATCTTATAGGCAGCTAAATAGTTCAGTAGACAGAATACTGAGTCTAGAGTCAGGAACTCCTGCATTCAAATCTAGTGTCAGACACTACCAGCTGTGTGGAGCTGGGAAGAAGAAAATGGCAAAGCACTCCAGTATCTTTACCAAAAACAAAACAAAACAAAACAAAATCAAAAAATACTTTGAACAGCATTGCCATTCTAAAGAACTTGATGTCATTAAAAATTAGAAATGAGTGAATGATAAATTTTGTATGAAAGAATATACATATTTCTCAGCATAATATGATACCTTTAAAACAGACCATGTGCTAAAGCAAAGAGAAAATATAAATAAATATCAAAATTTTTAAAATGCTTCTTATATAGACCATAATTCTGTAAAGAAGCAATCAATGCAAGGAACAAAACTTGAAATGCAATAATGATGTCCTAAAATAACAACAGATAGAAGTAATTAAAATCTATGTTAAAAATAATAATGGTAAGACAACAAAATGAAATTTCTGAGACATAACTAAAGCTCAGAGGAAAAAAATATCACTGAGAACATGCATTAACAAAATAGCAGAAGGGAAGATGAACAAACTGTAAATGCAATTAAAAAGCTTAGCAAATTAATCCAAAATAAGAACAAAATTTAGAAGTTTTAAAATTAGAGAAGAAATAGATTAATTGGGAGCAAAAAGTTAGCTTGTTAAGATAAAAATGAAGATAGAAAAGTCAAATTAATAAAATAAAAGTTAATAAGAAATAACAAAAGAAATAAAAACAATTAAAAAACTGTTCTAGAGAAAGGAACTCAACCTATGATTTCATTTGGGTAGGGAATTTCTTTTCTCAAACCAGTTCATCATCTGCAATTTATAATCTTTGAACACTGAAAGGTGAAGTGTTCAGCTTCATGTAACTTGTTAGACAAGACTTTAACGTAAGTTTTTCCTACTTTTGAGACTGGTTCTCCATCTATTGTGCCATGTTATTTTTTACACAGCTATATACTAATAAAATTTAGAATTCAAAGGAAATGAGGATTATCAAGAAAAAATAGCACACAAATTATAAGATCAACAAATAGAAATCTTAAATGATCCAGTTTCAGAAAAAAATATTGAACTATGTCAAAAAAATTACCAAAATAGGGTAGGTGGTCCAGATCAGTTAATATGAGAATTCTCTCAAACTTTGAAGAGAATGGAATACTCATATCATAAAAAATATTTTCTAATTTAGGGACAACACTCTATTAAAATTTTCTTATAAGAAAAAGTTCTGGTACCTAATGGAGAAAGATAAAGAAAGACAAATCTAGATAAATACTATGAATATATTTAAATTCAGAAATTTGAATAAAATCCTGGGGAATAGATAATAGTAATATAAAAACATTCACTCTGGGCAAATCTAGTTTAATACAAATGATAAAGTTAAAGATGAATAAAATAATAAGCATAATAAATAACATTAAAAGAAAAATAAAGCCACATGCTTCTATTACTAGCAGCAGAAAAATATCCACTGACAAAGTACTTTACGATAAAAATATGCAGTACAAGTGTAGAAAAACTTTTAATAAAATAAAAGAAACATTTAAAATTAAAAGCTAGCAGTGTATGGAATGAAGAGATGCTAGAATTTTCCCAATAAATGGAAAATCATTATTTTTTCATAGTTTTAAAAATAATATTAAGCACAATAAAACAAAAGAAAGAAATAAGATAATAAAGATAGATATTAGGATATAATTATATTTCATAGATATGGTGACTTTAATCACATTATAATTTTTTTTTGCTTAAGGTATTTTTTGTGAAATTTTTTGGCTTTGTCTATTACCTTTATTATATTTGCTTTTTTTGAGTTTTATATTACATAATAAATTTGTTACAGCCACTAATTTTTATCCTCCATGGCTTTATTTTTTTCTGTCTTGTAGTACCAACTTGTTGGGTTTTGTTTCTTGTCAATCATGCCATTTTAATTTTCTTTAGGAACTTAATATATTCTTATTTAAGGATATAATAATCAGGTTTGGTTGTTCCTATCCAATTTGTGAATGCTGATTTGATCTTCTTTTATGATGGTATTTACAGGTCTCTGTAGATTCAATTACACAAATTTGACACCAGTCTCCTTACACAGATTTTTTTTCATATAGACCTGCTCTATTCCAAGTTTCTTGGTTTACATAAATTATTATATATTATTTTGTTAGCTGTGAAGTGACATCGTGCTTAGGTTGATGGGCCTGGAGTCAGGAAACCTGAGTTCAAATTCTATCTCAGACATTTACCAGCTGTGTGAAAAAGGACAAATCATTTTATCTTTATCTGCCTCAGTACCTTCAATTGTAAAAATGGAGTTAGTAACTGTAGGGCCTACTTCATAGGGTTGTGGTGAAGATCAAATGAATAATATTTGTAAAGTATTTGTACAGTGCCTGGAATACACTATATGCTTAATAAATGCTTCTTCCCTTCCATTCCTTTCTTTCTTTTTTCTCTACTTGTTCAAAGATCAGATGAGTGCAGTTAATCTTTTTCCCCAAACATACATATCTACCTACCCTTCTAATCTGAGTAACATCCATTTCTTATTTTCATACAGTTTGACATTGAGTTTTCAAGATTCTGACACATTCTTATATTATTATACTATTTAATCATTACACATTATTAAGATATAGTAATATATCATATCCTGCATGTTATTAATATTTATTATTATTTTTTCTTCTTTTATTCATAATCATGAAGCAATATTTTCATGAAACTTAGTATTATGTCTCTGAAGAAATAATAATTTTTCAAGTATTACCTTGATGATAATGCATGTTTTTAACTATTAATTTTTTTTTATTTGTACTTTACTTTTTAAATCACTTTTGACTTCTCTATTCACTTGAGTTTTATATTTAAAAATCAAATTTCTATACGTCTCGATTTTTATCAGAAATGATTGAAAGGCTTTTATTCCATTAAAAATCCATTCTCCCCACCCCTGCCCCGAAGGATTATACTAAGTTTTGCTGGATAGGTTAGTCTTATAGTTTATCTTAGCAAAAAGCTGAGAAATATTGGGTAAGTTAGTTTTGATTGGAATTCTTATTCCTTTGCTCTTTGGGATACCACATTTTAAATCCTCCAGTCTTGTAATGTAGAAGTTGATTAATCTTGTTTTATCTTAACTGTGGATCTACAATATTTGATTTCTTTCTTCCTGGGTGTTTATAATATTTTCCTCTTGACCTGGGAGCTTTGAAATTTGGTTATAATATTTCTAGGAATTTTAATTTGGGTATCTATTTCAGGAGTTGATTTCTGCATTCTTTGAATTATTATTTTACTCTCTGATTCTAGGATATCAGGACAGCTCTCTTTTGTAATTTCTTGAAATATTATGTCTAGGTTTTTTTTCATGGATTTTAAGATAGTTCAATTATTGTTAACTTATCTTCCCTTAATTTATATTCCAGGTGAATTGCTTTTCCAACGAGATATTTCACATTTTCATCTATTTTTTTTCTTTTAATTATTTGATTGTTTCTTGATGTATTATGGCATCATTAGATTCCTCTTTCCCAAATCTAATTTTTAAGCCATTCTTTTCTTCAGTCATTCATATGTTATGGGCCAGAACTCTGAACTTGAAACAAAGGATTCTTACAAGGTACTAAATCAGTGGAATTGATAGAGACAATAGTTATCTAATTTATCATGGTTCAATATGATTGATTTAATCCTACAAGGAGATGTTATGGGCCAGAACTTGAAACAAGATACTAAGTGGAATCGAGGAGACAATGGTTAAATCTAATTTAGCATTGATTTAATCCTACAACAAATCATGGTTTCCTATTGATATAATAATTGGTTTGTACTCAGTGTGTAGCATATAAGCAAGAAGCTCTCCGGGCCAGGAAGGACAAGTGCACTGGAAGCTCTCGGACGCTGAGACAGATTCATTTCCATCATTCACCTTTGTTGTGGCTGGAGGCTGAAACTCTACATTGGGCACCAAACTGTAATATTCTCTCTAAAATGTAATGTTCTCTGTTGAGGTTTTCTTGGGGTCTCTGGAGGCAGCTTTCATTTCAGTTCAATAATCACCATCGAAGTAGCCAGGAGTTAAAGTCCAAATCCTTTATTGTCTCCTTCAAAGTCTTATCTCCTTCACTTGTGGCTTGGCTAGTTTTTCTGGAGCCCTATGTCTCTCCTTGGTTCTGAGATCCTGAGCTCCTGCCTGTCTTCTCTGGCTTCTGAATCTCCCCGAATTCAAAGGTTTGTGCTTCAGCCTCTAGCTTATTAATTTATTTCATTAATGATTTCTTTTCCAAATGTTTCCTTTATTTCATTTATCTCTTTCTTTAACTATTCTATGAATTCTTTTTTTTCTAGTAAATTTATTTATTTTAATAACATTGCTTTATGAATCATGTTGAGAGAAAAATCAGAGCAAAAGAAAAAATAATGGGAGAGATCAAAACACAGAAAAAAAGAAGGGAATATAGCAAGTGTTGATTTATATTGAGGCTCCTTAGTTCTTTTTCCTAGAAGCAGGTGGCATTTTCTGTCCATAGTCTATTGGGATTGCTTTGGATCACTGAACCACTGAGAAGAATGAAGTCTTTCATAATTGATCATTACACATTCTTGCTGTTATTGTGTACAATTTATTCCTGGTTCTGCTTGTTTTGCTCAACATCAGTTCATGTAAATCTTTCTAGGCCTTTCTAAAATCACCTTCTTAATTATTTTTATAGAATAATAATATTAAATTACCTTCATATATCACAACTTACTTAGCCATCCCCCAATTGATGAGCATCTACGCATTTTCCAATTCTTTGCTACCACAAAAAGAGCTGCTACAAATATTTTTGCACATGTGGATCCTTTTCCCTCCTTTATGATTTTCTTGGGATATAGATCCAGTAATGGCATTTCTGGGTTAAAGGGTATGCACAATTATATAGCCCTTTGGGCATAGTTCCAAATTGCTCTCCAGATTGTTTGGATCATTTCACAATTCTGCCAACAATGTATTAGTGTCCCAGTTTTCACATCCCATCCAACATTTGTCATTATCTTTTCCTGTCATCTCTTTCGTGAATTCTTGTTGCATTCATGTCCAATTTATATTTTTCCCTTTGTAGCTATTTTCATATTTTTGCCTTTATCTGAGTTTTTGTTTTGCTCTCTTTTATTACCATATTAGATTTTTATGATTAGGTTCTTTTCTGTTTTTTTGTTTTTCTTTGTCCATCATTCTTTTCTTGTTATATTTTTTTTTGCTCATTTTCCCAACCTATTTCTTGATTTCAAATTTTATTTTAAACTTGGATTCTGTTCACTTGGCATTGAGATAGGATTGTCCCAAGTTTCAGACTGCTATTTTCAGAGCTAGTTCTTGAGGGCTGTAATTTTTGGTGCTTCCAAGGTGGTAAAATTCAAGGAGAAATATGGTAACTGCTTTCCTGGTCTAAATTTGGTGTTTACTCAGGCAAGACTTCTCCCCAATAGCCATAAGTGCTGGTACTTCTCTCTGCTTTGAATCTCTAGGCTCAGAACTGGCAGCAGATTTGCAAAAAGTTCCCAGTCCTGCACCCAAAGTCAACTCAGAGTTCCTTGTAATCTGTTTCTGAACAGTTGTTTAATTCCCCTTATCATATGCTATCACAGCTACTTCTCAGACCCATGCAGGTGCTGTGATGAGGTACACTCTGACCTTTTCCCTGCCTAGTGTCATAGACTTTTCCTAATGATCTTTTAATTTGTCTTAGATTTTAAAAATTCCAAACTCTAACCTTTTGTTGGCTATGCCATTTCAGAATTAAATTTGGTATATTATTTTAAAGTTGTTTGGAGGGGAATGTTGGAAGAATTCTGCTGAGTTGCTGACTTTATTCCCACCATCTTGGTTCCATCCATCTAAACCATAGATTTTCTTTTTTTTTATTATAGCTTTTTATTTACAAGATATATTCATGGGTAATTTTTCAGCACTGATTCTTTCAAAACCTTCTATTCCAACTTTTCCCTTCCTTCCCTTCACCCCCTTCTCCTCCTCACCCCCTCCCCCAGATGACAGGTAGACCAATACATGTTAAATATGTTAAAATATATGTTAAATACAATATATGTATACATGTCCATATAGTTATTTTTGCTGCACAAGAAGAATCAGACTTTGAAATAAGGTAAAAATAACCTGAGAAAGAAATAAAAAATGCAAGCTGACAAAAACAGAGGGATTGGAAATGCTATGTAGTGGTTCATACTTATTATCCAGAGTTCTTTTGCTGGGTATAGCTGGTTCTATTCCTTATTGAACAAATGGAAATGATTTGTTTCATTTCATTGTTGAAGAGAGCCATGTCCATCAGAATTGATCATCATATAGTATTGTTGAAGTATATATAATGATCTCTTGGTCCTGTTCAGTTCATGTAAGTCTCTCCAGGCCTTTCTGAAATCTTCCTGTTGGTCATTTCTTACAGAACAATAATATCCCATAATATTCATATACCACAATTTATTCAGCCATTCTCCAATTGATGGGAATCCACTCAGTTTCCAGTTTCTGGCCACTACAAAGTAGGCTGGTGCAAACATTTTTGCACATACAGGTGCCTTTTCCTTCTTTAAGATCTCTTTGGGATATAAGCCCAGTAGTAACATTGCTGGATGAACAGGTATGCATAGTTTGATAACTTTTTGAGCATAGTTCCAAATTGCTCTCCAGAATGGCTGGATGTATTCACAATTCCACCAACAATGTATCAGTGTCCCAGTTTTCCCACATCCCCTCCAACATTCCGCATTATCTTTCCCTGTCATTCTAGCCAATCTGACAGGAGTGTAGTGGTATCTCAGAGTTGTCTTAATTTGCATTTCTCTGATGAATAATGACTTGGAGCATCTCTTCATATGGCTAGAAATAGTTTCAATTTCTTCATCTGAGAATTATCTGTTCATATCCTTTGACCATTTATCAATTGGAGAATGGCTTGATTTCTTATCAATTAGAGTCAATTCTTTATATATTTTGGAAATAAGGCCTTTATCAGAACCTTTGGATGTAAAAATGTTTTCCCAGTTTATTGTTTCTCTTCTAATCTTGTCTGAATTAGTTTTGTGTGTACAAAAGCTTTTTAATTTGATATAATCAAAATTTTCTATTTTGTGATAGTAATGATCTCTAGTTCTTCTTTGGTCACAAATCCCTTCCTCCTCCACAGGTCTGAGAGGTAAACTATCCTATGTTCTTCTAATTTATTTATAACCTCATTCTTTATGCCTAGGTCATGAACCCATTTTGATCTTATCTTGGTGTACAGTGTTAAGTGTGGATCAGTGCTTAGTTTCTGCCACACTAATTTCCAATTTTCCCAGCAGTTTTTGTCAAACAGTGAATTCTTGTCCCAAAAGCTGGGGTCTTTGTAACCCACAGCTTTTCAATGGATTTAAATGAGATAAATTCTTTGTTATTTTTAAATGCTCCTATTTCTTCGAAGATTAACATTGTGTGATGAGTGACATTATTATTTCCAAATTCTACAATCTCTCCAGACAGATGAAGCAATTTGTTTTTAGGACTAAAGTACAGAATGAAATGTGTAGATATAAAAAGGAAGAGAAATAGAACATAGATTTATATATGCTATGAATAATAAGGGAATGAAATATACTTTAATCAACTCTGTAGCAAACAATAAGGAGAAAGTTTCTGAGTAAGGAAAGGAGCTAAAGAGAATAAGTGAGTTGGGAAAGAGAGTGTTTGAAATACAGGGAAAGGTAGGTAAAACCTTGACTCTGTGAGGAGGACGTCCTACTGGAGAGATAGAGAGATATATTTTGTAATAGTGGAAAGGTAGCTTATAATGAGTATGTTCTATACAGATTTGGTACCAAGATGACTACTTCCTTGAGTGTGTGTCAGGCTTCCACGGACAATGTGCTGCAGTCTCAGAAAAAAAAAGAAAACAGAATTTCTGAGTACAACTCTCCTTCAAAAAATGATATGGAATAGACCCAGAGAAGAATTACATGGCAAATGGGAAATTAAATGATCATGAAAAGATTAAGTTGTGTTAATGGACAGAATGATTTGGGCCACAGGAAAACTCCTACCTCATTTTCTCTCTCTAAAACTGATCCTTTTTTTCCCCTTGGTAGTACTTTATTTTTCCAAATACATGTAAAGATAGTTTTCAACATTCATTTTTTGTAAGATTTTGAGTCCAAATTTTTCTCCCTCTTTTCCTTGCCTTCTCTCTCTCCCAAGAAAGCAAACAATCTGATATAGATTGTACATATATAATCATTTTAAACATATATCCATATTTGTCATGCTGTGAAAGAAAAATCAGACCAAAAGGTGAAAAAATGCATGAGAAATAAAAAGCAAAAAAAAAAAAAAAAAAAAAAAAAAAAAGTGAAAATAGTACACTTCAATCCACATTCAGTCTCCATAGCTTTCTTTTTGGATGCAGATGGCATTATCTATCACAAATCTTTTTGTCTTGGATCACCACATTGCTGAGAAGAGCTAAGTCTGTCATAGTTACATAATCTTGCTGTAATTGTATAAGATGCTCTCCTGGTTCTGCTCACTTCACTCAGCATCAGTTCATATAAATCTGTCTAGCTTTTTTGAAATCAGCCTGTTTATCATTTCTTATAGAACATCAATATTCGATTATATTCATATACCATCACATTCAGCCATTCTCTAATTGATGGACTTCCACACAATTTCTAATTCCTTGCCTCTACAAAAGGATCTGGCAAAAACATTTTTGTATATGTGGGTCCTTTCTCCTCTTTTATGATCTCTTTGGAATACAGATTCTGGAATGATTACAAGATCAAAGGATATGCACAGTTTTGTAGCCCTTTGGGCATAGAACTAATCCTTTTAAGAGTGATTAAATGAGGAGAAAAAAGAGGATGAGGGAGAAAACTTTCAAAGGTATTAATATAAAAATTGTTTATAGGGAGGAACTCAAGTTGGTTCTTTAAAAGTTTTAATTCCATAAGGAAAAGAAAGAGACTAATGAGGAGGGAAATAAACTAACACAAATAAAAGAATATAAATATAAAGGAAAGTGAAATAAAAGAAAATAGAGAACATAGTAAAGAAATCCTTTTTAGCAAAAGGTACAGAAACCAAAAAAATGGGGATTTCAAGTTAATCACTTTAACTGAGAAGCAAAAGAGAAGTGGGGAATTAATTGATCAGAAGATCACTGAATTAAAGGAAAAAAGACAAAGTAATTTTAAAAAATGTGTAATTACAAACTAATAAAAAAAAGTTTTGAGAGGTGGGAGAGAAGAAAAGAGGAAAATAACCTATGAGGATAATTTTATCTTATAGTAAATTAAATAAAAATAATACTAATCCAGAAAAAATATAGAAAGAATAACATATAAGCCTAAATGTCATAACTTTAAATGTGACTAGATTAAAAAATATAACATAATAAAAGAGAATGACAGCTTGAACAAAAAAATAAAATCCCACAGTCTACTAATAACAAGAAAGACCTAAAAAAATAATTACGTAACACAAAATAAAAATGAGATGCTGGTTGCCATTTTGTTATGAGACAAAGCAAAAATAAAAATTACTAATGTAAGTATAGATAAACAAGAAAAGCATATTATTTTCAAAGGAATAATAGACAAAATCAATATTAGATTATTGTTGGCATGGGACCATTCATAATATATGCTCCAATTGCCATAGCATCTAAACTTATAAAAAGAAAAAATAACTGAATTTCAAGAAAATATCAACAGTAACACAGTAATAGTGGAAATATTTTATATCCCTCTTTTAGAATTGAGCAAATCTAACAGAGAGCTAAAGAAAATTTTTTAAAAATTGATCAAGATATGACACCGTCTTAAATGAGCATTTAAAGAATATACATATTTTTCAGCATTTTGTGGAACTTGTAATAAAGTTAACCAAGTATTAGGACACAGAGATATTCTAAATAAATGTAAAGAAGTGAAAATAGTAAAAATCATTTGCTGACAAAAACTTAAAAAATAGTAATCAGTTTGGAAATACAGCATAATACCTAAACTTAGATGAATATTAAATGATAAAATCCTAAATAATAAATAAAATTTTGACAAGGCTTTGAAAATAAACTTACTAAGTAAAATGTTTTTATTTTTCTAATCTTTAGTACTCTAGACTTGGTATTATTTTGCCATAATAAACTTTTAAAAATTTTTTATAGATATTGTTGACAGTTTTTTTTTTTCCTACTTCATTGTTCTTCAAGAAAACCACACCAATGTGGTAGAAACACTTCAAACTTCCAGGTCCTAAGAAGGTCTGCTTGTTTTCAGGATTTATTAGGCCATTTTTGAATGGCCTAATTTTGAATGAATTAGAAATAGATTTTTAGTTCTTGGTGTTATTTCTAAATTTAATGTTACTTTGTGCTTCATTATGACTAATCTTATTTCATTTTTGACTTGAAACAACACACTTTACCATACCAACAACTCATTATATATCTTAACAATGATTTAAGTGTGCTCCTTAAATGCTATATATTTGTATATTTCCCTGGACTAACTTTGATTTTTAAGGACCATAAAATTTTTTTTAAATCTACCAAAGAGCAATAAAAGACAGCTAGCATTTAATGCAAAACTCATCCCACAAAAACAAATAAACAAAAAAAAATCTAATTAAACTAGGGCAACTATTATAAATCAACTTCTATGAAAAATATGAGAATTCATGATTCTATTATTTGAGGATTTGAAGTAATAGTGAAAAACATTGAGGAACTGTGACATACTTTATCATCTTTTTGTCATGTGACTCATGAATTTTTTTTTGAAGTTGCACTGATTGCTCTACAAATCTTACTCTTTGGTCATTTTAATCTCAAGGGGCTGAGCCCTCCAACTAATTTATATATGCTTATATGGCAATTATAGTAAAGTTAGTCTTGTTGAAAAAAAGCTAGTTAAATTGATCTGAACATCTTATAAAAATTATTACATCAACAGGACAGATTTTTGGTCTTCTTATTGCTTTAAGGTTTTAGTTATTTATGCCATAATACAATAAAGCCATAAGTTGATAGTACATATAGACTCATTCCTATTCTGTGAAAGTCAAAATGTATATATATTTTGGTCAGTCTATGTACATTTACTGATACTCTCAATACTGACACATGGAAAATATTATGAACACCAATAAACAAATGAGATATTATCCTCTACCTTAAGATATTTACATAATTGTTGGAGAAACAAGATATGAGTACAGGAAGTTGACTGCTTTGTATTCCATGTTTGCTGAAATGAATTGTTTAATTGATAAGTTAAATAACAATGCAAAATATCATACTTAATTTCTAGCACTTTTTCTAGTTCTAAAATGATTGAACTACTCTCTGTTCTTCCACATATCACTGCTATCCCACCTCTGCTGCTTAGACTCTTTAATTTCTTTTTGAGCCTTAGTCAAACATCACCATCTTTGGGAAACCTTACTAATTTCCCCTGACTACAAGGTCTCCATCCATCCTATTTGTATGTTTTTAAAAACATACATATGAAAAGCATAAGCAACACTTGAGATCTCTTGAGGCAAGGGTCTAAGTATTCAATACTCTTTCTTCAGTTAAGAGAACTTATAAAACATATATTTTTATGGTAATCATTAATTAGACATATTAGTAAAAGACTTGAAAACCTCATGTTAGAGAAGAAAATTTTCTCTTTTAACTATTAACCAGACTATTTCATATTTTACATAAATACTACTTAACTACTATGTCCCCCATTACTCCTGTGATATTCTATTAAGATATAACTGTAGAATGCACAGCACTCAGTGTCAATCATATCTCTTTATTAGAAGATTTTTTAAAAAAGGTCAGTATTAAAGATCAAGGCCGATAAACATATCAGAAATAGATGCCAAGTGCACCCAACTAGTGGAAGGAGTGAGGAGGTAGAAAGAAAAGAGAAAGCCCTTTAGCTCCTTTTCAGCAGTTCTTAAGAGGGAATCACTCTCTGAGTTTAGTCTTAATTCTTTTATTTCCTCTGCAAAGAAGAGGCTGACAACGTTTTATTTCAGTCCCTTGTCTTGAAATACACATTTGCAGGAGGGTCCTCAGGGACTGCCTTGCCATAGCTATGCTATATTTCCAAAACCATCTTTCCTCTCCCTTTTCTTTCCTTCTGGCTCTTCTTTGTCTTCCTATTCTATCTTTTTAAATATTCCATGTAGCCTTGCCATCCAGCAATTAGATTAGTTATTTTCCCCCCTTGTATATTGAACTACAAAACTCGGAATGATTATTTAGTTTCTGTGAGTTTCCAATTTGCCTACAAAGAGTTTTTCCTTTTGAGAACATTTATATATGTACATAGATTCCCTTTAGAGAATATAAGCTTTATGAGGGGAGGAAATGCCTTTTTAAAAAAATTCCCTTCATATTCTCAGTACTTAGTTCAGTGTCTGAGACACAGAAAATAATCAATAAATACTCATTGATCAATTGATTATAAAAGATCATATCACATTAGATGATAAGCAAATGAATAATATAAAGTCTGACAATATCTACATCTTTAAAATGAATGACATAATAATTTCTAAGGTATTAATTACATTGAAAATTCTGATTCCATAGATGCACTGAGATTTTTGTGCAAGTATATTAATGTGCTACAAGAAAGCATTCATCCAGGAGAGAGAGATCACTGGGCATATGTTACAGTGGAAAGATTTTTTGAAAGAGGGGCTGGATGACCTGAGCCTTAGAGAATGATCAGGATTTATATAGATGGAAAAGAATTGGAAGAAGGCATTCCATGTGACAAGAATGTCATGAACAAAGGCACAGAGTCATGAAAGGGAAAGCCATATTTGGGAACAGTGAAAAAAATAGGTAAGATGGTTATCTCTTCTGGGACATTAAAGGTTGAAAAAAAGATGTGTGGAACTACATTGCATAGAATTTTGAATAACAAGCAGAGTTTTTGTTATTATTGTTTGTTTTTATCAGAAGGGGCAAGAAGATACTGTGAAATTTTGAACGGAGAAGCAACATAATGAAAGTCATGTTTTTAAAAGAGTAATATGATAATAGTATATAAAATGGAAAGCGAGGCATTTGTAGCAAACTCCAACATTTTGAATGTATCATAAAATATCCTTCCTAAACTGCACAAAGTATTCCTTGAAAAGTAGGCAACATTTAAGGATAATGCGATATACTTGACTATACGTAGGTAGTTCAGGTTTGGTTTGGTTTGGTTTTTAATAGTCTTTGTGATGTTGCTTGAGAACATTACCAGGTTAAATTTTGTTTCATAAATGCAAGCCTCTAAAAAATGTAAAACCAAGTGTACTATCCAACCATTTAGAAGCCCTCCAAAGAAATGTGGTAAGAAAAGTGCCTTGCTTCCTTTAATTACACTTGTCAGTTCTCTTGTGCAGCTTTACGAAACCAGCTGGACACCTACATTTTGAATCCTTATTGAAGATAATGTTATTTTCTATTTTTAAAAAGGACAAAAAGAGGAGTAAAATTCATACCTCCATGGAAGTGTAGCCCTAACCCATAAGTATAAAATTAAATTTAACAGGAGGAAAGTTATTTTTTCTTCCAAGAATTGTGTTTGATGTCTGAACTTGAATGTGTGGAGATGAATCTTGTAACTTGGAAGATAACTCACTTTGGATTCTGGCTCAAATTTTACAAAGGGATTTCAGAAATTGCTTAGCAAGGTGCTTTCTGCAGGTTAAGATGAGGTGAAAGGTTACCTTATAACTTATCTATTTTATGTTTATAAGAAAGAAATGACAAAGTCTATACTACATGAAATAACACAAATAAATTATATATTCTATGATAATTTTACATTTCTAATACAGTGGCTTTTTATTTATGGAAAACATTTGAAAATAACCATTTTCTTCTTTTCCTTCTATATGTTGATTTTTTCAAACTTTTTCTATTTATCTCTTTTGTGCATCAACAATTTTCGGTATGAACACAATTTTGTGGGAGAAAGACCAAAAAGAACTCTTTGCATGTCTTATCTCTGCCCTAGAAAGTGGTAACTCACAAATGAGCTAGCTGCACCTACTGTACATTAAACAGAAATGTCACTTTGATCTCTCCCTTAATGTGTTAGGTTTAGATTACTTTGTGAGCAAAGGGGGTGAAAGGTGGCAGGATACTTTTAAAACTAACTGTTGGGGGCAGTATTTATTCATGGTGTAGATTTTTAATGGGAAAGATGGAACATGAAAGCCCATCAATGTAGTGCTCAAAGAGCTTGACAACATAGAATACTTTTTGTAGATGAAAGGGGAGCAAGTCTCAAACTTCTTACTGTCACATAAATTGAATGAAAAAAGTGGGAAATGTTGAAAGAAAGAAAACTATCCATATCCTGCAAATCTTGAATAAAGATCCGGGATATAGATGCTTGCTATAGAGTCAGATAGCTAAGGCTGACTTGAAGTTATTGGATTATGTATTGTGATTTCCTGAACAACATTACAACATATGCTTTGAGAAAGAGTCTCATTATCATCATTACTGATGTGACAGTACTTTATTAAGAGCTATGAGATTTAGAGTCCCTACTGTCAGAAAATTAATAATCTAGTGAGGAGACAAGATGAAAAAAATGTAATAAGGAAGGACAAAACACTGTGTATGTGGTTCAGTTCTAAACATATAATAGGTTTTCAATAAGTAATTCTTGATTGTATACACAGTACAAATTCACATGCTATATGGTTTACTCTTTCTCCACTCTCCAGGGGACAAGATAGTTATATTTTATTCCCTTATAATTTTCTACTACTCTGAAAGAATTGGGGAGTCTTCTCTGCCATTAGCTTAAGCCCCACTGACTTTATGCTCTAATTTTAAGGGCCCAGTGATTAGTACTCTAGTTCCATATAAACACTTTATATAGACTTACTTTTATAGAGAGATATTTACTTCAAAGATATAGCAAAAATAAACATAAAACATAAAAACATTTCTTCCAACGTTTTGAGAAAATAATCTCTTCCCCTCCATAGTACCTCAGTTATTCAGGAGGGAGGATTTAAATCACAGTTTAACTTATTTTAAATGTAGCATTAGTCTCACCAAGTTCAAATCCAAAGCTAATTTTATAGACTTCTGCTAAATTGGAATCTCTTCAGGACATCTTTGCTAGGGTGGCTGCAATATCTGGGCAGTATTTCTGGATTTGTAGATTTCTATGGCTGGCAATCCTAGGCCATATTGGAAACGTGAATCACTATACATAAAATGGAAACAAATGAATGAAAAGGAGAAATTCCCAGGATCATTTCTTAAACCATAGAATGTAAGGGGAGGAAGGGGAAGGAAGTGGTCTTTAAGCCCTCCCCCCTTACTACATGATATAACTGAGTCTTTTCTCCTCCCATTCCCCTTTGAATGCTGCAAAAGTCTCTCCTGTTACTGACTCAGACTGTTTTAAAGGAGAGTCAAGAAAGAAAATTTACTTCTAACTATATGATAGGTCAGTGAAGAATGTCTACACATGGTCCAGTATTGCAGTTACTTGAAAATAGGTCTCTACCATCTTTAATATGGATACTACCTTCTTAGATGGTCTAAGTATGCATCAAATCCCCATTATACACAAAGAACATATGTAACAACGCATTCACACAGAAGGAAAGATTGTATGGATTAGGAGATAAGTCTGAATTTATTACAAAATCGTTCCTAGAAGAGATAGATTTTTTATTTGAATTCTAATGGACTAAAAGAATGCCTAAATGAGCAAGAGAAAATAATGATTTTAAGTTTTGTTATGAAAATAGTGTGGGTAGATAACATGAGAAAAAAGAGAGTATAATGTTTTCAAATCCAAGTATATAAATTTCCACTCAATTCAACATTTATTAAGCACCTTCTTTGGCAAAGCAAGAGATTTTTTTGGTATCATGGATAGAGAGCTGACCTTGGATCATAGCTTCCAAGCTGGAAGGAACCTTTGATGTCATCTAAATCAACTCCCTAATTTTTTAGATAAGGTAATTGAGGTACAAAGTTAGGTTAAATCAATTTTCTAAGGTTACACAGATATTAAGTGTCACAGATAGGATATGAAATCAGGTGCTTTGTCTACAAAATCACTGAGCTTTCCATTACATTGAACTGCTTTATGGTCAGGAAAACTTGGAATAGATTGTTATTCTAAGAGTCAAAAAGCCCTTTATTCAAAACTTGACAATGACAGAAGGTTGAGTGTTCATGGGTAAGTCACTCAGCTAACCCTCTAAAATTACAATTTGCCAGTTTATTGCTGAAATGCAGTTATGGAATGAGTTAACCAAAGAATTGTCTACCCTATTGAAATCATAATTCCAAATGTGCTTCTTTCAATTGGGTATGGGGTGGAGGAGGAAAGAAGAAAGAAGAGTTAAGAATGAGTCCTAGGTTCTGAACCTATGTGATTGATAAAATGGATTATAATTATAATCATAAACTGTAATAGTTGGAAGGTGTACTGAGAAGATTTCTAGCCCAATCTCCTGACCAGTACTGGCATGCTGCATTATTCTCTATTGCATCACTGTTTTGATTCAATTAGGAACAAGGAATGCTTGGATGCATTTCAGAAGAGTTGTAATACTATTATATGAATTAAAGAAGAGTTGTAATACTATTATATGAATTAAATACTATAGAATGAAAGAGGGACAGAACAAAAAGAAAGGTCTATAATCTTATTGGGGAAAGTTACTGTAATTTATCAGGTTAACCATAAATTAAACTGTGATTTTTTTGGAATGAGATGGAGATATGTGTGTATAGATGTGTTGAGAGATGGAATCTGAGAAATGTTATAAAGAGTCATTGGATTAAAGAATGTTTGAGTTGAAAGCAATCATAAAGATTTCCTAAACCAAATCCACATTTTACAAATGTGGAAAAATAGATTTAGATGAGTTGTTCAGTATCATACAGATAGTTTATGGCCAGGTCAGAATTGGGAAATGGAACTTATCATTTAATTTTGAAGAATTAAAAAAATACAGAGTATAATACAGAGTATTATATGTGGAGATATGGATGTGATGAGTATACATTCATGCTTTTGTAGAGTCCTAAATGTTTACAATTTTCATAAAGGATGACATGAAATTCCCAGATCACTAATTGTGACATCATGCAGAACAACTAAAATGAGGAGGGTTGTGCAAAATAAAATAAAGATCACAAATCTAGGTTATCTATAGATATCCTAATTCAATTCAGCAAACATTGGTTGTGTCTACTGTCTGTAGAGATATATATCATCACGAATTTCAAGTGATCAATAAGTTAATAAACATTTATTCTGCACCTACTATGTGGCAGGTCTTGTGGTAAGATCTAGAGGAAGCTGTGGAGATTTGTAGAGCTAGATGAGCTACTTGGATGGATCAGAACCTAATGCTATCTGACCTTGGGAGAATATTCCTTTGTAACTATGGTATGATGAAATCAACAGCCAAAAGAGAAGATCAAAAATAAAGGAATTGTGCATGTTTAAGAATTTCTATGACTTCAGGTTTAACAAGAACAAAAAGTCACATTTATCTACTGCTTTCCTCACAATAACCTTGTAAAATAATGACAATAGTTGGGTAAGAATCATAATATTCTGAGACTTATAAAGGTGAAATAACTTACCCAAAACCATATAACTAATAAGCATACTAATTAGGATTTGAATCTAGAGTTTTGGATTCCAAGTTTGACATGCTTTTCTCTACTACCATGTTGTACTGTTTTTATTTCTCCTATGTCAACCTGAAATACATGACTAAAGAGTTGAATTTTTTGATTCTTTTGTTTATCTGATTACATTCACATCAACTACATTTTTTAGTTAACAATGGAAAAGTTCTCCTAAATTTGACATTATTACTCCTTCACATATGCTATATTCTAATAAAACTAATTATTTACTATTCCTTGTATACAACATTTAATCTCCCACCATGGTGTCTTTGTAAATGATGTGCCATTGTGCTGAAAATGTTCTCTATCTTTATTTTATTCGACGGAAATACTTAGTTCTCTTTGTTGTTTGTCCTTCCTTATGGAAGAGGACCATGACTCTGGAGAGGTAAAGCCATAATATGAAAATGAGTTGGATTTAAGTGGGGGAGAGCTGTGTGAAGTCATCTGCCTCACTTTCCCTTCCAGAGCCAACTGGTACCCAGTGGCCCAGAACAGGATGACTGGAGATGGCCCTGGATACAGTGGGAGATTTTTGCATTTTTAAGCTAAAATCTTCCAAAACTCTCAGTTTGACTGAGGCAATACCCATTTAGTGATTAAGGGTAGGTAGCAATTGAGGCAAAGAATGTCCTGTTCACTTAGTTAAAAAAAAAGTCTATATAAATAAATCTGAAAGTGGAAGACCCTCAGGGTCTTGGAACAAAGCAGAAATGATTGCTATTTACATTTAATTGGAGTCAATCAGGACCCATGCAATTACCAACAGGGTCTTAGGCTGTGATTTATTGGTAGCCAATCAATGAGAATCAGAATGACTTTGGTTTAAAGCTCAACTTAAAAGGTAAAGCTGTCAAGGGGTTTTCTCCTGATCTTCTCCCTTTCATTCTCTCAGTTATTAGGGCCCACCTTTAGATGACTGTATGTTTATTTTATTCAGGCCATGGGAAGTTTAGTTGATGTAGATCTAATCCTTACAGAATGGTTCAAATTTGGCATTTCTGATGGGTTATTCAGAATAAACATTACCTACTGGTTCCAATCCAATCTGTCTGACCATGAGTGATTGTTAGGCTAGTACTGTGGGATAAAGAAGGGTCTTCTTACTGGCTGAGAAGAAAGAAGAATTAAGAGAGATGGAGCCAGAACACCCATTCTCTCGTGAGTGAGGAGTTACTCAGATAGGGAGAAAATATCTACTTCCATTTACTCAGTTAATAGAGCTTTCTTTGGTTTTAATGTGTGTATGTTTATTCTTATCTAATTTAGGTGAACAAGTATCCCAAGAAAGGAGTATTCATGCAGTCAGAGAAAAGGAAGATCATGAAATGTATTAAAGGTACCAGAGGCAGCCAGAGATGGTAACAGCAGCAGTCAAGCTCAGTGAAAAACCATCCCAGCAGCATGGAAAACTCACTGACCCAACCTCCCAATGATTGACTCATCCATCACAATACCATGTTCTATAAGCAACTAATTCAATGTATATTCCTAGTATGGGTAATGTATAACCATTTTTGTCTTTGCCTTTTCAATAAATGTTACTTTTACATTTAGTTTTTTTTTTTAATTAAGTGAGGTCAACTATTTGATTGATGTTGGAGAGCACACCAGATAAAGGCTCACATCTCATAGATCAGGAACCTCATCAGTCCATCAGCATTACCACTAATACTGGTCACCTTCCAAGAACCTACCATGCAAGAATAGTAGATATTTCAAAATTGATTCCACAGGAATTAATGCATTTACATCCTTGACTTACACATCTGTAAACATGCTTCAAGTATTATCTAAGTCCCATGTAGGCAGAGATTATTTCACATTTGTATTCATAACCCTAGTGCCTAGAATAGTTCTGACACATAGTAGGAATTTAATTTATGTGACAGGATTAACTGATTCTCTGAATCTCTTTAAAATTGTGGGAGCTACTAGTAATTCTTGGAAAGTCTTGGTAGGGATAGAGGTGAGAATATCAAACTTGGAAAAATGCCATACCAGGATCTCTTTATAGTAGTTCCATCTCTTTTGTTAGATGCCAAGAGGGACACATGAGAATAAGTTACAGCCATGTAGTTATGCAATAAATCTTCCAGAAGAAGTTTGTACATACTCAGCTTTCTGGCTTTTATCCCGCATTCAACATTTCTGTTTGCTTTGCATCTAAGCAACAGAAAGTAATCAACAGCTAAGGGTTTGATTATTGCAAGGATAACCCAGAAGGTGTCTGTGTCCAGACACTTGTGCCACTTTTTGCATCTTCTATCATATACATATATAAAATATGTTTTAAAGTCCCTGTCTCTGGAAAAGCTATGATGGTTAACTTCTCCAACTGAGAGGAGACAGAGCTGCTGAAACAACAAAATAAAATGATAGGAAATGACTCTTGTTTGAGAAAATGAGCTGCTGATAGCTTCTGAAAGTGAAACAAAGAGACCCATCCAACTCTAGAAATAATTCCAGAATAGGTTCTTGAAGGCAGCAATGGAAGCAAAGTGATAAAAGATATAAATCCAGAGATAGACAGAGAGAGAAAAAAGAGAAAGAGATTGATAAAGGGAAAAGAGATAAACAGGAACAGATACAGTGATAGAGAAAGACAGAACAAAGAAAGCACAGAGAAATGAAAAGAGAGAGAGAGAGAGAGAGAGAGAGAGAGAGAGAGAGAGAGAGAGAGAGAGAGAGAAGGGGGAACAAGAGAGAGACACACACAGAGAGACAGAGAGAGACAGATACACAGAGAGAGGCAGAGACAGAGACACAGAAACAGAGACAGAAAGGGAGAGGGAATAATAGAAAGACAGAAACAGAGAGACTGAGAGACAGAGAAAAACAGACACACAGGGAGAGGCAGTCACAGAGACAAGAGACAAAGACAGAGACAGACAAACACACACAGAGAGAAAGAGACACACAGAGAGAGAAAGACTGAGGCAGGGAAGGATAGATAATGGGAGGGAGGAAGGAAGAGAGGGAGACTGAGAACAGAACAAAACTGAACTGAATTATAGTTCACTGGAGCAAGAAAGAATGCTGTCTCTCATTTTAACCTTTTACAAATCATTCATCCTTCGCTCTCCTTTTTATAACCAGGGGTACATTTAAAACATTTGTCCATATATACAACTCTGAGTAAAAAGACTTTGAGTTCCTAGGGAGGATTAAACCTGTCCTTTCAAGTACTTTGCATCAGAGTTACAAAAAACCTCAAATTTCCCTATAGTCTCCCAAATGCAAATAAAAGATAGGAAGTGTTTCCTTCAGCAGTTTTTAGACAATCCCCAAATTCCTCATGACCACCACTAAATAGTATGATAATGCTTGTTTGGGCAACCCTCTTAGTCAACATAATAAAGAATAGCATAGGTCAGAAAATTAATCCTAATTAGAAAGAGATCAAATAATTTCAATTATTGCTTCTGGTGCTATGACCAATTTAAGTTCCCTAAGATCATGCAAGGTATAGGGAAGAAGAAATATGTTGTTATTGTTACCTCTGAGTGTTAGAATTTGTTTGAGGGGGGGCCCTAATCTACCTTTTCCCCTCTGTCTATCCACTGTAAACTAGGGAAAAAATAATCAAAATGGTAGTTTGATGGCACTGAAACTACTTGTCAAAATGAAACATCCAGTTACTACTCGAGTTCTGCATGTTTCTCTCCAAATTTTTTTGTTTTGTTTTGTTTGGCTGATTCTAAGACTACTGTAGATTGCCCTAAACATATATCTATATCTATATCTATCTATCTATCTATCTATCTATAGATATAGATAGATATAGATATAGATATAGATATAGATATAGATATAGATATAGATATAGATATAGATATAACTGGAGCTCAGGAAACTTATGGAAGCTGATAAAATCAATGACATCATGGGGAACAAAATGTTAAGTAGCTGGATAGGAAATAGGATAGAAGAAGAGGATAGGATAGGAGGAGAGGAGGAGAGCCTGGAGAGAGGAGCATAATGAAAACCTAAAGAAAGAAAGGGATCAACTTTTGTCAAAAGCTGCCAGAGTAGTCAAAAAAGACATATTCTGAGAAGAATAACAGAATTAAAATTAGAAGAATAATTCAAATTAGCAATTAAGTGATCACTGGTAAGATCTCTTCATATATCTCACAAGGAAACTCATAATTTTAAGATATGTATGATAGACATTTTTTGGGAGAAAGTTTTAAAATACTCTTTTGCTGTATTAGAGCAAATCTTTTTAAAAAGTAGCCAACTAACAATAAATACTGTTGGATTTTTATATTCTCTACATCTATGTATGAATTATATGACTCTCAAGATATATTTTGCCATAGAGTAATATTTGCAAAAGAAGTTTTGTTCCCAGACCATCATCAGAATGCTCTTGATGGATGTGTAGATTGTCCTAACAAACATTTTTCATAGATGAGAAATAGGCTTATATAATGCTAATAATAGTCTAATATTCTCCTCATCTCTGTGCCTTTCCTCTTTCATCTACCTTAAAAAAAAATCAATCTCTCAACACCCTCAAAATTATTTCATCTCCAGGCATGTACCTTCCCTGTGTGTATGCAATCTAATCCAGCTGCTCTTCTCAAGTTCATTTTTGTCAGTCCCCTATCTACCTCCTTATAGAGCACAATAACACAACTTCAACTATTATATTAGCTTGCATGTATCTCCAATCTTATTAATGGGAAAAAAATGGTCATAGAAATCTTTATAGATCTCCCTTTCTAACTTTGTTTAGTTGTGTCTTTAACTCTCTTTATATAATTTTCCTCTTTTACACTGCTTCTTGATGTTTTATGAGATGATAATGCTCATAATATCCCATCATCTCTTTCATAAGTTGCTTATGTAATAACAAAGTTACTTATGTAATAGCCAATATTCCTTTTTTGCATCTATATCTTTCCTTCAAAAAGATCAAATTTCATGCTGTTTCAGCATTCCCTTGTTCTCTACTTAATGGCAAATGATTTTCCATTGATTAAATATCTTTTAAATAATGATTAAATATCTATATCAAGTTATGTTATCTATTTCCCATTTTCAGCTACACAAGTTTGCTTAAATATGTCATTAGAGTTGTTTCAATTGCATGTTTTTTTTTTCTCATTAATTATTTTTTTAAATTTCTTTTTAGTGTTTATTTTGGTCTTTGCTCTAACAAGATTGTAGTCTGAATGTACTCAGGGAGCTGATTTGGAAATGATTCTGTATCAAAATATAATTAATTTCATTTTTATTGCTATTTGTTGTTTATCATATTAAGGACCTTTTAACTCCCGCTCCCTCCCCCCACCCCAGAAGGCAATGATGATGCATAAAACTTTTGTATAGTATTCAGATTTTGGTTTCCCTCCACTGCTTTTCCCATCTTAAATTTCTTCAGTGCCATATCCACTTCCTTGCATAGCATAATAGCACAACTTCAATTATTCAATTATTATTGTTAAAATGTTTTATCTATACTCTTAATGAAAAAAATCTGTCCTAGAAATCTTTACAGATATTCTCCTTTTCTGCCCCATTTTTCTTTGAATAGTTTCATTCTTAAAAACCTTTTAAATATTTTTGTTTAGTTAGGTCTCTCACTATATAAACATTTGTTTGGTTTAGTGGTCTTTACTACTTCTTGATGTTTTGTGATGTCTTATTCCTGAATATTTTTCAATATTCATAGTCCACTATGTCTAACATTGCATTGATATCTTTGAATTTTCAAGTGCATGTTGATTTAATATGGGGTTTTAGAAAGTTCTATCTCCTCATACTCTCCCTAAAAACGTTGGCAGATAAATTACTTTCATGGTGCTCTTTTGAGAAACTTATTTGCACTGCAATTGAAGATGACAAAATGGGGTGGGAGGTTTGGACACTTGATAAAATCAATCCTATCATCTTTTTCATTTGATTCTCCAAGAAGAATTTGTGAGTGATCGTTCCTTTTGGCTATGTATTCTTTTTATCTCCTAGTTTCTTTTATAGCAAGAATGGTAACGCATATAATTTATTTTCTCTGGCACTCATTACTGATTAGGTAAGGATCTCCCATTTTTATTATCATTAGTCCAGTTAATATTTATAGATCATTTATAAATTGCATGGTTCTTAGCCTCCTAAGCCACCTTTTCTACCTCTCTACCACATTATTACAGACTCAAAAGAGGTGCTCAGAATCAGAAATAAGTCATTTTGCATTTTCTTTTCATCTAATGAATCTGTATACCATAAATCTCATCACCAAATTCCCAGCCTATTGTTGATTAGCCTCTCTATATTTAGCTATACTGCTGTTCAGACATAATCTGTTTCTAGGATCCTCCTCAAAGCCTCTCCAGCATGGTAAAACCTTCTAGAGCCAACTGGCATATTGATCCTATTCAGCAGCATTGAAATAGGACTTTTTGGAACAAAGTGGTACTTATTAATTTGTTTTAAATAATAACACAAAAATACACATCACATTGAGGATGCATTAGATGTTATACAAGGTGAGATTTAAGTAGATTATCTCATATCTTGTAAAGTAATAAGAAAGCTCAATTTCATCTTTGAAGAGATGTGAAGCTTTGAGTAACTTCTTTGCTTATGACAAAGGCAGAAAAGCAGCTATTACACTTGCCCCCAGGGCAAAGATTGACACCATACCATCCCCACCCACTCATTTGCATGGTCCAATGGTAAAGAATCATAATTTTTTGAAAAAGAACTAAGGAAGACAGTACTCCAGATGACTTTAGTCATTACTGAACAAATGTACATAGTTTGGTTATGGCCAATGCTATAGAGATAAATGTTTGGGAAATGCAGTGTTACCATGAGTTAGATCTCACTGAGGGGTTCACCTTTTACTGGGAAGAGTTGGTGAATGAAAAGAGCAAAGCATCATTAAATTAACTATGTTAATTTGTTCTTCCTATTTCCCCTTTAAAAGATGGGAGACCAGAGTAGAGGCTAAAAAAGATCAAAATTGAAAGGTTTCTTCCAGTTTTAGAGTAAAAACCCTATTCTTCCTGAAACATCACAGAAGTACTCCCAGCTAATGATTGTAGTTAGGGATTATAGAGAGAAATTATAGGTACATACCAGGGCAGTTAAGTTGGTCTGACAGAGGACAAATTTGAAGAACTATTCAAGTTCTATTGAGATGCATAGAAGATGCATGAAACTGTAAAGGGAGGCTACAAAAAGCTTCCTGAATCTGGGATAACAGAAGTATGGGCAATTATAGATGTCAATAAGAGGGGGAGAGGACAGTGGGGGCAGGGAGAGGAAGGGGATTAGATAATTATTATTCCTATTTTATAGATACCTAAGCTGAGACCCAGAAAGGTTAAATGACACACAGTAGGTTGTAGGTGAATGAATGAAGGATACCTACTAATAAATGGAAATATATTTTCTACATTTGTCCTGCACATTCTACCCTAAGCAACCAAATGATTTAATTAACTTCTTTAATATATTTTCAAGAATTAAATGATCTAAAATAAAGTCATTGTTTAAAAAACAAAAGTAGCATTACAACTTATTCTAAATTGCATTTCTAAAAAGTTCCTGCTATATTTTATGAAAAACTGTTAATTGCTATATTTGAGAGCTGCCCTAGTTTTACAAATGTGATATGGTTAGAAAAAATTCCTTTTGCTGAATATAGTACATTCAAAACACGTAAGATTCTTTATGATAATTTAGATTTTGGTGAACATATTTTTAAATAATTCTTATTGATGCTTATAAAACTCATAGTCTTCCAACAATGATTCATGAAATATTATTTTATATCTGACTTTGGTAGTTACCCATTACACCATGTTAACATATTTCAATAAGTAATCAATTCAGTTTCCAGTAGGCTGATTTGATTCAGGTTTCATTATTCGCCTAGTATTTATTTTTTAGGCATGTTGTCCATCTTTGTCTAAGACTGCCCTTTTTGCATTAGCCATTTTAGGATAAAATACTTAATAAGATTTGCATTTAAAAAATGGACTAGAAGAACTGGACCCCCTCCAGCCAGAAACAAGTAATTATGTCATTTGTATTGCAAAGCAGGAGTGGCTATAAAGCAGTAGTGTACTTTTTTAAAGATTGATAATCTTAAGCAGTGTTATATTACACATAAAATGGCAGGTCTGACAGAAGAATAAACGTGGACAGTGTATAAAACCCTGAAAATTGTACAGAGCTGCAAAGTTTTACTTGGGGCTGCCTTTAAATGAGCAGCTCAATTAGAATTTTTTTTTTTTTTTACACTTTTGCACTTTTTCTTTTTTCTTTGTTTTATCTTTTTGGAGTTGGAAAATTGTAGGTGTAACATAATAGTCTCCTTGTTCTTTTATCTATTTGAATTGTTTGCCCTGGATCTGAGGAAATGTGTGTGTGTGTGTGTGTGTGTGTGTGTGTGTGTGTGTGTGTGACAGAGAGAGACAGAAAGAGACAGAGACAGAGAGACAGAGACAGAGAGAAGGGGGAAAAGGGAGACGTAGGGACAGAGGGAGAGAGGAAGAGAGGGTGAGAGAGAAAAAGAGGGAGGTAGGGAGAGAGGAAGAGAGGGAAAGGAGGAGAGGAAAGAGAGAGAAACACAGAGAGACAGAGACTGGATGCAACTTTTCAAATGTGCTTGGCAGAAGAAATTGATTACTTCTCCTGGATAATGATGAACTTCTTTAGGGGAGGCGGGAAGATAGAAGGAAATTCATTTTATAGAATATAGGGATTCTATCTGTACTATGTTGTGCCACCTCTTTAGCAAGCTCAGACCTTACCATTTGTAGAGAAAAGTATCACCAAAGATCATGAGGAGGCACCTGATCAATACTAGATAAAAATGATTTGAGACATTATTGTTATCAATAATCCTTTGTTCATGTAAATGCCATGTGGCGTGAGTAAACTGGAATGGGAGAGCTTTTGATCCTAAAGCAGAATTCATGAACAGGAACCACAAGGAGAAAAAAAATTCAAAGTTTATGAGCTTAGAGATGCTTCCTTTCATGATTAGAGTATGAGAAATGGAAAATAAACACCTTTTCACCCATTCCCTTCTATAAAATGTGTGTGTGTGTGTGTGTGTGTGTGTGTGTTTGAGATTTTTCATTCTCTACCTCCACCAAGAGATCTGGGAGACAAAGGAGAAGAGAACGAGAAAATGGAGATGATTGGTGGTGACTTTCTCTGGATTGGTCCAATTTTCTTTGCACTGCGTTTATACTCCTACTTACATGTTAAAAGTTCAGGGAAACAAAGCACTAAAAAGGAACATAAGCCGAAGCTTTTTAGTTTACACCACAGTTCATGAGTCCACTTTCCTGCCCCCAGTGAGCAATCATCTTTGACTTAACTATCTCTGGGACTGAAAACTGAATCATCCCTCCCACCCCCCACCCCCCCAAAAAAAATCATCCATCCATCCATGAGCCAGAGTCCATGTCCCTTAAGTCTTTGTGAAGAGAACCATTTTAGCAGATCAGAAGCTCTTCCTCATCACCCCTACTACAACAATTAGCTATGGAATCACAGTATACCAAGTTCTTGATCTTTGATTAAATTTGAAACTCAGAATGAGCCGGGCTAGTGAAAGTTGTTTTTCAGTTTGGGGTAGGGTGGATAAGGGATAGTCTGGTGTTTGCAATCTTAGCACCCTCTAGTGGCCAATTTGTATTCTATAGCCTTTTAAAGTCTCTGGGGCCCCTTTTCCATCCTTTAAAAAAAAAAAAAAAAGTATTTATTTTAAAACTTAAATGCAAAATAAAAAAAAATAGAATAGAAAAAGGAAAAAAAAGACAGAAAAAGGGGAAAAACGTATGTCCAACAGAACATCATGGAAAATTTAAAATATGTAACAATATATTTCCATTTCAAGAAAGCCTATATAATAATAGAAGACATTATCTTCCTGAGTGTCCATCTTTTCCGTGCTTCCTTTTGTTCTCTGTGGTGTACTTTTTCCCTTTTCATTTCATCCCACTCCCCCCAAGCAAATTATAGTTAAGTACAGATATATTTGTGTGTGTATAGAAGCGCATGTGCATGTGTATTTGTATGTATTTATTTGTATATATGTGTGTGTATATATATTTTTACCTTATTTTTTTCCTCTTTCACTCCCTGCTACTTCCCTCAAGGAAACTAGTAAGCACAGATATAGTTATGTGTGTGAATATGCTTTTGTATGTGTACACATGTACACATGCACATGCATGTTTGTGTGTACACACAAACATACATACATACATATGCATACATATACATACATACATATATATAAGATTGGGGTGACATAGAGACATCTCTATACACACATATACATACACACACATATATATGCATCTAAAACCATATGAATATGGCTGACATATAATGTAGATTTCTCACTTGATTGAATCTGTAAGTTTGACTTGGTCTAAAATCAAAGATTACCACCCCTACTTTTTTTGTAATAAATTCTATTCCTGGTCATTATTATTATGTTTGTATGTATCTCTTACTTCCTGTCCCTGCTAACTCTTCTACTTTAGTTCTATTCCTTAACTTTCCTTGCTATTACTTCCCCCTTCCTCCATATATCCTTCCCTTATGTTCTTGCTTCACCTTTTCTCTTCCTCTTTATCCCATTTTTATTAATTGACACATTTTGACTTACTGCCTATAACTTAACTACTTTCTATAACCCCATTGTATCCTATTCCCTTCCCTCTTATTTCTTTATAGGTTTTGGAGAGTGCTATATAGTCTTCTTGATTTTATATATATATATATATATATATTATATACACACACACACACATACATATCTGCATATATACATATATATCTACATATTATATATATATATACACACACACACACACACATACATATCTGCATATATACATATATATCTACATATTATATATATATATATATACACACACACACACACAGGTGTATATATGCATATATATATATACACATTATATGTGTGTGTATAAATTTGTACATATATAGATTTACTTTATTCTTTTTTTTCCTCTTTCATTCCCCCTGTGGTATAATTAATCTAATTGGATAAATAGATAGATAGATAGATATAGATATGTATACTTAACTCATCTATGATGTAACTTTTTAGAACTAATAGCCCTTGCTTGCCATCTGGGGGAGGGGGTGCAGGGAGAGAGGGGAAGTCAGAACAGAAGTGAGTGCAAAGGATAATGTTGTAAAAAATTACCCTGGCATGGGTTCTGTCAATAAAAAGTTATTTAAAAAAAAACAAAAAACTAATAGCCTTCCTCCTCCATCTAATTTCTCCATGTTTATTCTTCTTTTTGACTCCATTCATAGAACATTATTAATGTTTTTATCTTTCCCTAGACAGTTTTGCTTTTTAGAATCAGATCATATTTAACTTTACCCCAATCTTTCTTTTGGACTACCCAACTATTAATATCAATTGTAGATATATAGTTTATGTTTCCATATATAAAGCATAAAAAGTTGTGTTTATTGATTCCATTAAAATTAATCTTTGATGTTGATTTTTATGTTAAATTTTCTGTTGAGTTCAGGTTTGTTTTAGACAAAAATCATTAAAATCTGAGAATTCACTCTATGTCCATTGTTTCATATTATACTTAGTTTTGCTGCATATAAAATTTTCAGCCATAGGCCTAGTTATTTTGATTGTCAATATATATTATTCTAGGACCTGCGATCTTTTATTGTAGCTGCTGATATATCTTAAATAATTATAATTGTAACTTCAGCATATATGAATTATTTTTATTTATTTGTTTCTTGTAAAATTTTCTCTTTGATTTGGGGCTTTTGAAATTTAGAAAAATGTTATTAATTGTTTTCCTTATAGGATTTCTTTAAGATGGAGGTTTGTTTTTAGTTCTACTTTCCCCACTTTTATTATCACTTCAAGAAAATTTTCTTTGATTATTTCCTGTATTATTGTGTCAAGATTCTCTTTTGGTCACAAATTTCAGATAGTCCATTTATTATTATGTTTTCTTTTCTTGATCTGTTCTCTAGATCTATTGTTTTTCTTATGTTTCACATTATGTTTTATTTTTTTCTTTCTTTATATTTTGTTTTGTTATTTCTTGTTCTGATAACTTCACTGACTAAGCCTTGCCCAATTCTAATTTTCACAATCTTTTTCATCTTTTAGACTATCTCCTTTTCTAGCAGATTACCTTTTTTTGTTTGTTTGTTTTGTTTTGTTTTGTTTTTCTTGGACCGTTTTATTTATTCATTAAATTATTTTAGTTTTTCTCAATGTCTCTCATTTAATTTTTAAATTTGGGTTTGATAAATTCTCTTTGGACAGGAAGCCATTTAACTTTACTTTTTAGGATCGAAGAAAATGTGTTTTTTTGTTGTTTTGTTTTTGTTTTTGTTTCTATTTCAGTGTCCTCCTTTGAAGATAAGCCCTGGTCTTCACTATTATCATAGTAAGTTGCTATGATTGGGTTCTTTATTCTTTACTGGTTTCCTTTTTTTTTTTTTTTTTTTTTCTTTAATGAGAAATAGTAGTATAAGTACCTCTAATCATGGACTGGGGAAATGGTGCTTCTACCTTCACTTCAGCTTTCCCATTGACCTGGAACCCCAAACCAAAAATTCCACCCTCCTACAAGAGCTGGCCCCACTTCTGCATTTACCAGGTGGGCTGTTTCCCTCTGGCCCAGGGATTTGTCTTTGCAATATAACTAGACCTGGCATTCCTAATCAGCAGAAGTTCCCTCAGTTTTCCTGGACTCAAATTCCCAACTCCCCATGCAGTCCAAGAGGTAAAAGTTTCTGTGATTTCTATCGAGGCTAAAGCCAAACCCAGCTAGCATTCCCCACTTGGTGTTTCTGGAGAGCTAGCCTAGAGGTGGTTGTACTTCACACTTAATATCCACTCTAGGGTCTTTCTTCCCATATTCTTGGGTTGTATATAGAGAATCCCTGCCCTGCCCTAAGTCTTCTTGATTTTTCACCAGTCTGTGTTTACCCTGAGGCACAAATCTGTTCTGTGTGTGGATGAAATCTGGACAGCTTGAAATATACTGACCTATTCCATTATCTTCCCAGAATCCTTCCCCCTCCCAACTTCCCAGAATCTTCTTATGTAGTTTTTCTCATGTTACATATTCTCTTCTCTTTTTTTATTTTAAAATATATTTTGTTTTGTTATTTCTTGGTTTCTTATTGCTTCACTGGTTTTCCCTTGTGTAATTCTAATTTTCAAAGAATCATTTTCTTCTTTAAGACTCTGTATCTCCTTTTCTAGTTGGTTGACTTTTCTTTTCATAATCTTTATTTTTTTTTGAATGGTTATATTTATTTCTTAATTTTTCTTCAATCTCTCTTATGGCAGAAATCTGGAGTGTTTAGAATTTTCTGACTTACTTTGTCGTCTTCCTTCATTTCTTTTCTTAAAAAAAAATTGAGTACTTTCTAAAAACCTTTTTCTTATGTGAATTATTTCTATTAATATTTACCATAAGAGAAATTTTAATGCTTTATTAATATTATGAAAATAGACCTCCTGAAACTGACTTAGGGAATCATGAGGATCCACTGATTATATTTTGAAAAGCTCTGCTATTCCATATGAGAAAGGGCTACCATGGTATATGTGTGCCAAACTTTGACTCCGAGGTTTGACTTAGTTGCTGTATTAATTCGGGCAAAGCCCCTCATGATGGCTAATTTTTAAATTTTTTTTTTCTACACAGATATTGAACACAATTAAACTTACTTGCTGGTTTCCTGTACCAATGCCAAACAATTTCCTAGGCTTCATCTGACCCACCACAAAAGAGCTACAAAAGGAACCTGCATCACAAATGAATGGTAAAGAGAATACTGTCAATATATTGTTTTATTTTGTTTTGCTGAGGCAATTGGGGTTAAGTGACTTGCCCATATTCACACAGCTAAGAAGTATTAAGTGTCTGAGGCCAAATATGAGCTTCACCTTTATTCTATTCTTTTTTTTCATAATGAAAGGGCTAATGAACAAAGTTATCTTTGAGGTTGAATTTGTCACAGAATCTTGCACCATTTTGACATCTGTGTGGGAAACATCTTTTTATAAGACAGCTTTCAATGTGTCTATTGGCCATGCTATGATATGGTTGAAAAATGATAAGAACTATAAGATCTACTTTGTATTTATTTCTGTTTGTCAAAACATGATCTGTTGTAGAATATAATGTGCAAAACCCTGCCTATTCTAGCCTAGAAATAGTTACATAAACTGATTCAGAATGAAGTGAGCAGAACCAAGAGAACATTGTACACAGTAGCAACAAAATTATGTGATGATCAGTTGTAATGGACTTGGCTCTTTTTCAGCAATAAGGTGATTCAAGACAATTTATAGTCTTGGATTAAAAAGTGTCACACATCCAGAGAGAGAATTATGAAGATTGAATGTGGATCAAAGCAGTATTTTCACCTTTTTATTAATGTTGTTCTTTGATTGTGAAGGTTTTTTTTTTTTCTCATGGTTTTTTTTCCCCTTTTGATCTGATTTTTCTTGTGCAGTATTATAAATATGGAAATATATTTAGAAGAATTGCAAATGTTTAATCTATATCAGGCTGCTTTCTGCCTTGGGGATGGGGAGGGAGGAAAGAAGAAAAACTTTGAATACAAAGTTTTGCAAAGGTGAATGTTGAAAACTATCTTTGCATGTATTTGGAAAAATAAAATACTATGGAAAACAAAACAAACAAGAAACAAACAATCACCCCCACTCCATTCTTGTATTTTCATCTAGGATGCCATTGATGTGTATGTAGATCATTTAAATAAATATTTTTAAAAGTAGCAGTGTATGTATTTTGGTCTATAATTGTTGCTATTTATTTGTCTGTAATAACATTCACAATTTTTTATTTAACATCTTACTGATTTTTAATAAGACAACAATTTTGTCACATTTGCAATACAATCTTCCCTCTTAATATGAAAAAAAGTCAAGCAAAATAACTTTATTCAAGAATTGTGTCTGTGTACTTCTGCAAAATCTTACATCTGTAATCTCTTTCATTCCTTCCTGTTACCCTTTACAAAGATTTCTATTTATAAGATCACAGATATTATAAGAGAAGACAAATGTATTTCATCATTTGAGCTATGGAAGCAATATAAAGCTACCTTTTGATGTTATTTTTTGTTGTCGGGATCTTGGCATCCATTGTTTCCCTGCTTCTCCTTTCCTTGTTCTGTAGAAATTTTTACAAATTTTCTCAATGTTTCACCAAACTCATCATATGGAATAATAAGTATTTCATTTCTTTCACATGTTGGAATTTGTTTAGTCATTTCCCAGTTTCTGGTCACACTCTTTGTTTTCAGCTTGTACCATTATAACAGTGCTGTTATGAATATGTGAGAAATTCTTATAGACTACTATGAAGTATCAAATCACATCATAGACTTTGTTTCTACAAAGGAACATATATAATTGAAGAAGTATTTATTATTCATTTTGGGGCCATAAAAATATAGCAAAACTAACAGTAGCAGAAGAAGTTTCAGTAGTGGAATGATTGGATTAAAGAATTCTAATGGTTCAATAAACATAGATATTTCCATATAATTTTCCATTACAAATGGACTAATTCATAGAATTGACAACAGTATATTAGAATGTCTAATATTCTACACATCTTCAAGTGCCAACTATTTCCTATTTCTACTTTTTATTCACTTTTTCCTTTTTTTATGTGAATTTTTTGGAGATGTTAAAATCACAGAAGTGTCCTGATTTGCATTTCTCTCAGTAGTAATTTGAACTTTTAAAAAATATAACAAAAAGTTGAGATTGACCCTCAAAATTGTGATTATGGTTGACTAGAATGATGATGTTTCCTTACTAAACAGATAAATTCAGAAGAGTGTCAGGTTTGGGAGAAAAGTTTTATCTTGGACATGATGCAGTTTAAACCTGTGAGATACCTAGTTTGAGATGTCCAACAGGTAGTTGATGACATAGTATCATAAGTATCCAGAGTTAGATGTATAAATCTGAGCATTAGTTATATAGAAATGATAATTGTACTCATGGGGATGAGTATAACCAATGAGATAACCAAAAGAAAGAGTGGAGAAAGATAAGAGAAGGCATGGAACAGAGTCTTGAAGGTACATATGTAGATGGCAGAATATGGATGAAGACTGATTACAATAGATTGAAAAGGAATGACCAAACAGGTAGGAAAACTAAGTATCAGAAAGGAAGAAAAAAACTAACCAGAAAGGATAGAGTCCTGGAAGAAAAGGTCGTTGGTAATGTCAAATTCTTCAGAGAAGACAGAACAAGAATTAAGAAAACAACATTAATTTTGACAGCTAAAGATCAAGTCATTCTGGAGAGAGCAGCTACAGTTAAATGTGGAAATATAAAATGTGATTAAAAAGGATGCAAATAAAAAGGTAGACAACAATTGTAGGTAACCTTTTCTAGGAGCTTGTCTCTGAAATGGAGAAAAGGTGTATAATAGCTAGTATAATTGATGGGACAAAGCAAAGGTATTTAAAGATGAAGGATAATGGGTTGTGTTTATAGGCAACAGGGGAAAAGTTAGTAGATGGGAATAAAGAGAGAGAGACAAAGAGAGAGTCAGAGAGAGAAGGGGGAAGGGAGAGGGAGAGAGAAAGAATGTGTGCATTATCATGGAGGCAATCTGTCAGAGGAGTTGGAAGATAATATAATTAAGGGCAAAAGTAGAGAAATATGCATTTATTAGTTAAATCATCAATTGGTATGTTCCAAGTATAGAGCAGGAGTTACAATGAAAGTTAAAAACACTGTCCCTGCTATCTCTTACTTTATAGTTATTCCTCCATTATAAGGGAAGGCAAATATAAATAGTTACAAGATATTGTCAGCAGGCAAAACACTAGCATCTGAAGGGAGCAGAAGCTTCTTACAGGAGATGGGTCTTGAAGAAAACCCAAAGAAATACAAAAGCTGAGGTGAGGAGGAAAAGCATTCCCAGCAATAAGGACAACCAGTACAAAGTTATGGAGGTGGGAGATGGACTGTTATGTTCAAGGAACAATCAGGAAACACAGCAATGGTATCATAGGGTGAGTGAAGGGAGTCAAGATTGGGAAGGCAAGGGACAGCTTAAGTCATGAAGAGCTTGAACTGCCAAACAGGATTTTATATAAGTTGTAGTGTGTCTTTGAATGTTAACTCCCAGATATTATAGGCATAATACTGTTATTTTGAATGGAATTTCTTATTGGATCTCTGTTTCCTGAGTTTTGTTAATGTACAGAATGTCTGAGGATTGCTGTTGGTTTATTTTCTAATCAGATACTTTATGACTCTATTAATTACTTTAATTTTTCCTTGAATTGCTGGGATCAAATAAATTATTTAACTTCAAACATTCTCCTCTTTGCTTGTATTTATTTCCTGCATTTATTTTTGTTTCTAATTTAACATTTCTCACTCTAGTTCAAGTAATAGAAGAAACAATGAAAATTTTTATTTACCTCAATTTAATGAGATATAGTCATTGTTTATGAGGCTGCTGAAGATACTACATAGGGAAGCAAAATGACACAGATTCTGATGTTCTCAAGAAAAAAAAATCTGTGAGAACATATAAGTTATTCACATTGTTATTAAGTGTCTGTCAAGATTATACTCTGGTCTACAGCATCAAGTCAGGACTTGACGCATGGGTTACATTTATATAATCATGAACTCAACCTCATTTGCATAGGAATCTCATCATTATTAGAGACTGAATACTAAATGATTCTCACCTGTGTGAGGGTAGATTTGATAACTTGAGAGAAGAGAAATCCTATTCTTTTGTCTTCCAGGTTTGAGAAAGAAGTCATGCAGTTACCTACTCTTATCAGGAAGAGGAACTATAAAAGGAAGAAAAACTCTGAGAAGAATCCAAAATAAAGAGGAATCCATACTCTAATTCTCAGCCTATTGCAGTGAAGATTTTAGGAAATTTTCATTGGGGCAAGATCCGGGACTCTCTTGGTTGAACTAAAAAAAAGTTCCACTGCTCCCAATGGAAGAACTCATTCACACAGTATTGCTGGGTACATTTCCAGAAGTACAACTTCTCTCATCTCTGATATCATTTTGAATAAATAGTTTATTTTCTAGTTGCTATGTGTTGTCTTTGTGAAACTGGAATTTAATGGTAGTCAAGATATTCATCCATTAAGGGATAATCAGAAGTACAGATTGAACCTTGAAATTACTTCCCCTAGATTGGCAATACTTAGCAGACCAAAAAGATAAAGCTTCAATTCAGTATCTCTCTATGAGGAAAGCAGTGTCAAACTTCTAGGCCCCAATTTTCTGCTCCTCTCTTGGAATGAATTACTCTTCCTTAGTAGAGGGTGGAAGAGATTCCAGAAATTGTTATTCCCTTTGAGCCACATCTAGATGGATAGATTATATTTATTTTTCATTTTATATTTATAAATAATTACTAATTATATTTATACAATTCAAATCAAAATGTTTACTTGTATACAAAATGAAATAGAAAGAAAGCAGTGCAAAGACAGCATCTTCTACAGGATAACTGTTGATAGATAAACAATGTTTTAGTAGAAAAACTTCTACTACATTTTTTTATCCAGAAGTTCGAAAGGGAATTTGCATTTCTCCTAGATATCATTTTTTCAGTTTATCATTGGAGAGATTCAGATACTCAGTAGTCTCAGACAAGAGCCTAAGTATCCCAACGACTAACAATTAGCCCTCCTCTGAAAATATGATCAATTTAGTTTTCTGGGACATATTTCCTCTAATAAACAAGCATCATCTACTTTTAATTTTTTTTTTAATTTTCTTTCTTTCTCTTACTATCAGGAAGATAAAATTCACATTGTTATGTAACACAAGCACAAAATAGGCCATTCAAGGAAGACTTGCAATATATGAAGAATAGGAATTCCTTGGTTCTTGGAATCACTCATTCAGAGCTAGAAGAGTTACTAAGCCCAGTCTCATAATTTTAGAGATGAGTAAGCAGGATCATGAAGTTGATTAGTGTGTTTCCAGTTTACAGAGAAAATACTTAGGCAAGACTCTAATTCAGGTCTGTCTGACTTGAGTTCTAAAGCTAAAGTTTTCCAGATTGCCTCTCCAGAATCTCAAGGTTCTAAAAGGGTATTCAAGGCACAAAATAATGTAATACCCCCACTTCGCAACAAGCCTTTTTCTTAAAGCTCAGAAAGATGTCTATCCTTGATATTTATGACTTCTCTGATACTGATTCTTAGACGCTAAAACTTAGTATCCTGGATGGTTGCTCTCCTCTTTCTTTTGGCAACTGGATCTTTTCTTGCTGAATGTTGAACTTTATTTACTACCTGTCCTGTGCTTGAATTCCAAAGATTCTTTCATTTACCTATTATATGTTCTAATACTTTATTGATGTACTGTGAGTAATTTCGAGTGAACTGAATTTTGTAAATAACTGCCTCCATGCTTAATTCACATTTCCCATGGAAAGTTAGTTGCCAATATAGTTTTTGAAGATTTAAAGTGTCCACCATCAGTATTTTTTATGTTTTATGTTTTATTGTATTGTATTTGTTAAATATCCCAATTTCATTTGATCTGATTGGGGGGTAGGGAGGAAAAAGCCCATTAAGGAATATAGCAGGCAATATGAAGTGTCACTATTGTAATATTTTCTGTCAAGTTTTTTTGCTGGAACAGTTTTAGAGCCTTTGAAATTCTCATTTTTTTTTCAAAATAAATAATTTAAATACCTACTAATCTTATAAAAATAAAAAAATATACTTGCAAACATTTAAAGATCTTTAGATTAAAAGTGCTAAAACAAACTAGTATTTACTATTTTGAGTATATTTGAAGGCCATATATTCTGTTGATTTTGTAATATAGTTAAATTCTCTGTTTCCCATTTTTGAAAATCATTTTAGTTTTAATTCTTTCTTTTTTTCTTTTATGCACATATGGTATCTCACCTCTGTCTTATATTTACTGAAAAATCAAAATTTACCTTCAAAACAGATGGAGTTTATCAACAGCTTTCAACTTTCCTTGGGGATTTAGGAGTCTATCTGACATAAGACACTATATTTATTTTATTCTTCACTTCCAAAATTTCTTAAATACAGAATGGCAAAATTAATGTGATAATACAATAAATTCTGTTGAACATAATCCTCTCCACTGAAGAAATGTGAGAGAATCTGGACAATAGCTACAAAAATAAGATGCAATAATGATTTTTAATCTGTATTGTTGGAGGAAGCAATGATGAGATAACTTATGTTTATATAGTTTTTTTTTAATTTTGCAAAGGATTTAACTACATTATCTTATTTGATCCTTACTATAATCCTATGAGATAGGTGCTATTATCTCCATTTTGCAAATGAGAAAACTAAAGTTTAGAGAATATCAGCTAATGTCTATGTCTGAGGGAAAATTCCACCCCAAGTTTTCCTAATTCTAAATCCAGTACTCAGACATGTTGCTTTAAAAAAGACAAGACCTTGTTGTTGTTTACAAATGCACAATACACTCAGGAAATTGAAATAAAGGATTCAATTGAAGTATGGTACCTCAATGTAACCACATCTAAGAAGAAATCTATCTTTCATCAGATTATCTTTTTTAATTTGCATGGGAGAACAAAGAGGCTTGGTAGTTTTTATCTGTAAACCAGTAATTTGTCAGTAAATCAAAAAAAAAAAAAAACCACTTATTAATCAATTACTATGTACCAAACATAGTGCTAAGCACTGAAGATACAAAGAAAGGCAACAATATGGTCCCTGTCTCAAGGAACTCATATTTTAATGGAGGAGACTACAAATAAATAATTATGTATTTACCAGATATATTTGCCTACATGGAAATTTATCTGAAAGAGAAGAAACTGGGGGATTAGGGGAAATGGACCAAAGAGGGCCTCCTGTTGAAGATGGGATTCAAGATGAGTCATGAATGAAAATAGAGAAGCTAGAAATCAGAAAGAAGTAAAGAGAGCTTCTCAAGCATGGGGAAAACCAATACAAAGACAAAGTTAGGAAATAGAGTATCATATCAGAAGAACAGCAAATAAGTCAGTGTAAATAGGTTGCAAATTTGTGAAGGAGAAAAAGACCAGGTTCTCAAGGACTTTAAGTACTAAACGTATATATATATATATACATACATACGTACACACATATACATACATATAAGAATTTTATATATATATGACAGATACACAAACATATATACATATACACACACTATATATATATTATATATATATGTCATATACCTAAATGAGAAACATTCTTTATACACACATATACAAATGTATGTGCCCCTGATTGTGTTTAATAAATATCTATGCATATGTATATACTTATAGAGAGATATCAAATACTTTTGGTGAGGGGACTGATAAATCTCTTTTATAAAAGGTAAAGTAAGCATTCTACAATTCTCTATGAACAGCAAACATAATCTCCCATGTTATGGCTCTATTACTGATAGAATGAGTTGAAATTCTGATGAGTGCCTTGAAAAAAAAATATTATCTCAGAACACTTGACAATATTTTCCAAAATAAATTTATGTCTCTAGCATATTAACCTCCAAATATCTACACATCCTTAATAAGAAAGATCATATAGTGAAGATATATGAGGGAGTAGTAGAGAGTTGTGAAAAATAAAGGAAAGAAGAAAAGAAAAAAGGAAGGAAGGAAGGAAAGAAGAGAATGAAAAAAACAAAGTTAATAATTTTTTTTTTTTTTTACAAAATTCACAAAAGATACTAGAAGGAAATTCAGAAGGCTCCCTGCATGAGAATTATCTTAGTAGTATACTCTATTAAATGCAATTCATACTTTTTTAAAAAGAAAAAAAAATGTACAAGGTAGAGTTTCACTATTTTGTATATAATCAATTATGTTTTATTTTCCTTCATATATGGGAATATTTACATTTGTTGATGTTTGCCCAGTTCATAATGAAAAAGAACATTTTTAAAAGAGCAGAGACAATAAAATTTAGGCAGATGTGGGACCAAAAAGAAATCCCAGGATAAAAATTCCAGAAAAGAAAATAATTCTGTAATGACAATTGCCAATCCTAGAAAAAAAAAAATGCTACAGCCACAAATACCTTGAGAGTATATGTAAAGATTAATAAAAACTGGAAGAATGTGTACGGAGTTTAATAGGTTGCTAAGAACCATATGGTGAAACCTTGGCAGAGAAATGGATTCTTTGTACAGGAAGTGGGAAGGGAAGAAGAATGGTATAAATGGAACAAAAGAAACAGGATGAGAGAATTAGAACCCTCAATATACTGCTACCAAAACAATGGTCTTGAAAACAAATTAATTCTTGGCCTGCAAGAAACATACTAAAAACAAAAAGTGAATAGTAAAGGAGACAATGGTCTCATTTTCCTAGAATTGCCTGCTGTTAGGTATCTCTGGTATGATTAAGGTTTAAAATATACTAATTCCAAATATAACCAGCTGCTGTATCTCTCCACCAAGCTTACTGATGTGATATAATTGTAATTCCACCTTCTTTATCTTAAGTATGCCCTCTGGTTGATTTTTAGAGAACTCAATTTTGTCTAGTTTGGGTCAGTATTCCCTGATCCCACTATCTCACCAGTGATATGTGACATTCTTATTCCCTCTTATCTGAAAATCTCTATAAATGATCATTAGAGGTTCTAGGCCTTCAACCAAGGAATATATACCATTACTTATCCATACTACCACTCAACTTATTGCCTGTTGAGCAAGATGTGACTATCCCTGACTATTTATCCATATTCTTCTACGCTACCCTTGGCTGCCAATATCAGTGAACTATTTTAACCCATTTCAATGTCACTGCATGCCAAACATTTGAAATTTCAAATTGAAAATGAAACTAGATTTAAATGAATTCTACCTTAAGTTTGCATGACATAAAGACTGATATAGATTGAAAATGAAACTAGATTTAAATTTACTTTGTCCCAAGAGGATCCAAAAACAAAACAATTAATCTCAGTCAAAAGAAGAAGAAAATATAAAATTAAGAAACAAGGAGAAATGCTTTATGTTTAAAGGCACTATAGATAATTAAATAATAAGAAAATTGACCTAATGGTGTATATAACATAATTACTTAAAGGAAAACCTAATAGAATTATATAAAGATGAAGGCAGTAAATAATTGTTGGAGACTTCACTATCCTCTTTTGCACTTTTACAAATCTATCAAAAAGACAAGTAGGATATGTTAAGAATCAGAATATTAGGAAAAAAGCCCTATAGATATTCATTTTAATTGATTAAAAACTATTGTGATTGATATTTATGAATTACTGAAACTTAAGCAGTATAATTTAAAGTGCTTTGTATAACATCTTTATAAAATTGATCATATTCTGGTAATAATGAAGTGATAAATAAGTACAGATATATAGATTATTCATAGGACCATAGATTAAAATCCAAAAGAAACCTCTTAAGTTGTAATAGTTCAAACCCCTTATTTTACAGGAGAGGAAACTTAGACCCAGAAAAATTTACTGACATTCTAGATCATGTCAGTAATAGATAGAAGTATAAGTATTTGAACCCAGGTTCTCTGATTCTAGATTCAATGTTCTTTCTACTGCACTTCCTTTTTATTAAGTATATGCTTAGCAGATTATAATATAATAAATATTATACTCAATGAATAAAAATGAAAAAATATATTTGTATTAAAATGGAAAGAAATTATGTATCAGGAAAAAAAAATCAGAGAAACAACAGTTATATTAAAGAGCAATGTAATGATGAGAAAACTTCCTATTTGAGCCATTGTCCCTTAGCTGCTTTCCTGCTAAATAAGAGGGAATTAGATTGTGTTACTAAGTAAACCTTAGTCTCTCTTTCTTACTCCATTTTTATTACTATAATCCTCTAGGTGGGGAGAAAATCCCAAGTTCTTTTTCTCCCCACTCAGACTTCTTCCATGTAGTCAATGAAAGCATGTCCTTGATGGCTCCCCCCCTCCTTCTGTGCCTATTATTTCCTGCTCTTAAGGAAAAGAGACAGAATAAACTAGGCTAAAGCTTGTGAGCTTTGAAAGGTCAGAAGAGTACCAGGAGTCTACATCAGAGTTTACAAGAACATGAGATAACTGAAGCATCATCACAGTCCAGAGAAGTGATATATGGGATCCAACTTGGCAATGGATTGATCTGGTGGCCAAGATGCCATTTCTGCAGTAATAGAGTGACTTTTCATTTGCAATATTGATTTTAGAAGTGAACATAGAGAGGAAATGCTTTGTAGCAGCTACTTTACATTTGAGTCTAGTATTCCCAGGCAAAAACATGGCAGAGGAAAGCGTGTCCCTAGTTTGGAGTCATTAATTCATCTTTCTCTTCTTGCTATATCTTCATATCCCTTTATCAAAGGTAATTAATGTCAATTGTTTATCAATGATAATGAAGAAAAAGGAAATGGTTAAATGAATAATGACACCAATAATTACTAGATCACTCAATGACATAGGGAAGATACTAACTATAATTGGTAGGTGAAATTGAAGAGATGACTGGCGGGGTGATAATGGGTAGATAATATGAAAATGTAAACTCAAGCTAATGGCATAAGATGAAACCCCATAACTAGTGGCTGAGTTCTTAATATGGGCTCTATGAGTTTGATTTAAAAATATATATTTTTGTAAATTCCTTATAATAAAAATTTAAGAGAGGAAGAAGAAAAAGAGAAAAAAACCAATAAGTTGAAAAAATCTGAAAAATAATCATTTTAAATATTTTACTTTATGCATTAGAAAAATTATTTTGACAAGAGATCTTTATCTCTGCCAGACTTCCAAAAAGAACTCCAACACATAAAATATTAAGCCAGTACTTAGAATTTCTCACTGGGTCCAAAGTGATATGTACCTAGCTTCTCTTTGGGAATCTAAGTTGTCAGTATCAGTAAGAATTGAGAGAAAGAGCCCTAGAGCCTATATTCAATACATTTATATGTGCATTTATTGTCTTCCATATTAGAATGTAAATTCTGTGCAAAAAAGATTGTTTTATTCATTGGTATCTGCAGTTACTAGCATAGACTAGAGCATCATTTTCCTCTCTAATCTACAAAAACTTATTCCTTCTTTTTCTTCTGAACCATGTACCTCCTTTGTATGGCTATATGTTTTTCATATTTAAGTATTTTTTCTTGGCCGTTAAGCACAAAGTGCTTAATAAATACTTGTTTAAAAAAACAAACAAAAAAAAAGAAAGCAAAACCAAATAATTCGTTGTTTGTAAGAAAAGCACTTGAAATATAGAGTCGAAGAAAATTTAAATGATTTATATTAACCAAGTTAAGCAAGTGAGAATTTAAATATCTACTCTATTCCAGGTACTATGCTAAGTACTAGAAATGCAAACACAAAAAAGACAAATCTTTGTTTTTGAGAAGCTTACATTTAAATATGAGCATCAATGTATACATGATGGTTGTGGGATAGGTTTAAACAATCACAGGGACTATAAATGGAACCACAGAATATTATGTTGGCACAAACTTTCCAGTGGTGATAATAGTATTGATTTGATCATTATTGATGGAGCAAGAGGAAGAGATAGAAAGTGGGGAGAGTGCAGAAGTGTGCTGATAAATGTTCAACAATGGACTCTCTTGAAAATTAAGGACACACTTTTAAGTTCAGTTTGTATTATTAACATTTTCTTGATTTGTTTCACGAGACCAGATTATCAACAAACAGTAAATCAAGGCTGGATTTAAAGTGTTTGTCAATTCTTAAGAGGTAAGCATTTATACTGACAATTTACATAACTTGACTCTCATGAACCTGGGAGGCAGAGTGGTACATACATCGCAAGGCAGATAGCAGAATGTTAAATGTGTTTTGGGGTCTGGGCAGATGGCCGGCAGGTGTCAAATCATATTACTTCTACTTGCTCATCTTCTGCATCAGACCTCTTTTTATTCACAAAGCTACTGCTTTAGTTCAAACTCTCAGCACCTCTCACTTGAACTATTGCAATGGCTTCCTAATTGTTTTCCTGTTTTAAGTCTCTCCTCAGTGGGAATACATCCTCTAGAAACTACCCAAGTGATTTTCTTTAAATTTAAATCTCATCATATCACTGTTTTAACTCAAATTTCAATATGTCTCTAATGCTACTGGGATAAAAACATAAACTTATTTGACTCTCAAAGACTTTGAAAATCTGAAACCAAACTATCTTCCTAATACCATTATATATTATAACATTTCCTATTCTCTATAGTGTACTCAAACTGTACTTCCCTGTTTTTGACTCCAATATCAAGCACTATCATTATACCATGCTGTCTCTCAAATATACAGTATTCGTATAATAACTAGAATATGAGTAAAAATAAACTCAAAGCATTGTTCTTCCCTACAATCTATGATCTCTTTAATTGAGAATCAACATTTTCTTCCATAGAAATTAGTGTTGGAAGATGATTTGAAATTTCTGTGTAGTATGCCTTTAAAATTGGGTATTATTCTAGAGAGGGCTACATTATTGGGTTGAAAACAAATGACCCAAATTCCCTAATATATAATTCTGCAAAGTGCTTGGAGGAGGCACTGTAGAAATGATGAATGGTGAAGATGGAATTATTACTCAAGTTTCATTTGTGACAGTTGACTTCTGTGATATTTATATTACATTTTTCTTTTTGGCTGTATATATATTTGTGTGTGCATGTGTAATACACTTTATATATTACCACTGGCCTATCTATTATTATATTGGCAAAAGGAGATTTCCATTGATTAGTTTCTCTCTATTTACTTTTTCTCTAAACCTTCATGCTGTAATGCAGAAGATTTATTTTCAATGATTTATTTAAATGTAATTCTAAGGTGACTCTTTATCACAGAAGTAATCTGCAGGCTATCTTTGTTTAAACTTGCAACCTGCTTTGTCAAGGAAAACTGCCTATGAAATTTTCATTATAATAGACAGCTTTTCATAATGAACTGGAAAACAGTTATTATGATTGAAAACAAATTGCTTTGAAACATATTCTTTGAAACAATGTGCTGTTTAATTGTAATTTGGGGGAGGGGAAGCAAAAGCAATCCTGTTTAATTGGTTACATTTTTCAGTTCTATAAATTAATTTGTGCTACCCAATATCACTTAATTTTTCCCTAGGAAAGCTTTTGCTGGCCCTAGCAATATTATAACTGCTAATTCAATTACATTGAAATTGTTTAATAGAAAATATAATTGCTTATTCATACAGAATACCCATTAAGGAAGTGCAGAAGGGTGAACCCTAGGGTTACTGCATATTAAGACTTGGGGAATAAAGATAGTAATGTTGCAGAGAGAAGGTACATGCTGATCTTTAATTGTTTATCACCTGCCTTCAAAATAATTTGAATAGACCCAAACTAAATGACCAGTCATTACAAGTTCCTATTTTGGAGCCTGGATGGGATCAGCAGATTACTTATGCTGATCACAATGATTTGAAGTTGTGATTACCATAAGCAATTTAAATTTTATTGATCTGTCCTTCTGAAAGCTGTAATTGAGCATGGATGTTGGACCCAGAGCTCTCCAAACTAAATTGTACTCTGAAGCCCTTGCTGGATTACTACAGGAATCAATAAGCAGTCAGTCACATTAACAATGAAATAGGTCCATTAACATACAGGCCTATTGGTGAAACTTTATTTAGAAAGGGTGTTAGTCCACTTCAGTATTTTATCAATGAATCTCAGTTATACAACAAAAAATATTGCTTTAATATGTGTAATAAGCTTGTATGGAAATGAAATTATATATTATAAATATATGACATATGCCTTGGAATGCCCTGGGATCCTTATAGAAGAGTCATTTTAATTCATAACATCATTTTACTGTAAACAGAGCTTTATATGACTGGAATTGCAACATGGCCCTGCAGTGCTTTGCGGTAATTCAAAATTTTCCTTCCTCTTTGTTAGATGGGAAACTTCACTCTATTAAAGTTAAGTATGTTTTGAAAGCACTATATTCAGTGCAAAGGACGGGCTTGTTAGTAAAGCATCATGGCCTACTTGACTGAGTCAGAAAACTGGGAATTTCATTAAAAGTAAAAATTCTTCCAGAACTTCTAGGAATAATATCCCTTGCCACCTTAGCACTAAGAGGCCTTCCTCACATCACAGTCCTCAAGTCAAAAGACCCAGGCTTGAGTTCCAATATCACCAATTTGACAATGCATCTCAACTTTTTTCTTTGTCAAATGACATTCCTAGTTCTTATACTGCCCATAGAGCCATTTTAAGAAAGCTACTTGTAACCTTTTCCCCTCAATACTGTAGAAATGTGAGTTATTATAATTAATCTTTGTATATCAGTTGTTTGAGTACTGTATTATAAAATGTGAACAAAATTTCAGGATTTTAAAAATGAATTCCTTTTAAATTATAAATCACATCAGTCAACAAGCATTTATTAATTATTTACTATGTTCTGAGGCACTATGCTAATGATAGCTAGAGTTTTTATAATATTTAAAAGTTTGTAAAATACTTTACAAATATTTTATTTTACCTTCACAACCACCCTAAGAGATAAATTCAATTATTATTTTTCCATTTAATTAACTTGTTTGGATTCATACATTATGTGATGAAGGATTTGAATTCAGCTCTGACTTAAGTTCTAACATTCTATTTACTACACAACCTAGCTGCCCTATTGCCTGTTAAGTTCTGAGATTCTGCCTGCTCTTCTATATTGTAATTAATAGTTTTTAAAAACAGTTGAGTTTTTATTTAATTTTTCTATATTTAATCAATTTTTATTAGCTTAACTTTTTACTATCTTTCCTCCTGATATATTGATGAATTTTCATCTCCCAAGGTACATGACCAGTCTCTGGCACTCTTAAAGTCCTCCTGAATTATAATGGCCATGCTCATACTCTAGGAAACTCTTTGCCTAGGCCCCTGAATTTTGGGATTTTTCTGGGCTTCCTTAGAACTATAGCTGTGGGGGACAATTTGATAGTGCAGTGGATAGAGCACAGGCCCTAAAGTCAGGAAGACCTGAGCATGAACTCAACCTCAGATACAACATGTGATTTACCAGATGTGTGATCTTGGGCAAGTCATTTAATCCCAATTGCCTTACCACCACTACCAAAAAAAAGAAAAAAAAGAACTACATTTGTGAATTTAGAGGAATTCCAATGGTCACTTAAGCTTGGTTTCTCCATACTATAGGAAACCTCAGAGAAGGGTTCAAATTAATACATTGCAATTGATCTTAATATTTTTCAACATTGAGGTCCCCGCATGAGAATAATAAAATGGTGCCATTACTATCTATTGCTTCTGTGGTCTTGGGCAAATCAATTCAATAGACTTCATTCAATGATGAATTAATTTATTTAATGTATCTCTACTATGTACTGAATATCATGGTAAACATGGGAGAAAGTACAAAGTACAAAGGCAGAATCCTAGACTTCATGGAAGTTGTAGACCAATATGAAAATAAGCATGTACATGCTGGGGCAAAGTTCTTGAGAATCCTATTGATAAATTGTTAAAGTAAAGTGTGTGCATTTATACCTCAGAAATTATTAAACCCTACAACTGTTTCATTGATTTTATTTTATTGTAGAGAGTTAAGAAAATGATGGAGAAAATATTACCAATACTATCTATCTCTCTATGCATCTATCTACCCACCCACCTATCCAACACTCTCTCTCTCTCTCTCTCTCTCTCTCTCTCTCTCTCTCTCTCTCTCTCTTCTCTCTCTCTCTCTCTCTCTTTCTCTCTCTCTCTGTCTGTCTTTCTGACTCTCCCCCATCTGTCTATCTACTGGTAAAGTAGTTGTTAAATGTTTATCAGCAGACTCCTGAAAATAAAACTCATTATTCTAGTGGTTTTCCATTGCCTCTATGATAGAATATAAGCTACTCTTTTTGACCTTTAATTACAAACTTTAACAACTTGGTGCCTACCTAACATTCTAACGTGTTTAAAGGAAGCTAGGTAGCATTGTGGATACTGTGCTGTGCTTGGAATTGGGAAGATTTAAGTTCAAATCTGGGCTTAGACATTTCACAAGGTATTTAACCACTATCTGTCTCAGTTGCCTCAACTAGGAAATGAAGATCATAAGACTTCCTATCTCCCAGGGGTGAGGTGAGGATTAAATGAAGAAACACTTGTACAGCACTTAGCATAGTTTCTAGCATAAAGTTTGTGCTAAATAAAAGCTAGTTTTCTTCCTTATTACTCATTAAATTGCTTCATAAACTCAATACCCTAACTACTGACCTTCTTCTTGCTCTCCTGTACATTTTCAGTGACTGTCTTCCATGACAAGAAGCACTTTTAGCAATCAGTCTTCCCCTCCCACAGTTATTTTAGCATTTTTCTTACCTCTGCCTACTCTTTCTGTATGGGTGTATATATGTGTATATGTATACATATATGTATGTATATACATATATACATATACATATACATATAAAATATTCGTATATACTTTTTTATCTCTCCTGATAGAAAGTATAAGAAGGTTCTTGAGGAAAACAAGTATTTTACTTTTTCTTTCTGTCCTCAGTATCTGGTCCATAGTAGCTACTTCTAAGGAATTTTTAAAACCGGTATTTGTATAGATAAACACAGATAATTATAATATAAAATTGTTGCATGGTAAGTGCATTGGAAGTGTGAAAAACTATGTTATGGAGAATATAAAGAAAAACTCACATTTTTGGGTTTTGTTGTTAATGACCTCAGTCTTAGTTTTTTTAATGTAAAAATGGGAATGAAGATACTTGATAAATATCTAGATAGATAGATAGATAGATATCTATACATACATAATACATTAGGGTTGTTGTAAAGAATAAATGAGAAAATGAGCTGTACATAAAAGTAGGTGTAATGTTGAGTGAAAGGGGAAACTGAGGACTTCACAGAATAATAATTGCTGAAAATTCAAGACTCAGCACCAAAGTTTTGTTAATCCTTAAGGCTCAGAGAAGAGCAAAAGACTTGCTCTTCTAGCAGAAATACCTGAGATAACCTCCTGGACCTTTACTTAACTGTTTAGAGCAAAACATGACTAATTATTTAATGGCCTGGAGGTATTTAAGAAGACTCCAAACTAGCTATCTTTATTTGTTGATTGAGAAAGCCTGAGGTAAACTAAGTTTCCTTGGTTATTCTAGAAACCTTCTCACTCCTCTGACTTAATGGGTTACTTACCTCTAAATGAATCTCCTAAATGAAAAACCTTATTATGTGATTTCTCACAAAATCATTAACTAAGGTAGATTGAACCTATCACCTAAATTTAATTTATGAATGTCTGATGGGTTTGAAAAATGAAAATTTTTGTACAAACTTTATAATAGAATATTCATACTAGCTCAAGTAAGCATTTGTAAGCCTTATAAAACTGACCACCACCATAAATTTGGGCAAACACACCTGCATTTGTAACTGACTACCATAAACTTAGGTAAACACATCTGCAATAAGTCAACTATATTGGCCTGACTAGAATTTAGCAAACCTATGCTACTTCCACTTGAGCAAGCATTGAGCAATTTAGTGAAAATTAACTGGATAAGGGGAGGGGATCATGGATTATTGGGGCTTATAACTATATAATCACCCTAAACTTCTGTAAAATCAGCATCCTCTCTCATGAGAACTCAGTGAGCGGACCACCCACTTCTCATGAGATTCTAATAAAACTTCTATTCTTCACTTTGAGAAATCTCTGAGTAGTCATTTTGAGTTAGGACTTGCAGTATCACACAATGTGAAGCATTATACAAAAGTTTACTTCTTGTTGTAGTAATGATTGCAAAACTACCTATTATCATAGTGTGAAATATGAATCTTTTAGGTGACTCTCTGGAGAGACCAACCAGCTCTATCCCTACCAGATCTTCCTTAAAGAGTACTAGAGTAATTTGAATCTCCTATTCCCAATTCCTTGGGAGAATTCAGGAAATAGAGGGATTATCAGGGAGAGAGGAGTTCTCTTTTGTACCCCAAATCTCATTAAGATGTGTTGGCATGAAAGGAATACTCACCACTTGGACTCAGAGACAAAGGGAAAAGGCAACAGAAAGAAAGGCACTATAAATCTTTTTGAGGCTTTAAATAAAAGACTAAAGAGTACTCAAGGATTGAGAAAAAGTCTTTAGTTTTGTAATTAGAAGATTAAATTAATTTTGGAGGGAGAAGTTTGATTTGAAGGATAAGATTGCAAAGCAAATTTTAAAGAGTTAAGAGAATGAGAAAAAAAAGAAATAGAGGCATCAATGGTAGATGACCTCCTCAAATTGGTTAGCCACAAAAGGGATGAGGAGTATAGGATAATAGCTAGCAGCAAGAAATGGATCAAATTAGTTTGGTTTTTGTGTGTTTACTTGCTTTTTTAAGAATAAGGGAGATGTTAATTCTTGTAGAAAGTAGGTAAGTAGAAAAAAGAAATTGAATATAAATGAGAAAGTAGGGATTTAAGCGACTAGCAGAGGATAATCTGGAGAAGAAAGGATGTGATGCAATCACTTGTGCATATGGATAAGATAACTTTGGCACAGACACAAATTCTCTCTTTAGTTTTTTAGATATTCATTTTTAATGGTATCATGATTTTGTCTTTGCTGTTCTTTTTGTTGTTGTTAACCCAGCAGATGTCTATCTCTTTCCCTCCCTTTTTGGGGGGTTTAAATTGTTTCATGATCTGTACCTATCCTGATTGCTGTATTTGCTTAATTTTCTTGTATTTCTATTATCTGAAGTGTTTGCAAAGCAAGTAATTTGTTCAGGTCTTGTTTTTTTTTTTTTTTTTTTGTTGTTGTTGTTGTTGTTGTTGTTGTTGTTGTTTTGTTTTATTTAAATATTTTGAGAATATCTCTCTCTCTCTCTCTCTCTCTCTCTCTTTTAAAAATTGAATGTCCATCTTTTTTTCCCAGTAATGTTTAGGTTCAGGATTGGAGGATATATCACCTTGAGTTGCATTTTGGTTTTTTCCTTTCTCTTTGGAATGGAATTTCCTTCTTTGGTTTTGGATAGATACGGAAAATTCTTGTTACTCACACGTTTTCCCCCTTTGTATTTGAAAGTCTCCCAGTTGCTTACATAATGTTATTTATCATTGGAATTAATAAATTAAATTACTATGTATCTTGAAGTTCACAGTGTAAGATTTTTTTCTTTTTTTTTTGAAAGTAATTGACACCGTTTTCTGTGTTCAGAAGTTCTGTGCAGTTTTCTCAATAAGTCGCTAGGATTTTTTTGGACACAATATGTTCTACCAGGAGATTTATCATCTTTAAATTGCCTCTAAACATCCTGTCTTTGGGATCAAAATGTTTTGGTTCTATGTACATAATGTTTTATGTTAATATTATTACATGTTATATTTCTTCTAGTTTTTTGTTTTGTTTTGTTTTGTTTTTTACATCTGTGTTTTTGCCTTCCAGATAAACTGTTTTCTCCTTTGTTGCTTTGGAGTGATGTGCTGAATTTTTTCTCTTTTAATTTTTTTTCTGCTGTGTAGATCGTAAATTTTGTTTTCACAATTTCTATTTCTCTTTTAAGTCATTTAAGAACATATTGCCATGGTTCAGTTTTCCTTACAGACTCCACAGAATCAAATGTATCATCAGATGTTGATTCATTTTCCTTTCCCATTCAATGTGTGTTTATTTGTGTGTGTGTGTGTGTGTGTGTGTGTGTGTGTGTATGTATTTATTAAGTTTAAATGACTTCCTCATGTTCTGTAGAGTAAATTAAAAATAAGTTTGCCTGCCTTTCATAATCTGGTGAAAACATATATTTAAATTTCTTTCATAGTTGATATGGAAGCCATAGTCCCTTCTGTGATTAATACTTTCCCTATTGGCCTATGTGTTTATGTTTAAGGTCTTTTACTGAATTTTCTTCCTCCTGAGATTTTAGGTAATCTCAGTCTTTTTTCTTTACATTTCTCTATTGCTCACTTTATGATTCTTTCCCCTTTGATGGCAGTTACCCTGAAGGTTGTACCTTAAAGCTGTCTTATTCTAACAATACAGAGTTAATATTTCATTACTCATTCTTTGCTTCATGTAGCTTATAGGAAAACAAAAGTGATCTCATTTGAATGCTGAGTTATTTTCCTTCTTTCCCTAATTCCTTCTATTTACATTTATGGCTGAATTATCATATAGCATCAACTTCTGTAGAATACATCAGTGCTGACATGTATCTTTTGGTTTGGGGAGGTATGGGATTGGGAAGGGCTAAAATTGAGTTCTGTTATAAGCCTCAGAGTCAGCCTTTGAATCCCTCCTGGGGCATGATTGGTGGAGTGAGTAGATGGTGAATGAATGTATCATAGCTTAGGGTTTCAGTGCATCAGCCTTTTCTAATCTTAATCCATTGGAATTTTACCTCATTAGGACTCTCGTATTCTTATTCATGAAAAAAAAAAAAAAAAACAAAACTGGAATTGCCTTATACCAAATGCAAAATTCCTGTTTTGGAGAGATTAAGAAATCTGAAAATTAGAGAAAGTATTAAATCTTCCATTCTTTGATCATGTTACCTGATGTTCCCAAAATTACATTATTTAAGAATTTATTGTGAAAATACTGTGTGTGTGTGTGTGTGTGTGTGTGTGTGTGTGTGTGTTTGGGTAGGAGAATCCTCTGCTAACCTTTAATTTCTCAAGCTATATGGTTTGCTATACATTTTTGCAAGCTAAACATTTCCCTTAAAAAGAAATCTTTGTCAATTTTTATGTAATAAAGTCCTTCCTGAAATCATCATACCTATGTTACTTTGGCATTTGTATATAGAGGGCTCTGTCCTAAGTCATAGTCTTCTCTGTATACTGTGTCTCTTGATGATCTCATTGAACTTTTGGGCTTAATTATCATCTCTATTCAGTTGTCTTTAAAAATCCTGTATTCTCCCTTTTTCTTCTCCTGAGTGAATCACATATTAACAACTGAATAATGGACATGTCCATTTGAAAATCCCATAAATAACTTATTCTAGAACAGAACCCATAATTTCTACCCCACTCCTCTATTTAACTTATTTCTTTCTATTAAGGATGGTAGTATCCTTTAAGCCTCCCTAGATAACACTCAGTTCCCAAACCTTGTTGATTTTAGCTACACATTTCTTGATCTACTTCTTTTCGTTTATATAACTATCACAATAATTTCTTATCATCTTTTAATTGGAAAAAGCCTCTAAATTATATCCCTGTCTCTCCTTGTCTCCTCTCCAATCTTTCTTCTACAGTTGCTTAATACTTATAAATAAAACCCAGTTCTGACTTTGTAACTCCTTTACTTATTAAGTTTAAATAACTTTCTCATATTCTCTAGAGTAAAATCAAAATATGTTTATGTTCCCTTCATAATCTGGTAAAAATATATATTCAGATTGATTTCATATTATTTTCCTTCACAAACTTTACCTTTTAGTCAAACTGACCCACTTTCTGTTTTCTGCATGGAACAATTCATCTTCTATCTCCATTACTCTGCAAGATATGTTTCAGATTTTCAATGTTCTCCCTTATCAGTTCTTTGATTTTTTTTCTTCTTTTAGTTTTCAATTAATATTTTTTATTTTTTCCAGTAACAGTAAAAACAATTCTTATGTTGATTTTTAAAAGCTTTAGTTCCAGATTCTCTCCCTTCCTCCTACTTCCATCCCCAGTAAGAAAACACATATGCAGTTATGCTAAACATTTCCATAAAAGTCATGTTACAAAAGAAAACATAGTTCTCCTTGCCCCCCAAAAAAACTCTCAAGAAAGATAAAAGAAAGAGAGAGAGAGACAGACAGACAGACAGACAGACACACACACACACACACACACACACACACACACACACACAGAATATTTAATTTGTATTTAGACATAGTAAGTTCTTTCTTTGGGTAGAGATAACATTTTTCATTATAAGTCCTTCAAAATAATCAATTTATTGCTGAGAATAGCAAAGTCTTTCACAGCTATTAATCCCACAACATTGATGTTACTTTATATACAATATATTTTACTTTGCTTAAGTTCATGAAGGACTTTCCAGGGTTTGGATTTTTTTAAAGAGCATCCTGCTCATCATTTTCCATAGAACAGTAATATTCCATTATAATCACACACCACAATTTATCCAGCCATTCTTCACCTGATGAGCAGCTCCTCAATTTCCATCTTTTGCCCTGAGAAGAGAGCTGTTATAAATATTTTTATACATATAGGTCCTTTTCCTTAAAAAAAAAATCTCTTTGGGGATTCTTGTCTAGTAACAGTATTGTGAAGTCAAAGGATATACATGATTTTATAGCCCTTTAGATATAGTTCATATCTTTTAATCATTTATCAACTGGGGAATGACTCTTCTTTCTTGAAAAAAAAGACATTTAACTCAATTCCTTATATATTTGAGAAAAGATGTTCTCATCCGAAAAACTTGCTTCAAAATTCTTTGCCTAATTATTGCTAACTGTATTTCCCTCACGTTTATTTTATTCATGCTCTCTTTTCATCTTCACTCTCCTCAAAAGTGTTTTACTACTGAGCACTCCTTACCCCAATATGGCCTCTCTTCTATCATCTTCCCCCTTTCTGATTCTTTTGGTTTTATTTTATTTTCATTTTCCTAGCCTAATACCTGGCTTTTAACTCTTTTAAAGTAGGACTCTGTGGCGTTCTTCTTCTTTAAAATATAATATAATGGTTCTCTCTGGGAACAGGTTTCTAGGGGAGGTTTTCTGGAGGCAGCTTTAGTTTCAGTTAAAAGTAATAATTACCCAAATGCAGCTAGGTGCTAAAAGTTCAAATCTTTTATTGTGTCCTTCAATATAGCCTGGTTAGTTTTCTTAGAGGCCCCTCTCTCTCCTTGGTTCTAAGAGCTCTTGCAGCTTTGTCCTTTGCTTCTGCCTCGCTTTCTTCAGCCTCCAGCCAGCACAAGGGTGGAAGATGGAATGGATCTGACTTCTCCGAGAGAGGCCTTCTCTCTGAACTGACTTGATGCTCCCCTCTAAACTTTGCTGAACAACTTGACATTCCCCTCTCAATCTTTTCAGCTGAACTCCTGAGTGAGCCTCTGTCTGTTTCTTATATATGATCTCCTCTGAGAGAGTGGGATTATGGGTTTCCTCCCAGAGTGCTCTCTGGCCCTAAGAGCTTCTTGCTTATATGAGCTCTCTAAAGGTGTGAACACAAGCATTATTGTCTATCAGTTCTACTTAGTACCTTGTTTCTTCTGGCCCATAACATCTCCTTGTAAGATCAAATCAATCAGACTGAACCATGCTAAATTAGATAACTATTGTCTCTATCAATTCTAATGACTTAACAGTTTCTAAAGATTCCAACAGGACTCTGTTTACAGGGTGAAGGGTGCACTGTCCCAAATTTCAAGGATTTTGTGCAGATAGTGCCACAAACCTATCCTGCTGACTTTCTAAGGTGTCTTTGGCCAAAAAGTGAAATTATTCCATTCTGGTTTTTTGTGTATTCTGATGCTCTAAAATTTGTTTAGAGTCATTATTTAAAGGAATTTGTTGCAGTTTGGGAGAGAACTTTTTTTTTATAAATAATATTTATAAATAACATGATTTTGTGGATTGATTTTAAAACCTGTTACTTTACCAGAGTTAGAAATTATTTCAATTTTTTTGAGGCATTAATGCACTATGGATGAAGCTTTATATTGATTCAACTACTCTGAAGAACAGTTTAGAATTATGATACTCTTTGACTAAATATATTATTAGTATATATCCCAAAAGTACATATATATGTATGTGTATATATGTACATCTATATGTACACTCACATATATATATATACATATATACACACATATTTAAATGGATCTCTCTCTTTATATACACAAACACACATAACACTTATGCAGCTCTTTCAATGCTGGCAAATACTTGAAAATTGAGGGGATGTCCATTTATTGGGGAATGATGGAATAACATTGTGCTATAAGAAATGGCAAGCAAGATGCTCTCAGAAAAACCTGAAAAGGGTTACATGAAGTGATACAAAGAGTAATGAAAAGAACCAGGAAAACATTGCAAATAGTAAAAGTAATATTTTACAGTGATCAATTATGAAGAAATTAACTTTTCTCAGCAATACAATGATCTAATATAATTCCAAAGGATTTATGATGAAAAAAGACTTGTCATCTCTAGAAAGAGAAATGATGGAGTTTGAAAGCAGATCAAAGCATACTTTTCTTTGCTTTCTTTATCTTTCTTAGATTTGGAAAATCTAAGGACAAGGAAATATGTTTTTCATGATTGTACAGGTATATCCTATATCATGTTACATGTTCACTCGTTAAGAGGCAAAGGAATGGAGAATAAGAATTTAGAACTCAAAAATTTTTAAATGAATGTTAAAGATTATTTTTGTATATAATTGAGGAGTTATAGTAAGTCATTAAAAAGAAATTGTTTCCATAAATATTATCACTAAATACTGATAATTTTCTTTTTTCTTTGGGTAGGCTTATTTCTTATTATTAATAATTATTATAATAATTAGCATTCTAGAACTACATCAAATAATGGTACAATAGATATTCTTGTTTTAATCTTAATGTTATGGGAAAGATTTCCAATACTTCTCCACTACTTGTTCTTGGTTTTATATATATTTCCCCGAAGATAGAAAATGTTCATTTTATATGTTTTTTTTTGTTTGTTTTTATTCCAACACAAATGAATTGTGTATTATCAAAAGCATTTTCCTCATCTATTGATATAATCTTGATATTTTAGTTTATATAATCTATCATATTTATAGTTTTCTTCAAGTTGAATAAACCTTCATTCCATAGTGTGTAATCTTTTGAATCTGTTGTTATATCATACTCTTCTCAAATATTTTGCTCAATACTTCTGTACTCTGACATAGTGAATAGATAATTGACCTCTTAGTCAGAAAGCTCTGAATTTAATTCCCACCTCTGACATATGTCCAATCTGGACCAAGTACCATATTCCTAAACTATAAAATGAAAGAATTAGAATGACTAAAGGCAACCAAATAGATTTACTCTCTCCTTCTTAACTCCTTGGACTTGGGGAAACTGTTTCCATTACTATAATCTCTATACCTAGCATAATATTGTTCTGCATCTGATAAGTAATAGCTACCTAGGGAGTTCCCCTAAGTCACTCTCTTAGTAAGGATCAGCTACTGATCTGCTTTGGCAGAGGAAGTTCTCAATATAGGTTTTCTCATACATATGAAATCACGTTTGTATAACAAAGTCCATGTACACCCAACACATTTGATTTACTTGATTTAAATAGTTGACTCTTTAAATAGTGGACTTTATATATAATAAGTATATAATCTAAATGTATTTATAAATCTATATTAAATAATATATTATTCTATATAAGCCTTTTATAAAATCTTCACATATAATATTTATATAATAAATACTGGTCTAATTACACCATTTCCCTGCTTAAGGAATTCCAGGGCTTCATTAATGCCTCTAAACTCCTCTTATTATCAAGTCAACTAGCATTTGTTAAATACCTAGTATGTGACAGACCCTGTGCTAAACTCTCAAATTGTCATTTAAAATCCATTACAGTCTGACTACAGACCATCTTTTTACTTTTAGTATTCATTATTCCTTTACACCTCTATATTCCAAAAAATACTTGATATTTCTTATATAATACATTTCACTTACTATATACAGTAGCAAATATTTTTGCAGATTAATCTCCACTCAAGATCCTCCTTTCTGATTTCCTTTCTCTAATCTCTCATTTAATAACTATAAAGCTCACTTTAATTGCCACATTCTAAGAACCTGTCCAGGCTTCTAGAATGTTAGTGTCCTCTCCCTGGAAATTGCTGTGTATATATTTTTTTTATCTTTGTATGTTCTTCTCCACCCCAATGGAATGTAAGTCTCTTGAAGGCAGGACTATTGGTTTATTTGGTTCGTTTGTCTTGGTATCTCAATGCATAGCACAGTTCTTGATACATTTTATTGTTGTTATTGAGGCATTTTTGGCATGTTCAACTCTCTGGGACCCCATTTAAATTTTTCTTGGCAAAAATACTGGAGTGATTTCTCATTTCTTTCTCCAGTTCATTTTACAGATGAGGAAACTGAGGGAAACAGGATGAAGTGACTTGTCCAGGTCACACAGCTATATGTATATGAGGGAGATTTGAATTCAGGTCTTCCTGATTCATGGGCTGGCACTCTATTTACTGTGTCATCTAGCTATCTACTTGACACACAGTAGGCATTTAATAAATATTTGCTGAACAAATCAATGAAAAAAATTAATCAATGTTTCCACTCCCCTGACTCCACCCCCCAAAATAGTCATTTCTTATACAACACATCAGGACTTGCACAAAGACTGGGCGGGGGCCATTCTTTCTCCAAGCTTATATATTAATAGATTATGGTCCAATTACTATTTAGCCTCATGTGCTTGGGACCTCAGTGCATCAACTCAAGCCTCAGCCCATTACATCTCCCGCTTTCTTTTGTTTCAGAACACAGGTGATCATGCCATCCCTGACTCCTCAGGGAGGTCAGAGCCCCCAAGGGGAGGTGATCACACCCTCCCTGACTTCTCAGGAAAGGAGGTGAAAGCACCAAAAAGGAGGTGATCACGACCCCCCTGACTTCTCAGGAAGGGAGGTGAAAGCACTAAAAAGGAAATAATCATGCCCTCCCTGACATCTCAGGGAGGGAGATGAAAAGCACCAAAGGGAAGTGGGGGTTGCTAGCGGGTTTCTGGGCTGAAGAGTCTTATTATGCACAAACCCATCAGCATGGGAGGTATTACACAAACACATAGCAAAACGCAGAGGCTATTAGTGATGACTCTCCCCACAGTCAGTGCAGGCTTGATGTGGTGTAACAAACATGAATTATAAACCCAAGTAACGGTATAACAAACAATATAAATCAACATTATGATGTAAAAGATTGCCAGAAGTCCTAGAAGGAGAGTATGTAAACAGCAGTCACACATACACCTCTTCAGCAGCCAAGATATAGTACAAAACCAATCTATTGTCCATTGCTTCACATATCAGGGAATCCAATGATCCCCCCAAGTTTTTGAAGTCCAGCAAAAGTCTTTTTATGTCTTAGGGAATCCAATGATTCCAGCAGATTTTGAAGTCCTATAACAGTCTTATCATTTCTCAGAAAATCCAATGATTCCTGAGTGCTTTTAAGTCTTATGTCTCAAAGAATCCAATGATTTCTGAGGGATTTAAAGTCCTACAACAATCTAATGTCTCAGAGAATCCAATGATTTCTGAGGGTTTTGAAGTCCAGTGGTTTTCTATGTCCATGAGTCAAATGCTATAACTGCCACACTCTTTCAATGGTGAGCACAATCAACAACAGAACCACCCGATGTTTCTTGGGTCTTCTCCTTCGTTTCAAGGGTCTGCTCTGTCTCTCTGCGATGGACAAGGTGAATACGGCTCATTGGCACCCATCTGGTTCCTTCTCCACCTGTAGAGATACAAGCAAACCCTCTCCCCAAAGCAGTTAGCCTATCTGGTCCCTTCCATTCTCTTTCTGGGTCTCTCCACTTTCTGGGTCTCTCCACATCACCTGGCGATTATCTAAAGACAGTGGAGCTGCTCGCACTGGGCACTGCCCTTCCAGTGGGTTATAAAACCTGTCTGTTGGAACCAGTGCATCTTTGTCAAAAATCAAGAAGTTAATAGTATAAAGTGCTAGATTTAGTAGTTCTCTAGGGTTACCTGTGGCTCCCCCTTTCTTTTGTTTTTGGAGCAGCGTCTTAACAGGGCACACTTGCTCAGTGGGTAGAACGCCAGCCCTGAAGCCCGGAGGACCTGAGTTCAAATCCAGCCTTAGACACTTAACAATTCCTGTTTGTGTGACCATGGGCAAGTCACTTAATCCCAACTGCCTCAGCAAAAGCAAAAAAGAAGAAGAGAAACAAACAGAAAGGTCATTGCAATGGCAAAAGCAAACAGTCTCTCCTCCCCTTCCTTTTCCACTCCCCTGCCTCCACCCACCAAAATCGTCATTTCCTATACAACACATCAGGACTTGCACAAAGAGTGGGCGGGGGCCATTCTTTCTCCAAGCTTATATATTAATAGAGTATGGTCCAATTACTATTTAGCTTCATGTGCTTGGGACCTCAGTGCATCAACTCAAGCCTCAGCCCATTACATCAATGAACTGAATTCCAGGAAAAAATAGAGGTTTTAACCTTGTGTCATATTAATGGAACTGACTTTTTATTTTGCCATATCCTATAATGTTGCCCAAACTATTTTTTTTTCTTTACCAAAGGCAATCACAAGTCCTGAGATATTAAAAGTTTAAAATCTTGGACTTTGAGTACTAATTAAATTCCATTTATAAACATTTAAAAAATTCCTACTATGTATGAGGTTATGAAACAGAAATTAAAGAAAATTATACAGTTTACATTAGAAAAATAAGTTAACATAGAGAAAATTAAATTATGCCTGTCTAGGAAAAAAGGAGGCACCACCTTATTAGAGGTAGGAACTTTTAGTGCTAATTTTTTATATTCATTTAACTTGAAATTATTTTATGTGAGACAATAACACTTTAAAACTCATTGCTTTTTTGACAGCTTACATTTTTAAAAATAAACTTTATTTATAATATCATTGCCAATTCTAGCTATACCCCTAACAATCCCATAAGTCAACCCATCCTTTGTAACAAATAAAATCAATTTAATAAAAACTACTAGTTCAGTTACCAAATGTGTGACAAAGCATGCAGCAATTTGCCCTCATGGTTCTCTAGATATCTTCTGAATATACATGTGTGTGTGTGTAAAATCTTGTTTTATTGTCCTTGAATCAAGTCCCTTCTGTGATATATCCATTTAAGGAGTACCCTCCTTAACTAGTACCCTCTTTCCATTTAACCATCTAACATCAGATTAGCTTTTTACAAAGAAACATTTGCTACAAAGTTATAGAAAGAAAAAACTTCCCTTGGGGAAGCAAAACTCCTTGGGAACAAAAATCCTACCCTTACTTCCCATCCATGTCATACACACATGATCTTCATCTCTGGTGACAGAAGGGAATTAGGTTCACATTTTTAGTTCAATTGTTTCAAAGCTTTAGTACCATCAGTTTTAAGTCTAAAGTCCCACTGGTCTGGAATCCTTGGAACGCTGATTCTCAAGTCTTTCTTGCTGGACTGGCTATAATACCAGTTCTGAATTCTTAGAATCCCAGTTCCCCATGGTGAAAACTCCCAGGATGAAGGCTCTACTCCCTTCACTGTAAATAGAAAAGAACAAAGAAAAAGTCAAAGATCCTGGCCCACTTATTAGGGCCATATGACCTACAGGAATAGGGAGCAGAAAAGAGAGAGCCCTCAAGACCTCCTCCCTTAATCCTCATTTAATATATGATCTAACTGAAGTATGAGTGAAGGAGGCCTTCACTCTCAGATATGAATGTAGGAAAGTCATGATGAAAAATCTACACTAATCACTTAGGGAATCCATTGAGAAGACAAGAACCAAAAGGATAATATAAAAAATCAAAGTTATGTTAGACAGAAAAGGAGTCATAGAATCAGGGAAAAAAGGTCATGGACAATGATGGAAACTGTTAGGAAAGGAAACTGTCTCTGAATAAGCAATTTCTCTGAGGAAATTGGGAAAGCTTCTTCCCAATTTTCTTGTTTAATTTCACCACTGTTGGAATATTCATGTGGATTTGGGAGAGTTAGCTATAGTCATAGAACAATAAAATTGGACATAATTATCTGAGGAATTAGAGTCTACCCTCTGACAAATGAGCAATTTGTTATATTTGGCATTTCACTTTGATCAATTTAAATTTAAATTTAATTTGAATTTTATATAAATATAATTGAACTTAATAGAGTATTTGGGAGTAAATCTAGTTGGTGATATTAGTTGGAAACAATTATCTATTTTGCATGTGATCTTTGATCTTGTACATATTAATTGATTGACAATCATTTAGACATCCTGGCATTAATATTGATTAACTATACTTACTCTGTTGTGCTTTTTGAAGGCAATCCACACATTATTTACAAATTGACTCACGTAAATATAATATTTTATCCATGTAGATAATTTGGAGATATACTTGTTTGAAATAATGTCATTAGACAAGGCAGTAGGTTTTAATTTCATGATTTTAACATTTTTAATTATTTTATCTTTCTTCTACGTTTATGTATTGCCAAAATAGTTTATATCTTATTTCAGAACAGATAAAGCTATTATATCAATGATTACAAAAGGATTTTAAGAATATTTTTGAAACCTGTAATTTAATTCGCATCTGATAATTTGAGTGTGATAATCTATTATTGATTTATTAGTATATTAGTATTAGAAGATTTAAATAATATTAGCTGACACAGATCATTCAGACCCTTACTCTTTTTTGTTTTACATGCTCTTAAAAAAGCATGGTCATTAGCTACTGGCTACTGGCTACTGAGAATATAATGGACTTAGTTTTAAACCAATGGAAGGATGTTTAATATGTTTAGTTTGATTTTCAGGAATATTGAATCTTAGGTATTTTGATTCTTATTACATGTTATTTTAAATAAATTGTTTAAATGATTACTACTTCAAGGATATTTTTATGCATTACTTTTTGGAATATATTTCATTGTTTATATTAAGTTCATTTTATGATATTCTTACAAAAATGTGAACTTCCTACAAGTAATATATATATATATATACATATATATATATATATATATATGAAGAAGATAGAGAAATTCCTTCCCTTGTTGCACTTGATAGCTAAAGAACCCCCCTTTGCAAGTGACACATGACTGAGGAAAATGACTATAAATGACGATGTCAGGAGAAGCTTCACAAGAATTCAATTGCTGAAGAAGAATCTGAGGTCATGTATCTAGAAGACTCAAGACTGAGATTAATATAATGATACTCCTTAGAACTTTATATGAAGAAAACTATTAATATTGAGGGTTTAAATAAGCATAGATTTGGGAATATAGATGTAATGATTTCAACTACTTCTGCCCACTGAATGTCAAGGATGTGAAAAATGGATGTAATGATTTCAACTGCTTCTGCCTACAGAATGTCAAAGATGTGAAATATCTTTTTGATTTGAATTTCGTGGTAATGCTGCATATATAAAATTGCTTGTGTCTGTTGTTGGATGATAATTACATATACATGATATTCCAAAAGTTTAAAACTGCACTTAAAACTAAAAACTCTGCTAGTCTATTCATCTGTCTAATTATAAACATTTAGATAAATATCTATATCTTTGCATGTATTCTGCCTTAATACTAGTTTTTCAGAGCATTCCTCCCCTTTTCATTTTCAGACCTGAAAATTAATAAATATTCAGGTAGATATTAGACATATGTTCTGATAGGCAGTCATGATGATTGATATCAAAAACTGGAAGATGATTATGAGACCTCTTTAGCTCAACCATTGTTGAGAAATCATACCTAACATATCCTCTAGGTGGGAATAAAGGTGGGAATGCCATTTTCCCTCTTCCCTTCGTCAGGTGGTCCCCATAAGTCAGAAATTTATCATTAGACTTTCTGTTATGACTATGGATAGTGATGGAATATCTAGCAAGATGGAAGAATGAAAATTTTTAGGTAACCTATTTGCTGCCATCTCAAAATACTGAGAAATTTGTTACTGAAGTAAAAAGAATAATCAAGGCAAGACAAAGGATACCCCAAATGTTAATATTCATAGAGGGAAAAGAAGTAGAGGACAACATTATTAGCAAGTTCTAATTTCCGACTTTTACAATCTCCCTTTAGTTCCAGAGGATATAGAATCAAAAGAAATTTGGAAGGAACAATAGGTAGAACAGAAAATCACTAATGGTCTTAGTGGCAACTGCAAACTAGATGCATATCCTTTCAGCATCAACTTAATCAGAACTCACCATTCAATAGAGTAAGTACATAAGTTAAAGGTGTATCTGTGATGATATGGAATTGGGGGTGGGTTGGAGTGGGGGTGAAAGAGGAGGCAGGGAAGAAATACTGAGGCACATGAAAAGAAAAACTAATGATAAGAAAAATTAAGTAACACAGTAAAATAATTCAAGGGTAAAATCGAGAAACAGAAAACAATTCTGAAATAATGACAAGCATGAAACAATGATATTCCAATTTATCCATTACCTTTTGCCTCCCATATGGCCAGCAAACTGCTTCCCCATATGCAATTTCATCCATCCTTGTATTACTAAATCTGGGAGTAAAATATTCCTAATCCTTTCCTCTTCTCCTCAGTCTTTCTTCTCTCATAATCCATCTCTATTACATTCAACCTTTCCTTTGTATCATATGGAATTCCCATTTCACTTTGTACCTCTTCTTTTCATTCTCCTTCCATCCCCTTATACAGAGAGCTTTCTATAGATGCCATCTTCTTGAGCACAGGCTGTCTATTTTCTTATATCCTCATCATCCTGGTCCTTGAGAAGAAATTGAAAATACTCCTTGTTCTCTACAGACACTTTCAGATTCCTTTTTACTGCCTTCACTCAGCAATCTCTCCTTCTCTGAAGTATGTCTATTCATTTTTATCACCTAATATATATCATGGTGGCTATTATCTACCAATTCTCATTATTTTTGCTCCTTGCTTAAGGATTTCAATACTTGGGATTCACTACTCTCTTCTTCTTCCTCAGTCATACTCTTAAATTGGCCAATATCAATGTCCATGTTAATAGTCAAACACCATAAGTTCCCATTTCCTTAATAATTTCAAATTTTATGCCTGGAATCCAGTTCATCCATACAGAGGCATAATTTTCCATAGGTTCTTATCCACAATAGTGGATGAAAAGAGATATTTGTAAAGTGCTTAGCACAGTACCTGAAACATTGAATGCTATTAATACTAGCTTATTAATTAATAAAAATTTCTGACATTCAGGTCAGGTCAGACCCTCTAATCATTTCATCTCTCTACCTCTTTCCCTTCCTAAAATTATTTTTCTCCCTCATTTTGACATTCTTTCTTTCTACATTTGTTCCTTTTTCAAGATCTCATCTCTACATCAACTTCACTTTACTCTCTATTCCTAGTATTAACACTATTGTTAATCAGTTTAAATTCATATTGTTTTTTACTAACAAATTTTTTGTCCCATTGTCCTCAATGTTGTTTCCTCCAGCATAGATTAGCCTCTTCTTCTTCTTCCTCCTCCTCCTCCTCCTCCTCCTCCTCCTCCTCCTCCTCTCCTCCTCCTCCTCCTCCTCCTCTTCCTCCTCCTCCTCCTCTTCTTCTTCTTCCTCCTCCTCCTCCTCTTCTCCTCCTCCTCCTCCTCCTCCTCCTCCTCCTCCTCCTCCTCCTCCTCTTCTCCTCCTCCTCCTCCTCCTCCTCCTCCTCCTCCTCCTCCTCCTCCTCCTCCTCCTTCCTCCTCCTCCTCCTCCTCTTCTTCTTCTTCTTCTTCTTCTTCTTCTTCTTCTTCTTCTTCTTCTTCTTCTTCTTCTTCTTCTTCTTCTTCTTTTCTTCTTCTTCTTCCCAGCTTAATATAGCTGTAGTAAGTCAAACAACTGAACTGGACAAGTACATGTATAGTGAATTTATAACATTTACTTTAACTGGATCCCAAGTGCAGCAAGGAAATCTTTTTATTCTCCTTCCTAATTGGTTACCTGTCCCACTCCCCAAAGGGATTCCTAGTCTCCAAATTCATTATTATTAATTTTATTAATATTAAGTATTCTAATACTTACATATTACTTATATAAATAATAATAATATTAAGTATTCTATAGCCATTTTGAAATGAAGCTGTGTGGGAAATATTGGAATGGGATGAAACTTGAGGCAGGGAGGAAAGTTCAGGAGGCCTAATATTAGGAGGATTGAAATAGTGACAATTGGGTCAAGAGATATGTGGGGTTGGAAATGGCAAGATTTGGTCACTAATTAAATATATATGAGTAAGAATGTGGAGTTGAAAATAACACCAACAGTTCAGTTCAATTGTGTGACTTACTACAACTATTCTTGTCAGCTGTTCTGTGGAACTAAATTCAGTCACTATTGTTGTTGTGGTTCAGTCATTCAAAGTCTTGTCTGATTCTGTTTGACCCTACTTAGGACTTTCTCAGGAAAGACACTTTTTTTGCCATTTCCTTCTCCAGATTATTTTACAGTGAGAAAATTGAGGAAAATAGGATTAAATGATTTGCAATGGGTCACACAGTTTATAGTAAGTATCTGAGGATAGATTTGAACTCAGGTTTTTTTTTGTTTTTATTCCAGGCCCATATAAGCCAAAATAACAACAGCAAAATTTTAGAAGGCTTTTAAAAATGGAATAAAAATGAATGCCCATCACTTGTGGAATGGCTGAAATTTTTTGATTTATGAAAATAATGGGATATTTTTGCAATGTAAGAAACATGAAAATTTCTGCATAAACTGATACAAATTGAAGATTGCCAAACCAGGAAACATTATTCACCATAATCTCAGTAATGAGAATGAAACAATACTAAATAAAAACTCAGATTCAACACTATGATAAATTTTGATTTATGAAACCATTAATTAAATATAGCTTCTTTCCTCTCTATAAAAAGAAAGTAAATCATAAATGCAAAATGTTTTATGAGCTGTCAGATGTTGAGAGATGAACAGATTTCTTCTATGTAACAGTAGTAGTAGAAAAATGAGGGTTTGAACCCAAGCCTTCTGCTTCCAAATGCTTCAAAGTGCTCTTTTCACTGTGTCATGCTCTAACTCAATAGATAGAAGTACTCTTTAGTTGAGGCAGTAATCTATTTTATGAATCAAGGAAGACTAATATAGATTCAGTTACTTTGGCTTACCAGGACTGTGAATCTCCCTGATATTTTTGACCAATATTCTTCAAAATATGCCTGAGCTAAAAAAAATTACTATTTTTTTCTTAGCAATAATAATAAAGATGGAACAAACATTTTTTCAACAAATAATTCCTTCTGATTCTTGTTTATTTAGTGAAATTTTTTTGAAAAGCTGAATAAACTAATCAATGAAAGGGCATAAAATTCCTCTGATCTAGAAATAAGTGGTTCTAGTTATTTAAAAAGTTAACATTACAGATAAAATGAAGTAATATTTTATTTCCAAATTTATAAAATGTCAGCCCAATAAATAAAAAAAATAAAGTTTCTATATTGATGAATCTATAGATTTTATATATATGTATCTTAAAAATTCTAGATATTTATAAAAATAAATGGACAAAAAATTATTTTAGTGGACTAAAGAGACATTTGTTCTTACTTCATCAAAATAAGAGGCATTAAATTTATATTTGATGATATGTTGAAAGATATATTTAGACCTAAAAACTTTTATTAATTGGTACTATAGCTGAAAAAAAGTTCTCTCATCAAATGGTATATATATTTTTACTGCTATTGGTAGTGCTACTTTCTGTTGTGATTATTACATGTGTCATGTGGTTTTCTCTTTTAGCTGGTATAAAGACAAAATACCAGTTTTGATTATTAATGGAAAAAAAGAGTATCATTGGTAACACTGGATTTTGACAAAATTTGTATCAAAAAATATCACATTAACAGTCATTTTGACTATTTTATGTGATAAATAAGGACCCTAAAACAATATTTTTATGGCATATTTATGTTTAGTATTTCACTTTTAATTAAATTATAAAACATTTTAAAATATATTTAAATAAAATACAATTTAAGGAAATAGTTTATGTGAATTGTTCTATGAAAAGTCAGGCATGAGTTTTTATCAAAAGGGAGACTTGGCTATATAAAATTAGAAACTACCTCCCTAAGGAGTTGAGAAGACAATATAGGAATTAACTGTAGAAAGCAAGAAAATCATTTTTTTAGTAGCTTGCGGAGAGAAAGTTGGAGGGAATAAAAGGGACAAATAAAGTTGTTTTCTTTGTTTTAAAATAGTTGTTTGGACTTATTTTCAAGAAGAAAAAAGGAAACTAGTAAAAAAGAGAAAGATTTAAAATGAGAAAAAATGAGAGAATTATCAGTTAGACAATTTTTTTTTTAATGGAGATTTGGGGTTAGGAATAAAGGAGTTAGCCTTATCAAGGTCCATCTCTTTCACAGACACTGAAGAACATAAGGAAAAAAATGGATGAAGATGTATTGGTGTTTGGAGACAAAAAGTAGGGGAGATAAGAGAATTCATAATGGATGGGTTGATTGTGACTTGTCATTGAGTTGTTTCAATTGTATCCAACTTTCTATAACCCCTTTGGGGTTTTCTTGGCAAATATACTGGAATTGTTTGCTTTTTCTTTCTCCAGCTCAGAGTTATGTGACTGACTCAGGGTAATACAATTAGGAAGTGTCTGAAGCTGGATTTGATCTCAGATCCTACTGATTCGAGGGTCAGTGCTCTCTCCACTGTGCCATCTAGCTGGCCTAAATGGATTGAATTAGTTGATTGGACAAGCAGTGTTCCATAAGAGAAGTAGGAGGATTTTTGCAGCCAATAACATGTGTTCTAATCAAAGCACTTCTGATTGCTTGAGTGCATTATTAGGTAAGTTTCTTAATCCTTTTAGGCTTCTGTTTTTCAATCTGTAAAAAGAAAAATCTATTTTTCATCTGTATTCAAGGGAACTTGTCTATAGATTATATACAAAATCTACAGATTATCTATAATCTATATATTATCAATAAGGTGCCTTCCAGTTTTACCTTTAAGGTCTTAAAATTTGCTCAATAAAGTAAAGGGAAGGTTTTCTATTGAGAGAAATGTGGAATAAGAATAGGGTACTTTAAGATCAAAAACATTTAGAACAATTACTAAGTGACATGTAATACAGAATTAATTAGGGAAAAAAAAATGGGATTTTCTTACATTGGTGAGGGTCCCCAAACCTTGGGATTTGGAATAGGGAAGACAAACAGTAGGAATGACTAGGATTAAAGATTTGATGAAGATGAAAAAGTGATCAAGGATATAAGGGAAGAAAACTATAGGTAATGAATAATATGGTGGAATTATTCATAAAAATTTAGTAAAATAGAGCAGGTGAGGAAAGAACAGAGGTTATAGAATAAAAGGATAGAAAATCTTGGGAGAGTCATGTTGTGGATAAAGAAAAGATTTATAAGGAGTTAGGCAAAAGGGGAGAATATGATCAGAAATGTAAATTTAAAATAAGTGAATATAATGTTTAAATAAATTGTCAATATTGTACATTTTAAAATAAGACAAAGTGCTTTGTGAATTATAGAGAATTCACTTGCCTACTATTTCACCCACATACTTCTCTCAAAAAAAAAAACACTGGAGTTATTAAACAGTTACACAATTCAGATGAAAAGTGAAGGATATGACTCTATGCAACTGAACTTTAAAAGAACAATTTACATAGGAAGAATTTTGTTATTCAAATTGGAATTTTTCCAGAGAAAGGAAGTTAGTACTGCTTACACATGTCATCCAGTCATAGATTCAATTACCTTGATTTAAGAAAGGTTTTGATAACATATTGTAAAAAAAAAAAAAAAAAAAAGACTACTTTTCTGAGGTCATTAATATGAACCACTTGAATAGATGAAGAACTGTCTAAGATAGTCAAATTGGAGAGTAGTTAATAATAGCTTTACACAGTGTGGGAGGGACTATTGAAAGAATATGGAAATCTGAAAAAGCATTATTATTATATCAAGAAACTAACATGTGAAAAAAGAAGAGAATTAAAATTCCTTCTTAATTTTTCTTCAAAGTTTGTATCATGTAGTCAAAAAAAAAAAAAAAAGAACGAAAGAGGGATAAGAATAAAAACAACAATGAAAAACTGTACAAAATATCTAAAGCAAAGTCTTCATTATGTGGTTTGGAATTCAGAGGCAACTCTTTTATTGCCTAGAACTGCTTCTTTAGAAACTTGTAGGGCAATAGATGAAAGTTACAAAGCAGACAGCTGATAACAAAATCTCCCTGCTGTCAGGTAGTTGTAGACAAACAAATCTATAATAATAACAATGACTTATGTCACCTATTAGTTCAAGGATTGGAGGGGAAATATCAGACAGTGACAAAAGTCTATTAGATCAATCATTAAACTAATTTATGTTACAGTTAAATCTAAAGAAATAATTATCTCCAAATCTGAGCATCAGTACTATAAATTATTTAAAGGCTGTGTGCCTGGTGAGAAATTGCATGTGTGTATAGCTGAACATATTAAATACTACATGTTTGGATATATTTGTTTATTGTTTTGCTTTTATGTTCACTCAACTATATTCTGTATTATGTTCATGCTACAATGATAGGTTAGTTGTTTTGCTTTTTGTGAATATATTAATTCTTATAGTTATTCTATATTTTCTATAATGATGCAGTAATAGATTAGATTCAGAAAGTTCTGAATTCACATCTAGCTTAGACACTTACTAGCTATCTGACCCCCATAAGTGTTATATGAAAGGAGAAAGGATTAGTCAATGAGATGTTAGGAGCTTCTTGTTCCAAGTGCTTGTTGTCCAACAGTAGGTGATATCACTATTACATTGGTGAGGGTCCCCTAAACCTTGGGATTTGGAATAGGGAAAACAAACAGTAGAAATGACTAGGATTAAGATTTGATGAAGATGAAAAACAGTGATCAAAGACATATTCTCAGAAGAGAAAATGACCATCTGTTGGAGGTTACTACTATAATAAGAATAAAAATAAGAATAAAGGAACCTAAGCGAGGACATGACTTGCCAGATGCTGTGAAATTTGAGTGAATTATTCAAACAGTGCAAATATTTGGTGAAAGTAAAATTCCAGCCCAACAACTATTTTATGTTTAAGTATCAACTGCTTAACAAAATATAAGACTGAAAGGCTTGATCCATATTTAAATACTTAAGGTTCTGACCTCATTGTTGTATGTCTGTGAAACCTGGACAGTATGCCAGTGGCTTCCATTTGAATTGTCTTAGGAAGATTCTGAAGATTACCTGACAAGATAAGATAATAGACACAGAGATCTTTTCTTGAGTTGAAGTGCTAAGTATTCATATTTTCCTGCAGAGACTTTGGATGTAGGATCATTGACTTTTTTATCTTCTGAGAGCATGTTTTGATACTCCTTGACATATAATAACTTTCTATGGTAAGAATTTGATTTTCTTTGCTTATTTTCCAGCCTATTTAACTTTTTGTTAAGGTAGGGCTCTGCTTCCAGGGTAGACAATGCAGTGTCCCAAACTTTAGCATTTTGTGTAGCTGTTTTCAGATATATTTCTCTGAGCCTATAAGTTTTCCATTCTTTCAAGGTGGTATAGTCTAAGCAGAGGTGTGTCCACTTCTCTCCTGGCCTGTGCTCTGGTCTGTAAGTGATCATAAGCATTTTTTCCTGTCCTGGAATTGTGAGAAGGGCTCCCACTCCACTGAAGCCTATCACAAGCTCTACTGTGCTAGTTTTCCTCCTTGTCATGGGACTATAATCCAGGACTCTGATTCCAAATGTTCATATACACCATTTGGGCCCAACCTGTGGTAGAACATTCTGAGTTTGCATTGGTTTGATGGGACACAAACACACTGTGATTTAATTGTGATCCTCTTAGAGAACAAAGAATAATAACCAACCAATCATTAGTTGATGAATGTTCATAAATCTTTTGTGTCTTAAAAATTATTTTTTTGTGGAAGAGGAAATAAATGGTTATTCTTTACTTGAAAAAAAAAAGTCCAAAACATACCATAACTTCCCAAGGGTCATACAAAATTGTCACAGTCAGTCCTAGAATCTAGGTTTCTTCCCAGTCCAATGTTGTTCAAGATGTTAAAAGCTGAGGGAAGAAAGGCTATACTTTTGGAATTGGATTTCCATGAGTTATAATAGTTCCATAAATCTAAACAAAGCATGATATGGGTGGGCCAACATACCTGTTTCATCCTTTGTGCTTGCATATCAAAAGCTACTATATAGTTTCATATCACCTTACTCCTCTACAATGTAGGAGTCATTTTTTTCCCTACAACTATGATTCATACCTGAATCATTTTTTAAAATCATTTTTTTGTTCATTTTGCATGATCAAAAATTTCTCCCAGTATCCTTTCCCTCTTACCTCCCAGATAGCCATTTCATATAACAAGTGAAATTTTTAAAGAAAAAAGAAAAAAAATCAGAAAGATTGTTGCTACATAAAAAAAAAAAAAAAAATCTGAAAATATAGACAACATACTACACTTATAGACTTTTCTCCCTAGAGGGATAGAGAAGGAGAGAGAAAGAGACAGAAACAGAATGAGTTGGGGGTATATCTACTCAATTTTTTTTTTTTTTTTTTTTTTGGTGTCATGTTTTTCCTTTATGATTTTGCACCATTGTTTGTTTTGAGATTATTTTTCCATTTTTATTACTATAGCCATCATGTATCTTGGTTTTCTTTATTCAGTTTACTTCACTGAATCAGATAATATAAATATTTCTGTTCTTCTTTGTATTCATTATATTAAACATTGCTTAGTAATATTTCATTATGCACATGTACAACAGTTTGCTTAACCATTTCCCAATCAATGGATATCTACTTCTTTGTTCTCATAAAAATGTGCTATTAGAAATATTTTAGAATACCTGTTCATTTCTGAGAGAAAGAGAAAACATCAGAGTGTCTTCTCTTTTCTTCTGAGAAACAGGAACTTCATATATTCAGTCTTTGAAATTTCAGACAAGTTTTCTGATATGAAAAAGTTTTGTAATTCTATTTCTAAAAATTTCTACTTTCCACTGACTCATTTTCAATATTATAATCTTTCACTGGAAGAATGTAATGTATATTTTAAATAAAAATCTACATTTAATTATTTTCAACAAATAACACTTAGTAAACATTTACTGAGCAAAAAGTACTAAGTTGAGTGTTTTGGAATTTTAAGTTAATATGTCCTAGGTTGTTAGTTTCAAACATTAATTTCTGAAATAAAATTAAATTTTAATTAGTTTAATGGAATCTTCTACATTAAGTAGTCCTAGAGAGCACTTTATTTATAACAGCCAGATTAACCTTTTAAAAGACATTTCAGTTTTGACACCAACTGTTTGGATTCATTATCTATTGCTATTTTTAAAAGTAGAAATTCAAAATTATCAAAAATCTAAGGAAACTTCCAGGGATGGAAGCAAGATGGTAGAGTGAAGCCAGGAAGCTTTTTGAACTCTCCCAGTTTCCCTTGAAAACCACATGAAGCAAAGCCTCTGAACAGAGTCTGATGGAATGAAACCACCCTCCAGTTCAAGACAGATGGGAAAAACTTCAAGAAAGGTCAAGTCGCACTGGGGTGAAAAGGGTGTTCAGCCTAAGTTAGATAGACTTTAGTAAAGTTATATATATATATATATATATATATATATATATATATATATATATATATATATATATATATATGTAATTTAAAGATTAAACTGTTTACATTCTTAGATGGAGAAAGGACATCTATAACTCTTGAGAACTCTGTTACTGGGGCAAACAGAAAGGAGCATCATATGCTTGGAGGGTGTGTTTATGAATGGATTCTACTATATTAATATCACAGAAAAAGATATTAAGTGGTAGAAAAGTAATCTTTATTGGAAGAAGAGGAAAAAGGATGTATAATGGAACAAATTAGATCTCATGAAGAGACACAAAAGATTTATTACAATCAAAGGAAAGACAGAAGGGAGATGAGCATTATGTGAATAGTGATCTCTTCAGTCTTGACTCTAAGAGGGAATAACTTAATCGTTCAGTTGGATATAGAAATTTATATAACATGATAAAGAAGAAGGAGGAGAAGAAGGAAAGAAAATGGAAGGATTGGATAGAAGGGGAGGCAGAAACACTAGGGAAAAAAGGTAAGAGAATGGAGGAGTGATAGAAGATAAGGTATTGGATGGAGTGGATCAAAAAAAAAAAAAAAAACCAGTACAAAGGACAGGATGGAAAGAGAGAAAAAAGTATATACAGGGGAGAAAATAGGATGGAAGGAAATACAGAGCAAGTCATCATAAATGTAAATGTGAAAGGGATGAACTCTCCCATAAAATGGAAGTAAATAGCAGAGTAGATTAAAAAAAAAAAAAAACAGAATCCTACAATATGTTGTTTATAAGAAACATATTTGACACAGACACATACAGAGTAAAGGTAAAAATCTGGAACAGAATTTATTATGCTTCAGCTAAATTAAAAAAAAAAAAGGCAGGGCTAGCAATTCTGTTCTTAGATAAAGCAAAAGTAAAAACAGATCTCATTAAAAGAAATAAGGAAAGAAAGTACGCCTTCATAAAGGGTATCATAAATAATGAAGTAGTAACAATGTTAAATGTATATGCACCAAGTAGTATAGAATACAAATTCCTAGAGAATATATTAAGCCAGTTACAGGGAAAAATAGACAGCAAAACTATATTCATGGGGGACTTCAAACTTCCCCTCTCAGAATCAAACAAATCTAACCACAAAATAAACAAGAAAGAAACTAGGGAACTTAATAGGGTCCTAGAAAACCTATATATGACAGATGTCTGGAGAAAATTGCAGAGACAAAAAGGAACACACCTTTTTTTTGGCAGTCCATGGCACTTACACAAAAACTGACCATGTATTAGGGCATTAAAAACGTCACTATCAAATGCAGAAAGGCAGAAATAGTAAATGCTTCCTTTTTAGATCACAATAAAAAGTTATATTCAATTAAGGGGCAGGGAAAGATAGCTAAAAAACAATTCAAAATTAAATAATCTAATTCTAAAAAAGGAGTGGGTCTAACAACAAATCACAGAAGCAATCCATTATTTCATACAAGTGAATGACAATAATGAGATAACATTCCAAAATCTATGGTATACAGCCAAAGCAGTTCTTAGAGGTAGTGTCTGATGCCAGCCAGGCAGAAATGCAGAGTAATTACATTTCAAAGTCACAATGATGAATTGAATGTTATAATAAGGAGCAGTTTGTCTAGAATGTTGATAGTGAAGTAATACCTAGTTTACCTGGAGAGATAGGTTGAAGCCATGTACAGAAGTTTATGTTTTTTCCTGCAATCAAAATGGATTCAAAGTGGAGTTTCTTGATCAGACAAATGGCAAGGATAGAACTGGGCTTTAGGAATATCAATTTGACAACTGCATTGAGAATATATTGGGACAGAAATAGACTTGGAGAGACTAATTAAGAGGCTATTGCAATAGTCCAGAGGATTCCTTTCAGTAGGAAAGAGTTAGTGAGGTCCTAAAGCAAGGAAGTGGCTGAGTAGGATGAAGGAAATTGGTTAAAGAAATATTGTACAAGTAAAATTAGCAAGATTTGGCAACTGATTGAAGATGAGAGATAAAGAAGTATAAAATGTTGAAGATGACTCCACATTTGACAATTTGGGTGATTGAAAGAATCATTGTTGGTATCAGCAGAAAGAAAAAAGATTTGAGAGTTGCAAAGAGATAGCTAATTCTCTTTTGGACATATAGACCTCGTTGTGCTTATGGGATATCAAGTTAGGGATATCCAACAAATAGCTGGTCTTTTATATTGGGAAATTATTGGGAAGAAGAACTGCATAATGTTTCTGGGGAGTGATTGCTACTCCCCACAACTCCAATAAGACCTCAGGAAGTGATCTTGAAGAACTGAATTGGGTGATTGGGGAAAATCATTGCCAAATTAATTTTCCTGCCTAGTTCAAGAAGAAAAGTCAAGAGATAGAAAATGGGAGTTTTGGAGGAACCTGAGTATCAAGAGAGTGTGGTTTCATTCATTTAAAGATAGATATCTCTGTGAAAAGGTGGTGGTAGCTGAGTATTTGAGGAATAGGGATTCAGTAGTAGGGCGAGGTCATGGGAGGAATTTTCTCAAACTAAGGGACAAATTGTAAATAAGGAGATTATAAATCCTTAGATTTGGCTTTCAGATTTTTATCTACAGTTGTTTTGGAGCAGAAATGTCTTTTGATTTGTTTTGATGGCTAATTTTTTGTTTCTGTTCTCTGTCCTTTTGATACTATTTGACCTCTGTTTCCATGTGACCTTTATACAAATTTATGATTTTAATGTTTTTTGTTTTTTTTTTTTAGGGGGAGGGGGATGTTATGGTTTGTCCGTGGTTTTATTTGTTTGTTTGCTTAGAGTATTCCTTTTGTGTTCTTATCCTGGATTATATTATTTGTTAGTAAGTAAAGCTGAGGTCCAGGTCATTTATCATTAGTCATAAAATATGGTCACTATCCTGATGTAGCCACAGGATAGAGCCCACAAGGTAGAAATTCTTGGGCATTTACTAATTCTGCTCATGCATAAATATATATGTATGTATATATATATATATATATATATATATATATATATATATCATAAAAGACTGCTTAGGCTTTATAGAATTAATACTTTAAAGCACATGTATAGGCTTTTGCTTTCACTCCTCCTTCCCCACCCTTTGTAAATAAATTTTACATAAATCTGCATTAGGGAGGAGAAGTAATTCTTCTGATTTTATGGACTTTTTATTCCCTTACAGTTTGCTGCTTTCAATCTGTAGAGCTAAAACTGTCAGTTTAATGTTTTTATTTTAGTAAACAAGCAAAAAAAAAAAAAGATTTTTTTAAAAAATTGCTTGATTGATCCAGTTTTTTCCCGATCTTGAACTTGGATTTGTGGTCAGTATGTACTTGGCTGGAGACAAACTATTTGGTTGAGGGAGATGAAGTAGAGAACAAGGTCAAGAATCACTCTGAAGTGTTGAACCTTGGTGACTAGGAGAATGATGGTGTCATCAACAGAAATAGAGAAGTTAGGAGGTAAATTGATGAGTTCAAACATCTTGGAAATGAGGTGCTTTCAAGAGATCTAACAAGCAGTAGGAAATGTGAAAATGGAGCTCAGGGGAGAGGTTGAATTCAGATATAAAGATTTGGGAATCATTTGCACTGAGATAATACTTGAAGCAAAGGGAATAGATGAGATTACCAAGAAGGGGAAAAAAAGAGGTGTATTTTTTTTCCTTTATTGATTTTTTTTCCACAGGCATCTCTTATTATAACACCATGAACTCCCATGAACTTCCCCTGAAACTACCCTCCCTCCATCTTCCCAGTTAACCCAATTAAACAAAACTAACAAATCAACTGATTTGACCACTTATGAATCATTTCACACCTCACACCTCTCAATTCATTTGAAGGAAGTCTGTTTTATTGTCTCTTTTATGTGATTTCATCATTATTGTTAATCTAAGTTTAGCTATATTTCATGTTCTTTTTGTTTCTTGTGGTTGTAGTATATGTACACACATATATATAAATATATATACATATATAAATGAATGTATGTGTGTTTACATATATATGTGTGTGTATGTAGTAATTCTTCATCCTTCATCAGAACATACAAGTCTTCCCATGTTTTTCTGTGTTTCCTCACATTCTTTGTCACAATAACAAGTTGTTTCTTTGTCACCATAATAATCCATTGAATTTATATAAAATTATTCAGCCATTCCTCAGTCCAGGCAAACTCATTATTTTCTCCAATAGTTTTGCTCTTACAATAAGTCACGGTACAAAAATTTTGGTGTATGTATAAAAATTTCTTTCTGTTTTTGTCTTGCACATATTTTTTCATTTTATCCACAACAATTTTGTGATGCTATCATTATGTTCATTTTATAGATGAGGAAACAGAGATAGCAAATTTAAATAACTTGTATAGGCATACAGAACTAATAAATATGTAGAAAAGGATTCAAATTCAGGTCTTTTTGACTCCAAGTACAATGTTCTTCCCCTTTTCCCTCTTAAAGATGCTGGAGTATTTGCATTTTCTTCCCTAGTTCATTTTATAGATGAGGCAAATAAGGTTAATTGATTTGCCCAAGGTCACATAGCTAGTAAATATCTGAGTCAAATTTCAATATAGGTTCTTCTGACTCCAGCCTCAGTGTTCTCTCTACTATGCCATCTAGCTGCCCCATAGTGTCCTCCACTATGCCACAAAGCCTGGATATATAGTCATTATTTACTTTACAAGGAAGAAGAAATCTGGCTTTCTAAGTTTGTTTTCATCATATAGATAGTTGAAAGTCATGAAGAGATGACTTTTCCCCTGAATAGAAGGGATTGATGTTATATAACATTCATTATTGTATGTGGCACAGCTTAAAATAAGTGATTTATTTTTTAAGGAATTTAGCTTCAAATTTGTTATCAGAAGTGCCCAATAAAATATATAATCATTAGTAAATAGAAAACTCCACATGAGATCTCATTACATTTTTAATATTTACTGCTGAAAATTCCAAACAAAACTGATATACATAAAGACACTACAGATGGGAAAAAAAATCTGAAGTGTTAGTTATTTTTATTTTTTTAAATTGTTTATGTCAAGAAGCTTGGAAGTGTGAGGTAATTTTTGAAGATTTTTTTTATCCGTTTCTCTGTTCCTTTAATTGATAGCAATTTTAAACTTCTTTCCCTTTCTCTACTCCTTTAATTGACAGCAGTTTTACACTTTGAAATCCATTTAATTTTTACTTGTTTTAAGTAACAGCATAACATCTGCCATCTGGCATCGAAATTACTTCATACGCCAGGTGGAGAGGTGAAATATAATCAAAGTTCTTTTTCTTTCATATTTTTCCCTACCATATTATCCCTTGGTTGTCATTTTACCATGACCAAAGAATCCATCATCAAGTACCCATTCTGTCTTCAGGTTGGTCTTTAGAAAGCACAATCTGTTGCCAAAATGTATTTGAATGGTAAAACCTGCCAGAATTTTCATTCAGGTGACATAGTACTCTAGAACCCAATCTCATATTCATACCATAAAGAGTCATTGGATATATATGAAAGGTTGCAATCTGCATTGTTGAAGGAAAAATATGGATAGAAACTCGACCCATGATTTCACTGATATAGAGAAGGTCCTGAAGTGGAAAACTCTCCCAATTAAAGTAAACATTGTCTCTACAATTAGTAGCCTTAAAGCTTTGTCTAGATTCGAAAGCAAAAACTTCTGAAACTGGGGCTTGCAACCTCATATGGGGTTACATAAGTGAAATGTGGGAGTCACAAAAAATTGGCAGTAGTAAAAGGCATAAAATATTCTGTCAAGATTTAATTCTTTTTTCCCCCTGAGGCAACTGGGGTTAAGTGACTTGCCCAGGGTCACACAGCTAGGAAGTGTTAAGTGTCTGAGATCACATTTGAACTCAGGTCCTCCTGAATTCAGGGCTGGTGCTCTATTGTGCCATCTAGCTGCCCCACGATTTAATTCTTTATATAAAAATAAATAAGTATATCCATCTCATTAGTGTGCAAATCTCCTTTCATTTTTAATAAATGATCAAATTATATGTATAACAAAGAATTGTTTTAAAAATAAATTTCTTTATGAATTATTATCAGTAAAAGTTTAATTTGTATACCTATTTTATATCTACATACCCAAGTTTACATAAAAATTTCTCAAATGAAAAAGGGGTCATGAGTGGAAAAAGTTTAAGAAAGTTTGTTCTAGAGCAATGATAAACTAAGTGCCTTGTTTGCTCAGGGTCATGAATGGTATATATCAGTAGCAAGACAAGAAACACTAGACTCATGTTGTTTTTGTTAGCAGTTGTCTGCCCACTGAACTACATTGCTTCTCATCACTGAAGGCAACGTAATTGAGATCATCAATTCATTGTAGTATTAGAAAATTTCCCACTGGAGCAAATTAAACCTGACTAGTTGTGGTTTTTTGCCTCGAGTTCAACAAGCATTTATTATATCATAAAAAAAGGAGAAGACAAACAGATCACGTACCATTTTTGCTATAGCTAGGGGAAAATTAATTTTTAATTGAAAAATAAAATTTTATTGATATATTTTGATTGATATTATCTGAATTTCTCTATATATTCTGTTCCCCATGAGAGATATTTCTTTTAACAAAGAATAAGGAGAAAATAAAAAAGGTCATCAAGACATGAGTTCAATCAACACATGAGAAATGTCTGATATAACATGTAATAAGTAATATGTAACATGTAACAGCCCTCCCCCCTCCCCCCGGTGCTGCAAAAAAATAGAAGGATAGTTAAGAGGGGAAATGATTAGCAAGATAGGTGCCTTATAATGTTTATGCTCTGGAATTAAGCCTGGTCTTTTAATTTCATGGAATTCACTTTTGGTTCCTTTTAATTTGTTCTTTCCATTTACATAGTTATAGCCATTTACATTTTTTGACTTCACTTACTTTATTTTTCATCTATCTATCTATCTTCTCATGATTCTGTATATTCACTATATTTATATTTACATTTTTTATTAAAAATTTCACAAACATAAACATTTCTATGCAAAGCATAGAAAAATGAAACAAGGAAGTTTTTACATACAATTTGTGGATTTTAAAAATTTGTAACACATTTAATGTGATAATATCAATATTGTTTCACTATCTCTGTCTTTAACTTCCTTCTGCTCTATTTTGTGTATTTTTAAGAATGCTTCATGGATACTTTTCTTAATCAATCAACTTGTATTTATTAATATGCTAGGCAAAGTGTTCAAACAACAAAGAAAAGCAAAAAAACAGCTCCTTATTTCAAGGAACTCAAATTCTAATAGGATAGAGGATATTCTAATAGTTATGTATATCTACAAGGTAAATCAGAGGTATTTAATTGCTGTATTTCTTGCTTGTTTTTGCATTAGTATAGTCCTTCACATATGCAACAAATGTTTTCTAATGTAATAGAAGACTAGTTTAGTCAATTAAAACAATTTGTTCATTGGCTATTTAAGAAGTACATCTCATTCTTAATCTCTTATCCATTACCTCTCTGCTAAAAAATGAGAAATATAATTTATCATTAGTCTTCAATTTTGTGAATGGTCATAACATTGATCAGAATTTTAAAATATTTCAGTTATTTTCTCTGACAATGTCATTATTATTATAGAAATTATTTTCCTAGTTTTTCTCACTCAATTCTGTTGTCATTCATAGAAGTTTTGCAAGTAATTAATAAATAAGTTATTAATAATTTCTTAGAACATAATAATATTACTGTTCCATAGTTTGTTCAGTCATTCTCCAATTGATGAAGATCTACTTCATTTCTAGTTCTGAAGCTGCAACAAAAAGTGCTGCTGTAACTATCTTTCTTTTTCCTCTTTTTTTGATCTCCTTAGTTTGTAAGCTTAATTGTTATATTTCTGGGCATAATTCAAAGATTTTTTTCCCTTATAGTTCCAAATTATTATCCAGACTTGTTATATAAACTTACAGCTTCACCCTCAGTAGATTATTACTGGTCTTTTCCTTACATAGCCCCTTCACGATTATTCAGTTTCCCTTTTTATCAACTCCATCAATCTGATGAGTGTAAAGAAGAACCTTAATTTCTTTTATTATTATATATGCTTTCTTGAAATGGAAATTTCTTAATATAAATTTTGAGTCCTGCCTAATGTTCTTCTGAGTACATGACAATGTTTTGTTTTGTTTTGTTTTTATTTTCATTTTCTAATTTTTCCTATTCTCTTTTTTTATTTTGCATTTAATTAAAAAAAACTATCTTCTAGTTTTCCCTTTTCTTTTCAAATCAGTAGTCATTCCTCAATCAGTTTACTTGGATTTATTAAATATGAGTATCTAGTTTAATCTAATTGTTCATCTATTCTGTTGATCTTTTTTCTAGTTTTTTAACTAGTAGAAATATTTCAAAAGACAGTTGTAAAGTAGATAGATAACTGGTTTCAAGTAAGAAAAACAGAGCTCAAATCATGATCCACATATTGGTTCTGTTATCCTATTCAAATCTCACAATTTCTCCCTGAGTAGGGAATTATCTGGCTACAAATTACAAAGAAAGTACTAAGATTTATTAGGTAGACAAAGTCTTTCTCTGAGAGTTTTTTAAACAGATAGAATGACATCTGTTTTTAAAAACCACTTTGTCAATTACTGATTAATAAGGAAACTTGAAATCCGGTATTATTATGCCAGCCACATTTCTGTCTTTGCAAAAACAAACAAATAAAAATGTATTGATACTCTGGACCTTTTTTCCTCCAAATGAATGTTGTTATTATTTTGTATAGTTCAATATAGTAACCCTTCAGCAGCTTGACTGGTAGTACACTAAATTTATAAATCAATTTAGGGTCTATTATCATTTTTATTATATTAGTTGCTCAGGTATGAACAGTGAATATCTTTCCAAATATTTGTCTTATTTTAGTTCTAGAGAGAATGTTTTATGACTATATTCATATAAATTCTATGGATGACTTGGGAGAGTGATTCCCAGGTATTTTATGCATTTTATAGTTACTTTGAATGCAATTTCTCTTTCAATCATTTATTCATCTTTTTTGTTAGCACTGTATATAAATGTTAATAACTCTTGTGACATATTTTGTATTCAGAAACTTAAGATCATTTTTTGGTATTTTCTGAGTAAAATATCATATTCAAGTCATCTTTCTTACTGATGTGTATGCCTTTAATAACTTGTTCATTATTTTTTTGTAATTATCATTTCAAGAAGTATATAAAATAGTGGGAATATGAGGTATCCTTGCTCTACCCCTGTACTTATTGGCAAAGCTTCATATTTTCAACATTTTAAAAAGAAAACCCAGCTCTTGGTTTTATTTATATATATAGATAAAAACATTTTATGTTTATTTATATTAATGTATCCTTTCATAATATTTTTAACATAAATGCTACATTATGTCAGACACATTTTATGTATTTGTTGATATAATTGTGTGCCTTTTGCTGTTTTTAATATTTTCATCATTAATTGTGCTAATTATTTCCCAAATGCTAAATCATTATCTTGGGTATAAAATCAACTTGATCAAAGCAATTTTTTAAACATGTTGCTGCATTCTATTTACTAATATTTTGTTAAATAATTTTCAATTGATATTCATTCGTGCTACTGGTCTATAATTTTCTTTGTTTTATTGCACCCTGACATAGATATGTCATATTCATCTAATAAAAGGAATTTAGTTGAATTCTGTCTTGTTCAATTATTGAAAATACTTTTAATTTATGTATTAATTGCCCTTTAAATGTTTGACAATATTCATTTAGGAATCCATCTAAATCAGTTATTTCACCACCTTTTTTAGTTACTTAGACATGAATAGGGAATATCTTTTCAATTTTTGAAGTCATACTTTGTTTCTATATAGAATGTTTTATGGTTTCATGTAAGCTCTATGCATATCTGAGTAGATTAATTCCTTGATAGTCATTTGATTGCAATTTCTCTTTTCATAACTGTATTTTTCTCTATCTTCTAAGACACTATTACTAGAGGTACAATTCTACTTAATCACAGTATCAGTTAACTTGTACAATGGAATATTTACTTCAAAGGTAAAACAAGAATACATTTACAAATGTTTTTCCCTTATCAACTCATAGAGACATACTTTTCCCCATATCATCCCCATATTGATACAATAGACTTGGTTTAAAACTTAGCTCATTTCTTAATAAAATCAGTGCATTCATGTTCAAAGGTATATATACTTTTTTAATATGAACCTGGGTCTCAAATACAACAGGAATGTAGTCCAGAAGGTAACTCCCAGAGATTGTCATTTGTTCTTTGGAGTATTAATGCTAAACTGGCTACAAAATGGGACTTAAGTTCTCACTCCCAGATTCCTGTGGCTCATTCTCCCAATCGCTGAGTCTCACATGATTGAGGGACTCCACTCCCTGCAATTCAATTGGAAAAGAATAAATGAAATAGCCAAGGAGCATTTCTTGGGACTTATGACTTCAGAGAAGAAAAAACTTTGAAGCCTTTCTCCTTACTTCATGATCTCTTATCAGAAATTGTGAGGAAATAAAACCAATGGTGACTGAGTCAAAAAAGTGGTTAATTAACACTTTGCTAGATCCCATCCCTAGCCCACACAACATATATTTTGAAAGGTGGTAGTATGTGTAATTCCATTTTAAAATAATAATAATAATGACAGCATAACAATAATTTATAGATAAAGCTGCATAGTATCATAAAAAAAAAATTTAAACCATCTAGAGGACCTGAGTGTGATAAATGAATTGGCATTTTGGTTTCCACAATTATGAAAATCAAATTGGAAAAATGAAACAAATTAGAAAACTGAAACCTACAAGGACCTCAAAGAATAATCAAGGGTGAGAAAGTATCTTTTCCCAAAAGAATGTAAGCTCCTTGAGGGTCAGGGACTGATTTTTGTAATTAGGGGTGGTGGTCAAATATTTGAAAAGAATATTTTGTTCTTTGCCCTCAGTTCTCATTTGTTCCCTTTCCCCTTCTAGAATGTAAGCTCCTTTGAGGCAGAGACTGGCTATGTAATGAGAGGTAGAGATTCATGTAGTGTAATTTCTATAACATCCAATTAATTGGGAGTCAGGGAGGTGAATTGTTTTTCTGGAGAGGAAATAAAATGCTGTTGTTGGAATTTCAAAGCTGTGCCTATTCATCTTAGCACCCATTATTGCAAGAATGTAAAATAAATCTTTCTTGCATTCATCAGTGAATCAGTAGAATTCTTGGTAAAATATTTTGTTTCTTACACTGGTCTAAATCCATGTACCATTATTCATCATCTACGTGGCCTAAAGTATAGGTACTCCAATCTATCATACCTTAATCCTCCTATTTGAGAGCTCATAAATGAGAATCTTGTATCAGGGTACAGATTATAACCTTATTAGCTTTTTCCAATGTCATTTCCTATTCCTTCCCCTTCTCCTCCCCCCCCCCCCCCCCAGCATCCTAAATGCTTTCTTTTAATGATTAGAGACAAAGGCAACTTCTAAGATTCTCTCCATTTTGCCTTCTCCACCTTTTTATTTGAATTACTTTCATTTGTAGAGACTGATTCTAAGAATTATAAATCTTATTCTTCCTTCTTATTTCTTTATGATTTAAAATTGTAATTTGAACCCTTTTACTCTTTCATAGGCTTTACCTGTAAGTTTCTTTTATTTTTTAGTAACTTTCAGATATGGTGAGACTTTTTAAAGACATAAGCTTTATTGTGTGGTATATCAACATTATTCTATTTGTTCATTCTTTTCAGATTGAATGGACTTAATTACCTTTCTTAAATTTCTTTTCTTTTTGTAAATTTGCATGTCAAATGGCCTGTTCACCTCTTGTTTCTTTAGTAGTCATTCACATTCATTAATTTCTAATTTGTCTTTTGATTTCTTTTTAGAAAGCTCAACTTCCCACAGTGATTTCAATCTCTATTTCTTCCATTCTTTTAGTTTTTAAATTTTTTAACCATTTCCGAATTTCTTACCGTTGTTCTATTATTTCTGGTGATTCTTTTTAGAACTGATTGCCTTGTTTTATCTAGATAGAAACTCTTTTTCTTACTTTTAAAAATTCATACACTTACATTTTCATTTTGTTTTAGGTCAGATTCTTCTCTTCAGCACTATCTCTGGACAAAGAGACATTGATCCTTCTGTTTGCGCTATTATTTGCTTCCTTTAGCTTTCTTTACACTTTCTATCTTGTCCATTAGAGTTGTCTCTAGCTATGGTACAGAAACCATTGTATAGGTTGAGATGGGAATAGAAAAATACAGTGCGAGGCGCTACACGTTGAATTAAGGAAATAGTTCATGGGTAAGAAGAGAATGACTATTCCAATTGATGACATAAAAAAAAAAATCAAGTCCTTAAAGACTCCTTTTGTCCTATGATGACCAGAATTGGTAAAGTAAATTAGGTGAGACTGATGAGGTTCCACACAGGACAGAGAGTTGTGGGAACCCTTTCTGGTCAGCACAGGTTCTTCATAAAAGAATTTACAAACCTGAAGTTTATTGGCACTGAGAAGTCTGCCTTTGCTGGGAAGACTGACTTCCTTTGTGGCAAAGTGCCAACAGAAAAGTAAAAGTTTAGAAGAAGAGTCCTAGCAGAGAGAGAGATAAAATTCCAAGCAGAGAAATCTCCTAGCAAAGAAATCCCTGTTAGGTAAATAGATGAGAGAGATAAAGAGGGCTTAACGCTGAAAAGAGAATGTCTTCTCAGCAGGCAGGTATGCCAAGAAGAGAGAGAGAAGGAGAGAGAGAGAGAAAGAGAGAGAGAGAGAGAGAGAGAGAGAGAGAGAGAGAGAGAGAGAGAGAGAGAGAAACATAGAGACAGAGTCAGATTCTTTAGCATGATTCTTGCTTTTAGCCCTCTGCAAAGAAGTGCCCCAAGTTGCCTCCTTTTATAAGGAATTTGAAACTTGGCTAGAGGCTTGGGGGAGTTTAAGTTGAAGTCAGACTGAGATCTTCCCAAATTGAATAGAAAATTTCCAGTTGAATGAGTTTCCCTGGACTAATCTCCAACTCAATAGAAGTCTATAGAAATCTAGCTCTCCAGAGCTGGCTAAGTAGGAGTGGTCCTGGACTCAATTAGTCCCACCAAGATAACAGAATGAAATCACTTTGTCTTGATTCCCTGGGACGGATCTTTCTCAGGGGAGTTCAAGGAATTTCTCCCCTTCAAGGAGTTCCTATGTGTTTACCTCATGGTTCCCCCCAAGTATCAGGATTCCCCACATCAAGACCATCTCTCTCGTTCAAATCTGGCCTCAGATACTTACTAGTTGTGTGACTTTGGGCAAGTTACTTAACTCTATTTCAGTTTCCTTGATTGTAACATAGAAATAATAATAGCATCTACTTCACAAGGGTGAATCAAATGAGATAATACCTGTTTAGAAAAAAAAAAAAAAAAAGCACTAAGCATAGGAAGTAGCACATATTAGATGCTATAAACCTCCATACTATCTTTGCCTAGCTTCCTTATATAATTATTAATATATCTTTTATCTTTTCATCTTCAAGTCTAATATCACTCAGTTTAATGCAATTGAATACTTATTGAGCAGCTACTAATGTAATAGGGCTCTTTGGTCCCCTGATCTTTGTGGGGGGCTTGGTCAGAAAACCCTGAATCTTATGGCTTTGGCTCACTACTCCACACCCTTAATTCAACTGGAGACTACTCCTTGATTTCTAGCCTAGGGAAACTTCTAAAATAATCACCACCCTTAATTCTTCTAAAGAAGGCCCTTGGCCTCTGTTCATGGAGTCAGAATGTATCCCTAGCCTTAGGGGATGGGAGATGGGATAAAGCTGTATTCTATCTCTCAATTCCCTGTTATTTTCCTAATCAGGATCCTAGCCCTCTAAGAACTCTCAGTGTCACAATAAACCCTTTTTTACCAATTTAACTTGGAGAATGGAGCTGCAAATTCTTTTGTGAAGCCTGCAATACCAACCTGGGGACCCCCAAATGCTATCAGGGTGTCTCATCCATCAACACTACTATGTGCAGAATACTCTATATGAGAAATATCATATAAAGTTAAAGCAGGAAAAGGATAGATGGAGTGGGAGTGTATGGGAAGACTGTAGAGAAGATGACATTTGCATTTATACCTAAAAAAAGAGAAGGGATCAGTACCTCAGTGCCGGTCTACTGTATTTATAATCAGGAAAATCTGAATTCAAATTCTGCTTTGGACATTTATTAGTAGTGTGAATCTGTACAAATCACTTAACTACACTCTGCTTCAGCTTACTTATCAGTAAAATGGAGATAATAGTAGCAATTAACCCCCAAGCCTGGTATGGAGATCAAAGATAAGATTTGTAAAGTACTTTGGAAATCTTTTAGAGCTCTATAAATGTTAGCTTGCTATTAATATAATATAGCAATGATTTTGAGGTTCTTTGATTTTAGGGGGTGGATCCTTCTGTTCTAAAAACTAAGCCAATAATTCTAAATCTTCTGGTTTTGGAGTCTGCCTCAGGGACTTCCCAAACTCCCAATCTAGGAACAACAATTTGATTCTGAATAGAACAGTTCTCAATTCATTCCTGACAGTCAGACAGCCTCAGGATAGGCCCAAAAGACCAAACTCTTGGAATTCTTGTAATGGAGTTATAATTACAATAAAATTTTGCTCTTTGACCAGGAAATAGGTTCAAGTCTGCAAATTTTTTTGAGATACCTCATGACATCAGTCTATGACCCCAAACTTTTGGGGTCCCCTTCCCAGCTGTAACACTATTATTATTAGATATTATTCATAACAAGCAAAGATATATAGATAAGAAAATTGGAGATGTTGGTGAAGTATATGAAGAAGAATTTTTCAAAAGAAATAATATGTTATCAACAATCATATGAAAAAATGTCCCATATTACTAATAATAACAGAAATACAAATTTATACAACTCTGATTGATTCCTCCTTACATCCATTACATTGGCAAAGATAACCAAAAAGGATAATAATGAAAAATTGTTGGAAACACTATGGGAGGAAGGTTATAATAATGTTTTGTTGCTAGACCTGTGAATTATTCCAACAATTTTAGAAAATAATTGGAGTTATGTCATCACTATACTATGTATATTCTCTGGCACAGTGATACCACAACTGTAAATATATATGAAGGAGCTTTAAGCTAGAGGGAAAGGATGCATGTGTTTGTATACATGTACATACATATGTATATATACAGCAGCACTTTTGTTGTAGTGAAGAACCGGGAGCAACGTGAGCACTCATCAGTTGGAGAACAGTTTTTCATAATGTGAGATATGAGTGTAATGGAATATGATTTGCTAGAAAAATGATGAATAGTATGGATTCACATAAAACTGGATGATTTGATGCAGAGTGACATGATCAAGACCAAGGTAACAATGCCCAGAATAATGTTAAAAAACATGACAATAATTTTCAAAGGCTGATGCCAGAATTTTGATCAATCCAGTGACCAAGAAGAAAGGTGCTTCCCATCTCTTTGCAAACTGTTGATAGACCAGAAATTCAAAAGGAGATAAATAATAAACAGTCATAAGCAGTGGGTTGATTTATTTAACTATACTCATTAGATCCAAAAAAGGACTTCTATAATGGGAGAAAGAAATATGAATGACAGATTTGAAGGTAATGAGTAATGAGGCAAAAAAAGAAAAAGTGAAAAAAAGAATCAAACATTTTTAAAAACACAGAAAAAAGAAGGAAACTCAGAAAGAAATATAGAATAGCAAAAGACTTTTAAAAATAATTTTGTTAAATTTAATATATACCATGGTGCAGTATAATAAACTATAAAATGATTAAATGAGATTATATTTTTAAATATAGCAAAGTGTACATATTAGGTGCTTAATAAATGCTTATTCTTCACTTCTCTTATAAAAAAATTTCCATAACTGTTAACAGTTTCATATGTAAACTTCTTTGCTAACCAGCTTATAGTTAAACTGTTAAGTTTAAACTCTCAAAAAATACATTTTTTGATCCTATCTATCTTTCATCAGTACAAAAGCATTGTAATGACAGTGTATCAGCTTACAATGGGATCTTCCTTGGGCTCAGCATAATCACATGAGCTTAAAGTCCTTGACTCCCTTTAATAAGAACTATACATATATATCCCAGGAATTGTAGCAATTTTTAAAGAAGCAAATGTTGCTTCTTGAGTGTTAGAGATTATATATTTTCTTGTTTCTAGAGGGTGTTCAGATGTTAAAATGCCCGTCTAAGAGAACTCACATACGTAGGAAGCCCAGGTAGCACCCCTTCCTTCTCCTTGTGGGACTATTAGAGCTACATTATGTCCATAAAGAGAAAAAAAAACTGACTACTTCCCTTTCAACCATTTAGACAAAAACCGTTTACTTAGTATCTAAAATGTCCCAGGTACTGAGTTAAAGTACTGCTCATTTGATTCTTTCCTTACCAGTAGATAAAATTATTATACCCATTTTATGGGTGAGGAAACTGAGGTAGAGACAGTTTAAATGATTTGCCCAGAATCATATATGTAACAAGGATCTGAGGCTAGATTTCATTTCCAGGGTTCCTAACTCTCTTTCCAGTGATATGGCCATTATGTCACTTAGCTGTCTTAGGTATTCATGGGAATTGAAGTAACTTTGGCAAGGCACTTTATGATTCATACTCTCACTTTCCTCATTTGTGTATGAGAATAATAATACATGACTAACAAATAAGATCCTTTGGAGAATGAGTTTTATTTGTCTTGTAAACAGTGTTTCTCCCACTAAAAACTTATTTTATTCTCTATGTCCAAAAGAAAGAAAGAATAGAAATACTATTATTTGTGACAATCTTTTCAAAATCATTTTCTTTCCCTCAATATTAGAAATTCAACAATTTTAAATAATTTATTTCAGTAATACATTTCTTCATATAGGGTTATGTAGTTGAGCAGGATCTCAACTCAAACCCTTTTTTATGGTGGCCACTGTTAGTTGCCATGTGCAATGTCAGAACTTTCTAGGTTTAGCAAAACAATTTTGGAAGATTCTATATGCTGATGTGATTCTGTGACTTCAAAAACTTACAATGATAAGATCATATCTCTGCTATCATTATTTATTGTAATACTAAAAAAGTCATTACTAAAATTTGTGAAATTGGGGTATTTACAGAATGGATATTTCAAAAGCCATTTTTAAAGTATAGAAGACATTAAAAGCATTTATTTAAATTTAATTCATTCTGATCTGGAAGTCCAGGAGATAAAAATACTCCTGTCTTCAAAGTACAGATGGAAACTCTGACGTGGGTAAATGTCACAGAAACTTTGGAAGTTCTTCAGGTCAGGTTATAAGTTAGTCTCACCATAATCTTCTAAAGGACAACCCTGGAGTAAAGACATCTTTAACTAAAATGAATTTGTGCTGCATTCCATTGCCACACGTTAGGAAACTGTCATAGCAGGTCAGCACAGAGGACTTTGTGTTAACTTATTTCCTTTGTAAAACTTCTTAAAAGAGAAAAATTGTAAGGTACAATATCAGGCATCATATACCCTGAACTCACTGCCCTTGTTGGATTTCATTCAAATCTGCTCAGGCTCATGGCTATAAGCACTAAAATAGTCTGTCTAAAATTACTCTATCCAAAAGCTGAATATATATCACCGTTATATTCTCAAATGGTTGCGTTTGAAATTGAGCATTGTCTTAGGCCAGATGGCTAGCCGGTTTTCCATTGTCATTTTTCTACTCTCTACTGAATATGCAAATTCATATTACTTCTCTGTTCCCTTTCAGCCTTCATTAACCACCCATCCTTTCTCCCCTCCTTTCCTCAGCCCACACTGCCGCCATCACTGCTTGACCACTGACTGTCTTTGCATTCCTAAAAGAATGATCTTATAGATCATTTTTAATGAGGAAGAAAACAAAACCAAAAATTTAGAGATGTGTGTGTGTGTGTTTAAGCATGTTTACTTATTATATTGAAGGTATAGTACATCAACATTTATCTTTTTTTCCCTTTTATTTTACTTGAAACCTGCCAAGACAAGAAGAGGAGTTATAATGAACAGAAATAAAATGATAAAGTGCTCATGGTAGTAAATATAACACTCAGAGAGAGAAATGCTAATCAGCTGGTACAAAAGGCTAATGTACTGCCCAAGCAGCCACCTCAAAGAGTTTCTAAATTGGGAACGCTGGGAAGCTTGGCATTTAGCTTGAGCTGCTTTGGGCATAAGGTGAAACAAAGGGCGCAGTCATGTTACATTTGTGGATTACATTAGCAAAATCATCTTTCAGGAGGTGCCTTTGCAAAGCTATGTAAAGACATAAAACTAACTCTGTTCCTAATAGCTCACCAAGGTACTTATTGAATGTTAAATAATGTTAACCACGGTAGGGGGGTGGTGTGACAACATGTTGCTTTTTACTAGGGCCAGGACATAGGTTAGATACACCTGAGATTACAACAATTCTAGTTACATTGTATCCCCACAGCTTCCCCTCACCCCTCAGAAAGCAGCTGATGCTGATTCATGCAGAGGAAGGAATTTCTTCTGCCTTGAATGGAGGACAATGTGGGTTGGAGCATTTAGTCTGAAGGGAAGGAAACTAAAAATCTAAAGTCTTATTCCCCTCAAACAGTATTCAGATCTAAGACCCAGGTTAGCAAACTCTGTATTTCTCAATAAACAGGGAGTGAATGCAACTCAACCTCAAGGATGAAAAAAGAGAAAAAGCCAAGAAGGAAGTGATAGGTGAATATGAAAAAAATAAATAAATAAAAGATTGAAGTATGAAATATTTTAACAGAAAAAAAAATTTCAATTAATGTCTGGAGTACAGCAGATCAATCAGTAAGGAGGATTCTAAAACCAGAAGAAGGGATAAATCAATTCTTATAGGAAAATATAAAGCTCTTGTAAATATTATAAAACAAAAAAAACTTAACTCAGGTCTAATGAAATGCAGTATATTACACTCCCAAAAGAAGCAAGAAATTCTAAAATGACTAAAAATGAAATAAAATTCATTAAGGAAGAACTCAAGAATGAATATCTACCACAATGACCAGCCAAGTATTGCTCAACTGAGGCCACAAGATTGTCTATCTTCTCAATAGAAGAACAAGGTTGTTCAGTACTTACAGATCACCCTTTCCTTGGATTTCCAGGAAACAATTCAATTTTTTAAAAGTTCTACTTTAACAGTTTTTTCTAACAAAAGAAGAGTAAAAATGTATTCAGAGTTCAAATATGATTCAAATATAGAATAGGTAGTTTTATCCCTACACAGGCCAGGGAATATTTATTAAGAATTACAGAATTATTAGAAAAGAATTCCAACTTTTCCCTATTATTATAATCAGTTACCCTTTTTTATATCCCCAACACTTAGCATAGTGTCTGGCACATAGTAAGTGCTTAATAAAAAGTTGGATAATTTAGTTTAATAAATACTTAATAAATTCTTGACTTGATTCAAACTTCATTGGAACATCTGCAAATAATTCCTTTGTGAAAGCTACTATTTAGTCATTTGACATTTTAGCTCTATTTGGCTCCATAGTTTGGCTTATGCCGCGTCAATTCTTTTCAATGTTTTTTCTCTGAGCAAGGAACCATTTTGGCCAGTCTACCTCTTTTATTGCTTACATAATTGTTCTGATAGCATCTGTCCTAGTGCTTATATGTTTGGTAAGAGGCAAATGCCAGATATTTTTCAAGATGTCATAAGATGCTCTACAAAAGGAAATAAACATGGATAGAAGTTGGTCTCATCATGTGGCAGAATAGAAGGAAGTATACCTCTGGCATGCTCAAAGCATCATTATTGGGACATCATCAGAAGGTTAAAAAGGATGAGAGGGTATAAAGATGTAAAGAAATTATGAAAAAATAGTAGGAGTCAAAAATTGAATAGCTAAATTGAAGCATCATTAATTAAATACTTCCACTCTCTGCTCTCCAAAAAACAATTAACTATTTTGTAGAGTAGAATTGCTAGGTTGGGATTAGAAGGTGAGAGACAGAGGGGAATGGTAATGGTTTTGCATACCTACAAAATCCAAAGAGATAGTGATACAGTTTCTCAACAAGGGGAGAAAGTTGCAGGATTATGAGAGATGAAAGGAGAGAGGAAACAAGTCTCCAGGACTTGAAGGGAGAATCACATTCCCGTTAGTAGGGGGATAAGAGGTCTTACTGAAGAATATTCTAGTGGAGTAAGAGATATATTAATAATGAAAGATAGGATTCTCAGTTGTATAATCTGAGTCATAGGACAATTCCTGTCTTGCAGCATTTCTTCTCTCAAAAAGTAGTAGAGTGAGAAGAGCACAACTGTTTTGCAGTCAGAGAACCTAGGTTCAGATCCCACCTCTGACACTAATTAGCTGTGTAAACACAAATAAGTCTTTGAGCCTCATATGTAAAATGAAAAGATTGAGTTGGATAGCTACTAGGTCCATTCAAACTCCGTAAATAGGATCCTATGACACTTCCACTTTTAAAACAACATATAGCAGGGGATAAAAGAAATAGCATTTAAAAGTAATAAAAGAGATATTGATTAGGAGATGGAGTTCACACTTGGATCTTCAGAAATTTCAGCCCCATGAGGAACACAGAGTTAATTAAGATGAAATAACCATGAATCGGGGTATAAAATTTCAGAAAATACGGGGGTAGGGGAAAGATTGAAAAAGGATAAAACAAATAAAACTTAGAAAAAGAAATATAGTATATGAAAGAAGATGAAGGGGAAAATAAAAGGGAAAATTTTAAAGTAGTCCTTAATTAAAGCGAGGTTGGGCTTTTCTCCATTGCTAGTGCCTTCCTTTTGAGATTAGCTCATATTTATAGATTGTAGAATAATTATTTGCATGTTGTCTTCCCTTTTAGAAGATGAGCTCTCTTAAAGTTGGGATCATTTTTTTTTTTTTTTTTGCCTTCTTGGTATCACCAGCACTTAGTTTAGTGACTGACACACATTAAGTATTTTATAAATATTAGCTGACTTGACTTGTTTGACAATCCGCTTTTAAAGTAGCCACCAAGGCTATTGCCTTAAAGCAGAGATCTGACAATATTTCACAGCTCAATAAGCTCTACTGCCCCTCCCTTCCACTCTTCTAGTAAGTATCCAATAAAAACTGTCCATTATTGGAATTTTATCAACAATAGCTAGCATTGATGCAACTTTAGGCTTTTACTAAGTGCTTAAAAAAAATCATCTCATTTGATTCTCACAACAAGGCTGGGAGATAGGAATTACTTACTGGGAAAGAAACTAATGATTTACTTAGGATCATGAATCTGGTAAGTTTTTAAGGCTGGATTTGAACTTAGGTCTTCTTGATACCAGGTCAAGTGGTTTTATCCACTGTTGCCACCAAGTCATGTTTAAAAACCTCCATAACCTTACTTCACTTTGCCTTTCTAACTTTACTATGTATTCTTTCCCCTTCATATTTCCTTCAGCCCACCCATCTTTAATTTCTGATTTTTTCTCATACATGGCTTTCCAACTCTTATATCCAACTCTTGGCAGTACCTCCATACAGAATGTACTACCTCATTGTGTTGGCTTTCTAAAGTCCTTCAAAGCTCAAAAACTACTTATTAAATAGTGACTGACACACATTAAGTACTTTATGAATATTAGCTGACTTGACTTGTTTGACTTTCAAAGTACTTGAATTTCTTACTTGATTTCTCCGTTGCTAGATCCCTCCTTCAATTATTATCAATTTATTTTGCATACTTGTTTTCTATAAACTTTTGAACTTCTTTGAGATGGTTGGATGTCATCACCATCACTTCTAGGGATACTCTTCTCCATTCATTTTCCATCCTTCTCACCTCCAGGAAACTCTCTGAAAGTCTTTTTTGTTTGTATGGTATGATATAAAGCAACTCATCAATTCTATCTTTTCTGGTAGGTATAGAGGACCACTAGGACTTTATAATTTACCCTTCTATTGCACCGAAAGGTCCTCTAGGCTTTGCCATCTACTCTGACTACATTCCCTCCACAACCTCAGCCCAGTCACCTGGCAAAATGACATAGACTACAGACTTTGCCATTTATCCCTTTTCTGAAACCCTTAGGACTCCCAGGTTTTTCATGCACTTTCCAGTTGAACTTCCTCTCATGTGTTATTAAGTAGAGTATGTATCTTGAGAATGGATACTTCTTTTTTTTCCTGTTTGTATCCCCATTACTTAGCATGTTGCTTAGCATGTATATTCATGCTAAATGTTCATTCATCCATATGATCTCCCACCATAGAAAGAAAGCTCCCTGAGGAAAAGACTAATTTCATTTTTCTCTATGATTTACTAGCTTAACAATATGGCTGGGGCAGTTAGTGGTCCAGTAGATAGAATTTGGGGCCCATAGTTAGGAAGATTGCTTTTTTTGAATTCAAATCTGGCCTCAGATATTTACTAACTGTGTTATCTGGGCAAGTCATTTAATTTTGCCTCAGTTTTCTCAACTGTAAAATAAACTGGATAAGGAAGTGGCAAATTACTCCAGTATTTTTGCTGAGAAAACCCCCAAAATAGCTTACAAAGAGTCAGGCACAATTGAAATGACTAATCAACAAATAACAGTGAGTCCTTAAATTGATTGAGTAATATGATGAATAGTTTGGCAACAGAAACTAAAAGTTTAAAATGCCAAGTTAATTATATTTTAGAATTCCAATGCCAAACAACAAATGTTGCAAACAACCAGATAAATAAGGAAAATAGAAAAAAAGAATGTTTAATAGTAGCTCATATTTATATTACTTTTGCAGTTTGCAAAATACTTCATATATATTATCCTATTTTATTCTTACAACACACTTTTGAGATAGTATTATTACTCCAGCTTTTCAGATGAAGAACCAAAATCCAAAAGAGAATAAATTATTTATCAGGGATTATACTGCTTGGATGTATGTATTTGGTGCAAGATTAAAATTCAGTCTTAACATTATATTTATTATGACCTCTGGCTTCCTTAGAGCATTCATATGCCACAACAGATAACAAATTGAAATCTGATCTTTAAAAAAAAGTTTATGTTTTTAGAGGAAATAGGGGATATCTTTCACAACTATGTATAAGGAAAGGAATTTTAACCAAAGAAGGGACAGAGATGGTAATAAAAATAAATTAGAAAATTGGATTATACAATATTTTAAAAAGCTTTTTCATAAGCCAAGTCAAATTTTAGTCAAAAAAGCCATTTATTGCAATAAATATGTTCAAACCTGATATCCAAAATTATATATAAGCAATTCCTTCATATATGTAAAGCAAATTCCAATTCCTCAGTATATAAGTTTATCATTCACTAATGCCCATAGAAAAAAAATGAAATTCTTTAGACTCATCCTTGTCTTTCACAATGTGGTTTTAATTTAACTTTCTAGTCTTATTTCATATTACTCCTTTTCATACATTTCTTCATGCATACTTTTCAGGAATGATTCCTGCCCATGTCACATAAATATATTTCATTTTATATATATTTTCATTTTCATATATATAATTTCATTTTATAATATTTAGCCCAATATTCTAGTGTATCATCTATCTTTGTGTTTTTGACCTCTGAAAATTGACTACTTGAGGAGAAACAATCAGCATTTATTAAATACTTCCCAGAATTGTAATAAACAGTAAAAATTAAAACATAAAGGTGAAATAATCCTCTGCTCTCAAGGGAACTGCCCAGAATGTACTCTTGCTTCCCTTCTAAAATGAAGCATTTTCTTTTACCCCACCCTCCCCACTGCCACCAGCTGCTAGTCCACCTTGCTCTAAACTTCTTTGTATATATTTTGTATTATTCTGCATAAGTTCACACAACTTTAAAAATTGAAAGTCTTTATTCAATTCCCACTCTGACTGATGAGTTGTGTCCCTGAGCAAGGTATCTTTTCTTCTGAGTTCTATGGGTTCCCCTAAGAGGTGAAAAAGTTTCTTGATAATGCCATAGACTCTAGTCTTCATTCTGATGTGTTCTCCCCCAATATCAATTGGAATTTGCAATACTTTTTAGTGATTTGTACTTTGATACCATTTAATCAAATAACTTCAATTAACTGAGAGAGGGATAAAAATTATATAACAAGAATAAGGGTCAAGACATTTCATTCAACATTTATCCTATTTCACCTCAGTCTCTGAAAATAATGTACTTAATATCGCATACAATGCTGGCAAATAGTAATCATTTAATAAATACTTGTTTAATTGTCATAAAATTTCATTATTATTTGAAAAGGTTATATTTCCTTGGTAATTGAAGGTTCCATTTTTCTGCTGAAAGTTAAAAAAAAAAAAAGTGATCCCTCTGTTCATGAATATTCTGACCCTGGAAAAAGTTCTCCTCTGTCCTTTTTTCTTGATGCACATGGGATCAAATTTTCTATATGCTACTTGGAATTCCTATATATGTGATCTGGTTTTATCAATTTCAGTACGATTCCTTGTTTTGTTCTCCAACCTCACCAAAGTTCTTTCCTTTTGATTCTCTGAACTCATGGGGCTTACTATAAGAAAAAAAAAGTCTAAAAATAACCATGCCTTGATCCTCCATTAAAAGTACAATGTTCTTTCTAGCAATGGATATAGCTAACATGTAAGACAACTTTGAATCGTCCTGTAAATGTAGAAACCTCTTCAACTTTGCAATATTAAATTTCACATTGGGGCATTTCAGATGAAGCTAGGGTGCAAGCTGGTATGCATAATATTAACTTTATTTTTTAAATGAGGATTATACTTTTCATTTTTAGAACAACAATACAGTTATAAAGATTTCCTAAGGTGTTTGTATGTTGGCATAGCAATCCATTTTTTAAGCTACCACCAGATAATCCTGTTATTACCGCTGGGAAACTGCCAACAGAATGCAACTGAGAACATATCTAACACCACTCTGATCTATTTTTGTTCTATTTGTTTCAAGTTTTACAGAAATATTTGAAAAGTTCTTATTTGAATATGGTTTTCCAGGAAGCATAATTTGTGGAAGTCATCACAAGATTATGATAGAGTCTAGAAAATTTAAACTACTAGGATTTGATATTCTAATGTTTCAGTTCATATTAATCTCTCCATTCCCTAAATTAAATTCAATATGTACCAGATAACTTTTCATGCAATTGTTTAGGATCTTCAGTTTATTCAAGAAATTTTTTAAGATGCTAAAAAAATGTGAAACATTCCTTGCCTTTAGAGAAGATATAACATTTACACAGATGAACATCACACAGATAATTTGGGAAGGGAAAGGTCACTATCAATTGGGGAAAATGGAGAGACTTTACAGAGATGGAGTTTAGTACTTGAGCACTGAGAAAAGATAAAGATAGGCAGTATACATTAAGGGAAGAGAGATGTCCGTTGTGACAATGCAAAGAAGTGGTACATGGATGTTTAATTCAGGGAAGAGCCAGCAGCCGAATGGTGCAGGAACACAGTGTTCATAAAGAGGGATTATATGAAATAAAGCTGGTAACAAGGGTTGGTGTCACATTTTGGAGTACCTAGTCTGATTTTGTAATCAATTCTAAAGAGAGTACAGAGTCATTAGGTCTTTGAGTAAGGATTTGGAAGTTGCTTCTGTTTTGTTAAGGGGAAAAAAAATCTTTGGATTAAACAAAACAAAACAAAAATATCCAGTAAGTCTACTGAAATGACTGTCAAATGTGACCACCAAGCATCTGGTAGTGATCTAATATGGCTCTCTCTGTCTCTCTCTGTATCTCTCTGTCTCTCTCTGTGTCTCTCTCTCTCTGTGTCTCTCTGTCTCTGTCTCTCTCTCTTTCTGTGTCTGTCTTTCTCTCTCTCTCTGTCTCTCTGTCTCTGTCTCTCTCTGTCTCTCTGTCTCTCTCTCCTTCCCTCCTTCTCTCTCTCTCTGTCACCTCTCTGTCTATCTGTCTCTCTGTGTCTTTCTCTGTTGCTCTTTCTCTCAAGAAAATTTGAGGTACAATAAAGATACAAATTTTATTGAGATGATTCACAAAAGAGAAATGTTCTGTCAAAAAAAGAGGGATCAAGAGAATGAAGTCTATAAACTATAGGAAAGTTAACTTTAAATTGATTACTGGAAAAATTCAAGAAAATACTAAAAACATAGCTAGTTTTCTTTTACAATTGAAGGAATGTTATCTGTGAGACTGGAGACAATGACGAAGAACTCCTTCAGCGTACTAGAGAACACTGGGGATAAGATGAGGTAGAATGTAACGTACCTGAACTTCACTTAGTGGGGCCAATAAACCATATTACAAAAAGACAAATAACTTTGAAAAATATAAGAAATCTGAGTATTGTACTGAATAATGATGACCCAAAAGATTGTTTTAAACTGGCAAACTATTCATATTGACACTTTTCGAATTATACTGGAAAGATTTTTTTGAAGTTATGCAAAAATATTTCCATAAAAGAAAACATGGATCTTTCAACTCTCCCCCCTACCCCCCCAAAAAAAACCTCAAGGAAAAAGAAGTAAAATAAAGAAGTATGTTTCAATAAATATTCAGACACAATCAGCTATTTCTCTGGATATAGATAGCATTTTTTCTTCATAGGTCTTTCAGAGTAGTCATGGATCATTATATTGCTGAGTATAGCAAAAGATTCATGCTCAGTAGTGGTATTGTTAGGTCAAAGGATATTGTATAATGTTATAGTCCTTTGGGCATAGTTAATAATTTTTGTTTATTTATAAATTGGGGGATGGATCTTATTTATTTATTTTATAGATTTGATTAAATTCCCTATACATTTGAGAAATGAGGCCTTCATCAGAGAAAATTGCTTCAAAATTTTTTCTCATTTTGCTAACTGTATTTTCTCTCTATTCATTCTCTCTCTTCTTTCACCCTGATTCTTCTCAGAAGAGTTTTGCTACTCCCCAAATATGCCCTTTCTTCTATCAGCCTCTCCCCTCTCCATATACCTTTACCCTCTTACTTTCTTGTGGTAACATAGATTTCTATACCCATATTGAGTGTAGTGCCACATATCTTTCCTAAGTTATTTTTAGCTGAAAAACTATATTTTTGTGTGTTCTGACACTAAAATTTCTTTAGAATCATTACTTAAAGCAATTTATAGTGATTTGGAGGAGAGCACAGAGTCCCTGACTTTACTTGGACATCTTGGCTTTACCTCCTATACTGGGAATTTTTCCCTGTGTTGTTCTAAATAACATTTAGGGAACTGAAAAGAATGGTTTTTTAGCAGAAACCTGAAACATTCAACTTGATGATAGCTTTCATGCCTTAAATAGATCTTCAGCTTTTCTAACTAAAAAAAAGTGAATGGAGCTGTAAACTTTGGACTAGAATGTTTAGGGAATTTTTTTATAACATAGAAATTACCAGGGCAACCCATTTTACTAGGATTTTGCTTCTAAAAACTTTGCTATATGTTATGTGTGAGAATGAAAATTATTAATGAAATGTGCTGCTACCACACAGAAATAGAAAAAAATATTCTTAAGCATATTCAAAGCAGAAAACATTAGAGCAAAAAGGAAGAAGCACAGTCTCCATTAAGCAAGTGGTTTCAAAACAGAAGGAAATAATGCCTGTAGTGGTCTGGTTCTTTTTACATTTGATGATAGCAGATAAATTGAGCCCCACTCCAAGCTTTAGGAAGAAGGGATGCTCTTCTAAATTTTAGCACCTGAATGAAGCACAGCTTTCCCAGCCTAGTTCTGGCTCCCATCTTTTCACTTGAACATTAACCACCAGAAGATGATTTTTTTTTTAAATCACAGTATCTCATGGAGGCAATGTACTAATTTATCTGGGAATTATGATATATTGATAAAGTATTCATGAAAGGCACATAATAAATGCTTATTGATTTGAAATGTATTGTAGCATTTTATGGACAATCTATTTGAATAGATTCAACTTTTTCCTTTCTGATGAAACTGATGAAACTTGAACTCATTGCTTTAATGTACTCCATATTCTTCATTTATATGATCATGCTAGTCAATAATAAAGAGTCACATCTTATCCTAGGCAGTAGCCTAGGAAAGTGGATGGGTCTCTAGGTGGCTCAGAAGATAGAATCTGGAACCTGGAGTCAGAAAGATTCATTTTTTCTGAGTTCAAATCGGACGTCGTATATTTACTAACTCTGTAATCTTAGGCAAGTCGCTTACCTCTGTGGGCCTCACTTTCCATTCTGTAAAATGAGCTGGAGAAGAAAATGGTAAACCATTCCAGTATCTTTGCCAAGAAAACTCCAAATGGGGTATGAAGAGTCAGACCTGACTAAAAAAGATTGAATAACAACAGTTTAGAGAAGTAGAGATGGCATTCAAGAGTTAAAAAAAAAAAAAAAAACCTGAGGATATATAAGAGAAGGAGAATGACACTGGCTCCCAATACAAACTAGATCATGCCAGACCAGAAAAGTGCTCTGAACCCTTTCTATAGACTCCCAAATCTATACCCCAGGGGAATTCAAGGAGCTAGAGTGCCTGCTACTTTGGCAGAGAATTAGACAACATCAGTATCACAAATCTCTTTACCATAACCTCTAAAATTTTCATCCAGTCATACTATTTGAAATTCCAATTGGAGAGTTATTTGGATTAAGAATATCTTCCTGCAAATACCTCTGGGAAGGTTAAAAGTGACTAAAAGTAATTTACAACTTAATGTGAGCTAGCTTAATTCCTTCTAACATCCAAGTGAGTGACTATACACTTAGAGGATGTGAATTTTGTAGAGACAGAACAGAGGAAAGAATGGTAAAGGTACAAAGTATTAAAGAAAGACAGCAAATCTTATATGGAACACTACCTTAGAGGGACTTTGGCCATTTAAAAAGCATCATGATTACATAGGTTACCTAGGGGACAGGAAGGAAAAAGATGAATCTTTTCAAGTAGGTTGTCTAAAAGATGTTACAGTACATTTCAAATCAATAAGCATTTATTATGTGCCTTTTGTTAGCAAGTCACTGTTTTGGGCCTGGAGATACAAAACCCCAAAACAGTTGTTCTTTGCGATAGGGAGTTTATATAGAATTTATATTCTATTTTTATAATTCAATTTTATTTTTTCAGGTCTGAATCCTCTTCTTCCCACCTCCTTATTGCTTTCTCCCCATTGAAAAACTAAGAAAAACAGAACACATATAATCAAGCCAAATAGAAAGTTTATATTATACATGCAGGTAACAGCAAATCACTGCTGTATAATTCTAAGGGAATTTCCATGTAGTTCTTGATAGCACTCCCATAAGGTTCAGGGTCATTCTACTCAAAACTATCACTTATAATACTTTTTCTGATGTGTTTACTTTTATTAGTCAATCAAATGAGATCATGAGCTCAAAGTGATTTAATGAACTGATATGCTAAGTAGTGAAAGAATATTTTCTTCACAAACCTGGGAGGAGGAAAGGCTCCCCAGGGGACATATGAAGGACATATAGGAAAATGGATGAAGCAGTAAGCTTTAAGGAGAGGCTTTTATATCACAAACTCATGTGAGTAGAGCACAAACATACAGGAAATATGCAAGATGCCAAATACCTACTTCTTTTCCTGACTACTTAAAAGGAGGAAAATAGCATTCCACCAGCCTTTTCCTCTGAACCCCCTCATTACATTATTGAAAAAAACAGAGAGTGAATGCTTGACTGACAAACAAGGAAATTGATTTTCTCTGCCTACAAGATAGATATCAGAAATGGTATGAGTTATAGATTTGGGGGAGAAAAGTTTTCTAAAGTAGGGCAGTGTGTTTTATCAGCCCCAGTATAGTGGTCACTTCTTCCTCAAATAACTCACACTTAAGCATTGTCTTGCTCTTTTCACATTGTACCTGTTTAAAATGCAGTCTTGTGGCTGTCCCCAGTGTTCCTTTACCCATGTTTCCTGCCAAGAGTGTGACATAGAAGCCAAAAAAACAGATGTTATTTGTGTCCAGCACACAGAAGATGATATGCCAGCTCTACCCTGTTCTGCTTAGAACACATCAGAAATATCAAATTCAGCTCTGGATCCTGTGTTTTAAAGATGGCTTTGACAAACTGGAGCTCATGCAGGTGATTGTGATCAATACAAAGAAATGATTCAAACATACAGCACTCTTTCTAATTTGGAAAAATATGCTCCAGGTTGGAGAGTTTAAAGAGCCACTGACAACCATTTTATTTTTCTAAGTAAGATGTTCTGTAATGAGAAGAATTCTATCCTGACCTAATTAAATGATGTTGATTATGAAAAATGGAATATGAATGGAATGAAAGAACAGGCAAACACTATCTGTAGTAATTTCACATAGTTTAACCAACATAAATCATTTGCTATAAAAACATATCCAAGTAACCTTAAAAGGACTTTAGTCAGAAAACACTTTACTTATTTGCCAAGTGAAGAGAAATGATACACAAGAGAAAGATGGTGGAAGATAATGAACACTATTACTTCATAAAGCAAAGGTAAAGTGAAGGATAAAACTGATTTGAAGAAAGTTTGGAAAAAATTGAAACTAAGAAAAATCATCCCAATAGCTTTTAGGAAGATATTGAAAGAACAACAAATAAAAGTAAGATGGAAAAATCTCCAAAGCTTTCTGTGACCAACTCTTTTTAACATGAAGTTCATAAAGAAAGCTACCTTACTTGATTCTAACTTTCGTGCTCCCAGGTGTACTTAAAGAGAAGAAAGAAAAAGCAGAAATAACACAAAGGCAGGAAAAAGATTGACAGTAGTCATTAAAAAAATATATTCTAGCACTAGCATGGTGGCTGGTATATTGGTTCACTTAAGAAATACTCTGTTGATCAATTGATTGATATTCTAATTGTACACGAAGGAAATTCCTGCTAGAGGAGAAACAATTGGGATAGCAATAAAGAACTAATTTATAAGATATCAGAAAAAGGAAATAAAACCAAATGAATGAGGAAAAATGGAGAACCTTATTAAGTTTTAAACACAATGATGTCTGAAAGTACAACTACAAATTTAAATGACTACTTTCCCATCAGTAAAAAATCCATAGAAAAGTCAACTTCACACTTAGCAAATTAGCATATTTAGCTAAAAATTTAGCTAACAAATTAACTTAGAAATTGGCAAACTGGCAGACTTTCACAAAGTATATAACATGGTCAATCTCACATTCATCACTCAATTGACTGAAAAAATTGTAGAAAATGAGACTACACTGCTTATTGTTTAGTGATTATTAAAAAAATATTTATTAAGAAAATAATCAAAATGTTGCCTTGTGTTCTTTTTCAAAGGATATTTCTCTTCCATTAATCAATATAATTCAATATTTCTTGAAAAATATAAAAGAAGAAAACTTGTTTGGCAACCTCTTGATCACAAATACCAGATGAAGAATGAAACTAGTAGACATCTGCTTGACAAAGGAATTTATTGTTGGCAAAAAGGACATCCAGTAGAGTCCAAGTCAAAGACGTATTCTTTAGAGGTGGTAAGGTCTTTCAAGTGTTGCTATTTATGCAAAAAAAAATGGAGTGGAGAAATGAATTGGAAAGGATAACAAATATGGAAATGAGCAACAATTGTAGTAGTTAAGGTGATAAGGGTCTAAAGTAGGGTGATAGCTTGGTGAATAGAGAAAATGAAATGTTATGGAAAGGTGAAAGTAGAATTGACAAGACTATGGAATAATGATTCCATATGTGGAATGTGACATGTTGAAAATTTGAGAATGACATGTATGTTGTGAACATGTGTGACCAAAGGGATGAAAGTGCCTTATATTCTGCACAATTTCTACCTTGTTATTGAACATGTATATAGTAAGAGCTTAATAGATATTTGATTGATTATTACAGCTGAAACAGTTACAATTGCATTTACTACAAGATGATAACATTTAATTATTTTTATTTCACAGAATTTTTCTAATAATATAATATAACTTTATGCAAAGTTGTAATAAACTGAAAAAATAGTCATGATATTATAATAAGAACTACGCCATGGCATTTCCTATTTTTCTACTTCTATGCCATTCAAAAAACTTACCACTTATTTTATTTGTGTGAAGTTCAACCAATTGCTTAACCTTTATGCTAAATGGTTATAATAATGCTTATCTATTCTCAATAGGTGCTGTCATGGTTAATAAGCTTCTACAATTCAGAATAAGATCTCTGGAACTCCTGTAGTTTCCACTTACTTTTCAAGGCAAGCAATAGTTCAAACTCAGAAGAATTCCTGCTGGATATCTATTTGTATAGTGGGAAGGCAAATGTCTCCATGACTGAGTTTTTCTTCCTCATTGAAACTTCTTCTTTTGGGGATTAGATTTAGATTTCCAAAGTAAATAGCTCAAAACCTCCAAAGTTCAAGAAGACCAGGAAACTAACGGTTCCTATTGGTATAAAAAATTCTTAAAATTATATAACATCATAATTATTATTATAAAACCTCCCATGTCAGTTACCAGAAAGTAAGCTCTCTGAAAGATAAGTCCATTAGACTATTTCAGACCTTGAAGGAGCCTTGCTACAAATGACATCTAATTTCCTGACCCCTACATTTAAAGAAGTTGCTGTATCATTAAATTTAACAAATTAAAATAGAGGTGATTATGTAGAGAGGGATGAATGAGTTTTTACCCTCTCTTGTCTGGAATCAGCTCTCTATTACAATTCCGGTCCACCAAATAAAGAAGACATAAATTAGATTCAAGGCAAATAATTAGTAGGCTTTTACAATAAGTAGAGAAGAGATGATGAGGATCTGAAACAGGATAGTGACTGTGTTAATGCAGAGATGAATATTAATTAATGCAATTTAGTATTTACCATGTTCAAACCACTGTCATGAGCACTGGGGATACAAATAGAAAAACAGTCTCTACTTTCAGAGTTAATATCATAATAGAAGATAACACATATAGGTGATCAGGTGTGGAGTATGTGAAAGCCAAGGGATCCTCAAAATGTAGGATCGAGGAATTTTCTTTAGTGTCATTTCCAACACCATTTGATAGTGTGGTTATGGGCAACTGCTGGGTCATTCCTACCTGTATGGGTTTTATTCTCAGGAAGGATTAGGGAGCTGGTCTTGAAAAATGGGACTTTGGGGAAGGATGTTGGGAAGAGAGAACAATGAATTCCTGAGGCTGTTGAGATGACCCTACTCATCAGTAGTAGGGTCATCAGAAAAAGCTTTATATAGGAGGTAGCAGTTGACTTGAGTTTCAAAGGAGATTAAGAATTGTAAGAGATCCAAACAGAAAATGTATTTCATTAGTACAAAATTAGTACAAAGGCCCAGAGACAGAATCACAGATTCACAGAATTTCAGATCTAAAACTGGAAGGACTTCAGAGACAATGTAATCAAAACTCTTCATTCTCCAGATGAGGAAGCTGATGCTTGAGGATGTTAAATGACTTGCCCAAAATTATAAAGATAAAGATTTGACCTTTAGGTCTCTGTCAGAATTTTCATATTAAATCTATTTTAATTAATATAATTTTAATGTACACATTCCTGTAGTACAATGTATGAAGAACATTAAGAAGATTAGTTTAAATGGAAGAGATTAATGTGTAATAAATTCAGAAATCTAAGTTGAGATTTCAAACAGAAATTTGTGATTGATCTCAGAGGAAATAGGGATCCACTGAAGTATATGGAGAAAAGAAGTGACATGGTCATAAACTTGAGGCTGTGTAGAAGCTAGATTTGAGTAAGGAGAGACCTGATAAGGGAGGCTAAAAAGGAGATTAAGGATGACTTCAAAGTGGAAGACCTGGGTAACTGAAAGGACACGTGACAGTTTTATTAGAAACTGCAAAGTTTAGAGGAATCTAATGAGTTCTGTTTTGGCCATGTAGAATCTGAAGTGACTACAATACATTCAAGTGGAAATGTGCATCAAGTAGTTTGTGATACTGTTAGGATTCTTACAAGGTGCTAAATAAGTAGAATTGAGGAGACAGTGGTTAAATCTAGTTTAGCATTGATTTAATCCTACAACAAATAATGGTTTCCTAGTGATATAATGACTGATATATACTCAGTGTGGGGCATATAAGGAGAAGGTCTCAGGGCCAGAACGGACAAGCCCACTAGAAGCTCTCAGAGCCTCAGTCAGGATTCAGTGGAGGACATACACAAGCCAGAGAAGGCAGCTTAAGCTCTCAGAACCAAGACTACAGAAGGCCTCAAGTGAAGGAGATAAGATTTTGAAGGAGACAATAAAGTATTTGGACTTTAATACCTGGCTGCATTTGGGGTTATTATTCTGAACTGAAACTAAGGCTGCCTCCAGAAACCTCCCAAGAAACCTGCTCCCTGAGAACAATATATTTTAGAGAAGAACATTACATGATACAATACTGGAATTTAGGAATTTAGGTCTAGATTTGGGAGCCAATTATATAGAGTTGATATATTCTTTAAAATATTTCACCAGTGTGATTTAAAATGTTGGGATTTTTATATTAAAGGAAAAAATGAAGATTCATATTGAATTCTCTCCTACTCCCCAAGAGCCCTGAAATGTGCTCTTTGTTAAACAAATGGATTTTAGTTGGTAGATTATTAAATACATGCTCTTAAAATATTCATTATGTAAGATTCTGACTACACTTAAGGAAGCATTAAAGTTACTATGTTTTATTGCAGCTTGGGAACATTACAGCAGTGACTAATTATTTCACATAGACTCTTAGTACAATGGACTTGGACCTGGCAGCTTGTAGCTATACATTAGTGTGGTTTCTTTTACAGCCAATTGCTGTCTGACCTCTCCTCCCAGCAGAGGCAATGTGGTGCCATCTATATGTCTTTTAGTCACATTAAATCATGCCATTTATAGTGCTCCTGAATGCAAATGTTTTCTTTATGCTTTGGAGCAAAATGAGTGAAGTCACTGAACTGAAAGCCTGTATTTATAGGACATATACTAGTTCTCATGTTTTCATCCTTTGTCACTTGAATTGACAATTCTGCCAGGTAGCTTTTATGTTACCAAAATAAAATTTTTTTAAAAAGCCATCTTTAAGATTCTGACATAATTTACATTTAAATTTATTCACCTTGAATGAAAATAATTTTAAGCACAAATAAGTTTATATGCTTTTAAGTATTTATTTCTATAAGACCGAAATGCAAAATGAAACATAAATAAATAATTATTGTTCTTGCTTAGTAGTGTCTAACTCTTCATGATCCCATTTAGGATTTTCTTGATAAAAATATTGGAGTGATTTGGCATTGTCTTCCACAGATCATTTTACAAATGAGAAACAGAGGCAAACATGGTAACTGACTTACCCAAGATCACATAGCCAGTGCATATTTGAGGCTGGATTTTAACTCATGAAGATGTGTCTTCCCAACTCCAGGCTCAGCACTCTATCCAGTCTATCACCTACCTCCCCATAAATAAGTAAATATTGAGTTGTAATAGCTGTAGGTCACATAGGCACAAAGTTTCTGTTGGAAACTGATAGAATTTGGAGGCAGAAAGGTGTATATAGAGTCATCTAGAAATGATAGTTGGATATCCTTTTTATTTTTACGCTTAAGGGAACCTTCTTTTGTTTAGAGCTGCATGGTCTTTAATAGTTTCATTTTGCCCTACTATAAGATCTTTAAAAAGCAAAAGCCTTAATCAGACGCATGTCATTTAGTCCTTGATTTCAACAATCTCACTGGTGGCTTTTTAAACCAAGATGACTATTGAGCGCACTAAAAGAACCATTTTCATTAATTCATTCATAGCATCATCTTTCAATTATAAATCATTGGAAAGAAATTGTGTCACATGCAGTTGGGAAATATTTTAATCTTATAGTATAGAACTATAAGATAAAGACTTATATAAAGTTATATAGATTGAAGAGAGCAGAAACCAGTAATAGAAAAAGTGACTGCAAGTATATTAATAATGATAACTTGAAATGTCAAAAAGATTCATTAGATATTGGAGTATTGCATCCGAAGTAAGAAAGAACTGAGTTCAAATCTAGACTCGCACATTTGCTAGATGTATGACCTGGCAAGTCAGCAAGTATTTTAACATCTATTTGCCTCAGTTTTCCCCTTTGTAAAATGGGGATGATAATATAGGCCCTACTTCCCAGAGGATCAATTGAGATAATAATTATAAAACACTTTGCACAATACCCAGTACATAAAAGCACTATATAAATGTTAATTATTTTTGTTAATATTTACCTATATGCTGCAATGTTCCTATGTATTTAACATTTGACTTAGACACATTTAAAATTAGAAATGCAAGTTTAGGAAACTAATAGGTTAGCTAGCTGTGTAATATTATTAAATTTTACTAATCAGAGTGTCCCTGTGGCTCATAAGAAAGATCACAGTTCACAGTTCAGAGCACTGATTGATTGACTGCCCCTAAAGTGCCCCACCCATTCAGTCTCCATGAATCTACTCAGCAACAACAGTCAGATATTATAGTCAAAATATCTGGGCTTTTTCTCTTGCTGGATGCCCAAGCCACCACTGAAGTATACCTATGATTGAAGGATAAGCCACTTACATGTCTATAAGTAAAAATCTTATGCTCCTCTGAACACTTAGTTGTTTCGACTTGGTATCTACTCACAGTTTATTTACTTTCTCCGCATATGAATTACTTCTCTTGTGTACAGGTCTTCAGCATTTTGAGGAATGTTTTTGTTAATTTTTTTTTAACACCTTGGATCAAACACATTCTTTTCTGATCTCTGAATTTCCGATTTGACTTTCATTTAGCTGTCCTTTGAGACTTACTCAATATTACTGAAACTAAATTCATAGAAAAGAAAATTCTAAGAAATCAATTGTCTTCCCTAGATATAAATTGTCAGTACCCAAAGCTTCAAACATAAATGGGTTTATGAGACTATGTAATGTGTAATAGTAATAGATCAGAGTGGAAGGGTGTTTTGTGCTGTCAAGGACCTATAGAAGAATAACAGCCTTCTTTTACCACTAAGGAGGAGCAGACAAATTGAGTTAACTAACTCTCTTTTAACTGACAAAATCTACGACCCTTGAAAATATGTATCATTTTAATGTCTAATAAAGACTCTAGTTAATGATTGAATTCCTTATAAAAAGGAATTAAGAGGAAAAATTTGCATCCACTTAGTATGAATTATAATGAAATAAGAAAGAATCTGTAAAATATTTTTTAAAAAATACAAATATGATAGTTTAGTTCTTTAATAAATAACCAGATAGTGCCCCAAAGGCTATAAAACTGTGCATACCTTTTGACTCAACAGTATCACTACTGGGTCTGTATCCCAGAGAAATCATAAAGAAGGGAAAAGGACCCATATGTGTAAAAATGTTTGTAGTGATCCTTTTTGTGGTAGTAAAGAATTGAAAAACGAATAGATGCCCATCAATTGGGGAATGGCTGAACAAGCTGTGGTATATGAAAATAATAGAAGATTATTATAAATAATAGAAGATTATATAAAAATGATGAACAAATTGATTTTAAAAAGGCCTAGAAAATTTTACATGAACTGATGGTGAGCAAAACAAGCAGAACAAGCAATACATTGTACACAGTAGCAGTAAAAATGGGGGATGAAGCCAAGATGGCAGAGAGTAGACAGGTCTTTGAGCTCTTTCTGGCTTCCCTCAGTTCCATTCCAGATCAAGTCTGGAACAGGCTTTTGATTTGCAGAAACCACAAATATTCCAGATATAACAAATTCTCCAGCAGAAGATATTTTGGAAAAAACTTCAGGAAAGGTCTGTCTTAATCAGGGAGTGTGAAGGAGGGAGGTTGCTGGCCAATAAAGGCACAGCTCAGTGCAGTGCAGTGCAGGGAGACCCAAGATAAAGAAGATTTCACGCCCTAGGAGAATCCAGGGGGAAGCTCGTGGCCAAAATACAGCAGCATTATATTCTGTCCTGAATATCTGTGGACCAGCAGATTAACTATGAGATCACTAATACAACTACAAAGGCAAATAGTGAACCCCTAAACCCCAGTATAACACAGGACTTGGCCACACCCACCAAGTACAGGAGAGAAGCCTGCAGCACCAGCACCAGAGCAATCTGAAATGCTCTCACCTGTAAAGCATACTTGGGACAATCTCACCTTTGCCCGAAGAGCAGACTTCAACTTTTAAAAATGAGCAAAAAAAAAAAAAAAAAAGCTGTGATCATGGATAGGAGAAAAATAGACCTTAAACTCTGAGGATACTAAAAAACAATACATCTCTAGATAAAGCCTCAAAGAGTGTTCAATTGGTATCCATCTCACAAGGTTCTCTTGGAAGAATTCAAAAAGAATTTTAAAATAAGAGTTAGAAGAAAAATGGGGAAAGGAAATGAAAGCTCTGGAAAAGGAAATACAAAACTTATCTGAAGAAACTCACTCCTTAAAGAACAGTTTTGGTGAAATTAAAAATGAAATAAATTCCTTGAAAAACAGAATTTCTGAAATGGAAAAATATCCAATGAACCAAACAACTCATTTAAAAGTTCAATTGACCAAATGCAAAAGGAAATAAAAAAGCTAACTGAAGAAAATAATTCACTAAATATTACAAGTGAACAAATTAAATCAAATGACTCAATGACATCCAAAATAGGTTAAATAAAACAACAAACAAACAAACAGAAAGATAGAAGAAAATGTAAGATACCTCTTTGGAAAAAAACAACTTGCCAAGAAAATAGATCCAGGAGAAACTATCTAAAAATTATTGGACTCCCTGAAAACCACGATGAAAAAAAAGAGCCTAGACAACATATTTCAAGAAATCATCAAAGGAAACTGCCTTGATGTCCTAGAATCAGAGGGTAAAATAGCCATTGAAAGAATCTACATATCATTACCTCCTGAAAGAGACCCCAAAATGAAAACTCCAAGGAATATTATAGTTAAATTCTAGAATTATCAGATCAAGGAGAAAACACACTGAAAGTAGCCAGAAAGAAACAATTGAAATATTGAGGAGCCACAATGAAGATTACCTAGGATCTAGTAGCTTAAGAATATGATATTCTGGAAGGGAACTTTGCAGCCAAGAATCAACTATCCAGCAAAATTAAGCATTATCTTTCAGGGGGAAAGATGGACATTTAATGAAATAAGGGGTTTTCATTTATTTTTCATGAAAAGACCAGAGCTGAACAGAAAAGTTGATCTTCAAATACAGAACTCAAGAGAAGCATGAAAAGGAAAAAAGGAAGAAAAAAGTATATTATAAAAGATAAAAATATTTACATGCCTATATGGAAAGATGACATGTTTAACTCTTGAGAACTGTATATTAGGGGTATTATGTTAAGGGTACATTTAGAGGATATAGGTATAATTTGACTTTGCTGTGATGATATAAAAAGAAGTTATGAATGGAAAAGTGATTGTAATGGGAAAAAGGGAAGGAGAGATAAAAGAGGATAAATTACATCATATAAAGAGGCAAAAAAGACCTATTACAGTTGAGGGAAAAGGGAGGGGGATGAGCATTGGGTGAACATTAATCTCATCAGATTTTGCTCAAAGAGAGAATATCAGACATATTTAGTTTAATGTAGAAACTTGTCTTATCTTATAGTAAAATAGGAGAAAAAAGGGGAAAGGGAAAGGGGAGGTAAAGGAACAAGTAGAAGGGGAAAGAAATAAGAAATGGGAGGGGGCTGTAAAAGGTGAGAGCAGATTGAGGGAGGTAGTGATCAGAAGCAAAATACTGATGAGGAGGAAAAGGGGGAAAGAAAAAATATATAACTTGGGGAAAATAAGAGGGTGGAAAATACAGAGTTAATAATAAGTTAATAATAATAAGTCTGTGCATGTGAATGGGATGAACTTTTCCATAAAACAGAAGCAGATAGGATTAAAAGTCTGGAATAAAAGCCAGAACCCTACAATATGTTATTTAGAGCAAACACATTTAAAGCAGAGTGATACATTTAGAGTAAAGGTAAAAGGCTGGAGCAGAATCTATTATGATTCAGCTAAAGTAAAAAAAAAAAAATCAGGAGTAGTGATACTAATCTTAGATCAATCATCTCTAATTAAAAGAGATAAGGAAGGAAACTATATCTTGTTAAAAAGTACCATAGATAATAAAGTAATATAAGTACTAACCATCTAAGCACCAAGTAGTATAGCATCCAAATTCCTAGAGAAGAAATTAAGAGAGCTACAAGAAGAATTAGATAGCAAAACTATATGAATGGGGGATTCTCAATGTTGTTCTATCAAAACTAAATAAATTAAATCACAAAATTAATAAGAAAGAAGTTAAGAAGGTAAGTAAAATTTTAGGAAAGTTAGGTATGATAGACCTTTGGAGAAAATTGAATGGACACCAAAAGGAATATAACTAATTAGTTCTCATCCAAATATTTCTTTCACAATTCTTCTTCCCATTCATCCCACTAGTATCTAACTCAAGCATATCTTTAATTGGTCTCTTTATCTACATTCTCTCCTTTTATTCTTTATGCAATTAATCTGCTTAATACACAGATTTTATTGTTTTTATGCAAATATCTTAATATCCCTCATCTCCAGATCTATAAGGGCAAAATATAAACCTTTAGACTAACATTCTAGGTTCTTACCTATGTTTTCAGTTTTATTTCTTTCTATTCTATGATATATACTCTTATCTTTGTCCTTTTCTACCTGTGTGTTTTTGCCTAGAATTAACTCACTCTACATTATTTGCCTGCTAAAATTGTTCTTTTCCAAAAGACACTAATCAGGTGCTACTTTTTCCATCAGATCTTCTCTGATGATTATTACTTATATGTGATCCTCTTCCTTTTATTTGTTATAATCTTCTATTTCACCTTTTTACACTTTTGTAACATTCTAATGTGTATTGTAGCTATTTACAAATGTTTCTCACTCTGCTGTTAGATTATATTTCCCTTGTAGGTCAGAAGTTTGTTATTTGTCTAGCACAAAACTTGGAACTGGATAGGTATTGAGTGTTTTGAGTATATTTGAAGTATTGAGCAGTTGGGTTTTTAATTTAAAATACAAAGGTTCTAGACAAATATCTCCAATCAAGCTGTTCTCATCTAGTTAAGTTACATAAAAACAATGATAACATTTTGTGATGACCGTGTATTTAAAATCAGGCGGAGTCAAGAATTCAGGTTAAAGGAAAAATCTTCAATCTTTATTTTTTTTTGAGGTGAAGGGGGGTTGTGATAACAATATGGGCAGCTGCGACAGGAAGCCAGCCAGCAGAGGTGAAAGGGGATTGCAGGTGAAGGGGGATCGGAGGTGAAGAGGGATTGGAGGTGAAGGGGGGTCGGGATAGCAATATGAGCAGCTGTGTCAAGAAACCAGCCAGCAGTCTCTCTTTCTGCTTCTCTTTCCACTCCCCTGCCTCCACCCACCAAAATCGTCATTTCATACAACACATCAGGACTTGCACAAAGAGTGGGCAGGGGCCATTCTTTCTCCAAATATATATATATATATATATATATATATATATATATATATATATATATATAAATAGAGTATAGTCCAATTACTATTTAGCCTCATGTGCTTGGGACCTCAGTGCATCAAGTCGAGCCTCAGCCTATTACAACATTTAATTTGCATTAATATTATACATAATTTAATCATTTATAGTTTAAATTTTGAATTGAATATATTTTTGCATGACATGTATTCTTGGTTAAAATAAGTTGGTTGAAACAATAAATATTAATTTCCACATCCAGCTTGAAATAAATATTTTTTTAGACAGAACCCAGTGCAAAATTATTATAGGAGCATTGAATCTAATATGCTTTGTTTGCACTGTGTAACAAATCATCAATGGGTTTTCTGTGCCAAGCCTATGGATAAGCTATAGATCTCCTTATGTTTCTTTAAAACACACACACACACACACACACACACACACACACACAAATTCTAGAAGTATGGCTCCTATAACCACTTCAATCTGATTTTGATTAAGACATTACTCTGGCTTTTTTCTCCTCTTTCCTATTATTTTCAATGGGCTTATAACAATTGAGTATTTTTCTAGTCTGTCCCTTGAGCCAAGGGGCAAGGATCTTAACAACAGTTGTCAAAGTCTCAGTCCCAGTCATGAAACTGATGAGGGTTTGTCTCATAATATTTAATTCACATTCTTAGGAAGTTAGAGATACTTGTTTAGTTTTATCTCATTTTCATTCGTAGTCTCAATTTCCGGATGTTCTAAAAATAATATATGGAGATCTGACACTCATCTTTACTTGGCTATGGAATCTTGGCAGATTTAGCTATTAACCCAATACCACTACATTCTTTGAAGGCTACCAAAGAATGATTTTCCATTTTATTATTTAGGCAGCATCACATTTTGAAAGTAAAAACCACTTTCAAAATAAGGCTTTACCTAAGTTGTGATTGATATGAACAAGTGAAAACTTTGCTCAGTTTTCCTTTTCTGATTATTTTGAAGGCTAGACAATAAGAAAAATAATATAGGAGCAGCTAGATGACACAGTGGATAGAGCATTGCTCCTGATGTCAGGAAGACCTGAATTAAAATCTAGCCTCAGACACCTAATACTTCCTAGTTGTGTGACCCTGAGCAAGTCTCTTAATCCCAATTGCCTTGCCAAAAAAAAAAAAAAAAAAAAAAAAAAAGCAATATCATATAATGTAAAAGATAATTCTAGAGTTAGAATATATGAATTTAATGTTTTTCTCAAATCCTGAGTTCAAATTCTGACTCTTGCTTTCTTTCTAACCAAGTAAATAAAGACAAATCACTTAACTTTTCTAAAAGGAATTATAATTATTTATGTACAGATCCCTTCCTGTTACTAGAATGTATATTCCCTAAGGGCAGAAACTATAATGTTTAAGTATTGTTTTTCCAAGTGTCTAGGTAGGTGCTGAATAGCTTGAATTCATTTGGCTTCATTAGTTGTAAAATGGGAATGAAAATATTTGCACTACCTAAGTCACAAAATTGTTATGCGCAAAATGATTGTTTTAATTAACATACAAGTTTATTATTGTAATAGGATTAGAAGGGAAAACACAATTCAAGGACTCTGCAGCCGCATTGCTCGACTCAATTCATAAATAGAGATATATTTTAGGTATTTCTATAAAACATCAGAAAAACTCTTCACCTAGGAACAAAAAATTGTATTACATTTGTTTTATCTGGCAAAAGAACAACTCAGAAAAAAAAAAACATTTATTTTTTATTATAGAACTACAGCTAGAATATTGATTATTCTTAATACCAACTAACAACTATATATTGAGGACATAAATGACAAATCAACAATAATTTGGTAAGCAGTTACTATTCACTGTCCAAATAAAGACAGTTCCTACCTTTGAGAACTTTACATTTTATAAAACAAGACTACATGGAACATAGTAGGCATTTGATTGACTTAACATATATTTATTAAGATCTATAAGAAGATGCCTCCCATGTATATATTAAAATAACAGAGTGAAACAGGGACTGATGTGTGCATGAAGAGCATTTATATGCTCAATTGACAAAAATTCTCCAAGTGAAGAAGCTGAGGAGCCCAATTTTAGAAGAATCATGATGAAATATCTGTCAGGCAGCAATCTTTCCTGTATGTTATGGATGCCTTTGGCAGTCTGGTGAAGCCAATGGAGCAGAACAATGTTTTTAAATTTGTCAAATAAAATCCATAAGATTTCAAAGGAAATAAATTATATTATAAAATTATTTCAATATTAGAAAAAAACAAGTTCACAGAATCTAAGTTAAGAAATCCTGTTAGAACATTACATGGACTTGGATAGCTGCCCCAAGGAACAAACCCATCATGATATAATCTTGAACAGTTTTTGTAAAAGTTCAAGAAATCATTTGAGTCATAGAATTCACAAACTGGAAGAAACCTCAGAAACTAACTAGACCTGAAAGAGATTTGAATTATAACATGTCCAACAAGTGGTTTTCTGGATCCTACTACTTAAAGAACTTTAAGGTGAGGAAATTCACCAGCTTAGACTTCCTCTGACTAAAAGTTCGTAATTCCTTTAATTACCCATGATATGTTAAAATTGATCTTGTTTTGATTCCCTTAGCCACTACCCCTTTTGTTTAGTATATTGTTCAGTTATTTCAGTCATGATTGAAAAAAAAGTTCATGACCTCTTTCCAGGTGTTCTTGACAAAGAGACCAGACTTCATTGATCACTTTACAGATGAGGAAACTGATAATTAATAATAATGTGTCTGAGGCCAGATTTGAATTCAAGAAGATGAATCTCCCAGACTGCACTTCCCCAACTGCAGTTCCAGAACTTTAAACATTGCACCACCTAGCTGCCATGTCTATTCAATATAGTAACTTTATAAATTGTGAGACAAATGAAAATCTCCTGAACTGAGTTTATGAGTAATTAATAATCAATTTATTTTAAATAATATTTTATTTATTATTAGACTGTTCTGCAATCAATAAATTGATGATCAGTGTTTTCTCACAGTAATCAAAGATGTCAAGGGAGACCCTGGAAGACCTAAAATCCCTTCTGCAAGGGAATTTCCCTTAGGTGAAAATCAACCCTGATTTGGGAATATTTAATGAAGATATGGGCAGCTTGAGAAGTGACTTGATCATGATACAGCAGCCTCAAGGCATTTGGACAGAGGAAGCCATTTCTATCCTGATTTCTTCAGCTAGTTTTCTTTTTCATGAGCTGGGTTATCCTATTTTTTAATGGAGGAGATCAAGGATAAAGTGTTCTTCCATGAGGCAAAAGCTCACTCAGACTGGATTCTATTTAAACTCTGAAAAGAAATTAGGTCTCCCAGTTGGGTGGGATCTATCTACCCAGTTAAGGAGCACGTGCCTTGGGGGCTAGAAGCAATTCTCATCACTCAGCCATTCCCTTCAGAGGCTAACTGACCTTTTCAGGAGTTGGGTTTTAAGAGAAAAGGAAAAGGATAAACCTCAAATTAATAATTAGTTATTAATATAATAGTAAAATATTAATTTCTCTCAATAGTCAGTATGAAGTTACAATAAATAGGAAGATTGCAAAGGAGAACCTAGAAGTTAAAAAGTGTCCCATAGATTAAAGAAACATAACAGTTACTTGCAAACTGTATCATAAATCAACTAATAATCACATCCTGAGACTATGTGGTCAATCAGGGGAAGGCAAGTAGGCCTTTTGGTCCTGCTAACTATTCATGGTCTGTAAGCCTCAGATAACCTCCAGACATCTGTAGTAAAAACAGCAGAATTCCAAAAGTTAGGGATAACTTTGAGATGATGTGAATGTGTTAATGAACTCCAAAGTGGCAAAAAAGTTTATTCCTCACTAAAGCCTTATAAAAATAAGATTCAAATTCTTACTCCCCCCAACTTGCATTTCCTAATGATCCCTGCTTCTTGAGGGTTCCCAACTTGGATGTGTAGTCCTGTGATTCTCTGTGTCTCTCCCCTTTCCCATTACCTGCCTTCCTCTCCCACCCTGTCCCATCTTCATGTCATCTGCCTCTGTAGCTGGCTGTACCCACTCTGTATCCACTCTGCTGATTGTTTCCCTCTGTACTTTTTGTGCCATTTTCCCCAGTATCTTATGTGTTTTATTGAAATGCGATTGCAGCATTAGTCCCACCTTCCATTATGATCTTTCCCTCTAAGTATCCAAAGTTACACATGCTTGCCCCCATTAGAACCATTCTCAACTCTTCATTATTTCTCATTTGCTCACTCCCATTTCCAACCTGTTGGCAAGGGCCATCAATTTTACTTTTGCAATATCTTTCAAGGAAGCCTCCTTCTCTCTTGTGAAACTGCCACCATTTTGGTTCAGGCTGTTAACATCACCTCAGAACTATTGCAATAGCATATTGTTGGGTTTATATATGTATATGAATTAGTATTCATTAATATGTTTCTATCATTTATATGTATATATTTACATTATATATGATATGTTAATGTAAAGTAAATATAAATTTAAATATATTATATGTGCATATATGAAATATTAATGATAGAAAGGAATTATTGAATTAGCAATTTGTACAGATAAATCAATATGAATTTATAGATTTTTATGTGTGTATACATAAATACACACATATATGTTTATTGTTTTTGTTCAATTATATCCAGTAGTTTCTGATCCCTTTTATGTGTGGTTTTTGGGGTATTTTTTGGGGGGCAAAAATACTGGAGTAGTTTTCTATTTTCTTCTCCATCTCATTTTACAGATGAAGAAAATATGGCAAAGAGGGTTAAGTGACAGAAGATGATTCTTTTTGGCTCTAGACCTAGTATCTTTTCACTATGTTACCTAGATGCCCTATGGTCATATATACATAAATATGAGTTTCAATCCTACATTACATACACACACATAAATATATTTAAATTCAGATATGAATATGTAGGAAATTTTATATTATGAAGGCATTATTTTTTGTATATTATTGTATTCTAATATATTCCATATATATATATATATATATATATATGGCATATAGGTATAACTTTTGTCACTATCCTTTCTCAAATTGTTATATGGAGCACAACAGAGTAGTAGTAGGTGGTGATGTGAGAGGACCTAAAAAATCTCAGATTTCTCACAAACACCCAAGTGAAGATTTACAAATGTGTCAGATGAACAAAATCTCCGAATATCAGTTATAAAGTCATTTATGTTCAGAGTTGCACAAAAAGATTACTAGTTTTCTTGGGACGCTCTGGCTGAAAACCAAACAGGGTAAGTAAGAGGGACAATAGGAAAAAGCATAATCTCAGACAGAAAAAGACAACAGACCACACAGGAAAAAGAACCTGAGCAACGTTTAGCTGCTCAGAATGGAGAGAAGCAAGAGTGGAAGGAAGGGCTGCCCTGCTCTAGCAGACCAAATAAAGACCTGAAACACTGCAAAAGAAAAAGGACAAGCAATTCCTGCAGAAACTGAGACCTAGTTTGATCCATTGTATTAAGGACTAAGGAGGGTCTTTCCATATGATCTAGCAAAATAATAGTGGAGTTTCACACCAGCTCTAGTTCCCATTCCAAGTAGTATGAGGAAACCAATAAAAACATCAAATATAAGAAATAACTTTAACTGAGAAATACTTAAGACATAAAGCCAGAAAAAAAGTAACTCCATAAGTTCAAAAAGAATTTAATAGAGAAAAAAAATACCCTGGCTATGAGAATGCAAGGATACTTTGAGGAAATATGAGATGCAAAATGAACAACCTAGGTAGATGGGAACAAATATCAATAGTTGTTACCTTTGAACAGATGATGGGAAACCTTACCAAGAACTGAACGCCATGAAAATGAGAATGAGGCATAAAATCTATTTCATGCAGTGAAAAAAATGTGAAATCCAAAAACAAAATCTAAAGATTAAAAAGCAGAAGGAAATATCAGGAATATAGATATATATGTATCTGTACAAACTGATATGAAGGTTATATGACCTGTCTACCCTCCAAAAGTTGAAATACAACATTAAAACAAATAATAAATAAAAACTAGCCAGCTCTTTTGAAATCAGAGGACATAGTGAAAATAGAACTATTTCCTGAAAGAAATATCAAAATGAAAACATAAACATGATGGTCAAAATTGAGATCTTCTAGTTCACAGAATACATATTTATCAAATGGACAACTTATGAAACTGAATAAAATAATCACAAAACCGTGGCAAAAACAATCTAGACTATCAAGGGATAAAGGAAGGATTGTACTTCGAGATGTAAAAAACTATATCATAAAGTAGGAGCCATCGAAACCACCTGGTGCAGTTAAAAAGTAGAGCCAAGAAAACAATATTTAAAATGGTTACAATAGTGAAAATACAAAAAATAAGTATAGTTCCATAGAATAGCTATGAGAAGATATTTTACTTTGCACATATTACAATTTGTAAGGAAGATTGAGGAGTAGATGCCTCCAAGTTTGTAAAATTGGCATTGTGCAATTACCCTCCTTTCTTTTCGAAACCCCACCCAAACTCTACACATTACTACTTTTTCTTTCAAATTTTAAAAAATCTAGTTAAGGTGGTGTCATATAGACATTACCTAAGCCTTTCCTGATAGATGAGTATTTATCTGACTTTTAAAGTTCTTCAGGCAACCAGATGATGATATTTCCTGTTTAAGAAATGTTTTCTTTTCTTAAAAATATTTGCTTTAGTTCAAAATATAATATCCTACCGCCACCTTTTTACTGTTTCATGGAAAAAGGACATTCCTCCTTTGTTCTATTGAAAGAGCATTTATGGTGATAAACAAATGTACAGAAACCCATTCTATCTACTCTCTTTTAACCTGCATCTCAGTATGACATGTAAATCGACTGGATTATTATAATAGCAGCCATTTAAAAGAAAATTCTCAGAACTGTGCATAATAATTAGATCAGGCTTAATCCATATGCCATATACCATTTTTAAAATGGGGTCCTAAGAAAGGAGGTCAACTAAGACATAATATATAACTCCTATCTACATTTAAAAGAAATATCTTCATTAAAAGCAGGGAATAGGGGTGGGCTTAAAGTGTTATATAGATATCAGCAATTGATACAAATAATTCATATAATATGTCCTTTCTTGGTTCAGTTCTCTTCTTATGATAATTTAGTTGTGAAAACCCATTTGGTATGGAAATAAGATTTCGATGGCCTCTAGAAAACCTAGTTAATAATAAGACCTCATTTTTGTTATTTCTAGCACAAATTCTAAATGTTCAATGATAAAATATCTTCATATTATTAACATAATTTGTTCTGTTTCATACAAAGATTAAAGTTTTCACATATCTTTCTAAATTCCACAAATACAATCGGTATCTGCTCTGTAATTTATAGTCTGAAAAACTTGCCTGGAACCCTGAAACACTTGGAGTGTTCCCCAGGGTTATATGGCTAGTTTATGTTAGAGGTAACTCTTGAACATTTGTGTAACTTCAAGGTTAGTGCTTTATCTGTTACACTATGCTGACACTCTTGAAGGATCTATTTAATTGACTTCCAGTTTAAGATAGTGACATGAAAACTCAGGGTTTTTTGCAGCTGTTTTTAGAGATCCTTCTCAGAGCTTACACTGCGAGCCAGCAATGCAACCCAGATCTGAATACGAGCAAAGCAACAGTCTTCCTTCATTGCTAGGAAAAAGACACTTGAAATTTCCTTCTGATCAGCTGTTGGGCCCTCTGTGAGTTTGGACTCTGAAAGTTGGGGAAGAAGGGCAATTATGGAATAATCCAGCTCTTGAGAGAAAAGCACTCCACTCCTTGTCAGGAAGAAAAGGTATTTTTTTATTTCTCCAATCTCCCATCAATGATTATAGTAGAGCAACTTGCCCATAATGGACAATTCCAGGAGGAACCAGGCTCAGAAAACCAAGCATAGAAATATGGCCAACACAAATACTGCATCCAGGAGGAGTAGAATGAGGAAATTAGAGAATAAAAAAGGACACCATAGTGCTCTGGTTTCTGAAGCATGTCAAATTGTCCCTAAAATGTATGCTTTTCTATAGTGAAATCTATATGTATTTCTATTCTTCCCCTTTGTGCTATGTGCACAGTATAAGACAGTGTATCTCAAGCTTGGGGTAGGGGGATGTGTTTTATAGTTATTATTCCAATTATGATATTGCAATAAAATGCCTGTGATTTGAACTAATTGCATCATCTGGCTGACTATTAAATGCAATTGCACCAGTTGGGGCTCATGAGCCACAGTTTTAACAATGAAATCCTTCAGCATATGCTGACCCTTTGATAACTAGCCCCTTGAGAGACTTATCCTATTAGTTCAAGATGGGAGGGAGATCAGAGGGAGTGTTACATATCAGAGACATTGTGAAGTTCATCTTATATATGTAACTAAAGTCATATAAGTTTTAAAAATGCAGTTGATCTGACATTACATTTGGGGGGAAAAACAATCCTGTTATTTGATATCAATAGTTGTAGACATTTATAAAAATATTTAAATGGTTTTTATTACAAGAAATATGCTCAAGTTTTGTTTAAAATGAAAGGTCTTGGCACTGTAAAAAATTTTGACAATCATTGGTATAGAAATGATATAATTAGTTCATTAACTAGGGTGGTGAAACAGAATGAAAAGAAAATGATGGATTTTAGAATTATTCTATAAGAATTGGCCGGAGTTAGACACTAATTATATTTGGGGGACAAAAAAAGAGGAGATTCAGAGATGCCTCTAAGATTTCGAGTCTGGGTCACGAGAATGATTGGGTCATTGATAAAATTGGTGAAATCTGAAAAGAAGTCAATTTGCAGAGAAAAATTATGAATACATATTAACAAGATATTGGTTTTTACTTTTATAGAATCACACAAGTTGTAACTGAACAATTCAGGGCAAGTCATCACATATACATATGATAATAATTGCTTCTTAGTGGAGCATAAGTTTAATTTTATTTTTCCAAAAATGATGATTTTGTGCTAATCTAGCTATAGACTCTTCTCTTCTCTTTCATATAGTCAATGACACTTTTGCACAACATTGGCAAAGGTTAGATAGGTCTCTCTCTCTCTCTCTCTCTCTCTCTCTCTCTCTCTCTCTCTCCAAACTTTTCTCTCTCCTCCTTCTTTTATTTCCTTCATTCTTTGCCCAATATATCCCCCTCCCCAAATTTCCAATGGGTAAACTTACTTAGCAGGACTAGGCTAGATTCTATTTTTTCTAATATCTTGTTTTATACTGAAATTTTATTTTTCACATTGACAACAGCAACTTCAGCAACATCACACAAAGAAAACTAGAAATATTTCTTCTCCCTCATTTTCTTGAAAGTGTCAGAGTGCCAACTTGGAAAGGGCAGGGAATGGTTCCTTGTCTTTGGCCATCTTTAAAATATACTTTTGTCTTTTCCCTTAGTGCTGTCTTCCCCCCAACTCTCATCCTAGCAACCATTCCCAAAGGATGCCCAGAGAGATTGATATTGCAGAGAAGGCTACATTCAGAGTTGGTTTGGTGATATGTACCAATATATACTCTGGTGTAGTTGGAATCCCCAATTTCATTCCACTTTTTATCTACATCCTGTGAACTATAACCTCCAGGGCAAATGTACTTAACTCACACTGATACATTGCCCAGGATCCATTCAAATCTGTTTATGTCTTTCAGAATTTCAGTTTACAAACGATTAAAGTTAGTTGAATGTTGAAAATATTATTTGGCAGGTCATTTTTTTAAGGATAAATTAAATCTAAATGCTTAATACAGTGCATGCAATACAATTGCAGAATTTCTTCTAAACTCTCAGTTTCTCTATTCCTCTTCAAATTACAAATTACCCTGTTTTCTTCCCCACTCACAACTACCTTACATCTCCAGTCCTAAAGATTTACAGGTTGTGGGTATAAATATGCCTATATATGATTACTATATAGAACTCAAATGAGATAAACACATCTTAAGGGGGATTTAATAGTCATTTACTTATGATTCACAAAATTGTCATGGATTGAAATTTTTTAAAACTACATAACTAAAATTTTGAACTAATCACATCATATCTATACCAGCAGTTGTTAAAATGTGTTCAGTAGTGAAGTTATTCATTTTAAATAAAACTTCAGCATAATGCTTGAAGTGAAAAATCTTCAAATGATACTGAAATTCAGTTAATCTATACCAATAATACCTCTCTGTTGAATTTTTGTTCCAGTATGAAACCAAAATGTGAACCAATAAAAGGTTTTAATTGTTGTGTTAGAAGAGCCCCTTAAAATTATAAAACATTGATTGCCAGTGCTTAGCATTGCCCCTGGCACATAGAAGTGCTCAGTAAGTGATTGTTGTCTTATTCACTCTAACATATAGAAAACTGGATATAGCCTTATAGGATTAATTCTGGACCAACACAAATTGGAAGGATTGCTTCCTTTTTCTTGCATGTCATGTGTTGATGAAAGTTAATATGATAGTTAGCTTTGATAAAGATTATAACAAAGTTAAAGTCTTGAACTAAGGGCAATGCACAGGTAAATAGTTAATGAATAGTCATTAAATGAATTAATGAAGGCACTACACTGATATTTCATATCTAATTTAGAGCCTATGTTCTTTGCTCTCACACTCTTTTGGGGGAACCTTATTTTGACCAGTCATTTTCTGTCTGTATCTATCTACTGCCAACTCTGTAATATTTGGAGAGAAATTTGAGGTTTTGATAATCCAAAATATGCAATCAAACAAACATTAGAGTTTTTTAGTGGAATGTTTCTTCTCATTCTTTCCTTCTCTTCATCCTGTCTTTATTTCCTTCCTCCATTCTCCACTGAACTGTCCTCTCTTCTTCTTCCTCTTTTGCAATAGGCTTACTTTTCCAATTATACTTAGCTCAGATTAACCTAAGAATTATTTTGTATTCTCTGAGCACATAACCCTTAGCAGCCAAAGGTGATAAAGGAACATGATGGATGGAAGGAAGAAACCAATTTAAAATTTAAAATTTGCCTTGGATAAATCACAAATTAGAAAACTCATTGTGAATAAGCAAGAGTTACCTATCTAATTTTGGGAGGTTGGAGGTGGGGGGAGGATATAAAAGCAACCTTCTGTTTTTCATGATTATTTATCTCCTTGTTTAAGGTCACATTAAATTCTATTCTAGTCCTCCTCAAATATTAGTAATTTGATCTAATGTCTTCAAACTTAAAAGCATAATTTTAACTCTATCATCTATTCACTGATAAAAATATGAAATAATACTAGGCACAAGACTAATCCTGGTGTGCCATTCAATGTTTGCTCTGAAGGTTGAAATAAGCAATTGATTATTACTTTTCTGGATATGCCCTTTACCAGTTTGTGCCCATCTATTCAGCACTATTCATGCCATGGGTTCCTAATGCAATTGAACTGATTCCTCCTTCCCCCCACCCCTTTTTTTTTCCCCAATATGTGACTGGAGCTAAAAAATGATTCATATGGAAAAAAACCTAGTTTTTCCTGGAAGAATAGCCATAACATACACAGACAACTACACACACAATCTATAAGGGTTTATAGGTAGCAACAAATCATTAATGCTAAAAGTAGGTATTTCAAACTTTACTCTTAACAGAACAAAATATTGTCCCTTATTATTTAAGTGAAAATCTAAACTTAACATTTATATTTTAGCTTCCTTCTTTGTGTAAATTTTTAAAATTCCATTTCAAGAAAAATGAGCACTAATTCAAAGAGAGAAAGGAAAGGAAAACCGGCTAAGAGGTGTTTCTAACAGCAAGAAAAAGTTTGATTTGATCTATTTTACACTAAATTTAAGTTAAGAGCCCAATGTTTACATTTATAAAAGGTCTCAGAATCTAATCTAGAGCGAAATTTTGAAAACACACAGGTTTGTTGTTCTTTTTAATTTAAATCTCCTTTCCCTTTATTGCATTTTAAAATGCAACTAATTTGCAAAGAAATATACATCAACACAAAATTGAGAAGAGACAATAAGAATTTATTGACTAAGGTTAGCTCCCTGCCTTCTATCCCCAACCCCCCATCCCTGACTTCCAGACTATGGCAGCAATATGCCATGCTAGCTAGACTATAAATGTTCTGCTTTTAAAATTCTCTAACAAGGTGAGTGAAACCTTTCTAAGAACACTATTATCAAGAGACACCTTTGAACTGATCTATCCCGAAGAATAACCCCCAGAAAAGTAAAAAAAAATAATAATAATAACTTTCATATGTTTGTGGCCACACAGTGCAGCTCTGACTTCTGAACATTTTTCCCCAATTATTTTTGTAAAGTATTGATCGCAATTTAATTTTGCAGTCCCAACATGAGAGGCGCTTCATGCTGAAATGTCTCACAGGAGATTGTAATCAGGGTCTAGCCTGAAGGTGAAGTGCTGGTACATAGGTTTTACTCTATTCCTCCACTCTTCATCAGCTCTGGGATTGGAGCAGAGGGCATTCTCAGGCAGATTAATTTTTGACGATGGGATCGATGGAAGATGTTTTTTCCTCCTGACATTGAGTCATCTAATTTGCTGTTTATCTTTGGCTTATTGAATTTTGAGCATTGTTAAATCATACCTTTCAGCTGTTTAATTTCATATGTGAATTTTGCATTCCCCTCTTGTACTTTGGCATAACTCTTTTACCTAAAATGAGCAGGATGATGGGCTTTTTTTGACACCAGGTTACCTCTTTCGAGTCTGTTAAGTACTCCAAGGTAATGTTATAGTACTTTCTAGGCTTTTTTCTTTGCTTGTGGCCATAGATCAGATCATCTCTAGGGAAATCATTACTTGCTATCATTATTATCCCTTGCACCTTCATCTATTCTCCCTTGTTTCCTGATTCCATTGCTTGATGAAGTGCCTAGATGTGAGAACACCTTTAACTCAGGTCTAATAATTAACCCCTTCATAGACTAGGCTGAAAAATACTCTATCTCCTGTTCCTTCTCCTGATCCTGTAATATACTTCAGGATTCGGAATTGTTTGTAGTCTTGCCAAATGGCTTTAATCATCTCCCCACCACCACTTTTTTTTTTAATTGTAAATTGTGTATTTTATAAGTGTATCAATAGTTATTTAAAATGGTTTCTACATAAGGGGAATAAAGAAATAAGCATTTATACGGCACCTACTATGTGTCATACATTGTGCTAAATGCTTTATAAGTATTAACTCATTTTAAACTTTTAACAATCTTGTTCAGCAAATGCCATTATTATCCCCACTTTATAGTTGAGGAAACTGAAGCAGATAAATATTAAATAGCTATCTCAGGATCATAGAATATGTGTTCCTGACTGTAGGCCCACTATTCTGTCCATTGCATCAACTAGCTGCCTCTAAATAAATAATAAAATAGAGTTTAAGTAACTTTCCCTAAAGTGTGATGTGCTACGGCTTGATATCATATGTAATTCGATTGTTTTCTAAACCTATGCCTTATCTGGACAATAAGTAGAAATGCCCACTGTAAGAGTAATATTGTATTCAATGTAATTCAAATATTTGAGTGAATATATACAAAAGTACCTAGTAAAATATAAAATTCAAAGAGGATTTTTAATTTTATATGTGTAGAAAATATCATTTGCTACAAAACAAAATGATAAACATATTCAAGAAGGATTTGTTGAATGTCTACTGTATATAAAGATCTGGGTTTGGCTGATGCTAAGTGAAGTGAGTAGAACCAGGAGAACATTTACACAATAACAAAAATATTATACAATGATCAATTCTGATGGATAGAGTTCTTTTCAACAATGAAGTGATTTAGGTCAATTCTAATAATCTTGTGATGAAGAGAACCATCTGAACCCAGAGAGAGGACTGTAAGAACTGAGGGTGGATCAGGACATAGAATTTTCATTTTTTTTGTTGCTGATTTCTTGCATTTTGTTTTCTTTCTCATTTTTCTTCCTTTTTGATTTGATTTTTCTTGTGCAGCATGATAATTGTGGAAATATGCATAGAAGAAATGCACATGTTTAACATATTTGGATTATTTGCTGTCTAAGGGAAGGAGTAGGGGGAAAGGAGGGAGAAAAATTTTGGAACACAAGGTTTTACAAGGATGAATGTTGAAAACTATCTATGCATATATTTTGAAAATAAAAAGCTTAAAAAAATCTGGGTTGGGCAACGGGAAGATGTAAAGTTGGGTCAAGTACAATCCTTCCACTCATGCTGAAAAATGAACTTTATGCTGTACCCAGATGAACAACAAAATCTTTAGTCGGTTAAATAAATTAACTAAAAAGAAAATAAACCCACTAAATGAAAAAAGCACAACTTTAGAGGATAATGATGACAAAATGATTGGTTCATTGATTTCATTTTTTAAATTTCCAAAAGGCTACTGTGGCATTCTGTTGGTTTAGATGTAGTATGCTGACTATGCACTTCTAAGTCCAAATCGGATACTTTTAGTTGTTTTTTGTTTTTTGTCTAATTTAGAGGCTCCAGACAGGCTCCAGGTCTGGCAACCTGTATCAATTCATGACTTTTACTTAGCTATTGCAGCCAAGTTCATAATTAGAGGAAGACTGATTTCTCAGTTGGGAAGTAAGTTCCTCACTTCTAACTTCCTTTGACTCATTACTTCAATCTTGATTTTTCCCTGGACAACATGGTTTTGGCTACAGTTTTCCCTAAAAAGAGAAAATTAAGAGAATACCTGATGCACAGCAGAAATCAGATTCAAACTAATCTCATTTCCTTTTTCAACAGGATAACTAAACTAGCAGATAAGATAAATGCTGTGGATATTATCTACATAGATTTTTACAAAGCTTTTGAAAAACTCTCATGCTATTTTTGGGGAGATTCTAGAGGGATAGAAGTTAAGAATAATATCATCAAATAACATAATTCTCAACCAAGGAGTCATCCTCACCTTCTCACTCTCTCTCCCCTCAGTCTCCAGCTATATCCAGGCTGTTGCCAATGTCTATGCATGTGTCACCTTTCTAAAATCTCTCAGATATATCCCTTTCTCTTCTCTAGTATTGCTTCCTCTCTGATGCAGGCTCTCATCCCCTCATGCCTGGACAATTGCAATAACTTGCTCTTGGGTCTTCCTGCCTCAATCTATCCCTTGGTTTCCTTTAAGTCTCAATTAAAACTCCATTTTTATAGAAAACCTTTATCAACCCCTTTTAATTCTAATGTTTTCCTTTGTTAATTTTTTCCTATTTAAAATGTATATGTTTGTTAGCATGTTGGGTGAGCTCCTTAAAAGCAAGGACTGAATTTTGTCTCTTTTGTATCCTTAGCACTTTTTGTGGTGCCTGCCACATAGTAGATGATTAAAGTCTTTTCAATGATTGATTGAGATATCTTTAGAACTTGTTGGATAGCCAGACTCAAAGAGTAGTTGTTAATTATTCAAAATTAATATGGCAAGAGGTTTGGATCACCACAGATATCTGTGCTTGGTCCTATCTTTTTTTTATATTTCTAACAATGATTTTTATAAAGATATAGTATGTTCTTTATCTGAATAGTTATGTGATTTCTAATATCCATCTTAAACACAAAAAAGTTTAAGAAAGAACAATGTTGTGTATTTCTAACCATTAATCACTTCTTAATGTGATCTAACTTTAGTCTGTATCCTTAAAACATTGTTTCTTCATATTTAGATTTTTTTCAGTTTTTAATAATTAAAAGGTTTTTTTCTTCTTCTTTAATAACATCAAACTGCACTCATGTAAAGAAAGCATAACCTTAATATACTGCAAGGTGATTTAACTATTTTTATATTAAAATTCATTTTCTATCCCAAGCTTCCCTAAGTCTATATGAAAAATGTTTTTAGAGATATATTTCAGCAATTTTTATTAAATCAATTTTTTTTCTTTTTTCAGCAAACTGTTCTAGGAGACCATATTTTATATCCTTTACTAATTAATTCAACATTTCTTTTGTCAAGAAATACTTTTTTCCCCTCTCATTATTAAAGTGCTCTATATGAAAAGGTTGTAATACCTTCTATGGATGGACAATTACATGTATCCAATATTAATCTATGACTAAAAAAAGTCATCAAATTTTAATGGCACAGAATTTGGGGGCACTATCACAATGTGTGGAAAGAAATAGATTTTAAAAAGACTTTGACAGCCTACAACAATAAATTAAGCCAAACAAAATAACTTAATTGAGGATAAATGTGAATTTTTGAATTTGAATTGAAAGATATCAACTTCAAAAGTACAAGATAGGGGAGGCTTGGCAAGAACCAAGGTCATCTGAAAATTATTTTGGTGGATGGAAAATCTAATATATGAAAACATTGTGATAAAGCAGTATTAATAAATGTATTTTCCAAGAATACTAGGTGATAATACCACTATAATCTACCCCAAACAGACCGTGTTTAAACTATTGATTTCAATTCTGGAGGCCTCATTTAGAAAGAACATTGATAACTTGGAAAGTGCCCATAATGGGACCATAGAAATGATATATCTTCCAGTTCAAGTCATATGAGGATTAATTGGAGAAACTGGAAACATATAACCTGGAAAAGATTAACCTAGAGAAGATTTAGGGGCATGTGATAGCTATATTAAAGTATTTGAAAGGTATTGAATAGGGGTATTTGCCCTATTCCATTTAGTTCCAGAGGTCAGAACCAGGAGTACTTAATAAATATTACCAAAAAAATGCAGGTTTAATATAACAAAAAACTTCCAGAAAACTACAGCTTTTGAAAGTTATAATGAACTGCCTTAGGAAATATTGGGTCTCCACTTATTAGAGGTCCTTAAATAAAGCTTACATGTTATAGAGGAAATTACTTTTCAGATATTGGTTGGATTAGGTAGCCTCTGAGCTCTCTTCCAACACTGATGTTCTATTATTTAAAAAGTCATGTTTTATTTCTCTCAATTTTATATAGCTGTTTCAGTAACTGCATCCATATTCTTAGGCTTTGTGTCAATTCATGCTGGGTTAGTAATTGAGCACATTTATTGGCATTATTTTACTTTTTTTGTAGAGGAGAAGCTGCAGAACCCAGTAGAAGACGCATAGATAAAAATACAGTCCAAAATTTAAATCTAAGTTCTTATTTGTACTTGTACAGGTTGATGTAATGGATGTTTTAAATTGAAACTTAAACTACATATGTATGATTAATAGAAATTTTTAAATGACATAAAAATAATTTTACAGAGGAAAAAATTTTGGTCTAGGGGGTAACCTGTTCAAGGTCAGACAAAGTGTCTGCAAAGGGATCTGAATCCAGGTCCACTCTGTGCAGTCATTGCTCTGAATATTGCAGAAGAATGCATTAGATCCATATAATTTAATCAATTTTAGCAGCCTTTAGAAGCATGAAAAATGAGTTGGAGTCATATGGCTGCAAATTCATGCCATTTTTAGTGAAACCAATGCTTCTAAATTGTGCTCATCAAATTAAATGTATAATAGTATGGATGTTTTCAAAGTACTCTACAATAATGCCAGTTGCTTAGGATTCCCATATCTAAGTATCATTTATGCCTTACCAAAGGGCTCATCCCCATTTAATTTTCAAGTGTTTTCAGGCAATAGGAAATTTAGAGCTGCCTAGAGGCAACTAGGAGGCATAGGGGATAGAATGAAGATCTGGAGTCAGGAAAATCGAATTTCAAAGTTGGTCTAGACTTTTACCAGCCATGTGAGCTGGCTGAATCATTAACCACTGCCTTCCTCAGTTTCCTTATTTATAAGGAGGATTATAAGGATAAACGCACCTATGTCTCAGAATTGTTAGGCTAAAATGAGATAATATTTATAAAGTTTAACACATTGTCTGGTATATTGTAGTCAATAGATTTTTATTGATTGATTAATTATTGATTAAATCATTTTTGAAACCTTCAAGTATGCTATAAACGATAGAATGTAGATCATGATAATATTTCCCTCTCCATTGTAAGCAAAGTCTTCACAGCCTTTTTATGGAATCTTATATTAGAGCTATAAAGGATCTTAGTCATATGGTATAATCCTCTCATTTATAGAGAAGATAACTGAAACTTTAGAGGTGAAATGATTTACCCAACTTAATAGAAATTGAATAAATTAATTATTTTTGCTACATTACATTGTAGCATGCTTTCACAGAATTGGCCTTTTTCCTTTAATTTTTTTTAACATAGTTCTGTAGATTCTTTTTTTAGATTTCAGTTTTTTAAAAAAAGTGTGATTTACCTATTTCATTGTGATTGTTACTTTAACAAAGATTTCCATATGGATGTTATGGGTAATTCAACTCATTCCCCTTCTCCCTACTATACATTTTAAGAATTCTGGTTAAAAATTGTCTTTAAGCCTCAAGTATGAGATCCCTTGATTGTTTCCTTTCTGAAATTTCAAGCTATGTTCAATCTATGTCTTCTCCACTCTCCACTTTATTATTGGCCTTTCTATTTCTGCTAATTGTTTCAAACACCTGCAAAAGTAATAATTACAGGGAATTTGTCAGACCAAATTTGCCCAGATATGAACTACACAGAGACTGTCCTCTTACAAGACATAAATACACCATATAAAGGACAAAATTGTCTGCAGAACGATCTGCTGATGAGAGGAAAATAAGTCATTCTCGGAAGCTTGCTCATATATGTAATGTCCATTCCTTGGAGTGTGTGAGTGTGAGTATGTGTGTGTGTGTGTGTGTGTGTGTGTGTGTGTGTGAGAGAGAGAGAGAGAGAGAGAGAGAGAGAAACAGAGAGAGAGAGAGAGAGAGAGAGAGAAACAGAGAGAGAGAGAGAGAGAGAGAGAGAGAGAGAGAGAGAGAGAGAGAGAGAGAGAAACAGAGAGAGAGAGAGAGAGAGAGAGTTATTCAAGACAAACACAAACCACACCCTGTGCTCTGTGTTATCAGTCCTACCAAACAGAAAAATACTCCCTTTTCTTGTGCTATAGCACAATTCTGAACTGTCCTGGTGAAAGGCAGGATATGTATTATGTAATAATGGTTAGCATGATACTAATGGATTCTATTACTTTCTGATTTGAATGAGGAAAACTAGTCAGGTTTATCTTAACTGCACAGATAGTTTGAGGTACTGGAAATATCAAGAGAGTATTTGTTTTGAATTTTCCACTGATTTTGTCCCTTGATTAGTTGCATGACTTTTTGTCAAGTAATTTAATCTACATGGACTACTGTTTCCTTATGTATAACTAAGAGGAAAAGGGATTATCTCCTGTACTAAAAGTTCTTTCAGCTCTAAAACTATTATTTCATGGTAATAAATATTAGAACCTTAGTAATATTCAAAGTTCAATCTTCAATTCTATTACTAAAAACAAAATCCTAATTATCATACTAATCTGAGCATATCTGAGGTTAATATATAATTGTTCAGTTCTTGGAGGTATATGTTACTTTGGCCTTTGTAAGGCTAAAGATAGGCTACTAGGTAGGGTAAGAGGAGTTGAATTCATATTGGCTTTGTTGAAGGAACTAAGAATAATTAAACAAAGTGATTTCTGAGGGGATGTAAGAGAGATCTGATTTTAAGAGAGCAAATCAAGCATCAGTAGGTAGAAGTAGCAGGGCAGTGGACTTGTGCTCAGAATAAGAAAAAAAACTTTATAATAAAAGATGGAATGACTACAACAATAATGATCTGTCTAATGACAAGACTTTCAATAAGTTGTCTCATAAATCGCTCATCCCTGAAAGCAAAAGATTGACTTCAGATGTCATAAAGAGAAACTAAGTTTCAGGGAGGAATTGGATTATGATCCCTTCTAACTCTACCATCCTATGATAATGAAGAGAAATGTCAAAGCTTTCTATAAAAGCAGAAACAATTCATGTCCCCAAATAGAATCTTGCAGTGTGCCTTGATAAAGGGAGGAATTTATTTTGTTAACCTATTTCAGTAAATAAAATAGGGCATATGATCTAATCATTAATCAAAATGTATTTTGACATATGCAAGCCAAAATTCTCTTTAACACACAGGTATATACAGTAGTAGAAAGAGGGAAAGTTTTAATACCTCTTGTACTACATTTATACTAAAACAAAAGGAAAACATATAAATTTCTCCCTCTTCAAAAACATTTTGAGTCCAATTTAAAAATATTATTCATAAATACTTTTACTTTTGTTTTCTTCTTCCTTTCTTTGTTCCTCTCTCATTTATTTTTCTCCTTTCCTTTCCTTTCCTTTCCTTTCCTTTCCTTTCCTTTCCTTTCCTTTCCTTTCCTTTCCTTTCCTTTCCCTTCCTTTCCTTTTCCTTTTCCTTTTCCTTTTCCTTTTCCTTTTCCTTTTCCTTTTCCTTTTCCTTTCCTCCTTTCTTTTATCATGAACAAAATCCAGGTGCCATTTGGCATTAATTTAAAACAGATTAAGAAATTTTGAGTTAAATTTAAGAAGACACCCAAAACTTCTAAGTGAAATAAAGTTTTCCTTTGTTTTATATTAGAAATTAAATGGTCAATCCGGAAGGGTCTTCATGATCTATGGAGGGAGACCAGATAGTGAAATAAGTCAATTCTGTGTGTGACTTGGAAGTATGCCAGAGTGAACGCAGGCAACCACTTGTCTGTGTGGCGTTGTTTAAATGGGTAAATGCCAAGATTGGCCCGAGGTTTAATTGAAATAAGCAGCTGCATGGGTCGCATCAGTGGAAGGAGCAAGTATTCGCAGGTGCAAGAGGGCCATGGGCTCATCTATTGTAAATACTAAAGTAAACAGGTAGTGCTACTCATTTATCCTCTTAAAATTTCCAACTTCAGGCTTAAATTGAAAGCAGCCCTTGGCATTGCTTATGTGTTTAGTCATCCAGTAGCTAGCTTAAGGTGCCTCCAGCTTCCTGAGTTCAATAAGCGAGACAGTTACTCATGTCTATAAGAAAACAGAAACCCAGGTACTGTATCTGCAGGAGCCAAAGCTCAGAAAAGATCTCAAAATCACGGGAACTTGGAGCAGGTGTCAAATGACTTTCACAGTGCTCTATGCCAGTCTTTTCCCCCCTTTCACAGGCAATCTTAAAGTTGTTGTTTTTCTTCAAGAAAGCTCCTGAGGAAAAAAAGAAAACAAACCTATTCTCTCTCGTCTCTGATTCCATATGGGCCACTATAATCTTATTCTTGTTTGTTTGCTTGGGGGCATTAGAAGCACTAAGGCCAGCCCTGCTAAGTGTTTAATTCCCAGTGCATCCCTGGTAGTCTCTGTTAAAGATATTGAGCTAAAATGGATGTTGTGAGTTTAAAATAAAATCAACATTTTTACCAAATAATCTTTACGTTGGGCTAAAGAAATTCTGGGCCAGATCTCCCTCAAGAATATAAAGTTTCATTGTGAGCCAGAAATATTTACATTAGTGTTTGTTAATTTGATATTTTTAATAGCTGAAGACAATTTTAAAAAGAACTTCGAGTTAATTCATAAATGACTGACCATTAGAGACAATATCATCTCTGCCACACTGCATCTAATATTGTTTTCATTTCTATAATTTTTTTTTTTTAGGAACTTGTTGAATATATACCAGAATGCATTGAATAAATGTTTCCTCTCTACTGATGGTTTACTAACACTAATAAAAACAATTGTGTATTACTGTAATGGAATGTTAGTGCATTACTATAAAATAAAGAAAATGAAGATTTCAAAGCATATGGAAAATTATGTAAACTAATGGAGAATCAAGTAGAACCAGCAAAAGAAAAGACACAATGAGCACAAAAAAAATGAAGGCAGAAAGAACAATACAGGGACATAGTATGCTGTATATTTATAATGGTCATTCTTAGTTTCAAGAAAATTTGAGAGTATGCATTTCCCTCTCTTCTTTGTAAAGAATTAGTGCTGTGTTTGGAGGATGGTATGGATTGTGCAGGTAGTGAGGCTGCAGAATGGGTAAAACAGGGGCCCTGGAGTCAGCAAGATCTGAATGCAAAATTGACTTAAGCACTAGTTGTGTAATGCTGGACTAGTCATCTAATCTTTGCTTCAGTTTCTTAATTTCTAAAATGGGAATAATAATAATAGCACCTATCTATAAGGGTTGTTATGAAGATAAAGTGAGATAATAATTAAAAACTAACTTTTAAACTTTAAAGTGCTATACAAATGCAATAGCTGTTAGTATTATTAATTACTATTACTACTATGATTACTATTATTAGACATGATTGCTGTTTGTTGCTTTTGCTAAACTGTTTCCTCCCTCTTCCTTCCTTCCTTCCTTCCTTCCTTCCTTCCTTCCTTCCTTCCTTCCTTCCTTCCTTCCTTCCTTCCTTCCTTCCTTCCTTCCTTCCTTCCTTCCTTCCTTCCTTTCTTCTTTCCTTCCTTCTTTCCTTCCTTTTTTCCTTCCTTCCTTCCTTTTCTTCTTTTCTTCCTCAATTACACTCCTTCTCTTCTTTCCATTTGAAATAATTTCCACAAATATTTAAGATGATTTGGTCTATATCTTGGGAATCTAATCTCAGTATCACTTAGAACTTTAAAAATAAAGCTTGGGTACAAAAATGGAGGAAGGCTTTTCAATCCCTTTCAATTAGGATCATGCATGGATAAACTAGAAGCCATGGTTCATTTTTATTTGGAATGAGGGAAAGAGGGAGTTGGGAATTGGGACGATGCTGTGGTATCAATTCCAGTAATATACTTCTACAGTGCTCAGCTGGATGTGAACAAAAACCTCCTTATTCTTGTCTGACTTCTGGAACCATCAATATGCTCCCTGCAGCAAGAAAAATCAGGACAGAGACCAGGGAAGCTCAGCTACTGATCTGGCACTTTGGGCCCTCCTGCAAACCTCAGCAACATCTGCTTTGCCACTGGTCAGTAACATAAATTGGGCCGTCCAAATCTACTACATTTCTTTTAGCTTTTTCCCCCTCCTAAGTGATTTTTATCTAAGTTTTCTCTTATTTTGTCCCATCAGTGAATTTGACAGTGACACATTATTCTAATTTTTTTGCTCTGAAATGGCTACTCAGAAGAGAATTTTCCTACATATAAAATAGAAATGTTATTCAGAGCAGAATTTTCTATAATATATTACTTTCTTTTTTCAATTTTGCTCCAGAGATTTTGAGGGCATTACTGTTGTTTTCCTGAGATATCCCAAGAATGGGATGGATAGAAACTACATGAAAAAAGCCAGAATTGGTTCAACTGGGGGAATGAATGCTATGAATGATTTGAAAAAATTAATTGTGTAGTCTAACAAAAATGAAAAGAAAGTAATTTAGGATTTTTTCTATCATATATTTATAATTTATTGAGTATATCAGGAAAAAAATCTTACCTATTCTTCAAATCCTTAGTACCACATTTCAAAGCATACCATTTACCTTTTTTTAGAGGTTGAAATAATTTTTTTGTTTATTTAATATTTTTATTTCTCCCACTTACATTTGAAACAATTTTTTATATTTATTTTTAAAAACTTTGAGCTCTAGATTCTCTCCCTTATCTCCCCACTAGTCCCCATTAAGAAAGCACCTGTAAAGTTATGTAAAACTTTTCCATAAAAGTCATGTTGTGAAAGAAAACATAAATTGTTCCTCTTAAAAAAAAAACTCAAGAAAAATAAAGGTGATAAAGAGATAGAATGCTTCTCTCTGGGTATGGATAGAATTTTTCATCATAAACCCTTCGGAGTAGTCATGGATAATGCTAAGAATAGCAAAGACATTCATAGCTTATCATTCTAGAATACTGCTATTATTTTGTACAGAGTACATTTTACTTTGCTTGAATTCATGGAGGATTTTCCAGGGTTTTTCTGAACACATTCTGCTCATTTCATTTCCCATGGAAGAAGAATATTCCGTCATAGTCACATACCACAATTTATTCAGCCATTTCCCTAATTAATGGGCATTCCCTCAGTTTCCTTTTTTTTCTCTGAGAATAGAGATGCTATAAATATTTTTGTACTTATAGGTCCTTTTCTCTTAAAAAAAAATCTCTTTTAGAATTCATGCATAATAGTGGTATTGTTATCCAAAGGATATGCATGACTTTACACCTCTTTGATCAAAGTTCATATTTTTTAGTCATTTATCATTTGGGGCATGGCTTTTATTTATTTTTTTTTTTTTTTATAAATTTGATTGTTTTTCTTTTATGTTTGAGAAATAAACCTTATCAGAGAAACTTGTTTCAAATTTTTTTCCACAAATATTATTGCTAACTATTTCTCCCACCCCATTTATTCCATTTTCAATCTTTTTTCACCCTGATCTTCCTCAAAAGAGTTTTGCTACTGACCATTCCCTCCCCCAATATGCTCTCTCTTTAATAATTCTTCCTATTTTCTGTATCTTCTTCCCTTCCAATTTTCCTTCAGGTTAACATGGATTTCTATACCCATATTAAGTGTGTATGAGATTTCTTCTTTGAAGAAGAAATCCAGCATTTCCTTGTCTCTTTTATGGCAGATAATTTATGGCATTCCACTTCTCTCTTTCCCATTCACACAATACATTCTTCTCTTATCCTGTAATTTTATTTTTTTAGATATTATCCCTTCATATTCAACTCACATTTGTCCCTCTGTCTATATAAACCCCTTCTAACTGCCATAACAATGAGAAGGTTCTGATGAGTTTCAACATCCTCCCATGCAGGAATATAAACAAATAACCTTATTAAGGCCCTTATGATATCACTTTCTTGATTACCTTCTTATGTTTCTCCTGAGTTCTCTATTTGGGAATCAAATTTTCTATTCAGCTCTGGTCTTTTCATAATGAATGCTTGAAAGTTCTCTATTTCATTGAATTTCCACTTTTCCCTTTGAAGTTGCAGTTTTGCTAGATATGTGATTCTTGATTGCAATCCTAGCTCCATTGCTTTTCAGAATAACTACATTCCAAGCCTTCTGGTCCTTTAATGTAAAAGCTGATCAGTCCTGTGTTAACCTGATTGTGACTCCACTATACTTGAATTGTTTCTTTCTGGATATTTTCAATATTATTTCCTTGACCTAGAAGTTCTGGAATTTAGCTACAATATTCCTGGGAATGGATGTCTCAATTTTTATTTTACCTTCTGGTTCTAGAATATCAGGACAGTTTCACTTGATAATTATTTGATGTCCAGATTTTCTTTTTTATCATTATTTCCACATAGATCGATAATTTTTAAATTGTCTCTCCTGGATCTATTTTCCAGATTCGTTGTTTTTCCAACAAGATATTTCCCATTATTTTCTATGTTTTTTCTTTTTTTCTTTTTGGTTTTTCTTTATTGTTTCTTGATTAATCATAAGTCATTAGCTTCCATTTGCTCAGTTCTAATTTTTAAGGAATTATTTTCCTCAGTGAGATTTTGTACCTCTTTTCCCATTTGACCAATTCTGCTTTTTAAGGCATTCTTTTCCTCATTAGCTTTTTGAATTTCCTTTTGAACCACTCTTAATTCTCTTCCTATTTTTTCCTCTATTCCTCTCACTTGATTTTCAAAATCCCTTTTGAGCTCTTCCATGGCCTAAGACCAATTCTTATTTCTCGTGGAGACTTTGGATGTGGAAATTTTGACTGTTACCTTCTTCTAAATATGTGTTTTGATCTTTTATGGCACCATAGTAACTTTCAATGGTTAGAAACTTTTTCTGTTGTCTGCTTGTTTTCCTAGCCTATTACTTGTCTTTTAACTCTTTATTAAAGTAGGACTCTCTTTCCAGGGTGGAGGGTGCACTGCCCCAAACTTCAGGGGGTTTGTGCAGCTGTTTTCTGAGACCCTTCTAGGGACCTGACCATAAGCACTCTTTCTGCTCTGGAGCAGGTAGCAGTGTCCCTATCTCACTGTAGCTATAAAATGTAGTGTGCTAAAGCAACAGAGTCTTTTCACTGTTACAACAGAGAAAATTCCTGTGAGCTGAGGCCTCTGGAAGCTGCTGCAGCTGCCACTGCTATGCCCATTCCTAGTATTCTAGTTTTCCAAGGTCCTCTAACCCTACTGACAAATCTTTTCTGCAGACTTCCTAAGACATTTTTGGTATCTCTAGACTGAGAGCTCTGGAAGCCACCAGTACTACTGCCCCAGGTCTCTAGGCCAATTTCTGTTTTGCAGATGGGAGGCTGGGACCTGCAACTGTCCTGGTGGGGTTTGCATGCTGAACTCCTACCCTGGTGCCACAAACCTTTCCTGCTCACTTTCTAAGTTGTCTTCAGTTGAATATGGTTCTATTCTGTCCTTTTGTGTGTTTTATACCCTAAAATTTGTTTAAAGAAATTTAGATCACTTTGTGGGAGATGCCCATGAGTTCTTATCCTGCCGTCTTGGCTCCTCCTTCTCCAATTTAGGATTTTTAAAAGCAAAAACTATAATTATTCAGCAATTATGTATGAAAATTCTCATTTTTGTTTATTGCAGCAGAGAATAAATACTTCTTTTTACTAGGTTTATCCAGTTCTCCATTCTTCCTAAGTCTAGAATACTTGATTAGAAAAATGTTCATTATGTGCTTTTGAAGGAATAAGGTGAATGGCAATGAATGTTAATTTGATCAAGTGCCAGGTTGAAGATTAGATAAAAGGGCTTAGAGTTCAGAAAAGTCTAAAATGGTAGGCAAAGATTTCATCTGAGGAAATTAGACTTGGACTGAAGTTTAGTAAGTAGTATTTGGAAGACAACTGGGGTATTCTATCCTAAGTTCACCATTTCTGTGAACTTAGCAAGTTCATAAACTTCTGAGTCTCAAATTCTTCATAATTCTTATAGGCCTAATGTATACTGATAATCTCAAAGAATTGTTGTGAGTTTTTTTTTTTAATTTTTATTTAATAATTACTTTATATTGACACTCGTTTCTGTTCCAATTTTTTTTTCCTCCCTCCCTCCACCCCCTCCCCTAGATGGCAAGCAGTCCTTTATATGTTGGATATGTTGCAGTATATCCTAGATACAATATATGTTTGCAGAACCGAACAGTTCTCTTGTTGCATAGGGAGAATTGGATTCAGAAGGTATAAATAACCCGGGAAGAAAAACAAAAATGCAGATAGTTCACATTCGTTTCCCAGTGTTCTTTCTTTGGGTGTAGCTGCTTTTGTCCATCATTTATCAATTGAAACTCAGATCTCTTTGTCAAAGAAATCCCCTTCCATCAAAATATGTCCTCATACAATATCGTTGTCGAAGTGTATAATGATCTCCTGGTTCTGCTCATTTCACTTAGCATCAGTTCATGTAAGTCTCGCCAGTCCTCTCTGTATTCATCCTGCTGGTCATTTCTTACAGAACAATAATATTCCATAACATTCATATACCATAATTTACCCAGCCATTCTCCAATTGATGGGCATCCATTCATTTTCCAGTTTCTAGCCACTACAAACAGGGCTGCTACAAACATTTTGGCACATACAGGTCCCTTTCCCTTCTTTAGTATTTCTTTGGGATATAAGCCCAATAGAAACACTGCTGGATCAAAGGGTATGCACAATTTGATAATTTTTTGGGCATAATTCCAGATTGCTCTCCAGAATGGTTGGATTCGTTCACAACTCCACCAACAATGCAATAGTGTCCCAGTTTTCCCGCATCCCCTCCAACATTCATCATTATTTTTTCCTGTCATCTTAGCCAATCTGACAGGTGTGTAGTGGTATCTCAGAGTTGTCTTAATTTGCATTTCTCTGATCAATAATGATTTGGAACACTCTTTCATATGAGTGGTAATAGTTTCAATTTCATCCTCTGAAAATTGTCTGTTCATATCCTTTGACCATTTATCAATTGGAGAATGAATTGTTGTGAGTTTGAAACAAGTTAGTGTACATGAGAGGACATAAAAAGATTAGCTATCATGTTCATCATCTCATTCTCATCTTTTTGATTGGGTTCAAATAGAAATAGTCTTAGGACAGGTCCCTAGACTGCTATTATTATTTTAAACTTATTGTATAAATATTATATTATTTTCTATTTATACCTCTTTGTTTCTCTGCCATCCTCTCTGAGGTTCCCTTCAACACTATACTGAATCTAACCTTTTCAGTGGGGATCCCAGAAAATTGAGGGACTCAAATCCAAGCAAGTAACATGACAATAATAGTATAACTATTATAGTCATAATCTTATTTGATAGAGAACAAGGAATGCAATATCCTAGGTAGTAGGGAGAGAAAGAACAAAGGCTATGGAGAACATATTTTCTTTTCTTTCTTTTTACTTTTTTATTAGTAGCTTTTTATTTTCAAAATACATGCAAAGATAATTTTCATCATTCACCCTTGCAAAATCTTGGAGAACATATTTTCTGATCAGTGAGGAGAGAGGCTAATCAGAGTGAAAATTTTCTCAGGGAATACTGATATACATTTTATTACTAGGCTAGATTATACAAGACATTGAAATTTTGATTGAGGCATGTATTCTATATTCTAAAAACTAAGAGGTGCCAGAGGTGTCATTAGGATATTGTGAACATAGGAGTAACATTATGAAAGAAATTTGTAGGATGGATTAGGAGGGAGAGAAATTGGAGAGACTAGAGACTTCTTAGTATCAATTGTTATAGACTTAGTTGAATAAGAATCTGAAAGGGGGAAGGGGAGTAAAAACAACAAGAAAAAAACCTTCAAGTTTTAAAATCTGATAAACAGAAGATGCTAATACTATAGACAGAAATTAAAAGTTGAAAAGGAATAGGGGGAGGATGGAATGAGGGAGAAATAACTAGTGTTTTAGATATGTTGAATTTGAGATTATAGCAGTGTTCAAGTCAAAACGAAGAGCAAGCACAAGGTAAATCAACTTTGAACAGGACATGTACAAAAGGAACCTTTCTGATTCTTATTGACCAGGTGGAAGTTCAGGACCTTGAGCTCTTTGGGCAGAATGAAGCCGGCTCAGCCAAAGGCTTGACCAAGTTGTGAAGGGGATAATAACTTATATTTGCATAGTGCTTTAAAGCTTTCAAAATGCTTCACTTATATTAACTCATTTGATCCCATAACAACCCGGTGAAGGTTAGTGCACTTTCTCCTAATCCATTACTTTTTTCCACAAACAGCAGGCTAGGGGAGGAAGAAGAGAAAAAGAGATGGAGGAGGGAAAGTGAGAGCAAGAAGGAGAGGGGGGAGAAAGAGAAAAAGAGGCAGAAAGTGAGAGACTAAAAAAGAATGTGAGAGTCAAAAAGATAGACAGGGAAGAGAGAGGGATAGAGAAAACAGAGAGGCAGAGAAACAAGGATGGAGACAGAAATGAAGACAAAAATAGAGACTGTGATCTAGAGTGGGAGAAAGAGGGGAGAGACAGAGAGACAGAGAAACAGAGACCGAAAGAGAGAGAGACACACACACACACACACACACACACACACACACACACAGACAGAGAGATAGAGACAGAGACAGAGACAGAGACAGAGAGATACAAACACATAGAAACAGAGATAGAGGAATCAAGGCAGAGGGAGAGAGAAGAAAAGATAAGCACTAAACCAAAGACAGAGACTCAAAGATAAGAGAAACTGAGTCAGGAAAAGGAGATAAATATACTGGAGAAACAGAAATAGAATTAGATAAAGAGACAGAGTCAGAGAAAGATGGGAAACAAGGGCACACACAGAGAAAGAAAGAGACAGAAACGGAAAGACACAGAGAGAAAAAGACAGAGAGAGACAAAGAGATTGGAAAGGAAGAGAAAGTGAACTGGTCAGGAAGTATATAGTCGGGTTGATTGAAATATTTGTTTTAATATACTGTGCTCCCCTTAACAACTAAAAATGAGGAAATGAAGGTCATACATAAACAATAAGTTAATCAACAAGCATTTCTTTGGTCCTTTTTTATGTACCTGACATTGTCCTAAATGTTGAGAGTACATAGAAAAAATTCCTATTTCAGAGAGCTTACTTTTTTGTCAAGTCATTAAGCATTTATTGAACATTTATTATGGGCTAGAACTATGTCTCTAACTAAGTGAATGTAACTGATCACAGAAACCGTATGGCCTTTATTGCTCCAGGACAAAAACCTGCCCAAAATGAGGCACCCTTCAACTTCTCAAAAAGAGTTGCTGAAGCAAGTCTGGAAAATCAGAAACTATCAGAATTCATGGCAGAATTGTTCAACCCCGATTGTGTTCACCTTTAAACTGTTAATATTATATAGAATAGCAATGTTGGAATAAAGATGATTAAATGAATACAAATTGTTAGAGGAAATCAATTAAGGTATGAGATATATGGATATCTTGGTAAGATATTTCACTATAGGTGAACTATATTATTATTACTGTAGAGAACTGTAGTATGATACAGATATTAGAGGTGAGAGAGAGGAAAGAAGGAAGGGAGAAAGGGAGAGAAGGAAGGAAGGAAGAAACATTTGTAGGTGATACTTGTCAGACATTATGCTAGGTATTTTACCAATATTATCTCATAATTATTAATTGTACTCTCTCCCCATCAAGTTTTCAAGCAATAGTTTTATTTATATATTTTACATTCGTCTTCTTTCCACATACACACCTTAGACCCACCCCTTCTGTTCAGACTAGGTAAAAAGAAATAAAAACAAAACTACCTGCAATCAAGACAATTCATCACTTCTAGATGAATTTCCAATGTATTTTTCATTTATTTTTTTAAATTCTGTATTCTTAGAGGCTTCATACAGTATGGGATGGCATGCAGAGCATAGGTATAAATGTTCCCTTATGTATTGTGCAGAGCAGGAATAGAGAAAGCCCTTTATAAAAAGCTAGAAAATAACTTCAATGAATCAAAGTGTGTGTGAAGTCAAATTTTTAATTGGTAAAATAAATTCTCTTTTAGGGAGAAAAATATTTTTTGAATTTTTCTTCTGCTAATATCTTTTTCTTTAATTAGAGAGATAGTAATGCAGTTGGTAAATCCTGGGGAAATCACAGTTATCATTGAACTTGAATTTCCCATTTATTTGATTCTGCAATTGCTTTAACAATAAAACTGGTAACTGTTTTCTTTTCTGCACAATGATAGGTGGTTGAGTAACTAGCTAGAGGGTCCTACCTATAGAGTGTTGATCATTGATCAGTGTTATCCTGCATACTTCTAACTAGGTGTGTCTACAGGAGGCAGCCTTAAGGTCAGTGTTAAACATATTCATGAAGTTCTTGGCTAACAAGAGACATCAAGCTCATTATTTTGGTAGATGTCATCAAGGTAGGGGATGTTGTTCTATTTAATAGTTCAAGAGAGAGGTCATGTGATATTAGTAAACTGAAGGTTTGGCTGAAAATAACTGAATCAACTTGGAATTGAGAGGATGGAGGTTAAGATAAAAAGTGATGAGAAAACCAAATTATACATATAAAAAGTAGGCTATATCTGTTTTTATGAAACCACAGTATCATGGGACAATAATAGTCCCATATAAGAACTGACATTTTCAGAAATAATGACATGGAATTTAATTAAATTTTGCAAACATTTAATAAGAATGTACAATATGCAAACCATTGTATTATAATACTGGAATAATGCATAAAGTAGTAGCAATGTAGAATATAAGAGCCATCTCATAATATTCTGATAAATCTTTAGCAACCAAGCTCTCCAAAAAATAAAAATATAAAAAGGTTCTATGTATACAGAATATATGCATACATACATTATATATATACATATATATGCTTAATCTCCATTATTATCTAAATCTAGAAATCAACAAAACAATAAATCAGACTCTGATTTGTAACAATTTCTGATTTCTGAGATATAAATCTTCACACTGAAAATTTAACAATCAGCTTTCAGAAGCCTGTTAAAGCTAACTTCAGCATAGCTCTGGCTATGATTATACAAAATTAAAATTTGTCTACACCCCAGTCTTCAGAAAATTGAAAGGGTTGGAGGGAGATATTTCTATTCTTCAGATTTTAGGTAGAATGAAATGTTCCTTTTAAGAAAGCAAAAAATGAAATAAGGAAGAAAGGTAAGAAGGAAATAAAGAAAAATTATGGACAATGACAATTATAAAGGAGCAGGGGGCATTCGTCCTTCAAGTCAAGAGTGTGGAATGCTGTAATTTGTCGTTCAGTCATTCCAGACTTATTGAGACATTTCAGACTTATTGAGAACATTTAGGGTTATCTTGACAAAGATCCTTGGAGTTGTTTGATAATTGACCAATTCCTTCTCCAATCCATTTTACATTAGAGGAACAATGACAATTAGGGTTAAGTGATTTCCCCAGGATTACAGGGCTAAGTAAGGATGAGGCTGGATTTGAACTCAAGAAAATTCACCTTTTGGATTCCAAATCAAGCCCTGTATAGACAGGGTGTCACCTAGCTGCCCATAGAGACTTTGGCAAATTTAAGGGCTTACACACAAATATTGAAATGTAAAGGAAAAGCCTCAGAATACAAAATAAACAATCTTCCCTTAAAAAAAAAGGAATAAATAATTTCTTTTTATATGAAAAGACTAGTGAAAAAGCTAACTTGCCTTCAGGGCAGACTGCATTCATACCTTTGCTCCAATCAATCAATCAATAAGCATTAAATTGTCATAAGAAGACAAAACACAGTTTCTGCACTTAATGATTTCATTATGCAATGGGAGAAACCACAAGCAAACATATGTATTCAAAGGAGTTATATACCTTGGATGAATAGGAAATAATTAAGAGGAAGGCACTTGAAATAAGAGGGATTGGTAAGAGTTTCTTGCAAAAAATGGCATTTTAATTGAGATTTAAAGCCAGAGAAGTCAGTGGTCAGTTTTGGAGAGGAAAGGCATTCCAGGCTTTCAGAACAGTCAGAGAAAATACCCTGAGCTAAGTCAAAGTTCTTGGAACTGCTAACAGACCAGTAGAGCAGAGATCTAGGTGTGAAGAAAAATGAGAAGGCAAAAGGACTTTGAATGCCAAACAGAATTTTCATTTCTCTTGTAGATGATAAAGAGACACTGAAGTTTATTGAGTAGGAAGATGATATAGCCGGACTTGCACTTTCAGAAAATCACTTTGGTGGCTGAATTCAGGAAGGAATGCAATAGGAAGAGACAAGGCAGGCAGACTCACCAGCAGATTGTAGTGCCGGAGAAACTGAAGCAAGATAGAGATTAGAGAGTATTTAATATTTTATTTGAAAGGGAGAGATTTACTGGGACCAAATGAATCCATGGTTTGGTCCCAGGGCTGAATGAATCGTCTTCAAGAATCCAGCCAACAGCGTGAGTTCTCAATGACATATGTACACCTGGCTCAGACACAGGGGATAGACAGAGGCAGGAGCAGAGTAAGGATGCTGAGAGTGGGAATGGGACTCTGACAGGGTGGGGTGAACTTCTGGAGAGGGGGATGACATAATGGGGGGAAGAACCCCAGAGATGGAGAGAAGAATCTTGATAAGACGGTATCTGATATTTTGATAACTTGGGATGGGGAGAGGCATTTTGATGTTCTAAAATATAAGATCTTTTATTCTTATCAAATATTCTGATTAAGAGGAAGGGGTGGTTTTGCAAGATTGAGCAGAACAATTATAAACCGAGGCAGAACAATTAGGGAAACTGAGTCAGGACAATTTAGGGAAACTGAGTCAGGACAATTTAGGGAAACTGAAACAGGATAATTAAAATTGAACTGTGGCACAACAAGATGAGTCTGTAATTGTACATGTGAAGTGGTGAGAATGTCAAAGGAAAGGAGAGGATGTATTTGAGACACCAACAAGTCTTGACAATAGATTGTGTAGGGAGCATGAGATATAATAAGGTATCCATGATGACTCTTAGATTGTAAGCCTAATTGACTAGAAGGATGGTGTTGCCCTCCTTGTTAATAGGGGGTGTTAGGAGACAGTGTGTGAAGATTTAGAGGAAAAGATAATTGACTTCTATTTTGGATATGTTGAGTTTAAGAGTCTATTGGGTATCTGGTTTGAGATATCTAAAAGGAATTTGAAAATACCTAGTGAGAGATTGGAAGAGAGATTGGGGCAGATAGATCTGAAACACTCATTTTCATCTATCTATATGAGATTATCAAAAAATATGGGTTGTGAAATTTATCCTTGTAGGACAAGATGGAGCAGCCTGTTTAGGAAGGTTTCCTTGCCTTGTAATGAACTAGTTTGGCTGACCAATGACTCATTCATCACTAATGCTACATCCTAGAATCAATGTTATATGATTGTTGAGAAAGAGAAGAGACATCAAAGCCCTTTAATTCTGGAGTTGTACTTTAGCCACATTTATTCTACTACATATAGACTTGTACCTTACTACCACTGTCCTGTAAGGTAATGCCTGCATTCCTATTCCATGAACTGTTGTGTATTTGTGGCAGACAGTTTGTACCCATGGTTTTATCTAGCCCTTGCTATTGAGGGATTTATTGTGTAACTGCTATTCTTGCTAGGCTATTTGAGAAAATACTTTTGCTAATAAGATGACATCTACTGACTGATTATTAAAGGGAAGCACACAAGTTGGGGTTCATGTGTTAGTGTTAGGAGGGTTAGGATTAGGGTTCAGAACTTTGACTAGAACCATGAAAAATAACAGCGATCATAATTGTAGAATATGACAAAGATACTTTAGAAAGCTACAGATCTCACAATCATCATTCACTTCTCGTAATTCATGTGAAAGTAAATGAAAGCATCAGAAAAATCCTAGAAACATTAGTAAAGATTATGAACTAATAAAATGAGGAGGGGAAAATGAAGATGCAGGGAACACTGGTAGAATTATCACTACTTTCAAATGAAGATAGGAAATTCAGAGGAAAAATCTGAAAAGTGACCAGGTAACTAAAGATGGCATCTGAGAATAGAATTTGGATATCTGGATCATAGTTTAATACTAATAAAAATAATAGAGAGTATGATAAGTGATGGAACACACAAAATAAGGACTAGTAAAAACTTATTTGCATAGAGTTTTATACCTAATCAATAGATTTAGTCTGAAAAGGGGTAGAGAGAAAGAACATTATCCATGTAGATATGATAGATCTAATAATACAAAAAATAACACATATAATATAGAAGGGAAAAAATTACAAAAAAAGAAGACAAGTGACATTTTCAAATGATATACTAACAGGTAGTAGGCAATAAAACTTACAGACTCAGAAGTCAACATACAAATGCACAAAGTAAAAAATTAAGATAAGCTAGAGAGGCTAATGCAAGGAGGTGCATTTGATATGGTAAATATCACTAAGGCTTGGTGTGCTAGGATAATAATTGGAATTTGGGTCTCATTTTATTCAAAATATAAGAAAATAGTTAATAGATGAAACAATGAAATAGCAATCCCTATTAAAAATATATTGCAGAGTAATGAAATCTAAATGAGAAATTCTAAAGGGTGGGACATGTTGGAGAGCATTTGGGCAGAATCAATTCAGGGTAAAATATAGGCATATTTTTGCAAGGATATGGTATAGACAACCTGGATAGATCAAAATCTTTCTATCGAATATCAAGAAGTTATTGAAGTATGATACTAGAGTGATGCGAGCTTCAACTCTCCAAATATCTACTTGAAGCTACCTTTATTCTGCGCAAATCAGATTAAATAGTAAAACAAAGGAAATGCTAAGGCACTATTATTCTGAACCCAACCATTTAGCAACAAAGTTGTAGTTAAAAGAAGAAAAAACATGAATCTTTGAAGCAAGTAACTCTAATATAGTACATAATAGCATGATTTTCCATGCTTATGTAAACATGAAGGACATAGCTAAATTCCAAAATCACTGGATCAGGAAGAAAGTAGTATAAAGAAACAAGAAAAAAAGAAAAAGCAATTCAAATATGGTGGAACTACATTTAGAATCACACAAGACCTAGAAGTGGCTACATTAAAAGACCATAGGTCTTGGAGTAGTATATTTCAAAGAACAAAAGAACTAGGATTGTGGCCCAAAATGCTACACTTCAAAAAGTTAAGCATGATCCCGAATGAAAAAAAAAAGGACATTCAATAAATTGTCAGACTTTCAAGAATTTGTTACAAAAAACCCGAACTTAACAGGAAATTTGACATATTTATGATCTAAGAGAAATATTAGGTAAACATCAAAGATTAATTTCAAGGGCCTTAACAAGGACAAACTGTGCTTTTTATGTGGAATGTAAATCATATTATTGTTATTAGTAAGTACATGATTAGGAAAAAATATTTGGGATAGAGTTAAGTATGATGTGAGTTGAAAAAGCAAAGCCATGTAGAAAAAGGTTAAAAAGAGTATTTAGGTTATACAAATGAGATGTGAGAGTAAGAGGAATTATATGGGGGAAGAGGGCTGGCAGTGATGGAATCCTACTTACACTGAGAATGGGTTAAAGAAGGAACAATACATATATATCTAGAAGGGTATAAAATTCTTCTAAATTTGTTTTTTAAAAAGAAGGCAGAGAGGGAATAAAGTAAGGAGGCATATAGAAAAGTATATAGATTAGTGAGAACAGGATAAAGATGGAGCAAAGGAGAAAGATGGAGGAATGAAGAAAAAAGGAATTCTTGGAAGACAATCGATTAAATAATAGTAAGGCAAAGTAGGGGGTAGAAAAAAAGTAGAGGACTCAGGAATAGGAAACAACAGATACACACAAACATAATAATAATGATGAAAAGTGGGAAAAAGTAGGGATAGTAATCATCACAAAGTTAAAGTTAAAATTGGTTTAATAGGAAATTATACTATATGTCAACCATATTAATAAATATTGTTTTAGATGATTGAAACAACAAAATAGTATAAAGTTGGAATATTGCTATAGTTTAGGAAATGGTGACTTGGAGGATTTAGAAAATATGGGAAGATTTGGACCTAAGTAAAATAATATTATCTATTTTTAGAGAAACAGAGAACAAACAAGTATAGAATAATCTTACCTAGATATATATATGGATGTGTATGTATATAGTTACAGATATTCACATATATGTGTATGTATATTTGCATGTAAGTGTGTATATATACATATACATAAATACATCCTTGCTTAACTGTGGCCTTACTGAGGGGGGGGGGTGAGGAAAGGAGGAAAAAAGTATAAAATAAATAGTGCATAGAACAAAAGAAAACCAATAAGAAAGGAAAGATGGACAGTTCTGAATATAAAAATAGTATTTATCATGTACATACTTTCTTGAAAGGGAAAATTATTGTTTCATATTTTGAATCTTCTCTTATGTTTTGCTGTGCACATGATTTTTTCCTCCTTTTTTGGTTTTTTCTTTTGTTTTAAATAAGTAAATTAAAAATAAATATGTAAAAAATTAAGCCTGAGATAGTGTTGCAAGACACTTACCTGATCTCTCAAAAATAAGGATTGGGTTTGGGGGAAATTCCTTGCTCAGCATGGTTCTTCACCATACTATTAGAAATTCTTAGTAAGTGCCAAACTCATGGCTCAAAAAGAATGGAATGTCCCTAGCTCTTCTTCTTTCTTGGAAGCTATGCCCATTTAATGTATATGAGATTGTGAATTAATATGGATTTATCCAACTGGAATAAGCTCTGACTCCCCATTTAAATAAAAAGTCAACCTTTTTCCTGAGCTTGTTATACTTCAGTAAGTCCTAATCTCATATTTTTAAGGCATAATGGAGTATTTCCTACATGGGAATCAGTGAAACATATTTATTAATATACAGTGCTTTAATATCAACAAAGTATCCATTTAAACAGTAAACAATATAAAATAAAATCCCTATTGCTTCTCCCTGCAGTCTTCCCACACTTAAAGACTATGTAAGTTGCTCTGAACCTATGAATTCTGATTCCATTTGCTTAGCATCTATAGCCATTCCTATTATAAAGGGGAAAAATAATATAGATAATACAAATGGATGAAAAGCAACATAGTTTTCTACTTATGTAAGACTCATACATCCAGTAGGTTGAATTTTTAGAACGTGAATTCTTAGATGTACCCTTGAAAGGGAACTTAGCAAGCATCAGCTCCAACCCTCTTCTTTCACAAATGAGAAAACTAAGACACAATAGTTTAATTTCCCCAAAATCACATGGCTACTAAGTGTCTGAGATGTATTTAGAACTGAATGTTCTTGATGCAGTACCCTATCCACTCTAAGGAACTTGATTTAGGATCTTGGAACCTCTTCAGTGGCGTGGAAACATTGACAAGATCCAAATGCTTATTGATTATGTGACTGATTTCTCAATTTATTTAATGATCTTCTGTTCCCTGGTAGAGACTTCAAATAATCTCTGTGGCTAGCTCATAGCCTGGAGATCTGAAGGAGTGAATGCCATGATAAACCTCAGGGAAAGGAAAACTGCTGATTTTGCACAGACCTGGAATCCTTAATAGGAGTGCCTCTCTCTGATGTCTCATGTTTTTATCTTCCATTGAATACTTCCTTTCTTAATCCTTACATACAGCCAAAGCCCTGAAATTCTGTATAACAGGAGAGAAATGGATAGCTCAAGAGAGACATGGCATCTTTCACTAATATGTTGAGTGTACCTTAAATGGGCCAGTAGATGAGCAGTAGTTAGAGCTCTGAGCCTGCAGTCAGGAAGACTGGTATAACCCTAGGCAAGTCACGTAACCCTGCTTACTTCTCTTTCCTCATTTGTAAAATTAGCTGGAAAAAGAAATGGCAAAGCACTTTTTAGTATCTTTGCCAAGAAAGCCCCAAATGAGGTAATGAAGAGTCAGATGTGACTGAAATGATTGAACAACAAAATACCATAAATAGATAATCACATACAACATGAGGCACAAATAATCATACCCATTACAAACCTTAATTCATGACATTCATACTAGAAGTGTATGCAACTAACTTTAGTCCAAAAAAGCGACCTATCATATAGTATCACCAATCAGGTTTGGGTACAGTGACAAAATTTGGAAAGATTAGAGGCAGTATACAAATTGAAAAAGTATATGCATACTCTCATAACAAAGAAACACAACAGTAATAAAAGTACAATACATATTAAGCCTTTAATTCATAGAAAATACAATAGCATATGTTTTACTTACATGCCAAGCAGGTGTGGTATACATTTCTAGAATGAATTTGGCTATGTGAATAAATCCCTTTTTTTTTCTTTTTAAATTTATTTATTGCATTACATATAAAAATAAGAAAAAAAAGGATAGAAATAAAAGAAAGGCAAATAAAGAAAATAAAAAACAAAACAAACAAAGCAAAACAAAATAGAACACTATCAGGTACCCAGCAGAATATCAAGGAAGATTCAAAATATATAACAATAAATGTCCACATCAAGAAAACATATATAATAATAGATGAAATTATATTGGCAACTGTCCATCTTTTCTTTGCCTCCTTCTGGGTTGTTCTTTTGTTCTCTACTATGCACTTTTTTACTTTATTCTTTTTTTCTCTTTCATCTCCTCTACTTCCCCCAAGCAGGCTACCGTTAAGCAAGTTATATTTATATAGATATACATATATATGTTGTGATATGGGAGCCACCTGCCAGTGGCTGCTGGAGGTCTAACTCAGACCTATAGAATGGATCTCTTCATATGAAAGGATGATAATGATACAAGGAGACTGAGAGGCAGTTGTGTTCTCTGACCTCTCTCCTCTTCACTCTGCCTCCAATTTATTTCATTCCCAATCCACAAGGAATATCTACAAAGGCTCCCTTGCAACTCCTTCCAGTTTATGATTCACAGTTGTGGAGGATCTCAGAGAATTGACCTGCCCCTTCATCTAGGTATGGTCCTTAATATATACATATACATATAAGTAAATATATATATGTGTGTGTATATATATATATATATATATATATATATATATATATATATATATAACTACATTCACACCCACTCACAGACTCACAATACCCACCCATATATATATGTATCTATATAGATACATAGATAGAGCTATATCCATACATATCGACACACACTTAGACAGACATGGATATACATAAACATTTGCCCATTTGTAAACATACATCTAAAACAACATTAGGGTATCTGACATATAATGTAGATTTTTCCTTTGATTGAATCTTTGAGTAAATAATTTTCTGATTTTTTTTTTTTTAGTAAAATATGAAAAGTAAGTTAGGCATGCATCAAATTGAACTAAAACTTCTACTATGACCTTCTGAATTTGTGGGAAACCAGGACTGACTTTCAGCAATCACAGACCTACTAGTTTGATGTGCAAATCCTAAATTTGTGTATTACCTTATAGGTGTGCTCTGTTTTGACTGGAGAAGGCTTATCTCTGAATTCATTCCTTCCTTCTAGTCAGAAAAAAAGTCCTTTTGAGACTATAAGAGTTTACTTTGACTTTTCTGACCTTTTATAAAAACATTTATTTCCCCTCTCGGTTTGAATCAGTCATATAAGTGATTATCTAGGCCTGAATATCTCTATAGTTATCAGCTCTTCTCTGAATATAATTGGTTGACTATCCATTGCCTCTTTCCTCCTATTCAATAAAGAGTATATCTCTATTCCTCAAGTTTGACCTTTGCTGTGAATTATTTTTGTGCAAAACCAATCATTCTCAGAAACTATTTTTTAGATTGAAAATTTCTCAACTTTTTAGCTACTTGATAGGATTAACTTTCCTTCAGATTGCCTTTTTGTATATTTCATTACCCTAAGATTCCTTAGTGGAATTTTATTGTTTTCCTAAAGTTAATGATGATGAAAGAAATTGTTATATGATTACTTGTTTCTATCAGAGCTTTTTTGTGTTGAAACCCTTGTTAGGTGGTAGATATCTTTTCACCAAGATCTTAATAAAGAGTACTAGTAGTAAATATATAGATTTTCTCCTGAAAATGTACAACACACGTCAATGGGCAAACCTGTTTCTTGTTTAAATATATGTAGAACTACTGTAAATCTTGTGTCATCATTTTTGGTAGAATTATATATCTGCACTATAAACACCACTTATTGACTCCAATAAGTGTTTTTACTCCATACTTCCAGAATACTCAGAAGAATGAGTTAATTGTTCGAGCTGTGGAATCTTTTGGAGAGTGACAAGTTATGGCTCTAAACTCCTTCATTGCATCAAAAACTAATATACATACAAAGCAAACTTGATTTTCTTGACCTTTTGTTCTTCCAAATGAATGTTGTTATTATTTTTTCTAGATTTGTAAAATTATTTTTGGTAGTTTGGTCGGTATGGCACTGAATAAGTAAATTAATTTTTGGTAGAATTGTCATTTTTAAATTTTAACTTGGCCATGAACAATTAATATTTCTTTACTTATTTAAATTTGTCATTAATTTATGTGAAAAATGTTTTGTAATTTTGTTCATGTAGTCCTTGAGTTTTTCATGGCAGGTAGAATTTCAGATATTTTATATTGTTTGCTGTTATTTTGAATGGAATATCTCTCTTTCTTCCCGCTTGACTTTTGTTGGTAATATATAGAAATGCTGATAAATAATGTGGATTTATTTTATATAATATAATTATGCTATCACTGTTAATTGCTTCAAATAGCTTTTTAATTGATTAGCTAGATTCTTTAAGTAAACCATCATACCAAGTGTAAATAATGAAAGTTTTGTTCTTCTTTGATAGTCTGTTTTGCTTCTGACCACTGCCTTTCTTTATCTGCCTTTCTTTTTATTACATACTACTCCTTCATTTATTCCATTCTCCTTCTACTTCCTTGTTGGGTAAAATAGATTTCTTTGCAAATTGTGTGTGTGTGTGTGTGTGTGTGTGTGTGTGTGTGTGTGTGTCTATCTACTATATTCCCTTTCTGAATACATTTAGATGAGATTGAGCTTCAAGCATTGTTTATCCCACACCATGGCTCCTTCCACTATAAAAACTATTGCTTGCCTCTCTATTTTATCTGAGATACTTTTTTCTATTCTTTCTCTCATTTCCCTCTTCCCTCAGGACATCCTTCTTTCTCACCCATCCATTTTTTAAAGATCATCCCAAAATATTTGACTCATTCCCCCACCCTTTATATAAAATTCTTCTAAGTATCCTAATAATGATAAAGTTCTTGAAAATTGTAGAGATTCACAGACAGTGGGGGAACTCTCAGTAAGGTATGAGGCCCTTTAGCTCAGAGGGAACCTGCTGACAATGTTTGGCTTGGCTCCCCATCTCCCTTTGGTGCTCTGAGAAGTCAGGGAAGTCAGGGAGGAAGACAACCTGTGTTCTACTTGAAGTAGGGGTACATACAGTAAAGAGAGCAGGGTGCTTATAGTTAGCATATGTTCAGTGTGCTATAGTGATGTAATCATACTAAGGTATTTAGGGACTGAGCGGACTTAAAATAAATGGACTCCATCTTTGACCATCCTCATGGGTTTCCTGCTTCATCACTCCCACTAAGACCAAGGACTTAGGCTGGTCCTGAGATTCTACAGAGAGCTAGTTCTGATGATACATTTTGGCACTCCAGGACGGGGGCTCTAAAAAGCATACTTCATTTTGGCACTTGGGGGCTCTAGAAAGCACACTACAGGAAATTACTTGTGTCATCTTTCCATATGTGAATGTAAACAATTTAACTTTACTGACTCCATTGTAAACTTTTTTCATGTTTACTGTTTATGCTTCTCTTAAATCTTGTATTTGAAAGTAAAAAATTTCTATTCATCTCTGGACTTTTTATCATGAATATTGAAATATTCTCTATTTCTTTAAATGTCCATTTTTAAGCCAAGTAGGATTTATTTAGTTTTCCTGGGAAGTTTATTCTTTGTTGCAATACTAACTCTTTTGCCTTTAGACTATCATATTCCAAGCCATCCACTCTTATAATGTTGTAGTTCCTAAAGCTAATGTGATCATGATAGTAATTCTATGGTTTCTTTCTGACTCTTGGAAGTATTTTCTCTCAGACTTAGGAGCTTTGGAATTTGGCTATCACATTTTGGAGTTTTCATTTTGAAATATCTTTAAGGTGGTAATAAATGGATTTTCTTTCAATTTCTATTTTAGCCTCTATTTCTAAGATTTTTGAAAGTGTTTTCTTTTATAATTTCTTGAAATATGATACCTAAACTCTTTTTTCTGATCATATCTTTCAGGTAGCCCAATAATTCTTATCTCTTCTCTCTTTGATTTATTTTCCAGGTCAGTTTTTTTCTGATATTAAACATTTTCTTCCATTAAAAAAAAAAAACTATTTTGGCTTTCTTTTATTAATTTCTTGATGTCTTATTAGCCTCCATTATCCCAAATCTTATTCTTAAAAAAATTTTTTCTTTAGTGAACTTTTTTATCTTCTTTTTCATTAGGCCAATCCTTCTTTTTTTAGGAATTATTTTTATGCCTCTTTTTCCATTTGGCCAAGTCTTTTTATAAGGTATTGTTTTCTTCTTTATTTATTTTTGTCTCACCAAGCTGCTAATTGTTTTTCCCCCTCAAAATTTTCTTCCTTTGTTCTCTTTTCTTTATTTATTTTTTCCTGCATCACTCTTATCTGATTTTTTTTAGCTCTTCCAGAAATGTTTGTTGTGTTTGTGCCCAAATCACAAAGGTATTTTTTTTTTTCCTGATGCTTTGCTTGAAGCTGTTTGTAAATGAAAGATTTCATTGTATTCTGAGTTTGTATCTTGATTTTCCTTTCACCATACTAGATTTTTTATGGTCATGTTCTTTATTGGTGTTGTATGCTCATTTTCCCAGCTTATTTTTTGACTTTAAACTTTATGTTAAGCTCTGTTCCTGGAATGGGGGAATGGGAGGGGGACTTCTGAAGCTGCAAGCTTTTTTTTTTTTTTTTTTTTTTTTTTTTTTTTTTTGGCACTGCTGTTTTCAGAGTAAATTCTAGTTCAGAAGTTTTCAGTGCTTTCAAGATGATATGATCTGGGAAGAACTGCTCCCCTGACCAGTGCTCTAGTCTTTACTTATGAAGGATCCCTGGTTCCTTGGAGATGAAATGTATACTTCTCAGAATTCTTGCTTCCTTGGGTTGGAAAACTCGCCCATCAGCCACTTCAAAACCTGATTTGAAGTGTTATTTTAAAAAAATTGGAAGGGAATTTTGGCAAGGTTTGGTTGAGTGCTTCCTCTACTTTGCTTTTTTGATTCCCTTTAATAATCTTTTTCATAAATTTTAAAATGTGGCAGGTATCCAATAGATCTTTTTTTTAGGATATATGTTTAAATTGATAGAATCCTGTTGAGTAGATGAAGGCTAGCTTTTCTTTATTGTTTTTTGTGACTATATGGTGGTATCTTCTCTGTATATCAAGACATCTAATTCATACTAGAAAAGTTCAGGATGAATTAAACTTATGGCATTATTCACTATTTTACTTTAATTCTCACTCACATTCTGTTAATCTTGACACATTTGGATCTTTTAAAATGCTCTTCTGAACTACTATTTTAAGTGATTCTTGTTGGACAACTTGTATGGTAGACATCTTAAACTCAATATATTCAAAACAGAACTCATAGTCCTATTTCCTTTTCTCTAATTACAATTACTCTCTTCTAAACCTTCCTATTATTGTAAAGAATACTACCATCTTTTCAGCCACCCAGACTTACAATTTTGGTGTCATCTTTAATCCTTACTCTCCCTCAATCCCATCTAATCAATTGTCAAGTCCTATCAATTTTTACCTTTATAACATTTCATGTACACCCTTCTCTCTGATATACTACAACCTTTATCACATCATACTTACACAATTACAATAAACTGTCAATATCAAATCATTCCAATCATGTTCCACTTAACTGGCAAATTGATCTTCCTAAAATCCAAATCTGATGACATTACCCTTCATCTACTTAATAAATTCTAGCAGTTTCCTATCGTGGGGGATAGGAATCCTGAGGGATCCTACAGGATCAAAAAGAAAGTTCTGTTTGGCATCCATATTCCTTTATAACTTGTTCCCATTTACATTTTCAGTCTTTTTAGATCTCAATAACCCCCATGTATTCTGTAATCCAGGGAAATTAGTTTCTTCACTGTTCCTTCTACAAAATAACATAGCTTACAACTTTGTGAATTTTTTTTGACTGCCTCTTATGACTTGAATTATGTCTTTCTGACTTCTCTAGATTCTTTCAAATCTCAACTAAAATGATTTCTTCTATAGGATCTTTCCAGATCCTTTACCAATTCTAGTGCTTTCCTTCTATGGATTATCTTCAGTGAATCTTCTAGATGTCTTTTTCTACATAGAATATTTGCATGCTCTCTCCCTCCTTAGAGTCTGAGGTCCTTGAGAAAAGAAGCTATCATTTTTTTTTGTAACCCCAGTACTCAGAACAGTACCTGATATGCATTAGGTATTTATTACTTACATATGAACTGATTGTCAGATGTATACAGACTAAAGGATTCTGTAATAAAATCACTGACCAAGTTTATTGATGTGAACTATAAGAACTTCCATTTTTGAGAGGACTTCACAAAAAAGTCAGGAGGCAGGTAACCCATGTATTTGAATTTGGGGTTCAGATGACTCATTGTCCTTGTTGTCCACTTGGAATTGAGTATTCTATGAATAAATATATCATATTCTCAGGAGCCACATCAGACAATGAAAAACAATCCAAAAACCTCCCCCAAAAAAATAAAAAAAAAAGCAAACAAGCATTATTTCATCAGATTAGCATTCCTGATGCCACATATATTGGGATGAAATTTTCAGATGCAGTCACTTGGTTCTTTGCCTCAAATGTGCAAGAATGTGGCCAATAAACATGATCCCCAGACTCCTATTATGAGAAATATTCCGTTAGTCCTATATCCCCATATATGTAGCCCCTCAGGTTCTGGGCATAGTCCTGATTAATTACAATTGGTTTAGGTGCTATTATTACTTGAAATTTTAGAATTTTAAAGTTTGGATCAACCTAGATGTGGGAATATGATCTTATCATCATTGTTAGAAAGAGCTATAGTATAAATATAGAAAGCCCTTGGAAAGGCAGCTTATTAGTATATTGTCATAGTACTCCTACCAGGAACATAGGTTCTGCTGTCTCTAACACTGTTATGGGATAACATGGAGTGTTTTTGACTTCTAAAATCCAAGTAGGCCAAATCCTGGGAGGTGAAGATCAATTTAAGAACACAGAGGACCCAGGGTAACCTATTAAGCTCCAACAATCCCAGACAAAAGTGTAACAGGACAGCGCCTGGGCCTGGCAAAACCCTCAAATTCAGAAATTAAAGGTAGAAAAACAAACAAACAAAAACTCCTACCAATGGATGGATGTGTGTGAGTGTGTGTGTGTGTGTGTGTGTGTGTGTGTGTGTGTGTCGCAAAATCTAATAAAATAATAACTTTAAGTAGAAATTTAAAGAAAACTCTGAATTTTTTGCAAGGACTTCATAAATACCTAAAATAAAAATGAAATAAAAGTTCTGAAGTAAAAAAAAATCAAGGAGCATAAACAGATTAAAGAAAAAGTGGTAAACCTTACTCAAGATTTGGAATTCCTGAAAACTGGATTTAACCAAACAAAAATCAGCTGTTCCATAAGACAGCAAAAAAAAAAAATAGAATAAAATCAAAAGATTGAAATGATAAAAGAAAACATTAAATATAACAGGTCAAGGAGAGATAAATATAAGAATTATCAGAAAGAACCCTATGCCTTGTATTAACAAAAGAAAAGTATAATTGCCCAGATCATTTAGAACCAGAGGACAAAGATAGAAAAAATCCACTGATCATCTCCTAAAAGTAAAATCTAAGAGAAAAATTCCAGGAATATCGTAACCTAAATTCAGTGCCTACATTATAAGGAAAAATTAAAAACCAATATCCACGAAGAAGTAGTTCAAATACCAAAACAGTATAGTCAGAATCAAACAAAATCATATAGCTCTTAATTAAAAAATAGAAGAGGGTCTTGGAATACAGTATTTTAAAACACTGAAGAGAGAGACTTACCATGAAGAATAACTTATCTTGCAAAACTGAATGTAATTTATTGTGGTAGTAGTGGTGGTTAATGGATCTTTGTGGAATAGAAGACTTTCTAACATTTCTGATGAAATGACAAGAGCTGAAATACAAACAATAAAATCCAGAAAAACCTATAAAAGTAAATTTATTTGAGCAATTTGAAGGTGCTGTTTGATATATAAGATCATCAATAGCAATATTCTAATAGAGGATAAGAAAAAAGAGGTTCTTCAGAACCTAATGTTGTCAGACATTACTGAGGGCTTTAAGAAGATCAGAGGTTCTAGGAATAAATTAGTTCTGTTCTGAATGTTTTAAGAAAGAGAGAGAGAGAGAGAGAAGAAGAGGAATACAATAGAAAGAGGAGTAAGAAGAAAGGAGGAATAAGGATTGGAATTTTATTTCTTATAATTGGAGTATAGTAGAATACAAACATGAAAGGAGTGGGAGTAGCAATAACCAGATGAATCTCATCTTTCTCTGAAATAAAGAAGATTTTAACACCCACCCACACCCACCCACAGTTTGATGTAGGAGAACTTTGAACTCAATAGGAAAACAAGCAGGAATGTACATGGGATGTCAAGAGTCTGGGTATTACTGAGGAGAGAATATTCTCAAGCACAGCAAAATACTTGATCCTGAAGAGAAGATTAAAAGGGAGGAAGGAATAATTGAAAACAAGAAAAATATAAGGGGCTACCATAGCCTCTTGGACAATTGGAGAATGGTTGAACAAATGGTGATATAGAAGTGTAATAGAATATTATTGCATTGTAAAATGACTAAAGAGATTATTAGACAATTCTGAGTAGTATAAACTGACATAGAATTAAATGAGCATAACTATAGTTTTATGTGATTACAGTAATATTTTAAAGACAACTTTGAAATACTTAAAAATTCTGACTAATTCAATGGTCAGCCTTGTTTCTCGAAGACCCATGATAATGCATGTTACCTACGTTCTGATAGAAAAGAAATGACCATAAGATACAGTGAGATACACATTATTGGACAGGGCTTCTATGTGGATTGTTATTGAGTTTGTTTCTTTTTTATAAAGTTTTGCAATTGTTTCCCATCTTAGTTTTCTTTTCGACATCTAGTGGAATTTCTATCTTCACTTTGCCATCTGGGTCCATTTTTCATTTATGTTTTCTTGAAATACAGTACCACAGCATGAAGGAAAACAAATTGTCAAGGGCCACAGACAGTGGGGGAACTCTGGGTGAGATATAAAACCCTTCAGCCCAGAGGCAACCTGCTAACAATGTTTAATTCTGCTCCCCTTCTCCCCTAAGAGCTCTCGGACTTCCTGAGAAGTCCAGGGGCAGTGACAACCTGTATTGTGATTGAAGCAGAGTGATACCAGGTGGAAGAGTGATCCTCTTCACTCCTCTTCTAAGACCAAGGACTTGGGCTGGTATCGAGATTCTCCAGACACAACAACAAACCTCCACATTGGAAGTACCCACCTTCCATAGAAATTGTCTCTCCCTGAATTCTTCTGTAGTTCAAGCACAGGCTTCTGGGATTCTGGGTGAACACAATTTCTTTTTGTTTTTTGGATGATACTTTTTTATTTAAGTTTTTTTATTTACAAAGCATATGCATGGGTAATTTTTCAACATTAACCCTTGCAAAACTTTTTGTTTCAAATTTTCCCCTCCTTCCTCTCATCCCCTCCCCTAGATGGCAGGTAGTCCAATGCATGTTAAATAGGTTGAAATACATGTTAAATCCAATATATGTATACATATTTATACAGTTATCTTTCTGCACAAGAAAAAACAGATCAAGAAGGAAGAAAAAAACTAAGAAAACACAATGCAAGCAAATAACAACAGAGAGAGTGAGAATGCTATGTTGTGTTCCACACTCAGTTCCCACAATCCTCTCTCTGGAAGCAGATGACTTTCTTCATCACTGAACAAGTGAAACTGGTTTGAACCATCTCATTGTTAAAGAGAGCCAAGTCCATCAGAATTGATCGTCATATAATCTTGTTGTTGCTGTGTACAATGGTCTCCTGGTTCTATTCATTTCACTCAGCATCAGTTCATGTAAGTCTCTCCAGGCCTCCCTGAAATCATCCTGTTGGTCATTTCTTACAGAACAATAATATTCCATAACATTCATATACCACAATTTATTCAGCCATTCTCCAATTGATGGGAATCCACTCAGTTTCCAGTTTCTTACCCTTATAAAAAGGGCTGCCACATTTTTGCATATGTGGGTCCCTTTCCCTTCTTTAATACCTCTTCAGCATACAAGCCCAGTAGAAATACTGCGGAGTCAAAGGATATGCACAGGTTGATAATTTTTTGAGCATAGTTCCAGATTGTTTTCCAGAATGATTGGATCTGTGGTGAACCTAATTTCTGGCCACAAATGGGGCCCTTGGGTTATCTTATATTAGTTTTGGGTAGTACTTTAGTTATGTCTCCTGTATTGCTGAGCTATTTTTACTTTACTTTCTTTCTATCTAACTAGCTTTCCTGTATTCTGTATGTACTTCTACAAAATTTTAGCAGTCTTATTTTTTTTTTGTCTAGTTTTGGAATGGAATAGGTTTACAGCTGATTATCTTTGATTTTTGTTGTCATTTTGCTTCCTAGTTTATTTTGAAAACTTTCTTAGTGTGTTCTTGAATAATTTAGGCTTCTTTGGTTCCTAAAATGCTCCTAAATACATACACTCCCTATTTCATTTTTTTTTAAGAAAAAAAAATTCAGTAGATCTAGAATTTGATAGTCTATAACTTTAATAAAGTGCAATTTAGGGGATGGAACATTTCTCTCTTTATGTTAGTTCAAAGTTTTTGTTATTAGCTTTGTACCATTAAATATGGATTGCAATCTCTCCATTGTATTGCTAATTAGAGACATATAGAACAAATGATCTGAGGTTTATTCCAATGCTTTCTAGATCTTGTATCCATGAGATGGGATCAGCACACAAGTTTAAAAAGTACAAGTAATACACTTGTACTTATTTTCTTCACTTTTTTCAGGCTTTAGGAATTCAAGAAAGTTTACTTCTCTGGTTTTCTCTTGAGCTGAGGGAATGAGTGCTCTTTTGACACTCCATGTCTTCATTTGCTTTTAATTTATTGTAAACAAACAGGTGTTATAGATGATTTAGGTGCCTAAATTCTGGGATCAGTTTTTACTACCTTTCATAATCTGCATGTATCCGGATTGATCCCAAATTTTATAACCTAAGCTAAATATATTTCTTGTATATGAACATAACTAAATCAATTTCTTTTTGATGCATCTAATTTCCTTTAGAGACTTTGAGATCTCATTGTCATCCTAATAGGGTAGTCCTATTCCCTCAGTTCACAGTATGAAACTTTGCAAAGATAGTAAAAAATTCTTGGTTTTTAATAGTTTATTGTATTTTAAGTAACAAGTATTTTAAAAATTCATCTGTCCCTCTTAGGAAAAAGAATAAATGAAAGTTGCCCAAAGAGACAGGGAATTAATGACAAAAAGCTTTTTAAAATACCTGTGTAGAAGATGAAAGCAAGAATAAGTGATTGAAGATGAATAGAAAAGATCATAGGATCATAGATCCAGAGCTGGAATAGCCCCTTGAAAACCAACCAATCCAACCTTTTTATTTTTCTGATGAGGAAACAAAGACAGAAAGGTTAAGTGGATTACCAGCAGCATATTCCTTGAAGAATCATGTAAGTGAGATATAGAAAAGGTAAGGACTTACCCAGTCTCTCCCAAATTCTTCTCTAAATAACTTTAAATAACATCTCAAAATGAATTCTAGAATAGCAGAATCCTCAAAAGTATGGAGTGAAACAATTTTCCTGCTCAAGGCAACCTATAAGATTAGTAGAAAAGGTATGTTTCATCTGGGGTGAGAGTGGAACACAATCCAGTACAGAAAATTTTCTAGCAAGCAGATAAAGCCAACTGCAAGCTTTGGGGAAGACTGAATTAGTAGAAATGACTTTCCAAGTTCTCAGCTCACTGATAGTAAGGGGATTGGATAAGTGTCCACTCTTCTGGCACTGAGTACAGGACTCTGTTACATTGCCCACATGTGGATCCTGGTCACAGTCCTGGATAGGAGTCCTGGGTCACATTTTAAGGCAAAAAGGAATACTAGTACACCAGAGTTCATGTTTCAGGAAAGCGGGGACCCTGGTTATAGTTTCAAGGTAGAAAAGAGTGCTTGTGATTCTATATAGATCAGAGAACAAGCCAGAAAGTAGAAAATACATCTCTTCTTAGATCATACAACCTTAGAAAAACTGAAAATTTGCTGACCCCCCTAAAACTAGCTATGAAATACCTGCACAAAAGAATTAGAGCTTGGAACAATACCAATTTGGCTAAAAAATGAGCAAACAACAACAAAATAACTTAACCACGAAAGTTACTACAGTGATCAAAATACAAACTCAGAAGCATGCAATAAAGTCCAAACTGCTAAATACAAATCCTGAGGGAGGGGGTGGGGAGGAGAATGTTGATTGCTTTCAGATCCAAAAAGTTCCTGCAAGAGCTGAAAAAAAAAAAGTTTAAAAAAATAAGAGAAGTAGAGGAAAAAATGTGATGGGGAGATTAAGCTGATGCAAAAAAATTATGAAAAGGGTGTCAGCCACTTGGTAAAGGAGGCACAGAAAGTCGCTGAAGAAAAAAAATACCTTGAAAAATGGAATGGGCTAAATAGTTTTTTAAAAAAGTATAGAAATCCACTGAATAGAAGAACTTGTTAAAAAGCAGAATTAGCCAAATGGAGGAATAAGTAGGAAAAATTCACTGAAGAGAATAGTTCCTTAAAAATGAGAATTGGGCAAGTAGAAGCTAATAACTCCACAAAACCTCAAGAAACAATAAAACAAAATCAAAACAATGAAAACAAATACAAGAAAACTTAAAATGGATTATGGGAAAAGTAACTGATTTGAGGAAATTAAGAATTATTGGATTATCTAAAAGTCATGATTTAAAAAAAAAAAAAAGACAAACTATCTTGATACTCTAGAAACAGTGATTAAAATAGAATTGTAAAGAACCCACAGATTGCCTCTTGATATGAATAACCAAAAGATGACTCCCCTCACCCTAAATATTATAGTCAATTCCAGAATTCCCAGATCAAGAATTAAATATTGAAGTCAGAAAGAAACAATTCAAATATCATGAAGCCACAGTAAAGATAACACAGAATTTAGCAGCTTCTACATTAAAATATTGAAAGACTTAGATATTATATCCTGGAAGTCAAAGGAGCTAGGATTATAACTGAGAGTTTAGCAAAAGTTGAGTTTTATCTTTCAGGATGTAAAAAAAGGGGGGAGGGAATATTTAATGAAATTTTAAGCATTCCTGATGAAAAGAGCAGAGCTGAATAGAATATTTAATTTTCAAATAGAAGACTCAGAAAAAGCATAAAAAGATAAACAGAAAAGAGAACTCTTTAAGTTATTCAATAAAATCAAACTGTTTACATTCATACAAGGGAAGATCATACTTGTAATTTCTAAGAACTTCTCATTATTTATTATGGATAAATTATCTGACATAAAAAAAGGCACAAAGAGCTTTTATAGTGGAGAAAAAGAGGAAGGTTAGGGTAGTATTTGAACCTTCCTATCATTGAAATTGACTCATGGAGGAAATAACATATATTGTCAGTTGGGTATAAAAATCTAACCTTATAAGAAAGTAGAAGGGGAGGGGTTTAACAGAAGAAGGGTAATAATAGTGAGGATGGGTATGGGGAAGCTGTAAATAGAAGCAAAATACTTTTGAGGATACACAGGGCCAAAGGAGAGAGAAAGTAAGAAAAATGAGGAAAATATGATAGAAGGAAATACACAGTATTCATAACAATGAAATCTAAAAGAAGTGAAATTCCACATTTGGGTTCTAAATATCAATTTCAAAGACAAAGGGCTGGTTGAGAGGATATTAACGAGACAAAAATTTTAGCTTTTAAGAATTTTTGTGGATTTAGTGGATTGTATATTTAATATAAATCATCAGTATATTATGGAAACAAAAATTAGGCTTTTTAGGAGGGTTTATTTAAAATTTAGTTTTATATAATTTTTAAAAATTTTAAATTAACTTCTGAACATATACCTCCCATGTCCCATTTTCCCATCAAGAAAGTAATTCCTATTTCACAAAGTCCAAGTATGTATGAAGCATGCTGAAATTAATACTAGAGTTGAATTCTGCTGAAAAAACAAACATTCTTGAATTGGGATTGTGAAAAATAAGTCTTGGGCCTCCAGGGGAATAGAGTGTGTGATATGGCAACAATGTGAAAGACAAGAATTTGCAACTCTGGAAAAAATGAGGACAGAAGAGAACTTTGCTATTGTAAATGAATGATCCACATGAACAGAATGTGCATTTTGAATGGGAATTTGGGTTTATGTGGTCAAAATAGCTTCTGGAGATGTTAAGTTACCCATTATCTATGTAAAATATCTATGTACCTCCCAGATGAGAAGAGCCTGAATTAAATCTCATTCTTTGAGAAGCTAGTGATATGCTTTAGCTCACCCTTTTCCATTATATTTTTCTCTGTTTATAAATTGCAAGGATTTTGTCTCTAACTTCCTCTGTTTAAATCTGTCAAAACTTTTGATTCAATTCTTTGCATTAACATAAAATTCACAATCAAAGGAGGAATACTTTGTATTGTATTTCTGTTGCAGACTGTGGAACGAGAACTAATGGAAGATAGAAGAAATCAGTTGAAAATGCACAAAATTTAGTCAGATTAGAGTTTAAGTTTCACTCTACAATGCTTAGTTATTTTACTATAATTAAACTCATTGTAAAAAAATGAATTATATTTGAAAACTTTAAAAAATATATATAATTTTAACTGGTTCTAGAGCTTTCCTAGGCTAAAGGAGCACTTTGTTGCAGCCATGCTAGATTGCTTGGGGAGCTTCAGAAAACTCTCTAGCAAAAATTGGAGCAAAGGAATTTAGTCTAAGAAAAAGTCAAGCCTTGGACTTAAACAGTTGAAGGAGAAGGGTATGCTCTGGGAAGAAAAAAGCTCTTCCCTTTTTTTATATTGGGTAGAAGAAGTTAAAAAAAAGGGGGGAAAAAAGCATCACTCAATTTTGTTCTACTGTGATATATGCTAGTTACAAGCAAACAAACAAAAATAGGTGGGAGTGGAATGGGAAATGTTAATTCAGAAAAACTAAAGAATATATCAATAATTAAGTCTGCAATACACTATCTCTGCCAAGAAGGAAGAATAGTTCATTTTCTCATCTTTCCACTTGGGGACGAGGTCAATAACTTTTATTATACAAATTGAGTTTACTATTCTTTTCCTTCCATTTATGTTGTTATTTGCTTCTTTTGTTTCATTTTGTAATCATTTATATAATATTTCAGCTTTCCTCATATTCAGCATTTTCTACACTATAACAAAATTTCACTTTACATATGGTCTATACTTTGCTTAACCATTCCCAAATAGATGAATACCTACTTTGTTTTTAAATCTTTTTTATCTCAAAAATTGCTGCTTTGTATTGTTGTATTTGGGGAATCCTTTATGCCTTTGACCTTCTTGGGATATTTCCCTAGCAGAGAAATCTTTGAGTAAAAACACAAAAATTAAATGTTTAATTTTAACATTTGCTATAGGCTAATAAATATTTCTTACTCAAAAAAATTTTAATTATACCAAAAGGTATTGTTATGGCATTTACCATAAGAAAATAATGGAACAGCTCTAGTCATACTCAGTCAATTAACATTTATTGAGTGCTATGTGCTAAGCATTATGTCTGGTCATTTTATAAGTACTGGATTTTTTTTTTTAAGCTTTCTCTTTGTAGTGCATCTTATCTTTCACTCCATAAGGAAAAATTTAATGGTACAAGGGAAGATTCAATAGTGATTTTAAGCAAATTATACTAACTTCAAAAAAAAAAAAAGGCAGATTGAAACATGGGAAATTTCAAAGCAGAGAATTTCTAAAACTATGAGAAGTGTTACTATGTGAAAGGTTTAACCTTTATTAGACATGTAAAAACAAAACAGTGACTAAAAGGAAATAGCTCCATTTATAAGAGTTACATTATAATAAAAATAAGGTTGACTCCTTTTTGTCATTGATCCATAAGAATGAAGTAATGAATAATTTGTGGAAAAATTCTCTGGATAAATTGATTGAAATTTTCCTAAGCTTCTACACCAAGACATAGCTAACAAATATATACTTATTATTGAGTATTTGAAAAGAATATGCATCAATATGAAGGCACTTTGAAAAGGTATCAAAGACATGTAAATAAAAATCTTCCCCCCTCAACCCTAACAGTACCTTTCTTTCCAGTACCTTAACATTTAAAACAACTCAGTCACCTCTTCCTCATCCCTCCCCTCATCATTTCTTAATGCTTTTGTTATACATAAAAGAGAGAGTTATACATAACCAAAGTTTCTGGAAGTCTAGCCTGACATTCCCACACGTGTGTACTGCTTCTGGCTCAAATGTTTGAGCACAGGGGTCACAAAAAGAGAAGATACCTTCTCAATTTTCTTCATTTCCAGACTGATTGCTTGAGATTTTCTTAGGTTTTTATGACATGCTAAAGATAAATTTATTACTAGAAGATTTGAGAAGAATATACATAGACATAAAGACATTTTAAAAGTGTCCTATTGAATAAGGTTGGTGACTTTCTGGAGGGCAGGCAGGTTAGGGAATGAACCTAGTTTGCCAAAGGAGTTTAAAGTGTTTAAAGAGTTAAACTGTCTTCTCTGTGCTATTACCCTCCCGATGTCATTTTATCTATCACCTAATGTAGTGTGATCAATAAAATTCTGAACTTGCAATTTAAATATGGTATTCAGAATGGAAGTAGAAGGGGAATACCTCTTTACCTCTATAAGACCTGGGTATTCCTGAACTGGAAATTGGAGGAATTAATAAGACTGAATCAAAGTATGAATTGAGATGAGTGATTTAGAAACCTTTCTACTGTTCTCATGCTTTACCTGTCATATATACATATACACACAAACATACACACATACATATTTATTTTGCTGCTACTTTTATCTCCTCCCATTCAATGTTCAAGTCTTTGCAATCCAAGTTCCAAACGCAGCACTCTAGAAAACTGGTTTCTCCTAGGTTATTTTTTTCTATTATAAGTTGAATATGAAGGCTTCTTCTATGTATCACATAGAGGACATTATAAAAGTTCAGAGAAAATATAGTTGCTCTCTTCATTAATGAAGAACACAAAATTAATAATCATGAAAACATTAGACAATTAAGGATATTTCACAAGGAGTACCTTGTTTCCTTAAGCTCATCTTTTGACATATACGTGGAGCCTTTCTTGATGGTCTGTCATTTTGCTTCATCTCCCTAATTTACTTTTCACATATTTTACATATACTTATTTGCATACATATTTTCCCCAAGAAACCCTCATGTATTGGAGAGCAAGAATTTTAATTTTGTCCTTATAACCTCAGAAACTTGGACCATGTCTGGCTTATAATAAATAAGCAATTAAAATTTGCTGGTTGCATTGGAATGGTCAGGGAAGGCTTCCTGGAAGAATGGGGGCTAGGGTAAGTATTGAAAATTATGTTTCATACACATGGGAGAGGAAGAAATATGACACATCACCAATAAGAGGTGAGGATATAAGCAAAATTACAGAATGATTAAACATGGTATTAGGGGAATGATGGGAAGACAAATAGAAATATAGTGAAAGATGGATGATCAAAGATCTCTATTTTTAAATGTAATAGCCTTTTCTAAGGCCTCATCCTTCTCTGACCTCTGCAGCATTTGACACTACTGATCATTTATGAGTTTTATGATATTATCTCTTTTTTCTCTTCCTTGATGTCTGACCAGTCCAGGTTCCTTTTTTAGATCTTCATTTAGGCAATGCTCCCTAAATATGCGAATACTTAGTATTTTTTTTTTCATTCAGCAATCCTTTCAATGTTTCATGTGTGCAATGCAGTGTAGCATAGAGTTGTTCCTTCAGAAGTTCCATCTTATCTTGCGAGAAGACATAAACTGGCTTGCGTGACTTTAGGATTGCCTAAAGTCTAAATCTCTTAAGTTATAACAGTGCTCTTCATGATGATCTTCATGGAGAGAAAGGAGTTTCCTCAATTGGAAATTCCCTATGCTGGATTCTATATAGTTATCCCTTCCACATCATATGAGTTAGGGACATGCATCCTTGTGCTGAATAAAATTTGCATAAAATATTTGGTCCTCTCTTCATACAAGAAAAATTTTTTTTCTTTTGTGAGTTATTTACAGTACTTTTTTGGTAAAATTTGGATTAAGTATTTGGTCAAAGGCTCTGTGTCATCTACTGGCCTTTGCATTTTGTCTATGGCTTCTGCAAAATTCCCTCCAAATTCCCATTTCATTCTGTATGCAGACCCATGATATATTGATTGAAATACATCAATATTTCAGTGATATACATTGAAATTGCAAAGGGGAAAACTGTGATGTGGAAGGGAGAACTATAGGCCCCATGCTCAAGGAATTTACATTCTCAGGTTTGGAGTCATGGAAGGAAGCAAAGTGAACAAAAGGAAAACAGACAAATCAATATAAAACTATGAAGAGCAATGAGGCACTAAGGACCAGGGAGATCATGAAAAGCATCATGAAGAAGCTAAGGCTTGAAGGGATAAAATCATCATTAGGGATTATAAGAGATGAAGATATAAATGAGACACATTAGGGGACAATTTACATGAGACATAGGCGGGATATGGATTTTCATGCACAACATATAACAAAAAGTACCCAGGGTTCTTCTGGTCTCACATTTCTTTGTATATCCTCACTACAGCATAAGTTTTTAAAATTGATTACTCCAGCTATACCCAGCGAAAGAACTCTAGGAGATGACTATGAACCATTACATAGAATTCCCAATCCCTATATTTTTGTCTGCCTGCATTTTTGATTTCCTTCACAGGCTAATTGTACACTATTTCAGAGTCTGATTATTTTTGTACAGCAAAATAACTGTTTGGACATGTATACTTGTATTGTATTGAATTTATACTTTAACATATTTAACATGTATTGGTCAACCTGCCATCTGGGGGAGGGGATAGGGAGAAGGAGAAAAATTGGAACACAAGGTTTGGCAATTGTCAATGATGTAAAATTACCCATGCATATAACTTGTAAATAAAAAGCTATAATTTAAAAAATTAATTTTAAAAAAAAAAAAAAAAAGATTACCAAATCTCTGATACTACCTGTATGGAGCTTGAGCTAATCAACTTCCCTGGACCTCTGTTTTATATTTTTCTAAAACTGAGAGTACTTAAGTACTATAGATGACCTCTAAGGTCTCTTTCAGATTGAAATCTATGATTCTGTATGTCCCTAATTGCCAATTTTCTATTAGATGTCTCCAAATGATTATCCCTCCCAAAGGGTATCATAAACTCATTTAAAAGAACCCCATAAAACCATTCTGTCTCTAAACGTGCCTATTTCTGTTGAGTACACAATTCCTCCTCTCTAAACTCCTAGAACCAAAGAGTTGCTACTCTGACGCCACGATTCTCCCATTACTCAATCACCACTTCACATTCACAGCTATCTCTTTACTGATTTAGGTCCTCATTAGTTCTTACTGAGTCGACTGGAAAAATTAATTGGACCCAATTCTCTGCCTTTCCCTTATGATGTCATCTTTACCAGCAAGCCATAATCTTTGCAAAGCTTAATAGTTGCCTAATTATTCAATAATATCCAGTGTTCCCCATGGCCTTTCGGATGCAATTTAAACTCATCTTAATATTTTGAAATTTCCATAACTTGAATCTCATTTTTCTTTCAAAATGAATTTTACATCACTCTCCTTTACTCTGAGTACCTGCCATTGTAACTTGATGTCTTACAAATTGGCCATTCCATTTCTTGATCCTGGGCCTTGGGAGAGACTGTTTCCATGCCTGAGATGCCCTTTACCCTCTTCTCTCTACCTTTTAGAACCTTTCATTTCAAATGGTTTATATGTCATTTTCTACAGAAAGCCTTTCCCAATCCTTCTACTTATTATTATTCTTTTCTTTAAATGATCATGTATGTTGTATTCTCCCACCCCATCCCAAAAGGAAGTTCCTGGAGGAAAAGGACTATTTCATATTTCATTGTATCTACAATGCCTTGCACATAGTAGGCTTTTACAAAATGCTTATTGGATTGGAAGGTAGTAGATAATTTGAAGTTCTTTTTCTCCCTCCTTCCACTGGTATCATCCCATTCCTCCTCCAACTGAGAATGCATTTTCCACATTTTTCCATAAGTGAAAACATTCCTCATTACTGCTCTATTATAATAATCCAGATTGTATTGTAATTTACTTAAGTGAAAACTAAATAGGTTTGGTCTATACAATTTCTCTATCTGCTTCAGTAAATACTTACATACATTTAGCTCCTCCCTCCCCCCCAAAAAACAAACCCAACAACTACCACCAAATAAAAACTAAAACCATCACCATTTTAATTTTACTTGTGTATTCTTTGCTTCATTTAAGCAATAACTTATTTGGGGGGATAAAATCACCCCATAATTTTGTGGGACTTTTTTTCTTAATTAAAATGAATTATCTTATTCTGACAGTAAAACAATTAACACTTTCAAAATGGATTGGTTTTAATTATATGTATACAATTTTGCCCAACAATTATGCTCTTCAATTTTGATAATTTCCCCCTACTATATAAAACTATTGTTTACCTATTCCTGATATTATCCCCCAATTGATAAATGGCCAAAGGATATGAACAGACGATTTTCAAATGATGAAATTAATGCCATCTATAGTTATATGAAAAAATGCTCTAAATCATTATTGATTAGAGAAATGTAAATTAAAATAACTCTAAGGTACCACCTCATACATTTCAGATTGGCTAAGATAACAGGAAAAGATAATGATGATTATTGGAAGGCATGTGGGAAAACTGGGACACTAATACATTATTGTTGGAATTGTGAAATGATCTAACCATTTTGGAAAGCAATCTGAAACTATGCTTAAAGAGCTATAAAACTGCATATCCTTTGACCCAGCAGCACCATTACTGGATTTGTATCCCAAGGATATCTTAAAAAGGGAAAAGGACCCACTGGTATAAATACATTCATAGTAGCTCTTTTTGGGTTAGCAAAGAATTGGAAAATGAGTAGATGGCCATCAATTGGGGAATGGTTGAACAAGTTGTGGTACCTGAAGATAAATGGAATATTATTGTTCTATAACAAATGATGAACAAGCTTATTTTGGACAGACTTGGAAAGATTTCCATGAACTGATATTGAGTGAAACAAGCAGAACCAGGAATACATTGTACACAAATGTATGATCAACTTTGAAAAACTTGATTCTTTTCAGTGGTTCAGTGATTCAAAGCAATCCCAACAGATTTTGGACTGAAAATGCCATCTACTTCCAGAAAAAGAACTAAGGAGACAATGTAAATCAAAACATACTATGTTCACTTCTTTTTTCTGTTTTTCTTTTTAATCTCTCCCATGGTTTTTCCCTTTTGCTTTGATTTTTCTCTCCAACATGATTATTAATAATATATATTAAAAATAAATAAATTTTCTAGAAAAAAAAGTTACTAAATATCACACAGTAGAAAAATTTTATCTCAGCTAACCCATACCATAAACATGACAATGCATTTAAACATTCACCTCTTTTTTTCATAGGCTTAAATTAGGCTTTTTCTCTTCTAATCTTCTGGCAATTAAATTCAATTGAAGCAGTGTTATAACCTTTTTATTAAAAGCATAAATCCAAGTATAAAAATGGATGAAAGAGATCAGAAGATATTTATTAAGCAAGATGAAAGTAAAATTACAAACATTTCAGCTTTAAAATTGGTCAGTGTTCTTGAGAAGTGGAGCTTCCCTGATCCTTCAACATAAAGATTTTATAAGAAATGTGTTGTGAATGGAACATTCTTCTTAAAAATAAAAATAAAAATCTAAGCTGATTCTGGTACTGGAGGATTTGGAAAATGAAGTATAATGTGAAATCTATAGAGTACAAAGTAAAGAGGAAAACTTGCCACAAGCCAGTGAATCTGAATAATGTTCAGTAGGCAACCTGGTCACAAAAGGTTAAAAAAAAATTTGATACGTCAATTCTCTGAAATCAAGCCTTTAAGATTAAAATCTTAATTTACCCATTAGAGGTATAATAAATAATCCAGTTCACCTATTTTCCTTATAAGAACTTTTGAAGTACTAGAAAAAAAGTAAAAAGAAGAGATTAATTTGGCCTTTTGGTAATGAGGACCTAAAATTAGACAACAGAATCAAAAAGAGACCTAAGAGGCCATCTAGTCCAACCTTCTATCTGATACAGGAATGCCTTCTACAACAAGATGAAACTTGTTCACAATTTGCCTAAGGTATTGTAATATATTAATACTAGCTAAAATAATTTATTTTTTAAAAATCCCTTGTATATTAGATCCAATCTCACCTCAAATAACTCTCCAGGAATGGCATGGCAATATTGTGAAAACTACTTCTCCTCTTTCCATAAAAGTCTTTCTCTTCATAAAGTAAATAACTTTCTTCTGGAATTTTAATCTCTTTACTAATTTACACTTTTGTGATATTCAATGTATAACCATTTACTATGAAATATCATTAAAATGCTTATCTTCATTTTCCAAAGCATTAACTTCTCTTGAAAATAACCTTTGGCAAGTATTGATAAAATGTGTCCATGTGTATATTTCCTCCAGATTTAAATACACACTGATTATGAAGCTTTGCTTTAAATTCAAGTTTTCAAATACCTCACATCCAGACTAGCAGTCTGTAAAAATGCTTTTGACTAAAAGCAAAACAAAACAGATATAAGATGCATTCATTACCCTTAACTTCCATTCTTTGTATATTTGTAGGACAAAACATCTTTGCAAAACCACTGGAAAAACTAAGTTCACTCTTTAGGCACAGCAAAACAAAAACAAAATGTTAATAGCACCACATTTGCTTTCGCAAATTATATGCTTCATTGTGCCTGTGTGAGAACAGCTTTAGTCACTGAATGGAATGAATCCCACCCAAGAGGAGATCATGTCTTCACTTCTTTCATAATTGTTCTGTCTTCTATAAACCTGGTCACTTGCAAACTATGAGGTAAGCCTAGAAATAATATTTCACTGCTTAAAAAAAGTAATGATAGTTTTTCAATGTCTCTGTGATGAATTTTTTAGTGAAAAGTTGCTTTAAATTTAAATAAAAGCAGTTGGCAATGTGAGGAACAAGTTTAAAAGTGCTCAGTTTGGAATGTTAAAAGGGAATGTAGACTAAAATATATCCAGTTTTATACAATTCTTGTTTCTCTTCTTCCAATTGGTCTTAATAGCCATTATTCAATTCTGAGACACAAGTAACACTGCTGAAAGGATGTGATGGCTTCACTGTATAGAAATAAGACTTCAGCAAATTTATGTGCAATTCTAAATATTTTTAAAAGACCTCAGATTGTGTAGAAAAATCAAGGAAAATATGTTGCTGAAAGTTTTTACAAGAACTTTGATGCTTTTCTAAGTTACTACACCAGGGCAGTAACATTTTTTTTTTAAATTAACCCTTTGGGGAAAAAATATGACAACCAAAGGCACTAGTTTGTAAAGGGGACTAAAGGCTGGCAGAAATCATGAAACATATCAAGAAGGTTGAGTACAAGAATCTGAAATTATTAATAAGTATTTTCATGACTTTAAAGATACTCTAAAAATGCCACTTTTTCCAAGTTGACAAAAAATAAAATTACTCTTAGATGAAACTTTATGCATTTTTTTTAAAAAGCTGATCTTCAAGCCCCTGAAAATAGGGGTCTTATAATGAAAACACTGACAGACCCTTCAACATAGTGGCAGTAGTAGTGTATGCTGCTAGAATACTTCTGTTTTCTTAAATATTTAACATAGATAGACTTGCTTTATCTATGTGCATTAGCATTTACTGGGATTTACCCTTTAATTTTTTTTTTTTTAATAGAAAGTTACAGCTCATTTAAAATAGCTGGTAGATACAGAAAGCATAAATATACAATAAGTTTAAACACTGATTGTACTAAATGCAACAATACAAAGAAGCAAAACAAAACACAAATGGTAACACAATAAAACTGTATTACATTTGTGCTTCAAATATTACAATACATTATATACAATTGTCCAAAATAAACATCTCATGCCAAATGACACAAAACAAAGAGCAAGCAAGAGAATCTGACGATATGTACATTACCTTTTGTTTGTTTGTTTGTTTGTTTTTAATAATAAACATTCAACTCTGAACGGGAGCAATTTCACTACATACAGTTGCAGTCCGCCTTTTATTCCACACGATCATCCTGTTTCTCTATATCTACGCTATCCAATAAGTTCCTGTGTCAATTCTTATATACATTTTGAGCAAAAAAGATAAAAGAATGTAGTGCTTTGTATTCTTAGTGAAGTGACGTTGATAGATCAGCGAACTTGGGGTGCATAACCTTCTTTCATCAAACCTTCCTCATAGTCCGTCTGGCAAAGGATCATGTTATTCTTTAAGAAAAATTTGTCTCCGACACAAAATCTGAAAATATATTTAAAAATTATTTTGACAGATTTAAGGCCATTTCACTGCACAGTTTAAAAATATGGTTTGATATCAATGACATAATTCTATAAATCTGAAATTTGGCTAAGACAATGTTTTATCAAAATGAGTCTATTTAGCACTTTATTGGAACATTACATGATTACTTCTAATTTAACCTTCAACTTCAATGATGAGAAATCCTATTTAGAAATAAGTTGTCAGCACATCAGGTCCATATTTGTACAAGTTTATTTAGGGTAAGCATATATAAAAACTATTTACTTGAAAAACAAGTAGAACTTTATTACTTTCCTAGAAAAAATATAAAGGCATTTATATTGCTTTGTCCAATGATGTGTACATCATTGTAGAAAGGGGAATAAAAAAGTTAACTATTGTGATTACAAATTTAGCCTCTTTTAATAATTTCTATTTGTCAAAATGTTTAAATTTTAATGATTTATAAGTGAAAAAAGAGTGTCCAGACTATGAAAGCTCCTCTAACAGATTATGCTACAGGGTAATATTCTTTGTTTGTTCTAAAACATTTATAGTGGAATTGCTTAGACTATTTCAAGTTAAAACAAAAAAGTTTTAACACAGGGATCATTGCTGTGAATAAAAAATTTTATTAGCTAACTATTCATTTTAGTTATAAAGCAATGTTTTGTCTATTTTAGACAATAATATTTTTAATGAAGGCTTTTTATGGGGGGGGGGCAGAATTTCTCAATGATGAGATTTTACTGACCACTGAGGTCAGAAATAAATGCTTGTGGGTGTTTAGAGCTGATTTAACAGCATCTCAGTAGCTATGTGGGGGGTGGAGGGAAGGTTTATATATGTATTTAATTGTAACAATTTAACCTTCAAACAGTAGAGTCTGCTAGAGTTGACCCAGTATAACAGACATATAATTATACAAGTTGACCTGACTGACCTTTGATAGTGGCCTCTCTTTATCAGACAGTCAATTTCTAATGATGTTCAAGTAGAAATCTAAGTGGATTGTCAGATTAAATTGCGTATTGAAAGCTACCCTTTAATGTTTTGTGAAGTTGGAAGCTTCAATGAGTAGCAGTTGGACTGATTTACATTTGCAAAGATTGGAATGCTGGACAAACAATGAACCCATTTATTTTCCAACTGGGTAGTTTTGGAAATTTATCCTTACACTAAAGTAGATAGGGGGGAATTGCACAGTTTAAAAAAAAAAAAAGTGGAATGAAAAGAATTAGTTTTTCCTCTTAAAGGAAAATTGGTCTGTTTATTTATGGAGTATATTTTCCCCCTCCTCTAGGATTACTGCCTGCTGATGCTGTTGATTGAAAGGAGAGCTTATGCAATGATCTTGAAATGCTAGTGTTATTAGAGGTCAAGACTGATATAATGAACTTTAAACAGTTTAGCTTTAGAGTTTTTAAAATTCTCTTTACTAATAGTAAATTATATGATCATTTTAAATGATATAAGAAGTACTACTCTAATGAACGAATCTTGGTCTTAAATTATATGGGTAACTAAAACCTAACTCAAAAACAGGAAAAAAAATTGGGAGATATATCTATTACAGTTCCATTAAAAACAAAAATTTCACAGAAATGGAATAAAGCAAAATGTACACTATGTGGAAACTATAATTCAAATCCAAACTGCTGAGGTGAATAATAATTATTTAACAAAATCAATACTTATGTCAAAACTAAAACTGTTAAAACTAATGTTTTATGAGTTTATTTCCAAAGTAAAATGAATATTCTAGAAAGATATTCTTTTCATCCCCTCTTATTAACCCTGAAGTATAAGAAAATCACATTAGTATAACCAAGCTTACCTTAAGATACATGAAAACATGTCAGCTATCAAAACTTTAGCTCAAGTCAAATTGTTATTTTATAAACCTTTTCTCCCTTTCAGTTCATGAAAGTGTTATTTTCTAATTATATATTAATGTATATATTGTAATAAAATTTTCTTAGCAACAAATAATAAACAAATCTTCACATTCATATAGCATTATGATTCACTAAGCTCTTCTCTTACAACTAGCCCCTGAAGTAGGCAGTCCATCATCAGCCCCATTTTATAGATGAGGGCATTAAAGCTCAAAATAAATTAAATGAAATTCAACATGTATCTCCTGATTCCATGACCAATATTCTCAACTATACCATGTTGCTTCGTAATGTAATGTTATTCAATATTTGAACTGTTTTTATATCAGGCACATTGTTGCAGATATCATAGGACTACATATTTAGAGAGAAAAGGGACTTTGGAACTTTAGTCTAAAGTAGTTGGATTAAGTATCTTGCCCAGGGTTATATAGACACTAAGAGCCACAGCCTATTCTCTGGACCCCAAAAAAGGGAATAAGGGCACATTGTAATTTTATGTGTAACATTTACATAATTCTTAATGCTTACAGAGATCAAAAGGTGGAAAAGATGCATTTATGAAGTAATTTGAACACCCCAGCAGTAGTTTAAATATTGGGATTTATATATAAAATTAAATTCATAAAGCTAGTATTTTATTACATCATTATTGCTTTCATTATTAAAATACATACATGTATTTTATGCACGTATGGATAAGATTAGAACATATTAAGTAATAGAATTTTATATTAGTTTTATCGAAAATTTGAACCACTAAAAAAAAAAAAAGATCGCTATGCTGACAGCTTTGGGATACATAAAATTTAACCATTCTTATATTCAAAATACTTATAGACTAAAGCATAGTTTTTATCTCTTTTTTCCTACAATGTCAATATTACAAAAGTATACAAGATTTATAGCTAAAATGTTTTTATTTGAATTCATATAAGAGTCAAATATTGATGAACATGTACATAAGAAACACCTTTGCATTAAATACACAGTATTGTTTGCCAAGGGCAAAAAGAAAACTATAGAAAAAATAAAGAAAAAGTATTTACTTTCATTATTACCATCTTTTCAAAGGGTCATTAATAGGTTACAGCTCTTAACTTTTGTAATAGGGCAGGGCAAATTAAAGCAGACAATTGCAATTTAGCTGTCCCACCCTTCACTTTTAAAAACAGTTAGGTATAACACAATTCTCTTCTCTGTCTATATGTCTACTTTAGGTAGAAGTAGACACTCAGGATTACAAACAACTGGAATGGATTTTAATGCTGCCTTATACTATTTTCAGGTTGTGAACACTTTTTTGGTCTCATAAACCGCTAAAACACTTTATTTTTCTGACATTTATGCTACTTGTTGTTTGTCCTTTGTTCTTGAAAGGATCATGACATCAGGGAGGTGATGCCATAACATACAAGACAGTTGGATTTAAGTGAGGGAGGGCTGTGCAAAGTTACCAGCCTCAATTTCCCCTCTAGAACCATCTGGCTCTATTGGCGAGATACAGATGAAGACAACTAGAGCTGGCCCTGGATGCAATGGGAGGCTTTATCAGGTATCTGAACATACTGGACACTTTATTTGCTAAGCTGATGTCAGAGAACTCTTTAAACATTTTTATACTTGCATAGTTGGTTATGGTCCTGCATGTTGAAGAGTATCACTATATCAACTTCTGTCCAGTTGTGACTTATCAGACCAATAGAAGCTTGGAAGCCTCAAATACAGGTTGGGCACAAAGTCAAATATCTGCAAAGTACTTATTGGCATTTTCATAATATCACTTTCCTAGTCCTGACCCTGATCACCAAAGGCAGTGGATGAAGGGAAAATTAAGCATTTATTTGGCACTTTGGTGCCAGGTGCTTTATAAAGTCGATCTCATTTTACATGAATTATTATGCAGTTTACTAACTGGCTTCATGACTTCCAGATACTCCCATACTTGCTGAAATATTCTTTATGTTATTAAAAGTCATCTTCTAAAATTAAATGTTTGAAAAAATATAAAGGAGAAGCATTTTTGTCTTAACATTCCCAACACTTAGCACAATGTCTAGCAAATAATAAATGCTCTATTAATCTTCACTGAATTGTATTGAGTTTATCTGGCATGACCTTGATGTCTACAATAGAATCACAATGTCATTCAAATCATAGTGAAAATACTTATCCTGCCATTCAAGGTACACTGTAATCTGGTGCTTCTTCAGCTTTATTTCCCAGTCCCTAAAACAAATTCCTTTTAGTGACCCCCATTTATACTATGTTTTGTCCATTTTTTAAACCATTTACCTGGAATAACTTCTATCACCTTTCCTGTTTATCTAAATTTTCAACATTTATTAAGTCCTGTTATGTATATAGAATTGTACAGGATAAGGAAGTCATCCTTACTCTTAAGGAGCATTCCATCTTTTTAGACTTAGAATTTTATTTCCTCTGTTAAGTCTTCTGACTACTCCAATGATCAGTATGTTCCTTCGTATACACACTGGATCTCTCTAATAACACTGATTATGCCATTTATTTTGCTTCCTGACTATATTGTCTTGTACAGTTTTTTCTTTGTAATGTCTCTATATTCCAAATATTTGAACCCTTTGTAGGTAGTTTATTTTTTTTATTCTCCATCATTTCTAAAATATGATGTGTTTAAAAAAAACAATTATATTGGATTTTTCTCAAATTCTAATAAATGTTCAAAAGTGTCAAATTATTAACAGATAGTAGGGGAAGACTAAATCATTGTATTATATTCTGACTCATTAAAAATGAGGATTGTAGTTAAGGGAAAGAAATGTTTAAGTATAAGAAACTTAATTATTATTATATATATATATATATATTCCAAATTAAAAAATCAACATATAGATAAGATTTTAATTTATCTTTCTTGGGTAATTTGGAACATGTTTCTATACCTAGAAGTGATATTTTTGCACTGAAGTTTTAGAAAGTGAGGATTTTTGTGAATGGGCCAATTAGGCTTTGAAAGGTATGATCTGATTATTAACAGTTGTTGAATTTTATTTTAATTATATTTAAAATTAAATATTTGAATAAAAACTTGATAAATAACTTTACCAAACATTCATGATATTTCATTTCAGAAACAACAAAAATTTTTTCACAAGGAAAGTTATCTATCACTATCAATTTGCCTTGTGTTTCACTTGAAAAGACACAAATTATTGCAATTATTTGGCTGCCCACAGAAGAGCACCATGAATTATCATGGTTTTTTTGGAGACATTGGTTTTCCAAGCTAACTTCGAGGAAAAAATGTCACCTATATGGAAAACCTTTTGTATTCAGGGTAACAAAAATTGCCTGCTTTGCTTGACTGATGAAGATTAGCTGACTTCTTGCATTAAAGAAGTTTGTCTTGTATGGACTAAAGTGACAAGATAATAACTAAGTGCTAATTGTGCATAACCAACACTAAAGATATGCAGCCCCCTTATGGCATGTAATAAATGAAGCGACAACAGAAATATATTAGGTACTTTCATAATGATACTAGAGTAGTGTTTTACAGCAATAAGAATATGAACAGTTTTAGAGTCAGAATTTAGGAGTGTTTGTCTTACTTGACTGAGTTGAGGGGAGAGAGAGAGAGAGAGAGAGAGAGAGAGAGAGAGAAAGAGAGAGATTTGTGAATCCATTTAAAGAAAATTTCTACAGTAGAATAAAATTGATGCATGATTTGTAAATAGCATTAACAATCTGCAATTATTTTATATCACAATATAGTTTAAGCAGGATTTAATATTTGTGTGATGATTTAATTTTATGTACAAAATATGGGTAGAATAGAGATGCTCAACACTTAGATCAGTAGACCAAAGTAATAAATCAATGCAATTACTATATGTCTATTAATAATATGCCTTTGGGAAATAAGCTGTATTTGATAATTTTTTCTGGTCTCAGTCAAAAATGCTTAGATCATAATCTGTGTTGTAAGGATCTAAGGAGCTAGTGTTTTAAAAAAAAACACACAAAAACCAAAAAAAAAAAACCAACCAAAAAACCCTTACTCTTCAGACAAGAAATAGGAGCCCTTTCAATTTTTTCTCAAGCAAAAAATGTTTTGATTTAATGTGTACTTTAACAGTATATAGCTCACTACATACTGAAATTTTTCAGAAACATATTTGAAATTTTGGAGGAAAAAATTAAACATCCTTTAATCAAATTAATTTTTATCTTCTTTATCAATATAACTTGTAGCTTATAAAGTATGAACATACAGCTTTTTGCCAAATCTTGATTATGTGAAATATACAATACTTTAAGATTCCTTATTAAAGTAAGCAGTTTCACATTAGATCTCCAGGAAATAGTTTATTCTTGATATTTTAAATTCTTCATGAGACCCTTACTTTTTTTGTCTCACAAACTGCTAATATAGTTTCCCTTAAGAATCATTTGTATATGCGTATATACACATTCACATTGTCTTCATAACAATGTGAGCTCCTTTGGGTAGCACTTCCATATTTTATGGTAAAAGAAAAGCTACCTTTCCAATGTTATTTACTTACATACTAAAATACGGGAAGTATATAAGAATGTTTGCTTTCTCTAAAACTTTTATTGGCAATTTGTTTCAGAAGTAGAGCAAAGCCTTGAGAAAATTGATTGGATCCATTGTGAATAAATTCTAAGAGAGGCAGACCAAAATTACACAGGGTGAAAGGGCTTGGTAAGGGTCACTTTTAACACTGAAGAAGTACCATACTAGTAAGATAATAATGATAGTTAGCATTTACA